>NC_000077.6:69044120-70476620 GCF_000001635.26 Mus musculus
TTTGTCATTTGTACCAAGATAGTGGCATACAGTGGACTAGTCTTTGTTGCAGAAGTTGTATATGCCAGAGCTTTGGAGTCCCAAAAGAGTTATGAACTTCCTGGCCACATGAAATATCAGCCCTTAGCACGAAAGTAGTGAAAATACCCCTCGTGGCCAGCTTCAGTGTGACTTGGCCAGCAGAAGCCATCTCTACCATGACTCAAGGAATATAAGAAAAACCAAGAGCTAATTCATCGGGAATTGCTAACGTATAGAATTGGAAATGGATTTAATTTATATATATTTTTGGAGTAAACAGCTCACACTGTAGCCTGGAGCTCCTAGCAATCCTCCTGCCTCAGGCTCCAGAGTGCTAAAATTACAAGCCTACTGTCAGAAACCTTGCAGGATTTTAAAGAACAAAATAGTAAGGACACATAAGCAAAAAATGTGCAAGAGAGTGGATTTTGAGTGTACCTAGCCCAGGAATGTAGACCATGCCACTGGCTGAAAGCTCTTCCTAGGAAAACAGGATACTTAAGAAAATACAAACGGAAGAAATGAACTGGGCTTGTCAGTGGTGCAGTGAGATAATTAGAAATTCAAGGCCAGCCTGGGCTGAATTAAAGGCCAACTTGGGCTGGACAGAGAGACCTTGTCTTGAATAAACAAAAACCAAATACAAAACAGACAGGTAGGATAGAGAACCCAGAAATGCAGTTCCAAATTCATGATTTATACACCCACAGATTCAACTGTTATCTGTCTGTCTGTCTGTCTGTCTGTCTAACCTACACCTCTACCCATCCCATCTAGAAGATTGCATCTGTATTGAGTAGTAGACTTTCCCGGCATCATATTCCCTAACTTAGGTCTTACTGCTGTCTCACAGTATTTTTATTGTATTAGGTAGTTAGGTGATCTAGGAATTAATCAATGAAGCCTAGAGAATTACAGACCCTATGCAAATACTGTGTCATATACAATATTATGTCTGTATATATAATAGACCTAAGCATCTGCTTGAATTGAATATTATGGGGCATTGTAAAGGCAATACACCAAAGATACTGAAAAAAGACTGTATTTTCAAAGATCATATTAAGGGTAGCATCTAAATTTTCGTGGAAACCAGACAATTTAACCAAGGTCTTCGGAAAGAACTCGGTCATATTAATGTTTACTCTATATATTTTATTTATATATAATTATTATTTTCTACCTCCCCCCAGGGTATCTCTGTGTAACTCTGGCTGACCAGGAACTCGCTTTGTAGACCAGGCTAGTCTCGAAGTCACGAATCCACGTGCCTCGGCCTCCCGAGTGCTGGGGTTAAAGGCGTGCGCCCCACCACCGCCCAATTTAAATATTTAATTTTTTATAACTAGAAAAAGGAGCGTGCACATCTTGGGACACAGTTTCAAACTAGTAAAAAGAAGCCTCTTAGGCCACACCTTCGTTCTGTTTCAATGACTACATCACAAAAAACGTAGCCAATGAGAGTGGGCTGAGTGGCGGCTCAGCCAATGGACCTAGAGCGGGAGATTCGAAAGCGTCCGGGTCGCGGGGTAAACCGGTTCTCCGTGTGCGAGCGCCTAGTGGCGTAGGCTGCGGCTTTGCGGGGAACTGCGGGGGCTGCAGTGGTCCACGGGGCTGATCGGGTTCCGTTGGGCGGATCCACGTGCCCGCTATCCGCCTGGAAGGAGAGGTGCAGGAGTACCCCCGACCTTGGCTGCGTGCTGACTCGCTTCCTTCTGCCCGCCCAGGCTTGCACTCCCCGGGGATCTGCCTCTGCATCTCTTGCCTTCGCTGTTGTTTCCCTCTCTGTCCAGCTCCCCTCCCGCTCTCGCCCTGGAGAATGGCTCAGAAGGAGAACGCCTACCCGTGGCCCTACGGCTCAAAGACGGTAAGGTCCTGGCCACATTCCCCGCCCCACGTCCCCCGGAAGAAGAGTCCATGAAGATAGAGGCTGGCCTTGCAAATGGCCGGACTCTAAGCGTTTCCGACGTGTGGGCCTCAAGAATTTGCTTGCAAAACTCAGTCTGATCACTTGCAGTCTTACCGTAGCAGATGTTGCCAACCTGAATCTGAGGGCTTCCGTAGAGCTGAGCCTGCTCGTCACGTACAATAATAGTTGGGACTGAGCAAACATCATCGTGCTTTCGGGTCGTGAATCTCACTCTCGAGTCTGAAAAAATTAACTACACAGGAAATAGATTATAGAATAGAAGGTTACGGTTTAAAAGGTTCCGAATGATCTAAATATTTATGTACGGCCCTGGGTATGAAACCCCAGAGCTTCCAAGTTTTGATGTACCATCCATACTACACTCCAGCTTTGGAATGTATCGTACTGAGCGGTGGGAAGTAAGAATCCAAGTAGATTTGAAATGCTGTGTGTATGTGCGTGCGTGTGCGCCACACTGGAGATAGTAAGCACGGTGGTGCACACCTGTAATACAGCACACCCGTAACGCACTTGGCTACATGATGGGATCCTGTGGCCACCCCCAGATGAAGAGCCCTTCACTGTATATAGTCTGTTCCCTGTTGGTGGGACCTGAGCATCCTGGACAGTCTATCTCTTTCCTTGTCCCAGCTTCCTCCTCTGTGGAGCCCTGAGTCAAACTGACAAGCGTGCAGTCCTGTTACTTTTACCCTGATTTACTATCACAGGAAAATATCTATTACTCAGAGAACTTTGAAAGTGAAGTGACCCAAGTGTAAACATATCTTTTATTCTCCTGGCCTAATTTGTCATCCCCGAGGGTCACAGTGTGGTCAAATATCCTGCAACACCCCTAAAGCCATCAGTATCCCTATGTTCTGTTCCTAGAAAGAGATGAAGTTTTGTTTCAACTTCACAAGCTCAGGCTCTTACATAAGCCTGGGTGATGTGTTTAGAACTATCCAGACTGGGCAGTGATGTGCCTGCGGTGGGCTGGGGTCAGGGGAATTGGTGTAGTAGCCTCTTGCCTTGGGTTGTTTTGTCATTCGTTCATTTACTTTGCTTTTTAATTATTTTTGTGGAGGGTGATGTTAAAACAAGGTCTTCTAGCTGGGCGGCGGCGGTGGTGGTGCACTAATTTAATCCCAGCACTTGGGAGGCAGAGGCAGGTGGATCTCTGAGTTCAAGGCCAGCCTGGTCTACAGAGTGAGTTCCAGGACAGCCAGGGCTCCACAGAGAAACCCTGTCTCAAAAAACAAAAAACAAAACAAAACAAGGTCTTCTTTAGCTCAGGCTGCAGGCTGCCTTTCTCCTAACCAGGAGCCTCCACCTCCTTAGTGCTGGGGTTGTGGATGTGTGCTGGACGCTCTCAAGTTGTTTCATTCTTTTTATTCATTTTATTTTTGCAAGTTACTTTTGTTTTTCTCAAGACAGTTTCACTGAGTAGCGCTGGCCATCCTGGAACTCAGTCTGGCCTAGAACTCAGAGGTCTCCCTGCCTCTGCCTCCCAAGTGTGTGCCACTGCTGCTGGCTGCCAGTTGTTTCTTAATAACCCCTTTCACGTGGAGCAATGAGTAGATTCTTGGCTAGGCAGGCAGACCGTGCTGTATCAGTATTGTTCTGTGAACTGTGAGTGGATGGGTCCTTTAGCAAGCAGCTGAAATGCGCCTTGTAGCATATTCTGGCCAGGTTACCGGGACAAGGACGCCCTCAGAGTCACCCTTTGCTCCTCAGTCTCAGTCTGGCCTGAACACGTTGTCCCAGAGAGTCCTACGGAAGGAGCCCGCCACGACATCTGCGCTTGCTCTCGTGAACCGGTTCAACAGCCAGTCCACAGGTACCTTGGATGATGGGAAGAGGGAGGTGGGGGGGGAAGCTGGGAATGTCAAAGGATGGACTCAACATAATTCTCTCTCCTTAGCTGCCCCTGGCCAGAAGTTGGCTGAGAACAAGAGTCAGGGCTCCACTGCCTCGCAAGGATCCCAGAACAAGTAGGGAAACTTAAACAGTGATGGGGGAGAAATGGGGGAGGATAAGGGGAGCACGGATAGTGAGAGATCAGCCACCTGGAGACTCTGAGCCAGCCAGCTAACTCTTCCCCATATTCCCGCTCTTCTAATCAGGCAGCCTTTCACTATTGACAACTTTGAGATTGGGCGTCCTTTGGGCAAAGGCAAATTTGGAAACGTGTACTTGGCTCGGGAGAAGAAGAGCCGTTTCATCGTGGCACTCAAGATCCTCTTCAAGTCTCAGATTGAGAAGGAGGGGGTAGAGCACCAGCTTCGCCGAGAGATCGAAATCCAGGCGCACCTGAAGTATGCTGTCACCCTGACCCTGGTCCCTCTGCTAACGGGATCACCTCACTCGACTGTCTCTGTCTTACTCCGCCTAGACCACCTGCCCCACCCAGCTCCTAGATGCAGCCTGAAGCTTCTTTTCTCCTTGCATCCCCCAGACATCCCAACATCCTTCAACTCTACAACTACTTCTACGACCAGCAGAGGATCTACTTAATCCTGGAATACGCCCCTCGCGGGGAACTCTACAAGGAACTGCAGAAGAGTCGGACCTTCGATGAGCAGCGGACTGCCACGGTCAGGGCCTACCTGGTGTGGGATCTAGTGCCTGGGCCATTGCTGGAAACAGAGGGCCTAATTGCCTCTTGTGTGGACCCTCACAGATCATGGAGGAACTGTCAGATGCCCTGACCTACTGCCACAAGAAGAAGGTAATTCACAGAGACATAAAGCCGGAGAACCTGCTGTTAGGTCTGCAGGGAGAACTGAAGATTGCAGACTTTGGCTGGTCGGTGCATGCCCCATCCCTGAGGTATGGAGGGACTTGGGGGGCTGTTCCTGATGTGAGGCTGTGACGTTCTTTATAAAAGTCTTCAGTGTCTTGTTCCTCAGGAACATTTGGGTTTTGTTTTGTTTTGTTTTTTTCTCCTTGCAGTATAGACATAGTGATTACTTTACAGAAATAGGCGACTCAAGAATTCATGCCCTAGCCGGGCAGTGGTGGGGGCACACGCCTTTAATCCCAGCACTTGGGAGGCAGAGGCAGGTGGATTTCTGAGTTCGATCGAGGCCAGCCTGGTCTACAGAGTGAGTTCCAGGCAGAGAAATCCTGTCTCGAAAAAAACAAACAAACAAAAGGAATTCATGCCCTAAATGTTCTACTACTTCTTTTTTTTTTTTTTAATTAAATATAGTGGACCCTCCCTCACCACATTGTTGAGAAAACTCCCTTTCTACAGACTGAGAACTGATTGGTTGGTTGAGACAGGATCTGGTCTTACGTAGCACAGGATGACTTCAAACTCATTACATAGCCAAAGATAACTTTAATTTCTGATTCTCCTTGCCTCTGCCTCCAAAAATACTAGGATTACAGGCGTATATCACCATGCCAAGTTTACCCTTGCAAAATCCTGTTCTTTTTAGAAGGAAATATGGTCTCCCTATGTTGCCTTAAAGGTCCAGGTTTAAGTGAATGGCTGCTATTCCAGGCGTACCCTACAGTGCCTGCTTACCCATGTCACATTTTATTTGGTTTGGTTTGGTTTGGTTTTAGGGTATTGGGGGTGGAACCGAGGGTCTTACCTCTGCTAGGCTCCATGCTAGCTCTCTGACTCATCTACAGGCTTCAAAACCTCTTCCCAAGAGTACCCTGCAGCCCAAGATGGCCTCAAACTGACAATCTTATGTCAGCTGCTCAAGTGTTGGGATTAAGCCAGGTGTTGTGGCACACACCTGTAAATCCAGCTGTAGGGAGGCAGTGGTAGTCAGGGTAACAGATGAAGTCAAGGCCAGTGAGTTCCAGGCCAGCAAAGGCTAGGAGAGAGAGAGAGCCTGTCTCATAGAAACAAAGCCAAACACCAAGTGTTGGGATTAGATGTGTAGATGTGAGCGAGTATCTGGTGACCCCTTCATTGTTTAATTCTTCAGAGTATTGCATAGTAAAATATCTAATCTGTTTTCTTTAAGTAGCATATGTTTGGTGGGTGTTGGTATTTTCTGTTTTTTTCCTTGACGTAAGCATTGCCCTTGTCTCTGATTATTTATTAAGATTAAGATAATTCATTATTTGTGACCATGCTGGTGCCGTGCATGTCCACCTCTGGCTTTTGGCTTATATCATTACCACCTCTTACTCGAGAGTACATCCTGGGGTCTCTGGGACGCTCACTGTCAAGTAAAGAGAAAAGAGAAGCCGTCTGACTTCTGGGACTCTCTTCCCTCATCCCACCAGGAGGAAGACCATGTGCGGCACGCTGGACTATCTGCCCCCAGAGATGATTGAGGGGCGCATGCATAATGAAATGGTAGATCTATGGTGCATCGGGGTGCTCTGCTATGAACTGATGGTGGGGAACCCACCCTTCGAGAGCCCTAGCCACAGTGAGACGTATCGTCGGATTGTCAAGGTGCGATAGCCTTTGTGTACTGTAGGAGCCAGGGTCTGGGGACACTCAAAGTGGATGTACACGGCTCTGCAAAAATGTTCCTGCTTTGTAAATACTTTTTATTTATTCTCTGACAACTTGGTACGTGTATATAATATACCTTGATCATATCCACCCCTAACGACACTTCCCACTCCCCTGGACTCCTCCCCAACACGTGCCCCACCTACTTTCACAGCTTCTTTCTTTTTATAGCCCCACTGAGGCCTGTTCCATGCTCTCAAAAGAAACAAAAAAAACCCCAACAATGCCTCTTTTCCCCTAGCTGCCGTCCACTGCCAATAACACCTCTCTGGGGGTGTCCTCTAGCTCCTGACGGGATGAGTAGTCAGAAGAATGTGGTCAGAGTAACACAGGTGACACCTTTCCTTTCTCCACTCGCAGGTGGACCTGAAGTTCCCCTCTTCTGTGCCTTCGGGCGCCCAGGACCTCATCTCCAAGCTGCTCAAACATAACCCCTGGCAACGGCTGCCCCTGGCGGAGGTTGCAGCTCACCCTTGGGTCCGGGCCAACTCAAGGAGGGTTCTGCCTCCCTCTGCCCTTTAGCCTGCTCCTTGGTTTTTTGTCCCTGTCATTTTTCAGTGTTCTTTGTATGTCTGTGTATGTGTTCTGAGAAGGGGTGGGAACTGGAAACTATTCCTAGCTCCAGTTCTAGGGGATCTGATCTCTCTTCTGACCTCTACAGGCAAAATTAGGCACCCCTGTGGTGCACATATATGCACACCAAACACATGAAGTTACAAACAAACAACAAACACACAGATAGTGCTGGAGAGATGGCTCGGTAGTTAAAAGCACTGGCTGCTCTTCCCAGGAACCTAGAACTCAATTCTAGCACTACATGGTGCTCACGACCACTGTCTGTAACACCCAGTCCTGGGGAATCTGGGGCCTTCGAGCCTCTGCAGACACTAGGCATGGATGTGGTATACATGTATGCAGGCAAAACACCCATGCACTGACTTTTAAGAAACCCTCTAGTCTGATTCCTTTCAATTTGTCAAATGTTGAATGTTATTTTTAAAATATTATAAGCCATTTAATACAATTTTTCTTTGAAACATGGTATAGCCTAGTCTGTCTTAAATTCAGAAAAATTATGAAGAACAACATTTTATAATAAAGTCTTAAATGTTTCATGTTTTTGAATACTGTGGTGGTCTGAATATGCTGGTGACATGATTAGGGGGTGTGGCCTTGTTGGAGGAAGTGTCTCACTGGGGGTGGGGGGGCTTTGAGACCCTTAGACAGAAGTTGATACCAGGGTTGGGGTATTGCTATGATCGGCCTGACCATGCTTTTATTTGGAGGAATGTGTGGCTTAGGCCTTTGTAAGGAAGTGGAATGTTCTAAGTGGGGCTTAATAGGCCGTCCTGTGAGAATACAGAAGATGGTGGAGCCTGTTGACTCGAGAGGTTTCAGAGAAGAATTTTAGAATGTGGCCTAGAGCCTGCTCTTGTTTTGGTGAAGAATGTGGCTGCTTTTGTATCCCTGTCTGAAGAGTTTGCCAGAGTATAAGGTGAAGAGATTCAAATGAATTCCATTGACAAAAGAAGTTTCAAAAAAGCCCAGCAGAGACTCTGACCTCTGCCTTACTCTCATGACGAGCATTCTGATGAAACATAGCAAGCTCAGAAAGGAGACATAGAAAATGCACGGCTTGGGGGGAGGTATGGGGGACTTTTGGTATAGCATTGGAAATGTAAATGAGCTAAATACCTAATAAAAAATGGAAAATAAAATAAAATACAAAAAAAAAAAAAGAAAAGAAAAGAAAATGCACGGTTCATAAAGTAAAGGGGCAGGAAGCCGGATCCTGTGTTCAGGGCTAGCTAGTAAATGGAACCACGGAAGTGGTGCCCTTGGCAAGCTCCCACCCAGATAGACCGTGAAACTTTACAGTTGGACAAGGGGTGGTTATGTCGTGTTAGGTGTTCTTACCTGGTTTCTCTGTATAGCCCTGGCTGCCCTGGAACTCACTCTGTAGACCAGGCTGGCCTCAAACTCAGAAATCCGCCTGCCTCTGCCTCCGAAGTGCTAGGATTAAAGGCATGTGCCACCACTGCCCAGCAATGTTGGACTTTTGATCTAGAGTGAACTACAATCCAGAAATGGACATAGGCTTTTGATCCAGATCTTGTGGAATAGTGGCCATGAAAAGCTTTGGCCCAGACATGGTAGTCCACAGTTTTAATCCCAGGAGATAAGCAAGCTCTAGGTGAACTAAAGCCTAAATCCAGGTGTGGTGCTACACAACTTGATCAGGGCATTCAGGCGACAGAGCCATGCAGATCTCTTAGTTCAAGGACAATCTATAGAGCAAGTTCCAGGACAGCCAAGTTTAGGCTGTGAAGGAGTTGGAGAACAGAAAGCTGGTGATAATGCATTGGGGTGTGTGTGGTGGGGGTGGGGGTGTTCCAGCTCCAGCAAAAAGCAGAACTCAGCAGCTTTGGCCATGTGGCTCTGGCTTTAGAGTCAAGAATTGAAGGGACTTCTGGGACAGTTGACAGTTGATGGAGCTAAGACACTGGCATCACTAAGGTGTAATCTGGGAAGTGTTTTCTGAGAGCACAATGCTGCAGCTAGACTTGGTAATGTGTAAGAGTCACCCAGGCGGTACTGGTTTTGAAGGTCTGAAGGGGTTGTGAAAAGCAGCTGAGGCTTGGCACTATGAGAGACCATGGAAGGCCGTTAGTGGAGGTGCAGGCTCAATTGCAGTTGATGGCCCAGGACTAAAGGGGTTATGCAAAGAGGATGGTACCATTAAGGGAGCCTATGAGAGGTCATTTGTAAAACCTGATTGCAGTGGAAGACCTCAGCATATTGGAGAGAACAGCAGCAGCAGTAGAGTGGAGTCAACTAGAGCCTAGAGTGCTACAGAGGGCAGAGCTGGAGAAGTGACCTAAGCCCTTTGAAGATGCCCAGATCATGTGTGGATCCCAGACACTGGAAGAAGAAGCTGAAAAGTTGAAATTGTCTTGGATATGCCAAGATGTTCAAGATGTCAGAGCCACGGGAAATCTGCCGAGAGAAGCTGCTAATGGAGTGGAACCAGCTTAAGAGAATGAAGTTTGTTGCTGCCGAACACCAGCTCTGCCAACAGCAGTCAACAAGGATGAAAGGAGATGGAAACCCTTTTGACATGAAACCCGGAGCCATGGAGTTTGGAGTTTGCCCAGGTGGTTTCCTGTCTGTTTTGGTTCCAGTATCTCCTCACCATAACATTTAGGATTGGTAATGTATATCCTCTGATGTTGGAAGTGTGTGATCTGCTTTTTGATTTTGATTTCTTAAGGGATTACATTTAAGAGATTACATGAATCTCAGAAGAGACTTTGAACTTTGGACTTTTAACATTGTCGAGACTATTCTAGACTATGGGACTTTTGAAGTTGGATTAAATGTATTTTGCATTATGCTGTACCTAGGTATGGTCCCCATAGACTCATGTGTTTGAACAAGCCTACGCTTTGAATATGCTTGGCTGGAGGAGTGGCACTGTTAGGAGGTGTGGCCTTGAAGGAAGTGTGTCACTGTGGGGTTAGGCTTTGAGACCCTCCTCCTAGCCACGTGGGAGTCAGTCTTCTGTTTGCCTTTGTAACAAGATGTAGAAAAAGTTTCCTTGGTCATGGTTTCTCTTTACAGCACTGGAAGCCCTAGTTAAAACAAATACTGTAAAAAGTGTTAGTACAGTTTGTCAGCATTGTGAAGAAAGCCAGCAAGGTGGTGGAATGCACACTTTTAATTCCCGCACTCAGGAGGTAGAGGCAGGTGGATCTCTTTGAGTTCGAGGTCAGCTTGGTCTGCAGTTCGAGATTCCAGGACAGCCAGGGCCACACAGAGAAACCCTGTCTTGGGGAGTTTTGAAGCCAAACATCAAGTTACTTTGGCATGCCAGTGCCTGGTGCTCAGCAGGCTGAGTCAGGACAATCACCCCAAGCTGGAGGACAGCAGGGTCTGCAGATCAAGCAGGGATCACCCAGTGATGCAGCAAGCAAAGCCTTTTGCCGGCTCTTGGGACTCCTTTCCTCCTGTCGGGTTGCCACATCCAACTTTGATTTGAATGTTTTTGCTTCATCTCAATTTATTTTATTTTGTCATGTTTGGATGGTATTTCTTGGAAATACCTGCTCTTTTCTAATGAGAGACAGAAATGGAGTGGGTCCAGAGGTGAAGAGAGTTGGGGACAACCTGGAAGGAGTAGTGGGTGGAGGTGGGGTGTGGATGGGACTATAAATAGGATATACTGTGTGAGAAAATAATCTCTCAACTAAAGAAAAGGTTTTTTATTTAAAAAAAAAAAAAAAAGAGTCAAATATGGCCAGTCAGTGTGAAACAGACTTCTAATCCTTGTGCTTAGGAGACAGAAGCAGGCAGGTCTCAGTTGGAGGCTAGCCTGGTCTATATAATGAGTTCCAGACCAGCCAAGACTAACTACATAGTAAGATTCTGTCCCAAAAAAAACGAAAATAAACTGGGCGTGGTGGCTCACGCCTTTAATCCCAGCACTCGGGAGGCAGAGGCAGGCGGATTTCTGAGTTCAAGGCCAGCCTGGTCTACAAAGTGAGTTCCAGGACAGCCAGGGCTATACAGAGAAACCCTGTCTTGAAAAACCAACCAAATAACCAAACAAAAAACTAAAATAAAATGTTAAGGGGCTAGAGCCATGGCTGCTCTATGTTCAAAGACTTATCTGTAAGTTTAGCTCTATGGTATTCTGGCCTCCGAGAGCACCAGGCACAAACATACACACAGGCAAACAACTCACACACTTTTAAAAATTAAAAAAGTCCTGGTCCTATCAAGCCCAGGACAGTGGTTCATGCCTTTAATCTCAGCCTTTGAGAAATAGAAGCAACAGGATTGTCACGAGTTCAAAGCCAGCCTGGTGTACATAGTGAGATCCAAGCCAGCCTTGGCCACAGAGTGGGATCAAGATTATAAAAAGCGGCATAGTAAACCAAGCAGTGGTGGTGCATGCCTTTAGTCCCAGCACTTAGGAGGCAGAGGCCGGTGGGTCTCTGAGTTTAAGACCAGCCTGGTCTACCCCAGTTTGTTCTACGGAGGGAGTTCCAGGACAACACAAGTTACACAGAGAAACTGTCTCCTTTCCAAAAAAAAAAAAAAAAAGTGCTTTGAGGACTATGAGTTGCCTCAGCAGGTAGAGGTGCTTAACACCAAGTGACTGACCCCTAAGGTCCATTGCTGAGATGAATCTGGGATTCATATAGTGAGTGGAAGGAGGGAATGGACTCCTTGGTAAGACCTTGTTATCTTCTTACTTCCACATACACAGCTAGTGTCGGTGTGTCCGTGTCCGTGTCCGTGTCCGTGTGTGTGTGTGTGTGTGTGTGTGTGTGTGTGTATGTAGAATGTGAAATAGAATTGGAATGGGAAGAAAGGATCTAAAGAGGAAGGAAAGGGTGTGGAATGCATACGCCTTGAAAGCAGAAGGGAGAGCTTTCTGTGGGAGGAAGGGGACAGGAAGGGGGGGTGGAGTGTATAAGAACAAAGCACAAGGGGCTGGATAGATGGTTCAGCAGTTAAGAACCCTTGATAGGCAGTTCACAACCAACTGTAACTCCTCCATGAGATCTGACTTCCACCCATACACATAAATAAAAAAAGATTAAAGATAACGATAATCAGCTATATCTTGAAGGTAAATCCTAGTACTAGGGAGGTTGAAGCAGAAAGATCTTGAGTGAAGGCCAACTTAGACTCTATGGGCATGGGTCACAAGGCCTGGCTATACTGCTTAGAAGAAGGGGAAAGAAACTCAACAATGGGAAAGTGAGCGTAAAAGGGAGTTGTTTAAGGGATTTGAGTTGTTGTGTTTGGGGATGGGGAGAGTAGGATAGAAGATTCTCTAAGATGTCTAACAACGTGAGAGTGGTTCAGGTAGCACCAGGGCAAATCAGTTTGACCCTTTCTCAGGAAGCTGGAAATCGAGGTACTTCAAGATCCACCTAATTCGCTCTTGGGTGCATACCCAAAGAACTCTAAATCTTACAACAGAGATACTTTTTTGTTGTTGTTTTTTCGAGGCAGGGTTTCTCTGTATAGCCCTAACTGTCCTGGAACTCACTCTGTAGACCAGGCTGGCCTCCAACTCAGAAATCCACCTGCCTCTGCCTCCCAAGTGCTGGGATTAAAGGCATGTATCACCATTGCCTGCCTCTGAGATACTTGCTTATCTATTTTCATTTATTGACAGAATTGGAAATAGCCTAGATAGCCATCGACTGATGAATGGATACTGAAAATGTGGTCCATTTACGCAGGCCAATATGATCCAACTATTTAGAAAGAAGAGATTTTGACATGGCAGGTGAATAGATACAGCTAAGAAAAAAAAACCATCCTGTATGAGGTACCCAAGCCCCAAAAGACAAAGAGCGTGGGTTTATTTGTCAATGTTACCTTTTAAGCTAACTTATGTGTACTACGGTCTTAATAAGCAGAGGCTAGGTATTGTGGTAGTTTGAATAAAAATGGCACCCGTAGGCCCATAGGGAGTGGCGCTATGAGGAGGAATGGTTTTGTTAGAGTGGCTGTGGCTTTGTAGGAGGAGGTGTGTCACTGTCTCTCCTGATGCCCGTGGATCAAGATGTAGAATTCTCAGCTACCTGTGCAGCGCCATGTCTGCCTTGATGTCATCATGCTTTTTGATATGATGATAATGGACTAAACCTCTGAAACTCTAAGCCAGTTCCAATTAAATATTTTGTGAGAGTTGCCCAGGGTGGGGGGGTGGGGGCACTGGAGAGAAGGCTCAGCCATTAAGAGCATTGGCTGCTCTTCCAGAGGTCCTGAGTTCAAATCCCATCAACCACATGGTAGATCACAACCATCTGTAATGGGTTAATATGTAATGGTGGGCAGCTACAGTGTAATCATATATATAAATTAAGTCTTTTTTTTTTCCTTTTTGATTTTTTGAGACAGGGTTTCTCTGTATAATCCTGGCTGACCTGGAACTCACTCTGTAGACCAGGCTGGCCTCGAACTCAGAAATCCACCTGCCTCTGCCTCCCGAGTGCTGGGATTAAAGGCGTGCGCCACCATGCCCGGCTTAAGTCCTTTTTTTTTTTTTTTTTTTTTTTTTTTTTTAAAGCAGCTTGTGTTTAAAAGTATAAGGAGGGTTGGTTGGGACTGAGAAGTCAGGAGAATAGAGAATTAAACAAAAAAGAAGTTGCTGTGGTCATGGTGTCTCTTTTATAGCAATTGAAACCCAAACTAAGACAGGTACTTAGACAGGGAAATAGAATATACTGTTATGGAGAGCCAAAGGGGAAACTAGGAGGATTAAATGGATCAAGGAAGGAAGGAAGGAAGGAAGGTAAAGGAGGAAATATGGGGAGGGACAGCTAACACTAAAGGACATTTAAAACCATATGGAAACCTACTATAGAGGCTCCCTAAGACATGTACATATACAAAAGGAATCTAAATGGAGTCACCAAATAGGGAAGACAATGTCCCAACTAAACCTTATGACACCAACTAAAATCTCCACTATCACACCAAATGTCATCTTATTTTGCACACCTTTGGCATGAAGAAGAGGAGGAGAAAGTAATTATAGTAGCAGTAGTAATAGTAGTAGAAAACAAAAGACTTGCAAAAGATGGCTTCTTTTGAAGGAAAAAGAGCTCAAGAAACGAGCAAGGAACACAAGAATAAAGACAGGGCTGGGCATGGTGCCGCACGCCTTTAATCCCAGCACTTGGGAGGCAGAGGCAGGCGAATTTCTGAGTTTGAAGCCAGCCTGGTCTACAAAGGCCCAGGGCTACACAGAGAAACCCTGTCTCGAAAAACAAACAAACAAACAAAACAAAACAAATTTAAAAAAGAATAAAGACAGGGTGAAGGGATGCAAAAAAAAAAAAAAAAAAACAGGAAGATTCTGCAATTACTAGCCACAGTGATTGTGCACACTTTCCACACAGGATTCAGTTTCAAAAACAGGAACAGGTGTCCTTCTGCCTTTAACCCCAGCCAGAACTTGGGAGGCAGAAGCAGAAAGATCTCTGTGATGTGAGTTTGAGGGCAGCCTGGTCTACAAAGCTACTTCCAGGACAGCCGGGGGTATACAAAGATTCTAAACCAAGGAAGAATATTAATTCATTGTTTTGCTAACTAGAAGGGTCCCAGAGCTTTGGCTGTGTTGCAGTTGACGACTTTTCTACCATTTGATTCCTGTCCCACGGCCCTTGGAAAGACTCTCCATCTGTTACAGAAACCACAGTGCCCTGGGAATGTGGCCCGGGGGTCCTGAATCTTCGATCTGGATGTTGTTAATCCTCTCCCTTCTCATTTATTTTAGCCCTGGTGTCTTCTCTCTGTCCTTCCCCCACACTCCGTACCCCAGCGTTTCTTGTTTATATCAAACCTCTTTGCCTCTGAGGTTTCCTCCCTCTGTCAGCAAGCTGAGTTGATGCCCTTGATAGTTCCCATCAGAGACCTTTCCCGACCGAGGCCTCATCTAACTAGTCCTTCTTACTCTCAATCACAGCCCTTTATTTTCCCGAGCGTGCTTATCAAAACGTCTGATTCTTTCACCTATGGAATATTTTCTCTTGTGACAACAAACAAACAAACAACCCTCAATATTATCCTCCAATGAGAGAAATGCTCTACGCAGAGGGGACAGGAGGCCGAAGAGTGACAAAAGCACAGGAAAGTCCACGACCTGCAATTCCCCTGCACAGTGAGTCACTCTGGGCGCTTCAACGATCAGTCTGTCAATGTTTCAAGGATGGAACCAATCAGCCCCGTTCCGCTGGGAATTCCGGCTTTCTCTCTCTTGGCGCTGCTGTTTTTCTTTCTCGGTTTTCTAGCTCGGTTCGGTCCAACCCTGAGCATCCAAGAACCCCTAGAGCTTCCAAAAACGATCCCCGGTGGAGTGCGACTGCTCGGCGGTAATTCCGGACGACACCACCGTGGACATAGAGCCTAAGCTCCGCCCCGGTGGGACTCCGGCGCTCCGGGGCTCGGGTCTTTTAAGACCCGCCCCCTCAACTTTCCGAAGGGGCGGGGCCCCGCGCACAGCTGTCACCCCGGAGCTGCCACCCGACTGGCTTTCACTTGTGTTCTGCAGTTCAATAACAGCCCTCCTCCCGGAACTTCCTGGGGTGGCGACCAATCACAGAGCTCTTCCTGTCCGGACCATTATCATCCGGCTGCCAATCGGCGCGCCTCCGCCAACGCCCCTTAAAGGCGCCGCCGCTGACCGGGGAGCCCGGCGGACGACTCGCGGTTCCGGCCCCCACCCTCAGTATGGAGGCCGCCCAGGGGCGGCTCGGGCCGGAGCCGGAGCTTTCGGTCGGAGCTGAGCACCAGGCCGCGACTTTCAGCGGCAGGCCGTCCCGAACGCCCTCGAAGCCGCCCTCAGTCCGGACGCTGTCCGGGGAGGAAGAGGCTGAGAGCGTTGGGGTCTCGAGCCGTCATCCCCGAGCGTCCCCAAAGACTTGGAGCGGCAGCATCGCCCATGGGCCGGAGCTGGACACTTGGGAGGACAAGCCGAGCTCCCGGGCGACGCCGTCAGGGGCCCGGGGACGCCGGGGGGTGCCAGGTTCCGAGCACGCCCCGCCCCCGTCCTCCTGGTACCCGGAGCCGGAGCCCAGCGAGGATCAGCCCTCCGCTCTGAGGGTCTGCCGTCGAGGGAGCCCCGGAGGCGTCGAGATGAATGTGGAGCTGCCGCAGCAAGAGGGTGACGACGACGACGACGAGGACGAAGAGGCGGCGGCGGGTAGGGCTGGCCGCTCCTTCCCCAGCCGCCTTCAGGACAGCCGCAGCCTGGACGGGCTGAGTGGGGCGTGCGGTGGAGGGGGGTCTTCATCCAGTGGCGAGACCGGCGCGGGCGGAGGACGTCGCGCCACTATCTCCAGCCCCCTAGAGCTGGAGGGCACGGTGAGCCGCCACGGCGACCTTACTCACTTTGTGGCCAACAACCTACAACTCAAGATCCGACTGAGTGGCGCCCCACCACCCGTTCCCCCTGCCTCTGTGCGGCCCTGCCTAACGCCCGCACCCACCCCCACCATCCCTCCCATCGACCCGGACGTGCTGAGGGATCTGGAGCGGCTGAGTCGCGAGCTGGGCGGCCGGGTAGACCGTCTGCTTCGCGGGCTGGGTGGTGCGGTGCAAGAGCTGACAGCGTTGAGTGTGGGCTGTATCCAGACCTACCGCGACGCGGTGGACTCCTTAGGTGAAGCCGTGGACATGAGCATTAAGGGCATGTACACCTTACTTGCGCGCTGCGAGGAGCTGGAACGGGCTTTGCAACCGGTTCAGGGGCTGGCACGCCAAGTCCGAGATATCCGACGCACGCTGGAGGTGTTGGAGGCCCTATGCAAGTGACCAGGAGCATAGAGGAGAGACCATGCGTAACCTGGCCAGACCAGGGTCCAGTAGGACCCTCAGGATTCTTCAAAGAGCCCTGGTGGAAACTGCTTGCTGAGGGGATGCCTGTACGTTAGAGGTTCTTCCACAAGCGTTTAGGAGGCCTGTGCCCATTCTAAGCCTATGGAGTGTGAATGGGGAAGTTGTGAGGATTCTCCTGGTGAAAAGGGATGTAGCTCTGCTTTTATTCAGTTGGCCATCTATAGCTACCCTGTTCTTCCTGACCCTTCTCCCTAAGCTAGAACACCGTCCATGGGAATACAGGCCCTTAGATCTCTGCTGGAGGGTGGGGCAGACACGAATGTGTGATCAGAGAGACCTCAGCCCCGCTGCGGCTATCCGGATCCCAATGGTCACACACCTCAAGTGCCAGGGGCTTTAGGAACTTGAGCGGTTCTTGCCCACACACCATGCGAGGGTGAGGGCGCAACATCTGCATAACCTCCCGCTTCTTTCCTCTGGTCCCCTAAAATGCCACGGGGTGGAGGAGCACATTTCATGATGGAGGGAGAGCGGTGGGGGGCACGGGGGAGTGTCTCACTGCTCTCAGGGTTCCGGTCGAATTGTTACTGGTTTTGAAGCCCACCTGTTGTGGAGTATTCTAATTAATTTTGGCTTTCTGAGTTTTTGTGGAATTAAAGTGCTGCTGCTGCTAAGGCTGAGCCTGTTTTTTTGTGTGGGGTCGAAGGGGTTGAAGAAGCCAAAGGAATGGGAATGAAGGCCCCTGTGGCTCCAGAGCTCCCGGGAGTGGGAACTGGGAGTGTGGGGGAGGAAGTCTTAAGTTAGATGGAGGAGATGCGTCAGAGCTGAGGGAGATCATAAAGGGCCCGAAGAGCCACTAAAGCAGAAACACGAGCAAGGGTCTTGAGGGGAAAGGGCTTCTCTGCTCCCGATGGATAGATAGACACTGGGCAGATTGGTTGTCTTGGTTATAGAGGAAATATAGAGAAATATAAACTCTTGACAGCTCTATCCTGTGCTGATCAGAGTTCTGTATAATGATTTTAGACAATCGTGTCCCAATGACAAAGGCTGTCTTCTTACAATTTACATAGTATGTTCGTTCAGGAACTATATGTTATAATCATAAAATATCCCACACTCCAAGACATTCCCACATTTTTACAGCATTCCAGTATATTTGTTTAGTTCGAACTGTTTCAGTATTAGAAAGACAGCTGTATGAAGTTTTCTTAAATGTCTCCTTTTCAGAAAACGATTAAAGCTGGCAAAGCCACCTTAAGAGGTGAACATTGGTGCTCACTTAGGCAGCTAATATACTTAGAGGTGAACATTAGAAATAAAATCAAACTGGGAGAATTTCATATTTTTATCTCATAATAGCTTAGGGGAAAGTAATATTGAACAATTGCTTTTGTTTAAAAAGATAAGCACACTGGCCCGTACGGGGATCGAACCCGCGACCTTGGCGTTATTAGCACCACGCTCTAACCAACTGAGCTAACCGGCCAGAGACGAGAGAGTGGGAGCTCTAAAGTCATGTAAATAAATTGCTGTACCAACTCTGGCTTAGAAAATGCATTTTATAAAACGGAAAAATAAGTTATCCAAACTAGTCAAATGAAGTACTCAAGTAAGCAATCAAGCAGAAACTCTGATAAAGCCCAAAAGATGAGATTTTTGGCATTTGATTGCTGGTCGGAGCGTAAATATGATGATATTCAAGGCTGGATATGTTCTAGTCTAGTAGTCACAAGACTCCAGGGGCTGAGCAGTAACTGGATGGACGTGACATGACTGACGTTCAGGTTTCGAGCAGAGTCATTACTTTTCTATTTTCCGTAAAATAAGAAACCACAAAGGCACCGCTGGGATTCGAACCCAGGATCTCCTGTTTACTAGACAGGCGCTTTAACCAACTAAGCCACGGCGCCTACGTGACGTTGCAAGGCCTTCACTACTTGGCCAGGTCAATTCCAGGGCACATGAAGAACCATGTGGATAATTTTTGGCAGTGCTGGAAAAAGACTAACGAACAAGCAAAGAACAGGGTGGGAGAAATTATAGGGTTGTCTGACTTAGATCACGAAATTACAATGATGGCATAAAGCCTTGTTTCTAAGGTACAAAACTGAATGTAGACCTTATAAGCTACAGACGACGAGGATGGGATTCGAACCCACGCGTGCAGAGCACAATGGATTAGCAGTCCATCGCCTTAACCACTCGGCCACCTCGTCCACACGACTCGAGTGCAGTTTGGCTTCTCTGAGACCTCAACTCTCACTCCTGACGAGTAGGCTTTGCATTTGTAAACAATTGTATTCATAACTGCAGAACGAACTAGCAGAACAATAGTGGATCTACCTCTCGGCAGCTGAGAACACTGAACGCTCCAATTGCGGTTGGCTGGTCTTGAGAGTCCTGCTCTCTGCCCAGAATTACCTTGACTATCCGCAAGAAAATACTCGCGAGATATACTAACCAGGAGGCATCAAGATTTGTCTCCTGAGCTTTCCCATTCTTGTTTTTTTAAGAGTTGTTTCTTCTTTGATCATTGGGACAAAAATAAAAGAAGCTAAAGAAAAGTAAGAAAAAAAAAAAAAAGAGCTGACCCCGACGTGATTTGAACACGCAACCTTCTGATCTGGAGTCAGACGCGCTACCGTTGCGCCACGAGGCCGGCCGGCCACGGCTGTGAACAGGGCACCTCATGACTATTGCAGGGAGCCACCCCACCCACCCACTTGTCCCTAGTGATTTTGGGGCTCTCTGGAAACCCAAAGAATGGAGCGTCTCCCCTAGAAGGAAGACCCACAGACTGAACTGTTCAGAGCGAGCAGCTTTACACCTCTTGCTCCATGGCCTCCCCACCCTGTCCCTGGAACGGACGGGCCTGGGGAGCTGGAAAAGAAACGGGAGGGAGAAGAAAGTGAAGAATGAGTCCCCCTTTTCAGTTTGGCCTGATGTGGCGCGTGCAGAGGGCCGGGGAAAAAGAAGGAGAGGAAGGGGAGAGGAGTATCTGGGTCCGAAATTGTGAGCAAGGTTCAGGAGCCGTCAGGCTCTGTTGAGAGCCGGGGCGAGGGAACGTGTGCAGCCAAAGGGGAGAAGACTCGCCCCTGACGACAGACTGATGGAGTAGGGAGACCAACCAACTGGTGTCCTTCTGGATCCAGTTAAGACCAAACTTTAACAGTCTGATCGCGGAGCACGGCCACTGCTTGTCCTTGTGCTCTCCTGCCACTTGACCTCACAAGACTCCGGGGACAGAGTGGGGAGGCCATTGGAGCAAGAGGTGTAAAGCTGCTTGCTCCGAACAGTTCAGTTTTTGTATACAGTGTCGCACAATGCCCAAGTTGTTGCCATTGGTCTTGGATTCCTTTGGCTTCAGCCTTCCCAGAGCTAAAACTAACTTTAAAGTTCTGGTTGCTTTCTGATTTTTGAGACAGGATACCATATACTATTACTCTATAGCTCTGGTTGGCATGAACTCCCTATGTAGGGATGGCCTTAATTTTCAGCAATCCTCCTGCCTCAGCCTCAAATGGCTGGGAAGACAAGCACGTGCCTCCAGTTTATTTTTCTTTTATTTCTCCCTCCCTCCTGTGCTCTATCCTCCTTCTCCTCCCCCATCCCCTTTCCTTCCCTTCTTCTGGTCTAGGAGTGAACTAGCGGCCTCTTTCATGCTAAGCCAGTGAGCTCTGTCCCTAGCACCTGCTGGATCATTTTCAAATGTCTAAACTCACTACGTCTAAACCCCAAATGTCTGTGTGCGTGAACTATGGTGTTGCTTGTAGGTCTTTCGATTTTTTTTTTTTTTTTTTTTTGCCTGTTTGACCCTCACATACCACTCAGGACTCAATTCCCAACAGCCTTCATTCCACGAGCAGTGCCTTTCTCCCATCTAGCCCACAATGGCACAATATTCCCTGTGTTGTTTTGAGGGGGGTCTCCCACTGTGGCCCACTGGCCTAGGACTCAATCCCGCTGCCTCACGCTCTCAGGTGCTGACACTGTTTCTTGTTAAATTGCCCTGGCTAGCGTTGAATCTGTTCTGCAGTCCAAGCAGGCCTTGGATTTGCATTCTCTTGCACTCTACCCTTGGAGCTGGGATTCTAGGCCTGGGCCATTAGGCCCTGCTAGAAATGCTACATTTTAGTTGTCTGAGACTAGCCTGGACCCTCTGTCAAATGGGGAGGGAGCAGGGAAGGGAGAGAGGGAGGGAGGGAGGGAGAGAGGGAGGGAGGGAGGGAGGGAGGGAGGGAGAACACTGAGTGTAGTAGCTTACCTGCACCAGAAGTATTTGAGAAGTGGAGGCAGAATGGGGAGTTTACAGGCTAAGGATTTGTCTCAAAAAATATCTAGAGATAATAAAATATTTTCTTGGGAAGCAGCACAGCTCTTTTCCCTATGGAAACCATAGGACGATAACACTTTGTCCCATAAAAAAGGATCGCTTAGATTTTACTGATAAATTGGTTTTGTTTAGGAAGAAACAACCCTTGGTTCATGCTCTTTATTTTTTATTTTATTTTTTTTGGTTTTGTTGTTGTTGTTGTTTCAAGACAGGGTTTCTCTGTGTAGCCCTGACTGTCCTGGAACTCACTCTGTAGACCAGGCTGGCCTTGAACTCAGAAATCTGCCTGTCTTGGCCCATGCTCTTAATCCCAGCACTCAGGAGACAGATGCAGGGATTCTGTGAGCTGGAGGCCAGCCCGAGATATATATGTATATGTATGTGTATGTATATATATTTTTTCCAGGCCTGCCCCTGCCAAGGGCCATATTGTAAGACCCTGTCTTAAAATAGCACAAAAACAACCTTTTATTTTCCATCACAATAATAGTGAGTGAAGAATAAAGACCTGGGTGTGGTGGCAAGGTTTGTAATGCCTGCACTAGGGGAAGGTGAGGGAGAATAATCTCAAATTCAAGGACAACCTGGGTTACTTAGTGAGACGATGTCTGGAAAAAAACAAAACCAGAACCTAAAAAAACCCCAAACTCCGGTGGTGGTGGTGGTGATGGTGGTGGTGGTGGTGGTTGCGGTATACCAGTACTATGGTCAAGATTACTTCAGGGCTAGCCTTGGCTATACTTCAAGCTTCAGGCCAGGTTGCTTGTTTTTGATGGAGGAGTAAGTTAAAAACTAATAAAATGATTCATGTGCAATAAAAGGGGGGCACAGAGATCTCTAGGCAGCGCAGTCTTGTAAACTTTGCTTTTGAAATCATGTACATGTTTAATATCATTAAAAGATGAAATTGAAAGAGTTACGATGGCAGCCGGGAAGCACGCACTTGACTCAGACCACGTGCCAGTTTGCAGGCAGCTCCGCGATGGGCTGGCAGCTCAGGCCTGAGCTCTGCGGGCAGTCCCACGTGAACTGCCAGCTCTGCCTACCATGTGGGTGCTCCGCGACACCGCGGAGCCTGGAGGAAGAAGAGGAGGTACAGCAGCGTCTGCTGTGGGTCACTGCCACTGGAGCAATAGAGGACAAGCAAAGCAGGCGAAAGCATAAAGACAACCTAGATCACACACACACACACACACACACACACACACACAAGCACACACACACACACACACGCACACAAGCACACACACGCACGCACGCACGGCACAGGAAGGTTCTGACCAGGTAGATGCCACCCCTGGGTTCCAGGAGGTCTGGATGCTCCCCGCAGGCAGGCTCCCACATATAGGGGAAAGCACTGTTATCTGATCGGCGGGAAGGGCAGGTCGTTAGTGGTGGCACAGCAGTCTCTGCACTTGTCGCTTGCAGCGGCCTCCACTGTGATGCCAGGCTGCTCTAGGACAGGCTGCCAAAGTGAATCCATTCCTAGCAACGGATCTGGGGATCAACCCACTAAACCCAGGGTGAAGCTGGTGCCCGACATGTGTCGCCAACACACCGCCAGCATGCGTTGAATGGAATGCCTGTACCCAAACTCCACAAGTAACTGTCTGAGGAAACAATTCCCCAGGCCCTGGCAGTGCCCCACATTCAGTGATGTAGACTCTTTTGTTCCCTCCTAACAGAGGCAATTTGAACTCTCAGATAATATTTGGGGTGACTTTTCTTGATTTCTGTTTTTATAATCCTAGACTTATCTCCCTCCCTCCCTCTTCTTTCTAGGAGAAGCCAATTGAAGAACACCGGGCTCCTGTAGTGCCACCTACGGCCACAGGGTGGCACTGAAACTCAGAAACAGCTTTTCTAGGGCAGGCTTCTGAGAACCAAGGTCGTGGAAAAAGTGAGGACAGTTGTACAAAGCTCACTTCGTCTCATTACCGTATAACATGAAGTGTGACTACCTAGTTTCTACCATCGAGTAGGCCCCTTAGGCTGGAAGCCTACTATAATCAGAAAAACCCAAACATCCAGACGCTAGAACCTGGATCCCACAGCCAGGCCCAGACCTTTTTCCTCTAAATTTCTCTCATAGAGAGGCGTCAGGGCACATTCCAGAGATCCCAGAACTTGAGAGGCTGAGACAGGAAAACTACCAAGAGTAGGCCATTCTACAGCACACAGTGAACTTCAGGCTAGACAGAGCTACAGTGTGAGACCCTGTCTTTAAAAAAAAAAAAATTCAGTATTTCTTGATCTCTTAATTGTCTTACTCCAATCCACCTGCTCGATTCCATCCTGACTCAAGCCCCAATCTATCACATGTTTCTTTCACATCTTCCTCATTCATCTTCTACTTAAAATGTTTTCCATGTTGCAGAGAACACAAATCTGACTATGCCTCTGGTCATATCTGTAGAAGCTGAGAAAGCTAAGCTCTCATCCACTTCTCCAACATCGGTCTGATCTCTCCTCCTGCTTCCTTAAGCTTCAGAGTCCCTGGCTTCCTTTCTGTCTGGCAAACACACACAGCTTATCTAGCCCTGGCTCCTCCCTTGTCTGGAACGCTGTTTCCACAGATCTCCCCGCAGGGCTGACTCCTGCTCTTGGATCTTTGGAAATCCTCCAACGCATGTCCGCATGTCCTAGCCTTTCCTCACCCTTAGTTTATGATACAGCTTCTTCTGCCTGGAGATAGTTGCCAGCTACACCCTCACCCAACACAGCTTCAAAAATCACAGGCAGGGAGAAGACACTGTTCCGTGCTTTCATCTTGTCTGTGCCCTAAGTGAGTTGGTACATTTTATAGCATCCTAACTTCTGTGATGGAGAATACAAAAAACTCACCTCTCATTAGAAAACAAAGAAGAAGAAGAAGAAGAAGAAGAAGAAGAAGAAGAAGAAGGAGAAGAAGAAGAAGAAGAAGAAGAAGAAGAAGAAGAAGAAGAAGAAGTAGTAGTAGTAAATAAATGTAGTTATAAGTGGTGATGAACACTTTTGACCCCAACACTCTGAAAACAGAGGCAGGAGGGTCTCTGTGAGTTCGGGGGCCAGCCTGATCTACAAATGTGAATTCTAGGAAAGCTGGCAGTACATAGTGAGACACTGTCTCAAAAACAAAACAAAACAAAACAAAACAAAGCAAAAAAAAAAAAACCCAACCAAACAAAAATGGCTATCTTGAGGTACCTTAATTAAAATAATTAACAGTCTTATTTTTAAAGACTTTTTTGAGACAGGATTTCACTGTGTACCCTACAGACCTGTCTGCCTCTGCCTCCTGAGTGCTAGGACTGAAGCTGTGTACCACCATGCCTGGAGATTTATTTTAAATATTGTGTATGTGCATTGAGTGTGAGTCCTTGTGTGTGTTTGTGTGTGTGTATGTGTGTGTTGAGTGTGATTGTGTGTGGTGTGTTAAGTGTGAGTATGAGTGTATGTGTGAGTGTGTGTGCATGTGTGTGTTGAGTGTGTGTGTGTGTGTGTGTGTGTGTGTAGTTTCCAGAAGAGGGCACTGGATCTGGAGATACAAGAAGTTGTAAGCAGCACCATACGAGTGCTGGGAACTGAATTTAACAAGAGTATTCTGTGCTCTTTCTTTCAACAGAGGGTTTCTGTGTAGCCTTGGCTGTCCTGCTTTGTAGACCAGGCTGGCCTTGAACTCACAGAGATCTGTCTGCCTCTGCCTCCTGAGTGCTAGGATTAACACCTGGTGCAAGGATTAATCACTAAGCCATTTCTACATTTTTTTTTGTAGAGACATTTTAGTTTTTTCCTTTTATTGAGCTGACTATATAACCTAGCATGACCTTGAATTTCTAAACCTCTTTCCCCCACCTCCCAAATGCTGGGACTATAGGTGTTTCCCCCTATCCAGCTTAAGACTCAATTTTATATGAAAAAGTTATAGTTTCACCATATAGGAGCTTGAGTGGAGCTCAGTAGTAAAGTAATCATTTAGCGTGGTCCATACCCTGTGTTTGATCCCCAGTGCAGCCCACAGGCAGAAGCTTCAATAAGTAGGAGCTGAATATATAAGGACATTCAATGCTATAGATTATTCTTTGTGTTTTAGAATGCCATTCTCTGCGTTGATAATACTATAGGGTCTCAGAAGGGAAGATGGGAGGATGGCTCAGTGGAGGGTGCTTACCTACCTATATGTAAGAGGCCTGGAGCTTATCTCCAATACTGAAAAAAAAAATCAGGAAATTACATGATTACAATGCTGTTGTTTAAGTTACAAACCCTATACAAAACTTGCCAAGCATCTCACCTCAGTCTTTTATAATAAAAGGGGGCGAGGGGGGGGCAATTCTTTTGCCTGGTTTGGGATCTCAGGTTCAGTTAGACACCCCCCTACCCCCCGTTCATTTAGAAGACCTCCAGTCTGTCTTTCATGACCTTTAACTGGCTTAGGAAAGGGAACCCCATGTATTACTTTAGGGAGACAGAATCATTTCTTCTTCTTCTTCTTCTTCTTCTTCTTCTTCTTCCTCCTCCTCCTCCTCCTCCTCCTCCTCCACCTCCTTCCTCTCTCTCTCTGCCAATTCCTTGAAACAAAAATTTAAGAAGTATCTATTTTCAAAGCTTCCCTTTGATATTATTCTAGTATTATCTTTTAATTTAAAAAAATTATAGCACGCATTACCTCGCTGGGTTTTGTTCTTGTTTTGGCTGTTATCAATCTCCCCACCTAGAATATAACCTGGAGGGACTTTATCGAGGTACTCTCAGATTTGGGGCACAGTGCCTGGCATCTGGGAGACATCAAATATTTGTTGAATAGATGAAATCCCTCTGGTCCTGAGCCTTGTCTTTTGGGCTGGTTTAGAGGCACAAAGAAAAAGGAATGGAGGGACCAGAGAGTGCAAGTGGGATGGGAGGTCCATTGACATGGGACTTGATTGTGAACTGGAAAGTGCTGAGAACTTTCCGATTCTCCGATCTGCAGGGATTTCATCCGAAGCCCCAAATCGGTCACATCACCCTAAGAAGAGGTTCTTGGTCTGTAACTGAGCAATGTCCGGGGCCTAACAACTCAGAGCAAGAGTGAAATCGGTGGTGGGTCAGCGTCCCAGCCTAGGCTAAGCGCAAGCAGTTCCAGTCCCCCGCTCCATTCTTCACCCTTTCAGATCCCCTCGGTTCCCGAGGCAGTCACCTCACCCACATCCAATTTTAACCATCCCAAGGCTGCTCATTTCTGCACTCGGCAAATCTCTCATGACACGGAGACAAGTTATTTAGGAAGAAATTAGAGTCATTCTTCGGCAAAGTTTTGCTCTAGGGCGGAAGGGGGAGTCCTCTGACAACCAGGGGCTAGGGGACTTAGCCTGACCCTGGGACAAGCTCGGTGCATCAGCCTCTCCTCGTTCGTCCCCTCGACTCCTAGCGCCCAAGGCAGTGAGTGGGAAGCACAGGAGAAGGGAGGATTTGGTGGTTCTGGCTGCATCCTCTTGGGTCCATCAACGGCTCACGTACCGCGCCTATAGACGTTGGTAGAGGGAGCAGCACTATCGCGAGACTTCCGAAAGCAGCAGCGTGGCGCTTGCGGACGCAGTTACCATGGCAGCCGGGCGGCGCCCGAGCGCGCGGGAAGGACACTTAAGTAGAGAGGTCTGGCCTGCTTGCTCAGGGAGACTTGATGAGTGACCCACCCCAGACTTCCAACCTCAAAACCCACGGCCTCCACTCGAGGCCCCCGAGGCCATGGGTCGGATCTCCGGGCTCGTGCCCTCTCGGTTCCTGACGCTCTTGGCTCATCTGGTGGTTGTCATCACGTTGTTCTGGTCCCGGGTAAGACGCGGACAGGGCGCGCGTGCGCGTGCCCTCCTGGCCCTCCCATTCTCATCTTGGAGTGGACCCAGCTCAGCTCAGTCCACTCACACAGGGTCCGTTCGTTGCTCCGTTCCCCGGCCCCTTCCCAACTTGTCCCCGCAGCCCCATTCCTCTTTTGACATTTCTTTCTTTCTGCCCGGCTCGCCAGGAAAGCAACATCCAGGCTTGCCTGCCTCTCAAATTCACCCCGGAGGAATACGAAAAGCAGGACAACCAGTGAGCTCTTGGGGCGGGGTGAGAGTGCAGGGGTCTTCAACAGAATCCAGAAACCTTGGTCCAAGCCCTTTTCTCTCTGCAGGCTGGTAGCCGCGCTCTGTCTCACCCTGGGCCTCTTTGCAGTGGAGCTGGCTGGCTTCCTCTCAGGAGTCTCCATGTTCAATAGCACCCAGAGCCTCCTCTGTATCCTTTTTATTTGGCCATCGTCCTCAGGTGACTCATCCCAGTTACCACTCTTTCCACCTCTGTAGGCCTTTGGGGCACAAGTGTCTGCTCTACATGGTAAACCGAATCTCTCTCTAGGTGAGAGGTTTTAGACACTGTTGGGGAATTAATAGACTTCAAACATTCGTTAAATCCGGATGTGAGCCAGGTTCTGGCGATCCCTGGATGGGAGTAAAATCATTTTATCCCGTTTGAAGAGGTGGCAGACAAACATCTGTAAATCAGTGTGATTAAACAGTATGCTTGTAGGTGTGTGTAAAATACAAAGCACTATGGGAACTCAGAAGGGACCAAGAAAATAGAGCCCAGGTGTGGTTCTGCAAGCCTTTAATCCTAGTGCACGGGAGGCAGGGGCAGGTGAATTTTTTGGGTTTTTTTAAATCTTATTTTACTTATATATTTAGGTTATCTAAGACAGGGTTTCTCTATGTAGACCTAGGCTGTCCTGGAACTCAGTAGACCAGGCTGGCCTCGAACTCCGAAATCCACCTGCCTCTGCCTCCCAAGTGCTGGATTAAAGGCATGCACCACCACTGCCTGGCTTGTTTTGTTTTGTTTGTTTGTTTGTGTTTTTAAAAAGGTAGCTCTTTACTCTTGAATTGTGGACAAGGAAGACCAGGGCACTGGAGAAATCCCCAGTGTATCAGATCTGTAGGTATTCTTGTGTGGCCTAGGGCATATATGACATTAACCTTCCCAGAAGTGTACAGAGTGTACAGGGAGAGGTCCTATCAAAGCAAACTCAGCTCTGGTCTCTTACACATAACTGTCCATAAATTCAGAAGGCATTGGCTGCCAACTCTGGCGCTTGTCTTAAGGGAAGGGTACAAGCTGAACCCAAGTCCAGGTACCAACGGGGCCCATCACGAACCGATTACTTTCCTTGACCCCCTCTGTATTGTTAAGCCATTGCAGCCCACTGTAGCGCGTCTGTGGCCCTGTCTTTCTTCGTATTCGAGCGATGGGAATGTACCACGTACTGGTACATTTTTACCTTCTGCAGGTGCCCTAGCACCCAATATTTTGGAATGGGGGGGGGTGGTGGAAAATCGATCCCAAATCTGAAGGTTTCCCCCACCTAGACCTTTCCTGCACATGTGAAATTGGTAGAGTTTTGAAGAGTCATACCCACCCTAACCCACCCGCATATAAGGTTTGGAGGTTCAAGTGTTTGGGTTGGAAGGGGCTCTAACTCCCCCCCCTCCCCCGCGGCCCCGTACTTTTCACAGCGCCTTCCCAGCTGTCACTGAAACTGCATTATTCATCGCTGTCTTTGGGCTGAAAAAGAAACCCTTCTGATCACAATCCGGGTGTAGGGACCAAGGCTGGAAAAGTGATGAAGCTTCCTCCCACTGCTGCAAGAAAAAGGCAGAGGCTTCAGTTTTCTCTCGCCCAAGTCCCTTGCTCCTCCCAACTGCGGCTAAGCAGAGGATGGCAGTGTTGGAATAAGATCTCTCAAATCTTGGATTATAATTTTATTAGAGTTTTGTAATAAAATTTATTTTATAACAAGAGCAAGGCGTATACTATTTTTCAGAAGACCATTGGATGGGCCAAGAGGCTGGTATAAATAAAGGCTTTTATCTTGTGGTTAGGGCTAGAAGTAATGCTTCTATTTGGGTTTTTACGCTAGAAGCTAGGCGGAAGTGAGTGGGCGGGGATATGCAAATAACTATCTCACATAGCGCTTCTAATTTGCCGCGTGTGAGGGGAGCATTCTGGGATGGTTTTGTTTCTCCCTTTTTGTGCCGAATGGAGAATAAAATACTTCAAACGACTTGCAAATAGATATTATTCTTGCGTTGCAAGAACTGTAAGTCACTGGGCTCGTGCTAAAGTGACGTATTCTCACCCTTCCTTTAATAGGAAATGTCTCTACTTATTTAGCAATGGGCTCCCTCTGCCTTTTATCGTCAGGAGGTTAATCCTTACCTGTTCCTCCTTTCGGAGGGCAGTAGAAAATGATGATTGGAGCTTGCATGATCTGCTGATTAGCATTTCCATGCAATCAGGACCTGACAACATCCTGGTTGCTCCTATCTGATTCCCTGGCGATCACACTTTTCCAATGTGCTGATTGGTAGACCTTTACAGCCAGACTGTGTGCTGTTTATAATTTGTCCTAAACTGGCCAGTCATAGTTTTAAGGTCTTCACTTCTATGGTAAACAATGCCATCAAGGTGGCTGTTGGTTGTTTGCCCAGCTCCTGGAAAGCACCCATGGCCACTCCTTATGCTTGCCAGGAGGTGCTTTCTGATAATTCCTTAACTATTACCTAAAGCATCTCTTGTCTTCTTCCCCACATTCAATTTAATGATCTCCTTACCATAGGCAAAGCCCTGTTAACAGTACTGAGAAAATAGATGTGATATGACCTATACTCAGCTTTGGCATACAGAGACAAAAAAGTTTTACAGTACTCCCAGACTTATTTAATCCTGTAAACTGTGGTACATGCTTAAAAAAAATAAGTTTCAGAGTCACCAAAATGTTACATATGTCTCAGCTATTGCTGAGAAACTTAAGTACAGCTCTGGGAGAAGCCCACACCCACACCCTTGCATTTGTCTTACTGAACTTGGAAAACATTTCTTTTTCCAGGAGCCTTACTGACAGGTTGCCAAACCGAACTCTTACTTAAATTAAACAGTGTGAACTTGCAATTAAGTAGGTTATATTTACACTGAAGATACAGCTAGCTCACTGGTAAGTGCATACTTGCTATGCCTTGAGGCCCTGAGTGAAATCCTCAGTGTCACAAACTTAAAGCAGCCAGGAATGGTGATCATGCCCACAATACCAGCACTCAGTAGACAGAAGCAGGCGGGCCACAACTTCAAGGCCAGCCTGGTCTACGAAGTGCGTTTCCAGCCAGCCAGGGCTGAGTAGTAAGTACCCTTTCGCCAACAAAACAATAGGAATTACTGCCCCTTGTAGGGATGGACAAGTTGGCCCAGCTCTTGAGCAATGCTGTGAAGAGGGTGGAGCAGCTCGGGATGGAGGCTGAGCACAGCCTGAGAAGTTCCCCAAGCAGCTGCAGGCTTGAAACAGTTCTGTCTGCTGAATGCTTAGCATCACCCTCTGTTACCTGGATTGTGAAGTACAGGCCCCTTTGACCCCAGAAAGTCTGCTCCTTTTTGTAGGCAAATCTCTCAAAACACCTCCCCACCCCCACCCCCAGAGACAGGGTGGTTTCTTTGTGTAGCCCTGGCTGTCCTGGAACTCACTCTGTATGTAGACCAGGCTGGCCTTGAACTCAGTAATCCCCCTGCCTCTGCCTCCCAAGTCCTGGGATTAATGGCGTTCACCACCACCAGCTGTCTCAAAATACCTTTACGAAGCAGTGAATGTAAGAGAGCTGAATGTGAAGCCCATACAAACTTCCTTACAGCACAGCCTCCTGGTTGTCAGTCTGGCACACCTCCCTCTGACATTTCATGGGTTTCTGTTTCACAAGGTTATGTGCACACTGGCTCTAGGGTTTTACATACACATACATGCTCCCTTCAGCAGCACATATACTAAACTGGAAGGACACAAAGAGGATTACCATGGCTTCTGTGCAAGGGGACACATTCCCAAGGCATTTCATACCTTTCAGTGACATTTTTCTGTAATTTAAAGACACTGCATAGATATGTGGTAGGAGGGCAGATATCAAAAACAGACAATTAAAAATATCACAATTAGGGCTGGTGAGATGGCTCAGTGGGTAAGAGCACCCGACTGTTCTTCCGAAGGTCCAGAGTTCAGATCCCAGCAACCACATGGTGGCTCATAACCATCCTTAACGAGATCTGACTCCCTCTTCTGGAGTGTGTGAGGACAGCTACAGTGTACTTACATATAATAATTAATAAATCTTTAAAAAAATATATCACAATTAAACATGGGATAGCTCCTGTAAAAAATAAAGAAGGTAATAGAAGTCTGGCAGGAGGGTGCACATCTTTAATTCCAGCGTGGCTCTTTTTCAAAAAGAGAAAGAAAGGAAAAGAGAAAAGAAAGGAAGAAAGAAAACAGATGAAGGTAACGTCAGCGTAGATTAGTCCTAGGAGTGTTGGAACTGTGTTACGTTGTCACCAGCAGAATCCACTCAACAAGAAATCATTCAGGTAACCCAGAAAAAACCTTCATGGTTTTTGTCTCTTTCATACAATACACAAAATAATAATTTCGTAGAGCTTTTTGTTCTGTTTTTTTTTTTTTTTTTTTTTTTTTAAAGATTTATTTATTTATTATTTTATTTAAGTACACTTTAGCTGACTTCAGACACACCAGAAGAGGGTGTCAGATCTCATTACGGATGTTAGTGAGCCACCATGTGGTTGCTGGGATTTGAACTCTGGACCTTCGGAAGAACAGTCGGTGCTCTTAACCACTGAGCCATCTCTCTAGCCCCTTGTTCTGTTTTTCAAGACAAGGTTTCACTGTGTAATCTTGGCTATCCTGGAATTCGCTCTATAGACCAGGGTGGCCTCGAACTTAAAGAGATCCACCTGCCTCTGCCTCACAAGTGCTGAGAGTAAAGGTGTACAACAAAATCACCCCAGAATTTCATAAATCTTAAAGAGATTTGCTGCACTCAGGAGGCAGAGGCAGGTGGATCCGTGAATTGAAGGCCAGTCTGTCTACAGCGAGCAGGATAGCTAGAACACTGAAACAAAAAACAAAAGAGTGGAAGTTACATTAAAGGATCTTGTAGGGGGCTGGAGAGATGGTGCAGTGGTTATGAGGATCCAGGTTCAAATCCCAGCCCCCACAGGACAGCTTACTCCTGCTCCAGGGGATCCAATGCCCTGTTCTCTTCACCACGGCACCAGGCACGTACTCAGAGCACAGATATGCATGCAGGTAAATACTCATACACATCAAATAATACAAATAAAATAAGAATATTGTAGGGTTGAAGTTATAGCTCAGCTAGAGGTCTAACTAGCATGACCCCCACAGGAAGATTATACGACTATGACTATTTGTATTGTGCAACAAAAATATAGTAAGCTTATATACATAATAAGCACATAGTTCCCCAGAGACGCGCCTGTCCAACCATTCCAAGAAAATCCTCATTACCAATTACTTCTCATAGCCAAATCAAGAGTGACTTGTGTGGCTTTAGCTTTCTTCTCTGCGTGTTATGTTGAGCACTCCCGTCTTTTAAAATCTGTCTCTCAGTTGGCTAAGGAACAGTGGCTTCCCTGGTTTGTCCTCCACTCCTCTGGCTGCCTTTCAAGTTCATTCAGTCAGCATTGTGTGCATGCTTGTTTGTGGAGTGATACATGAGCGTGTGGCTGCATGCAGATGTGGGTCAGTCACAGAAGTCCTTCCTCACGAACCATCCATCCTGGCTATTTTGTTTTTGTTTGGGACAGGCTCTCTAATTGGTACTTGCCCCGTGCTGGGGTTACAAGTATTTTGCCCCATGCCCATACCTGGATTTTTAGGTGCTAGAGCTCAAATTCAGGTCTTTGTGCATACAAGACAAATACTGAACTGAGCTATTACTTCACTGTCCTATATTTAAAATAATTAGTAAAGTGTGCATGTGGTGATTGCTGGGGACATAATACTGGGCTGTCTCTCTTTTGCTTGCCCATTAAATAAATGTTGGTGATTACTGTCTCCTTGTTCTCCTCTTCTTCCTCTTCCTCCTCCTCCTCCTCCTCCTCCCCCCCCCTCCTACCTCTCTGGCAGACTGATTGAACTCAAGATTTCATAGCATTTCCAGACCCACCCCCACCACGACCATTTCTTAATTACATTTTATTAATATTTTATTTTATATGCTTGTATGTATGTGTGGTCACATGCGTGTGGAGTTCAGAAGACAACTTACCAGAGTCGCTTCTCTCCATCCACCGGGTTGTTAGCCTTGGGAGGAGGCGTCTTTATCCTGAGTCAAACTCCAGTCCTCCCCTTCTTTTCTTTTCCTTTTTTTAAATACAAGGTCTCATGTGTCCCGCGCTGCCTGGACCTTGCTGTGTAATTCAGGATGACCTTGAACATCAGATCCTGCTAGCTCTGTCTCCCAAGTGCTGGAGTTATATGAAGGATTGTTTAACCACACTCAGACTGCTGGGGATGAGACGTAAGGTCATGTGCGTACTAGGCGAGTATTCTCCCAACTGAAGGATATTCTTAGCCTCCCACCCCCAGTCACCTCTGTAGTCCTTAAACACCAACTAGATGCTTTTGGGTTTTCTATAACTGTGGAGCAGCAGTTCTGAACCCAGATGTTTCCCTACCACCCAAAGTCAGTCACCCTCCCTCTGCTTCAGTCCCCTTGTCTATACTTGCAAACACCAGCTACCTCTAAGTCAACACCACAGGACTTAGCAATTAGCATCTGAAAACAGATTTTCATTTGTTGTGATGTTAGTAGCTTTCTAGCTCTGAGGATTACTTGTTAATGTTTGGTTCTTTTCAAACATTAAGTATCCCTGGCTGTCCTGGGAACTTGCTGTATAAACTGGGCTGGTCTTGAACTCACAGATCTGCCTGCCTCTGCCTCTTGCTTGCTGGGATTAAGACTGTGTGCCAACATGCCCAGCTTTGGATCTCAGGGCTGTTTTAGAGACCCTCTTCATACTCAGAGGGGCAAAGCGTACAGCCTGAACTCTCAAAAATGGCTCTGCAGCTTGAGTCCTGGGGTTTCTCTCTCCTGCCATTTTATTCTAGATCTGTAGCTGTCTGGCGCCTTTAGCGAGGGTGTTAGGTCTGTGGTGGGTGTGTTTCCTGTGGGGGGTGGGCATCAGGCAGCCTGAGGAGCAGCTCTCTGGCTTTTGTTGACCTTGCTACTTCTCAGTAATAAATACTTTTATGGGGTGTGGAAGAGTATGCTCCAGCCACCTACGAAAGGACCAGATTGGTTAATGTCAGTTACCAGACACTCGGGTGGGATTTTGAAGGAAGATCGACATGGTCCACGTGAGGATGGGGTAGAGGGGACGGACTAGAATCCCAGATCTCTGACATCTCCTCAGGACCTTTTCCACGAGTTGGCTTGGATCATGGAGGCATGTGTTGTTTTCCCCTGTTCAGCATCCATCCCTGTCCTGGTAGGTGCACTCCATTTGGCCCATTCTTAGTCTTTATGCTCAGTAAGAGGCTGGCCCGCCCTCCCTCCCTCCTAATTTTCTTTTTGCCTCAGAGGTAACCAAGTGGCCTAAACCTGGCCAATAACAGCATCCCTTCTTCCCTGCTCCAGTGATTAACTCAACCGTAAACCTTGGCAGGCCAGGACTTGTGCTGCATATTTGGGAAAGAGAAGCTTAGGCTCTGTCTAAGGGTTTTATTGTTGTGAAGAGACACCATGACCATGGCAACTCTTAAAAAGGAAAACATTTAATTGGGGCTGGATTACAGACTCAGAAGTTCAGTCCATTACTGTCTTGGTGATAAACGCAGTGCGTGTGGGCAGACACCGTGCTGGAAAAGAAGCTGAGAGTTCTACATCTGGATCCTCAGGCAGCAGAAGGGAACTGAAACACACTGGCCACGCTTGACCTTCTGAGACCTCAGAGCCTGCCCTCACCATGACTCACTTCCTCCAACAAGGCCACACCTCCTAATAGTATCACTCCCTATGGACCAAGCATTCACATACATGAGTCTATGGGGGCCATTCCTATTCAAACCGCCACAGGCTCTGATTAAAAAAAAAAAAAAAAAAAAAAAAAAAAAAAAAAAAAAGCTATAAAATAAATTAGAACAGAGGGGAAGAAGTGCACTGGAAAGATGGCTCAGAGGGTAAAGACTGGTGCAGCCCTTGTTCCAGCACCCACATTATGCAGCTCAAAGCAACCTATAACTCCAGCTACAAGGGGGCATGGTACCTCAGGCCTCTGTGGGCACCAGCACTATGAACACACACACACACACACACACACACAATTTTAAAAAAATAAAGATGACCAGAAATATCAAACAACGAATTGAGTTTTTAAAAAAAAGCTTTTATTTTTAAGTAAGAATGCTCTTGTTTTATGAATGACACTAATTTGCATATTAAATAACCCTGTAATAGAAAGCTTTGAGATAGTTTTAAACAGAGTTAAAAAGAGGGGAGACTTTGGGTTACAAGAACCCTTCCCCGAAAAACAAATTCTTAGAATGATCCCTTTTTTCCAAGAGTGTCAGTGTGACCAGTGTACCCAGCCTCTGTCATGTCTAGTACAAAAACACAATGGTCAGTGGGACTAAGAAAGCTGGGTTCACGGTCACCACCTCAAAGGAAGAGCACGTGCTGAGTTCTCTGTGAGTGAGAAGCTGGTTCTTGTTAACTTCCATACCCAGAGATGAACTCACATATCCACCGTGAAAACAAAATCAAACAAACAAACAAATCTAAAGGCCTATGACAGAGTTGAAGTGAGAACACCAATGAGCTTTCTATCTTCTTTCGGACTCTCGGGTCCTTCTGTCTGCCGCCCATCCTTCTTACCTCATACTGCCCTGTCTTTGTCCTGATCCTAAATTTTGGACAATTCTTTTTTTATTTCTTCATCCCTAAAGAATTGACTTTTGTTGTTGTTCTTTCAAGACAGCCCAGCTATATAGCCAACTTGGCACGGAACTTTCAGTCCTCCTGCCTCCGCGCTAAGTGATATGACTTAGTGTAGAGAAGCGCTTTCCTGACCACCTGGGACTCACATTGTGGAAAGAGAACCATCTCTCACTCCAGCTTTGACCTGGACTCTTGGCTGGCTGACAGTCACCCGGCCAGTAGTCCTACCCTCTGCCCTTGCAGGTGTCGCAAGTGCTGTTAATTATACTGTGCAATTATACTCTGCTGTCTTTGTTCTTGCATCCACATGATCAGCTTGTAGCTTTACTGCAGCAGGACAGAGTTAGCGCTCTCCCGGTCACCAGGGTGTGGCTGCAGTCTTTTTTAGTGACTTCATACTTAGCTCCTTGTTTGTAAGGCAGTCTGAGGTGGTCTCCCCGGTGGAAGCTCCCCAGAAGTCATCTTTAGGTTTTAACCTGCTATAATTAGCTGCATTAAACTGGGTAGAGGGGGCACATGCCTTTGATCCCAGCACTCAGGAGGCAGGAGAAGCAGATCTCTGAGTTCGAGGCCAGCCTGGTCTACAGAGCGAGTTCCAGGACAGCCAGGGCTACACAGGGAAGCCCTGTCTCGATAAACCGAAACCAAACAGCTGCATTGACTGTAAGGGTAAATGAAAGATCGATAATGTCTTACATAATTTCCTCCACGTCCTGTGGTGGGGAGGGACAGCTGCCCTGCCATTCGGAGTCTTGCCTGTTACCTGTGTGGTGTGATTTTTGAGCAGCCAGCTGCAAATCCTTTTATCCATCTTTCTCAGTGCTCTAACACTGCTATGTTAAGCCTTGACCTTCATTTTAACGCCGGCTTCTGTCATCATTGCAACCTAGCAGCTTTCACAGTGGGCCCTTCTCACTGCCACAGAGAGCAAGCTCTTTCCTCAGTAGAACTCGGGAGGCTGAGGTAAGAGGATGCCAGGTTCAAGACCAGCCTGAGCTTCATAGGGAAACCCTGCTTCAAAAACAAAGAAATAAGTACACTGTAGCTGTCTTCAAACACACCAGAAGAGGGCATCGGATCCCATTACGGATGGTTGTGAGTCACCAAGCGGTTGCTGGGAATTGAACTCAGGACCTCTGGAAGAGCAATCATTGTTGATCTTATGTTCAGCAATCGCTCTAGCCCGCTAGTTCTGTTTTTAAGATTTATTTCTCTCTCTCTCTCTCTCTCTCTCTCTCTCTCTCTTTCTTTCTTTTTTCCGAGACAGGATTTCTCTATATAGCCCTGGCTGTCCTGGAACTCACTCTGTAGGCCAAACTGACTTCCAACTCAGAAATCTGCCTGCCTCTGCCTCCCCAGTGCTGGGATTAAAGGCGTGCACCACCACCGACCGGCTAAGATTTATTTCTAATTATTTGTATGCGTCTGCGTTGGGTGTGTGCTTGTGAGTGCAGTGCCCACAGCAGCCAGAGGCCTAGGATCTCCTGGAGCTCCTGGGAACTGGCAGATGTGGATGCTAGGAATTGAACTTGAGTTAACTGCCCAGCCATCTCTCTAGCCCTTAGAGTCGTCTTTGTGGCCTTGAAACAGGATTTTGCTCTGTAGCCTAGGCTGAGATCCCTGTCAGAGTCAGCTTCAGCTTCCATCAGATTTGCCTGTGGGCCTTTGTGCTTGTCTGTGCAGTATTTCCTTAATTGCTAATTAACACAGGAGCACCTAGCCACTGTGGGCAGTGCCACCCTGGGAAGATGAGCCTGGGCTGAGGGTGACATAAGGAGGCTGAGGGTGACATAAGGAAGCGAGCCGGTGGGCAGCGGCCCTTTGCGCCTCACGGTCTGTTTCAGTTCTCACTGTGAATTCCTCCACCTTGGTTTCTTCAAGAATGACCTGCAGCCTGTGAGCTGCCATAAGTGCTTTCTCCACAGGCTGGTTTTAGTCCGAGTTTTATCACAGCGACAGAAAGTAAACTAGAGCAATCCCCCTGCCTCTTGAATAGCTGAGATTACGGCTGTGTGCTGCCACATTCAAGTCTGGGTAGTTTTAAAAACAAATTTTGAGTAGATTATATATTTACATATAAATGTATAGCCTATATTTATGATAAGAAACATAGAGCCATAAAAGAATACTGGCACATTTAACCGTCTATGATGAATGTTGGGATGGGGCTACACCGGTAGAGGGCTTGCCTAGGACACACTAGATTCTGAGTTTAATCTTTAACTCAAGACGTAAGGTAGTTAAGGCTGGTGGTGCATGCTGGTAACTCAGGAGAGTGAAGCAGGAGGATTTCCAGTTTGAAACCAGTGGCTAGGTGACACTCGTCAACAGAAACAAGCGAACAAATAACAAAACATGTGCATAGTAAACAACAGACAAAAGTGGGAAGCAAAAGATGATATTTTCAGAAAGTCTTTCTATATCGTCTTGTAGTGAAAAAGTTCATGTTGATGCAAAAATCTGTAAGTCTGTAAGAAAAGTACAAAGAACTTAAAATCATACAATAATTTCAAGGGAATTTCACAGGTTAGGAGCTAAAAGAACTATTACACACATGAAGAGGTCTCATGTTATCCACCATAAAAGGAATGACAATTGTGTATAGTGAATTAAATAATGAATTTTTAAGATTTGTTTGTGTCCAAGCATGACATGCGTGCAGATGCTGAGGGGACCAGGAGGGGGGCTGAATCCTCTGGAGCTGGGGATAGAAGTTGTGAACTTCGGGTGCTGGAGGCTGAAAACTCCGCCTGGTTCCTTTAGAAGAACAGCAGAAACTCAACACTGAGCCAGCTCTGTAGCCACAACACACTAATAATGGTGGAAAAGTTTCATAGCTTATTGGAGATGCGGGGAAACCTGTCTTACCTGATTGCTGGGTGGGAAGAAAACTTGGTAGCACACAGGTAGATAGCAGATTGGGAGTCCCCATCAAAATCACAAGCACCATTTGGTTTAGGATTTCTCTTGTCCAGATTTGTTAAATCCTTATCTCAAAACTATGGCTGAATCTAGGGCCCATCAGGGCTAGGCAGGCTTTCTCCAGTGGGCTATATCACCATCTTTTTCATATATTTTACTTTTTCAGTTTGATACATTGGGTCTCATTTGGTTTCCTAGGCTGAACTTTAATTTCCCTCTGTAGTCTAGAAAGGCCATAAACGCAATTCTCCTGCCTCAGTTTCCTGAGTTCCTGGGATTATAGGTTTTCCCTCATATGGTTTGATTTTCTTTCTTTTTGGTGTTTTCAAGACAGGGATTCTCTGTGTAGCCCTGGCTGTCCTAGAACTTAACTCTGTAGATCAGGCTGGCCTTGAACTCACAGAGATCTGCCTGCCTCTGCCCCCAGAGTGCTGAGATTAAAGGCCTGTTTTACTGTGCCTGCCTTTGAACTAAGATTTTCATATTCAGGAATTCATTCTACACGTTTGCATAAAGGTAAAAATCAAAATGTGTAGAATATTCTTTATATCTTTGCCTAGGTAGGCAAAAAAGGCACCAACAACCTAAAGTGACCACCTACAGCGGGTTGATTAAATTGCTTTATATCCATACATCAGGATACTCCTCAGTCATAAAGACGTGAGTTGTGTCCCCTACATGCCATGGAACACTCTCCGAGTTATGTTAAACGGGAAAAGCAAAGTGCAGAGCGCTACGTGTAGATTGTTCATGAGTATGAAGGAGGAAAGAAAGTCACATCTGGAGGGAGTGGGCACTGGTGGGTCAGCTGCTGGCAGGTGGAGCACCAGGGATGGGAGAGGAGCCAAGCCCCTCGATGCTGCCATCCGAGGGAGGCAGTGAGGACCACTGTTCTGACCATTCGTCATCCATTTGCATTCCCTTTTCCTGATATTGTGCTTTGTACTTGGGTAGGGGAAACCGTGCAGAGGAAGCAGATACCACTTAAAACAACCAGGTGCCGTGACCTAGGCTTGTAATCCCAGCATTCAGGGACCAGCCTGAACTAGACAATGAGACCTTGTCTCCACAAAGAAATGGCCCAGTGTGGGGAGCCGCCCTCACATTCGCCGTTACAAGATGGCGCTGACATCCTGTGTTCTAAGTGGTAAATAAATAATCTGCGCATGTGCCAAGGGTAGTTCTCCACCCCATGTGCTCTGCCTTCCCCGTGACGACAACTCGGCCGATGGACTGCAGCCAATCAGGGAGTGACACGTCCTAGGTGGAGGATAATTCTCCTTAAAAAGGGACGGGGTTTCACCATTCTCTCTCTTGCTCTGGCTCTTGCACTCTAGCGCTCTTGCGCTCTGGCTCCTAAAGATGTAAGCAATAGAGCTCTTGTTCTCTTGCGCTCTGGCTCCTAAAGATGTAAGCAATAAAGCTCTTGCGCTCTTGCGCTCTTGCTTTTGCTCTTGCACTCTTGCGCTCTTGCTTCTTGCTCCTGAAGATGTAAGCAATAAAGCTCTTGCGCTCTTGCGCTCTTGCGCTCTTGCTTTTGCTCTTGCACTCTTGCGCTCTTGCGCTCTTGCTTTTGCTCTTGCACTCTTGCGCTCTTGCGCTCTGGCTCCTAAAGATGTAAGCAATAGAGCTCTTGCACTCTTGCTCCTGAAGATGTAAGCAATAAAGTTTTGCCACAGAAGATTCTGGTTTGCTGCGTTCTTCCTGGCCGGTCGCGTGAATGCGTGTAAGAGCCCAGTGAGATAACTCATCAGGACCTGCTTGCTGCCAAGCTTGACAACCTGCATTTGGTCTTCTCTGACACAGTGGGAAGAAAGAAAAGCCTCCTACCAGCTATCCATGATGGCCATGTGTGATACCCCAATAAATAAATGCATTTCCTTTTCCCCAAGTTTCTCTGTGTAATCCTGGCTGTCCTGGAACTCACTCTGTAGACCAGGCTGGCCTCAAACTCAGAGATCTGTCTTCCTCTGCCTCCCGAGTGCTGGGATTAAAGGCATGCGCCACCACGTCCGGCATAAATGCAATTTTTAAAACAAACAAGATATGACTTTTATTATTTATTTATCTGCATATGTATGTGCTAGCAGAGTTACAGGTGGTTGTGGCATAACTGATGTGGCAGCTGGGAACCAACCTCCTCTGGAAGAGCAGCAGGCGCCACTGCTCCAGCCCCAAGATGTGACTTTTATGTTATCCTTTACTATAAAAAAGAGTAGGCAAAGAAATAGCATTAGGTCTGGGGAGCGACATTCTGTGGTAGAGCTTTGTTTAAAATGCACAAGGCCCTGATTTCTATCCTCAACACTGCAAACATAAGCACAAGAACCAAACCTTCCTAAATGTGAAAAACAAAACACAAAACAAAAAACAAAACAAAAAAATAAACAAGAAAAGTTGGGCTGGAGAACTGCTCAGCGGTTAAGAGCACTGACTGCTCTTCCAAAGGTTCTGAGTTCAAATCCCAGCAACCACATGGTGGCTCACAACCATCGGTAATGAGATCTGATGCCCTCTTCTGGGGTTTCTGAGGACAGCTACAGTGTACTTACATATAATAAGTAAATTTTTTAAAAATATTTTAAAAAATTAACAAGTGAAACAAATGAAAATCAAAAAACGAACCCATCAAAGCACTGCTTTAAGCTTAGCCCAAATGTATCAATGTCGCCTGCTTCTAACACCCTAAGGGCATAGCACATGACAGCAGGACGTTGATGAGAGCCATGTTTATGGGACAAACAAAGTCCCAGAAATTAATGACTGCTCTGGCAGGGTTTGACTCCTGAGTTCATACTCCTGAGGATGGAATGAACTCAGGAGTTACTGTGGGAGGGAATGATCCAGCCCCGCCCCCTCCACTGGCCCCGCCCCACCCCAACCCAGGTTCTAAACCAGGAGTCCTGGGAACTCTGTATGCTGACCTCAGACCCCTGAAGGAGGGTCTTAGAAGCAGCCTCGGGCCCTTCCTCCTGCATATTTCTGCGTTCTTTGTGTTAACTCTCTTTTGTTGTTAATTATCTATTTTTATGAGTATATGATTTTTGTGTACACATATACCTAGGCACAGCGGAGTCCAGTACCCTTGGAGTCCCGTGGGCCTAGAGGGGGTGAGATCCCCCAGGACTGGAGCTACAGATGGCTTCGAGCTGCCATGTGGGTGCTGGAAAATGGACCAGGGTTTTCTGGAAGAACAGTCATATTCTTAACTGCTGACCCATTCATTAGTCCTCCGGGCTTTGGCTTTGGCTTGTTTTGAGACAGTGTCTCCTTTAGCAGGCTGATCTTAAACTCTGGATTGTCCTGCCTTCATCTTCCACGCGCAGGGATTAGGATCAGGCACCACTAAGCCTAAAAAGAGCGTCAGGAACTGGGCCTAGAGAGTTCACCACCAATTCCCTGCAACCGTGGAAAGCATCACATTGTGCAAATACTGTGTTTTCTCCAGCACAAATCTATTCTGAGTCTCCGTTCTACCTGCCTGTGTAAAACATTCTCTTACACATTTCCAGGTGAACACGGTCATCCCACTGCAGTCTCCTCCCTCCTCCAGCACTGATCTAAACTTAGACTTTCTTAACACCACCACCGAGGTGGGCTGTGCTGAGCTGTGCTGTGCTGTGCCGTGCAGTGACAGTCCTCTTTCTAAGATGAATCCTACTGGGTCCTTCCCACCCTTTACACCACGCCTTCATTTTCATTCTGCCGTTGCTGTTCCCAGAATCCACCAGGAAGAACAACTTTCCCAGCAATGTGCCAAGGCCCAACCTCTCCAAATTTGTCTGGAACTCTGTCCCTCCCATATCCTCTGTGTTTGGCTAGGCAACATGGGTATCCCTAAATCAGGGTCTGTGATCTTACCTGCAGGGGTGCAGGGGTGTTGGGCCAGGTGTGTGTGTGTGTGTGTTGTGTGTGTTGCGTGTGTGTGTGTGTGGGGGGGGGGTTGTCTGCTCACAGTTTCTCGTTCCCCACTCTCCATGATGTTTCCTATCCAGACACTAGGGGATTTGAACGTGAAATGATGTAGCTGAGCATCTTTGTTCTCTGATTGAAAAGTAGAGTGGTCTCAGGGACAGCAAACAAGAGCCTCACAGCTGATCTGAACAGCCCCTTCCACCACCACCAAAACTCCTCTTTTTCAGGAGCCCAGCCTCACAAAGACCAGGCTAATGGTTGCTCCTGGAAGCTGGAGGCAGCCCAGAGCGAATTCTGCACCCAGTACGCCCTCCCCTGCTCTTTCACCTCCCCCAGACAGCTGGGAACTCACACCTCAGATGACAGAACTTGTCCTGGGGCTTCTGCTGGGAGGGGGTTGGGCACTGCAGCACAGGAGGCCCTGGGAAGCCCGGGAGTGGGAGGAGGAGGAAAGCCAGACCCTGCCTGTCTCTGAGAATAAGGCTCTCTCAGGGATGTAATGAGTACTCCCACATCAGTAGGTCCTCCCCTAAAATGCCTCCTTCACCCTGGAGGCTTACTAAATAGACAGCTGCTCCCCGGTTCTTTCTCTCCCTAGATGCAGGATGGGAGTGTGTACAGCTGCCTTGGCTGTTTAGTGTACTTAAAATGGAGCAATCAGGAATGGACCAGGCCTAAGAGAATATCCTATTGTGTTATCTAGATCAAGCCATTTGACAAATATTGAGTGTCTCCATACATGATATGCTTAGTGTTTAAGGTGCAGGGAGAGGCAGCTGGTTCTGTCAAGGTCACGTGTGTGGGATTAGTCCACATGTAAAGTTGTGCCTATAACCAAAGTACTTCAGGTGCCACCCTTGTCTACTGTCTCTTTTCAGCCCAGGCTCTATGCTAGAGTCAAAGCTGAGGGGGGCAGTTGACCCCAGACGGGATCCAGCCTGTGGTATCACCAGACAGTCTGGGCCCTTCCTGGAGTCTCTAGCTTGTCTAATCTTTTTGGGGCCTGCTTGGGCTTTACCTGCCAAGTAGTACACCTGGTGAGAACTTCATCTGTAAGGATGGGCAGTTTCTCTCTCTCTCTCTCTCTCTCTCTCTCTCTCTCTCTCTCTCTCTCTCTCTGTGTGTGTGTGTGTGTGTGTGTGTGTGTGTGTGTGTATGCTTCTGTTACTCCTTTTGCCCTGACCCAGCTAGGAAATCAGAAGCCTCAGTCCTCCCTTGAGACATTCACTTGCAGGGTGATGGGTGAGATTAGTCCTCACGATTCCCCTCCACTCCAGCGTCAGAATTCCAGTTATCAGTATTGCTCTGGCGCCTGCCTTGGTCGCTTCTCATTTTTTCACCCTCAACCCATAGACCAGGTGTTGGGACCAGGTCGTAGGATGAGACGTTGGGCTATATGGCATAAGGACCGGTGTATCCTCTTCAAAGATAAGGGAGGATGTATTGGGGGGTGGGGCTGTATGGATTTCGGTTGTGGGTGCCAAAAGAGGCAGGTGCCTTGGGGGCGGCAGTGGGTTGGCGAGCTGGCCCCACAGCCAGACCCAACTAGGCGACCCCCGGCCCTGCAGCGCCCCGCCCCCGCGGTCCGCTTGCGACGTGTCGCCTGCCGCGCCCCGCCCACGCCGCAGTACCCGGATGCGGGTGACGTGCGGCCGCCATCTTCCAGTCCCGGGTAGCCAGCGCCAGTCGGAGCCAGCGCGAGCCGCCGCCGCCGCCGTCGCCGTCACTGCCTCTGCCAAGTCCACTGCCCGCTACCCCCGCCATGTAAGTCAGCCGCCTGCCACTCGCCACCCGCGGATGTTCTGCCCCTTGCGGGCCGCCACCCCAAGGAGTGGACCGGGAAACACGGGGGTCCCGCCGCGGGCCAGGCTGGTGCCCATGACTGCGGGCGGATGCCGGGAACCGGGTCCCTGGCGGTCTGGCACGGGCGATGGCTGCCGGAGGGAGCAGACCCAGCGTCCACCCTCCGCCCCGCCCCTGTCACTATGGCCGTCAGTCATTTCGGGTCGACCCCGGGCAGCATCTACGAGGTCGCCCTCATTTAACCAGAGGGGAAATTGAGGCATGAGGAGGGTCTCTCAAGGTCACGCAGCTCAACCTTAGAGTGACTGTCTCCCATCGGGTGGCCTTCTCGCGCAAGAGAGGACTGGAGGGACTGTGGATGGACAGGTGGATGGGTGGAGCCCCGGCCGTAGGGCCAGAGGCTTCAGGCCTCGAGTCTTAATCCGTTTCTCTTCCTTAGGTCGGCTACCGCTGCCACCGTCCCGCCTGCCGCCCCGGCCGGCGAGGGTGGCCCCCCTGCACCTCCTCCAAACCTTACTAGTAACAGGAGACTGCAGCAGACCCAGGCCCAGGTGGATGAGGTGAGTGTGTGTGTGTGTCTGTGTCTGTGTCTATGTCTATGTATGTCAAAGATGCAAGATGATGGGCTGGCAAATAGGTGTGGGAGCCCATCTTGGGTTGAAGGTAAAGACAGTTTATGCTTGTGGGTTTGGTCGGAGACCTGCCTCATCCCCTTTCTGTCTCCCTGTTAGCATGCACTTGGAAGGGCTGCAGGATGAATCAGTTGAGCTAGCCTGGGGTGTGCCAGCTGGGGCAGGTGTGCTCTGGTGATAGGCGGATCCAGGCCCTATAGATAGAGGGTGTTGCTGAGACATCTGAGCGCTATGGTAGCGGCATGACCCTGATGTGTGCTCCTTGCATGTCCCCTAGGTGTGCTAGGCATGTTCTGTGTATGTCCTTGGCATGTTAGCCTGGAAACATCGGGGTGCATGTTCCACTTGTGCCACGATGGGCACATGTTCAAGAAGTGCCCTCCTTGAGGCATGCCTTGGCACACCCCCCTGCCTCGTGGACCCCTCCCTCAGGTGGTGGACATCATGAGGGTGAATGTGGACAAGGTCCTGGAGCGGGACCAGAAGTTGTCGGAGCTGGATGACCGTGCAGATGCCCTCCAGGCAGGGGCCTCCCAGTTTGAAACAAGTGCAGCCAAGCTCAAGCGCAAATACTGGTGGAAAAACCTCAAGGTAAAGGGGAGGAGATGGGGACAGGTTGGGAGGGGCAGTGGGGAAGTAGGGTGTCACTGTGTCATTCACCTCCCTCTCACTCTTAGATGATGATCATCTTGGGAGTGATCTGCGCCATCATCCTCATCATCATCATCGGTGAGTGGGGCCAGAGGCCAGGGCCCCTCCCCTGGGGAGGTAGAGGCTTTCCCTGGGGAGCCTGGGCTTTGAAGGTCACTAACCTAGTTTTTACTCTGCAACCAAAACACACTTTGCTGCTATTGGCAGTTCTGACTCATTTAGAGCCCAAAACTTGAGTGTTGTATAGCCCTGCTTTCCCTGGTTATGGGTCAATCCGGTTAAGATTTTGGGACTAGGAATACCGGGTGGGGTCCTGGTGTTCGTCTAGGAACCCTTTGAGCCTAAAAGCTCCATCTGGGGATTCTAAAACGGGAGTAGGAGACAGGAAAGGGTGAGGTCTCGAACACCAACCACCAGGATACCACTTACTCCACTGTTTGAAAGCTACCGTCACATACCCAGTGCATTAAAGGTTTTATGCCCCTTTGTCCAGCCGTGGAGTTTAAGGGACCTCAATACCCACTTGCCAAGTCCCTTTGAAGAAACTGAGGCTGAGAGGGAAGGGATGTCAGCCAGTGGGGGAGTGGGGAGGCTTGGAACAGGGCCAGGCCTGACACACTGCTTTCTTTCTCTTTCTCCCCCTCTCCTCGTCCTCCTTTCTCCCCCTCTCCCTCGTCCTCCTCTTGCCCTCTCTCCACAGTTTACTTCAGCACTTAAATCCCTGAGGAGTCTGCCCTGCCTAAGAAGGGCCTCTCCCCCACCCCCAGCCGTTCCTCCACCTCTCAGCCATATCTTTCAGCCCCCTCCCTTGGATCCGTGTGTGTGTGTGTGTCCGTGTGTGTGCCCCCTGTAAATAGCCAGCTGTTATTTATACATATATAATATTATATATATTTGGTCTGTTTGTAGTTTTATTACTAGAAGATTTTTTCCGGTTGTCCTTAACACCCCTTCCTGAGGTTCCCATCACCTCTCTCTCACCCTCTGTCCCTTTTCCTCTTTCCTGATCAGCCCCAAGTCCCTTCATTTGCATCTGCTATGCAATAGCCCCTCTCCTCCTTCCCTTGGATTTAACCGATCTTTCCCTTATCTTCCCTGTACAATCCCAGGCCCTCCCAAAACAAAAGCAAACCCCACAGAAACAAACAGAACACCCCACCTGTCTAGGCTTCCCTAGGCTGCATCTTTGTATCCCTTGGGAGGCTCTGAGACTGGTTCCACTTGGTCCTAAGAATCCCAAGATTTTCTGGGAGCTTCCAACATGTTGATTAGCATATCATTTGCATACGCTGTCTGTTTCATTTTGTTTTGTTTGTTAGTTTTTTGTTTCCTTTCTGATCCATCACTCTTCACTCTTCTGTGTTTTTTCTTTCTTTCTTTTCGGAAGAGTCAGTCTCCATTGGTCCTCTTACCACACTTTTATTAGCACGACATTATCTGCAGGTGGTGGGGAGTCTGGACTTTTGGGGAACCAGGCTGCTCTGGACCCCAAGGTTTCCTCCTCCCAACCCCTCTAGTCTAGTTTGCTTCCCTTACCCCGTTTCCCACACCTCTTGTACCCTCCTCTCCCTCCCCCAGCTGGTGTGTAAGTGTCTTGGAGTTCAGTGTGTTATGATGGACCAATAATTCTGCCACTCGGGGTCTCTCCCTACATTCCTGCTCCCCAGTTTTCATGTGGGGCACTCAACTGACATTCCCAGGGGGTCTCGCTCCCTCCCATCTGCCTGATCTGCTGCCTCCTCCCATCAGGAGAACTGGGGGCCGACCACAATCTGGTTCTTTGAGGAGGGGTGGCTCCAGTGTGTGGGGGTCATCACTGCCTTGGGGAGGAGTGGGACAAAACAGAATCCCCCTAATTCCTGCCTGAAGTCTCTGGCCTCATCCTTGCTAGAGGTTCGACTGAAAACTTTCCTCCCCAGTCTGGGGGGGGGGTATTACCCCCATCACTGCCCAGCTCCTCTGACTGCCCCCCTGTATTCAGGGTGGGGGTACTAGTCACTGCCAATATGTGTTGGGACTTGCTGGAGGATGGGGATCCTCGTCCTTCTCCAGGGCTGTTGAGCCCAGAGAGAGAGAGTGTGAGAGAGAAAGCAAGCTATTTCCTTGTTGAGTACAATGATAGAGGAAGGATCTAATCTTTTTAAATGGCACAGTTTTAGGGATCTGAGGGTACAGCCCCTTAACCTGCCTTGGGGGGGGTTGTTCCCCAAACTCTTGCCCCCCACACACCAGGTTTTCTGTGTGGAGGGGAACCAAGGAGATCTAAACTGTGGTGTGAAAGGGTAGGAGAGATGCTGGGGGTGGGGGTGCTTGTGTTTTAGACCCCCAATATTATCCCAGTGTCCCCTGCCTTCCTTCTTCCCCTGCCCCATGCCCCCAATTCTGTGGCGCATCCAGATTGTGAAAATGTACAATAAACGTGTAATGAGTAACCATATGGTGTCCAAAATCTTTTTCTTAATCAGTAATAAGAATATTGGATTTTCAGATATGGAGTGGTTGAAAGATTCTTTGGTAAGAGCTGGCTGGCCTGTTGCAGGAGGCCCTGACCTTGGGCCCTGGCAAAGTGTAATTCCCGAAGTGGCCACAGGGGGCACCAGCAGACGAGAATCAGAAGTATCACTAAAGAAAGTACCTGATGTCTAAGAGGCAGGTGAACTCTGCAGTCTGGGATTACCAGCTTCCCACTACCGGCCTAGAGTGAGCTGCTACCACAGAACTCCTTTATCTCCTAAATGTCACTGCTAGCTATTCCTTAGGTTCTCTCATAGCCCTGTACTCCTGGACCACTTCTGTGGGGGCATGTCTTCCCCTGTCCATTTCAGTGCCGTACATCCAGATGGGCCGATGAATGCTTGAAAGGATCAGCCTGATGAGGCAAAGCTGACTGTGGCATAAAGCTAGCTATAGATGGCACACTACCCTTGCACTGCGTTGTGTAACTCTTACTCCCGAACTCTTGAACTGGAAGCATCACTACCCCTTTGTACTTCAGCAACATCACTGAGATATAGCTATATAGGAAGTAGGTAGCATTTCTGGTTGCCCTCTGTATTCAGGGCACGAGGGACTAATCACTGCTAGTGAGTGTGGTACTTGCTGGATCACAGTGATCTTTGACTTTCCAGGGCAGTTGAATAGAGATCGGGGTGGGAGGATTGGCTAAGAACCACTAGAGGGCCAGGTGTGGTACAGGCCTTTAATCCAAGCATAAAGGAGGTGGGGACAGGCTGATCTCTTGACTGTGAGTCTAGCCTGGTCTACATAATGAGGCCCTGTCTAAAAAAAAAAAAAAAAAAAATTAAAAAAAAAGAAAACAAAATTTTTTGAGACAGAATTTTATTATGTAACACTGGCTGTCCTGGAACTCACTGTGTAGATTAGGCCTGGAATACACACTTGACTGCCTGTTGAGGCTGGGATTAAACATGTGCATCATCATTAGCTAGCCAAGAAATAAGGACTATTAGAGAGCTGGGGGCGAGGGGCGGGGGATGGTGCATACTTTTAAGCCCAGTATTTGGGCGGTAGTGGCATATGGATCTCTGTGAGGTTAAGGCCAGCCTGGTATACAAAGAGTCCAGAACAGCCAGGACTATGTTACACAAAGGAATCCTGTCTTGAGAAAAAAAAAATTAGAACTATTTTTTTTTTTTTTTTTTTTTTTGGTTTCTCTGTGCAGTCCTGGCTGTCTTGGAACTCACTCTGTAGACTAGGTTGGCCTCGAACTCAGAAATCTGCCTGCCTCTGCCTTCCAAGTGCTGGGATTAAAGTCGTGCACCACCATGCCCAGCTTAGAAGTACTTTTAAAAATAGATTTTCAGGGGCTGGAGAGATGGCTCAGCAGCTAAGAGCACTGACTGCTCTTCCAAAGGTGCTGAATTCAATTCCCAGCAATCACATGTTGACTCACAACCATCTAGAAATGGATCCGATGCCCTCTTCTGGTGTGTCTGAAGACAGCTACAATGTACTCATACAAATCTTAAAAACAAACAAACAAAAATTAGATTTTCAAAGTTGGGCAGAGCCAGGTGGATTGGCAATCTCCAGGTTTGGGGGCAGCCAGGTCTACAGAGTGAGTTCTAGAACAGCCAGAGCAACACAGAGAAACCCTGTCTGGGCCGGGCAGTGGGGGCACACGCCTTTAATCCCAGCAGAGGCAGGTGGATTTCTGAGTTCGAGGCCAGCCTAGTCTACAGAGTGAGTTCCAGGACAGCCAGGGCTACACAGAGAAGCCCTGTCTCGAAGAAAAAAGAAAAAAAGAAGAAAGAAACCTGTCTGGAATACACCCCCCGCCCCGCAAAAGGGTGTCATTGGAAATTATTTCAGAGGTTCTAAAGTACTGAGGTGTCTTACAGCCTATCCTAAATTCTACCTTTATGGAGAGTTTAAATAAGGCTTTTTGCATTTAATTCTTGGAATTACTTCTAGGTTTAATGTCTCCATAGGCCTTACAATACCAAGCTACCTTTATGGTGTCAGAGACCTGGGTTCAGACTTTAGCTCTTTTATCAATATACATAATCTAATTCCGACAGATTACGTAACCTCTCAGCCTCTTTTGTGAGGTTATGGGTAGTGAGCCGGCCTTCTTGGGAGTCTGCAAGAAGGGGCTGGCCAGCCAGGCCCAAAGAAAATAAATAGGAGGCGACTGTCATTTCACCGTCATTGTCATGCAATCTAATGATATCTTCAGTGTAGTGCTCAGATTTTTAAGCTTTGGGGATCACTAGAGACACAAAGCTCAGGCACCAGAAACCTCTTGTAATGCCAGAGTCTCCAAAGTATGCCCACTACGCCATAGCCTGTCAGATCTACGCCTGCGTACAAGTCGCTCGGCACGCCTGCGCAGACTCCGCAGTATTGGGTAAGTGTCGTCAAGGAAAATCCCCAGCTTCTGGGTAAACAAGTTGCCGCGTGAGCCAGCCTGCACGTGTTCCCTACAGCTCTGAGCCCTCTCAGCCTATGAGAAAGTTTTTAGGGCAGGGCTGGCATTTGCGTCACTGATTTAGGCAGGGCGGGGTTGTCTCTGCAGCCAGTAAAAATGTTGAGAGTGGGTGGGGGTGTGGCTTCCGGTCAGATGTCCAATCAACGAGTTGGGGCGCCCCCGCCCTCACGTGGCTCTATCACTACCGGTTGTCATATTGTCCAATGGGAAAATGACTGAGTTCTGAAATGCCAATGGTTGCTTTACAAGGGCTTGCCGGCTGCACGCGGAGCGGGGCATGGGTTGGCGTCTCTGAGCCAATAAGCTAGGGAGGCGTGACAGAACGGGCGGTGGGAGGGCCTCGAGGACTCTGTGGAGGAGCCCCAGGAGTGAAGAAATTTGGAGTCTACGTGCGCTCGGAACTGTGAGTAGCCCCTTACTCTGGAGCCGTCGAACTTGTGTTTTTGGGGAGGTGCGCTCGACCAAAAGGGGTGTCAGTGGCGTGGTGTGTGTGAGGGATCATGCAAATGTGAATTAGCTGCAGAACAAATGCCTAATGGTTGTGGAGAAAGAGACCACAAGTTCAACTCTAGGGGAACATGAATGAGAGTTACCAGCAACAGATCTCTCACCACTCTAGGGTCCCTGGACACTAATGCCTAGCGCAGGGTGCTCAGAAGCCCCTAGCCATCCGAGGGAGCCGAAGCGCCTGCGATATGACCCCTGAGAGCTGGTTATGGTTTGGGGTAGGCTCCCTAAACACTTGGAAGAGACCGCCCCGGTAGGGCGGGCGGGAACGTAGTTTGGTGATCTGAGAAAGGCTGGTGTGTTGATTTGACCGAAAGGCTGTCTCATCACGACTATAGGTGGTATCGTGGCCTCAGGGACATGCTCGAAAATAGGAATGGGCTAGTAATTTGTTGGATTCTGAAAGGGAGGATAAGGTGGAGGGTTTCTGTACACCGTTTCGTCTACTCTTCTTAAGCTGCTAGAGGTGGAGTTACCAAAGGACTGCTCTGGTGTCTAGACGTTCGGTCGGGCAGAGGTGAGGGAGGAGAGGGAGGAAGTGAGATTCTTAGGAAAGCAGTGTGCCTGCAGGCTTCTCGAGTGATCTCGGGTTTTGAGCATAGAAACGAACCATGATGGTGCGCACGGAGCACAAACAATGCCTTGAGATCAGGCTAAGGGGAGAGAAGGAGACGGAATTGGATATAGCCTGTATTCTAGGCACCAAGCTTAGAAACAGGGGAATACTCCCCCCGCAGTCCTACGGTGCTGGAATGCAGTGTAGAGGTTTGGTAACACTTTACAGGGTCCCTAAGCCAGCAGGACAAGCCATCATTAGGGCTTGAACCTTGGGCTCCATTATTAGGAAGCTGAGAATGAAGCAGACAATTAAGGCAAGTTTAGTAACTACCTACTAAGTCTTAGTTTTTCCTTATGACATCAGGGTGATACTTACCTTCAGTTGTTTGGGGGCTTACATGAGAACAATATGTGTAAAGTTCTTAGCACAGCGCTTGGATCATTTACAAACACAAACTATAAGGTAACAAAAGAATAGCGATAGAGTTGGGGATTTATGTGCATGCTGTGGCCAGAGAGCAATCTCCATCTTCTGTTTTTCTGCAAGTTTTGATGACTCCTCTTTTCCCTCTCCCTGATTTTTTTTTTTTTTTTTTTTTTTTTTTTGGGCTTCGGGCACCAGCCCAAATTCCATCATTCCTCCCTGTATTCCTCTCCCAAGATCTGGGCCCCAGACTGAGGCAATTTGCTGTGTCCCAGTTTGACTTCATCTTAAATCCATTCTCTCTGACCACCCCCCCCCCCCCCACCTATTCTGTGCTGTAATAGTAACTAGAAAGTCTGCCTCTAAAGAGGGGCCCCAGGGAAGGAGCAAAGGTGCGTTCTCTCTCAGAACCTAGGCCTCCAATTTACCCGCCCTAGCTCTTTGGTACCTGGCCAGCAACCGTGTACAGTCTGGTGACGGGGAAAAGCCAATGCCAGGAGTTTTAAGACCCAGCTGAGGGAGGGTAAAAGTAGGTCCCGCAAAGAGAACCAGGCATGGGGGCGGGGGAGGGGGACCCCCTTCCTCCTAACTGTCTCTCCAGGAATTTTTGGCTTTTGTACAGGACCGCTGTCGTTGGGTTGGGGGAGGCGCCAAGGCTGTGTGCATGTCCTGGGCCATCAGCCAAGAGAACACGATGTTCCCTAGTGCGCTGGCCGCCGCCCTCTGGGGCTGGCCGCCTCCCAAACCGCTGCCTCTCCAGCCTCCCTGCCCCACATTCCCCAGCTGCCTCGCCCCGCCTCCTGCCTCCGCTTTGACGTCACCTCCCTCTCCTGCCCCCGCTTCTCCATTGACGGCAGCAGAGCCTGGTTACTGTGGGGGACTGATGAGGCCCGACAGCCTGGGCCTTGGGATCAGGTTGGGGCTGTTTGGAGTGCTGAAACCTTTTGTCTGTGTAAATGACAGATAGGGAAGTGGGCGAGCAATGGCTGCTTGGGTCAGAGGAATCACACCTAAATCCTTGAGAGCTGTGGAAAGAGAAAGGGGTCTGGAAAAAAAAAAAAGGACAGCACACGGTCACAACGCAGTACGAGGGGGCAGGAGAGCAGCATCATTTTCAGGAGGAGGAAGCTGAGCACTCAGCCTCCCGTGTCTTTTGTTTTCTGTGTTTCCCTGCTTCTGTTTTTCTGGGTTATTTTATAACAGGTCTGTGTCCCAGCATTTCTATAGAACCTTGTCTCGCCCGCCTCCTCTAAGGGAAACACCATTGTTAAGGAAAGCTTTAGCCACGTGACAGTGAGGGGCGTGCACTTAACAGCTGATTATGTCAGCCGCTGCGTGTTGGCCTCTTCACTTGCCACCTACGTTTGCAGGGAAGCCTGAGAACTACTCAGCCCAGGCCTAGGGAAGGGGACTCTGTCACTGTAGCTCTCCTGGACCCAGACTGGCATGTTGTCCCCCCCTCCCCAAAATCGAGTCTCTATTCTCTTTTTATGAATCAATGCTCTACTTTTCTTTTGAAAACATAATTTGTTGCCTCCTCTCCTGAGGCTCTCTCTCCCCTACCTATCCTTAATAGAAACAGAGCCATCCTGTTTACCGAGCATCTACTGTCAGTCCTGACGCTGAGACGTACTTACCTTACTGCTGAGAATACAGTAAATGAGACAGATGGGCTTGCTGCTGGGTTCATGAACCTTGGCTTTTGTATTCTAAGCAGCAGGAATAAAAAGCCCAATAAAAAGCCCTTGCCACCCAGCCACCCATCCTTTTTCTGCCTACTGCTGCAACTGCCCTCTCTGCTGCCCCTTTTGTAGTACTGGCTTCCTGGTCCCCACTTTTGGGGCAGCCCTAAATGTGGGTGGCTGCATCCTCTGCAGAGGCAGCACTAGTCACCAAGTAGGCTTCCTGGAGACCTTTTCTCTGATTGGCTAGTGAAGCACCTGCTTTTGTTTCCTTTCACAGTAGCCATTGGCTTTCCCTGTCCTTTCCGTTTGTCCGTATCCTTCCATCACCCACTCACCCCTTAACGACACGTGGGCCCTCAATTGCCCTTCTCTCAGGATCTGAAGGGTCAGAGGAAAGGGTTGGATTCTTTATAACAAGGCTGGGGAGAGGCCAGGGAATGTCAGTCTAGGTTTTTCTCTCTCCCACTTCCCTTGGGTAGCAGACATTTCATTCACCCGGCACCAGGACAGGTGTCTTGTTCTGCCAAGCTGGTCAGTTTAGGAAGTAGGTTTCTCTTGAGCACTTCCTGTGGCCCAGGTATCCTCCCTGAAAAGGGGTAGTTTCCCTCCCTCACTTCCCTTTCATTATTGACGGTGTGAGACATCCTGATCGCATTGGCTGACTGAGCGGTGTCTGAGGCCCTTCAGCCCAGCACCAGCACCCAAGTCCACGTGCAGGGATGTGTGTGACACAGCCCTGACCTCAGTGGGGGCCAGTAGCCAATCAGATGCCAGGAAGAGATCCTTAGCCAACCGGGGGCGGGGCCTGCGGCTCTTCGGGCAGAAGGCCAATGAGGGGCAGGGCCTGGCATTATGCAACCCGCCTCCCAGCCTCGCGGAGCTTCTGGGTTGCGGGCCGAAACGGCAAGCGGATGGAGGGCGCTCGAACGGCCAGGTAGGGATCCCTGCTGCAATCCTAGGGTTAGTCTTTGTCCCGGAGCTTGGCCGCCACTACTTCCAACGTGATGGGTCGCTTTCAGCTCTCAGAGAGCAAAACAATAATCTGCCTTTCCTGTCACTATCCACCCTTCCCCGCCCCTGGGCCCTAGGTGTTCAACTCAACCCGTCACGGGTTGTCTGCGTTTGTTATTCGTTCACCTAATCTCCTCCTCTGCTCCTCCAGAGCAGCCATCCTGAACCTAAGAGACCTTTAGCGAACACGACCCCTTTACACATTGCTCGACACTCGGGAGTCCATGGGTTTGCCCTAGCCCAAAGACCCCCTTCAGGCTTCTGCGCTCCCTGTCTTCCTCCCTCCAATTCCTGGCCTCGTGCCGGTCGTGATGTCAACCGCTTCAGGCTGGAACATCCTGTTCTCAGCGCTAGTTCTTGCTGTTGGCCACAGCCTTCCTTCCCTTTTCTCCTGGCGCTCAGAAAATACTTGGGATGGGGGTGTGGTTAGACAGGGAGTAGAGGAAAAACTATATATGCTGGTTGTTGTGTGTCCCCTATCTATGTGGTAGTAGGGTTAACTAGAAAAGTAAGGGACGAAGGAAGATGCCTGAGTCGTTGCCTATGGCAAGTGGTAACTCCAGTCCTGGTGTTTGGGAGTGGGCAGGGGCTTGAGAAAGAAAAGCAGTGTCTTGATCAGAATAATGTTCGAGGCAAGAGCGAGGATGGGGGCGTTTCCACAAAGAGCAGAGGCCGAGTGGGGAAGCTAGGACTTGCTCCTGGAGTTCCTCTAGTTTGTTACTCTTCACATGGCTCCTAGGCTCTTTGGGCCCTGGGAATTTGTTATGGTGGGTGTTCTTCTCCTCCCCGCTGCCCTGAACCTTGTTAGCCAGTATGAGGGTGTGTTGGCCAGTATAGGACTGGGTCTGTTTCCCACTTCCACGAAGATGGGGATTGGGGGAGGAGTCGTTCCTGCCCTCCTGTGGTCCCTCCAGCAACCGCTGAGCTCAGCGGCTGACGTCGGTTTCCCTGGCGACCGCGGCTGTGGCGGAAGCGCGTGGTGGGGCCAGGCACATCGGCGCGCATGTGCAGCGGGGGTGGCACCGCCCCCGGATAAAATTAGCCCGGAAGCCTAAATATAGGAGGCGATCAGCTCACCCCCTGCTCCGAGGCCTCAGAGTCCCAGACCAGGTGGGGACCTGATGAGAATTTGGGCATAGGAAACCTGCAAGCTTTGACCCTCAGCTACTGTTCTAGTCGATTGTTCAGGCTGTACTCATTCCACACTGGCAAGGGGTGTAAGAGATGGCCTACGAGAGCTGCCTTTCTACCTGTGGTATCCTTAGGTCCCCCTAAGGAAATAGAACATATTTCTATTGCAAGCCCCAGGCCTGAGTCACAACAGTGAGGGGCAGGCAGAGGAAGGACTGGGTGTAGCCAGCAGATGCTGTGGGGTTAATAGCTCAGCTTTTGCTAAACATTCCTTTTTGGTTTCTTTTTCTAGGTGTCGTGATTAAATTAGTCAGCCCTCAGAGACAGGCGTCCTACCTCCTTTATCCAGACCTCAAAAGCCCCGTTGTGCACCCGTGGTGGCTTCTTCACCTTCCCTGTTTCGTCCTCCACTGTATGGCCCAGACATGAGTGGTCCCCTAGAAGGGGCCGATGGGGGAGGAGACCCCAGGCCCGGAGAACCTTTTTGTCCTGGAGGAGTCCCATCCCCTGGGGCCCCGCAGCACCGGCCTTGTCCAGGCCCCAGCCTGGCTGATGACACTGATGCAAACAGCAATGGCTCAAGTGGCAATGAGTCCAACGGACCCGAGTCCAGGGGCGCATCTCAGCGGAGTTCTCATAGTTCCTCTTCTGGCAATGGCAAGGACTCAGCTCTGCTGGAGACCACTGAGAGCAGCAAGAGGTGTGTACGAGTGTATGTGTGTGTATGATGGCATGATGCTGCTGACCACGTGGCCCTCCCTCACCTTAGCCTGTTCCTTCTTTTCTAGTACAAACTCACAGAGCCCATCCCCACCCAGCAGCTCCATTGCCTACAGCCTCCTGAGTGCGAGCTCAGAGCAGGACAACCCATCTACCAGTGGCTGCAGGTGTGTAGGCTGAGGGCTGAGGGAGATGCCTGGGGGCCGGGCCAGACTTCGGGGCTAATATCTTTACCCCTTCATTCCTGTGGGTCCTGCAGCAGTGAACAGTCAGCTCGAGCCAGGACCCAGAAAGAACTCATGACTGCACTTCGGGAGCTCAAACTTCGACTGCCACCAGAGCGTCGGGGCAAGGGCCGCTCTGGGACCTTGGCCACACTGCAGTACGCTCTGGCCTGTGTCAAGCAGGTTCAGGGTGAGTGAGTTGTGCTTCCTGGCAGGGTCTGGCCAGGACTTGGACTACTGTAGGGGCCTTTCTCCTAACTGAATATGGCTTGGATTCCCTTCTCCTACAGCTAACCAGGAATATTACCAGCAGTGGAGTCTGGAGGAGGGTGAGCCTTGTGCCATGGACATGTCTACTTACACCCTGGAGGAATTGGAGCATATCACATCCGAATACACACTTCGAAACCAGGTCAGTTACAGCTTGGGTCCTCAGTTCTAACCCCCCTCCCCGCCCCCCCACCCCCCATTCCTACAGCTCCTAAGTCTTCCCCCGGTCTTGGTCTCATTCTAGGACACCTTCTCTGTGGCTGTGTCCTTCCTGACAGGCCGGATTGTCTATATTTCGGAGCAGGCAGGTGTCCTGCTGCGTTGCAAACGGGATGTGTTTCGGGGTGCCCGCTTCTCAGAGCTCCTGGCTCCCCAGGATGTGGGTGTCTTCTATGGCTCTACTACACCATCTCGACTGCCCACCTGGGGCACTGGCACCTCTGCAGGTATAGTGCCCTCGTCCCTGTGGAGAGGACTGGAAGCTCTCATGTTGTGGGCTCTTCTTGGCTCAGGACAGAGATGGCGCTCTGGTCACTTCCATTCCCTTCTGCTTTAGGTTCAGGTCTCAAGGACTTCACCCAGGAAAAGTCTGTCTTCTGCCGAATCAGGTAAGGAGGGGGTGTAGGAGCAGGCCTCTCTCCTACTCGTCCCTGCTATCTGTAATGTGGTCTGTGAGAAGGGGGTGGGGCAGCTTTCCCCTGGAAACCTCTAATATTCGTCTCTCCCTTGCCAGAGGAGGTCCTGACCGGGATCCAGGGCCTCGGTACCAGCCATTCCGCCTAACCCCATATGTGACCAAGATTCGGGTCTCAGATGGAGCCCCTGCACAGCCGTGCTGCCTACTCATTGCCGAGCGCATCCACTCTGGTTATGAAGGTGGATAGGCTAGGGCCTGGGCCTGGGGGCTGATGGGAGGAAGGGTTCCCTCTAGGATGGGGTGAAGGTCAAGATGAGAGTTTGGGAGGCACTAGCTGAGTCCTTAGGGTTAGAAAAGTATTATAAGGCAGAGGGCTCAGACCCTGCTCCGAGGTAGGGTTGGATGAGGTCCCTGAGCTGTGACAAGTGAGAAAGTGACTCTCAGTGTCATCTCTGGTGTGAGTCACCAGATGACTCAGTCTCTGTGGGCCATAAAGCCAGGTCTGAGCTGGGAGGGAGAGTGCCAGGCAACCAGACTGGAGGCAGAGAGGAGGGAGGGCGGAGGAGCTGGACATCACGGGTGCGACCTATGTGTTCTCTGCCGCAGCTCCCCGGATCCCTCCTGACAAGAGGATCTTCACCACCCGACACACACCAAGCTGCCTCTTCCAGGATGTAGATGAAAGGTAAGGCAAAGACTTGGATGAGGGTGGGTAGCCAGGGCCAAGGCCTAGGTCTGACATTTGCTCCAATTTCAGGGCTGCCCCACTGCTGGGTTACCTTCCCCAGGATCTCCTGGGGGCTCCAGTACTTCTCTTTCTACATCCTGAGGACCGACCCCTCATGCTGGCCATTCATAAGAAGAGTGAGTTCTCCTGGTCCTGCTCGCCCTTCCAGCCCGTCCCCAGGACTCCTTAACTGTTGTTGTGATGGTGTCTCTCGATGCCGTGGTCTCTTGGATATCTCTGTGTATGTCTTTCTCTGCTTTATTCGGCTCTCCCATTCACTGATACCCACTTTCTTTCCTGCGCCCACAGTACTGCAGCTGGCAGGCCAGCCCTTTGACCATTCCCCTATTCGCTTCTGTGCTCGGAACGGGGAATATGTCACCATGGACACCAGCTGGGCCGGTTTTGTGCACCCCTGGAGCCGCAAGGTGGCTTTCGTGTTGGGTCGCCATAAAGTGCGCACGTAAGGGAACTGTGTCTCCACGCTGGTGTTGGGGTGGGTGGTATGGACATGGCATGGGTAGGGAAAGGACTGAGTTCTCCTTTACAACCCCACAGGGCACCCCTGAATGAGGACGTCTTCACTCCCCCAGCCCCCAGCCCAGCTCCGTCCCTGGACTCTGATATCCAGGAGCTCTCAGAGCAGATCCATCGATTGCTGCTGCAGGTAAGAGTTGAGGAGGGCTCAGGAGTGAAGCGGTCAGTCAGGAAGAGGCTGTAGAAACTAACCAATCCATCCTTCTCCTTTCTGTAGCCTGTGCACAGCTCCAGCCCCACGGGGCTCTGTGGAGTTGGCCCTCTGATGTCCCCTGGTCCTCTACACAGCCCTGGCTCCTCCAGTGATAGCAATGGGGGGGACGCTGAGGGGCCTGGGCCTCCTGCTCCAGTGAGTAACGGCTTCCACGGCGCCTTTCCTGTTGTCCATTCCATTGTGCATCATCATTGCCAGTCCCTCGTGCTACTCCCACCCAGCCTCCTTGGTCTTCCTGACCCCCGGGCTCCTGGCACTGCCACCCCAATGCTGCCCAGTGTTCTACTGTCCCACAGGTGACTTTCCAGCAGATCTGTAAGGATGTGCATCTGGTAAAGCACCAGGGACAACAGCTCTTCATTGAATCTCGGGCCAAGCCCCCACCCCGGCCCCGCCTCCTTGGTGAGTAGGTACCACCATAGACCAGGGATGAGGTTCTCCTGGCCTTCATTCCCAACCCATTTACTCTTTTTCTTTTACCCCAGCTACAGGTACATTCAAAGCCAAAGTCCTTCCCTGCCAGTCCCCAAACCCCGAACTGGAGGTGGCCCCAGTTCCTGACCAAGCCTCGTTAGCCTTGGCCCCTGAGGAGCCAGAGAGGAAAGAAACCTCTGGCTGTTCCTACCAGCAGATCAACTGCCTGGACAGCATCCTCAGGTAAGGCCTGTCTGCCATCACCTTCTCCTCGGCCTAGCTTTGCCGGCCCAGGCCCTGCCCTTAACCCCTTTGCTCCATCCACCCCCAGGTATTTGGAGAGCTGCAACATTCCCAGTACAACCAAGCGTAAATGTGCCTCCTCCTCCTCCTACACTGCCTCTTCAGCCTCTGATGATGACAAGCAGAGGGCAGGTCCAGTTCCTGTGGGGGCCAAGAAAGGTAAAGACCCAGTGCATGCCGGGCTCCCCTTGCCCTGCCCCGGCCTGTCCCAGGCCCTTACACTTCTGCCTTAGGGCTCCCCTGCTCTCCCTGCCCTCCTTTCCTGCCTCCTGATCTCCAGGTTCCTCCCTCTAGCCAACCCTTCCCCACTCCTCCCTGGGATTCCCTCTCCCAGGGGCAGGGGTGGTAACCAGTGCCGTCTCTCCGCACAGATCCGTCGTCAGCAATGCTGTCTGGGGAGGGGGCAACTCCTCGGAAGGAGCCAGTGGTGGGAGGCACCCTGAGCCCGCTCGCCCTGGCCAATAAGGCAGAGAGCGTGGTGTCCGTCACCAGTCAGTGTAGCTTCAGCTCCACCATCGTCCATGTGGGAGACAAGAAGCCCCCGGAGTCGGGTATGGGCGTGGAGTGAGGGGGGTAGTGACGGGGCCCCATTTAGTTCCTCAGCCAGAGCTCTTTCCTGCCTACCTTTCTCCCCTACCCCCAATGGAGAGAAGGAGGCGACCTTCTTAGCTTGGGGGGATCTGCTGCTCCTGACTGTCCACCCCACTAACCTCTGCTGCTTGCCCCACCCCATTCTCCTTCCTGTATTCTTACTGTCAGTTGACATAAAAGTTGGGGTAAGGGGAGGAGGTCCAGCCCTAAGATGCTGACCACAGATGCTCTAAAGCAGGGAAGACTGAAGACTCTCAGGGTCTTTGGGTAGATCTTAAGACTATGTGAAAAGCAACATGTGGCAAGGCTTCCCTTGTAAAGAAGAGGTTTTGTCCCAGGGGTTTGGGGCTCTTGGCGGAGACTGAGTACCCTCTTTTCTCCTGGAATCATTTTGCATGGAAAGAAGAGTCCATGTCTTCCTCTTGGCAAGGAAGCAGCCTTGAGTACCTGGGGTCCCACGCCTTGGTGGTTGGGCTATAGGAAAGGGAGGTTGTGTGTGGCTGTGGTGACCTTTCCTTTATCTCACCCCTTCTCAGACATCATCATGATGGAAGACCTGCCTGGCCTGGCCCCTGGCCCAGCCCCCAGTCCGGCCCCCAGCCCCACAGTAGCCCCTGACCCAACCCCAGATGCTTATCGCCCAGTGGGTCTGACCAAGGCCGTGCTGTCCCTGCACACACAGAAGGAAGAGCAAGCCTTCCTCAACCGCTTCAGAGATCTTGGCAGGCTTCGTGGACTTGACACCTCTTCTGTGGCCCCCTCAGCCCCTGGTGAGCGAGGGAGCCACCTGGGGCTTCCTTGAGCTGTCTTGTGTGCAGTCAGCTGCTGGGGGTATAAAGTGATGGTGAGAGAAGATGTATCTGCTCTGGGGCCCAGGTGATGCTGTCTTCATCATCAGGACCGTGTTTAGTTAGATTTCTAGATAGCATCTCCCTATTAGGCCAGGGCTCCAGGCTGCAGGCTGAGGAGGGAAGCCTGGGGGCTGGCACTGAGACAAGCAGGCAGAAGTGCCTGGTTTCAGGTAAGCTACTCCAGTCCTAGCCTGGGAACAAGGAAAAATTGTGCCCACATAGGACATAGCATCACTGACTCTGGGCCAATCTTGGCTGGGGTTGGACTTCAAGGGCAGATGGAAAACAGCTCCTCTAGGTACCTGCAGGAGACCTTTGCAGACGGCTGTGGACTGAGGCCTGGGCTGTTCTGGCCACTGCATCGTCCCATTGTGAGTTAGGCAGAGCACAGTTTCAACTGGCAGGACAAGTATCCAGGCTGGCATGGCCTGAGGGATTTTGGCAGATGAACTGAAGTCACCTGCCTATTCATCCATGGACCCCTCTACCTCTCCTCTGCCAGTGTGCCTCTGTTTTGCACACCCCAGCTTAACCATCATGTAACTGTGCCCTTCTCTGGCTCCTTTCACAATAAACCCCCTTGTCCCCTGGCTCCTGTGATTCTTCCCCGCCCTTTCCCTACTTCCTGTCTTCTGTATTTCACATGCAGGGTGAGCAGCTTTCTCTGCCTGGCCCTTTCCCTGTCCTCTTAGTGTTTCAGGGCAGTAGAGGTGGCCGGCTCCTTGTTAACCCTGGTCTTTCCCCACAGGCTGCCACCATGGCCCCATTCCCCCTGGTCGCCGACACCACTGCCGATCTAAAGCAAAGCGTTCCCGCCACCACCACCACCAGACCCCCCGGCCCGAAACTCCCTGCTATGTCTCCCATCCTTCACCTGTGCCCTCTTCTGGACCCTGGCCACCCCCACCAGCCACGACCCCCTTCCCAGCAATGGTCCAGCCCTACCCACTCCCAGTATTCTCCCCTCGAGGAGGACCCCAGCCCCTTCCCCCTGCCCCTACATCTGTGTCCCCTGCTACCTTCCCTTCTCCCTTAGTGACCCCAATGGTGGCCTTGGTGCTCCCTAACTATCTATTCCCTACCCCACCTAGTTATCCATATGGGGTGTCCCAGGCCCCTGTTGAGGGGCCACCCACGCCTGCTTCCCACTCGCCCTCTCCATCCCTGCCCCCACCACCTCTCAGCCCCCCCCACCGCCCAGACTCCCCACTGTTCAACTCGAGATGCAGCTCCCCACTCCAGCTCAATCTGCTGCAGCTTGAGGAGTCCCCCCGCACGGAGGGGGGCGCTGCTGCAGGAGGCCCAGGAAGCAGTGCTGGGCCCCTGCCTCCCAGTGAGGAGACTGCTGAGCCAGAGGCCAGATTGGTAAGCAACACTACCTTCTGTCCACTCCGTCTTCTGGTACCCGCAGCCCTTGCCCCCCTGGCTTCTGCCTGGTTGCTTCTGCCGGGCTGGTTCTCCGCGTCCTGGAGTTGGTATGGGTGGGAGATCCAAGGGTAATTTCTGAATGAAGCAGAAATCAACTGCCTCCTCTGTGAAGGGACAGTTCTGTCTGTCTGACAGGTGGCGGGGACATCCCATTATACATCTGTATAGATTCTGAGGGTGTATCTGCCGCTTGGAAAGGGTCCAGCATTATGTTCCCCATTGTCATCTCTCCTCTCAGCTTGGCCCTGTGTCATGGTGCAAGGAGCAGCGATCTGTTGGGTTGGGTGTGCCTCCTTTGGTTCTCGTCAGCAGTAGAAGCCGTTGGAAATCAGCCGTGGTGGTGGTGGTGGTGTGGTGATTCCTTATTGCCTTTCTGTCCCTCTCCAATGCCCTCCTCTAGGTGGAGGTTACTGAGTCGTCCAATCAGGATGCACTTTCAGGCTCCAGCGACCTGCTGGAGCTACTGCTCCAAGAAGACTCTCGCTCGGGCACAGGCTCCGCAGCCTCAGGCTCCCTGGGCTCTGGCCTGGGCTCTGGGTCTGGTTCAGGATCCCACGAAGGGGGAAGCACCTCAGCCAGCATCACCCGTGAGTAAGGCTGTCCCCAGAGACGGGAGGTGGGAAGCCCACCTTGTTAAGGCCAGTGGGTTGGAAATGTGGCCTGATAAGCCTCTCGGGGTGAATGTGTCAGTCAGCCTGGCTCCGTTGGCCTTCTCCACCCTCCCACAGGCAGCAGTCAGAGCAGCCATACAAGCAAGTACTTTGGCAGCATCGACTCTTCCGAGGCTGAAGCTGGGGCTGCTCGGGCCAGGACTGAGCCTGGGGACCAGGTCATTAAGTGTGTGCTCCAGGACCCCATCTGGCTGCTCATGGCCAATGCCGACCAGCGTGTCATGATGACATACCAGGTGCCGTCCAGGTGAGCTGGAGAGCCTCCATCTGCTTCCCTTTCAGAGAAGTAGAGAGACTAGCTTACCTGTACCGCACAGATAACTTGAAGTTCTTCCCTCTGGGGCTGAATCTTATCTAGAGATGCCCAATATGGCATAAGCCCCCATTCCTTAGGGCCCTATTAGTACTTCTCAAGTTGAAGGTAGGTTTCCTGGTGTAGGAAGCTTCTTTGTATTCCAAGAAGGCACAGAAGACGGCAGGCTCAGGAGTTGTGGTTGAGGGTGAACGCCAACCCATGCTCTTGACTCTGGATCCTAGCCTCTGCCTTCCTCATACAGGGATGCAGCCTCTGTGCTGAAGCAAGACCGGGAGAGGCTCCGGGCCATGCAGAAACAGCAGCCACGGTTCTCAGAGGACCAGAGGCGGGAACTGGGTGCTGTGCACTCCTGGGTCCGGAAGGGCCAGCTGCCTCGGGCCCTTGATGTGACGGTGAGAGAAGTCTGGGAAGCCAGGAAGAGAGTAGGCTGGAAGATACATACTGAGCTCAAGGTCAAGGGATAGAGGGCTGACATCTGATATCAGAGTCTTTGGATCATTAATTCTGAAGGAAGCTAATTCTATAAATGTGCTGCTGAGTTCTATAATATTATTAAACCACATCACCTCGCAAGTTTTTTACAGGACTTCATACCACCCCATAGTAGGGTCTCAGCAAAGCCCTTTAAACAAAACAAATTTATTTGTGTGTATGAATGTTTAGTTTGCACATATGTATATGCACCGTAAGTGTACCTGGTGTCCACTGAGGTCAGAAGAAGGCAATCTGGAACTGCAGGTGGAGAGCTGAGCCACCGTGTGGGTGGGTATCGGGATATGAAGCTGGGCTCTCCAGTCTCCTCAGTAGAGGATTTTCCTGTCTTGTTAGACTGTAGGTACATGTGTGGACTGGTTTCTTGGAAGTATATTTTGCGACTCACTATTGGGTTAAGGTCGGGATGCTGGGCTAGCAGGTTCCCAGTGAGGACACTACATAACTCATCCTTTCTTCTCTCCCTAAGGCGTGTGTGGACTGTGGCAGCAGCGTTCAAGATCCTGGCCACTCTGATGACCCCCTCTTCTCAGAACTGGATGGATTGGGGCTGGAGCCCATGGAAGAGGGTGGAGGCGAGGGTGGTGGGTGTGGTGTTGGCGGTGGTGGGGGTGATGGTGGTGAGGAGGCCCAGACCCAAATTGGGGCTAAGGGTTCAAGCTCTCAGGACTCTGCCATGGAGGAAGAAGAGCAAGGTGGGGGCTCATCCAGCCCAGCTTTACCTGCAGAAGAAAACAGCACCAGCTAGACTCCATTTTGGGGCCGCTTACAGCAGTCTAATGAGAGGCTTCCTTTCGACCATGTTGGGGTTCTTATAACTCAAGATACAGCTGGACCAACCAATAGGAAACTGCCCCAGCTTCTCCCAACATAGGGGGCTGGACCCCCATTACCAGCCCAGGCACAGGAGCTGCCTCTAGCTTCTTAGCAGAGTGGAAGTTCTCAGCCCCATTTGGAGGATTGTCCACGCCCGTCCCACTGAGGAGACGGGCGGGTCTTCGGTTAAGGTTGCTGACAAGCTGCTGAAGTGGTCTGTCCAAATCCCAGCTGAGCCTGAGTCCCAGTCGCAGGGTTGGGGCTGCACTTATTTATTTGGGAGAGACAGCTCACTCTCCCACCTCACCCCAAGATGGGAGGAGGGGAACCTGGGATCTGTGTAGGATCCAGGTCCGTGAACCCCTAGCTGCTCCAGGGTGGGGGAGGTTGGTGGACCATGGAGTCCCTGGTGCTGCCCCTCAGGTGGGACCCAGGTGTTCTCAGCTCTACCCTCTACCAATGACATTTGTGTTTTTGATATTGTGTCTGTTATTTTTTTTTTAATACAAAATGACAAAATGAAAAACCAAAAACCCAAGACTTTGTGAAATGAAGTTGGGAGTTTGGGTGAGGGGAGGGGTGGTCCTTCACCAGCAAGGGTCGCTGTGTAAGTGGGAGATAAACTCTTCCTTTTCCCTCCACATTCCTGGCAGCCAAGGACGTTGTAAACTCTACACTTAACACAACTACAGTCTTCACCATTACCTTAGCTTGGTTATCTTTACAAGAAAAGGGGCAACGTGGCTAAGGTTTTGGCAAGGCCAGTTCTCCGTACGGTGGCAGAAACAAGTAGAAGTGCTTGGAACTCCGTGGGCTGACTTCTAAAATTTATGTTAGCACACCAGAAATAGCTGGTCACTTTAGTTAAGATACCAGTCCTTGAACTTAAAACTTAGAAGAGGGGAGCTTGGGAGGGTTGAATAATAGGAAATCCAGTTCGCACTGTTGGTCAAAATAAAAAACCTCCTTTCTAGGCACCTATTTGCTACCTGCCTCTAATAGCTGATCTACTTCGAAGTGAAAAGTGCATTCTCGTTGGCGCCGTGGCTTAGCTGGTTAAAGCGCCTGTCTAGTAAACAGGAGATCCTGGGTTCGAATCCCAGCGGTGCCTGGTTTATGTGGGAAGTGATATATTATTGCTGGATTATTGACATCTAGCTGCCGCCTTGCCTAAATATACTCTTAATGCCAGTTTTCCTATGCACTTTTAAGAGTATACAGAGGCAAACCTCTGATTCTTAAGACCCTGCTGCTCAAACCTAGGAAAGACTGTCATACGGAATGTACTAGTTTTATATTAGGGTTTCACTGTGGCTCCTTGAGAAGAGAGCCACGGGAAGACGTTGCTGCTCAAGAAAAGGCCTCGACCTGGCACTCTAGGTGTAGCGCACGCTTTTAAAAAAAAAAAAAAAAAAAAAGGAACGGTGAAATCCGCAGGGGTCGAGGGCCTTGATGGCCAGCTATAGCTCCACAGGCCAAGGGCCGCACGCGGCTGTGATGGCCGAGTGGTTAAGGCGTTGGACTCGAAATCCAATGGGGTCTCCCCGCGCAGGTTCGAATCCTGCTCACAGCGCTAGTAGTTTTGGTATTGCTGTCCCGATTAGCGGAAAGTAGTTTATTTTATTTTCCAGTTCTTTCTTTAAAGAAGCTCCCACTGGGATTCTGTCACCCGGGACCGTTTCGGTAGCGCCTCGGTACGACTTACTGTGAACTTGTAAAAGACGCTTCGATTTCAATTCCTAACTCCGTTCACGAAGATTACGGGCTCCACTCGGAATCGCTCATCCCTTTTCGCTACTTTCCGACTGTATAACCCGAAACCACGAGTCATCCATTCACCTTGGCCGCTACCATTTCTTATTTTTGAGATTTGTGATTTGATTACATTTCTCACTTCCACTTCCTCCCTTCAAAACTTCCCAAACACTCCTCCCAGCTCTCCTTCAAATTCATGGCCTTCCACCCACCCCCAATTGTTATTGCATGCATGTTAAGTATATGTATATATATACACATATATTACCAAATATAAAGTCTGTATAACGCTACCTGTATGTGTATTTTCAGGGCTGAGTGCTTGGCACTGGCAAAACAGTCCAGTCTTTCCTGGTGCGGGCGGATCACCTCTCTCCCTCCCTGCTTTTAGTTGCCTACAGCTCTTTGTGTGGGGCTGAGGCTCTATTTTCAGCTTCAGTGGGAAAATGGTTTCCCCCAGACTCCACAACTCAAGTAGCTTATCACCACCACTCTTCCTTTCTCTGATTACTGCAGAAGAGCACTCCCAGGGAACTATGGCCACCCCCCAACCTCCCATATCTAGATTTTCCACCTCTCAGGCCCACATTTCTCTGCTTTCCATATCATCCAAGTTTTCCTTTCTACTGTATTGCTCCCATCAGCGTCCAGAAGTAGTGATTTCATTCAGAACAACAAAAATATCTGCTGTGTGTTCTTAGAACTCTTATGTGTAAGGCAACTTAATCCCCAGATATGGAAACTGATGGGAGGTAGGGACTTTGGGACATTATTTGAGCTAGAGGATGTCACATGAGTGGATCTCTCATGATGACGATATCTCTATAAGAAGCAACTCCCAATAAGCTTGCTTATTCTGCCGCCCCATGATTCCCTCTTCCAAATTCTGATGCAACAAGAAAGCTCTCACCAGATATGCTGGTGCCATGATCTCAGGCTTCCCAGCTTCCAGAGTGATGAGCTAAATTGGCCTCTGTTCTTTCCCAATTACTCAGAATATAGTGTTGTCGGAAGCCAACTGGAGAAAAGGCTGGTACACAGAGGAAGATGCTGCCTGGACCCCGGACTCCTCTTCAGTCAACATTCCGTTACTTGTTTTTCTGTATCGCAGGAAGACATCACTGTCCCTGCCTTCCTCTACCCCTCTGAACCCCCTCCAGCCTCGCTTCCTTTGTTAAGGTTAGCAAATAGCCATCACACTGCTAAATGACTAGTAGTCAGATGCTTGCCCTGAGAAATAGCCTCTTCATTTGCCTTCCAGCCTACAGCACCCTCCTGATAGTCCTTTTGCCTGTTAGCAGCTCATTCACAGCTTCATCTGGACCGCCCCCCCCCCCCCCCCCCCCGTTAGAGGGGTCGCCAGGCTCATTCTTCCTGGTCTTTCTTCTTTACCTGTGCTTTCTGCTGAGACATCGCTAGTCTAGTGACTTTAAAAGCCAGACGATCCCTTACATTGCCTCACGTTTCCTTCTCCAGCTCTGGAACTGTTCCTGAATGTTTATTATATATTGCTGGCCACTTTCTGTCTCCACTGGGCTGTATACTAGGGATCACAAGCTTTCCCTAACAATCCATATTGATCCGTCAGCAATTTCTTTTTCCTATAAGCAAGGTTTAGCATTTTAGAAATGTAACAGCGTGACTGACTTTACTATTACATCATAATCCAGGCTTGTCTCTCACTTGGATCATTGCAGGGTCTCCAAAATTACTCCCTGATGTCCAGTCTCTTGGGGTGCCAGGGATTAGCCCAGGACTTTGTGCGTGCTGGAGACTCTCTAAATGATGCCCCTCCTCACTAACTGCCACTCTTGTGACTCCAGTTCTCTTCCAGTCTACCCTTTTTGTGGGAGGGAAGAAGGGAAGGTTGAAACACAGTAGCTCAGGATGGCCTCAAATTCATTATACTCACTATGTAGTCCAGGTTAGCCTTTGAATCACAATGATCTTTCTACCTTAGCCTCCAAAGTGTTGGGATTGCACACATGAGCTTCCCGTCCTTTCCCTCACCAACAGAGAGGGATACTTCTAATATATAAACCGAGGAGGAAGGGGTGGAGGCTGGCTCACATCTCTACTCTTCCATCCAGGTTGAGACCAGCTTGGGTGCCATAGTGAGAGTTGGTTTCAAACACAGTACAATTCTAATCAGCTTTCTGAAAACACAGCACCAAGGGCTCAGGCTACAGCCAGTAGAGTAGTTCTTGCCTCTTGGGAAAAAGCCCTGGGGTCCAATCTCCAGATCCAGGGGGAAAAAAAAAAAAGCATGAATCTGATTCCATGAGTTCAGTGGGTGGTGTCAATAGAAACTCATTTTTTTTGGAACTGTACTATTTGTACTGTATGTGCAAATAGAAATGAATTCTCACATACACAGTTTTATAGCTCTTTATGTTATGGGGACTCTGCATGGAACAGCCCCAAGGGGGTCAGTGTAGTGGATTTCAAAGAAAAAATTACGAATATTCATGAGGCGAGTACATATTGTATAAATATTCACGACATGAGTGGCATAATCATAGAAGAAAGTGACCCCTTTCTCCCCTCTCAAATAATAATGAACCAATTCCTCCATGAACCTCACAAAAAGGTGTGTGTGTGTGTCAAAACCACGAGGCACGTGATATTCTAGTGACATCAAGCTTTTGAGGATGCAAAGCCTTCATCAAAGCATCTGTGTGTCTGAAGGCTCTTTTGGCTCAGTTCCTGATGTCGTAGGAACAATCTAACTTCATCTTCAGGGATGTCTAACCACAAAGGGGTCTCTGACAATGCAGCCCCCCCAGTTCCTCCCTCATACCCTCTACCTACCAGACACCATCTCCCTTAAAGCAAAGACACGCTGGTAGGCATCAGAACATAAAACAAAACACATAAAACACACACACATACACACACACACACACACACACACACACACAACCCTCTAGCCATCAGCCAAGAAATGCCATTCTCTGCTAACGTGAACCAAGGAATGCTCTTTGGGTAAAAGGATGATTCAGAGCTGGGGATGAAGTTATCAGTTAATTTTGGATTGCTTTGGTGTGCCAAAAAGGAAGAAAGCAGTCAAGGAATAGCCAGCTGATAAGTAACAAAAAGACTGTGTGAGCTGTGAGTGTACCCAACTGAGCTACCACTGTCTAGGCTAGCTGAGGGTAACATGATTTCAGGGCTGGGGATGTGGCTAATTTGCTAGAGTGCTTGCCTAACATGTGCAAAGGGCTTCGAGACCCATGACTTCATGAAACTGGGTGAAGGTGCAAGTTTTTAAATGCAGTTACTTGCGAGGTGGAGTCAAGAAGGACACAAGTTCAAAGTCATTAGAGGCTTCACGCGACCTTGATTCAAATAAATAAACAAATAAAACTAATCATTATTAATGTTTTTGTTTGTCCTTCTTGAGACAGGGCTTTGCTGTCTTGGAAACTTATTATGTAGACCAGGTTGGCCTTGAATTCACAGAAATCCTCTTGCCTCTGCCTCCCGAGTGCCACCACATTGGGCTGACTTAGTCTTTCTATTGTAGGTCTGGCTATTCTGGATCTCCCCTTTGTAAACTAGGCTATGTAAATCGTAGAGCTCTGCCTGCCTCTTCCTCCTGAGGTGTGTGCATCGCAACCAACTCTAAATAAATGATTGTGTAACAGAGTGTGTAGTTCAATAGTTCATTGGATAAAATACAAGCTGAACATTTCTAGCCAACATAAATAGCTGAGAGTACAGAACAAAAATCATTCTCTCTCTCTCTCTCTCTCTCTCTTTCTCTCTCTCTCTCTCTCTCTCTCTCTCCTCCCACCCCTCTGGAGGCATGGTCTCATGTAGCTCAGGCTGGCCTCAAACTCCTCATGTAGTGGAGAAGATCTTGATTTCCTGATTTTGCAGCCTCTGCCTCTCAAGTGCTAGGACTCTAGGCATCACCGCATCCAGACACCCCATTCTTCTAGAGTGAGGCTTTGCAGAATCACAGTTCTTACCCTCTGCTCCCTTTCTCTGTCTTTTCTCCATCATACCTACTGACTGCCAAATAAGAGTTTATGTAATGCATATGGACTGTGTCCCCACAAAAGCAGAAGCCTTTTGTTCAGAGCTGTCTCTGTGGGGCCTGGAACAGAGCAGGTCGGCTAACTATGTACTGTGGCAGGCAGCATTCAACTTTTGTAGCTGTGGTCTTTAAAGTTTGTAAGTGCTTTCCAGTGGAGACCCGTCCTCAAAACAAACAACAACAAGGAGAGAAAGGAGGGAGGAAGAGGAAGAAAGCAATAAAAAAAGAAAAGAAAAAAGTGTTCCTTTCTATTTTATCTGAGATTCCCCCAGTTTAGTTTTGAATCATAGAACAAAAGACCGAGAAGTTAGGCCACAGTTACTTTATGAGCCCAGAACGCTCCCCTGCTTTGCTGTTTTGACTGAGAGATTGAGTGTTCTTGCTTTCTAAGGATACAGAAACAGCTGTCTAGGAACATCCCCGATTCAGGACCTAGGGCATCCTAAGGAGACCACTTTCCCTTTGAAGAACTAAAGGAGAAGAAGAAGGAGCTTGAAAGCCAGGCCTGGGGAGCTGCCCTGCAGGCTAGGGGAAGTTAAGAGGACCACCAGCTGCTCCTAGTCTTCCTTTCACCTTCTGCATCCCTAGAGGCCTACATGTGGCCATGTGCTGCCCTCCTCCGAACTTCAGTGCGGCCCACCATAGAGCAAGCGTAGGGAGACATAGATGCCTGTATATGCCTGTACTGTTAGTATATAGCCATAGCATGTCCTCTCTGGACGGAGGCTTGTGACCTTCAGAGAAATCCTACTCATACCCTCAAACAAAGGTACCACACACAGCCACATCTTCACATCTGTCAGGGCAAGGAGCTGGAGTCCAATCACCCAGTTCATTCAGCTGGTCTCCCTGAAGGGTAACCTTAGGCTGGAGGGCCTGAGAAGCACATAGTGTTTATTTCTATTTTTTATTTTTCAAGACAGGGTTTCTCTTTGTAACACTGGCTGTCCCAGAACTCAGAGATGCTCCTGCCTCTGCCTTCCAAGTCCTGGGATTAAAAGTGTGTGCTGCCACTGCCTAATGTACATAAAATGTAAAAGAAAAAAAAAACTAGGCATAATAAGTAATATTTAGAACAAAGCAAAGAATGTAATGATTTCTATCTTTTAAAAATTGGCTCTGGGCCACTTCCGTGGTACACTCCGGAAGGTAGAGTCAGGCAGCTGTCTGAGTTTGAGGCCAGTCTGGTCTATAGGGCAAGTTCCAGGACAGCCAGGAGTACACAGATAAACCCTGTCTCAAAAAATAAAAATAAAAATAGAAGTTGACCAATAGAGGGGGAAACTCTGGGTTCAACCCTCAATACTAATGGAAAATAATTCTGACAAACTATCAGTGAGGTAAAACAGCAAGAAAAGCAAGACCCTGTCTCAGAAATGGGTACAACGATGACTGTGATGATAACTGATAGCCAGTAAGTTATCATCACACTGACATGAAATGCCAGAAAAGCAACCTAACTCCTGGTAGACCTCCACAATATTCTCAGCAGACTGCCTACCTACTTTGTATATTTTTCTTGGTGTGTATGTGCAATTTACAGAGTTCTATAGGCCCTATGAACACCTTGTTGGAACTTTCCCCAGACTGTTTTCGGGGGTCCCTCATTTGCATTAGCATCATGGTGAATCAGCCTTGCACTTGAAGTTCTTCTGCTCCCCCCACCCCCTGCGTCCCACCGCCCCTTAAAAGCTTTCAGCCTACTGGGAAAGCCTATTTTCTTAAACCAGTAGGTTTGTTTTTTCACTTTTCAAAATGAGCCTTTCTCATCAAATGGCCTGCCTATAGCACTTCTGAGGCCCGTGGGGATAACCAGGAGCTGGGGTGGGGCTGGAGATGGGTGAGTTGATGTCTGATGGGGGTGGGGAATCAGCTTCAGTAGCAGGGAAGACCCCTTTTCCATCGAGTGGTCGGGAGATGGAGGGTATGATGTTGGGAAAAGTGGGGTTCTCTAACTGCTACTCTTTCTTACAGAACAATGGCTCAAACTAGGATGCCAACTTGAAAGTAGTCTTTGTTGCCAAGCCAAGGCTGGTCTTGAATTCTCCACTGCACTTAGACTAACCCCCAAGCTTGGAATAGGCTATGCCTGACATTATCTATCTATCTATCTATCTATCTATCTATCTATCTATCTATCTATCTATCTATCTATCTATCTATCTTATATTTCATCTTACACCTGCCATCCCCAAATTCTCTGTTCCGGGTTCTCTTTCTCTACCACCAGCAGATCTCTTTTCTATAGGATTTGTTCGTTTTGCTTGGACTCATGGCTGACCCCGGGGAGATATTATCCCCACCGTGAAGTTGCCTCTGACTACTTCGACCGAACTAGTACTTCACTGTCACGTCTTTGCACTTATCCTTACAACCATTTGAAATTATCCTATTCTGCCTTCTTGGATGTTTCCGGTCTTCACACCACCATCCCCGTCAAAATGGACGTTTCAGGGGCGCTCTGAGCCGGTGTAACCCGAAAGCCTAACAAGAGTGGTCACAAAGCAGGCACACACAGATTTAGGCTGAGTGGGCAAATGTACCAGTTGGGCTCACAGAGATGCCAAGATGCGGTTTCCTTTTCTCCTAGGGCCATGGCCCCTGCTTGGAACCGAGAAGGGAGAGTTGTTACTGACACATTCCGAGACCAGGCTGAAACGTTTAGGAGACAGCCCAGAGAGGAGAAGAAGGCTTAAACCGGAATTGAGACTGTGAGAGCCTGAGAAGGCAGGGAGGAGGGGCACAGAAGGTGGCGGAGCGCTCCGGAGGGGAGCGGAAAGCCAGCGCGGGGCGTCAGGGCCCCCGGGTCGCTCACAAGTGGCCCCAGCAGGTGACCGTGCCGGGTCCCGCCTTTCCCGGGCGCGGCGCGTGCGGGATCAAAGCTGCCGGCAAGGGGCGGGCCAGGGAGCTGCAGGGAACTGGGGGTGCGAGCGTGGGAGCGCAGGGTTGCCGGAGGCGACAGGGACCAGGAAAGACGACGAGGTAGCCCGGAGAGGCCCAGAGAGGGAGCAGCAGAAGGATGTGAGACTCAGAAGCCGGAAAGTACACTCTAGACCCGGAGAGACCCCAGCAGAAGTCTCCGAGAGACCTGAAAAAACTATCAGAGAGATGGAGTCGCTGGAAGTGCTCAGGGACCAGTAAAACCGGAAAACTGGAATGCCCAGGACTGAATATGGGGAAAAGGTGCTTCAGAGAACAGAAAATGAAAGGGAGAGAGAGGAAGAGGGAAAGACCTGGAAGACCTGGCCCTCCCCTGCTGAGGAAGGAGAGAACTCTTGGGCAGTGATCCCAGCTCCGTGTCCTTTCTCAGGGTTGCGCCTCAGGGAGTGTGGACAAAGATGTGTGTCGAGGCAGCCAGAACTCCCGAGGGTTAGGGGTAGATTGTGAGGACCTGCGGAGTCAGAGAATAATTTTGGAACGTCCAAGCCGGCCACAGAAACAAAACACTACATATCAGTTTTGGTTAAAATGTTAAAGCGCAAGAATAATACTTGCTTGATGTGCTGTCAATTTAACTTTTTCCTAGTTGAGGTAGACGGAAAAAAAAAAAAAGAAAAAAGCTAGAACTGTGCATTGGCCGGGAATCGAACCCGGGCCTCCCGCGTGGCAGGCGAGAATTCTACCACTGAACCACCAATGCAGACAAGGAGAGAGGTCATAATAAGCCTATGTGAACTTCTCAGAGGCAGATCCAATCCTACTTCTAGGTGTGGGAAAAGGTTGTAGAGAATCATTGAGGTGGGTGGAGCGTCAGGCCATTTTTTTCTCTCCGTTGGATCCGGCCACCGGGCCATAAAGTCATTCCATATGGCCAGGGGCGGCCCCACACCCGGGTGCAAACTGCCTCAGGCCCCGAGCCTCACGTGCAGGTGAGAAAAACTCAACCCCAATCCTGGTTCCCAAGGAGGGGGGCGGTGGGGCCTGCTGGGACCACACATCTGTGCTTCCATTTGGCTGAAGTAGGGGAAGGTGGGATGTACTGAGGGCCCTAACCCCAAATGGGTGCCTCCTTTCTCAAGTACCGGGCCCCTCCTGCTCTGCCTTTGGCAAGGCAGCCTCTTGCCAGAAAACCCTCTCAGGATGTGGAGGGCCTCTGGGAAGGGGTTCCACTTTGTCTCTGACTCCACAGCTATCTTCTGGCTCGGTTTGTAGCCCTGTCTTTATTATGTCCTTTCCCCAGGCCTTCTTGTCGTGTTAAATTTCGATTTTACCTTCTCAGGCACTTCGCCCTGAAGTCTCCAGGTGTTGACATATCCATCCTTCTGAGAGGTCATGCTCTTTGTTTGAGGTGGGTGAAGATCCCATTTTGCAACCAAACCTTTCTTGTCCCTTTAGCAAATCTCACGTCTCCCTGCTCCCCTACAGTCCCTAGAGGCCTCCAGAGCGCCCACCAACTGGTGCACTCTATGTTTTCCTGCCAGCTGTACTCCTGAATTTAGTTTTAAACCAAGTTCTTGTAAACGGAAAGGTATCGCTTCTCGGCCTCTTGGCTAACTAAGATCAAGGGTAGTGAATGGAAAGATTTCTTCACTCACGTATACTTCAAGGATTTTTTTCCCCCTAGAAGTTTCCTTTGTCCTCCCTTAGTCCAGCCATCCTTAGGAAAATCTGTTCCCGGGGACTCAAGTCACAGTATCTATAGAGTCAGTTTGGCGGCAGATTCTCCTTATTACTACGTCTGCAGGGATAAGTACTGGAGTTATTGTGGGAATTGAGTAGAAGAGACAGATACAACGGCGCCGTCTTTTCCCACAGCCAGCCAGTAGAATCCGGTAGATCTGCTCTGCACCTTTAGGGGTTGGGAGAAGATTATAATATTCAGCCTGGAGGCAGAAGCATGCCAACATTTATTTCAGGGTTGGTGGGGCTATAGTGAACCTCCAAGAAATCTACTAGTCTAGGAGACCCCCAAATTTCATGCCTAAGTGATTTCTTCCCAGTTCACTTAGACTCTCTTCCCCTAATAATCTCCTCCCTCCAGTTGGGTCCCGCCTTATTATACAGCTTTATGGTCCTTAAACCAGCCTGTGGCCCCTTCCTCCCCTCACTTCCCACATTTGGGGCTAGTTCCTCCCCTTCCCCTCCCCCTTCACTCCCTGCCTTTCCGGGAGCCTCGTGCCGGGGTCCTTGAGCTGGGCATCTAGGGGCTGAAGGGGGCGGGGCCGGGCCCTAGCCCTCCTACCCTGCAGCGGCGGGATATAAGGATCTAGGCAGCACGCGCTGAGTCCACCGAAGGGTCCGGAGGAGCAATGGTCACCCGGGAGCGAGCTGAGAATAGGGACGGCCCCAAGGTGAGAGGTGGGAAGGGAGGGAAATAGGGTCCCTGTTCAGGCCAGAGGACTTAAAGGTTCTAACTCTGTGGGCTAGGAATGAGGATGGAGACACAAGAGTGAAAAGACCGAAAGAACCTGTAAAGTATAAAGAGGGCAGGGTCAGAGCCCAACTTGCGCGGGCTGCGGAAGCGGAGGTCTAGGGGTTTGCATTATTGTGGGCTAAGGCTTGTGGCTAGGAAAGTGCCAGAATTTGGGCATCGTGGCCTATTCTAGGGCTCGGGAAGCTGGGGCAGGTGGATTATCGCAAGTTCGAGGCCACAGAGTGCACCCCTACCGAAAAAACAAACAAACAAACAAACAAAAACCAAACCAAAATAAAACAAACAAACAAAACCCCACGAAGCTATACTATAACATGAGATAAGCTAGAGGCCATAGCTGGTGGAGGAGGGTGGAAACAAAAATAGAGGAAAGGCTATGGACGCTGTCTGTAAGCGCCTGGGAACCCACATCTGACTCAAAGAGAAGACCTTTGAGTCGTTGGTTCCGGAGGTGCGAGGCCAGGTGAGAGATATTAGGAGAACGAGTGAAGGGTTTGAGTGAGAAGAGGAGGTGTGGTCGCACTGTGTGTCTGCCTTTCACCTTAGGTCTCTATCGCGCGGCTCACTAGCCTGGGGGCAAAGAGTGGCCCTAAAGTTCTTCAGTGATACACTGAGAGGGAGACGACACAAGATAGAGATATAAAGAGAAAAGAAGAGTGCCATAGAGGGGAGAAGAGAGGAGAAAGCTGAACACAGAAAGGGCAGGGAGAAGTGGGCGAGCCACGGAAAGCGACCCAAGGGACTGGGAAGTAGCAGGGAGTGAGAGGGAAACGAATGGACCAGACCCAAGCAGCCTGGGATTAGGGGAAAGGGGCGCATGGGGGGTTTTCCCAGCGGCAGGATCGGACGCTTGCGCGGCGGCGCTGAGTCTCGGTCCGGTCGGCCCGCTCTTCCTTTCCCGCTGGTCACAGATGCTGAAGCCGTTGGTGGAGAAGCGGCGCCGGGACCGCATCAACCGCAGCCTAGAAGAGCTGAGGCTGCTGCTCCTGGAGAGGACCAGGGACCAGGTCAGTTCCACCGCTGGCCCCAGGCCCCTAAGCATTCTGTACCTGTGTCCCAGAGCTTTCTACTGGGGTGGGGACATAAGCTGGAGTGGTGACTCTGGACCCAAGCCTGCTCCTTGAAATCCCATCCCAGACCCCCTCTCGCTCTCAGAACTTGCTCTTCTCCACCTTGCTGGTCTGTAAGTTTCCAGTCTGGCTCGGTAAACTGAGCTTCCAGCCTGCGTCAGTTTCCCACTTGGGGTTTTCTAAAATTCCTTATCTACCTCCCACGCCTGATCAATGGGCTTCAGTTCTGCGGTGGTTTTCACCATCCGGGTTGCTGTTTCGTACACCTCTCATATTGGGAACTGGTTCCACTCCCTCAGGTTGGACAGGCTCATCTCGGGGTGGGACGGGAACTTTTCTTGGCCATCTCCACATTCGGTCGCGAGTCATGGGGGCACCCGCAGCTCCCGTATCCGCCCCTCCCTTCTTCCCCTAGCCACTTTCCCCCTCTCTCCCCACCCCTTTCTGTCTCTGCGCCCCTCCCCCCGTCTGTAGAACCTCCGGAACCCGAAGCTGGAGAAAGCGGAGATACTGGAGTTCGCCGTGGGCTACTTGAGGGAGCGAAGCCGGGTGGAGCCCCCGGGTACAGCGCGGGGGGTGGGGCAGCGGAGGGAGGCTGGGAGGGTGGGAGCCCGGAAGGCTCCGGCCGGGGGAGGGGCGGGCTCTGAGGTGGCCTGGGACTTGGGGGAGCGGCCAGCTGTGCACCATGGCGAGGTTAATAACACCCGCGCGTGTCTGTCTCTGTGTCTCCCTCATTGCCCTCCTCTGCACGTCCATCCGGCCTCCTGTCTCTGTCTGTGCGCCCGTCTGACCTCGGTATCTCTGCGCCCCGCCCCTTCCCTCAACCCCGTTGGGCCCCTGCCCTGCCCGCCTGTCCTCCCGCCGGCCGCACCAGGGGTTCCCCGGTCCCCAGGCCAGGACGCCGAGGCGCTCGCCAGCTGCTACTTGTCCGGCTTCCGCGAGTGCCTGCTTCGCTTGGCGGCCTTTGCGCACGACGCCAGCCCGGCCGCACGCTCCCAGCTTTTCTCCGCGCTGCACGGCTACCGGCGCCCCAAACCGCCCCGGCCCGAGGCCGTAGATCCAGGGCTCCCAGCGCCGCGCCCACCGCTGGACCCCGCTTCACCAATCCTTGGCCCCGCGCTGCACCAGCGCCCCCCAGTGCACCAGGGCCCTCCTAGTCCCCGCCTCGCTTGGTCCCCATCCCACTGCTCCTCTCGCGCCGGGGATTCGGGCGCGCCGGCGCCCCTCACCGGACTGCTGCCGCCACCGCCACCGCCTTACAGACAAGACGGGGCGCCCAAGGCCCCGTCACTCCCACCGCCCGCGTTTTGGAGACCTTGGCCCTGAGCTTTTGGGGGCTGGGGCGGGGATTGGGGGTGGTGTAGAGACTCCAGTCAGAGGGCAGGAGAGGGATCCGGGCGAGGAGGGCAGCGGGGCGCGCGGGCTCAGCGCGCGGGTGAGATGTGGTCTATATTAGAGTATCTATATAAATATATATTTTCCCATCCCTTTTCCCTGTCCCACTTCCCTGTGTGTAGCATTGTACTCTCTCTACCCTAGTCCAGTCCCAGTCCCTTCCCGAGTCCCTAGTGCATGGAATAAAATCGTTATTAAATCCCGGTGTGTCCCCTAGCCAGGGGCCTGCCTTTATATTGGCGCCACGCCTACTTGCCCATACCCTTCTCCCACCTTTAGGCCTGCTCTCCACGGCCCAAGCCCTGGGGGAGACAGGTAAGTAAAGAGCGGAGCGACAGACTGAGGTTGGAGCTGAACTTTATTTGTGGGTCTTTAAATTTTTTAAAAGCCAAGAAAAGATTAAAATGAGTAATAAAACCGACTCTGGTGGGATTCGAACCCACAACCTTTGAATCGCTTTCTCGTCACTAGAAGTCCAATGCGCTATCCATTGCGCCACAGAGCCACATGGCGGGCGGCGCCTCCTTCCGGCTTACGGACACCAGTATAGGAAAAAAAGGGGTAGCGTGGGAGGGAGAGAGAGAGAGACAGAGAGAGAGACAGAGAGACAGAGAGACAGAGAGACAGAGAGAGAGAGAGAGAGAGAGAGAGAGAGAGAGAGAGAGAGAGAGTGTGAGTGAGAGAGAGAGAGAGAGTGTGTGTGTGAGAGAGAGAGAGTGTGTGTGTGTCCGTGTGCAAGGAGATGGGGCGGAGCGTCATAGGAGCTAGAGGTGACAGCCTCAGGTCAGCGGAATGAAATGTAGTGTATGGAAAGCGCATGAGCTAGGTGACAGGAAGGGTGGATGCAGGTGCGAGAAACAGAGAGGGAGACTAACGAAATTTGAGCTCCCCAGCAGTGCAAAGCTCGGGCTGCTTCTTGCGTAAGCTACCAAGCTCAGACTTGCTCGGTTCCCAGATTTGATCTCACTAAATAAACTTGTTTTGTTGTAAATCTCTGTGTCTTTGGGACCATTTGTTTCGCTTCTTTACAATGTCGTTTAGCGCCTCGGTGAGTCCTCATTTCGGGTTTGAAATATACAGCAACAAAAGAAATTCGGGTCAGTTCGTGGCTGTGAGCGTTGAGAAGACTTCCTTCTACTCTCTTAGGAAGACGACGGGAAATAGCAGCTTCCATGCGGGTAGCGTGGCCGAGCGGTCTAAGGCGCTGGATTTAGGCTCCAGTCTCTTCGGAGGCGTGGGTTCGAATCCCACCGCTGCCAGGCCAGAGTTTTTCTCCTGAAGGCCTCTTTAGTTTTATGAGAACAAGCCACTGCTTGGCTATGAACTTTGGCTTGTCAACAAAACCCAAGATTGCTTCCATATTCATAGACAAGACGTGACAAACATTGTTGAAATAAGTATTCTTATACACTAATTCAGCGCAGATCTTGGTGTATATAAGTGTAATTTAAAAAATTATACTAGAATATCTGTAACAGACATACTAAGCATGAAAAATTACAAACAAATATATTTATTATGTTGATGTACTAGCAAAATGCTAAGGTTCCACCGAGATTTGAACTCGGATCGCTGGATTCAGAGTCCAGAGTGCTAACCATTACACCATGGAACCCCCTCTTCTGTAGTGCTCTCAGAAATTATATACATTATTCTATATCCCATTTTGCATATCACTCCATTTATTCAAACAAACCAAAACAAACACATGAAGCCAACTACTAAAATGTGATTATTGAGTACCTGAAATATGAGTGCTTTCTTCTAAACATGAAAATTAAGGAAGATAATTTAAAAATTCGTTAAAATGCGGATTTTAAAACACCAATTAGGGTTAAAATAAGATTTTCAAATATTGTAGTAAATGAAGTATATTATTAATATTAATAATATTAACTTCCCCATTTTCTTTTTACTCTCTTTGATGTATTCCTCGTTTGTATAGCTAGTACTTTAACGTAATGCTGTTCCCTCTTCTGATTGTTCGGAACTTACGTTCAATTTACATTTCCTTTTAAAAAGAATGCAATTACTTTGTTATTATAGAGCTATTGTCAAACAAGACAGCCTAACAATAGTGTTTGTAAGTGCAGATTCCCACAAAAAGCTAAGCGCCCGAACAGGGACTTGAACCCTGGACCCTCAGATTAAAAGTCTGATGCTCTACCGACTGAGCTATCCGGGCTCTTAGCAAAGCTCTCCACTTTTGCCTAAATGAATTTATTATGATACCTACGTATTCTTGTGTGTATTTAAAGGATGAAGTTCGTTTTTGTCCGAGACTCTGACTTACTGAAACCTAGTCGCTAACGCCTCGGCTTTTATTAGAAGTTAAGGAGGGCAGGAGCGCCACTCAAGCAGGAATCTAGAGGTGCCTAGACCAGCCACGCGGGGCCGCTGCGGGCCACAGGTTTCCCCGGTAGAGTCTATTTTTTTTCTTCCCTGGTCCTTGTGACCTATATCTTGGACACCTAGGGCATACAGGGTGCCTCCCACGGTTCAGCAGGCTGGCTGAGGGAGGACCTGGAGCGTAAAGAATGTCACATGAGGGCCTCCAGATGCTGTCGGGCAGGCTTCCACTCACTTGGCAGGCAGGTCCTATCTCAAAGGAGTGATTGAGGTCGGGAATAACAAAAACTGGAGACAGAGAGAAGACTAGACTTTAGGAGGAGATGGGTGGGTCGGTGGCAGGAAGGAGAACATGATGGCCTTGTCACGTGCTAAGATGTGTGTTATTCACTTGATTGTTGATGAGGTCACCTGGCATTTATGAATTGGTGCAGCTTTCCGATGCACGGTGTGATTCACGTGGGTGATTCACATGTAGGAATTCTGGTGTTCTGGTGCCCATTTCTGGTTTGGAAATAGGAGGAAAAGGCTCTAGGTGGAATCTGGGGAATGGGTGAACATGGGCTTCAGGACATTAGTCAAGCCACTGATCAGACACAAAGTAGTGTCCCAACACGCGTCACCTCCTCCCTGTCTTCCACTTGCCACTTGGTCCCTCCTTCCTTATTCCCTCCCTCACCAATGGGCCCAGGCTTCTGATATCCATCTGGATGAGCCAGCCAGAGGGACAGGCTGTGTCAGAGGCATGCAAACAAGTATTAGGGTGCAAGTCGGTGGGTGGGGATAGTACTCCCGAGCTACCAGCGGAGCTGCCGTGAGAGATCGAGAAAGAGAGAGAGCGCGCGCGAGCCCAGGAACGTCCTAGAGCTGGATCCTTCCTCAGGCCCACCCTTCCCCAGCCCCCAGCCTCCTGCCCAGGAGCTGACTCTCTCTTACCTGTAGCGTACCTTCTCTAGGCTAGCTACTGGTTTGGGGTTATTGGGTCCAGTCATGGCAGTATATCGGCTGTGTGTGACCACTGGTTCCTACCTGAAGGCTGGCACATTGGATAACATCTATGCTACATTGGTAGGCACCTGTGGTGAAAGCCCTAAGCAGAAGCTGGATCGCGTAGGCAGGGACTTCGCCTCTGGATCGGTGAGTACAGAGGAGAGATGGGGAACCTGAAGGAAGTGAGGATTATTCTTGTTGGATTCGTCAAGTCCTGCTGAACTCAGGATGCCTGCTATGTCCTGTGATCATTTTCTTTGACATCCCTGACTTTTGGGAGACGATAAACCATACCAATTGTTCTGAGACAGGGCTGTGGGGAAGGGCATTTGGAATGGATTCTGGGGACTTCCCCTAACTTCCTGGCTTCTCCTATCATTGTTGTTATTGTTATTATTTTCTGTGGTTTTTCCAGACAGGGTTTCTCTGTGTAGCCCTGGCTGTCCTAGAACTCTCTGTGTAGACCAGGCTGGCCTTGAACTTAGCAATCTGACTGCCTCTGCCTCCTGAGTGCAGGGGGAATTAAAAGCCACCACTGCCTGGCCTGGCTCCTCCCCTAATTGACACTAGGCTTTGACCAAATTGATTCCTCTGATCAGATCATGGGTCTCCTGTTCTTTGGGAGGGGTCTGCTTTGTCGGTCGCTAGTTTAGTTTGCTAATGACCCTACATGAAAGTGAACTACTGGCAGTGAGGGTAGGAATCCCTACAAAAATTCACTCAGGCACTGAGTATGGTGCCTGCTCCTCTCTGGATGGAGACGGGCTCTTTCTCTCAATCACACAAAGGAACCACATGGATCAACGACTGCTCAGGCCAATATCCCAGAAAGGTAGCGGTGTTGATGCACACTTCAGAGTGCAAAGATGTCCTCGACAGTTCCTGGTTGCTCAAAGGCCTGCTTGCTGCTTCCCTCACTCCAGGTTCAGAAGTATAAGGTGCGCTGTGAAGCAGAGCTGGGTGAGATCTTGCTGTTGCGCTTACACAAGGAGCGCTTTGCTTTCTTCTGCAAGGACCCTTGGTACTGCAGTCGAATCTGTGTCACTGCCCCCGATGGCTCTGCTGTCCACTTTCCCTGCTACCAGTGGATCGATGGCTACTGTACTGTGGAGCTGCGGCCAGGAACAGGTGGGCAAGGGACAGAGACTGCACAGTACTGCAGAGGCTTCGTGTGAGGTTAGGAATGGAGTCTCACAGAACTCGGCGCGTAGGGAATGTGACTGGGGTTAGGAATGCCGGGATCCCAAAGCAACAGTGTCTGATAAAGAGCACTGCTAAAGTCCTGACATGCAAGAGCTTCCTGGGTAGTGTTTATTGTTCTGGAGGTACACACAGACAGGCTCACACAGACAGACGGACACAGATAAGCACACACAGAGAGACTCACACTCCCATAGCAGGCAGCTAATGGTATCCCTCTGCATTTCTCCAGAATATGGTCTTCTGGAACTCAGAAAGGAATAAACGTACAAGCTAGATCTCAACAGGTAGAAAAGCCATGAATATTTAGAGAATTAACCTGCAAAGATCCTGTACCTTACTTTTTTCTAGCTTTTCTGGTGGGGATGAAGGGTCTGGGAAGTGAGTTAGGCTCTTTTGTTGAATTTTGGATTTCAAGGATACTGGTTTGAGCCCTTTCTTGCCTCCAGAACTCTTTGTTCCAAAGACGTAACACTGGGATTTTGTGTGTGTACAAGTATGCACGCGTTGTGTGTGTGTATGTTATGATAAGTCTCAGAGATGAGAGATGGGTGTCTGTGTTAGAGTGAGGTGAGTGAACATCATTCCACAGTCTACAATGACCTTTTCATTGACTTTACTATCAATCTCCACTCATCATCAGAGAACATGATGGCTTTATTAAAATGTATTGATCCAGTAGTTATCAAGTGTATGCTGAGTATCCTAGCATAGCCAGGCACCAAGCTGGACTCTGGAAGGACAGACAATGAGCATGACATGACTGGTATCCTCAGGAGTGTGTCATGTAGGAGACAAACATGAATGGTTAGGAACACACCTATGACTTGGTACACTGCTAAAGCTTCCAACTCATGATGGATGAACAAAGCGTATATAGACATTCCCCAACACGATGCATGGGGAGATGATAGCAGAGATTGTGCTAAAGAGTTAGGGGGCTCAGACACTGGAAACAGGAAGTACTGTTTGAAAAGAGATTGATATAAAGAGTGGCTTTCACTCCCTACAGCAAGAACCATCTGTCAGGATTCTCTTCCCCTCCTTCTGGACCACAGGAAACGGGAACTCCAAGCCCGCCAAGAATGTTATCGGTGAGAGCAGCCTGATTGGACTCTTTGCCCCACTGTTATTCTGACTTCAGCCTTACTCAGATTGTTCCTAATTCTAACTTCAGTTAAAACCTTGGGAACGACCCCCCCCCCAAAAAAAAACCCTTGGGAACCCAATTCAGATTAGGATTATCATTTAAACTTAACTCCACTCTAACAGTAATCCTGAGTCTGGACCCAGAATACCAATATCAACAGTTCCTTCAGCAGGGAATGGAGCTGTGGCTCAGGAGTAGAGAGCTCGCCTAGCATTCTCTAGGCCCCAAGTTCAATCCCTTGAACACTCTCATAAAACCCCAAAGCCAACACTTAACCAAGACCATCAATTAACCATTCTCAGCCTCTACTGTCCCGATGGAAATCAAATCCCCATATTGGAAACAGTACTGTATTTACCAGTCTTGGTGAACCCTCAAACGCATCCAGACTTTTTTTTTTTTTTTTTTTTTTGAGGTTGGGAACACTTACTGTGTAGCCCAGATTGGTCTATGTCAGCCCTTCAAATTGTTGGGATTTCAGGTGTGTGTCACCAAGCTCGTTTTACTTTAATCATAATATAAGCCCATCTCTGAATCGGTGCTGGGATCTATGTCATTCCCCCAGCACTCCTCTGAGGCTTAGGGATGGCTTAGGGACGTGGTTCAGCAGTGCAGTATGTGCTTAGCACGCACAAGATCCCACGTTCCACTCCCTACATGGTGAAGCCCAGTGCCTTCAGGGAGGAAATCCAATTCTTGTCACGAATACAGCAAGCAGAAAGCAGCAGTGCTCACCTGAAGTCATATTTTCAGAAGTAAAGGACCCTGTGAATCCCAAGATTAACCTTTGCTTCTGTCTCTCCCCCTGGGCAGCTGGAAGATCTTCGCCCCTGGCTTCCCTCGGATGGTGGATGTCAGCAGCTTTCAGGAGATGGAGTCAGATAAGAAATTTGCCTTGACCAAGACAGTACCTTGTGCAGAACAGGATGACAAGTGAGAAGCGAAGGCTGGGGAAAGAGGTGGAGGGGAGGAAAGTAGACCACCGTGTGTTGAGATGGACGCTGGCAGAGCGGAGGGAGGTATCCGAGTCCATGTCAAGTTCTCTTCACCTCTCAGGAGAGGGACGAGTGATGATCCTCACGTGGTTAGCAGAGGAAGAAAGAGGTTCCTTCTGCTTTGGGCAGAAAGGGCAGGGTTGAGACTTAGTAAGAGAGGAACTAGAAAATCTGGGGACAAGCTGAGAAAAGGAATTAAGGGAGACAGGCTCCAGGGCCAATGACTGGTTCTATCCTCTCTACCTGCCCCTCCTCAGCTCTGGGAACCGGTACCTGCCTGGCTTTCCTATGAAGATTGACATCCCATCTCTGCTGCACATGGAACCCAACATTCGATACTCAGCCACCAAGACGGCCTCACTGATCTTCAACGCCCTTCCTGCGTGAGCCTGTCATTTCCCCTGCACCTCTGCTCTTGGCCCCTTCTTTCCCATCCATACCAGGGGCACCTCACAGGACAGCCCCAGCCCTTCTCTCTGCCCCCATTTCCCCACAGATCTTCACATTCCTTCCTTCCTTCCTCCCAGCCTCCCTTTGCTTTGTCCTTCATCTCCTCCCTATTCAGGGTGTGGTCCCAGGGGCCAATGAAGTAGGATAGTCTTTGTCCTTAAGCCTTGAGGAGGTGAGGCCAGGCCATCTCAGGTTCAACTCCAAAGCCCATATTTTCTGGATGTGTAACTTTAATTTGTTGTTGTTTCTTTTTTTGAGACAGGGTCTTTCTACATAGCCCTGGCTGTCTTGGAATTCACTATGTAGACCAGGCTGGCCTTGAACTTGAACTCACAGAGATTTACTTGCTTCTGCCTGGGATTAATGGCCTGAGCTACCATGCCCTGCCTAGCATAACCTTAATTCTTACATAGTCTCTGGACAATTGCCCAGAGGGTAAAATGACCCACTCACTCAGACATCATTAGTCTTACTTTATTATTGTTATTATTATATTTTTTTAAATGTTTGTGTGTGTGTGTCTATGTGAGTGCATGTCATGAGCATGCTGGTGCCCACAGAGGCCAGAAGATGGCATCAGCTTGGTTATAGGCAGTTGTGAGCTGCCCCTTGTGGATAATGGTATTGAACCCTGGTTCCTTGAGAGAAGCTAGTGCTCTCTTAAACATTGAGCCATCTCTCCAACCCCCACTATAGGTTTGCAGGAAAAGCCAGTGAGATAATCTAAGCACAAAATCTCTAGATAGACAGTCTCTTCAAGGAGATGCCATTTGGTAGAAGGGATCCCTGGGTCACTAAAGATGCCTGTGTGCAGTTAAGAGTTGTCAGGACAGACATTATCAACTTAGGTCGACAGCTAGGATTTTTTAAATTGTGCTATCACTAGAGTTGCCTCCTGGATTGTCTGGGATGGACAGGGCATGAAGCAGCCACAGGTGGCTCAGGCTGCAGGACAAGGATGTATTTATTATCAAATCCAGGCGGGACCATGGGGGCATCTGGAAAGGTAGAGAAGGCCAGAGGTGAGTCTGAGAAGTATGTTAAGGTCTAAGCAAGAATGGGGTCGCCAGCAGGGGTCCCAAGTAAGGTCAGAGGGAGCCAAGCCTGGTCTTGGTGACCAGGGTGTGTTGTGAAGGACATTTGTGGCAGACCCTTGGAAAGGAAAAGAGCCTCTTTGCTTATTTGCCTCCTCAGCCTCTGCCTTCATGACTTAGCTCTTCCAGTTTTCCTCTGCAACCCAGGCAGGCAGGGTTGGGCATGTGATTTTCCTTCGCCAGCCGAGTTAACTGGGCCTACATAGGTTTGTGTTACTAAGCTCAGCTCTGCCTAGTCGTTAGTTGTTTTGTTTTGTTGTTTTGTTTTTTTGTCTCCTGGGTTGTGCTTAGAAATCACTCCACAAATGTTTGCGCAGTAGGTGAGCAAGCACTTTGTGAGCATGGATGACCTTGACCTTGGGTCTGTAAAGTCATGAGTCCACCCCCACCCTCTGCCTTCCTCAGCTGCCCACACTCTTCAGGGAACATCAGCATCATCACATAGCCAGGTGCCTTAGCGACCCCTTGCTACAACCCTACCTGTGCTGAACTCCATTCCTTTTTCTTTAATTCAGCCCATTTGGTGAGTGTTTGCGAGGAGGTGGGCGTGTTGGGATTCAGAGAGCAGAGTCCTTTCCCTAAGGAGCTATAGTAGAATAGGAAGTCACAGATGGACAGGGTTATAATGAAACACAGGGGATGGTGAATGCTACGAGGCAGGGACTTTGGGGGAGTCAGGCAAGGAACTGGTGTCTGAGTTGCACCTAGAGGGCCAGACTGACTTTAGGTAGTAAGTAAGAGGCTACTAGCAGAGACTCAGCTTGAATGGAGCCTTGGAAATAGGGGAAAAGCCAATCTTATTCCAAGACTTTTTTTTTTTTAAATCTCTGATGCTCATGGGTGAAAAATAAAAACCAGGCAGTATAAGCATCTACAAGATGCAGAAGCACATGACCCAGTTTGTCAACCCCATTTTCACCAGCCCAGGAGCAAACACAGCACCTTATTGATTATGTTTGGAAACCAGGCCTTGGTTGGTGCAGAGGGGTGGGAGAAAACACTACAAAGGTTATAGAGAGTTGCCGGAGGGCGGCATCGTGACCCAGCCAGACTTGGCAGCCGAGGCTTTGCCTTATAGGCAGAAAGGAGCCATTGAAGGGCTCAGAGATTCTTAGAAGCTTGAAGATGGCAGGTCACAACTCCAGCGAGGGCAGCACTGCGTTTGCTCACGGGAAACCCAGGGACATCTGCTTTTGAAGGAGGACCCTGGACTGTGCAGGGCTTCACCCTACTGCTAGGCTTTTCTCCCATGTCGACTGTTAGGCACTTTTACTTGGGAAATGAACCCACTGATTCTCTCCAGCCATGAGCACAGTGACTCCTACCCCCCTGCCTGCACTGGCTCTCACCTTCTCTGATGAACCCACTGATTCTCTCCAGCCACGAGCACGGTGACTCCTCCCCCCTGCCTGCACTGGCTCTCACCTTCTCTGTCCCTCAGATCCTTTGGCATGAAGATTCGAGGTCTCCTGGACCGCAAGGGCTCCTGGAAGAGGCTGGACGACATCCGGAACATCTTCTGGTGCCATAAGACCTTCACTTCAGGTGTGCAGAGCCAGGTGGAGATGGCTGACTTCTACTGTATCTGAAAATGTAGTTACATCCACCTTGTCCTGTTGCTGGGAGGAAAACTGAAGCCATGAAGAGTAGCAAAGGGCTGGGCAGGACCAGAGTTTGGAAAGTACACTCCAGACCTACTGGTTCCTTCTCTTGTCACCCCCTCCATCCCCCCACCAGAGTACGTCACCGAGCATTGGTGTGAGGACAGCTTCTTTGGGTACCAGTACCTGAATGGTGTCAACCCTGTCATGCTTCATTGCCTCTCCAGCTTGCCCAGCAAGCTGCCTGTCACCAATGACATGGTGGCACCTTTGCTGGGACCAGGCACCTGCCTACAAACAGAGCTAGAGGTGGGTGAGGGCCTCAGCAGTGGTCATAATAGGAGGGAGGCAGGTGGGCTACCATTGTGGACTAGGACTGTATGTGACGGTGGAATGGTCCAGGTCTGTGGGCCCTATCCACAGCGCAGGCCTGCTTATGTTTCAGGAACAGATACGGAGGAGGGCCGGGTGGGACTTGGGGTGGTTTGAGGACCGTTTTAGGGTCTTGGAGATTCCCCATGTTAAAGCTAAAGAGGACTGCATTAGGACAGGCCAACTGAAGACTGGCAGGTGTAGCAGGAACGATTACAAAGGACTAGGAGCTCCGAGGATGTGGAGTAGGTGACAACCTATTCTCCTCTGTGACAGCCAAGCCCTCAGACATTCTCCGAAGCTGAGGCTGTGGTTGGTAAATTCATTATGTATTGATTTCGCTGTTGTTAGATACACTGAGGTCATATCTTAGGAGGGGAGTCCCTCTGAGCTGAGGGAGTAGGGCTGACAAGGTAGGGGGGAGGAGCAGAGGAAGTTGCCTTGTCCAATCCCAGAGGCCAGGTGAGGGATTACACAATGACAGACTCAACTAGACTTCATTCCGGGCATTCTGGGAAGGGTGCGGTACCTAGCGTTGACCATTAGTGGCAGGTAGCAAGAACTGCTGAGTCTCGAACTGGGGAACCTCAGCTCCTCCTTGTTGCAGAGAGCAGAGAGAAAAGAGGGACACAGGGAGGAGAGGGCTTGTTAAGTCTCTTTGTGCCTTCTTCAGAGGGGGCACATCTTCCTGGCGGACTACTGGATCCTGGCGGAGGCCCCAGTCCATTGCATAAACGGTCTCCAACAGTACGTAACAGCGCCCCTCTGCCTGTTGTGGCTCAACCCACAGGGGGTGCTGCTGCCATTGGCAATCCAGGTGAGCCTCGGGATGAGATTTAAGGAGGTGGAGCCTCAGGCTAACAGGCTTGAGCCACACCTCTTACTACTCTGTCACGCAGCTCAGCCAGACACCAGGGCCAGAGAGCCCCATCTTTCTGCCCACTGATTGCGAGTTGGACTGGCTGCTGGCCAAGACGTGGGTGCGCAACTCTGAGTTTTTGGTGCACGAGAACAACACGCATTTTCTGTGCACGCATTTGCTATGCGAGGCCTTCTCCATGGCTACACTGCGTCAGCTGCCGCTCTGTCATCCAGTCTACAAGGTCCGCGGGATGCTGGGTTGAGACTAAAGGGAGCCGGGCCTGCAGGCCTTCCCGGACCTTCGGCTCACGTGACCTCGTTCCTCTCGCAGCTCCTGCTTCCTCATACTCGCTACACGCTGCAAGTGAACACCATCGCAAGAGCCACGCTGCTCAACCCAGACGGCCTCGTGGACAAGGTGCAGCCTCCCCGCCACGACCATAAGGCCCCGCCCCCAAGTATGCTTGCCCCGCCCACAAATTATGCTCTTGCTCCCCAGACCCTTGTGTAATCCTCCTCTGCCTCTTCCCATAAACTACGCCTCTTGCCCCTCCCCTAAGCCTTGACCCAGTTGGTCAATCCTACCCCCTCAAAAGTAGGTTTTATGGGCAAGGCAGCCTTAGCCCAGCACGGCTCCCAGATGATCCTGAGATCTCGTCTCCCCCTACGTTGTCACTCAAGGTCCCCTTCCTGCACTCTGTAGGTCCTCAGTCTGAGCAGTCCAGTCCGCATTAGCAGGCCCGCGTGACCCTTGACTGCTTGATAAATCGCATATGCCCTCCACTCCCTGAGCTGATCCATTAGTTTCAGTTGGTCTCCAGGCACTATAGGGTGGAGTGTGAGCCAGTTTGAGAAGCCCAGCTGTGTCCTGTGTCCCCAGGTCACGTCCATCGGTAGGCAGGGCCTCATCTACCTCATGAGCACCGGGCTGGCCCACTTCACCTACACGGATTTCTGCCTACCGGATAGCATACGGGCTCGTGGCGTCCTGACCATTCCCAACTACCACTACCGAGACGACGGCCTGAAGATCTGGGCGGCTATTGAGAGGTGTGGGGACCCTAAGGTCCTTCCAGCCACCAAGGTCTCCGGGCCCAGGGTGCATCGTGGGCTCCTGTTTTCATGTCGGTTGGAGCTCTTGAGGCCAGAGTCTTGACTCCATCCAGTTTAAGAAACTCCCTCAAATAGGAACTGGCAGACAGGTTCCCTGTGAGAGAGATAGCAGGGGACTGGGAGTTGCTTTAAAGAAGGGAAGGAGCGGGGCCTTTAATCCCAGCACTGGGGAGGCAGAGGCAGGCGGATTTCTGAGTTCGAGGCCAGCCTGGTCTACAAAGTGGGGTGGGGTACCAGGGCTATACAGAGAAACCCTGTCTCGAAAACCCAAAAAAAAAAAAAAAAAAAAAAAGGGAAGGAGCAGAAGATTCGGGCTTGTTGGGGCAGGCAGGGTTTCTTCCTCCTGCCTGCTGAACAGGGAGGGAGCAGAACACATAGACTCTCCTCTCCATTACCTCCTAGAGAGGAGACCCAAAACTTCTTTGATTTAGAGGGTGGGGGTACTTAGAAAAAGCTTAGGCAATGTTTCCAGCCCGATCTGTGGGTCCTACTGAAGTCACTTTCTGTCTTTGGGGACTCAGTAGTAGACTCTGGCTGTCTGCTTCTCCCCACCTTGAGTGTCCTGGGCCTCAATGTCTGGCCTGGTCTAGGCCCTTGCCCATTCCAGGGGCACCAGCATTTTTTTCCTTGCAGGTTTGTCTCAGAGATTGTGAGTTACTATTATCCCAGCGATGCGTCTGTGCAGCAGGACTGTGAACTGCAGGCCTGGGTGGGTGAGATTTTTGCTCAGGCGTTCCTCGGACGGGAAAGTTCAGGTACCCCTCTCTGTCTTTATTTACACCATCTACCTCTCCTCCACGAACCAGTTCTTATTACTGAAGCCCATACTACTAAGTGGCATTTAATATGGTGTTGGGGGTTGAACCCGGGGCCTTGCTCATGCTAAGCAAGAGCTCTACCACTGACCCCACCGAGCTGTATCTCTGAAGTCCATATACCATTATTCTATTTAACTGCTAAGGCAGAATTCTAAGCCAGTCTGAACTGTTTCGGAAGCTCTTGCTTGTCAGCCTTGACCTCATGGTTCCTCCACCTTCGGGTATATTTATCTGCTGTGCACCAGGTGGTGGGGGCCACCGCTGACTTCAACGGGGTCTAGAACTTTTTCTTACATGCTTTTGTAATCATCTTGCTAGGTAGTCATGCCAGCCGCTAATTTTCTCCCCACTTCCTGTGGTCACGAGCTTCTTTATGGAATGATTGATCATGCCCTGCTTGGCTCCTAGTTTACGATGCTCAGTCACCTACACTGTAGCACTTCCCAATCTGCCGATGACATGGCTCCTTTCAGCTCTGTTCCTCAAGTGCAGTGCCCAGCAGATATCCCACCCCTCCCTCCCTCCCTCCCCCCTTGTACCCTCCCCCTCCCTTTCTTCCTCCTTCCCTCCCTCCCTCCCTTAGTATTCTTTCAGTCCCAGGAGTCTCAGCTCTTGCTCCCTGGTGGTCCTAACTCTTGGCTCTCCTGGCTCTGTGATTCCTTTACACAGTCTTCTTAATGGAAGAAACCTTACTTCTGTTGTCTTCTATGGTACATTTCCAGGTTTAGAAATTCAACATTGACTTTTCCAAAGGTCTTGGTCTGTCTGTCTCTGTCTCTGTCTCTGTCTCTCTGTTTAAAGGCCTGCTGCACCACCATGACCAGATGTTTTTATTTGTTTATTTTACCATTTTGTTTGTTTGGCTTTTGTTTTTGTTTTAGTTTTCTCCAGACAGAGTTTCTCTATGTAACAACCCTGACTTTCCTGGAACTTGTTTTGTAGACCAGGCTGGCCTCCAAGTCTGAGATCCGCCTACCTCTGTCACCCCAGTCCTGGGATTAAAGGCGTATGCCACCAGGCCTGGTTTTTTTTTTTTTTAATGTTTAATTACATTTTATTTGTTTGTTTGGTTTGTGTGTATGGGATCATAACAGCACGTGTGTGGAAGTCAGAGGAAAACTCACAGGATCAGTTCTCTCCCCTCCACCGCATGGCTCCCAGGGGTTGAACTCAGGATACCAGGTTAGGGTGTCAAGTGCCTTTACCCACGGAGCCTTCTGTCTTTGCTTATTAAAGAGGCTCAAATGTCCACCTACCAGTTTCTCTTACTCTGGGCTCTCAGTAGGGATGTGGCTTTTAGCTAACCGACTGCTTCTGGTGGCCACACAGGGGACTTCTATCTGGGGAGACTCAAAGAAGAGGTGAGTTTTAAGTCACCTTCAAATAGAAAGAACAACTATTGCAGTCCTAGCCAGAAGGGACTTGGTATGTATTTTTTTAATCTTTTAGGCAAAAAAATTCAAAGATACAGAATACTAGAGCACATTCTAATAACACCTTCATAAATAGCCTACCCACCAGATTCTATGGTCAATATTTTGCCATTAAAAAAAAAAAAAGACTTATTTTATATATGCATGCTTTCTCTGCATTTACACTTGCATGCCAGAAGAGGGCATCAGATCCCATTATAGATGGTTGTGAGCCACCATGTAGGTGCTGGGGATTGAACTCAAAGCTTCTGGAAGAGCTCTTAACCCCTGGGCCATCTCTCCAGCCTACTACTTTTGATGAATCTTTTGCTTTTATTGCTGGAGTTTGTTTGATTTAGACAGCATGTCTAATGTAGCCCTAGCTGGCCTGAAACTTGATATGTAGACCAGGCTAGACCAGGCTTTCAGTTTGTAGATCTCTGCTCGCCTGTGTGCCCTACTGAGTACTGGAATTAAAGGCATGTGCCACGACACCCAGCCCACAGTACCCTTTGGATAACCTTTTGAAATTCTGAGAATCAAACCCAGGTCTTCATACATGGTAAGCAGGTGTTGTACCACAAAATGTCAGTACTCATCATTATCACCCTCCTATGTAGTCCATCTCCACATTTCTCCATTGTGCTGTTTTCTTCCATCGATCCAACCAAGACAGGAGCCAATCAAGGGCCATATCTTATTTAAACTTTAAAGGCTCCTTTAACTTAAGTGTTTTGTGGAGTTTGTTGTTATTTGTTTTGACTTTTATTTTTTATTTGTTTTTGACAAGGTCTCCCTATATACCTTATTGGCCTAGAACTCTCTATGTAGACAGACTGGCCATAAACTTTCAGAGATCTGCCTGCCCTTCCCTCCCTAGTGTTAGGACTAAAGGCATGCACCACCATGCATGGCCTCCTGTTAAAAATGTTTATAGTTAGACCACATGTAGTTATGGAAAAGCCCAGGTTTATGCTGTCCAGCGTGTTACCTAGTTGTTTTCTCATATGTGACCCGTCTTGTTCCTGTCTGGTGTAGATTTTGTAAACTGGGAGGAATGTATGAGGGCTGCACATTTTTCTCAGAATACTTCTCAGGTGATGCTGTGTCCTGTTTGCATCATATTGAAAGTTGCCTGATGTCAGCTTGTCTCAACATTTACACGGCCAGGTGCGATTTCTAGGTTAAGGTGATGACAGCCAGGTCTCTCAAGTAGTTTAAAGGATGACCTTTTCCTGTGTTTTGCAAACGCACTGTTAATCAGGATCCTGGCTGTTTCTTTCTCTTGGCTTATGTTTCCTGTTTAAGACTCAAATTGAGATTTAATTATTGTTGGTTCAGTTCCCCTCTTTATTAAGCTTGTCTGTGAGTCTGCACACTATAGCATTTTTCAGACTGACAACAACTCTTCCAGCCAGTACAAACTTACTTTAGATTCTAATTTAAAGGTAAAATATATTCACTAACGGGCCAATTGGACTATGGCTTTCAGATTTCAAGGGGGTAGGGGAATAAACACTATGAATTACAGAAAAGTCCTGTGGCCCGACTCCTGCATTAATTCTTTATTTACTTCCGGGTTTAGAGAATCAGCTAGGATGGGAAGTTCAGAGGCTCCCTACCCACGCTGGGCCAATCAATGCCTGATCACTGGGCCAATGCCTGATCTTCCGTCTCAGTTAACTGCCCCCACCCCCCAGTCTGGCTCTAACTATCTGAGTACTCTTCTGTCTTCCTGGGCCCAGGTGGATGGTTAATCTCTACTCTCTGCATCCTTTCCCATCATCAGGACTGCAGTTCCAGACTCTGACTCTTGGCTTTCCCTCTGCCTCCCCTCTTCCAGACTCTTGCAGCCCACTCATTAAGCCTGTAGCATCACTCCCCGGACAGTCGTCAGAAACCACGAAGAAGCGCATGCTCAGCTGTCCTACCGCAGCCTTAGCTTCAATCCCCTCCCAGGGATTGCCCCACCATTCCTGCATCTTAGCATCTCATGTCACTTCATTCAACCGGCAATTGCAGGGCTCTTAATATCTATTAAGTATCGTTCTAGACACTGAGGTTCAGCAGCGAACAAATAGACAAAACTTCTGCTCTTAATGGAACTTAGCATGGTTTGTGGGAGACGGCGATGATCAGCAACTGTGTTAGATGGCTGTGAGTGCTAGGAAGGAACCCAGAATCTCCTCAGGGAGAATATTTCATATAGGTAGCCATAGGATGACTCTCTGAGGAGCTGGGGCTTGAGTGAAGATCTAAAGGGGTTGAGGGAAGCAGTTGAGTGGATAACTGGGATGAGATACTCAGGCAGTGGTACGATAAGTGCAAAGGCCCTGAGGTCTGGGTATACCAGAGTGTTTGAGGAATATCACAAAGACCTCCCGTGTAGCCAGAGTAGAGTAGGTAAAGGGAAGAAAAGTTGGGAGGGGAACAAGGAGCCAGTAAAGTGAGTGATAGGGTAACTCTCTAGAAGGTTCTAGTGAAAGGTGACATCATTTGATTTATGAGTGAGTGAGTGAGTGTGAGTGTGTGTGTGTGAGTGTGTGTGAGTGTGTGTATACCACCTTCAACCCCTGATTTAGCCCAACAAAGGATAGAGGAGGAAATGCAGGACTCACCCAAGAGAGATGGTGGTGACTGGATAGTGGTGGAAAACATAGCGACCAGGAAAGGTGGGCATCTGGAAATGTTTGCTGATATGTGTAATGTGAGGTAAGAGGAGGGGAGAGCACACCGAATTTGATCTGAGTGCCTGGATAAAGGGTACAGTTGTCAGGAGGGAGGTGGGTGACATACTTCTTTAAAGTCAGCACTCTGGAGGCAGAAGCAGGAGAACCTGTGTGTGTTCGAGGCCCGCCTGGTCTACAAATCAATTTACAGGACAGTTAGGGCTACACAGAGAAACCCTGTCTTAAAACAAACAAACAAACAAACAAACAAACAAACAAGAGAATACAGTTGTCATGCCAAGGGTGGTGGGTAGTCTTTAATCCTAGCACTTCTGAGGTAGAGGAAGGCAGATCTCTGAGTTAGAGCCAGCCTGGCCTGCATAGAACCAACAGCCAGAGCAACATAGAAAGACCTTAAAAAAAAAAAAAGTACAGTTGTCCTTTGGCACCTGAGAGGGATCCGTTCCAGACATAACCCCTACTTCAGTACCAAAAGCCATGCTCCATCCCTTACCTCCACAAGGATGGTTGATTTCTACTTAAGACCCACACTTGGGCTTAGCTGTCACTGGTATCATCCTCTATCTTGCTTTATTAAACTTGTCTGTGATTTCATTCATCAGAGCCAGAGAGTAAAGTCATGAACTTGGGTGAGGTCCGTGTGCTAGGAAGATGGAGGACCAAGCTTGACAGGGCTCTCTTATTATCTACTGATCTATTTATTTTGAGACAGGGTCACATATATCTTAGACTGGCCTTAGGCTCATTACCTAGCCAAGGATGACCTTGAACTGATCTTCCTGTTTCCACTATGGAATGCTGGGATTACAGCCTTGTGCCACCAACACTGGGTTTATGCTGTGCTGAGGAGAAAACTGAGGGCTTCGTGTACATTTAGAAACAACAACAAAAGCACGCTAACAACGAAGCCGAGTCGCTAGCCCTTCTGCATTTTCTTTTTAAGTGATTTTTAAAAATTGTTCTATTGATTTTCATTACATTTATTTATTGTGTGTGTGTATGATGCTGGTGTACGCAACATGGCACGCGCGTGCGCGTGTGTGTGTGTGTGTGTTAAACTCAGGTTGTCAGGCTTGGTGACAAGAGCCTTCACCTGTCTTTCGGGCCCTTTTGGTTTGTTTGTTTTTGTTGTTGCTTGTTTGTTTTGTTTTGTTTTGTTTTGTTTTGTTTTGTTTTGTTTTTTTTGAGACAGGGTTTCTCTGTATAGCCCTGGCTGTCCTGGAACTCACTTTGTAGACCAGGCTGGCCTCAAACTCAAAAATCTGCCTGCCTCTGCCTCTCAAATGCTGGGATTAAAGGCGTGGGCCACCACTGCCCGGCTTTGTTTTTGTTTTGAGATAAGATCTCACTGTAGCATCCAATCAGCTTTGAACTCCTGAGCTCCAGCGGTCCTGCCTCAACCTCCCAAAGATCGAAGACTATAGATGTGACCTCTGCATCTAGCCTCTCATATTTAAATCTCACCTATCCCTCAACACAGGAAGACTCTCTTTCCAGGACGGTGTAGCCCCAGCTCTAGTTTCTGTCCCGTGGATCTCCTCTTAGGTTTCAAACGTTTCCTTGAGTCTTTCCTTCTGCCTTCCCCGCTGAGAACGTCTGAGGAACGCACTCTGTGGTCTCTTGTCGCTTCTGCTAAGCAGAGGATGCTTTGCTGGTGGACTTGCATGGACATTGGCAACAAGAGCAGAACTAAGTCATGAATGTTGCTATGGGCTAGAGAGGAACTAGCAACGGAAGTGCCTTCCAGGGCAGAGATGGGGAGCTTGGTGCGGGCTCTGTCACAGGCTCTGTAGAGAGCCGGTTTTTCATCATTTTCCAGTCCATCGACCCAATCCGATCTTGATCCCCTTCAAAGATCACAACTCTTGGTGGTGGCCATCCCAGAGCTAATTTTAATGGTTGTAGTCCATGTCTAGCCCGTATTTCTTCCCTCTCCCCTTTCAGTGAGCCCCTGCCCTGAGACACCCCCAGGAATCCAGCGCCTCCCATCCATACCCACACCCTCTTCCTTTCCCCTCCACACCCAGGCTTCCCAAGCCGGCTGTGCACCCCAGGAGAGCTCGTGAAGTATCTCACCGCAATCATCTTTAATTGCTCCGCCCAGCACGCTGCGGTCAATAGTGGGCAGGTAAGGCTTGGGAGAGCAAGCCTAGGGGCACTGGGCCACCCAATGTGTTAGCTTCCAAAGGTGTATTAGCCTTGGCAATGAACTCAAGTCAAGGTTCTGCCTGAGTGAATGGGTGGGTCAGGGTTGGGGTGGGATTATTGTTGGCTTTGAGGTTGGAGTGGTGACTGGGTGGGGTGAAGGGCTATTGTTGAGTGATGCTTGGGTGAGGTTGCATCCAAAGTTACAGTGGCGACTCTTGGGAGTCTGATATAAATTGGGATCAGAGCTTGAATTTGGCAAGAACTGGCTACATAGAGCATCAAGGTATTCTTGAGGCATACCTGCCCAAGGGCTCTGATGAGGGCTGCCTCTTCTCTGGGTTCTCCTCCCTCCATGGTGACTCACGCTGCCCACTCGTGAAACAGTGGGTAGAGAATGACAAACGGGTGACATGGGCTTCTGGGACTTTCCATAGTCACTCGTTTCTAAACTTTGAGATCTGGGATGATGGTGGTGGAATCAGAAATGAGGGAGAGGATGCTTAGACACCTCCAACCAGGGTGTTGGGGTTGTCTCCACAGCATGACTTTGGGGCCTGGATGCCCAACGCCCCATCATCCATGAGGCAGCCTCCGCCTCAGACCAAGGGCGACACGACAATGAAGAGTTACCTAGACACCCTCCCAGAGGTGAACACCACCTGTAGAAACCTTCTCCTCTTCTGGCTGGTCAGCCAAGAGCCAAAGGACCAGGTATGTTCGTGGAGATGCGAGACACAGGCTGGGCATTGCAGGGCCTGCACAGTGAAGAGGTTGCTCTGGAGAAGGAAGGTTGAATGCTAATCGCTGGGATTTATGTCCACTGCTCAGCTGCCTTGAAAGTCTTTTTGTCTTAACAGGAAACAATACTTGATCTCCAAGGACACACATAGGAAATAGCAAATGCCACTTTAGTGGCTGGGTATGATATCTATGTCATTTACAAATTATCCATCCATCCATCCATCCATCCATCCATCCATCCATCCATCCAGCTACCCAATCATGCATTCATCCATCAACTACTCGTTAATTCACCCAAGCATTACACATGGGGCTCCTCCTACATGTCTGCATAGTGCTTGATACTAGCTACTTAAAGTTGAATGAGATCCCATCACCTGGACCACCACTTACATGACACCTTAATGCTATATAGAGGTGAACATCAGAGTGTTGTGGGAAACACTCCTATATCAACCCTCCATTCACCATCACTTCCTAAGCACCATCGGCTGGAATTGTTATCGTACTGAAACAGAGGCACGGGTAGGGCCTGGTGAGACCTCCCTTAGGGTCTGGGAGAATCTAAGAAAGTTTCATGGAGGACGTGACGTACAAGCTGAAACCCGTGGGACAAGTAGGAGTTTGGCAGGCAGAGGAGGGACAAGGTTGGTTTCCAGGCAAAGGGAGGGACAAGCAGGAGTGGAAGGGAGAGTATCATAGGATCATTGAGATTTGGCAGTGACACAGCAGGGCAGGGTGCAGAGCAAGGTAGGACTTTGCGAAGTAGTTATTCAGAGGACAATGAGGCCACTCAGGGCTTTTAAACTAGAGGTGACATGACTTAATTTGGCCTACCAAGGGTGTTCCTCTGACTGTGTCACTGGCTGAGAGGGACAGGTTTAGAGAGAGGAAATGAGACAGCGAAGGAGTTTGGACTAAAGTGAGCAGCGATTGAATCACCAGTTACCAGCATGGCCATTCACACCTCGCCTCGGCCCCGCTCTGTCTTCTTGATCTCAGCCCCACGCCAGGGTCACATGTTACCTGTGAGCACCCCCATTTCTCACATTTTTTGGGGCTTTTTCTAGTGCTAGATTTCTTTTTAAAATTCTCTCTAGCCACTTTTTTATTTCTTTAAATTTTTATTGTTTGCTTTGTCTGGTTTTTTTGTTTTTTTGAGTTTTTTTTTTTTTTTTTTTTTTTTTTTTTAATGTAGTTCCAGCTGTTCTGGAGCTCAGTAAGGAGGCCAGGCTGGGCTCTAACTCACGGGCATCCTTCTGACTCTGCCTCCCAAGTGCTGGGATTAAAGCTGTGTGCCACAATACCCTTTATGTATACATGCATGTATGTATGTATGTATGTATTTATTTATTTATTTTTGAGGACCTGGAAAGATGGCTCAGCAGTTAGAGCCCTTTCTGCTCCTCCAAAGGACTCAGGTTTGCTTCTGTACCCATATAGAGGCTAACAGCTCTGTAACTCCAGTTGCAGGGAATCCAGCATCCTTTCTGGCCTTTGTGGGCACCAGCATGTTTGTGGTATACATACATACATACATACATACATACATACATTCATACATGTAGGCAAAAACCATATAAAATAAACATAATAAAAATGAGTTTCTCAGTCTTTCCCAGGCTGGCCTTGAACTCCTGGGTTCAAGCCCTCTGCCTGTTTCAGTCTTTAGAGAAACCAAGGTTATAGACATGTACCACAGTGCCTGGTTCAGTGTGTGTGTGTGTGTGTGTGTGTGTGCGCGAGTGCATGAGAAATGGATTGAATCCAGAGCTTTAAGCATTTTAAGCAAGCACTGTAACATGAAGTACATCCCCAGCCTTCCTAGCAAGTTTTTTTAAATTACAATTCTGCATTTATCTACTGGGGAATGGGATGCACATTCCTGGGCCCAGGTGTGGAGGGCAGAGGGCAACTCTCAGCAGTCACTGCTCTCCTACCGCAAGGGCCCAGGAGAAGTTCAGGTCACCCTGGGTGGCATCAAACCCCTGTATCTACTGGTCCATTCCCTTTACTCTGGGACCACAGGAACTTATCCTTAGACCCTACCCACTGCTGTTGCCAAGGAATGAATGAACAAGACGATCATTCGGAGGCTCCCCCCTCATAAGCCAGGGAAACTTCCAACAACAATAACAGTAACTGCCAGTTATGAGGATCTGATCTGTGTCTCAGTCACTGAGTCAGATATAAAGGACAGTATCTTAAAATACAAAACAAGTAGCCAGGCGGTGGTGGCAGCACACCTTTAATCCCAGCACCTGGGAAGCAGAGGGCAGGTGGAGCTCTGAGTTTGAGGCTAGCCTGGTGTACATATTGAGTTCCAGGAAACTCTATCATGGAAAAGCCAAAATAATTAACTAAGTAACTAAGTAAGTAAGTAAATAAATAACACAAAGCAAGTGAGTAGCTATATTTAAGATGCCTAGTATAGTGCTGGTGACCATCTGTAGGGGAGAAAATTGACATTTGGAAATTAAGTAGTTTGCTTAGCTCACAAAGCAACTCTGTGATGGCCGTGGATTTAGTCTGTTATGCTTCTGTGTTCCGCTCTTCTCATGATTCTGTTGTTGATTCAGGAATTAGGTATCAGTTTGCTGGATAAACATAGAGCCGGTTGTTTGTTTGTCTTTCTGTTTGTTTGTTTTTTGAAACAGGTCTCTATGTGCCCTGGCTATCTTGGAACGCACTATGTAGACCAGGCTGGCTTTGAACTCACAGAGATCTTCCTGCCTCTCCCTCCAGAGTCCTGGGATTAAGCAAGCATACCTACCACCATGCTCTATCTTTTTAAAATGTATTTTATTTTAGTAATGTGTGTATTGGTGTGGGCACATGCCAGCCTGGGCTATAGGGTGACGTCTAGGCTAACCTGAGCTATCGGGTGAATGAAACCCTGTTAAGGAAAAGAAAAGACTGGTGATATAAAGAAATTATAAATGATTTCTGATCTTTTGGTTGTGAGCCTGGCTTTCAACAGCTGTACCATCTCTCCAGCCCAGCAATTCTAATTAAATGTGTATATATATATATATATATATATATATATATATATATATATATGAACAAAAGTACACATGAGGAATGGGGAATTCACAGAGAGAAAGTTATACTGCTTACAGTTTCACGGAAACTTGGGATGAAGCAAATGGCCTTGTAAGAAAACAGAAACAGCTAGCGCTTTAGAAGATATGGAAACCACACACAAGGCGTAGGTGTGCTGGCGCAGGTCGGCTCCTACGGAGTCCCAGGTTCAGGCCTGGGATCTAAGGCAAGGAAACCATGCCCAGTTCCTTGGTGTTTCAAACCTCTGGAAAGCACAGGAAAAGGCGGGATCTTTCTGAATCACGGGAGCCTGGTTCTCCAGCTAGCTGAGGCTGTGACCTTTAAGGGAGGTGGATCTCATTAGAGGGCCCCAGTCACGGCTTTACACTTCATATCCATGACGTCTCTAATTTGGCCATGCTAAGCCTCAATTTCCTTATCTACAAAGGGTCTCACAGAAGAGCCCGTCCTAGGGGTTGTTTGTATGGTTGTGACGGTTCATATAAAGTACTTACGTGTCAACTGTTATTAAGAAAATGAAATTATAAACTACTCAGCTCCAACAATCTTAAAAACATAGCAGCCAATAAAGGCAAGTACTGTGTAGTAAACAATAGTGTGCTCTGGCAAGGTCTGGTTGATGCTGAGACCGAGAGGCTGGTTCACCTTATGGAGCTTAGCGATATTGTTTATTCCATCAATATGGAAGCATACTGTATAATTAGCCCATCCCAGCTGAAGATGAACTTGATCCGTGCAGAGAGCCATCACCAATAAAATCTGTTCGAAACCCCCCTGACAGAATTTTAATTAAAGCATATATTTTTTTGGTTGGTTGGTTTTTTGTTTGTTTGTTAGTTTGTTTTTGAGACAGAGGTTTTCTGTACGACATCCCTAACTGCCCTGAAGTTGAATTGTAGACCAGACTGTCCTCAAACTCAGAGACCCACTTGCCTCTGCCTACCAAATGCTGGGATTGAAGCCATGTGCCACCATGCCTGGCCCTAAAGTATATCTTAAAACAACAACAACAACCACCACCACCACCACAACAACAAAAACACTGTGTTTATGATGAATAGAGGTCTTCACATTAAAATCAGGGGCAAGAAAAATAATTCCCGCTATGACTGCTGCTATTTAACAAGAAATGGTAAAACATCAGTAGTATTGGTGTTGTATGAAGGTTAAGGAACTGGACCCGTGCGTTTTGGACTCTGACAGTGACCGTGGAAGGACAGTTCTAAACACGGATGGCACTGGCTGACGTTCTCTGTGAGATTCCCTGCTTGTGGTGTCCAGGTTCCCAAGTGTGATAGTGTTACCGTGATGATGGTTTTATATATAGATAACAGAGGTTTCATTATACCAGATGATTGTAAAGATATCTCAGAACCAGGCTGCTGAATGTCCCCAGGGGTTGGGTTTAGCAAACCTGTGTGGTGACATATAGTCTTGGACCTGTTTTCTGGAATATGTTTGCTAAGCTCTGTTGAGTGGCGACTGTGACTGTGTTCTGAGTTGAAAGCGTGGGTCCGGCACTGGGGGTTGGGAGAGGCTGGACTTGGGCTTTTCCTCAGTCTCCCCTGGTGAGATCCAGGAACTGGCATCCAGAGTCAGAGTGACATGAGACGGTTTGTCAGCAGAGGAGCCGCTCAGACTAGATTGGCTAGGGCCCAAGGCACAGTCTGTGCTCTACACTGCCTGGGCTTCTGCGGTTGGAGGCTGTCTTGGTTATTTTTCTATTGTGACAAAACACGGTGAACAAGGCAGCTTATAAAAGAAAACATTTCCCTGAGGGCTCATGGTTCCAGAAGGTTAGAGTCTGTGATCTTGACATTGGGGAGCATGGCCCAGGAGCATGCTCCTGAGAGTTCACAGCTGATCCATGGTTCAAGGTGTTTTGTTTTTTCTTTTCTTTTTTCTTTTCTTTTCTTTTCTTTTTTTTTTCTTTTTTCTTTTTTTTTTTTTTTTTTTTTTTTTTTTTGAGACAGGGTTTCTCTGTGTAGCCCTGGCTGTCCTGGAACTCATTTTGTAGACCAGGCTGGCCTCAAACTCAGAAATCCACCTGCCTCTGCCTCCCAAGTGCTGGGACTAAAGGTGTGTGCCAACATGCACAGCCACTTGAGGTATTTTAAAATTTGGAATAGAATGGGCTTTTGTAACCTCAAAACCCACCTCAGTGACATACCTCCTCCAAGAAGGTCACATCCCCAAATCCTTCCCAAACTGTCCCATCAACTGGAGACGAAGCCTCCAAATACATGAGCCTGTGTGGGCCATTCTTTCAGAGTCACATCGTGGGGAAGAGGGCTGGCATTGCGATCTGAAGGGCTTGTGTTCCTTACGGCGGTGACCGATTGTATCTTTAGATAACACCTTGACTGTATTTGTTGACATGCCAACCTTCATTATGTTCTATCTCATCTGGAACAGCTTTCTAACATCTCCACCTGTTTTCCCCCAGAGACCTCTGGGCACCTACCCAGATGAACACTTCACAGAGGAGGCCCCACGGCAGAGCATCGCAGCCTTCCAGAACTGCCTGGCCCAGATCTCAAAGGACATCAGGGAGCGCAACCAGAGCCTGGCACTGCCCTATGCCTACTTGGATCCTCCACTCATTGAGAACAGTGTTTCCATTTGAGTCCCACTTGGAGCCATCCCAGAGGAAAGGAAGTTACAACTAAGGGGAAGGCTAACTCCCTAGGGCCTTCTAGGCCTCTTTAATCTCAGTTTGGACCTTCTCCTCTGCCCATGGGACCACGATGGCCTTGACATTATATCAATGTGCCCTGAGCTGTGAGGGACCAGTACAGCAGTGTTCAGGGTGAAAGCCGCTAACTAAAGTCAAATGCACAATAGAACCCATGCCCTTCTAACGTGTGGAATCCTCTCCCACATCAGGTTGCTCAGCTTGAGTTTCTGAGCTCTCTTTCCACATCCCAGTTAAACCCACTCCCATCCTATTGTCTGTCTTTGAGCCCAGTGACTTCAATAAAAGCTAACGTATTTGGCTCTCATTTCCTTTGTTTTGATGATGATGATGATGGTGGTGGTGATGGCGATATGGTGATAGTGATATGGGGTGGACCAAGTTGGAGTGGGTAGAAGTCCTGGGGTGAGGAGCAAGAGTGAATCTGTGGGCCATCTTTTAGGAGTCAGGCACCTTCCCTGCTCACTCTACTGTCCAGTCTACTGTTCCTACCTTTACTTCCTGGAGTGAAGCATCCAGATCGGAAGGAATAGCTGGACCCAGGGCATTTTCAGGAAGAGACTAGGCATTTTGCAAAGGCTCTGAGCCCAGGCTTTTTTTCTGGGCGTGCTACTGTTAGTGGTACCACTTATATCCGGTTCTGCTCCTGGACACGTACAGAGCTCATCCCTGGCCTTCTTGTGCACTGGTGGAGTCACATGTAGAACTTTGGGCTGACTTACGTGCAGAAGTGGTGTTATCATCTCCAGACTTCACGGAGACGGTCCAGAATTCTCTGCTTCTGCATTCTGGTAGCTGATATTATAGAAGTGACACAGCCTGTCCGTGTGTCTGAGGGACTTGAAGGGAGGCGCATCTGGCTGAGTTGGATGTTGTGAAGCTGCTGAAATCTGTGAGACGGCTGAATTATTGTGGAGTAATCACTCCCCCCCCCCCACACACACACCTGGTCTGGATGAAGCTGAAGTCTCCCTTTCCCCTTTCAGTCACATCATCTTTAAACATGAAGGTCTGTGAGCCTGGAGCCACTGCCCAGAGCTCTCCCCAGATGCTCTTCACTGTCTGTCCTGCCATGTAGCCCGTGCTGGCTCCAAGTCATGTAGCCCATGCTGGCCCCAAGCCATGAATCATTCCGCAGCTGCCTCCCAATTCTGGCAAGCGGTCTCCTTTGCTCCGAGTGACAGGGGAATCAGCTTTAGAGTCAGATGAATTAGTGGTAACTCTGTGCCCTCTACCAGGGCCTTCGGTGGCTGAGGGCTTTAGTAGGCTGCACAGGGCTCTTGACTCTATCCCAGACCATTATCAGCTTCGGTGAAGAGCCTTCAGCTGAAATGTTCAAATAAGGAGTGTCTCCCAGAGCCCGGAGAGTGCACTACCGGCTTCCTTTCCTCATTTTCTTCTAGTCTCAGAATCTCTGGATTCAAACAAACCCCTTGTCTCATTGGAGTCATGTGTGTATGTGTGTGTGTATGGTATGTATGTGGTATATGGATGTACATGTGTGTGAGCTGTGTGTGTGGTGTGTGTGGTGTGTGTATTTATATGTGTGTGGTGTGTGTATGATGTGTATGTGGTGTGTGTATATATGTGTTTTGTGTGTGTGTGTGTGTGTGTGTTTGTGTGTGTTGATGAACAAACTGTGCCAAACACTGGATTGTCTCTCCCTGATTCCAGAAGAGTGGAATTCCCACACTACTGCATAGAAGAGGTGTTTGGAGCATATATATTCTCTCTGAAGAGCCCAGTGATTTTGCTAAAAAAAACCATCCTGGTTTGTTTTGCTTTAGCGCTAAGAAACTCTAGGGGTGCCCTCTTGTGGCCAGCTGGGCTAAGACGGGAGGAAAATAGAGACCCCTTTAACTCCAACCTTGATCAGGCCACTGCACAGGCAGCTATCTCCCCAGTGCAGCACCTCATGCGGCATCAAGACTCCATCAGAAGGCATACGAGCCCTGCGAAATGCTCCTGAGCAGGAGAGGGAAGGACTAGGGTGGGTCACGGGAATCCGGTTCCTCAAAAAGCCAACTCTGGAGATTTATTGGGAAGACACACCTGGCGGTGTGGAGGACTTCTGCCCGACTCGGCATGTCTGAGGGGAGATGCAGGAGAGGCTCAGCCTGCACCTCTGTCTAATGGGGTTGTTCCGGCACGGAGGCTGGATTCCCCACCAGTGGGGAAATCGTCACACGTGCCGGTCTCTTCTCTGTGGGCTTTGAGCAAGTTTCCCCGGAACAGAGGTCCCAGAGAAATGGGAGTCGGAAGAAGCCCTGGAAAGTCCCTCCCTGAACTGGTGTTCTGGGATCTGTTTGACTCATGACTGACTCCCTACCTTTGCTCTCAACATCAGAGAAGCAACGGAGAATTCCCCAAGCTGACTCCTGCTTTCAGTTAATGGAGCGATGGACAAACTCCACATCAACAGAGGAGTACTTACAGATGGTGGCAAATGTAGTCAGAAACACAAACCAGATGGCACGCGCTGGTGTGACTGGTGGGGAGGGATTAGGTGTGGTGGCTGGCAAAGGTCTGCCAAGGATGTGACACTGGAGACCAGACCCAGACCTCAAGACAAAGACAAACAATGAACCAAACAAACGAGCAGACAAACAAACAAACAAACAACCAACAAACAAACCACTCTGAAAACAGTTTGGAGGGGGAGTGTTACAAATCAAGGGCACATGTTCCAGAAACAGAATGGAAGCCAAAGTGGCTACAACAAGATGTTGAGTCACACAGGTTCCCGTCTACGGTTAGAAGGGCGATGCTTTTTGAGCAAGAGACAGGTATGATTTGATTTTGTCCTCTTTGTCCCAGAGGAGTGGGGCCCCAGGGGATTGTTATCAGCCTTTCAGGCTTGGGGTGAGGCAAGGTCTGGGGGGTGCCCCAACAGTGAGGACCTAGCTCCTAGTGTAGGTGGGTGCCAGGAGCCTCCCCTGCGAATGTGCATCTATTCCAGGGCCTCTCACGTTTGCTGGTCCCACCCCTGGTCCAGGAGAACCAGTTCTTCAGTGAGCACCTACCCAGAGTTATGCATCCAAGTTTGGGTCACAAACGGGGAGTGTCCATTCATATCCGTATGCCTAATCCCATCCAAGTCCCCAGCTTCAGTCCTGGCCCCATCTTCCTGGCCACACTCACGTATTTTACTACACCTGTCTCTTATCTTTTTTCTCCTGAGAAACATAAGTCTCACCTGAGGCTTGAAGCTGGATCAAACCCAGAGGGGTCACTCTAGCTTTTGGGGTAAATGAGTTGGCTTAGAGGAGATTTTTCTTATTATTTATTATTTATTTATTTATTTTTAAGACGGGGTGTCTCTGTGTAGCCCTGGCTGTCCTGAAACTCGCTCTGTAGACCAGGCTAGACCAGGCTGGCCTCAGATACAGCTATCCACCTGTTTCTGCCTTCTGAGAGCTGGGGTGAAAGGTGTGTGCCACCATCTCCTAGCTTTATTTTGAGACTTGTTGCTACTGGGTCATGATTGGAGACAGCTTTTTAAGGGGAGAAATAATTCTTTCTATGCAAAGCCACCCATCTTCTTTTATACCTCAGTAACATTCTGTCTCTCTCCCAAGCCTCTCCTACCCAGTCCTCTAGGATACCCACGAGCCTCTACCTCCTCATTCCCACGTACCCAATACTCATTTACTATGAGATTAGGTTACATTTGGGCCTCTTATCCTTCCTTAGTGCCCTAGGATCTGGAATCCCCAGGGACCCTGGGATGCCATTCCCCAAGTCCCCAGCCTCAGTTTACCCCCTCCAGCAGCACTCTCACTAGCAGACCCCTGGAGGCACAGTCTCCAGGGCGGGGGAGTGGCTAGGAAATTTTGCATGGATTGCTACTGAGATGCACATTTGCATATTCAGGTCCTCTGTATCCACAGAGTCATGAGGGTGGCTGAACACAGCCCAGGAGGGCGGGCCTGACCGGCCTAACAGCTCCTGTCCTCAGCCCAGGATGGCCTTGTGCCTAGGGGGACGAAACAGCCTGCCAGTCATCCAGGAGTTTGGGCTATGACCTTCCTCCTCAGTATTCTCTTCTTCACCCTTCTCCTTAACCCATTCCTGGCCTCCACCACTCCTGAATGTAGTTTAACCTAGCTTTACTCTGTGAGTCTTCACCTACCCCCAGCTCTCTCTCTCTCTCTCTCTCTCTCTCTCTCTCTCTCTCTCTCTCTCTCTCTCTCTCTCTCTTCTCCTCCTCCTCCTCCTCGTCTCCTTCTCCTTCTCCTTCTCCTTCTCCTTCTCCTTCTCCTTCTCCTTCTCCTTCTCCTTCTCCTTCTCCTTCTCCTTCTCCTTCTCCTTCTCCTTCTCCTTCTCCTTCTCCTTCTCCTTCTCCTTCTCCTTCTCCTTCTCCTTCTCCTTCTCCTTCTTCTTCTTCTTCTTCTTCTTCTTCTTCTTCTTCGTTGTTCAAGACAGGGTTTCTCTGTGTAGTCCTGGCTGTCCTGGAACTTGCTCTGTAGACCAGGCTGGCCTTAAACTCAGAGATCCACCTGCCTCTGCCTCCAAGCATTAAAGGCGTGTGCCGCCGCCACCATCCAGTTACCATTATCTTATTGCTAATCCACCCAGTCATTACGTTCCGGGGCTAGATAGCTCAGTGGTTAAGAGCACAAACTGTTCTTCCAGAGGACTTGAGTTTGATCCCCAGCATCCATGTCAAATATCTCCTAACCACTTACCTGTTCCTGGTGCATCTAATACCTCTAGACTCCAGAGGCAGCCCCTTATGACTAAAAATAAAACAGATCTTTAAAAAAAATACCAAGACTCATATTTCAAGAGCCTCCTTGATATCATGTAACATGGCAGGAGACTGGGAGAAAGACAAACCAAGTAAGTTACAGGCTACATGATTAAGTACGGTAGGTAAATGGATACAAAACAAAGATGGTGGCTGTACAACTAAGAACCATTTATAGTTAAATTGAGCCTTCCTTACAAAAGCCACAGTTTATTTTCATTTTCTTTTCTTTTCCAATGTGGGGATCAAATCCTGGGCTTGAACTTAGTAGGCAAGCTCTGTGACTGCTTCCGGCTCCTCTGTGTGGCCCCATGCTTTATATTTATATGTCCCCCGGTTTATATTTTCTGTCTTCACACTTGCTGCCACTTGATGTTATTTAATTTCTTTGGCTGTTATGTAATGTTATCTAGCTCCCTCATTAGAATGTTAGTTCCATGGGTGCACAGTTTGTTTTGGTTACGCTATGTTCCCCAAGCCGGATACAGAGCTGGGCACACAGCAGGGGCTGGTGAATGAAGAAAATGTGCATGGTACCATCCCAAAGGCAAGGGAGAGAAGCTGCCAGGCTTGATGAGGCACGGTGGGGAGCACCCGGTGACCTAAGCACCCTAAGATTTGAGTCATGAAAAAGTCATTTCGGTTCCTAGCCCCGACCACATTCCTGTTTCTAAACTGGACCTGAATGGCAGTCACAATCCCCTCCTTCTTCTAACCTGGAACTACCAGTTACCTACTCTTTGTCTCAGGGTCTGACTCTTTGTGTTTTAAGTTGGCATGGTCACTGTGTGACCTTTCCTTGATGGTGACGGGAGGGTGACACCCAGGAGGAAACCAGAACTCCTGCTTCCTGGTTGACAGGCACTGCCCTGGGAGGTGGACCAGGAGAGGGAAGTTCCAGAAGATGGGACATGACTCTCTCCTCACTCTCCCTGGGTCTCAGACACTCTCTGGTGGGAGCAGAAGTCAGCTCTCCCACTACCACTCCTCCTGTCAGCTCCGACCCTGCTCCCTGCTCCTTACCTCAAGGTGCCATCTGTCCCCAGCTCTCCCCCTCCGCCCTCTGTTAGCTGCTACAATTTTTTTTTTTAAATCAGAAACAAGTCCTGGTCCCTTGGTCTCAATATCCTCCTATCTCAAATTTATTTTCTCCAGATTATTTATTATTATTATTTAGGATCCAAAATCATATTGAGTAAATAAGCTTGCTTGTCCTCATCTTGCTAGTCAGTAAGTCCCAAGGTCATTTTGCCCCCTTGAGTCTGAGATGCTTGCAAGAGTGTGCTCTAGGCTGTGAAGGGAAGGAACTGAGAGAAAGAGGGAGATAAGAGAAGGCTAGGTTCCTGACCAACTCAGTCCTCATTGGGTCCTAACCCTCATTCCAGCTTTTTCTAATTTTACTGCTTTAAAAGAACAAAGATATTTATTTGATGTGTATGTATGAGCATGTATGTGAGAGTATGTGCCATAGTTCATGAGTTCATGTATGGGGGTCAGAGGTCAACTTTCATCATTCAGTTCTTTCCTTGGACCATGTGGGCCTGGAGACTTAAACTCAGATCAGGTCATTAGACTCACAGGGAAGTACATTTATCCACCGAACCATCTCTGGCTCCCATCTCCTTCCATCCATTCTGGTGGCTTTGTTGTTGTTGTTGTTGTTGTTTCTGGTTTTTGGTTTTGGTTTTTGGTTTTCTGACAGCATCTACTATCTAGTCCTGACTGACCTGGAATTTGCTATGTAGATCAGGCTGGCTTTGAACTCACAGAGATTCACCTACTCACCTTCCTGTGCCTTCAGAGTGCTGGAATTAAAGGCATGAGCCATCATGACCAGCATATTACTTCTGTTTTGTTTTGTTTAGACTTCCCTGGTAAGAGTATGTTCTTTACAATACTGAAGAACAGCACAGATACAGTAAAATGTGTCAAGTGTCCTACATACAAGCCAGATCAGCAGAGAACATTCTAGCTGCCTACATGGTTTCCCCATTCCAAAAGCACTGAATTGTGTAGGAGGTGGCAAGTTTTGTCTGTTCTGAAACTTTGCATCAGTGGAATAAGAAATGTCTGAATGTATGGTATAGTTCACTCCATATATAATCTCTAGGGTGTTTATCTGTAAAATACCTTAATTTGGAGACTGGTATGGCTCAGCAGATAAGAGAACTGCTGCTCTTCGTGAAGATTGGGGTTCAATTCCCAGCACCCACATGGTGGCTCACAGCCTTCTCTTACTCCAGTTCCAGGGAACCCAATGCTACCTTATGGCCTCTGCAGACACCAGGCACCCAAGTGGTAAACAGACACTCCTACATAGACACCCACACATCTAAGACAAAAAGTTTTTTTCAATCTTAATTCTCTCTCTCTCCTTCTCTCCCTCTTTTCTTTCCTTCCTTCCTTCCTTTCTCTCTCCCTCTCTTTCTTTCTTTCTTTCTTTCTTTCTTTCTTTCTTTCTTTCTTTCTCTCTCCCTCTCTTTCTTTCTCTCTCCCTCTCTTTCTTTCTTTCCTTCTTTCTTCCTTCCTTCCTCTCTCTCTTTCTTTCTTCCTTCCTTTCTCTCTCTTTCCTTCTTTCCTTCTTTCTTTTTTTCTTTCTTTCTTCCTCTCTCTCTCTTCCTCTCTCTTCCTCTTTCTCTCTCTTCCTCTCTCTCTCTTCCTCTCTCTCTTCCTCTCTCTTCCTCTCTCTCTCTCTCTCTCTCTCTCTCTCTCTCTCTCTCTCTCTCTCTCTCTCTCTGTGAGATGATGGTCTTCCTTTGTAGCTCAGGCATCAGAGGCTCTTGGCTCAGCCTCCAAGTAGCTGGAAGTTGAGGTGTGGACCACTGTGCCTGACTTTAGCCTGATCCCTTTGGGGGTTGGAGATTGAACTCAGGGTCTCCCACATTTTCTGTATGTTCTCTACAGTGAACTGAAGTCCTTTAGTCTTATTCTCCTGCCTCAGCTGTTCTCTCAACTGTCCTCTGCGTATCAACACCAGGTTCTCCTAAGTAGATACTGGCTAACAAGGAAGCAGCAGCTACAGGCTTTAGGCTCCAAACCCTTCCACCCTGCATCTCTTGTCCCTTGTGGTCTTTAGTCTCCTGGCTTCAACATTCTTCCTGATGTGTACTGCAGGCCCTGGGTTCTAACGCAAAAGCAGGACACTGGACAGCACGTCTGTATCACTCCTCATGCCTTCCAAAGCAGGTCACTTCTGATTTTGGCCAGGTTCAGCATGGGTGCCTGTCGCTGCAGCCAATGGGGGCGAACAGCTTATTAGTTTGATAAAGATCTGAAGGCCCTGCCCCGCCCCCTCCCCCAACTTCCCTGGGGCCCTGGCTCAGCCTAGACAGCTCCCACACCCTGAAGGCTGCTTCAGCCTCAGCATCTTCTATCCGCCCTCTCAGCGCCCTGCCTGCGGTTCCTCCCCATCAGCTCCTATAGGTCTCAAGCGCAGACGCCTGCTCACGGGCTACTGGCCCGGCTCCGCCTCATCTGCCAGGCTCACATCCCTCCCGCCCCGCCAAGGGCAGCAGCTGCTCCCGGCTCCAGAGGCATTCGCGGGACAGTGGTTCCCGCTGACTGCTCCATCACTGACTGCTCCATCACTCTTCGCTGTCTGGCTTCCCTTGTCTACCTCGTTTCTAACTGTGTGGCTTTAGCCATAGTGTCCGGGATTGAGCCCTCTCTTGGCTCCTGAAGAGCGGCCATGGCCACCTATAAAGTCAAGGTGGCCACGGGCACTGACTTCTTTTCGGGGACGCTGGATTCAATTTCACTGACCATCGTGGGGACCCAAGGAGAGAGCCATAAGCAGCGGTTGAACCACTTTGGGAGAGACTTTGCCACGGGGGCGGTAAGTGCGCACGCGTCACCCAGGATGGATGGAGGCTTGGGGTGGATGGAGGTATCCGGTAGGCAGCCAGAGCTGGGCCAGGGGACTGGAGAACCAAGGACAACTCTAACACTGTGGGCTCCCAACTGGTTTCCTATCTCTCCCCACACATATTCATCCTCTTTGCTCACTCTTCTCTCATTCTTTCCAACCAATACATCCTTCTCCCTCTTCTTTCCTTGCCCCCTCCTCTTCTCTTTGAGCTTATCCACCTCTCTCAGTTCTCTTCCACACCTTAAGGTTTCTTCTATTCTCATGCCTTTCCATCACCTCTCTCCCATCCTTACTCACTCTTCCTCAGCCACGTTGCATCACAACTGGCTTCCATTTGCATTGGATTCTCTGTGACTTCAAATGGCATCCGACCAGCCTGGCCAGTGGGGACTTGCTTTGCCCTAATGGAAGCCACTCTGTGATTTTGATAGCCTTCTGCTCCTGTGTGATCCGAATAGGCTCCGTCATCTGTGTGGCCACTTCTGAATTCCTACATCTTCCTTGAAAAGTGGGAGAAGGGCAGGGGGGCACTCTGCTGTCCAGTCTAGGAGTGCAGGATGCTAGGGAGTCCTGGGCGCTGACTCTTTTGCCCCCAAGATTCTAAATAGCTCCTGCAGCCTCAAGCGACTGGGACCTTAGGAAGGATGGATAAGGCAGGGGTCTTTCCCTGCCTTGGGTAAATGGGCCCAGCAGAGGGCAGCCAAGTCAGGGGGTTCACATCTGTGCCTTCTCTTTATCCTTGCTCTGTGCACTCCTCAGTCCAGCAGGGGAGTGTTACTAACATGAGCAGGTAAAGGGTAAGCCTTCAGGAACTGGCCAGGTCACTCAGCCCCCATGTTTTGTGCAGGTGGATGACTACACGGTACAGTGCCAGCAGGACCTGGGGGAGCTTATCATCATCCGTCTGCACAAGGAGCCTCATTCCTTCCTAGCCAAGGACCCCTGGTACTGCAACTATGTGCAGATCTGTGCTCCCGACTGCCGTGTCTACCACTTCCCAGCTTACCAGTGGATGGATGGCTATGAGACCCTGGCACTCCGGGAGGCCACAGGTGAGCCAGCACTGACCACCTCATCCCATGCAGGGAGTTTCCTTACTCTTGCCCAGCTACTCCAGATTGGCCACTTCGGGATCCCATCAAGTCAATCAGGCATGGCCAGCCTTAGTGCCCATTGCTGCTCTGGGCTTAGCTTAGGGCTGCACAGTGAAGGAACCCAAGTGTATGAGGCCCAGGGAGTACTACCAGCTCATGCAGAGAGCACTATCAGCCTCATGCAGAGAGCATTCCCAGATCCTGAGGTCCAGGGAACTCTATCAACTCATTCAGAGAGCATTCCCACATCTTGAGGCCCAGGGAGCACTATCAGCTCATGCAGGGAGCACTATCAGCTCATGCAGAGAGCATTCCCAGATCCTGAGGCCCAGGGAGCTCTATTAGCTCATGCAGAGACTATTCCCACATCTTGAGGCCCAGGGATCACTATCAGCCTCATGCAGAGAGCATTCCCAGATCCTGAGGCCCAGGGAGCACTATCAGCTCATGCAGGGAGCATTCCCAGATCCTGAGGCCCAGGGAGCACTATCAGCTCATACAGAGACTATTCCCACATCTTGAGGCCCAGGGATCACTATCAGCCTCATGTGGGGAGCACTATCAGCTCATGGGGAGACCATTCCCACATCCTGAGGCCCAGGGAGCACTATCAGCTCATGCAGAGAGCATTCCCAGATCAGATCAGTCTTCCCTTCATGCTTCACTCTCTCTTGACTCCTATTGGATGCCTGGTGTGCTACAAGGACCTCTGTGGCTCTCTGGAGCAGGATTCTGTTTCTACAATAGGATGCTCCATTGTTCCAGTCAGATCTGTGTTCTACTTAGAAGCCTAGTTTCTTAGCTCTCCAGGTCACCAAGCCCTTGAATATGATTTTATTGTTTGCTTGAGAAAGGGTCTCTCTCTATAGTCCCAGATGTCCTGGATCTCACTATGTAGACTGAGAATCTCATAGAGACCCTTCTGCCTCTGCCTCCTAAGTGCTGGGATTAAAGACGTGTGCTACCATGACAAGCCTTGTCATAGTGGAGGTCAAAGGACAATTTGTGGGGATTGGTTCTCTCTTTCTACCATGGGAATCTTGGTGATCAAACTCAGTCATCTAGCTTGGCAGAAAGGGCCTATATCCATGCAGCCAATCTCATTGGCCTGATTTTCTTTCTTCCTTCCTTCCTTTCTTTCTTCCTTCCTTCCTTCCTTCCTTCCTTTCTTCCTTCCTTCCTTCCTTTCTTTCTTTCTTTCTTTCTTTCTTTCTTTCTTTCTTTCTTTCTTTTTTTTTGTGATACTAAGGATTTGAACTCAGGGTCTTATGTATGGTAGATGGAAACTTTACAATTGAGCTATATTCTTACTGGTTTCCTAGCTGAGCATTATATGAATATATACAATGTTCAGCTAGGAAACCACTAAGAATACATAAGAATACATACATATATATTAGTGTATATATATATATATATATATGTACATATATATATATACTAGTAGTATATTACTATATAAGAGTATAGTATATATACTATACACACACATACACATATATGTTGCTTCATATATTGCCATTATATTGCTTCAGAGGACTCTGTTACCCCAGTGGGATACTTTAGTTTCCTAACAGGACTCATTGCTATCCCCAGTGGGCTTTTCTACCCAGCAAGAGTTCCCTGGCTCCCATAGAAGACTTCGTTATTCATGCAGGCATCTGGGCTTCTCCAGAGCTGGCAGCACAGCCAAGCTTCCTTGCCTTTGGGGGGATTGTGTGGCTGCTCCCGAGGGAGAAGGATAGGACCCGATTGCCTTTGCTGCACACATCCACCTCTTCTGTAAGCCTTCATCTAGCCACTTGAGTGAGCTTCCTAAGTGTGGCTGTGGCAGGGCCACAAGATGCATTTCTTCTCTTAGACCCCTTGAATTTCTGCAGGCTTCTCTCAACATGGGAAAGGGCATAACTGAGGATGCTGGTGTCTGAGCCCCATCATTTCCATAGAGGACTACCCATTCATTTGCCTGTGCTAGAATATTCTCCTCAGAGGAGGGAATGGGGCCTTGAGTCAAGGGAAAGGAGAGGCTGAGGCTGGGCGGGCTCTAGGGGAGGGTGAGGAAGTCATCATGGGAGTCACTGGGACGCAGAGTTCCTTCCCATGGTGATGGGTCTGTGTGGCATGGAAGGGGATGGGCAGGGGACAGGCAGGTGATACTAGCTGGCTGGGCAAGAATGGGGTTGGGTGGGGTGGCTGCCACGCAACAGCAGGGCAGGGAGACCTGAGTCATCTGCTGGGCCCTCGAAGGAGTGAGGCTCCCGCCCTGGGGACTGTGCCAAACTGGGGATCTGGATTGCACAACTCCAGGGGGCACCACCATTCCCAGAGTGCAACAGGAGGAGCTGGGGCATAGGGGAGTAAGATGAGAACAGCAAAGTGAGGGCCCTGAGAGAAATGGTGGGGCTGTACTGATGGCACACACCAGCCTGGGGCAGTCAGTCAGGAGGCTGGAGAGAGATTGGGTGGAGTTTCATCTTCATCTCCATCCATCCATCCATCCATCCATCCATCCATCCATCCATCCATCCAGTAATTTATTTCCTGGACATCTGGGCACGTTACCATATTCTTCAAAGTTTTGGTGCCTTCATCTGTGAAATGAATGTGCGACAGAACCCACTTCGTAGCGATGATCAGAGGATGCAGTGATAGAACATAAAAGGAAGTGCAGAAGGGCCTGTGTGACGGCTGGGACTAGGTGGGGGATGAGGACCAGAAGCAGCCTGGTCCTCGTCACACATCACGACTTATTTTCTCCTTGTAAAATGGACAAAACAGAACAGTTTCTAGTTGAAATTGTTAGGGCCAGAGGTACTTTGAAATTTAGATTTTTTTTTTAGAAGCTATACACATGTGTATGTACATATATGTATTATATACATAAAGACACATTTTTTCTTTTGTAGTGTTTGTTTGTTTGTTTGTTTTTGTCTTATGTGTATGAATGCTTTTTTTCCACGCAATGTTTATGTATGCCTGGTGCCCAAATAGACCTGAAGAGGGTATCTGATAAGTACTGGGAACCAAACTTGGGTCCTCTGCAAGAACAGCAAGTGAGTTTAACTAGTGAGCCACCTCTTTGGCCCTAGATGCACACAATTTTTTTTTAAAATCAATGTATTTGTATCTACAGGTTGGGTATTTCTTATCTGAAATGGTTGGGTCAAAAGTGTTTTGGATTTTTAAAATATTTGCATATATTTGCTATCTCAGAGATAAGACTTAAGCTTAAACATCAATAATCTTTATGTTTTATTTATACCTTTTACCCTTAGGCTGAAGGTATTTACACAACATTTTAGTGTGCCTGCATCTTTTTACTGTGACAGGAGGACATGGTGCAGAATTTTCCACTTGCAACCTTTTATTGGCAGACAAGAAGTTTTAGATTTTGAAGTATTTTGGGTTTTTAGACTAGAAATATCTCTCTCTCTCTCTCTCTCTCTCTCTCTCTCTCTCTCTCTCTCTCACACACACACACACACACACACACACACACACACACACACACACACACCATGTGAAACTTCTATCATTGGGGTGTTACTAATCACACACACTACTATTTGTAATCAAAACTATAGCATGCCAGGTGAGTTCAAGCCAGACTGTGTATAGCCAGGCATAGTGGTATATCCTGCCATCCCAGCACTCACTGAGGCCAGAAGATCACAAGTTCAAGGTCAGCCTAGAATACATACAGAAATCCTGTCATAAGCACATCCTATATGCAGCTTCAGGTAAATTTAAAACACAGACAATGAGGTTGGCATAAAACAAACTTGATTTCTACAGACTTTCCTATTTTGGATTTGTGATGAGGGGTGGATCACCTCTCTCATTAGGTTGTTCTTGTGTACCTGAAATTATTAATGTAAATACAGTGTGTTAGAAAGTGACCTCTCCAGAACTATTGGTTACCATTAGTGGGTCTCGAAGAGGGATTTCATGGAAAACTTGAAGGGTATAGCTGGAGTATGGGGGATTTTATCAGGGAGATGTAGCCTCCCTCTCCTGAAGGGGGCCTTCTCTATCCTTAGCTACCCCTTCCCGTGAGCTGGTCCGGGGATGGAAGTGAACTGAAGCCAGCAGGGGTGGGCAGGGGAGAAGGACAGACCTTGAACCTGCCCCCTTTGTCTCACGACAGGAAAGATAACAGCAGACGACACACTCCCTATCCTTTTGGAACACAGACAAGAAGAGATCAGAGCCAAGAAGGACTTCTACCAGTGAGCGGGAGGGTGGAAGGGTCTGGAGTCCTGAGGGGGGGGGGGCATGGGAAGTCCAGGGGTTGTGAGTCGCTCTGGACCGCTGTGCTCTGTCTGGAGCGGTGCCTGTGTGTCAGGGCCACGAACTTGGTTTCTCTTTGCAGCTGGAGGGTCTTTGTTCCTGGCCTTCCCAACTATGTGGATATCCCCAGTTACCATCCTCCTCCCCGACGGTGCCGCAATCCCAACCGGCCTGAGTAAGGACCAGAAGCTGGCTTACCCCTCTACCGTTCCCCCCTCCCCTCCCCCACCCCTTTCACAAGGCCCGCACCTGCCTCTTGCTGCCCACTGGACAGTGGATACCAGGTTCAAGCCCTGTTCTTTTCCCACAGGTGGGATGGTTATATTCCCGGATTCCCAATTCTCATCAACATTAAGGCTACCAGGTTCTTAAACTCAAATCTTCGTTTCTCCTTCGTCAAGACAGCCTCCTTCTTCTACCGCCTAGGGCCCATGTGAGTGCACATGGGTGAGGTACCTGCAGAGATGCCCTCCCTACCCACACCTTCAGAATGGCTCCAGGTCAAAAAGGCTGGGGAAGCTGGAAAAACAGTAGAAAACCCAAAACTAGACTCGCACAGACCTAGAGACAAAGACCCAGAGACACAGGGTTTAGAACCCCCGGGATTTCAGAGACCCCAGTGAGTAGGTGGCCCTGTCACTTTTCCTGGGTACCTAGTTTCCTTTTGACCTGTTACTCCTTACATCACACTTCCTAGGGCGCTGGCCTTCAAACTGCGTGGCCTGGTGGATCGAAAACGCTCCTGGAAGAGACTAAAGGACATTAAGAATATTTTCCCTGCTACCAAGTCTGTCGTCTCAGGTATGGGGTGGCTCCTCCCAATAAAACGCAAAGCAGGCAGGTGGTCTCTGGGGGCGGGGCAAGAGGCTGCCTCCTCTCATAGGATCAGTGGGCTCAAGTGGGAGCAACTGAAGGGCCATTTGAGAATGGTGGGTGCATCCTTCTGAGGCTTTTTGAAAGCCATCATCCTGTGCCCCTCTGGACATTCAACACAAAGCTAAGGGGCTTCATGTTCCCTCCAGAGTCATTTTGATGACCACTGTTTTCTTTCTGACGTTTCTCCATCCCTGGGAGGGTGCTGCTGGGTTTCACTGACATTCTGCTCTATCCTCCCAGAGTATGTGGCCGAGCACTGGACAGAGGACAGCTTCTTTGGGTACCAGTACCTTAATGGTATTAACCCAGGCCTGATCCGAAGATGTACACAGATCCCAGACAAATTCCCAGTCACAGATGAAATGGTGGCCCCATTCCTGGGTGAAGGAACATGCCTGCAAGCAGAGCTGGAGGTGAGGTCCTGTCTGGCTTGCCCCAGGCATCTCGCTGGCTTCTTCTGAGGCATCTCTATTGCCCCTCCATCAACAAGGTCCATTTGAGTCTCAATCAAGATCACATCTCTCACTTCTATAACCCCTTCCAACCACCAAGCCTTGGGGTCAGCCCCTCCTCTGCACCTGAGGCCTGGTGTGTAGGTTCCCTATCTTAGTAACTACCTGCTTGCTCATTGTGATTCCCCTCCAGAGGGGGAATATTTACCTGGCAGACTACCGCATCCTGGATGGCATCCCCACCGTGGAGCTCAATGGTCAGCAGCAGCATCACTGTGCCCCGATGTGCTTGCTGCACTTTGGTCCTGATGGCAACATGATGCCCATCGCCATTCAGGTACCAAGGGAAGGTGTGGGTGGAGCTACTTTGTGTGGGTGTGGCCAGTGCTGATCCCGTGTGCCTAAATATCCCTCTGTTGGTTTACAATTGTGTAAGCCTTGTATTTGAGCATATATGGGCAAGTGTATGTCCATATCAGTGTGTATGTGTGTGTAACATCCTGTGTGCAACCTTGTCTGAGAATGTGCCCATGTGTATGCATATCCTGATTCATGTGTGGCCACGTGGAGCCTGGAATGAGCATCCATCTTTTTACATGTGCATACATACTTTGTGCCTAAATGTGAATAGGGGGCCCTGCGGTACACTCATCTGTGATCCCACAGCGTGTATGCTGTGACTATGTGCACAGAGGTGACCAGATGTCTGCGGGCCAGGAGGTTGGAGCCTGTCTTGTTGATGTCATTTATCCAGTCTCCTGCAGAACAACCTTTGTGCAGCACTGAGGGATTCAGTCTCAGTAGCTCCCTAGTAGTCTGACCTGACAGGACAAACTGAGGAGTTTCTTCCTCATGGATTGTCACAAGGATCATTTATAAACTAGAAATAGGTTCTTCTATGGGGGTGTTAGCCAAGCCCTGATTGTCTGGCTCATAAGTGGAACATGTAGGCTAGATTTCAATGATAGCTTCCCCTCTCTCCCAAGTTCAGGAGCTGGGCACCCTTGACCTTGTACAGTGCCTGACCTGGTGGCTTTGGAGGTTGTGGTAGGCAGGATTATCAGAAGAGGGAGTTTCTGAGCAAGCCCCCCTCACCCTCCCCTGCTGCTGTTGCGACTTCCCTCACCCTCCTTTTTGCCTTCTCTTCCTCTTCTTTTTCCTTTCTTCCTTCTCCCCATCTGTTCTTCTTTCCTCCCCCTCTTCCTCCTCCTTCAGCTAGGAGCTTACAATCTCGTCCCTGCTAGCCTAGAACTCACTGTGTAGACCAGGCTGGCTTGGTCCCTATAGAGATCCATCTTCTTCTGTCTCCAGAGTGCTAGAACTCAGGGAGTGTAGCATCATGCTGGCCAGAGTTGCTCTTCCTCTTCTTCCACCTTCCTCCTCCTCTTCCTTCTCCTTTCTCACCTTCTTCCTCTTCTTCCTTCCTCAGTTTTTGAGACAGGGTTTCTCTGTGTTACCCCGACTGTCTGGGAACTTGTTCTGTAGACCAGGCTGGCCTCAAACTCAGACCACCTGTCTTCTTAAAGAAAGTGGGAGCTGCTGGGTAGAGACAGGTCCAGGAATATGCTTAGGGCACAGGGTATAAGAGCAAATGTGGGAAGAGAAGGACCCTGAGATGCTCAATGACAGAAGGACTGGAGTTTTGTCTCCTTCAGCAGAGGTTCCTGTCAGGTTTCTTCTCTCACCAACCCTCCTGCTTTTCCCACCTCCAGCTCAGTCAGACTCCTGGGCCTGATTGTCCTATCTTCCTGCCGAATGATTCTGAGTGGGACTGGCTGTTGGCTAAAACGTGGGTGCGCTACGCGGAGTTCTACAGCCACGAGGCCGTGGCACACTTGCTGGAGAGCCACCTCATCGGGGAAGCTTTCTGCTTGGCCCTCCTGAGGAACCTGCCCATGTGCCACCCCCTGTATAAGGTAAAGGTTCTCAGGGAAGAAGGTCTTGAAAACTTCTGCTCTGTGGCCAGGGAGGGGGTTCAGTGAGCCCTGGGAGGCATCCGGGGATCCCAAAGTAAGGGAGTCTGTTGAGCAGGAATAGGTCCTCAGGAGTAAGCTCAGCTCGCCTCATTGTCTTCCTTGCCTTCCTGCCCAGCTTCTCATCCCTCACACTCGGTACAACGTCCAGATCAATAGCATTGGGCGGGCCCTCCTTCTCAACAAGGGAGGTCTCTCTGCCAGGGTAAGACTCCCCTGACTCCAACAAGATACTTGTTTCCCTCTGGTCTTTGCCATTAGTCTTAAAGCAGAACTTTCACTTGCTTAAGATTCTGGGAGTGGGGGGCTGGAGAGATGGCTCAGCAGTTAAGAGCATTGGCTACCAAATTCAATTCCCAGCAACCATGTGGTGGCTTCACAACCACCCTGTAAATGGGATCTGATGCCCTTTTCTGGTATGTCTGAAGAGAACAACAATATATATATAATAAAGTAAATCTTTTTTTAAAAGATTCTGAGATTCTGGGAGTGGGGCAGGGGTAGTGTTTGATGCTACCTGGGGTACAGAGACAGGGTTTGGAATGTAAGGGTCCCTAGACCTCGGGCAGGCTGGGTCTGGGGTAAATCCTGGAGGGACTGAAGTAATGCCCATTTAGGGAGCAGGCTCAGACAGATGCTTACATAGTTCTTTCTCCCTCAAGGCCATGTCCCTGGGCCTAGAGGGCTTCGCACAGGTGATGGTTCGGGGTCTGTCTGAGCTCACCTACAAAAGCCTCTGCATTCCCAACGACTTTGTGGAGCGCGGGGTCCAGGACCTGCCTGGGTATTATTTCCGTGATGACAGCCTGGCGGTGTGGTACGCGATGGAGAGGTGAGGTGGGGAGAGCAGCCGGTGGTACTCAGGTGGACAGACACCTGGAGTGTTGAAGGGCTGTGGGGACTTCTAGGGACTTGGGCTTGAGTGTTACCTGGGGCTGGGGGTTGTTCATACATTTTCTTCCTGGGCCTGAGGGACCCCATTATCCTTGCTTTGGCCTCTAGCCCATCTCTGCTCGACAGGTCCCCAGGCCCCTCCTGGGCTCTCAGCTAGCTCCCTTAGAGTTTCCCTTGGCTCTTTCTGGAAATTGCTCTGAGTGGTTTCTGACCTTGTCCATAACCATCTCTACCCGCTCCACAGGCCTTGCTACTACAGGCCTGGGGTGGCTCTGAGGCCAGCCAAAGCTAGCGTGACCTGGGTGGGGGCTATGGGAGAAACTCTAACTGTGGCTCCACCTTCTGTGCAGGTACGTGACAGAGATCATCACTTATTATTACCCAAATGACGCAGCCGTAGAGGGCGACCCGGAACTGCAGTGCTGGGTACAGGAGATATTCAAGGAGTGTCTCCTGGGGCGTGAGAGCTCAGGTATGGGTGTGGAAGCTCGGACGGGCCTGGGGCTCAAGGCACTTTACTAGGCATGTCCCCCATGGCTTCCCTGACTTGCGCTTATCTCTCTGTGGCTGAAGAAGGCCCAAACACTGTCCTAGGGTCTTCACAGAGCCTCGTCCTGGGCCACAGAGCAGCAGCTGGGGGTGGGGGTGGGGATAGAGCACTGGTATCTGTCTGAGCTCAGGTGTTATAGATTGTCTCTGCTGAGACCCGGAGGGGCCCCAGTCCTTCTTCCTAGGAACAAGCCCTTGTGGACTTGGGAAATGAATGGATTGTGACATTCAATGAGAAAGAATAACATGCAGTAGTAAAGGAGCCAGGGTGGGGGAGGGGGTTGGGGATGAGGATGGGGGTGGGGGTGGGGTGAGGGAGGGGGGTGGCAGGCTCCAGGAGAGCAGTGGGAAGCATCATGCGGTCATAACACTCAGGCACACACTCAGTCAGTGTTTAGCGAGCAACTATGATGTGTGGCTGCCGGCTCCCGAGGGTGCAGGGGGAATGAGACAGATCCTGGTGCCATCCTTCAGGATATTCATGGGCTAGGCCAAAGGTTTGATATGGCAGAACCAGAGCAGTTTAGGGGACCCTGAGGCAGGGATGATGGATCTGGAGGATCAGGAGGAGGCAGCTCATCCAGCTTGCAGTAGTGGATGCGTGGCAGGCGTGGGGATGCATGGTCTGGGTGACACTAGGCTTCTTGGGTGACATTTAGTAAGAGCTGTGTTTGGTGAGGTCAGCATGTGTCCTTTCCTGATGGAGGCTAGGCTTCTGGGTGTGAGCTGCATGTGGAAAATCCCAAGGAGGTGGGAACCTGTCCTCCTGCAGCGAGCTGAGGCAGGAGGGCAGCAGACTCCCCCGGGCGCATACCAAGCCACACACCCTGGTTAAAGAGTTTGGAACTTTCCTGAGAATAAGAGAGGGCGGGCACTGGGAGTTCTGCAAAAGGATTAGACTTATGGGTCAGAATACCAGACCACGCAGACACAGACGGTAAGGGCAGTTAAGGATGATGTTTTAGTATCCAGGAGGGAGGTGACAGGGACTTAAGGAGGATAAGGGCCATGCAGATGCAGAGAATTCCAGAGTGGGCTAAAGGCTGGAAATGACCGAGTTCAGTCCTGGCCTAGCTTAGAAGATTTTATGGAGGGCAGAGCTCTTTGAAGGAGGGAGTCCCAGCAGCCAACTGGACCATTGACAAGCTAGGGTGAGCACCCTCTGCTGGGTGTCAGGCCTAGCCCAGGACTAACACTGCATGGTCTGTTTCACAATCCCTCAGGCTTCCCCACCTGCTTGCGAACTATACCTGAGCTGATCGAATACGTCACAATGGTCATGTACACCTGCTCGGCCAGGCATGCAGCTGTCAACTCAGGCCAGGTACTCGCCAGCCTCAGCCCCAGTCTTCCCAAACAGCAATGGAACCTCAAACTAATCCATCATCCCTGGTCCAGCACCCCTACTGCCCGCCCTCCCCCGTGCCCCACTTCCCCGCTTGTCTCAACTGAGTCCCTCTTCAACCTCAGTGTCCATGGAAACCCTGGTCCAGTCTCATTGTCTCGCCCATCTGTAGGCCCATCAGGGATACCAGTACCACCGATCCAAACCAGGGCCTTCCGGGACAGGGATCCAACTCAACCACCAGAGAGGGATGCCCAGGTTTGGTTGGTGGGAAGTGGGTGTTTTCTCACCCAGAAAACCACTTCTGCTCCACTCTAGCTGGAGTACACCTCTTGGATGCCCAACTTCCCATCATCCATGAGGAACCCACCGATGCAGACCAAGGGGCTAACTACTCTGCAGACATACATGGACACTCTTCCGGACGTGAAGACCACATGCATTGTGCTCTTGGTGCTCTGGACTCTCTGTCGGGAGCCTGATGACAGGGTACGGGGGTGGGAGGGGCTCTTGAGCATTGGAGAGGCAGGTGGCAAGGATGGCTGAGGGGTGTCGGGGACAGGGAGCCAGCAGGAAGTGGGAGGCAGCAGAAAGGATTGGGTGGATGGCTTGGCTTTGTCCCAGCATCTGGTTCTCTGTTCTGCAGCGGCCGCTTGGCCACTTCCCAGACATCCATTTTGTGGAGGAGGGTCCTCGGAGGAGTATTGAGGCTTTTCGTCAGAACCTCAACCAGATCTCTCACAACATCCGACAGCGCAATAAGTGCCTCACCCTCCCGTACTACTACCTGGACCCAGTGCTGATTGAGAACAGTATTTCCATCTAGTCCACCCTTCTGCCCTCCCCTCCATACACTGCCTCCTATTTTCCAATAAAATCACTGTAAACATTGTCCCGGTCTGAGAACGTGGGGATTTACTGGGCAGCAGGTTGTGGTCTGGGGGTGATCACATACACGGCCATGTTCTCTGCCATCTGGGTAGGCACAGGGCAGCACCAGGTTCCATTTCCAGGTTCCAATCCTAGACAGCCCTAGAGATTCAGGCCAGGCTACTCCTACTGTGGAGTCTCCTTAGTGAAGGGCCTGTCTAGGTAGGTATCCAGGCACTGCTGAGGGTGAGGAGGGGGGAAAAACACAGGGATTTGGACCCTACCTTTTAACTCACAATTCTGGTCCTTGTGAAGAGCCCTCCTACAGAGACTTAGTCCACCCAATCCCTACCTAGGGAAGTCAGATCCAGGGTGAATCCAATTTGAAACATAAACCAAGCGTCACTCTTAACAAAAGACTATCAGCCTACAAGAAACCTGAACTTCCCCAAGCTACACTCATCAAAACTCAGACTCTAGGAATCTGTATCACCCTAAGCCACACTCACGAGCTCCCTTCTGTCATTCGGAGGAGCCAACCCTGCCAAGGGCATTCTTCAAGTAAGCCACTGTCCCCTGATGTCTTCTTCCTTCTCTCACCTGTCATCTCAAGACTCCCTTCCACTCTTCCATTCATTGCCACTGTGTTACCAGAGCCCGCTCTAGCGTGCGTGAGGGCTCACAAAAGCTGCCAGCCTGTGACACAAGAACCTGGTACGTGGCCTTGACAGGAAGTGAGGCTACTGGCTTTTGGTCGGAGGTGGGGGACAGCTGCCTGGTTGGGTAGGCATATTGGAGATCCAGGAACTGAAGTCAAGCTGATGCCCTAAATTTAGTCAGTTTAGAGAGCAGGGCTGCTGTGCTCAGTCCCCTCCTTCTGTGACGATGTTCACCACCCTAGGTGTCACCCTGACCACTGAACAACTGAGTACGGTAGAGCAGATGAGGCCAGGGCAGCTGGGTACACGGAAGGCAGTAAGGAGGAGCCAGCAGAGCTGAGGCCTAATGGGAGGCTGCCTTGGGGAAATGGAACTGCTCGGGTGGGGAGTGGGGGCTGGGTGGGAGAGTGGGGTTGGGATGATGGTGGTGGTGGTGGGTGTGGTGTTGTAGCAGTTTTCTCCAAGATGGAAACATTCTATAGCAGAGGGCTCAATAGGACAGAGAATAAACAACTCAAATAGCTTCAGAAAGTCCCTGAAACTGACCAGATCCATCAGCCAGGCCCTCCCCACCCCGAAGAGTATATAAACAGTAAAGGCCTCTGCTAAGCACTCTCAGAGAAACCAAGATAGGTTTTTCAGGTAAGGTCAGCCACCTGGAAAAAGCAGAGACCACCGGAGCTGCCTGGAAAGGGCAGTCTTAACTGTTGAGCTGTCGAAGGGCTGTGTGGTCCATTCCAGGCTCCCAGCTTCTGTGAGCCATCACACATGCTAGTGTGGGCTTTGGTAACGCAGTGGTTTTGAGTTATATCTGCTCCTGTAAGTAACTCCAATAAAACTCATTGGTTTACCAAGTTGGAGTCTGGTGATACCTGTATTTTGGTCCATTGTGGGCTTCCTTTCTGTGTGATGTTACAAGTGTGATTGGTGTGTGTGTGTTGCATCTCCACAGGAAAAATTGTCACACAACAGGGTCTGGATAGACGTCTCACTTAAGATCAGACTCAGAAAGCCCTCATAGAACTACTCTGGGGTTGGAGAGACCTATGGCTCAGCACTTGAACACCTACAGACCCTCATAACTGTGCAGAACTCCAATATTAGGGGATCTGATGCCACCTTCTGACCTCCATAGGCACTAGGCACACATGAGGTGCACAGACGTATATGTGAGCAAAACATACATAGAAAATAAATCTAGAAAACCAATCAAACCCTGCACCCCGGGGGGGGGGGGGGCGGTGGGAAGCCTGGAGCTCTGAGTCCTACCCACTGTTCTGTTGTTGGGGAATACTTGTTGACAGTATTACTTACAAAGCCTGGGACTTGAGAGTACATGCTGACTAACAGCTGGAAGGCATCGCTGCTCCCCAGGGAAGAGGGGTGGATGCAGCTGCCCTGAAAAAGAGGAAAGGCAAGCCAAGGAGGGAAAACGGCCAGCTCCACAGAGTGCAGTATTGGCTGTGCTCCACTAGGGGGCAGACTGAGGGCCCTGCTGGCCGCGGATGTGTTTTCATAGGTTGACAAGGTTTATCTTATTTTCGTTTTTGTTTGTTTGTTTGTTTTTGTTTGTTTGTTTTTGTTTTGTTTTGTTTTGTTTTTGTAGTCAAAAGACTTATCCGCGTTGAAATAGAGAAAGAATAGGAAGGGAAGGAAGATTCTGGGTGGGAGAGTCTGTAAATTTGAAAACAAAAAACAAAAAACAAAAAACCTAAGCAGAACAAAATCTAGAGGGTTGGGAGAAATGCTTCAGGAGTGATGTCTGCTTGCCCTGCTGAGCAATGAGGACGGCAGTTTGGATCCAGCACCTTTGTGTCAAGCTGGACAGCTCACAAATGCTGTAACTCCAGTTGTAAGGGATCTGGCTCCCTCCTTTGGCCTCAGTGTATACACAGGCATATGCCCTTACATGGACACACACACACACACATACACTTATTCAGAGTGAAGGCAGGAGGTATGTGTAACCTAAGGACTTCCCTTAGTTTAAGCAGTGTAACCCCGGGAAAGCCCTAGACAGGGAACAGTGAGCCACTGTAAAGCAGTGGCTGCATGGCCCATACCCCATAACAGCAATCACACTAACAGTTCATTCTCAGAAAGCCTGCCTGCTTCACCTGTGTCAGATATCAGGGCTTTGCAGTTAGTTTAAACAGCAATTTATGAGACAGATAACCGAATGCCTGACATGTCACATGAGAGGTTAAGAGACTTTCCCAAGGTCCCACAGCTGGGAAAAAGAAGGTGAGACAGGAAGGCCTTGAGAATTCAGAGGAGGGTTCATGCAGGGATGGGGTGGTAGTGGTGGTGGTGGTGGTGGAGCGGTAGTGTGGGTTGGTAATAACTCAACAAAATGTGGCAGAGAGTGAGTCATTCAAAGCCCTTAGGCCACAGGGAGCCTCACTTTTCCATGATGGCTTGGTTACAGAGCAAACACTTCTGGTGGTAGTAGTGGGGGAAATCCTGGACCTCTAGATCAGTCAGCAGGCAAGACAGGCAGAGGCCGGCTGCCAGTCTTCTGGTATTTGGTTTCAAGGAGTCCTCCTATTCCAGTGATGGGCTGTGAAGGCCAGAGGACCCTCAGTTTGTCTCGGTGCTTTCCTGGATGCTGATGTGGACGGTGTCCAGAGCCAGAAGTCAGCAGAGGCAGCCTAAGTCTTCTGCAGCTCTGGGCATGGAGGCGGAGCTCCTCTTCATAGTGAGGATGGGTGGTACGCGTCGCAAAGGTACTGCATTCAGAGGGGACAGTGACCGGTCAGGCACCAGTGCTACGGCGTGATGCACCCATCTTGGCCAGGAGCCAGTGTTTTGCTGGGTCACTGGGCAGGAAGATGGGAGTATCTTGCTTAGATGGGAGTATCTTGCTTAGATGGGAGTATCTTGCTTAGATGGGAGTATCTTGCTTAGATGGGAGTATCTTGCTTAGGTGTCTGAGTAAAGTGGGATGAGGGGACAGGGGAGCATCAGACTGAGACTGAAGAAGTGTAACTCAGTACCACAGCCACGGGGCCAACCACATGGTCTGCTGACTAGCTTCGTGCAGCCCTGGGAAAGCTAACTAACTTTCCAGCTGTGATTTTGCTTCCTCGGTGGCTGAAGTTGCTAACATTTTTTTATTTCCAGGATGTAAAGTGACCAAGGCCAACTCCTCTATACCAGTCTAATGTCACGCAGATGTCTAGTGAGACAGAGACCAGAAGGATGCAAAAGATGCCAGGGGACACCTCCTAGAAGGGTTACTTTTCAACTGCTGGAGTTGAAAAAGACAAAAGCAAAACAGAATTGACCCAGGACACCCCAAGACCAAGTCTCCAGCACAAAAGAGCTTGATTTGCCCTAGAGGGACAAAGGGCAGGGAATACGAGACAAAAAGCCAGGAGATGTAGAAAAAATATCTCGTATGTGTATGGACGTGGCACCAGCCAATAATAAATTTGATGGCCTCTAGCTTAGGCAGGGAATAGGAGATGGGACATTGTGTAGGCAGAAAGGATTCTGGGACAGAGCCAGGCAAGGGAGATTTGCCTGGGAAGATATAATAAGACAGACGCTTGGTACCTGAGCACAGGTAACCAGCCATGTGACAAAATGTAGATGAGAACAAATGGGTTATTTTAAGTTATGAGTCAGAGAAGAACCTAGCTATGTGGGCAAGGTATTTGTAAATATATTTTGAGTCTGAATTTTATTTCTGGGAGCGTGGGGCTGGGAGGAAGAACAGACCTAACTTCTACAAGAGGATAGGGAGAAGGGGAAGGGAACAAGGGAGAGGAGAAAGGGTCTTTGTTTTGGAGTGGGACAAAGGACTGCCTCTGGATAGACAGGAGACAGATGTGGCCCATAGGTAGTTTATAAAGGTTCAAGGGGGAAGCCTCACGTTAGGATGAGGTGTTTACTTTTGGGTATGTTAATTAGGTGAGCCAAAGGGAGCTTTTGATTGCTGGATTTTAATATTTTGATAGCTGGGCCTTGGTGGTCAGCTTCCAGAGAAGGAAATGGCCAGATAAGGGAATAGATCTTGGTGGCTAGCTTGAGGAATGTAATCTAACAGTTCTTAGCAAGTCAGAGGGAGAGAGGGAAAACGGCAAGGTCTGCCAGAGCTATGTTTGCCATGCTTGGGCTGGCTAGGGTCCCTTCAGGAGTCATGACAGAACTGTCAAAGGTTTCAATGAGGGTGGATGGCACCCTCTACGACGCCAAAGTGCATTTTTTTTCCTCTGACACCAACTAGTGCGACCTTTACACCAAGATGCAAATTAAAGAGGAGAAAATACCGCACGTAGCAAAAATCCAAACTAGGGAGGAGCCTGGGCCACGGAGGCCCGGCCTAGCATCAGGAAATGCAGCCTTGGCAGCAGGCTGTGGCTGTCCTGGGGATGTGCCATTGTCCTCCTCCACAGACTGCCAGCCACATGGCCCCACTTTGCTGACCTGAGTGGTGGGATGCTGGTGCTGCAGCAGAGTTGGGGTGGCTACCAACTAGGCCTCTAGTTAACGACCAAGGTACAGAGCCTCAGAGGATGACCGTGGTTCACCCAGTATAGAGGACAGAGTGGTCTACTGGGTGGTGGACAGGGTGGCGATGAGCAGACTCCAAAGCCCGGATTTGTTTTCCCCAGTTTGCCTGGTTGCCTGGTTTGCTGCCAGGGACAGAGGCTGCAGGTGCCTAAGGAAGGCGGAGGAGTAGTGTTTGCGCCGCAGGAAGTGTGTATGACTCGTGTGACCTCGAAGATGTGGAATTCTGAGAGTCTGCTTTTGGAAACCCTGTGAGGTGCTGTCTTGGTTTGGGTTTTATTGCTGTGAAGAGACACGGTGACCATGGCAACTTCTATAAAGGAAAGGATTTAATTGCGTTGCCTTACAGTCTAGAGGTTCTATCCGTTATCGTCATGGTAGGAAGCACGGCAGTACCCACAGGGCTGGAGAGGTAGCTGAGAGTTCTACATCTTGATCAGAAGTAGGCAGCAAGAGACTGTGTGCCTCACTGGGCATAGTTTGAATATAGGAGACCTTGACACCTGCCTCCACAGTGACACACTTCTTCCAATAAGGCCACATCTACTCCAAGGCCACACCTCCTAGTGCCTAGGAGCCTAGTGCCACTCCCTATGGCCAAGCATTCAAACACATGAATCTATGGGGGTCATGCCTATTCAAACCACCACGGGTACAATGCCGGAACGAACCCTGAGGGCATACTCTAGGGACCAGCAACCTCCCAAACAGCTCACCAATCTTTCTGCAGCCTTCTGTTAATTTCTGTGCTGCACTAGGCAGAGAGCAAAGGGCCACTGCCCTGCCAGATGACTGTGGGGAGGAAAGGAGAGAGAGGAGGAGTTGTATCCATTTCTTAGCATCCCAGCCTCCCCTCCAAACTCCACTGGCCGCTGGCTCCTTGGTTTGTGTTTCTTCTTTGCCTGAGGGTGGAGATGCCTCCCCTCACTCCTCTTAAGCAGCTTAAGCCAATCACTGGTTCCAGATTAATAGCTGGGAGTAGAGGGGAACTGGGGAGAAGCAAAACTGATGGGAAGAGAAAGGAGCCTAGTCCCAGCCACCACCCTCTCTCCCCACCTCACTGATGACTTTTTCAGGCATGGCTTCTCTTCCCAGGACCCACCTGACCTCTAGTTAGAATGAGTTCCTCTTCTTCTACAATAGTCCTCCATGGCCCCATCTCCAAGTAAGACTCCTCCCAACCACTCAACTTTCTCCTCCTCCTCTTCCTCTTCTTCCTCTTCCTTCCTCCTCCTCTCCTTCTTCTCCTCCCCTTCTCCCCCTCCTCCTCTTCTTATTTATGAGTATGGGTGTTTTATGAGGTTCTCAGATTCATGTTATGGACCGTTGTGAATAGCCATGTAGGTGCTGGGAATACAATGCTGGTCTTCTGGAAAAAACAGCCAGTGCTCTTAATCACCAAACACTTCTTGCCCAGACCCCCAAATCACTTCCCACCCCTGCCAGTATCTCCCATTCTGCCTCCTCCCCTAACCCCCATCATCTCCTGTCAATTCTGTGGTCACATAGACCCACAAGCACTCTGACCTGTCTGTCCTTCTGCAGTCGGAGCCTAGGTCCTGCCCCCTTTCTGTCCCTTTCCTTCTCACCAGGTTCCCCCTCCCCTCAAGCCACAAGCCACTAGCCTGACAGGATAGCTGGAGTCTCAGCTGGAACCAGAGATAGAGTTTGGAGTTTGATGTCTTGTCCCTTGGAGATAGGGTCACCATGTGCAGATATACATGCAGGCAACACACACACACACACACACACACACACACACACACACACACACACACAGTCAGAGTTAGAGACAGACAGAGAGACAGATAGAGAGACAGAGAGATGAGACACAGAGAGACAGAGTGAGACAGAAAGACAGAGACAGAGACAGAATGACAGACACACAGAGAGAGGCAGTTGTCTTTTTAATTTAGTTTTGGGTAATATTTTTCTTTCTTCTTAAAATTAGCCAGGGTCTCCTTATATAGCTCAGCCGGACCTGACTGCTGGGATTACCTGAGACAGCACCACCCCTCCTCTTTCTTTCTCCCTCTTCACTCCATTTTAGGACCATCCTCTCACTCCTCCCACCGCCCCCGCAGTACCGATCACTGTCTTTCTCAACAGGTAGGTCTGCATCTTTCCTTCTAAGCTCTTCTCTTTGAATTTGAATTGATTCAATTACTATAAGAATAATAATAAATAAAAACCACTTTAATTTTATGTGTACAAGTGTTTTCTCTGTGTACCATGTATGTGTCTGGTGCCTGCAGAGGCCAGAAGAGGGCATTGGATCGCCTGGAACTAGAGTTATAGACAGTTGTGGGCTGCTATGTAGATGGTGGGAATTGAACCTGGGTCCTCTGGAATAGTCAAACTGATCGGTTCTTAGATGATCTTAACTGCTGAACCATCTCTCCAGCCCTGGTAATAAGGTTTTAACATTCTTTTACAGAAGGAGGGAGGCGAGGGTCACCGGCTTTTCCCCTGAGATTTTAATCACTCCTACCCATCTGCTTGGTGATGCTATAGCATACGGGCCAGAAGGTTGATGGGCTGTGGGCGGCTCTTCAGTGGTGCAGCATCAGTGTTTAGAGGATGTTACAGGGGCATGGAAAGGGAAAGGAGCCTGTCTCCCTGGAATCTGGCTGAAGCCCCTCGCCATCTGACTAATAAGATTCCCAACATTTGCTGCGAAGGTTGCTGACGCAGACTTAATATTCCTTTCTTATTTTTTTTAATTTAAGAATATGACTCTGTTTTTTTTTTTCTGCTTCTCCTTGGAACTAGTCTTTGTTCTCTTACAGTGCATTTAAATGAATTCTCTTTGTCTCTCAAAGGATCGGTACTTTTTTTTTTTTAACTGGTCAAGCTACCATGCTTCTGCCACACCGTTTTTACACAGCGTTTTGTTGCCCTGTATGAGGGGAAATAAAAACCACTTTTTCCTCTCTTGGCCATTTCTTGTTCTGACACTTGTGGCAGCTCCCGGATGATTCAGAGGCAGCTGCTGATGTCTGACCTGAACTGTGACCCTAGCTTGCTAACATGTATCAGTGTGTAAACTGAGGCATTCCTGTCCAGTCCACATCTTACAGGAAGTGTTACATTCTGTTCACAGCTGAAGGTCGTTGACCAAGACAACTGTTTGCTGGGACCTAAAGGCAATGGAAAAAAAAAGAGGACAGACAGCCTGCTATATATAGTCTGTCAGGGGGGCAAGCCATTGTAGTGACCCTCTCCCGCTCAATGTGTGGCTACCTCATCCTGGGGAAAATGTTTCCTATATTGTGAGAACCTCCCCCCACCCCTTTTCCTCTCCTTTCTTCTCTCTGGAACCATGGAGCAAAACAGCACAGCATGTGTGGCCAGCCTTTGTGCCCACTAGCCCAACTTTCTTTCCTCCTGTGTTGGCACCCACTGTTTCCTGGGGGAGGGAAGGAATGGAGTGTGTATGGTTGGCATATGTACCCAACTACTCTACTCCTGATTAGACTTCACAGTCTGAGAAACTTGTGGGTAAGTCTCCCCATTTTATTCAATATTAGAGATGTTAAGGTGTTGGAAGTTCCCCAAAGCTGAGCTTGATCTCCTGTCCTCAATTGAAGAGAAAAGAAATAGAGAAAGAAAAGAAATTTTAAAAATTGAGAAAGATCTACTGGGCCAGGGCAGAACTGAATTCGAAGAGTGCTTGCTCAGTGTGGGAAATGTGAGAGAAACATACTGTGTTTTCTACACATAGTTAAGTAAGAAAAAGAAGTCTCACTACATTTAAAGAATATAGTAAAAATGTCACCTTGTGGGCTGGAGAGATGGCTCAGTGGTTAAGAGCACCAACTGTTCTTCCAAAGGTCCTGAGTTCAAATCCCAGCAACAACATGGTGGTTCACAACCATCCGTAATGAGTTCTGGTGGTTTTTTTCAGCGTTTTCCTGAATCCAAAAATATATGCTCCAGATTGCACACTGTGCCCAAAACTGCCTTCTGTTTATCAACTGCACTGTGTTGAATTTGCCAGTTGTACCAATGTGAGGCAGGCCACGCTCACCACCTCAGAACAGGTACAAAATCTCCATGGCTTTAGAAATAAGGAGCCTGTGAGACCCACACTAAAACTTTTTACATTGCTGAAAAACTTTGGATTGCATGGTTGTTAGATCTATCTATCTATCTATCTATCTATCTATCTATCTATCTATCTATCCATCCATGTATGTATGTATGTATGTATGCATCTATCTATCTATCTATCTATCTATCTATCTATCTATCTATCTATCTATCTATATTCCAGACCCATTCCCTACACTTAACATGCCCTGTTTTTTTCCCCAGTCCTGCTTAAAAGCTCCAGAGAGATGTGGGTGTGATGTCACTCTGCCTTTAATCCCAGTGTTTGGAGGCAGACACTGGTCTACAGAGCAAGATCCAGACAGTCAGGGCTACATAGAGAGACCTTGTTTTACTTGTCTTAACATAAAATAGAAAGCATTGGGGAGGGAAGAAGGTAAGGAGGGGGAGAGGGCGGGAGGGAGAGAGACAGAGAGACTGAGACGGAGAGATATTGATTTATGTCTCCAGTGTGACACATTAGGAAGAGAGCAGGTAAAGACATCAGGTGCCCTCCAAGCCCATCTTTGGTGTCCTGGCCGAGGCTGAGGCTTGCCTGGAGGACAAGGAGCACACACAAGTATGCAGGCCTGGGCCAGGTGTGGTCATTCTAGTCTTCGCTGTCTCTGCTCCAGTCTTTCCTAACAAGTTGTCAGAGCTCCGTGAAATCTCTTCCTGGTGGACAAGCTCCTCTTCTGGCTGTACCAAGCTTTCTTTCTTTCTCCCAGCATGCATGAGATTCCTAGGGAATCTGAAATTCCTTTGATGCCATTATTTCAATTGTCTGACAGCCAAAGAGAGGCAGAGTTCTCTTTATAATATTGTTATTCCTGTGGGACCACAAATTTGAAAAGTTAACTCAGTATTTCCTTGGGGAAAATGTTACCTGTAACATCTTCTCTTCTCCCCATGGCCAAAAGCCCAAGGACTACCTATGTACGTGCACACACTCAACACACACGCACACACGCACTCACACACACGCACACGCACTCACACACAGAGCAACTCACTATGACTGAACCCAAGACCGGAAATTCATACCATGGAAAACTCAATGTTTAAGAAAGTCCTGAGAAAGGAAAGACTTTTTTGAATGACCAAAGAATGGAGAAATAGAAACTTTCCTTTCAAAACAGACTCTAGAGAGATGACACAGTGGTTAAGGGTACTTACTCCTCTTTCAGAGAACCTGAGTTCAAAAGTTCAGATAGGTGGCTCATAAGTGCCTGTCACTACAGTTCCAGGGGAGCTGGCGCCCTCTTGTAGTTGCTGTGAGCAAGCACACACCTGGGGTGTATTCATGTAAACAGAGAGAGAGAGAGAGAGAGAGAGAGAGAGAGAGAGAGAGAGAGAGAGAGAGAGAGAGATATCATGGAGTAAGAAAATATCTTGGGAGAAAAAACTAATACGAATGAGGTTGTGCTGGGAGTGGTGGCGCACTCCTTTAATCCCAGCACTCGGGAGGCAGAGGCAGGTGGATTTCTGAGTTCGAGGCCAGCCTGGTCTACAAAGTGAGTTCCAGGACAGCCAGGGCTACACAGAGAAACCCTGTCTCAAAAAAAAAAAAAAAAAAAAAAAAAAAAAAGAATGAGGTTCTGAGTCTTGACCAGAAATAAAACAAAATTAGGTCAAGCATATCCAGAATTATAGTCTCAGGCAAAACATTTGTCAAATGATCAGTGTGTATACATGAAGAATTGACATGGAATGTACATGATCACCTGTCCAGGGATGGTACTACCCATAGTGGGCTGGCCCTCCCACAGCCCCTCCCACATCAGTTGCTAATCAAAATACCCACAAACTGTCCACAGGCCAGTTTGAGGGAGGCATTTTCTCACGTGAGATTCCATCTTCTCAGATGACCGTAGCCTGTGACATAGCAAAGGTCTTTTTTTGTAGCAAACTGGTGCGAGACTATTAATGCAGTGCCAAGCCATGTAACCTCCAAAATTAGTGTTTTTGTTTTGTTTGTTGTTTGTTTTTCTTGTATCTTGTTTTGTTGTTTTGTTTTTTTTTTTGCCAGCTGAAACAAAGCTGGAGGGTTTCTTTGGGATTCTACCACACCTGTCATAACAGGGCTCACAGGCTCACAGGGTCTGTAGTGAGGGCACCAGTGGCTTCTCTAACCTTGGGTAGAGACTGACTGCATGGATTCCTACAGCTAAGAATCACTGGATTTTCCCCTTCTCTTGAAGATGATAGTCATCTCAAAGGACATGCTGAGGGGCTGGAGAGATGGCACTTGCTGCCCTTTCAGAGGTAGCACTCCAGTTCATAAGTTCATCCATGCACCCAGGTCAGGTTTGAGTAACAGGCTGATGAGGCCATGCTCACCTGCGGCCTCTTTCTGACAGCTGCTATAGAGAGGAAACGTGATCCCCTAGCACGAGCCTGCCCAGGGATCAGTAAAGCGTCAGGTGTCCAGATTCCAGAGACTGATGACTGCCATTCTTCTCCAGATCTCAGAACAACAGAACTCAGGCTGCCAGGTTCTCTGGGCTATCCTTGGTCTGTTGGTGGCAGTTGTGTGACACTGGATCCGCCACTCTTTAATGAGTACACCTCAACGGGATGTGTCCTGACTTCCTGTGTTTCCTTAGGGTTGTACATTCCTGCCTGGAATCCCCAACTCCCCCAGGAACCACAGCCAGCCTGGCTGTGTAAAACCTGCCCCTTCCTTCTGAGACCTGATGGAAGGGACCCTCACTGTGACTCACAGCCTGAACTCTCATTAAAGTTTCTGCCATGCTGTCTATGAACTCTCCTCATACCCTCACCATGTAGTTGTCTGTCTGTCTGTCCAAGCCATTAAGAATTTTTCTAATAAACTCCTTATCTAGAGGGACAATCTATCCCGGTGCCCCAGACCTGAGCCTTTTACCACCTATCCATTCAGCCATTTTTTTTTTCCAAAACATAAAAAATGGTTGGATGTCTCTCATGCCTGGGTCCATGGCTGGGCATATGACATCTAAAGATGAAAACGTTTAGTATCTGCCTTCAAGAAAGTCATGGTCTAATTGAGAAGACATAAATAAATTAAGCCCAGGCTTTGGGAATTGTTTGGATATTAATTCCTGCATTCGGCATGTGCTAACTGTGAGCTCCTGCTGTGCGGGATGCCATGTTCTCCCAAGCTTACAGCGACTGAGGTGAGGTTGGAGTTCACACAGCATGCCCACAAGGCAGCCTCAGAGTTGCAGTGGAAAGGGGCATCTCAGCTCCAAACTGCTTATCTTGGAAGTGAGCAGCGTTACTTCTCAGAGTCCATGGACCAGATGCAGTCACGTGGCCCCAACCTAACTCAGCCAAAAGGTCAGCTGGAAAATGTCGGGAAGGCCTCACGAGTCTTAGTGGGCACAACCTCATCATGGGTTCTTGGCACGCAGTGTTCGGAAAACAGCCCTCTTCAAGGAGTTTAAACACTGAGGCAGGTAAGTGAAGGAAAAAAGTCGGCGGAAGCTTTACTCTTCCCGCCTCGGGGCCGAGGAGAGTGGGCGCCAGCTCTTATGTCCCACCTGCTTGCTAGATTTCCACTGCTACCTGAAACGCAGGGTTTAACAGCCGAATACTCAAAGCCACGTAGTTTCACCTCCTGTGCCTTAAGCAATCAGGAATTGTTTATTTTTTTTTTTTTAGGGTTTGATTTTTAATTTTTTTTTTTTTTTTTTTTTTTTTTTTTTTTTTTAGTAACAGGGACTCTTTTTTTTTTTTAAGATTTATTTATTGATTATATGTAAGTACACTGTAGCTGTCTTCAGACACTCCAGAAGAGGGAGTCAGATCTCATTACGGATGGTTGTGAGCCACCAAGTGGTTGTTGGGATTTGAACTCTGGACCTTCGGAAGAGCAGTCGGGTGCTCTTGCCCACTGAGCCATCTCACCAGCCCCTGATTTTTAATTTTTAAAAGGATGTGTAGGTGTGTGTGTCTGCGGTAGTACGTGGGTGCAGGTGCCTAGGGGAAGCCAAAGATATCCGATGCCTCTGGGGCTGGCAGGCAGTGGTGAGCCACGTGATGTGGATGCTGGGAACCAAACTCAGGTCCTCCGGAGGAGCAGTGCACACTCTTAACCACTAGCTCATTCACAGACACCAAAACAGCACAGGAGATGCATAACTCTCCCTCATTTTTTGGCACAGGAGTATCAGTGAAAAAATGAACAGCAGTTCAAGGACTGTCTGGTAGTCCTCAAAGCCCCTCCTTCCTTCCTTTCTTTTGGTGTTTTTAAGGCAGGGTTTCTTGTTTGTTTGTTTGTTTGTTTGTTTGTTTGTTTGTTTGTTTTTCTGTAACCCTGACTGCCCTGAAACTCACTCTGTACACTGGACTGGCCTCAGACTCACAGAGACTCTCCTGCCTCTCCCTGACAAGGGCTAGGATTAGAGGTATAGATCACCACAGCCTGGTCACACTGCCCCTCTGAAGCTTGGGTTTATTGGGTTCAATGGTTGGATTCATATATATTCTATCTATCTATCTATCTATCTATCCATCCATCTGTCATTAACATATGTACATTTGTGTGTGTGTATCCATCTATCTATCCATCTGTCATTAACATATGTACATTTGTGTGTGTGTCTATCTATCCATCCATCCGTCATTAACATATGTACATTTGTGTGTGTGTGTGTGTTTACAGGATTTACAGGAGTACTCTGTGTGCCAAGGCCTCTGATCCTTTGGAGCCGGAATTATACATTGACTATAACTGACATGGCTTTGGGAACCAATAGAACCTGGGTCTTCAGGAAGAGCAGCAAGTGTTCTTAACCATTGGGCCATCCAGCCCAAGTGCATATGTTACATTTTGAGTATTGCTTCATAAAAATCTTGTGAAATTGAAGATCCAAAACTTTGATGCCTGTAATATGAAAATCACCAGGCAACTTGGAATGAACTCATTTATGACATTAATGAACGTCCATGGAGTCTGAACCAGAGAAAAACAAAATCAAAAACAAAAACAAAACCCCAACCAAACCAAACCAAACAAAAAACAACCCCTCACCCACCAAACTGGAGAGTGTATATAAAATATTGGAATTTTGGAATGAAGATGGATTTTAGATGTGAAGGTATTAGAGGTTTGAGAATATCTTCTAACTCTCTGCAAAGGGGACCTGGTTCACAATTCACTTTAGGGGTGGCTTTGAGAAGAAGTGAGGTAGAAATGGTAGCATGTCCCTCTCTCTTGTTTTGTTTTTTAAAGATTTATTTATTTTATATATGTGCATACACTGTCGCTGTCTTCAGACACGCCAGAAGAGGGCATCGAATCCCATTACAGATGGTTGTGAGCCACCATGTGGTTGCTGGGAATTGAACTCAGGATCTCTGGAAGAGCAGTCAGTGCTCTTAACCGCTGAGCCATCTCTCCAGCCCATTCCTCTCTCTTAAAAAGTATAATTTTGGTGTCTACTGGTATATCCCCTGAATGCCTGGAGTCTTCATGGCCACTAGAGACCTCTGGAGTTAGAATGACACATGGCTGTGAGCTACCCTGGTCATCTGGAAGAGCAGATATGTTCTTCCACATGGAGCCATGCCTTCGTCCTGTCCTTCTCTTCGTACCTGACTCCAGTAATCCCTTCTCAAAGCTAAAGCATGCCAGTGTGAGGTCGTAGGTCACGATGGACCTAGTGGGTAGGCTTTGATTGGACAAATTCCTGTGTTCCTGATAAGCCTGTATGATAGCTGCCTTTGTGTCAGGTGAGGGTGAGATCTCAGTGGCTTTGTGCAGTGAACCAGGGTTCTGTGCTTTCTGTTACCGTCCATGGTTAATGGAATAGAAAGCAAAGCAAACCAGCAAAGCCGTTAATCAGAGCTGAAGCTCAGGGTCTCCAAACATTTGGATGGCTCTCTGCTGTGTGAGATCTTGCCTTCTGTGGGAGTTTAGGTTTTTCTGTTTCGATTTTATTAGGTGTGTGTGTGTGTGTGTGTGTGTAAGATGGGGCTTGGTTGTCCAGGAGAAGCATACGGGGACTTAGCCTGGAGAGGCATGGTCAAGAGTTCTATATGTCACACAGGACTGTCTTCTCCAAGATGTTAGATGGAGACACTGTTCTCAATGAGGGGAGGATCCAGGTAGGTGTAGGGCAGTGCCAGGCCTCGGTTCCTCTCCCTGATGCCCTTGGAGATCTGGATCAGCTTTCTCTGGAAGGCAGCCACGCTTCGCCGGGGGGCATCCTCTGTGAAGTGTTCATCTGGATAGTGGCCCAGGGGCCTCTGGGGATCAATCACAAGGTTGAGCTGCTGAGGTCACCATCTTCTGAGCAGCTGTGACCCACCATGGCTGGCTCTGCCCACAGTGTGTGCCTGGGCCCGGTCACCTTACACAGTCCTTGGTTGAGCCTCACCCTGCCTCTACTCTAAGTCTTTTCCTAAATGACAGTGATTCTGTAAGCAATTACACTGTTTAACTTGAAGATTTAAAGGAGCATTTAGTCCCATGTTACCATCATTGATGAAAGTGAGTTGGACACTTGATCCTCATGTGAAGGTCGTTGAGAGTTGTGTGTTAAGAGCTAAGGTCATTAGGAAAATTTAGTCAGGTGTGTATGTGTGTGTGTGTGTGGGGGGGGTATGAGTCAGGGTTGAGTTTGGGTTGAGTTTGCAAACAATAGATCCGTTCCTATCCAGCCTAGCCTGGCCTGACTCCCAGCTCCTTACTTACTTGGTCCCCAGGTTCTGCGCTTAGCAGCCAGAGAGCAATGATGTGATAACTTGACGAATTAACTGCTGGGAGCGTGGCTATGAAACTCTCAGGCCGGGCCTGGCCTTTGGAAGTAGGTGGTGGTAGCTGCATGGTAGGTGGCAGATTGGGCATCCAAACACAAGAGTCGAACTGAAGGCAGAGAAGATAAAATGAGACCAAGACTCTGGCCCTCCACTGTAATGCCTGTAGGCCTGGCCTGACCTTTCCTTACCTGGCCTGAACTGACAGCTGCATGCTTGGCTGAGCAGGTGAATATCACCATGGTGATATACTGGACCAGGGCTTCCCGGGTATCCAACAAGGAGGGCATACCTGTGGGAAGAGCTGGGCTGGGGCCAGGCATCCTGGGGAACTGAGGACCTCACAGAGAGGGTGGGGTGGTGCCGTGCCCAAGGGCTAAGGTCCCTGTACCTGAGCTTTCTCGGCCGAGGAAGCCCTCAGAGAAGATCTCCCTCACCCAGGCCTGGAGCTCTTGGTCATCTTGGACGGATGTGTCACTTGGATAGTAGATGCTGACTATTTCAGAGACAAAGCTGCAACGAATACCTGGATTCAATCCCTGACTCCAAACCTGCTCCTCTCTGAGAAGCACCATTGTCCAGGGCAACCCACACAAGGCCTCCTTGGTGGGAACCTTTCCAGTGCACCCCATCTCCTGCCCAGGCTTTCTGCCCATGTGGCTTCCTGGGGATGGTTCCCTCACCTCTTTATTGCCCCCCAGATCTGCATCCCATCATCTCGGTAATAGTAGCCTGGGATGTCTTCCACACCTCGGGCTCGGATATCTTCAGGGAGACACAGGACAGAGTAGTTCAGCTGCTCCATGTTTCTCTTTATCAGGTCAGAGAATCCCCCAGTGCCAAGGCCTGTGGACTGAGGGAGAGAACGCCTAGCTTCAAAAGCAGGGGCAGCAGAGATACTAGGGTAACAGGGGCCATGCCCACCCCAGATCTCCATCTTCTTCCCACCCCTCCAAAGGCAGCTCCTACCTTGTCTATCAACTTCCCAGGGGCAACGAGCAGCTCCCGGGCAAGCGTGTTGATGTGCAGTGTGTACCGAATGTGAGGAATCAATAGCTGGAAGGAGATGGCAAGATGGGGAGCTCAAACCTGTTCCCCCAAACCAAACGCCCTGTGAGTCACACAGAGAGTCAGCAAGGACACTGTGCAGTTTGTGACAGCGTTCCCTGCCCAGTGAAGAAGGTTAGGGAGGCCCCATAGCATCTTGTCTAAGGCTTTCCAGCGGGCCTTTCTTCCCGCTGACACCAGATCAGTTTGTCAATGAGAACCTTGGGAACTTCCTGAGATGTCCTATCCCTCTGGCAGTCAGAGAGCCATGGAAAGCAGGGCTGGGGCCTGGCCCTGTGGAGCTGTTCCTCACAGCGCACTCAGAGAAGCAGGTGCTGGGAGTCACAGTCAGAAGACTCAGAGTGGAGAGCATAGAACAGGCCTAGGGCCTCGCTGGATGCATGTGTTTCCCTCACCAAGTGCACATTTCTCTGAGAAGACAGGGCTTCCCCTCCCAGGGAGGCTTACACTTTCTGATTTCTGCTTAGACATTCTCTTAGGCCCTGGATATGACCTTACCCTATGTTCTTCCGTCAGAATGGGAGCCCTGCATCCAAGCCTGGGACGATAAGGTCAACTGAGGGAAGGCCACTTGGAACATGAACCAGAAGATACAACATAATCCAAGGAATCTATGGGATTGGCTGCAGGCTACACCACCTTGTGTGTTTAGAGAAAGGGTCTCTGTGTAGTAGTCCTGGATCTCCTGGAACTGTGCTATGTAGACCAGGTAGGTCCCAAAGTCATTGTGATCCTCCTGCCTCAGCCCTCCAAATGTAGGGATTAAAGGTGTGTGCCACCATGTCTGGCTTGGACCAACTTGTTGAGCCACTGACCTTGAAGAGAGGGTGACACCTAGGCAGCTGACGTAATGTGGCCAAGGCAAAGACTTCTGGAATCAGATGGGCATGCAGCAGATGTGTGACAGCCTCATGGATGTAAAACTCAGAATTGCGAACCCAGGTCTTGGCCAGCAACCAGTCCCACGTGTCATCGCTGGGCAGGAAGATGGGGTTGTCTGGCCCGGGAGTCTGTTTGAGCTGGTGGACCAGAGCAGCAGAGAGTCAGGCAGTGGCAGTATCTGTCACCCACTCAGTGGGACCCTCTGTACTCTGCCATTGCCCTTGTCCCCTGCCTTCTTACAGACCTGGATGGCAATGGGAAGCAGGGGTCCGGACCCTGAGCTCTGGTGTAACAGGGTCATCGGGGCTGCAGAGAACTGAGGCTTTCCATTGAGGATGTTGGTGTGGACTCCAGAAAGAATGCCATGATCCACCAAGAACAGGGAGCCCTTCTGCAGGAGAAAAGGGAGCCCTGAGTGCACCTGGCTTCCTAAAGCAGGCGGCAGGGAGCAGGGAGAAGACCCAAGGTTGGGGCTGGAGAGATGGCTCAGTGGTTAAGAGCACTGACTGCTCTTCCAGAGGTCCTGTGTTCAATTCCCAGCAACCACATGGTGGCTCGTAACCCTCTGTAATGGGGTCTGGTGCCCTCTTCTGGTGTGTCTGAAGCAAGCAATGGAGGTTTACTCATATGCATAAAATAAATAAATCTTTAAAAAAGAGAAGGAAAGGAAAGGAAAGGAAAGGAAAGGAAAGGAAAGGAAAGGAAAGGAAAGGAAAGGAAAGGAAAGGAAAGGAAAGAAGACCCAGGGTTACCCAGGGAGTCCATTTTGAGAGTTGGTTCTTGGCATGCAAGGCAGAGTTGGTCCCTCTGTCTCCAGTAGGGGATGAGCTTGGAGAAACTAATAGGGTTTGCAGAGCTTGCAGTTTGGGCCCCACCCACCTCCAACTCAGCCTGCAGACTGGTTCCAGGGCCCAGCACTGGGGCCACCATTTCATCAGTGACCGGGAAGTTGTTTGGGAGACTGTGACAGCGGCGAATCAGGACCGGGTTGATGCCATTTAGGAACTGGGAGGCGAAGAAGGCATCTTCCTGCCAGTGTGCAAACACATACTCTGCAGGAGGGGGGAGGAGGAGAAAGGGAGGAAGGGGGAGAGGGGAACCAGTCACCAAGGCTCCTACAGGTCTCTTTTGACCCTCCTGGGTACCTATTCATTTCTGACCTGGATTTGGTTACTGACTATTCCTTAATCTCAGCCATCATCATCATACACACCGTCTACCTGAAACCAGCTCGTGAGGCCCACTAGCCTCAAATGCAGGATAACTGTGAGTCTTCTCCACCACAGCCTCCACAGCCCTCTTGGCATCCCAGGGCATGGCGAGTTGTCTCCTTGACTGTACATGGCAGAACCTAGAATCTCCCTAGGCAGCAACTTCCTTCTCCCCGCACTGAGGGCCACGGACTCTCCATCCTTGGTGTCTCTGCCCATCTGTCCACTTTATCCCTACACAGCCACAGCCTTGATGAGGCCACCAAACTCTGTCCTCAGCTGATAGCCCATGGCTGATCATCCTGCTGGCCCTCTGGCTCCACCCCATGGCCTGGAGCACATTCAGTAGAATCATTCGCAGCAGGTTGCTAGTCCCTAGCATCGTGCTCGGGAAACCCCTATTCTTCTGTCTTTAGGACCTTCGTCTTTCCTGTTCTCAGTCCTTAAAGGACTCTCTGCCCCATACTTCATCCTCAGTGTAAATACCCACTGAACTCTCCCCCTCCCCGTTAGAACTTCCTGGGACACCCTGAAAACTAGGGTGGGTCCCCCTGTCACCTAATTCTGAAGCCAACAAGCCAAGGAACAGTAATGATGTAATGATGTGACGTTGAGTCTTATGAAAAACCACAGCCTGACTTCACTGTGAGGCCTCTGTCCTCAGCCCCAACCATAGTTTAACTGTTAGATTAGGTCAAGGGTCCCCTCTGCCTACCACCTCTTTCGTGTCTATGGGACAATTTAAGGTCTAGGAGGAAGGGCATGGAGCCCAGCTAAAGTCACAAGGTGAATTGTTGCTCATAGTTAATTAGTTAATTAATTTTGTTCGTGCTTCCTGGCAGAGATGGGGACTGATATCCCAGAGAGGTTAGGATGCTGGCCCCAGTGGCTCACCTGCTGCTGGAGTCTTGCGGAAGTTAAACAGCCTTCTCATCTCCCTCAGACTCCTCCAGAGTCCTGTGCGGTCCAGGAGCCCTTTGACTTTCAGCTCCGTATACCTGATGGAAGATGGGAGGTGTGGGATAAGGCGCTAGGCCCCAGGAGACCCTCCTCTGTCTGCCTGAGATAGTCCATGCCCTAAGATAGCCACTGTCCTGAAGGATAGGACACTATGCCTTGGGCAGGGCTGAGTGAACCATGTAAGTAAGGTAAGGAACTGAGGAGAAGAGAGAATGTAGGACTGCGGGCAATGGACAGGGAGGCATCTTCACTGTGTAAGCCGAGTAAGCCCTTGGCTCCCCAACTTGCTTCTTGGTCACGATGTTTGTGCAGGGATAGGAAACCTGACGAAGACAAATTGGTACGGGGAATGGGGTATTCCTGTGTCAACCTGACCATGTTTTGGGGAGGACCGTGGAAGGACTTTGGAACTTTGAGCCAGAAGAGCCATTGAGATGTTAATAGCTTTGTGGGATATTCTGTAGGAACTTGGAAGATAATGTTGAGAACAGTGCAGAAGATGGAGGCCTGGCTTGTTAGATCAGAGGGAAGATTAAAGACTCTTATCAGGGCTGTTGCTATTTGATTGTGTTGATTTTGTGGGTTTGGATAGCTGGAGCTGAAGAATCAGCTGTGACTAACAAGATACTAGAACTACAAAATCTAAACCTTTGTATTTCTGGGACTATTGATGCTGGTTAGCTGGAGCTAAGAAATTAGTGGTGATTAAGAAGAGACCAGCATCAGTGAGGTGAAATCATCTGGGAAGTGCTTTCTGAGAACACAGAGATAGCAAAGGTTGTACCTTGTGCTGTGGCTGGACTTGGTAATATTCAGGTAAACCAGGTGGTACTGGTTTTGAAGGCAGGAAGGGGTCATGAAGAGTGGCTGAGGCTTGGCACTATGAGAGGCCATGGAAGGCCATTGGTGAAGGTGCAGCCTCAGTTGCAATTTATGGCCCAGGACTGAAGGGGTCAGGCAAAGGAGTTAAGGCTTGGCATCATGAAGAGAGCCTATGAGACGCTATTGGTGAAGCCTAGTTGCAGTGGAAGATAGCAGTGTTTTGGAGATGCCAGCACCATGAGATGACCACCACGAACAGTGGCAGCGGTGGAGAGCAGGCTGCTGGAGTCTTGAAGACAAGGTGTGTACTACAAAGGGCAGGGCTGGAGAAGTGACCCAAGCCCTTGGGGGAACCCAGAAGATCATGAGTGGTTCCTAGACATTGGACGGTTAAGAGTTTGATTTTGCTGTTGATTGTGACTGTGCCCTGATATTTTTCCCCTCTTGAAGGTAGAAAGTATTTTAGTGGAGCCCACAGTTAAGAGACTTTGAATTGTAAAAGGACTTTGAATTTTAAAAGATATTGGATATTTTAAAGGGATTGAAATTTTAATATGTAAAGCCTGTGGGACTTTTAAAGTTATTTAGATCGTGGGGATGAATAAGAAAGTAAGGGTTGAGGATTACTAGTGATGTGTTTGTGTTGTGTGTCAAGGTGTCCTGACCTGCTTGACTTCCAGTCCTGACTTCCTTTGACGATGAACGGCAATGTGGAAGTGTAAGCTGAACCCTTTCCTCCCCAACTTGCTTCCTGGTCATGATGGTTTGTGCAGGAATAGCAACCCTGACTAAGACACTCACGCGGAGTGGGCTTTAAAGAAGAGTTTGGCATTCTTCATCGCAGAGTACTTGATGTTGAGGTCCAAGTCTTTCACAGTCTCGTGGTCAAGGCAGCGAGGCCAACCTTCAATGTAAGTCTTCCAGCTAGAAGTGGGACAGACAGGTGAATGATCAGCAGCAGCTTCAGGAGCCCTTGCATGGAGAGAGAAGAATCCCTGCCCCAGGGGACCCTGGCCACAGCCAGCCCCCTTCTGCCAGGAGGGGCTCTCCTGAGACCCTCCCTTCTATGCTCACTGGGTTGGATAGAAGCTACATGTCCCCACAGGGAGACTTCTGAGCATATGACCTAACTTGGGTCAACAGGAGGAATGTGAGGTTGGAGCCCTGGGGTCTCTTAAGTGTCTGGATTATAGTGTGTAGATGTCGGGAACGTGACCTAGAAAGGAGCTTAACATTTGGTGTTTGGGTCATTTAAAAATTAGTCTTTTAGAGTTGAGGCCAATGTAGTGAGACCCTTTCTCTAACCAAAACAAAATTTAAAAGGCTGGGAATATGGCTCGCAGTAGAGCACCTGCCTAAGATGGACAAGGCCCTAGGTTCAATCTCCAGCATAAAAAAACTAAAACTAAGGGGCTGGAGAGATGGCTCAGCGGTTAAGAGCACTGACTGCTCTTCCAGAGGTCATGAATTGGATTCCCAGCAGCCATATGGTGGCTCACAACCATCTGTAATGAGATCTGATGTCCTCTTCTGGCCTTCAGGTGCACATGCAGAAAGAGCTCTCATGTATAAAATAAACTTTTAAAAAAAATCTTAAAAAGTAAAAATTAAACATCAAAAATTACTGCACAGCCTGAAAAGATGGCTCAGCGGTTAAGAGCACCGACTACTCTTCCAGAGGTCCTGAGTTCAATTCCCAGCAACCACATGTAATGGGCATGGCTCACAACTATCTGTAATGGGCAACCAATACAGTCTTCTGGTGTGTCTGAAGACAGTGACAGTGTACCCACATATATGAAATAAATATGGCAGGAGCAGCAGGGCTCGAAGAAAAAGTTCCTGCACTTGTTAAGCCTAACGTGTTTGACCTCCACATGCATATGATTGGTTGTGTTCATACACACATAACATGTAAAAAAATTAATTATAGGGAATTTTTTCTTTTTCTGTTTTTTAATTTTTGAGACAGGGTTTCCCTGTGTAGCCCTGGCTATCCTGGAACTGGCTCAGTAGATCAGGTTATTCTCAAAATCAGAGCTCAGTCTGCTTCTTCCTCCTGAGGGTTGGGGATTAAAGGCATGCACAACACTGCCCAGCACACATTTAAAAAAATAAATAAAAATAAAAATATTAAGATGGCCCTGGATATAAATTAGTAATGTGTGTTTACTCAGAATGCAAAAGACTTAGGTTCAATAACCAGTATTCAACAATTTAATAATGAAAAATGTTTTAGATTTGAGATTTTGATGTCAACGGGCAGGTTGCAATTAAAGTGTTCTGCCACCAGGTGGTGGCCAAACTCTTTGTCTCAAGCAACCCAGTACTGGCTTCATGTGGGGAATCTTGGTAAAATGGAGATTCTCACTTGGTAGGTATGAGGTGGGCCTGAGTGCTTGCCTTCTCTGACTGGCACCAAGAAGATGATAATGCTAGGGTTTGAAGCCTTACTTCAATTGTAAGTGCTGAGGGTCCACACTGAGAATAGATGGGGAACAATGCTAACAGCACACATTTAGGCAGGGCTTAGATTTCATGCTGTTGAGTACTTTTATTTTTGTAACAACAACACTTCTGCTCAAATTCTTGGCCCAAGAGGAACCACTCAGAATCATCAGGACATGGGAACCAAGGAACAGCTGGGGACAGGCTCCTTCAGGTTTCTGTCTGCTCCCTAGAACTGACCCTGTGCCACAGCTCTCCATACCCAAATTCATCCTGGAGAGAACTAGTCTCCCAGGAGTATTGACGCTCAGGCTTGCAGGAGGGACAAGCCACAGTTAGAGACAGCAAGACCAGCTAACACCAGAGATAACCAGAGGGTGAGAGGCAAGGGCAAGAACAAAAGCAACAGAAACCAAGGGTATCTGGCATGATCAGAACCCAGTTCTCCCACCACAGGGAGGAGCCCTGTATACTCCAACACACCAGAAAAGCAAGAGTGAATTAAAGTCACAGATCATGATGATGATGATAGAGGACTTTAAGAAGGACATAAATAACTCCCTTGATGAAATAAATACAGGAGAACACAAGTAGAAACCCTTAAAGAGGAAACACAAAAAAAATCCTTTAAAGAATTACAGGAAAACCCAACCAAACAGGTGAAGGAATTGAACAAGACCATTCAGGATCTAAAAACTGAAATAGAATCAATAAAGAAATCACAAAGCAAGACAACCCTGGAGACAGAAAACCCAGAAAAGAGATTAGGAGTCATAGATGCAAGCATCACCAACAGAATACAAGAGATAAAGAATCTCAGGTGCAGAAGATACCATAGGAAACATTGACACAACAGTCAAAGAAAATACAAAATACAAAAAGCTCCTAACCCAAAACATCCAGGAAACCGAGGACACAATGAGAAGGCCAAACCTAAGGATAATAGGTATTAAAGAGAATGAAGATTCTCAACTTAAAGGGCCAGTAAATATCTTCAACAAAATTATAGAAAAAAATCCCTAACTTAAAGAATGAGATGCCCATAAACATACAAGAAGCATACAGAACTCCTAATAGACTGGACCAGAGAAGAAATTCCTGCTGTCACATAATAGTCAAAACACTAAATGCACAAAACAAAGAAAGAATATTGGAAGCAGTAAGGGAAAAAGGTCAAGTAACATATGAAGGCAGACCTATCAGAATTACACCAGACTTCTCAACAGAGACTATGAAAGCTAGAAGATCCTGGGCAAATGTTATACAGACCCTAGAGAACACAAATGCTAGCAAAACTCTCAATTACCATAGATGGAGAAAACAAGATATTCCATAACAAAACCAAATTTACACAATATCCTTTCATAAATCCAGCCCTACAAAGGATAATAGATGGAAAACTCCAACACAAGGAGGGAAACTATACCCCAGAAAAAACCAAGAAGGTAATCTTCTTTCAACAAACCTAAAAGAAGATAGCCACACACACAAATTCCAACTCTAACAACAAAAATAACAGGAAGCAACAATCACTATTCCTAAATATCTCTTAGCATCAATGGACTCAATTCCCAAATAAATAGACATAGACTAATAGACTGGATACATAAACAGGACCCAGCATTTTGCTGCATACAGGAAACACCCCTCAGTGTCAAAGACACTACCTGGGAAACAATTTTCCAAGCAAGTGGTCCCAAGAAACCAGTTAGAGTCGACATTCTAATGTCGAATAAAATCAACTTTCAACCAAAAGTTATCAAAAAAGATAAGGAAGGACACTTCACACTCATCAAAGGAAAAATCTACCAAGATGAACTCTCAATTCTGAACATCTATGCTCCAAATGCCAGGGCACCCACATTCATAAAAGAAACTTTAGTAAAGCTCACAGCATACATTGCACCTCACACAATAATAGTGGGAGACTTCAACATCCCACTCTCATCAAAGGATAAATCATGGAAACAGAATCTAAACAGAGACACAGTAAAACTAACAGAAGTGATAGACCAAATGGTTTTAACAGATATCTATAGAACATTTCATCCTAAAACAAAAGAATATACCTTCTTCTCAGCACCTTATGATACCTTCTCCAAAATGTACCATATAATTGGTCACAAAACAGGTCTCAACAGATACTAGAAGATTGAAATAATCATATGCATCCTATCAGATCACCCCGGACTAAGGCTGGTCTTCAGTAACATTAAAAACAACAGAAAGCCCACATACACATGGAAACTGAACAATGCCCTACCTACTCAATGATAACTTGGACAAGGAAGAAATTAAAGACTTTTTAGAATTTAATGAAAATGAAGGCACAGCATACCCAAACTTATGGGGCACAATGAAGGCAGTGTTAAGATCAAAACTCATAGCTCTGAGTGCCTCCAAAAAGAAACTGGAGACAGCATACACTAGCAGCTTAGCAACACACCTGAAAGCTCTAGAATAAAAAGAAGTAAATACACCCAAGAGGAGTAGACGACAGGAAATAACCAAACTCGGGGCTGAAATCAACCAAGTAGAAACAAAAAGAACTATATAAGGAATCAACAAAACCAGGAGCCGATTCTTTGAGAAAGTCTTCCTTCCTTCTTTCCTTCTTTCCTCCCTTCCTTCCTTCCTTTCTTCCTTCCTTCCTTCCTTCCTTCCTTCTTTTCTTTTTTCTTTCTTTTCCTTTTTCTTTTCTTTTCTTTTTTTTTTTTAAATCAAATATACTCTAACAGGAGTCAAACTGAAAAAGGACCCTTCAGTTGAGAAAATGTCTCCATCAGATTGACTAATAGGCAAAAGACCATTGAGTGTTTTCTTGACTGATGATTACATTGCAAGTGCCATCCCTGAGCAGCTGGAATAAGAAATCAGTCTGCACAAGACAGTAATTCTATTCCTTCACGACTTCTTCTTCAGTGCCTGCCTCCAAGTTCATGTTTAATTTCCTGTCCCGAATACCAATTATAATGTTCTCTCAGATATAAGATGAAATAAACTCTTTCCTCTCTAAAGAACAAACAAACAACCAGAAGAAAAAAAAAAACATCAATCAAAGAGAGTAAGTGATTTACCCAAGACCTTCCAGCACTTTTTGTTAGGATCTAAACTGGCCCTGCATCATGGAGGATGTAGATTTCAACATCTGCCCCTCTCCCCTGTTTGCCACTGTGAGATTTAGTGTCCTGGCTTTCATGACAAAAGTCAAATCACCAGGAACCAAATGAGCCCGTGCTTGCTCAGTTTCCAGAGACCTAGGGCAAAAGCAGGGGGCTCAGGATTTGGAAAGCAACCAAGATTAAGAGCGCCAGGTGACTTTGAAAATGTCCACCTGAGTACAGTAGCTGACTTTACCCCCTTGAAATTCCCACCTACTGTAATTTCAGTATGTAGGTAGCTCTCTGCTCTAACTCTTTATGTTGAGCTGATAAGATGGAAAGCATCCCTGTCTGAGAGTTTCTGTACTGTCTAGGAATGGCTTTGAAGGTCACCCTTAATTGCTGGGAGTTCTGCCTGTATTTACGGGAGAAAGCAACAACCCCACCAGTGAGAGAAAAGAGAAACGGAAGCAATAACAACCACAGAGAGAGATGGAGAAGGCATAAGCCACAGGACAGGGTTGTTAGAGCAGTGGGTTTCAACCTTCAGTGGGTGCCAGCGTCACCAGAAAGGCTTGGAAAGAAGCCAGTCTCTCTGCTCAATCACATTCAGAGTCAGAGCTCCTGCGAATCTGCTTTTCTCTCAGTTGCCCAGTAATGCCAACACTACTGTGTCTGGGATTAGTCCTTGATTTGGCTCCTTCCCATCCCATAAGTGAGTCCTCCTGCAGGGGTCACTATCTCCCTCCTCACCTGTACATCTTCTGCCTGGACTCAAGCTCCTTCTGGCGCTGATCCTGCAGTGTAGGGTGATGGTCTTGCCAGGACACCTTTGCTGCGGGTGAGGGCGTGGATGGAAAGGATCCTCTCTTGATCTCTGGCTTCAGACTTTCTCCCTCCTACTGCTGTCAACCCACCAGTCCCCTCACCCCGGGTACACTTCTTCCACTGCAAGCTGATTGCCACCACCTCCTGCTTCTGCCAGTCCCCTCCTTCCTCCTCTGCCCTTTCCTGGTTTCCACTCCCCAAGCTTAGCCTGCGACACACTGCTGCGTGCCTCCCGCAGCCCCAGTCCCCTCACCTGCTCCCTCTCTCAGCACCAGCTCCCCCGCCCCTTCCAGCCACTGATAACAGGGGAAGTGGAGTGCAGCCCCAGGTAGCCACTCCAGCTCGAACCAGCGGCAGAACCAGGCATCAGAACGGAAAGACATAAGCGGGAGGGACACTTCCGGGGGTGCTTTGTGGACTCGCAGCATCAGCACAGTGCCTACGTCCTGGGGAAGCGTCACCTCGAAGTCTTCTTCCTAGGAGGGGTTGTTTAGTATGCTGAGGATGGTCCCCCTGGGCTGCCTTCCTCCACAGTCGCCATTGCCTGCTCCCCAAAAACTCACAGCACCGGCGCTGAACTCCTTGCCCAGATGGTCCAGAGGTACTAAGGGGCTCTCTCCGTGGGTTCCCACGATGCTGACAGACACTTTGTCCCATGTGCCAGCCCCACAGGCTTCCCCCGTGGATACTCTCACCCTGCATTTCGCCATCCTCCTGACCAGTTTAGCTCTCTACTGCAAGCTGGACTACCTGGCAGGGTGATTTAACCTCAGCGATGCCCCGCCCATCAGACCAGGTTAAGGGGAAATGTGTTCGCTACCCACTGAATTCCCCTTCAGCTTCCTTGCCATCAGGAAGAGCCTTAGAATTTAGGACAAGTAGTAGGTGGGTTGACACACTGAAACCTGGAGTCACAATGGGTGGCGCTGAGACAGGAAGTGGACTGAAGTCCACAGGGTGAGTTCCAGACCCAACTGGAATGTGGGGTACAAGTGTAAAATTTATTTACATGCTGTCTTAGCTTTAAATGTGAGTGAGGGTCCACTTCCCCATTCCTTTAACTCTTCCCACGCCACAAGGCTGCTTTCACTTCTTTAATAACTGATTTTGAGAGCCATCACTGGCCAGGACTATTAGATGCTGCCAGTGCGGGTCCAGGCAATACTCTAGCTTTGCCTGACTGTTTACTAAGGTCAAGTGCAAGGGGGAAAAGACATTCAAATGCTCTAAGCATGTATTAGAGTTTAGAGGATAATCAATGCTGGGGAAGATGTCAGTCACTGCTGATGTGAGAGCCTGAGAAGTTTGGCTCGAGAGAAAGGCCCTCAGAGACCCAGAGGTGGTGAGAGGTGAGCCCAGGGTATGTGTTTATGGGCACCAATTATTGGACTCAGTGTGTTATTAAAAGGAGGAGGATCTGAAGTTGGGAGGGACCTGAGGGAAGGTCGGGGAGAGCTGTAGGGGGGATGGGGTAGATATAGTCAAGTACATTGTGTGCATATGTGAAATTTCAAATAAGATATCAAGAATAATACTAAATATATGTTTTCAAGTGGTATGTCTAGGTAAGCTGTTTTACTGTTGGGGAATTGTCTGTGCAAAGGCCCTGAGATCACTGGAGAAGGGAAGGCAGAGCTGGAGTGAGTGAGAGGGATGTCAGAAGGAAGACAGTGACAGAGTTTGCCCTTGAGGGAAACAACAGATTTGGGAAATCCTCTTTGCTGTGCCCATTAGACATCCAAGTATAGTGGTCCCTATGGGTGCCTACCTGGAAGTCATGGCACAGGGATGTGTGTGAGCCCTAGGCTAAGAGAAGATCGCTGGAAAAGGGCAGTGGATTCAGGCTCCAAGTTGCTAAAAAATTTGAAAGTTTTGCAAAGAGGTAGAAGCAACCAAGATTATTCAGTATGTGTGTTACATCAGCTTTCTTGTTACTATCAAAGGGTGAAACCTTCGTGTTGGCTCCTAGGTTTGATGTCCTACTCCCTGGGGACTGATGTGGGATGACCCAGAGAAGAGTTATGGTGAATATATGCTAGGCTGACCTGGTTATAGACAAAGTAGCAATGACACAGTTCTCCCCACCCCCTACCACCACATTCCCCCTCCCCCTCCCCTCCTCTTCCCTACCCCCTCTCTCTATATATATATCACACACACACACTGTTGTGTCACATCATTTCTAGGGAGATGAGAACAGATATGTACTCACCCCATATAGGGAACTACCAACTGATCAGAGTAATGATACCACTGTGTCCAATCTGTTGAATCAAATTGTGGTAACTTAAAGGAGGGTGGGTGAGGGGCTACTTACTGGAGTGCCCACTTACAGGCTGCAGCACCAGAGCCCACCCCAGTGTGGGTGACAGCTCAGAAGGCGGCATCCTGGAGCTAAATGCATGACTGTAGGCAACTAAAGATGCTAGAGAGCCTCCTTCCTGGTCAGTCCTTGTCTTTATATCCTTGGAAAGAGCCTGGTACATCTAAGTTTCAGCTCTCCAGGATCTGAGAAAATTGTTTAAATCTCAAATTCCATGAACCTCTCTTTCCCTCCAGAATGGACTGCTTCAAGTCAGAGGAAATTGCTATACAACCTTCATTCCTACCCCCATCTCTTCCACTCTTTCTGTCCCCTGATGCATCCCAAGTTTCCTGAGTCTTGGACAGAAGTGACTTAGCTGTCCATCTATGGCTAAGTGCCAGGTCACTGTGCTATCACAGTGGCCAATTGTTCCCAGAAGCCATTATTGTGGCCTAGTGGTAGTAGTGTATGCCTTTAGTCCCAGCACTCAAGAGTCATAGGTATAGGCATAGGCATAGGGAGAGGCGGAGGCGGAGGAGGAGGCAGAGGGGGAGGGGGATGGGGAGGGGGAGGGGGAGGGGGAGGCAGGGGCAGAGACAGAGGCAGAAGCAAGTCTGTGAGTTTGAGGCCAGCCTGGTCTACACAGTGAGTTTCAGGACAGCCGGGGGTACACACACAGATCCTGTCTGGAAAAACCACTTCCCACTCCTTTCAAAAGGAAGTTTACTTCCTTGACAGGTTGAAGCTGACATTGATCTATGGCTGTATGAAAGAATAATTAGAGGGCAGATTGACAGATTCATCACGCCCTTTTAACAAAAGAATAGCACCTGGACAGCCACCATTCCCCAACTACATTTTTTTTTATCCTGACTTGCATTAGCGTATGTGAATTCTCTCCTGTGGGGGAGGCCTTAACTCCCATTCTAAAGCTGTTGGTTGTATCTGTCTGTCATGTCACTCACATTATATAGCAGGTACATCCTGCCTGGCATTTTGACCATAACTGATCAGCACTGCTGGTGACAGGCGCTCTCCCGGAAGCCTGCATAGCACCTACATCATTACAACACCCGACAGTGATGTAGGAGCTTCAGGGTTTATTTCTGGTAATGATAAGGTCAAGATAAGCACGCCTGCCTGACAAAGCCAAGTCGTAAAGAGAACATCTTCAGGCCTCAATCAGCTCTGGAACTCTAAAGAACACATCCACTGATAAACTTTCCTGCCACAGAGCTCCAGTTCTCTGCCTTTAAAGTCCATGCCCCTGCCCCAGGACACACAGTACTAAGGAGAGACTGGAGTCCTTCACTTGATCAAAAGACAATTCTTGTCTTATACAGGAGGCTCTCCTCTTTTATGTCTATCAATTCTGATTTTTTTTTCTTAGTTTTTGAGACTAGGTTTCTCTGTGTGGTCCTGGCTGTCCTGGAACTCCTCTTTGAGGCCAGGCTGGCCTCCAACTTGGAGATCCAACTGCCTCTGTCCCTGGAGTGCTGGGATTAAAGGTGTGACCTAACATCTTTAGCCATTGGGCCTTACTCTCCAGTTATGGCATGCAGTCAACAACGTGGTCAAATGGTTTTTATTTTATTTTGTTTTGTTTTATAATTTGTGGGGCCAACTTGTAGGGAGGTAGCCTACCCTGGGGACTGAGATAAAACCATATGGCTTTGAGACAACCCTGTTGTCCTTCATCTGGAGATGTTTAACAAATAGGGATTTTTTTTAAACTGTTGTTTTTATCATAAGCTCCTCAGAGATGAGCATTACCATACTCATTGGATGAAGCCCTTTCACAGATGTCTGTAGGCTTAGTGCTGTCCATTCCAAGCCTAGCCTCAGCTGAGCTCTGAGGTGAGCAGCTAAGGACGATGCTAATGGTCAGCAAGGCCCAGTGAGCCTGGAAGCTTCCACTGCCTGTGTCAGTTATTTCTTCTAAAGAGTAACGCTGGTACAGTGGCAGGGCTGGCAGACTTTACACTCATCAGCTCTCCGTGCTCCCCCTTCAGTCAGCCTGCATCCTCTGGGGCAGCAGTTCTGAGCCTGTAGGTGGACACCCCATTGCAGGTAGAAAGACCCTTTCACAGGAGTCCATGGAAACACAGATATTTACATTATGATCCATAACAGTAGCAAAATTGCCGTTATGAAGTAGCCATTAAAATAATGGTGTAGAAGGAAGGGGGCCACCACAACCTGAGGAACTGGATTAACAGGTTACAGCATTAGGAAGGCTGGGACCCCTGCTCTAGGGATGGGCTTACATGGCCTCTTTCCACTCCTGAGAGGTTTAGTGAGGACTGTTTAACAGCAGGCCAGGTCCCCAGTCAAGGGGACCAGGGCCATGCTTATGCCTGGCAATTCAGTTGGGTCTTCTGGCTTGACAGGCTGTAGGCTATTGCCACTGCTATTTCCTCCTGAGTAGCAAGCTCAGTGGATGGCAAACTTGGTCTCTGTGGCCACTGTCATTGTCCCTTTCTCAGTCACACCTGTATGCTGGGATAACCCCAGGCTAGGTGGACAATCTCTGTTACCAGCCTATTTCCTGCTGGAGAGAAATGAACACAGCTTACTGTGGGGGTGGTGGGGGGCGTGCATGGCTGCCCATCCTCTGTGAACATTGCTGGCCCTGCCTTGGGTGTATGGCTGCCCACCCCCTGGGGGTTTGTTTGGTGCTATGTATTGAAATGCTAACTGCTGTACCCTAAAGACAAGCAAATCCTCACATATACCAGCCTTTGTTCTTTAAACCTTGATAACCAATGTAAAGTCCATTGGTTTATAAAAGGCTATCTAGCCTGTGATTGGGCAATAGAGAAAGAAAGGAGGGACTTCTGGATGGAGTGAGGGGTCTCTGCAGAGACCAGGGATGAAGGAGAAAGGAGACAGAGAGAGGAGGCCACCAGGAGAGGGGATGGACCATGCATGTGGCCAGCAGAAGTGCTTCCTGAGGTCAGACTGATGGAGCAGAAGGCAGCCCAGGAGAGACTCAAACAGCAAGTAGTAAGAGCCCAAGGGCTGGGGTATAAGTTACAATAGCTCAAAACCTGCCAGTCTAGGCTTACAGCTTGCAGAGAAAAATCCCAGGATTTTATGTCTTTTGTAAGGTCTAGGTTGAATAAATAATTCATATATGCAACAGGTTAAAACAGAAAGAATTCATTGATTTGCTGATGATTTTGCAGTTTGGGTGGGGTGCCATGAGCTGTCAGCTGACGTTGCCACCAGCGACAGGCTGCCTCAGGCATATCTGATATGCTGTCACTGGCTCTCGGGGTTGGCAGGGCCGTTCTCTCTGGCAGAATTGCTTCAGAGGCATCTTATGGGCCAAAGCCAATTACAGCCCAGCACTGTATCCAAATAGGAAAGAACTGGACTTCCCCTCTTGATCCAAAGAAAGAAGAATCACTCATTGCCATTTTAATGAGCAGGCCAACAGTCCATCCTTCTGTGTTTTCTTCTAGGTTTTTTCCTGTTGCGTTTCTGGATCTGTAATTCCTGCCTAGTTCCACCAATAAACGTACCCTGTCACCTTTTATCATTTTCTATGTCCAGTTTCACCCCTGTGAGTTGGGCTGTGCATTCTGGGATTCGACCAGCCTGGGAACAGGAAGGATGTGGTTAGGGCCACAGTGGTTGCATGTAGGGGTGGTGCTGATGCTGAGGTCCTGTTCCCCAATTGTTTCTTGATCTATCAGTAAAGCTGCTAATTGCTAGGCCGAAGGATTAGGCGGGACTTCCTCGGGTCCCCGAAGGCAATATGGGCGAGACTTGGGAATGTTGCTCAGGACTAAAGGTAAGTGAGCAACGAAAGGTGAGGACAGAATTAGGGTGCTGAGCTAAGAGTCTTGGGCAGGGCAGGCTAGCCATGGAGATGAATAATGCCCAGCAAATGAACCAATATGGAAAGTTGGAATTTAGCAATGTGTGTGTCTGTGTTTTTCATCCCCAGCTCCAATATTCTCCCCAGCTAGAATAATCAAATTTTGACAAGTTCCTATTCAAACAGATGCTTAAAGTATCTGGGCCAGAAAGACTGATATGGTCTAAGCTAATCCTGGGTATACATGCATAACTGTGTCTTCTAGTAAACTTTAGTGGTAATCCCCCACTTACCAACTCATGCCTGTGATGCATTGGGGATGCGCGTGATTGAAATCAGATGCATTGTGGGAAGGAGCGTGAGCAGTAGGAAGAATGAATATAGGACCTAAACCACCAATGAACATAGAGAACCTTTGGGTCTGGTAGCCCATGCCTTTAATTCCGTTACTCAGGAGGCAGAGTCCAGCAGATCTCTGGGAGTTTGAGGCCAGTCTGGTCTACAGAGTGAGTTGCAGGACAGCTAAGGCTGTTACACAGAAAAACCTTGTCTCAGAAAAAAAAAAATTAAAAAAAAAAGAATAAACAACAAAAAAAGGACAACTGAGCTATGTTCCTTCATAACCAACTCCTGCTTCTCACGAACCCCAGAAAGGAAGCCTCAAACTAACCGTAGGGCCTTGAGTTCTCTCCCTCCCATGACCTCCTGGCAGTCTTCCCAGTGCCTCTCTGTGCTTGAATGAAGTAGTTTAAGTTGCTGTACCACGCCTGATGGCAATAGTTTTAGGGGAAACATGGAAGACTTTGGTACTTTGGACTGCAAAAGTGGTTCATATAAGTGGTGTGTAATGGGATTCTTATAGAATCTTGGAAGACAGTGGAGCAGACCGACATGATGAAGCTTAACTGGCTTTGGGTAGCTCTGTGGTTGAGTGCCTACACAAAAATTGCTAAACGGTTGTTCCCACTGTAGCCATGGTAGAGAAGCCTTGCTGTGTTGGGGTGGTGTGGGTCTCTCGGAAGTCAAGGGAGACTGTAACAGACAGTAGAACCCCTGTAACATAAAATCCTCATTGTGGGATCTTGAAGGAATGAGTTTTAAACTGGGCTGTGAGTACAACTCAACTGTAGAACATTTGCTTAGCACTGAGACCCTGATGTCTGTCTACCACAGGTGGGTGGCAGTGGGTCCTTAGAGAGTGCATAACTCTCCTGTCCAACACCCTACAGCAGTGCTTCTCAGCCTTTGTAATGCTGCAACCCTACAATATAGTTCCTCATGTTATGGTGACCCCACAAACCGTAAAATTATTTTTGCTGCTATTTTATAACTGTAAGTTTGATAGTTTGAATCATAATTAAATATTTATATTTTTTAGTGGTATTCGTTCATCCCTCATTGAAGGATCATTTGTTCCCCAAAGGGGTCATGACCCAAAGGTTCAGAACCATTGACCATTGGTTTTGGTTTGTTTTTTGTTTTTTGTTTTGTTTTGTTTTACTCTTGTATTGCCTCAGGTAACTCTGGCTGAGTCACCTCCGACTTTCTGACCACTATAAGAACCAAATGTCTGGAGGCCTCTGCAAACGTAAGTATGCCCTGCTCAGAATCTGCAACTGGTTCCACCAAGTCAGATGGCTTCCTTAAACATGTTTGTACTGGCTGGTTTTATGCCACCTTGACTCAAGCTACAGTCAGCAAAGAGGAGGAAGCGTCGCCCGAGAAATTGCCTCCATAATATCCAGCTCCAGGCAAGCAGGCAGGAAAGGAGCTCCTTGCTACTTCTCCCCACTAACAACTTCCAGACACGGCTTTTCCTCCCCGTGTCTCCAAGGAAGACATTTGCCTACTGTTGACCCAGGCAACTTGTATTTCCTTAGGAATTTAATCCTGTCAGTTTCTGCCCCTTCATTAATAGAGTCTACCATCCCAGGACAATTACAGTCCTGACACTCATTGAGTAACTAGCCTGTAACCAGAGGCATGCCATACAACAGCTCTGAGCCCTGTCAACAGCTGGGAAATGGAGTTACAATGGTCCCTTACTCACTGGTTCTGGGGGCTACGGGGTGAGTTTTCTCAGGACTACTAGTCCCAGGCTCAAGCCATCCTACTGATAACTTTTTACAAAGATTTTCCTTCCTCCCACATGGCACGATCTTTGTTATACTCTACCCTGTTCCCATTGGGCACAAAACCATGTTTCTCTGGAACCCCATCCACTGTCTCTCCCTCAACACTGGCTTCTTCCCTTCATCATGTGGTTTGACTCAAATCTCTCCAATCCTCACAAAAGCACAAATCTCAACTTGTAGACCCCTCCCCAGTTTCTGACTTGATAAAGAATATCACAGCTGTTTTGACCTAGGGCGCTTCTTGGGCCATCTCTGGGAGCACTGAGTCCTGGGAGGACCAGTTTCTGGGAGCAGCTTCCACTTGGGGGAGAATCTTAGACCATCTAGTTCAACCACTTTAATGCACAAGTGTTACCCATATTCCAATACCACCATGGCCTAGGAGACTTCCCCAAGGTGGAGATCTGGTCTAGCCCTGTCCTCTCAGGGCCGGGATCCACGATCAGCTGTATTGAGGATACAGTGCTTGGCAGACTTCCTTCCTCAGCTCCATGTCCTGGTGAAGTCTATCTGGAGCCTTTGACTGTGAACCTTAATGTCCCAAGGTCTTAGAGCAGTTGGGGTTACCTTTGACCTCCCAGTCCCCAGTTAGGCAGAGAGTAAGCTCCGTTTGCCAACCTGACCTGGAGGCTAAGCTGAGAGGGAGACAAGCCTAGGGACTAAGGAGAGGGACCTGCAAGCGACATGCATAGAGCCTGTGTGGCCTCACATCAGACCGGGCAGTGATGGCGGTGACAGGACTGTTTGATGGGGACAAACAGCTTGGATCAGGCTTTCAGGACCCAGGGAGAGAGCTGGAGACTGAGCACTGAGTGATGAAGGGAATGGGGTGAGCCAGAGTCAGGAGGTGGGTGGACATTTATTTGCTTGGCTTGGTGGTTTAAGGGAGGAGGTATGGGAGAGCCTCCTGCTGAGCTTGCACGTTCTACTCCAGCAGACCAGTCCTTGGGCAACATGAAAAGACCAGGAGAGCTTTGTAGTGTGGAAAGCCATTTTATTTGACATTTTAAAATGATGTGGGCTGGCAAGATTGCTCAGCGGACAAAGGTGTTTGCCACCAACTCTAAAACCCTGAGTTTCATTCCTAGGACCCACATATGGAAATGGAGAACTAAATTCTCCAAGTTGTCCTCTGACTTCCACACAGTTGCTGTGGCACAAGTGTGTGTGTGTTGCATTTGTTTGTGTGGGCTTGTATATGTTAACAACTCATGCTGAAGGGGTAGCCCATTCATACCCTTTCAGAAGTAACAAGTGTTCTGAGAATTTCCCCCCACCCCCACACCAGAACACTAGGATGCTCACACCCAATATGGGAAGTGGTATTGGATTTGCATAGAACCAATGCTCCTCCTCCCATGTAATTTAAGCCATTAATTAATTACTCTTAATACCTACTTCAATGTTAATGCCATGTAAATAGTAGTCACACTCATTGTCAAGGACCAATCACACACAAACATGTCTGTTCACATTTAGTATCTAGTATAGACAGAAACTTCTTAGACTTAACTAGAGTGTAGGGAGCAGACTGTCAAGAATATAACACTTTCAGCCAGGCAATAGTGGTGTGTTCGGGTTTGATCCATGCTTACGTGGGAATTCCCACATCTGCTGCAAGTCCCCGCCAAAGGTTTGGATGGGTCAATAAAGAACCAGTGGCCAAATGGCTGGGCAGAGTGAAAGAGGAGGGACTTTTAGGATTCCTGGGCAAGAAACACAGGGGAGGAAAAAAAGGGATTCTGCCACCAGAGTGGCACAGGGACCATGCTGTGAAGGAGCCGGAGGGTGAGGTGGTGGAAATGTAGGTGCAAAGGGGAAGTGGCCCCAAGAGAGGGCTGCCAGGAAGGAACCAGGCAGCAAGGATAAAATCTCCATTTAGAAAGTATTAACTCAGGAATACCAGAGACGCGTGTGTGCTAGCTGTGAGGAGGCTTGGAAGTGTCTGATCAGTGAGCTAGTCAAGGTGTAACAAAATATAAAGGGTGTGTGTGTGTGTGTGTGTGTGTGTGTGTGTGTGTGTTTTCATGAACAAATCCAGAGGACTCTGATGAGTGGCCACCCACTGGGAGCTCAGAGCAGATTAACTAGTTACTGCTACAGATGGCACACAACGTGGTAGGCAAGAATTCACTATTTAAAATTACTTAGAGAGGCCGAGCAGTAGTGGTACACACCTTTAATCCTGGCACTTGGAAGGCAGAGGCAGTCGAATTTCTGAGTTTGAGGCCAGCCTGGTCTACAGAGTGAGTTCCAGGACAGCCAGGGAGGGCTACTAGAGAAACCCTATCTTGAAAAACAAATAAAATAAAATAAAATAAAATAAAATAAAATAAAATAATGTAGAGATTCTCAGATGGAAATTACACATGCTGTGATGTAAGATTAGGAGTTGGGGAGAATTGGCTTCCTAGTAGGCTACAGATTTTTCCCCCTTCCCTCCCCCTGCTGCCCCCCACTCTCACAGGCACATGGGGATTTCTTCCAGCAGTACAGAACTCAATACAAAAAGTTTGGGCTCAGAGGCTCTGGGGCCCTTGCTGTGCAAAGAGACAGGCTACTGGAAAGTCATGCAGAGACAAAAGGTGGGAGCTGCCTACCCCCTGCAACCAGATAAGAATAGAGATGAGCACCATCTAGTTAAGCCTAAGAAGTTTCTGTCTATACTAGAACCAATGCTCCTCCTCCCATGTAATTTAAGCCATTAATTAATTACTCTTAATACCATTAATAGGTGCAAAGGGGAAGTGGCCCCAAGGGAGGCAGCACTCAGGAGGCAGAGGCAGGCAGATTTCTGAGTTCGAGGTCAGCCTGGTCTACAGAGTGAGTTCCAGGACAGCCAGGGCTACACAGAGAAACCCTGTCTCGGAAACAGCCCCCCCCCCAAAAAAAAAGAATAGAGATGAATGAAATTTGATTTAATTGTTTTTAAGGATAGAAAGGATAATTGTTTACATGTTCTTACATATACATGGAATAAAGAAATCCAGGCCTTTGATCTCAAATGTAGGAAATAAAGGCAAAGAGCGAGAATAGCAGCAATGAAAAAATGCTTTCAGGAACATTTAAAAGGGTCTGTGCCAGGGCAAATACTCAAATTCATTAAATGTGGTCTACATGGGAATTCTGGGACTATTTAGCCTGGTATGGCAAATTAGAAGCCTAAGAATAGGCTTATACAGTAAGTAGAAGGGAATTTAATTGAAGTTAAATACATACATGAAGAAATTGAGGCTTTTGATCTTAAATTATAGGTCAAAGAGCAGGGGATGAGTGGAAAGAAACCTTATCTTAGACAGATAATAGAAACATAATTTAATTCATGTTATATAAAGAGAAAGGGGACATATGTATTCACAGAGATATTAATCACCATAGAAGGGAGAATTTAAGCATACAGATGAATAAATAACTCAGCATTGATCTCATGTAAATCAGGCAGGAGATGATGAGGGAGTACTCTCTCAACAGATAATAATATGTGTTTAGATTGTATTAATTGTTTTTGAATTGTTTCAATTATCAAAATGCATGTGGTTATGAGTTTGGTGGTTGTATGAAAATTCCTCTGTGAGAGGGGTCAAGCTATTAAGTTAATTCAATCTGTGTCTTTAATGATTTCTGGCTACTGGGCTAGGACATACTATTTTGGGAGAGATGCTCTGTATTTTGTGTTGTCAGGAAAGGAGAAAAGGTTAGGACTCCTTCCAGAGTGATATGGATCAGATATGACAGGGGGGGGGGGGGAACCCTGAAGATCTTGACCACAGAAAAGAAAAACTCGAGAAAATCAAACAGGACAGGTAACTTGATCTGCTAACTCCTTGATATGGGAACAGCCCTAAAACTGGTTTAGACCTGAAATGTCTCCAGCCAAAACTTCAGCTAAAATTAGACAATAAATCTTGTTGGTTGTGAAATCCTCATAGTGACATTCTTCATATGACATGAATGAAGATTTACTACAATTGGTTATTGATCAAATTAACTCATAGAAAGGGATAGTTGTCTTTTACCTGCTCTAAGAAGGAACAAAAATTCATCCTTAGCTGATCTGTGCATCTTGCACAATCCATATGAATATCTTAATAGAACTAAAATTTTGGTTGTAAGATTCATATATTATATAATTTTTAGCTCTGACAAGATTCATCCACAGGGACGCTGCAATAGCCTGCTCTCCCAGACCCCTGCTTCTGAGGCTGCGCAGAGACTTGCTTCCGGAACAGCCTCAGGAACTGCTGCTCATACCGGATGGACTCAGCTCCTCCGGCCTTTCAGACGGATCCAGTCAGAACTTCAGGCAAGCCCTGAGCCTTAGCCTTCTTAAGCCTAACCAAATTTTCTAACTTTCCTACCCCTCCCCACCCCTTCAAATTTTTTTTTGTCACCCCCTATTCAGCAGGAAGATGTTGTGGAGAGCTGTGGTCCTGATACCTTGGCTTTGGGGGTCTGGTTATGGTTATTTTATAAATTATTGATAAGTTGTCATTTTAAGGAATAATTTGGAAACGGTCATAATTTTGAACAGAGAGGAGATAGATAGGATGGTTTTCTAAATTTATTCTTAAGCAAAGAATTGCATAGCCACAATCTTACATTGGTAGAAATCTTTATAATTGGCACAAATTGAAGTTATAGTTTTACATTAGTCCAGGATTTATAGATTGATGCAGATTCAAGGTTTTCATTGGTATAAATTTCTTTTATTGATACAAAATTAGAAAATAATGTTGCTACTTTTAAATAGGCTTTGTGCCTATGCAACTCATTTACGAATGCAAGGCTTAGACCCAGTTCTTCTAATAACTGCCATCACACACTGTTTAGGATGCTTTTGTATGGCAAGTTAAGGACCAGATTTTAAAGTCATGGTTATATTAGATTCTGATCTAATCATATTAAGGTGCTTTCTACAATATTCAAATAGAAATAGCTAGGAATAGTCAAGGTTTAACAGTTCAGATACATGTTATATAGATGGACAGTCTTCAAAAACATCAGAAATCCACAGAATATGACATTTAATATTAATTCATTATTAAAGACCATTTGACTAGACATGTCTGCTCCTGACAGTAACCCCTTCACAGTTCAAAGAAGAAATTGAGCATCAAAACCTCTATAAGGAGTTGCTCCACTTATGGTAAGGTACCCACTGAATAAAAACTGTCCTATCCATCTACAGACAAAAAATACTGTCCATTACAGGAAGTGGGCACAGCATTTCTGACTCCATGGACTTTCAGGGCAGAGAGGGTCAGAAGAAAACAGAAGCTTCCCTAGGCTAGTTGGCTGAAGTTTAAGAAGTGGGGCTTTGGGGACAGTTCCTGCTGTGGCTCATGAAAGAGGACCCCTAAGAGTCTGACTTGAAACTGCCTCTGCCCGGGCTTCCCTGGTGGCCACGCATGCAGAGGGAGATGCTGCATCCAGACAGATCTGTCCTGTCTCATCTGAGGGTCCTCAGCAATGAAGAAGGTTGAACCCCAATCTCAAGGAATCATGCAAAGTATTAAAATTCAAATGTAGATGTCAGATGGTTGCCCAGTTTTCGAGGTGTTGTTTATTCATTTGTTTATAGACAGGGTTTCACTGTCTATGGATATGGCTGGATACGTAGACCAGGCTGGCCTCGCACTCATAGCAATCTACCTATCTCTGTCTCCTGAGTGTTAAGATTAAAGGCATACACCAGCACACCTGGCCTGTGTCTCTTTTATTAAAGAACCTCTTCAAGCTGGGCTCAATGGCCACTTGCCTTGAATCCCAGCATCATTGTGTAGGGTCCTAGGCAGGAACGGAAGCAGACAAGAGACCATGCAGTTTCAAATTTTTATTTTCCTGGAGCACTCCCTGCATATGTCCCATCTGGACAAGGACAGACACTTAGAGATATCAGCACCTGAGCTAAAAGCAGACTAGAAAAATTTCCCAACTGGTAGCCAGTCAAGCCTCCACCACGTTTCTATTTGTTTGTTTGCTTGCTTGCTTGCTTGCTTGCTTGCTTGCTTGCTTGCTTGCTTTTTCCTGTGGTGAAGAGGAGTAAGAGTCTAGGGATCACACGATGCCCCCTCATGATGCTCATCTTCTGACTAAGCAGCCACAGTGGGACAAAAATGATGTTAGTAGGTACAAAGTTCTTTCTCAGGTCCGACAGGCAAGACTTTGGAGCCGGGAAAATTGATGGATGGATCTCTGGCAGGCATGACTAGGAGCAGGGAGACAGATGGATGGATCTCAGGCAGGCATGACTAGGAACAGGGAGACAGATGGATGGAGCTCAGGCAGGCATGACTAGGAGCAGGGAGACAGATAGATGGATCTCAGGCAGGCATGACTAGGAGCAGGGAGACAGATAGATGGATCTCAGGCAGGCATGACTAGGAGCAGGGAGGTAGATGCTTTCAATCAGGCTCAACATTTGAAGGCAGCAACTTGAGAAATATAAAGTATGTTCACACTCATATCTCGTCACTCAAACTCACAGTCTTATTATACAGATCACATGACTTGTAGTTTTGATTGTGGTCTTAACAAACAAGAGCCAAGTGGTCACGAAACAGGAAAGTCTCTGTAAATGACACAGCTCGAAGCATCCTTGACAGCCACACCAAAGCCAAGTCTAAACGCTCAGACTGTTCCTGCATCTTGCACTCACCAGGCATGTAACCGTCAACAGGGCTAGACTGCCAGTTTGAAGAGTGGGCGGTGAGGTGGGACACCTCTGGGAGGGACAAAACATCTTTACTTGGAATGGGTGTGTCTCTGGGTTGTAGACATTTACGTGCCCTGTAGGATGCTGGATTCCCAAATCTCTTAGGTGTCTCCTAGTCTCATCTTGGGAGCCAAAGGAGATTCATATCTACACCAACATCCTTGTCAATGATTAGTCATCCTGCTCCCAAAGGAGTCAACCCCACTGCATTGCTCTTTTTCCTGCTTTATTTCAACTTAGAAATGATGAGCCATTCCCTCCCCAGGTCCTTGCATTTCCTGATTAGGTTACCAGCAGCCACAAGGGCTGGGTCAGCTAGTCCTCTGTGGAGTCCATTCCTTGAGTCTGCATCTTGCTGATACACCCATAAACCTCTCACATGCACAGTTCTCTTGGTGTTTTTTTTTTTAAACAAAAGGATTGTATTTGCTTGCTTGCTTGCTTGTTTGTTCAGACAGAGTCTCTCTGTGTGGCTCTGGATGTCCTAGAACTTGCTCTGTAGACCAGGCTGGCCTCAAACTCACTAGAGATCCTTCTACTTTTGCCTCCTAAATGATGGGATTAAAGGCATGCACTTCCACCATCTGGCTGGTTTATTTTGTTTTTAATTATGTGTATCAGTCCATAAGCAGGGATACATGTGGAAGCCAGAGACATCAGATTCCCTGGAGTTACCATTACACGTAGGGGTGAGCTACCTCATGTAAGTGCTCGAATCAAACTTAGCCATGGAGCCATCTCTCTGGTCCTCTTATTTTCCTTCTTGTTAAGTTGGTACAGCCTCCATAATCCTCTGCGAGATTATTAAGATATTTGGGCCGAAAAGAGCAGACTCCCCTAATTCAACCTCTACCTGAGTCCTTGTAAGCCATGATGGGGACTCTGGGATGGGATGCAGTCCCACAACAGCAGCTGAAGCACTCCCTGGAATAGCTTCAGTGATGGACAACTGGAGGGTGGAGGCGATTGACTGCACTCTGCCAAGATTAAGACCCCAATGGGACTACAACACAGAGGGAGATAAGTCACTCAGTGATGCCACTTGGCTCTGTAAGAAGGGATGAAACAGGCAGCTCCAAAGCCCAGTGACCTATCTAAGGTAGAAGATATGAAACGTGGCCAGACCAATAGCAGTCATTTTTTCTGCAATGCCTCCTTCATATATCTCTATGGACCTGGAGGACCTGGATGTCTACCAGTCATATATCTCTATGGACCTGGAGGACCTGGATGCCCACCAATCATATACCTCTATGGACCTGAAGGACCTGGATGCCCACCAGTCATATACCTCTGTGGACCTGGAGGACCTGGATGTCTACCAGTCATATATCTCTATGGACCTGGAGGACCTGGATGTCCACCAGTCATATACCTCTGTGGACCTGGAGGACCTGGATGTCCACCAGTCATATACCTCTGTGGACATGGAGGACCTGGATGTCCACCAGTCATATACCTCTGTGGACCTGGATGTCCACCAGTCATATACCTCTATGGACCTGGAGGACCCGGCAAGTCTCAGGGCGATTAACTTGACTGTTGTTATTCAGCCACTGACATACATAGAAAGATACAAAAGATGAATGGGTATGCAGGAAAGAACAAGTCAGAACTGTTAGAAACAGCCCAGAAGGTGTTTGACAGCAGAGATAGCAAAAAAAAAAAAAAAAAGATCTTTTATTTAAAAAGATGGAATGAGCACCATGGCTGTCCCACAAGCCTGTCACTTTCAGTTCTACCCCATGATACAGAAAAGTACCAATGCACCTACTGCAAAGGAATGGATTACTAGAAGAATAAATGCCCATAATGGAAACAGGTGGCCCCTCCTCCCCAACCCAAGCCAATCCTGGCTATGGAGGATTAGAAAGGCTAAAAGTTCCTTCATACTAGGCCCCCAGGGGCCTATGGTAACCTTTACCAACTGGGGCAAATCTGTAAATCTTCTGGTAGACATGGGCTACCCATTCAGTATTCTGGGGGCCCCTAAGGCCCCTAAGGCCAAACAACGGAAGTACAGGCACAGCAGGGGATATTAAAAAATATAAATGGGCCACTGACAGGACTGTTAACAAGGAACTGTGACTCATCGTTTTATCATTATTCCTGAATACCCCTACCCTTTACTGGGACAGGACCTCTTCTACAAGCGCCAGACAAAAACATTGTCCTCAGGAAACACTCCTAGGTTGCAACTGGGAGGCCCTGCTAAGGTTTTAACTATAACCTGCCCTAATAACTGAGGGATATCTACTCCTTCAAAATCCAACCCATTCCCAGGAAGGGATTTTTTTTATTGATAGGTGATGTATCCATACAGTACATAAGAGATTCTCTCTACAATATATAAACAGAGGGGCTTGCTCACCTCAGAGAGAAAGACTAGTGAAATAAACATGAAACTACCCAGTTGCTAGAAGCCATCTGGCTGCAAACTGAACCAGCCGTAATCCATTGGCCAGAACACCAAAAGGACAAAAGTTCTCAGACTCAAGGTAACAATTATGCAGATCAAGTCACCAAAGAGGCTGCTCTGGGGGAACCCAAACCCCAGACTGTCCTGGAACTATCTGCTATCCCTGAGCCCCCACTCTGCCTCAAAGATGTTTCTGGAGAACGATCAAAAAGAGATCAGGTCATATTCTGACTTGGGGGCTCAGGAGAGCAGAGGCAGATAGTAGACCTTGTCATCTTGCCAGACGGAAGAGTTAGTATGCCAAAGGTACCAGGCCAGAATTGGCCAAGTGTTTTGCATTGTTCCACGCCCTTGTCACCTAAGATCTCAGAACTCATCTGCCCTCCTGTCTGGCTACCTGGACACCAGACTTCAGAGCATTTCAGACTGACGCCTGATCTGTGATCAGGTAAATACAAAGGACTTGCTTTCCCTAGGACAATGGAGTCAAGGTACTATACCTTTTTTTGGAAATTGGACTTAACTGAAGTCAAGCCAGGACTACATATCTGCTGGTCTTGACAACTTCATGGGCTGGGCCTTTCCATCCTGAACAGAAACTGTGTAGTAGTAACTAATTAATAATGGAAATTATTCCCAGATTTGGCCTCCCCATATCTCTGGGGTCTGACTATGGCCCAGCCTTCACAGCCAAATTGTCTTAATTGCTCTCTAAGGTTCTTAACGTAAATCGGAAACTTCTTTATATTATATCATCCTCGCAGCTCAGGAACTTTAAAGGAGACTTTAACAAATTCTTGAGAATGGTGGTTACTGGGTTGACCTCTTACCCAGGGCCCTCTCAGGGTCTCTTGTATACCCCCTACCGAGAAAAATGCACTCCATATGAAATAATCTATGGATAACCACCCCACTATGATCCTTCCAGTACGTTTTGGGCTAGTAGCCTCACCCTTATCTCTGAATCCTTAAAAGGATTGCAATTAACACTGGATAAGATTTTCCTCAGGTCCACGATGCTCAACCTGCTGGGTACTGAACACCTCAACCATCCAGCCCAAGGAAGCCATATTGTTTCACTGCTTCAATCTTGAACCTAGATGGAAAGGACCTTACATCACGATTCACCGGATGCCTACTGCTGTTAAGGCTGTTAGTATTCCTGCCTGGATTCATCACTCACCTCTTAAAAAAGAGGAGCCCAGCCCCCAGAGGTGGAAAGTGACTGGAAAAGGACCATTAAAAAAATCAACCTTTCTCAGGTCTCTCTAACATAACTTTAATAGTGTGTTTTTGATCCTGGAATTTGCATCATGACCATCCTATGACTAACAGTTTTACTGACCTATTTTCAATGCATGCAAACAGAACCTTGAAAGGGAATCAAAGGCACCCCAGTCATAGGAAACACCCTGATATTGTCTTGCCACTCAAAAGATTGCTTTTGTCACCATGGTTCATAGCTTGGTCAAAAGGAGGGGTCCTTAGCCAGATGGATAGAGGCTACTTGGGATGGACCAATACCAGCGTGATAGATAATACAGACTTCATCATCATCAACTATTCTTTTAAAAGTTCTGATAACAGAAGTTACAGGTGTGCTCAATATGACGGGGAAGGGAAGACTCATTAATCACTTCGACTGAGCCCAACAGACCAGAGTAACCCTGTTTGTAACCAATGGTCTAGGTTATAGCCTCTGACTCCGTCTAGCCCTAAAAATCCAACAAGAAAAGTTCTGTGTCAAAGGAGATCCTGGAATAGGGGTTATCTATGAAAATTATAAAGCGTTATATATGAAGTTATACAAGGATAACGGGGGTCAAAGAAGGAGCATGCCCTTCCAATATTTCTGGAACTGAAGCTGATGTTCCTATGCCTCTTCCCTCCACTAACGCTGTGGTTGCGCTAATGTTCCCTCCCATTGTAATTCCACTTCTGGTCAGGTGGGCGATTTCTGTGAGAATAACCCTTATTCTGCTCTCCCCGGGACACAAAGGTTTATGTGGGAGAGGTTGTGGTATCAAATCCTCACAACCAATTCACAGTCACAAGAGCTTTTCCTGAAACTGGGATGTTTCCTCACCCAGCATGGCAGCCGCCACCGCCGCCGCCCCTTCAGAGGCTCCGTGTTGGGTGACGAAGGGAAATCTCTAAAATAGTCTGTTTAATTGACAAAATGGCTAACATTACAGCAAAAATATTAGCCAAAATTAAGAAATAGGAGAACTGAGAACAAGGGTGGTTCAAAATAAGGCTACCAGAGGCAGCCTCTGGCTTAAATAGAATCTTGATTATCAGCAATTTGCCAGCATGTACTGTTTTTGATATCTCAAATTTCTCTCATACCATTGATAGCAAATTGTTTTAAAAATTTTTTAAATATAGACAAAATCTCTCAGATTTTAAATGGCCGGTATGGCCAAGATGGTTTTCCCCCTTCAATCACCTTCTATTCCGACTGTCTATCCTAATCAGACCCTGTGCCATCCTATGTGTTACCAACTTAATCACTCACCAGATAAACACGGCTAGAATCCTTGCTGTCTAACCACCTTATTAAAAACAGTACCCTAGCTGGGCTTGGTGGCACACGCCTTTAATCCCAGCACTCCGGAGGCAGAGGCAGGTGGATTTCTGAGTTTGAGGCCAACCTGGTCTACAGAGTGAGTTCCAGGACAGCCAGGGCTATACAGAGAAACCCTGTCTCAAATAACTAACTAACTAGCTAACTAACTAACTAACAACAGTGCCCTAGCCATGATTTTTACCGGAACAGGAACACATATGTCAGGAGGGGAATGAGGAACCTGCCTGACTCCATTTTGAAGGCAGGAATCATTTTGTTATTATGTTTCCACTCATTGTAAGAGCTAAGTTTTTAAGTTTCTGTCCCCCCCCCCAACTTGATTGAATTGTTTGTAAAAAACAAAAAAACAAAAAAAACAAAAACAAAAAAACAAAAACAAAAACCACCCTGACCTGCACCATCTTGGCCACTGTGGTGGTTTTGAATGAAAATGGACCCCATAGGCTCACAGGGAGTGGCACTGTTAAGAGGTGTGGCCTTGCGTGTTACAGGCTTTGAGGTCTTAGACACTCAGTCCCGGACCAATGTGGCTCTCTTTTCCTGATGCCTACTGATCCAGATGTCACCCTCAGTTACTCTGCAGTACCATGTCTGCCTATTGATGCTCACACGTCTCCATGATTCCCTCCGTGATGATAATGGACCTCAGCCCCAGTTAAATGCTGTCCTTTACAAGAGTTGCCGTGGTCATGGTGTCTCTTCACAGCAATAGAACCCCTAAGGCAGCCACAATGACTTGATTTTGAGAATCTTCTCTAATCAGTGGTGATGACTACTGAGTTTTCTGTCCTCTTCTAACTGCTCATTGCCTCGCTTCTGTATGCCTGCTTCGTAGCTACTTCTGATTGGATGCCTTAAAGATGCCCCAAACAGAGTCAGTGCGGCTCTCTCCAATCCGACTCAGGAGGCAGTCGCTGGCCAGCTCTCTGGTACACCTGAATAGAATAAAGCTTGCTCCAGTTTAGCCCGAAATTGTGGTAGTGTCTTATTCTCATCTGGTGGGATTAAGAGCACCACACACCACACAGCAGAAGAACACATACCTTTATTCCAGCCACTACCATCCCAGGTCCCAACCACCAAGATACACCACTTGGTGTGCTGGATGCAAAGTCCAAAAGATTCCTATGAGTACGGATGACCCTACGACGTTATGTCACAAGTCCCAGCCTGGGTGTAACCCCACTTCCCCAAAGGGGAGTGCCTGGGGTCCACCCCACATAAGCAGGTAGAGCAGGGACCAGGCTGAAACAGCATCACACAGGAAGGCGCCAGTGAGCCCTGGGGCACCCTTTGGAACCCGGACAGTAGCTGAGGAAAGTCCCTGCTTTGGCTATGATGGGTCCCAGCTACAGAGCCATCCCAAAGGCAAGAACAGCCCAAGTGTGGGCTCCTGGGGCAGGCCTGCTGGCTGAGGTAGCAAAAACACCTCTGAAACCGTGGAGTACCAGGTGATGACCACGGCGGGTGCTTTCATGGGCCGTGAGTTGCCTGGATCTGTGGACAAGAGAGTGGGAGGCAGGGAATATTTGAGTCAGGACTCTAAGATTGGCAGTTAGTAATCAGAGTCCCAGGTTGACAGGGGTGGGGGTGGGGTGTCCTCAGAAATAGGGGAAGCTGCAGAGAAAGTCTGGGAGAAACGTGGTCAAAGGGGGTCTAGGAGAGAAAAGGGAAGAGAGTGGGGCCAGAGAAGGAGACAGAGGGAGTAATGGGGTAGAGTGAGGGATAGAGTGGCCTTGTGAGGAGCAATGAAACCTTTCTTCTCTTCTCCCCTCTCCTCGAGCCCTGCCCCAGCCTGCCCAGGCTAGTCCTCCAGCTCCTAACTCAGGGTGATTCTTTCTTGAGACTTCCTGAATTAAATACTAACAGCTACTCCAAGCCCCAGACAGAAAGGGGAGGAAGGGATGGGAGAGAACAGGAGGGAAGGAAGGACAGAAGTTTTGAGAGCTAATCCCCAGTCAGGTCTAAGGCCAGCAATTTGGAATCTACCTTTCAACCCTGGGACCCAAGTACAGAGAAAAACTTGTATGAAAGATGTTTAACAATGTGAAATGCACATCAGATCTTTTTTTGCTTTGTTTTCAGCTTTAACTCATCATCTATGAACATAGCTAAAAGATTTTTAAATTGCACTAAATAGCCTATTAGCAGCACCACTTAGCTAACCAGAACTGAAAGGGCTGCATGTATTTAATTTATGATTATTATTATTGCCATTAGGAAGCCATTCATCAGTACAAAAAGAAAGGAAGAAGAGGAGGGGGACAGGGAGGAAGAAGAGGAGGAGAAAACCAGAAATCTCTAGAAGCAGCTAAGATCTTAACACCCGGGGCAGAATGTCTACGGGTGCCAGGCAGGGGTGCTAGCATTATTGGGGACTAGTAAGGACCGGTGAGAACTGGAGAATGCCGTCCTGGATTAAAGTGACTGTGGCCAGGGAGTGATACAAGCCCCACATGGTGGCTTTGATTTCAGGAAAAGGGAGACTGTAGCACAGTTAGCCCTTTGTATTTTTTCTGAAATTTCCTGAAAAGAAGCTGCGTCTGCAGAGACTGATGGATCTATTGGAATCTGGGCAGGAATTTTGTAGGTTTTGAGATTAATTACTTTAACTTGGGCTGTCCTGGGCTAGCTTTACCTTCCAGAACAGCCACTCCTTACCCCATTCTGTATAGGAACTAACACCTGGTGATAATAGAAGTCTCTCAGAAGCTATTAATGTAGAGCTGACATCTTGTAATAAGAAGCAGCTCCTAGAAGCTGTTAATTTAGCAGAACACAGGCTTCCACCAATCCAAGAGCTTTCATAAACAGCACCTCTGGCCTATAGACAGGCTTCCCCCATCTGGCTGTGTGCACCTCTGTTATATCCCATGTATTTAAAACTTGTTAATACCCATGTATTTAAAACTTGCCTTGACTTATGATGTTCTTCCTTATGTAAAACCCCATGTAACTGCTTCCACGTTGGAACATGGAATCTGGGATAACCGAAATCTGTGTCCCCAGGCCATGGTCACTCAAAATGATTCCAGAACAAACCATCTCTTATCTCCTTTAAGACGAGAGCTGTGGTTTTTATGTCAACAAAGCCAACCATGACTGTGCATTGTGCAGTTAGGCCTAGAGGCTGTGTCTGCAGTGACCATGTACTGACGGTTTTTCTTGTCATTATTCCCTACCATATACATTATAAAGAATCCAGAAATTACTTAAAGCACACAGGATAAAGGGCATAGGTACAATTTAAAAATTCCCATCTTATATAGGGGACTTGAGATCCAAGGGATTTAGCATCCATCAAGGCCCTTGAATTGGTTCCTTATAGATACTTAGAGGTGACTATATATGTTTTTATTTTTTAAATAAAGTCAAGATTTTTAGATTTATCTTAAAATTATTCATTTTATGTGTATAGGTGTTTTGCCTGAGTGTATCTGTGTATCATGTGCATGCCTGGTGCCCACAGAGGCCAGAAGAGTGTCAGGTCCCCAGAACTGGAGTTAATAGACCACTGTTAGGCTCTCTGTAGGTCTTGGATATCAAACCTGGATCCTTTGGAAAACTAACAAGTGCTCTTCACCACTGAGCTTTCTCTCTAGCCCTAGCATATAGAGTACCTATATAATTATATACAGTTGTTTTGTTTAGATAGGTTCTAATGGCAGCCCTGGCTGGCCTGGAACTCACTATGTATACCAGTCTGGCTTCAAACCCAGATCCATCTGTCTCTACCTGCTCAGTGCTGGCATTAAAGCCATGTGTGTGCTACTATACCTGACTCTGACTCCAATGGTGCACATATTCCCCACCCCCCTCTCTGTTTAGTGTACTACCTTAAGTTGATTTTCAAATATGTGTGTGTGTGTATGTCACTTTAAATTGATTTTCTAATTGTTTTAGCCCCAAATAAAAACATCTCATGAGCCCAAACAAACAAGTATAATGACTAATTTCTGTCCTGGGCATCCTCAGATTAAGAAGTTGTTGTGGTCCTGTAATGCTTTGAGGGGTCCCCTTAACATGCAGACTTGACCTGTGGCTGTGGAGTGATCCTGAGTTCTAACAGTGATGCCAATGCGGCTGGCCTGCCAGCTGTGCCTCCCATAATGAGGGCTCCAGTGAGTCTCCTTCAGATACTGTCAACGCCTCTCCAGTTGTGCACATCACCAGGTCCTGACACTCGCCACCTACTGGGTGTCTGGTGCTAACAGTCTCCAGCCAGAGTCTGGGTGACAGAATTCTGTCAATGACAGAAGACAGCCAGAGTCAAACATGCCAAAGTCCAGGCTCTGGCACCTCCAAGTTCTGCAAAGGAAACTGCAGCTGGGGATTTGCCAGTCCTGAGCATGGGCGCTTGTTACAAAGATCTCAGCAGAAATGGTTTTCTTTGATGGTCAATTCACCAGCACCCAGCTAAGCTGAGAGTGAACTATTCATTACCACTCTGGTTAGCAAAGTTTGGGTGCAGCTAGTTTCCCTCCCCCAGAGCAAGCTTTTCTCTGCACTTGGGCAAGTGCTTTGGTTCTGCCCATTGGAGAAGGAACCAGTTTCTGAACAGTGAGTGATGGAGTTGAGAATAGGACTTGGGGTGAACGGAGGTCCTGGTCTTTCCAGGCTACATCATGACCCCTGACCTGGTAGAACATGAGGCCTCCACTTCCCCTGGGGTTTCTGAACCCAGATCCTTACTTTTGGGGTCTCACAGGACCTAGAGAGTGGGGGACTGCCACCTCTGCACTCTCCAATGAGCTCAGGGTCCTTGGAACAGGGCGGGGGTGGGGGGGGGCATGTGCCCAATGGGATCAGTCATTCTAAAGCCACACTGTAAGGGCCACAGGTGATGGAAACCGCTTAGTTCCCCCCCTCCATTCTACCACTGAGGAGGGCCTGGGCAGCACTTCAGATCTTCCCAGGGTCACAGAGCTGGTTTGCAGCAGATTCCTGGCTCAGAATCCTTGGAGGCAGAACTGGACAGAAGCCTTGGGCCTTAGTCCCATGTGTAGCAGGAACTTCAGGAAGGGCCTTGCAGAATACTCCTGAAGGAATAAAAGCTGTCTCAGAGGAAGACATGAAGGCCACCTGCTCTGACAGAACTGCAGAAGCAACCTCACACTGGCCTCTGGTAAATGCTATCCTCAAGAGTTCTCTCCTCTGCGGAGTACATACCTGAGGGGCCTCTCTGAGATGCCTGGCTTATGTTCGGGGGAGTCAGGGCAAACCTGGTGCTGGGATGACCCCAGACCTGCTGAATGAGTATACCTGAAGCTGATACTTCCTCCAAGGGAAGTCTCTTTTATGGGCTGAGGAGTCAGCCTCTGCCCCCTAAATCAGAGAGGAATGGGGACACGGGCTTGGGTGTGACAGCATTCAGGCAACCCCTACCCAGTCTCTAATCTGGTGAGGAGGAGCCTGACCCCTAGGACATACATCCACCCTCTATACCCACAGAAGGGAGCGGTTCCTGACTGTTGGGGTACACTGTGTGAAACTGTCTCTGTCCTTTCTCACCAACCCAAAGCATCCTTTGATTGGCTTTAATAAAAAAAAATCTGACAGCCTATGAGCTGGGCAGGAAGTGCAAGCGGGACAGCCTGGAAGGAAGAAAGGAACTTTGGGAAAAAGAAAAACCCTGTCATGTCACCAGGAGGCATGGAGGAGACTGGCTTGGTCACACGCCTAGAATGTATAGCTATCCATGTGGCTGGATATAGCTAGGTGGTTCAGTTAACTTAGGTGAGCTAGTTGAGAGTCTGCCCAGATAAGGCCTAAAGCTTTGAAATATTAAAAGGTCTCTGTGTCGTTATTGGGGGGGGGAAAGGTGGTTAAGGAATAATTGCCGCTTTATTAATTTGTAGCATTAATTAATATATACACAAAACAATAATCTTTTTACTCTACTTCTGAGGGTGAGGGAAGACACGATACCTGTCCCCAGTAGAGCTTCACTTCCCAGTAAACTGGCCTGGCCTGGCTTTCTCCAGCTTCTTGCGTCTCTCTGGGGGAATCTCCTGCAGGCTGATACCATGGTTGCTGGCCCTGCAGAAAGGAAACTGCAGCCTCAAGGAAGGGAAATGGGGGTGAGGGAAGTCAGGGCTTGGGTTGTTGCAGCTTGTCACGAGGATGAGACTTGGTGTGGGAGGCAGGAAGAATTGGCTGGCACCAAGGGCCCATTGGCTGGCGCCACAGAGGCGCCAGCATCCAGCTTTCTCATCAGGCTCAAGCCAACCACTCACCCTGGCTGCAGATCAGGTGGTTTGGGAATGGGCTTGTTGAAGCCAAGTCTGCCCACAAGCCAGTACGTGTCCTCAATACCCTTGCCCTGGAGAAACACAAAAAAGGGAGATTTAGGCAGACCAGGGTGAGGGATGGAGAAGGTTTAGGTCTAGGTGAAACTGGGAGACTCTACATCTGCATAGACGCCCCCACACACCCACAAAGTGGCAGAGTATGGTCCAAACTCACCTTCAGCTCCGTGCGGCCTCGACACTCCATCTGGAAGCCTTGGTCCAGAGCGCGAAGAATCCGAACAGTGCTCATGTTAACGTGGATGCGGTAAGCTGAGGTAGGGAGGGGACACTATGATCTCAGGAGTCACCTCCTCAGGTCCTCATCCTGGGCTATCTCCCCTGCCCAGCCTCTCCCACTTCCCCCAGCCCTCCTTGTCTGTTACACTCACGCAGTCCAGTGGACTCCATTCTCGAGGCAGTGTTGACCGTGTCCCCGAACAGGCAGTACCGAGGCATGGTGAGGCCCACCACACCCGCCACGCACGGGCCTGGGGAGATATGCTGGGTCAGAAGGCAGGCAGAGACGGGTTGAAGCTGGCCTTGCTCCGCAGCTAGGCTGCAGAAGTGCCTCGAAAGGCCTAGCACCCATCCTCTCTACCAGCTCCCCCAATTAAAAAAAACAAAACAAAACATTCTTAAGTGTATTTTCTTCAAGGCAACGCCTCCCACCCACCCCCAACCCAGCCAAGACTTTGCCTCCTGTAGCTAAAATCCGGAGCTCAGAAATGGGGAGGGCTGAGTAGTTACCTGAGTGCAAACCAATGCGGATGCGCACCGGTACCTCGGGCATATGGCGCATGCGGAAGGAGCCGACTGCACTGAGGATGTCCAGTGACATGTTGGCAATCTCTGCAGCGTGCCGCTGCCCGTTCCTCTGCGGCAGCCCGGAGGCCACCATATATGCATCTCCAATTGTTTCCACCTGGGGGATGGTGTTGTGTCTGTTCAGTTCTGAGCACCCCTCCCCCGATACTCAGATCAATGACACTTGTCAGAAAGTCTAAAGAGGCTAGACTAGGGCAGATATTCTGGGAAGCAGGAGTTGCATTTGGGCCTGAAGGAAGAGAGTAGGGACAGGAGGGCTGAGGAAAACTGGTGTCCTGAGGCAGGTGAACTGCTTCTTTTAAACTGAAAGACAGAGCCAGAAGTGCTGGTATGTGCCTATAACCCCAGGGCTCAGGAAGCAGAGGCAGGAGGATTGCTACAAGTCTGAGGCCAACCTGGTCTACACAGCAAGTGCTAAGCCACCCAGGTATACAGAGAAAACAACAAAACTGAAAGGCAGGAGGTGTTATCTCCTGTACACTCCACCTTATAGACATCATGGGCACCGATGATGGCATCGAAGAGAGTATAGAGGTCATTAAGCAGGTCTACCACCTCAATAGGCTCGCTCATGGCTGAAATGGTGGTAAAGCCCACGATGTCACTGAAGTAGAGTGTCACCTCTTCAAAGTACTCAGGCTCCACAGATGTCCCCATCTTCAGGGCCTCAGCCACAGATCTAGGAATGGTGAACAGCGGGGGTTACCTGGAGGCTGCCCCAGTCTGGCCACCCTCTCCCGATGCTCCTCTCCCTTAGGCACCCACGGAGGCAGCATCTGTGTGAGCAGCCTGTCTGTCTTCTGCTTCTCCTGCTCTAACTCCTCTGTGCGTTCTCGGATCAGATCCTCCAGGTTACTAGAGTACTGCTCCAGCATCCGAAGCATGGAGTCGATGATGTTGGTCTTCCGGCCCTTGTTGATGCTCTTGAACTAGGAGAGAAAGCATAGGCTTAATGTCATTGTGTACCATGTAAAGATTATCCTTGTGTTATTCAAATGCTGACTCCTGTGCCCTCATATCTCCTTACAATCCTTGTTCTGAGAATCTCCTGTCTTGATGTTGTGTAAACATTGCTCCCCAGTTATTCCCTAATTGGTCAATAAAGAAGCTGATCAGCCAATGACTGAACAGAGAAGAGAATAGAGCTGGACTTCCTCCAGCTAGGGGCAGGGGATGTGGGGGGCGGGGGTGGGGGGGTGGGAGAAGAGGTGGGTATTCCAGATGAAGAAAGGATCCAGGAGCCACCAGGAAAACACACCCAGAGCAGAGAGTGCCAGATTCGGTACTAAAATGCAAATATGTCAGGAATTTTGGCTGGGAGGTAGCCAGATTAGAGGATTAAAGTGGTTACTATTGCTCAGTTGTTGGGCCTTAAAGCTGTTACATAAATCTAATAGTCCTGTCTCAATTATCTGGGAGCTAGCTGGGTTAAGAGAAAAACTATAACATTTTTTAAAACGACATCAACAAGAAAGCTGGGGGGGGGGGGGAAGACTGCCTAGGACCTTGGCTTCCATGGCCCTCCTGTACTCTCTCAGGTGACTAAATCTCTCTCTCTCTCTCAGTGTCATCTACTCATGAAGTACCCCCAAATTCCTGGCCACTATGTTTCAGATATTATTAGGAGGTGTGTAGAGAATGAGAGTTCCCAGAGATGGCTGCTCAGAGTTGGAACTGACAAGGGACTAACTCAGCCAAGAGTCTTCCTGGCACACAAACCAAGCACACATCTGGTTCTCATTCAACAATATTTGCTTTGAATTAAATATTTCTCCCACCCAGAGTTCCCTCTCCTATTCCAAAGGCTTCCACGAGTCCTCATTTGCATTCTAAACCTTCCCTGCTAAATTCTCAGTCCATAGGCTAATCCTTAGGAGAGAGACAAGAGCTTCTATTGGAACATAATGCTGGACAACAATCTGGGATCCTGGGGGCCAGCCCAGTCCTTGCCCAACCCCAGCCCCTGACCAGGTCAAAGGTGAGGTCCATGGAAGGCCGAAGTTCTGGATGCTCTGCCCAGCATTGTGTCATCAGCTGGATGCACTCCATGGGTGCCTGGTCCATGGACACCAAGGGCCGACACAGTGGAGGAGGGCTCCGCACCCTCTGTATTACTTCTAGAGGCAAGAGGAGACTGTGAGAAGTGGGCGTCCCCAAACAAAGCCACCTCTGACCCTACCATAAATGGGGCATTGAAAGAGGGTCTAATGATTCCAAATTGGTCTCCAACTTGCTATGCAGAGGAGCCTGAAGGATGACCCTGGACTTCTGGATCTTCTGCTTCTACTTCCCAAGCAAGAACTGGGACCACAGGCTTATAGCACCATGCCTACATTACAGGGTGCTGGGAATTGAACTCAGGGCTTTGTTCACACTAAGCAAGTATGCTATCAGCTGAGCTGCTTCCCAGCCATTTTTTTTTTTTTTTAATTAACACTTCCAAGCCTTAGGGGATGGCTCAGTCAGTAAGTGCCTGCCATAGAAACCAGAGGGCCGGAGTTTGCATCTTCAGCAGCCACATTTTTTTAAAGCCAGACATAGTGGCACTCTCCTGTAAGCACTGGGAAGGCAGACACAGGTGACTCCCTACAGCTCAATGGCCAACCAATATAGCTAATTAGTGAGTTCTGACTTCAGTGGGAGATTCCGTCTCAAAGCATAGAGAAGAGGATGGTTGAGGAAGACTCGTGATATTGGCCTTTGACCTTTATTTGCATATACACATAGGTACACACAGCTGTGTGCATACATGGATACATACATACACTACACACAAATAACTAAGAAAAGAGATTAATAACTAATAAATGCTTTAGTTAGTGGGAGAGTGTAATGTGGATGGCCATCTCTAGGAGTAACCAGAGGACCCTGAACTCTGAGTGTCAGTAAGAGGTGACACAAAGTAATGTTTACTGAACATAAGAAAAGGATTGGAGTGGACTCCTCTAGACCACAAGCGATTTGGATTTTAACCCAATATGACTGTCCTCTGGACCCCTGCCTGTCCCCTTTTGTCTTCCTAGGATCTCTGAGAGTCAGAGGGGAACCTGTCTGTGTGGTGGAAGAGCAGGGTGGGTCCAGGGTCAGAACAGAAACCCTTTAAGATCTGTGCCCTTAAATATCCACCCCATGCGTGGCTCTCCCACTGCTCTCTACAGACCCCAGCTTTAAGAAAGCCATGACAAGATTAATCATCATTACCGGGCTTCTCTTTATTAAAGAGCCAGGTTGGGTCTGGCTGTTTTAACTACAGGGTGCCTATCTGGCCCCAAACCACCTTACCCTCGGGCGTTAGTTCCAGCATGGCATAAGGGGTGCTGCGGCACACGACCTCCTGCATGATGATGGCCAGACTAAAGACATCACCAGCTAGAGTTCCCCGGCGCTCCAGGGAGGGGTCCCGAAGAAGCTCTGGGGCTGTCCATAGCTGATCTAAGAACAGGGAAGAAGAGCAAGGGGACAGAGACGCTGTGATGGCCCAACAGGCTAGACCCTCACCCTCATTAATACTAATTAACCCCACAACCCTCAAAGGTCTCCGCGCAGAGATTGAGATTCAAAGAATCAGAGAAAACCCTGCCCCCAGGAAGGCGGTGCCTAGGGAAGACTCCGCCTCTAGAACCCCAACCTTCAGCAAAGCACCACTTAACCACAGACCCAGAGCTCAGGCACTCCCTAGCAGGCCCCCACATCCCTAGCCACAGACCTTTTCTGAAGCTGATAAGTGTCAATAGATCCAGAACAGGAGGAGTGCGAGGAAGGGACGGAAGGAAAAGCCCTTGCAATTATGCGGGTACTAGGGATGCTCCAGTGCCTGGGATGAGCTGGGGACTCCTACCCTCTGCACTGGGAGGTTCCGGTAACACCCTTTGCGCTTCCAGCAGTCGCCCATGGCCATGATCTGTCACCTTGAGCACGAACCTCCCGTCCACCACGCAATTCCGTGACTTGAGCCTCCCGTGGGCCACACCGCGATGGTGCAGATATCTCATTCCCTTAGAAGGAGTGGAAGAAGAGGCAACCTCAGTTCTCTTGACCTCTCCCTTGCCAGCACATCTCTGTCTCTCTCTCTCTGTCTCTGTCTCTCTCTCTCTCTCTCTCTCTCTCACACACACACACACACACACACACACACACACACACACACACACACTCACCTTGATGAGGTCCAGCAGGAGGGAAGACTTGAACATCCAGTCCAGCTTTATTTCTCTCTGGGCCAGGAGGTCATGGAGGGAACCCCGAGCACAGTGCTCTGAGACCACAGCCAAGATGCCCTCCCCAGGGGTGGCAGGGCTGTCTGCTGTACCCGCCAGGAAGAGTCCCAAGTAGAGAGCCACATTCTCATGCCGGAGCTCTCGAAGCTGAAAGACAATTCCGGGAGCACCAATTATCACCACCCACCCCGCCCCATTTAGTGTCTGTTTGGGGCATCCAAAGTGAGAATATGGGATTGAAAGTGGTAAGTGAAGTGGGGGAGGGGCTTTCTTCTTTATATAGTTCTGTCTTTGGACAACACCATGTGGTGAAAGGGCCTCGTTCAGAACATGACTATGGAAGACTAAGCTTAAAGTTATGAATGAAGACAGCCACACTCTGGGGATTAGGACCCATTCAGGTTCTGTTTTGCTAATGGAAGCTGAAGGTCTAAATTAGCTACAAAGCAAAGTGAAGTCATGAGGGAAAGTGTGACCTGAAGGAAGCCCTGCCACCACCTGCTGTTTTAGTGTGGCAGTCTTTGATGAAGGGCCAGACAGACCAATGGTTGCCTTTCTAGCTTTCCCTGGGGGCACAGGCTCAGTTAAGGGGCTATGTTTCGGTTTAAACACCTGGTGTCCAACGGTGAATTTGTCAGTGCCTAAGCCTTAGTCACCTGAATTTGTTCCCCAGAACCCACATTAGTGGAAGATGAGAACTGACCCCTTCAAGTTGCCCTCTGACCTCCACATGGACGCCATGGCACATACAGGCCACATGCACACAAATGTGCACGCACATATAATTAAATAAACAAAAACATTTTTTAAAAGAAAAAAGAAAAAAATTAAACGAGTTTCCCCTTCTCCTAGGACACTTGTGTGGAATGGCCTCAGCCGTACTGTCACAGTGAATACGCAGGAAGCTGGCGGGGAGGCAGTAGACTGGCTTACTCTGGTGCTTTCAACTATAATGTCCCTCTTCTCCCAGCATCTAGCATCCTTGCTTTGGCCTCTTTCCAGGAGGCCGCCACAGGAGCTGGGGGTCCCAGCTGTGAGTGACTTAAGTGGCTTCTGGGGAACAAATTCAGGTGACTAGGCTTGTCAATGGGCACCTGTGTCCACTGAGCCATCTCGATGAGTCCTCATTTTCACTTTTTCTTAGCATTTCACTTGACACAAACCTACTGGCCTTCAATATTCCAGACACTGTGCTGGGTGCTGGGAATATGGTAGCAACTTCCTTCAACTTTTAGTCAGAGGTGGAGGCAGATAAGGCATAAGCCAGACCATAGATGAGCATATAACTTACATGATAAGTTAACATGTCACTTATTACATATAAGTGTGATTAAGAACATCAGAGAAAAAAGCTAATGTCACGAGAGAGGAAGATGATGAGCCAGTCCTCTCTGGAGTGGAAGGAACCCCTGGGGACTGGCTACCTCTGTTACCTGCTGTAAAAAGGAAGCCAAGAAGCCAGGTGTGGTGGTTCATGCCTTTAATTCCAGCACTTGGGAGGCAGAGGCTGGAGGATTTCTGAGTTCGAGGCCAGCCTGGTCTACAAAGTGAGTTCCAGGACAGCCAGGGCTATACAGAGAAACCCTGTCTCAAAAACACAAAAAAAAACCCAACCCCCCACCCCCCAAAAAAACCAAGAATGGTCAAATTTATAGCTATGGGTTCAACTCTCACCTTGGAGAAGGCTGTCTTTGTTGCTGGCCTGATAGCCATATGATGTTCCCCTGGGAACTTCTTCAGCCAAACCCAGTCCCCCTGCAACAGAAGGTTAAGGAATTCAGTCCTTGAAGCCCCAAGATGCAAGGTGCTCTTGGACTCTGACATTTCCACTGCCCTAGCGACCCAGAATCCATCTGTCATGAGACAGAACATCAGATGCAAGCAGCTCGATGTACGCCTATACGTTTCACAGGTATCTGGATCAGAGCCCAGGCAAAGAAGATGCAAACCCATACATGGTGGTCCTCTCATCCCCAGATGAGAACTGGATACTGATCAAGTCATGCAAATGAACTGTGGCACACACAGCCCTCATCACTACCCCTTGCCATGAGAGAGCCCTCATAGTACTAAGGAGTCATCGGGTATCGTTGTGAACTAGCTATGAAGGGAGGCTTCATCCCTTCTGGGTCCTGGCCTTATTGTCCACAGAAGCTGCAGGCCTACTACGCCATGGTGTAGCCACTTGGTTCAGTAATCTGCTGCCATCCTGTGGATGAACAAGGAAGCCTTTGTTCATACTTTGCCCTGGGCCTTGCAAATCAGGTTAGTGGTCCTGCCTGTTGGTAAGAGATGTGGACTAGAAGAGAGTCCTGGAGATTTGGTACCGACTCTTAGTAAGCATCTGCAAGTAAATATGGAGATATTTTTTTAATGGTCATTTAAAAACTGGGGTTTGCATTTAGTGGACAAGGCCAGAGAGAAGAAAGACTTAGCATAGGCAGAGTGTGTGGCCCCACGCAACAAAGAACAGCATGCTTAAAATAACAAGATGTCGCTGAGAACCAGTCATGATGGTCTCGGGTGACATTAGTCAGAACTTTTGCATTTTCTCCGGGACCTTGAGTTTGGGCATTCCTCCCATTCCTCTTGACTAGCCAAGTTCTCCAAGGGCTCTCAGTCCCTCTCACCCACTCTGCCACATTCACATGCCCTGGTCCCGCTGTTAGGGTCCTCCTCTGGCATTCCTTTTCTAATGTAGGCCTTGTGTTCATGGGTCTGATCAGAACTGAGTGACTGTATTGAGGAGGTCAGGCAGGGACTCCCAGTTGAGAACGGATTGGTCTCCCTGGCTATACCAGATTGTGTGCTGATCCCAGCATGCTCCACAACACCTCCAACTTCCAGCTTTGGGGTTTGGGAAGCCCTCACCTGCATCTTGTGTCAGAAAGTTTCTCCAGATTGGAGAATCAGGTTGGGATTGCTAAATTCATGACTTTCCCCCCAGATCCTGCCCAGTGTCCTCTCTCTGCCTGGAGCCTGTGGGATTTGACTTGGATGGGTACATCTCTCCCTCGAGAGGGGTTTTCTTCTGGACTCCGGTCTGAGCATCCTTCCTCTTCTTTTTCCCTCCTAGAGCATAGGTCAGCCTGAGTGGGGATTAGACTTACCTCATAGAGGCCAACGTTGGTGCTCTCTTGGGGCTGGCTGGGGACACTGCGAATGTCTGATGCGCTCCGGGTAGCCAGACTGGATCTACTTCCCTGGACCACCTGAGGACAGAGGCCAGTGCAAAGTATCAGAATATATACTGCAGCTGAGGCTGAGTTCTATGGGTGAGAGAGAAGAAGGAAAGGAATCTACGGGGCACATGGAAATGGTACCATAGGGTACAGTTTACAGAGCAAACATTCACTTTCTAATGGGACTTCCACACCAGCACCCCCTATTGCATAGCTGAGGTCCCTGATTTCCAAGGACAAAGCTGGGAAAGAAACAAAGTTTATCAAATGGGAGCTGGGGGCGGTGGGGGGATGGGACAGCTGGCTCAGGGAAGGAACCAAATATTACAGGGAAAGATAGATGGCTCCTGGCGCCCTTCCTTCGCTGACCTTTCGAGAGCTGCCTCCCGGTGGGTGGAGGAAAGTAACATCTTCCAACGTCAAGATGATCTTGTTGGGGCCGGAAGCCATCTGCATGTGTAGCAGCCTGTGCCTGGTGGGGGGATGGGGTCATTCCCCGGAAAGTCCACAAGAGGCGGGCAGGGGAGAGAGCAGAAGGGTAGCATTAGCTCAGGGAAGTTTGCTGGAGTATAGCTATCCCCCAAACATCCCCCGAGGACTCTTGTCACCCCCCCCCAAATGACTCTCCCTCATTAGAGTGGACCTCACCTGCTATCTTTGTGGTGAAGTTTCCCTTCCCCCACTCACCTCAAGTAATGAGCCAAGAAGGCTCCAGTCAGTCCCATCCCTATCACCAGGAGGAAGCCAACAAAGACCAGGCCTGGCTCCACCCCTGAAGGAACAAAGAGAGGGACAGTCTTGGTCCTGTCGTGGATAGGACCCCTTGGGGGGGGGGTAGGGGTGTTCAAACAGTTATGCCAAATCTCGGGAGCTGAGTAAAAGGTTACAGATTCCTCAAAGGGGAAGTCTGGAGATGCTACAGGGTCCCCAAGGGCCTTGGAAATCTTTGAGAGGTGTCCTGAGCAAGCCATGGGCTGAAGGAAGACCTGGAGGAATAATTGGAGTTCCCTTCCTCTCTCGCACAATTTTGTGGTTGCCCAAGCTGACTACCCCAGTGGGAGCCTGCAGGTACTCCCCTCACCTCCGTTGCAGATCACATCTGGATCGAACCAGCAGGAAGGGTCTGGTCCCGGGGCAGGTCCACCTCTAGGGAAGTGCATGGGGGTCCCTGCAGAACGCAGGGAGCCTAAGACAGGATCTAGCAGGTGTGTTGCGAACAACTGTTCTCCGGATGCATCTGTGTCCAGCAGCACAAAGGAGGGCTCCTCGGTTCTTCCCAGGACCCCACAAAAGCCAGAGACTTGTGCTTCCCGTACTTGGCGGGCTACAGATGCACCTGACACCCAGCCACCACCCACCGCTGTTCTTGCTCTCTTCACGCCCCCAGCCAACAGGAAGACAGCATCATAGATGGTGCCAAACAGCGGAGAGACCTGCAGGAGAGTAAGGACTCAGGGCCAGGACTTAGAACCCATAAACGGGTGAGAATTCATTGGCCTGCCTGTTCCTTCATTGTACCAGGCTAGCCCTAAGGGTTCCTATCTGTAGGTGAAGGCTCCCATCCACCCCATGGACTGTTGTTCATACCTCCTTTCAGGAGTTAGGTTCTTCTCAGACTCTGACTCTCTCCCACCCAGACTCCTCCTCCTCCTTCCTCTGTTTTTAACTAGCTTATGTTTTTAATCTCATCTAAGCTCATTTTATTCATCTAACGGCTTTCCCCACTATCCTTTGGTCGTCTTTTTGTGGTTTAGTTTATTGAGTCATGGTCTTCCAAAATTGCTCAGGTTGACCTCAAAACCACTCTGTAGCCTAGGCAGATGGTGGCCTGCCCTGCCTTCCTTCTCTATCTTTTTCATCCTCTCTTTCTTTCTGTCTCCTACACACATACACACACACACACACACACACACACACACACACACACACACACACTTTCTTTGGGTCATGTAGCCCAGGCAGATGTATGACCTTGAACTTCTGATCCTCCTATTTCCAGGTGGAAACTCTGTAGACAGAGCTCCCTCCCCAGCCAGATACTGAGTGTCTTGATTCTCCTGCTTCAGCCATTTAAATAGCTAGCATTACTGGCTCGAATGATCAGTTCTAGCTTGATTATCAGTGTTTCTTCCATTCCCATTCCAAAGAGGTTTTTTTTTTTACCATTAGTACCCTCTCCTCTCTACTATCCTCAGTTCCTATTCATGGAGTGACAGACACCAGGGAACACCAGTGACACAGAGGTGTATGAGACAGCCTGTCACTGTGGACAAACTTTAGTGTAGGGGGAAAAGGGCAAGAATGTTAAGGGAGTGTGATACATGGGGGTAGAGGGAATCGAGGAAGCTTTAGAAATGAGGAAGAAGAGGTAGAAGGTTCCAGAAGGCGTGATCATCACCCAGGTATTAATCAGAATTCTCCAGGGGGTGGGGGGTGGTAGGAGAGAGAAAAAAGAGAACACGCTTAAGAACCTAAAGTCTGGCTGGAGTTCATGGAAGACGAAAGAGAAAGGAAGACTCAAGACCTACTAGACCATGTGGAGAGACCTCCATCTATACAGAGTAATGAAGGCTCCCAACTCAGGATGCCATCCAGATGCTCCCAGGAGGCCTTGAACCAGGCATGCAAACTGTAGAGCACCCCATTTCTGAAACCTGCTGTACTGATTGACAGAGAGAGCCTGGGTCGGGTGAGCATTTTGAGATTCTGGACTTGGGTCCAGAAGTGTTGTGCCCTGAGTCAGGGCAGTGTCAGTGAGGAAGGGGAGTATGAGTGGATTCGAACAACCTTCAGAAGTCAAGGTAATAGGGCTTCACGCCTGGGTTCGTGGGGTCCAGGAGGGGAATCGGGTCTCCAGCATGGTCAGCTGGCTGTGCCCTTCATGACAGCTAATGGAAGTACCTCTGCTCCTCCCATTTCTCCATGACTGACAGATTCTCTGTCCCATCTTACCCTTACTTTATTAATTATTCCCAAGCTTTCTTCTCCTCTACCCCAAATACCTTCTTGGAGAAGGCTAGAGGCATTGGTGGGGAATAGTCCAGTATGACTCTCCACCCCACACCCCACCTTCTTTCAGTGGTGGTCCCTCTTGACTCTGGGTGTGGCTACTTATTTATTTTGGGAAATTGAACCTAAGGCCTTGCCCAAGCCTGGGCAAGTAGCCTACCCAAGCCTGGGCAAGTTCCCTACCCACGTGCTGCATACAACCATCTCTTGACTTTTTAAGACAAGCCCATGGTAAACCAGAGTTTACTCTGTAGCTCAGGAAGAGCCTGAGCTTTCCACCCTCCTGCCTCAGCCTATTGTATATGGGGGATTACAAACCCATATCACTAAGCCTGGCATGAATATGACTCTCTTGATTGCTAATTTTCTTCCTACTGATATCTAGCTTCCCTTCTACCTCAGTAGCTTCTAGACTCCCTTTGTGACTGGGATGGTATTGGATAGTCTGAATTTGGATCCTAGAGACTCAAGAAATTCTGATTACTACTTGGATGTTGGAAATTTATCTTTGGAGCCCCCATCTCCACCTAGGGATCTTTCTTTCACATTAGGGCCCTCACAAAGTTAAGAACACTGTTGTGACGCTGGGCAGTGGTGGCGCATGCCTTTAATCCCAGCACTTTGGGAGGCAGAGGCTAAGCCAAACCAGAGCTTCTACAACACCCAGGAAACTCCAGCTCAGATGCCGCTACAGTTTACGCCCCATTGACTCCACCCTCCCCTTGCCCATTGGCTCCACCCTCCCCTTGCCCATGGCTCCACCCTCCCCTTGCCCATTGGCTCCACCCTCTCCTTGCCCATTGGCTACACCTTCCTCTTCCCTCTAGTTCCATCCTTCTCTCCTTGTCTGTTCTCAGCTCACTTCCCTGGCTCTCCTCCCTCTTCTCTTTTTGTAATCTATCTACCTGCTTCAGGTTGAGGTCAAGGGGCAGTTCCTGGTGTTCTTGAGCCCTGCGCAGGCTGTCTTGCACGCTGCCTCCAGGAGGACAGCGGCGCGTGAGTGTGAGCACCGCATCGTGAGCCCTGCGGAGCTGGGAGCTGTTGACAAATGCAGCCAGAGCCTCCGGGCCTGGAGACAAAGCGTAGTGAAGCGTGTCGAAGGGCAGGAAAACCAGGGAGCCATCAGTCAGAGCCAGTTCTTCTGCAGCTTCCAGTAGGTAGCGCTGCTCCTCGCCGCCCAGCAGCACCGAGTGCATCACCATGATCACTACTGCGGAGCGGACGGACACAGAGGCTGGCTCGCTACGCTGTCCACTCTCGGCAGGACCCACCCACCTTGCCCGCACTCTACTGGGGAGCTTACCTCTAACTCTAGGCCCATCTCGGATCCTCCCGAGGGCCTCCCGGGCTCCAGACCGGTCTGAAGTCTCCATGGAAGTCACTAGGGCAACTGGCAAACCCCGGGCCCTGAGTGCTGTGGACAGAGCGCGTCCCGCCTCCACCCACAGGTCTTGGGGTGCAGTGATCAGGGCCACGCGCGCCCAGCGGAATGCTCTAAGGAGGACGTAGAGAGCATCTGCAGCGGGGGTCACCGCCGGGGCTGTAGTACCCGCCGCCCGCGTGCCAGGGCAGCCCCAGGGCACCAGCGCTACTCCAGCTTCTTGAGCCAACAGTTCGGCTGGCCGACAGGCTGCGGGGTTCACCGGACCCACCAGGCCAGAGACTCGAGACAGCGCAGAGGACACAGCCCCTAGTGAGCCCGGAGTCAGGCAGGGCTCTGGGAGCAGCGCAACCTCGAACCGGGGGCCGCCGTCTAAAGCAAAGTCACGATTCAGGCGGTTGGCGGCCAGACGCGCAGCCAGGTCTGGTCGGGCCCGTGCAAAGATGGGGTCGCAAGCCCAGGGGCCCAGCACCCCCACTTTGAACACAGCAGAGAGGGCAGAAGGAGATGGGAGCAGTAGCAGTAGCAGGAGTCCCGGTAGCCCAGGCCTTGGCCAGCGCAGGACCCGCGAGAAACTGGACGGAGACTGCCGCGCAGGGACACAGAACCCGGCGCCGGGAAGCCCTCCGGCTGGCAGGAGCCAAGCGCTCATTGCCTTCTTCTGTGAACACAGAGCGAACAAGATAAGAGTTGAGGGCCCTCAGCACTCACTCCCGTAAGGTTCTCCCCTCAAGCCTGTTTCTCAAATTCCGCCCAACCCCCTAGGGTGTCTTGGCTTCCAGGACCCTAGATGGCAGCCCAGCTCATCGCCCCAAGGTCTTTTTGGTTTAGCCTGTTTGTACTTAGATTGTTTATCCTCCCTTCCTCTTCAGCAGTCTTGGGGGTTCAGTGGGGAATACTCCCACGCCTTCATACAGGACCGAAGTTCCTGTGTGGGTCATTCATTACTTACCGGAAAGTCCGGGGCTAGGGCTTGGCTAAGGGGTCACAGGATCGATGCCCCTTCGGTCTCCCCTGGCAGCCCAGCCCAGGGCGGGGGGTGTGGGAACAGCCCGCTGCAGCCCTTAATCCCTCCAAGCCGATTAGGATCTTTTAATCAAGCAGAACAGGGCGGGCTGATGGAGGTTGAGAGTCTCTACAGCTCCTCTGTAGAGTGGGGTCTGCCCTGCTTCTAGACAGCCACAGTTGCTTTAACTAATCATACAGGGAGAGAAAGCGAATCTGGACTGTACCTCACACCGCGCACGAATTCAACGTCAGACTTACATATGAAAATAAAATGTTTATCTTTTTCAGCTGTCTCTTCAAAAAGGGAATCAGATAAGAATCATCTGTGGGGCCGGGCGTGGTGGCGCACGCCTTTAATCCCAGCACTTGGGAGGCAGAGGCAGGCGGATTTCTGAGTTCGAGGCCAGCCTGGTCTACAGAGTGAGTTCCAGGACAGCCAGGGCTACACAGAGAAACCCCGTCTCAGAAAAGAATCATCTGTGGGAAGGAGGAGAGATAAAGGTTCAATGGTTAGGAGCGTTTGCTGCTTTCTTCGGAGGACCCAGGTTCATTTCCCAGCACCCACATGATGGCTCACAATCATCTGTAACTCCAATTCCAGAGGATCCAGTGCTAGCTTCTGAGAGAAAGCACCTGGTGGTGCACTGTCTGTACATACAGACAAAGATAAATAAGATAATAGAGTTAATTTTAAAAATCATCCGTGGACACTAAAGCTAGGGGGAAATTTTGAAGAACATCATAGATGTTAAGTTTTTCACAATTATAAACTGTCACTCCATCTATTGTTCATAGGTTGATAGACAGCAAACATATAATTGCTGCAATTTTAACTGTAAAAAAAATATTTATAGCAGAGTGTAATAGCCTTTGTTCCCAGCACAAGGGAAGCAGAGGCAGGTGGATGGATCTCTATGAGTTCGAAGTCAGCCAAGTATACCTAGAGACTTCCAGGACAGCCAAGGCTACACATAGACCCTGTCTCAAAAAAAAAATTATTTTCTACATATGTATGGGTGCCTGAGTATATGTATGTATGTATGTATGTATGTATGTATGTGTGCACCACATGTGTGCAATGGCCGATGGAGGTCAGAAGAGGCATCAGAATGCTGGAGTTACACACAGTTGTGAGCCACACCTGTGTGCTGAGAGCCAGCCAATAAGTAAGGTCTGGACCTGTTGACTGGTCTCTCCAGGCTTGGGACTGCTGCAGCCACTCCGTACCCCCTTGCTCTGAGGTATTCTATCTACAGGCACAGGACATTCATTTACCCCTTCAGTGGTTAGTTTTGATTAAATTGTTATCTTTCATCTCCTGCATAATTTCTCTCTTCCCTCCCTCCCTCTCTCCTGCCTTCCAACTCATATGCAAGCTTTAGGGAAAAACTTTAAACAAGTAGAATTACAAAAATTCCACAAGAAGCTGGGCGTGGTGGCGCACGCCTTTAATTCCAGCACTTGGAAGGCAGAGGCAGGTGGATTTCTGAGTTCGAGGCCAGCCTGGTCTACAACGTGAGTTCCAGGACAGCCAGGGCTATACAGAGAAACCCTGTCTCAAAAAAAAAAATCTACAAGAATATCAGCATCAATCAGGCACAATGGGAGCCTGTAACCTTGGTACTCAGGAAGTGGAGCTAAGAGGGTGGTGACTTTGAGGCCAGTCTGGTTACATAGTGAAGTCATGTCTTGGAACAAAACAAACAAAAGAACACCTTCGAGATGGCTCGTGAAGAATGACATGTGTGGCAGAGATGCTGGCTTCCACATGCACGTGCGTACACATACACTCACACACACTCACAGAGAGAGAGAGAGACAGAGACAGAGAGAGAGAGACAGAGAGGACAAATTTGGACTGTGAGTGGACAATTTGATAAGTTATTACTGTACATTTGTGAAATGAATAACTGTACTACAGTTATACTAAGGAACACCTCCTCCCATGGTGGTGCACATCTTTAATCCCAGCAGTTTAATCCCAGGAAAAGGCAGGCAGATGTCTGTGAGTTCAAGACTAGCCTGGGATACATAGTGAGTCCCTAGACAGTCAAGCTACAGAGTGAGACCCTGTCTCAAAACAAACAAACAAACAAACAAACAAACACCAAAAACAGAAGTCCCGAGTGATAAGAAATGTAAATGAAAGGATTTCGTGAGAAAGCACCATGAGGTATGTAACTTACCCTCAATATTTCACAATAGGTGATGTATTTTACATGACATATAAGCATGTTGCATATGTTAGATATTTCAAACAATGAAGAAAATGCTCACAGTGAGTAGATCTGGGGGTTATAGATAGCTCGGCGGATGGTGCTTGCTATGCAGACATGAGTTTGGATTTCACACATGAAAACAGACAGCCATAGCATCATGCTTCTCTAGTCCAGTGCTGGGATCGCAGAGGGGCGCGGGGTCTGTGGCTCCTGCCCCTGAGCTGACGCAGTGAACTCCAGGTTTCCTGAGAGACTGAATGGTGGGTTATGGTGTTTTCAGTCAAACCTGACCAGCTGAATCTGATTCCTGGAACCCATACGATAGAAGGAGAGAATTAACTCCAGCAAGTTATCTTCTGACACACCACACACACACACATACTCACACACATACATACAAACATACACATATACATACAAACACACACATACACATATACACATACACACTCACACACATATTCATATCACATACAAGCACATACAGATACTCACAAATACACATACACACATACACACACATACATACATACAAACATACACATGTATTCACATCACATACAAACACACTCACACACATACTCACAAATACACACATACTCACAAATACACATACACACACATATACACACACATACACACATATACACACAGACATACACACATATCCACATACATACATATATATATATATACACACACACACACAAACACACATATACATACCACACACACATATATGCACACAAAACCACATATACACACATTTACACACACACTGTGGTATACTTATACTCACAAAAATCAATACATAAGTGTAATAAAAAATAAATATGACAGAGTTAGAAAGACAGCTCAGGGGGCTGGAGAGATGGCTCAGCAGTTAAGAGTGCCAGCTGCTCTTCTGATGGTCCTGAGTTCAAGTCCCAGCAACCACATGATGGCTTACAACCATCCACAATGAGACCTGATGACCTTTTCTGGGGTGTCTGAAGATAGCTACAGTGTACTTACACATAATAAATAAATAAATCTTAAGAAAAAAAGAAAGAAAGAAAGAGAGAGAGAGAGAGAGAGAGAGAGAGAGAGAGAGAGAAAGAAAGAAAGAAAGAAAGAAAGAAAGAAAGAAAGAAAGAAAGGCTCAGAACACTTACTGCCTTCCAGAGGACCCAAGTTTGATTAATTATACACAGTGTGTGTGTAAATGTGTGTGTGTATATGGTTTTGTGTGCATATATGTGTGTGTATGGTGTGTATATGTGCTTTTGTGTGTGTGTATATATATGTATGTATCTGTGTGTGGATATGTGTGTGTATGTCTGTGTGTCTGTGTATGTTTTCATCTATAATATAAAATAAGAAAATAAAATTTAACAACAGCACAGTGGTGCAGCTTATTACTAAAATTGGAAAAACACAGAGAGGATCAGCGCAGCCTCTTTGCAAGGATAACACACACATTCACAACACTTCTATGATTCTATCTCCTAGAGATGTCGGAGAGGCTGTACCCATCAGGTCTCCTCAACACTGCCTAACGAGATCTGAGCAATGACGCTAATGGCCATTCTAACACAGAAGGGGCCAAGCTTGAGGGTCTCATCTCAACACAAAGAACTACGGGGAATGCTAAGAACAGGAGCAAAGGTCATCCTCAGAAGACTCCAATTCACTATCCAATAGCAAGCAGTCAGCCCGGAGGTCATATACACACAGGTAGCATCATATGGGCTGAGAAGGTTGTATTTGTGTACTTAGGAATAAATACATGTACACACACACACACACACACACACACACACACACACACACACACATTTTTTAAAGAAAAAGAGGCCATGAATTTGAGAGAGAGCAAGAAGCAAGTAGAGTTCCTGAGAGAGGTTGCAGGGAGGAAAGGGAAGGAGAAATTATGTATTTGTGCTATAATTTCAAAAAATAAAACAATAAGATGGAGAGAGATAGAGGAATACAGTGATACCAGTGTCAATCTCTGGACATGCATAGACCTGTGTGCCCACAGTCACACATGCACATACACACATAGACCTGTGTGACAATGTACACACATATACACATAGACCACACATAGACCACAAACACACACACTCTTGGAAAAACATAAGTGAATCAGGGTAGAGAGCATGAATACATTTCTTGTTATATTTTATAGTAAGATGCTATAAAAGAGCATGTGTTTATCAGCTCAGGATAAAAAGGGGTGTCTTAGAGACATACAAAATCCAAATGATACCAGGAAAGATGAATACATTTTTAAAATGCCCGGCTCCAAGGAGAAGCATGCAACAAAGAAATATTAACCACTGACAAAAAAAAAAAAAATCTTTAGAAAACACAAGCAAATTTTTAGGGGCACAGCTCAGGTCATTTGGAACTTGCCTAGCATGTACATAGCCCTGAGGTCTGTCCTCAGCAGTATATAAAAAAGAGCACAGTAGCACCCACCTGCAATCCTGGCACTTGGGAGGAAGAGGCAAGAGGGTCAGAAGTTTAAAGTCATCCTCAACTACAAGATGAGTTCAAGGCCAGCCTGGGATTCATGAGACACTGCCATAAATAAATAAATAAGAATAAAACAACCACAAAGGTTACTATTTATATATCTCTCTTTATCTGTAGTCATTCTAATCTCTATACCTGTTTTAGTTAGGGTTTCCACTGCTGTGAACAAACACCATGACCAAGACAGCTCTTATAAAGGACAATTAATTGGGGCTGGTTTACTGGTTCTGAGGTTCAGTCCATTATCATCATGATGGGAAGCATGGCAGCATCTAGGCAGATGTGGGCCTAGAGGAGCCGAAAGTTCTACATCTTGATCCAAAGGCAGACAGAAGATTGTATGCCACGTGTCTAGAAGAAGGGTCTCCAAGCCCACACCCACAGTGACACACTCCCTCCAACAAGGCCACATCTACTCCAGCAAGACCACACCTCCTAATAGTGCCACTCCCTGGGCCAAGGATATTCAAACCATCCCAATACCCATATAAAAGATAAATCTGCCAGTATTAAAATGGACAAAGAACATGAGTAGACTCATCAGAGGAAAAGCTTCAGAGAAAACACCCTCTCTAATAATCAAGACAACAAGAAGCAAAACAAGACAGTGACAAGCCACTCACACCCAACAGACTGGCAAAAATGGAGTGTGACAATAGGGAACTGTTGACAGACAAGCCTGAATTTGCTTGTGACAGTGTCACTAGGGCAGTCTGACAGTGGCAGATGTGACAGATGTGGCAGACGTGGCAGACGTCGCAGACGTGCGTGACAGATGTGGCAGACATGCGTGGCAGATGTGGCAAGTCCATTTTCAGTATCTTTCCCTGACAGTTAACTTTCATTGTTAATTCGATGGGATTATGTAGAAACACACCTCTGGGTGGAACTATGAGGAAGTTTCTGGAACAATTTAAATGATGCAGGAAGGCCCGCCCCTATGTGGGACACTGCATTCCTTGAGCTGGAGTCCTTGTACTGAGCAAAAAGGAAGGGGGCTGAGCTGGGCATGGTGGCGCACACCTTTAATCCCAGCATTTGGGAGACAGAGGCAGGCGGATTTCTGAGTTCGAGGCCAGCCTGGTCTACAGAGTGAGTTCCAGGACAGCCAGGGCTACACAGAGAAACCACCCTGTTTCGAAAAACCAAAAAAGAAAGAAAGGGGGCCGAGCACCAGGTTCAGGTCTCTACCTCCCAACCACCCGTTTATGTTATGTCCTGGCCCCGCGCAGACCCTAACCAGAGGAAAGCTTCGCTATTCATTCCCCTTAGCCTGACACAGAGAAGCCTTTGCCACTCCCACGGGTCTGAGGCACTGTGGTCCTTAAGCTAGACAAACCCTTGTCAACAACACACCTTCCTGTAGGACTTCACACTCCTTACACTTCAGCCAGGGCTTCCTCGGCCCCAACACGTATTTAGAAATTATTCCGTAGGTCCAAAATGTTACTAAAACTCCTTTTTTTTGTTGTTGTTATTAGTTTTTGTTCTGTTATTATTGTATGTGTTCGTGATGTGTGTTTTTTCGGGGGTGGGGAGGGCACACATGTGACATGGAGCTTGGGTAGAGGTCAAAGAACAACCTTTGGCATCCCTTCTGTCTCTGCCATGGTGATTGAATTCGGGTCATCAGGTATGCTGCAATGTCAGTATTACTAATTTTGTAAGAATGACTACTTTAAAGCTTTTGCATTACTTTATTAACTTGTGTGTATGCGTGTGGTACAGTCTACTTGTGGAGATCAGAAGACAGCATCCACATGTGGTTCTTTCCTTCTACTATGTGGGGCCGGGAGATTAAACTCAGGTCATCAGGTGTGGTGACAAGCACCTTTCCCTACTGTTCCATCTCAACAACCCTTACAATTTTTTAAAAATTTAATTTAGAATTGACTTACTTAGAAAGGCCAGCAGTACTTCTCACCTTCCACAGAAAGTCTGCTTACATCTCCCTTGTTGGACACAGCCCCTCACAGTCAGGGAAATTCCACCCAATCCTTCCACACCTTGGATGATAATGAGGTATGATTTGGAACAATCATGAGACTGATTTGGAATCATTGATAATTTCCCAATGATCCTTTATTAAACGAGTCCTTGCATGATGTAGTAAAGATGAAGGGAAGATTTTTTTAAAAGATTTTATGTATGTATGTATGTATGTATGTATGTACATATGTATGTATGTGAGTACACTGTAGCTGTCTTCAGACGCACCAGAAGAGGGCATCAGATCCCATTCCAGATGGTTGGGAGCCACCACGTGGTTCATGATGGGAAAAATAATGGGAATTGAACTCAGGACCTCCTGAAGAGCAGTCAGTGCTCTTAACCATTGAGCCATCTCTCCAGCCCCTGAAGGGAAGATTTAAAAAAAAAAAAAGTTTTAGTAGGAAAGCATATTTAGCAAAAAAATTTCTAGCCAGGCGGTGGTGGCGCACACCTTTAATCCCAGCATTTGGGAGGCAGAGGCAGGCAGATTTCTGAGTTGGAGGCCAGCCTGGTCTACAGAGTGAGTTCCAGGACAGCCAGGGCTACACAGAGAAACCCTGTCTCAGAAAAAAAATTTTTTTTCTATCTTAGCCATTCTAAGTGTGCAGTCCAGTGGCATTGAGAACATTCATTTGTGCAGTTGTCACCACGATCCATCTCCAGAAGTTCTTTTCCTCTACTGAAACTGTGGCCCATTAAACAGGGGCTCCTTGTCATGGTCCAGTCTCCTTTTTACCCCTGTGAATTAGATCATATGAGTAAATAATATTTGTCCTTTTAAAATGTATTTGTGTGTGTGTATGTGTGTGCCAGAGTGTGACAGGTTATGACAGGTAGTGGTCTGAGGACAACTCATTAGAGCCAGTTCTCACCTTCCACCTTCTGGGACCCAGGGATCCAACTCAGATCTCTCTGCTTGGGAGCAAGCGTCTTTACCCACTCAGCCATCTCACTGGGCCCACCCTTTCCTCTCTAGGTGTCATGTGTACAAGGTTGTCCTACACTGTAGCAAGGATCACTGTTTCATTTCTTTAAAAATTGTTGTTATTGTTGTTGTTTTGTTTTTCAAGACAGAGTCTCTCTGTGGAACAGCCCTGGCTGTCCTGAAACTTGCCTTGAAGTCCAAGCTGGCCTCGAACTCACAGAGATTCCCCCTGCCCTCTGCCTCTGCCTCCAGAGTACTGAGATTTTTTAAAGTGCCACCCATGCCTGGTCCTTAAAATAGTTTTATTAGTTCTTTGAGAATTTCGTACCTGCATACAAATTATTTTGATTATATTCAAGTTTCAATCCTCCCCTTCCAGGTCTATTCCCAACCCATCTTCCCTCCCAGATTTCATTTCTAATTTCTGCTGCTCTGATACTCTTGGGTGTGGCTCCCTCTTCTGGAGAGTGATGGACCTAACAGAACCACATCCTTTGGAGAAAATTCTGTTCACCCAGAAGTCATCAACTGTCAGTAGCGCCTCTGCTTCAGGTAGGGTTTTGTTTCTTTATTTCTTTCTTCCTTCCTTCCTTCCTTCCTTCCTTCCTTCCTTCCTTCCTTCCTTCCTTCCTTCCTTCCTTCCTTCCTTCCTTTCGTTCTTTCTTTCTTTCTTTCTTTCTTTCTTTCTTTCTTTCTTTCTTTCTTTCTTTCTTTTTCTTTCTTTAAAGCCTGCATAGAATTCCGCTGTACAGACACACCACACGTTTTATCTGTTTGTCTATCCACCGTTGAGTTGCTTTCACTTTGTTGCTGTAGAGACTAAAGCTACTGCAAACTTAACAAAGAATTCATTCTTTGGAGCGTATAACTAAGAGTGGAATTTCTGCATCAAACAGTGATTTGAGGAGCTGACGTGCTGGGTTTTCATTTGAACTTATTTTATTTGCAGTTGCTGCACTGTTTTATACTCAAGGGGTGGAATGTTTTAAATCTATCCTGGTCTTCATTCCAAGATGACATAGCCCACTGTGCAGCCACCACACTCACCCCTCTCACTTATACTCCTTATCTGATCATTTGTATTCAACCTGTAATGTACAGAAACAGAACTGGTCCTCTTATAGGAAGGGTGGGGCCAAGGCTTAAAGCCAAGTTACCAGAGGGCAGAATTATAATTAAATCCAAAGACTATAAATAGCCTCGGCTGCCCAGGGAAGCACAGAAGAAGGTCTGGGTTCCTCTTTCTATGGAAGGAAAGGGAAACAGTCTTTCTTCCTGCTTCTCAGCCCCTCTCCTGGGTCCCTCAAAGTCACGGAAGAATTCACAGAAGGAATTCATTTCTATTTGTGGAATCACTGCTGCAGCAGATAAGAAAAAAACAGTCTTTAAAAGAGGCAAAACAACTCGTGTGTGTGTGTGTGTGTGTGTGTGTGTGTGTGTGTGTGTGTGACTAAGCCCAGGGCTTTACAGGCAAGAAGCTGGAAGTGAGCTATAACCCCCAAACCCCAAACAACTTTTGAAACAAAGAAGGTTGGCTTGAGACTGATCCAAAAAAAACGTATTCAGTTAGAGTTAAAACAAAACAAAACAAAATAAAAACAAACAAGCAAACAGATACAATACAACACAACACTGAAGCTAAAGTAGAGGAGGGTAGAAACCAGGAGATTCCATTCCACTATAGTTTATACTGACTACAGAACAGTGAGGAAGTGACATAGAAATATATACATGTCCACTTAAATGGAGAGAGAGAGAGAGAGAGAGAGAGAGAGAGAGAGAGAGAGAGAGAATCAGGAGGCCCTGGCTTCTACCATGTCCTGCATAGCTGGGTCCTAATTGGGACAATGACAGACACTCTTACAGAGCGGCTGGGACTAGGAGACTGTGCTCACCCTGACAGAGGACACTCACTACAAGACAGCCTGGGTGAATTTGAACTTATTACATACAAAGCAGGGAAGAGTTGGCTGGTTTTAGTAGGGGTCTCTGTGGCGTGGCGGTGACAGACTTCAAACATCTAGGAAAAGGAACCCGCAGTGACTTCTTGTCCACACTGCCGACTTTCCACCATGGACCAGTGGAAGGATCCGCCAGTTCCCTGAGCCTGAGGCAGGAGACTGCTTTGCCAGCTCCCATGAGTCTGGCACTGGGACCTCGTCAATAGGACACTCGGGGCTTCCTCTGCTTCCTGCAGGGTTAAAGCCCCAGCATCCATCAACCAATCAGTAAGTAATTTAAAATTATCTCTGTGTTTTCTGACCACAGAAGCAATGTATATTCCTCGTGCAAATCAAAGCATACAGGAACATTATAACTAAAACCAAAAGGCCTTGCCAGACGACTACCGTTAACAGCTTATACACGTGTCAGTGTGTGTGTTCAGGAGTGTATGTGTGGAAGCCGGAGGCCAATCTCAAGTGTTGCCCTTCATGTAGAGAACATCTTCTCTTTAAAAACCCCCTTGCTTTACTAACTGAGATTTTCCATGCATTGTATATTCCTGGATTCACCACATATTCCATGCCCACCTAACTTTGTGTCCACTCTTTTAAACCCATGGAGTCCACACCTAATCCAGGACAGTCCCTGGAAGGTGTTAGGCCAAGCAAGGGTCATCCTCCAGCCCCACTTTCTCGCTCCAGCCCTGTTTGCTCAGGCCATATTTATTTCATATATGTGGGAGAGCAGTCAGTGCTCTTAACCACTGAGCCATCTCTCCAGTCATACTCTTAAAGAAAGCCATCTCCTCCTTTCTCAATAGCTCCTCAGCTCGGGGTGGGACACCTCGGTCGCCTCCTCAGTCCATGCTGGCATCTTGTACGACTTGAACTTGTGCAGATCTCGTGCATCCCGTCAGTCACTGTGGGTTCATACATGCAACTGCCCTGCGGCGTCTGGAAAACAGTCGTCCTGTCATCCACTGTCTCTGGCTTCCACACTCTTTCTATCCCTCCTTCCACAGTCATCCTCGAGCCTCGAGAGAAGCGATGTGCATTGGCTCGTCTTGGTTGTGGACTTGATTATATCTGAAACTACCTAAACCCCAAGCACCCGTGAGGGATTTTCCTTGACTCGATCATTTGCAGTGGGGAGACTCATCTTTGGAGTCCCAGTGCTTACGGAAGACCAGCTGAGATATCCAGCCTTGTCGACAGGACAGTGAGCTATTGGATTCTTGGGCGCGAGGACCATTGAACTAGCTGGACCACAGCCTGTGAGCCACTCTAATATCTCCTACACGTCTCCTACACGGAGCTCATTCCATCAGCTCTGACGCACTGGAGACCCCAGACTAACACGGGCTGTGATATAGATGACTCAGCAGTCACTCTACTGACTGAGCTATCTCCCCAACACTGCTAATAGCTATTAAAATTCATACACAAGAAAACAGACAACTTTTATGTACTGCCTCTGTGTGTGATGCTGGGAATTAAAGAAGCCAGGGCTAGAATGTAGCTCAGCAGCATAGCTCTTGCTAGCATATGTATAGCTTAGAGTTCAATGGCCAGGACTCTGTGTGTGTGTGTGTGTGTGTGTGTGTGTGTCCTTCTATATACACAAGTGTGTAAGAAAACGCTTAAACATTTGTTTGTTTGGCTGGCTGGCTGGCTGTGTGCATGTCTCTGTGAGTGTATGCACACACCTGTGCAGGTGCACACATCTCTGTGTACAGAGGCCAGAAGAGATGTGAGCTCACCTCACGGTGGAATCAGACATTTTTTCACACCTTGTTACATGGTGCTCCTGAGAGCTCCCCTCTGTGAGCACTGTAAACCACTGAACTCTCTCCAGCCCAGTCTTTTCTTCCCCTCTTGGGTGGAGTCTCACATTGTAGCGCAGACTGAATAAAATCAATCTTTCCTTGGTTTCTGCTTGCTTCTTGCTTTAATTGGCATACTGGAGTTGGTGGCTGAGCCTGGCTTGTGGGGACCCTGAGAACTGGGATGAGGATAGGATTTAGGGAAGACAATCCGTTTAAATGCTTTCTGCTTGTTCTACATGTGGGCTGATGTTTGCTAACCATGTTGATAAATGCAGTCTGTTGTTTTGGGAAGGGGGCTACATTTTCAAAACAGGGTCTCACTATGTAGTCCTGGCTGTCCTGGAACTAGCTCTGTAGACCAAGCTGGTTTTGAAAGCACAAAGAGCCACCTGCCTTTGCCTCCCAAGTGCTGGAATTAAAGGAGTGCACCACTATGCCTAGCATTAGGTGCAGTCTTTCAGCATTTGTATTAAAGAAGCTGATGTACAAGCAAGTTCTCCGGTGTCTCCTTCACGGACCTGCACCCTCACCTTTATGTTCAAGTAATGGTTTTCTCGTCCTTCATTTATTTTTATTTACTTGAATAATAATAATAATACTTATAAATAAATAAATAAAATATTAATAATATAATAAACAATACAATACACAATAGTTACATAATATACAATAAAATACTAATAATTGAAAGTATAATTAGTAATTAATTTTATCATACAATATATGATTCATATAATAATTAATAATACATAAATAATAATAACTATTAGTTTTGTTTTGTTTTTGAGACAGGGTCTCTCTCTATAGCTCTGGCTGTCCTGGAACTTTCTTTGAAGCCTAGACTGGCCTTGAACTCCTGGAGATCCACCTGGCACTGCCTCCTGAGTGCACCACCACAGCAGTCCTTTTCTGGAGTGAGTCATCGGGTGAGTCGCCAGTCTTTTTTCCTTCAGCCTGATCAGCCTGCTGAATAATTACACCCCCCCCCCCATTTTCATCATAAAGAATACCCCTGAGTGCATCTGTATGTATTTCTGGAGTTTTTTCTTTTGTTCCATTAGTTCTTCTGTCTAATAAAAGGCAGTAACATGTCGGGAGGTGGTGGCGCACGCCTTTAATCCCAGCACTTGGGAGGCAGAGGCAGGCGGATTTCTGAGTTTGAGGCCAGCCTGGTCTATAGAGTGAGTTCCAGGATAGCCAAGGCTATACAGAGAAACCTGTCTCGAAAAATAATAATAATAACAATAATAATAATAATAAAAAAGGCAGTAACATACTGTTTCATTATTGAAATATAAAGAATGCTTTTAGCAAGCTAATATAATTGTCCTCTCCCTATGTCTCACTGTATTTCTTTTCCAAAAATGTCCTTCTTGAAAATATTAAAATATTTATTTTTAATTAATAATTTTATTTATTGACAGCTCTATACTCGTATACCATGTATGTTATTCATTTCTAGCCCCCACCCTGAACACATTCCCCTCCCACCTCATGTCTGTTTTTTTAAAAAAAAAAAAACTCACTGATTCCATTTAGAACATGGGTGCGGGCTATCCAATGGGGACCACACCCCCAAAGAAAATTAAATCTGCCTTCTTCAGCAGCCATCAACTGTCAATAGCTCCTCTGCTAGGGCCTTGAGAGCACCCCATGTCCCCCACACTTCCACCCTCCTCCATGTTGGGGTTTGGGCTGACTTGATCTTGTTCAGGAAACCATATAATGGCCGTCACATCTTTACAGCACTCCCCCCACAGCCTCTGACCCTCGTTCTTTCTGTTTCTTCACTTGAGGTTTTCCCTGACTTGGGGGTGGGGCTGACACAGATGTCCCATTTAGGACTGAGCACCAAGGCCATTAGTTCTCAGCTCTTGGAGCAGTTATGAGTCTCTGCACTGCCTGCTGTCCTTGAAGCTTCCGTGGCCAAGGTGAAGAGAGCACAAATCTATGGGTATAAACACAAATATTTGGAAGGCAGTTTGACAACATGGCCATTCAGTAAAACATTAGTCAGAGTTCTTCCCTAAGAGCCTTGGGCTCCTCAGTCTTGGGCTTTCGGGCGTGTGTTCAGTACCAAGTCTGAATTCCCTCCCATGGGGGCAGGCCTCAAATCCAACTGAACACGGCTGGATACCTGAAAAAGGGGGAGACTTAATTGAGTCATTATCTTCTTTTGTTTTATTTTCATTTTTCAAGACAGGGTTTCTCTGTGTAGCCCTGGCTGTTCTGAGATTCACTCTGTAAACCAGGTTGGCCTGGAACTCAGAGACCTGGCTGCCTCTGCCTCCAGAGGGCTGGGAAAAAAGGTGTGTACAGACACTTCTGTCGCTGCCACCATGACCTGGCAAGTACATACCTTTATCAGGTTCCTTTGGGGATGTGTTTGTGAGAGATTATCTTGATCTCTTGGTTGTCTTAATTAATGTGGGGGAGTCCAGCCCCCTATGGACAGCTCCATTTTCTGTGTAAGTGGTCCTGGGTTGTATAAGACAGCTAAGCATGGTTCAGAGATGGAGCCAGTGAGCCAGCGGGCCAGCAAGCCAGTGAGCAGCCTTCTTCCATATCCCTGCTGGCCTTCCCTGAAAATATAAGCTCAATAAACATTGTCTCCCCAAGTTACCATCGTTGGAGTGTTTGTATCACGGCAACAAAATGCAACTAAAACACTACTATATTTTTTTATTTGTTTATGAGTATATGTGTCTGTGTGTATAATGGGGGCAGGTACCTCTGGAAGCCAGAAGAGGACACTGGATCTCCTGAAGCTAGAGTCAAAGGGAGTTGTAGGTTCTGGGAATCAAACCCGGGTCCTCTGGAAGAGCTCTGAACCACCAAGCCTTCTCTCCAGCCCCCTCTCCTGTTTTAGGCAGGACCTCACTATGCAGCCTTGGCTGGTCTGGAACTCTCTGAATAAACAAAATGGCTTCCAACTCAACCAAGTTCCACTTGCCTCTGCCCGTGCAGGCTCTGGGATTGAAGGCATGTGCACCTTCATACCTCACAATATCTTTTTAGCCTTTTCTCAACTGTGTCCAGTTTAAAAGAGGTTGCTCTCGACACTTCAATTTCCTATAACATAAACAGCTTAAATCCAAGCACTGCTGTATACTTTCTAAAGTGGAAAGTTGACGGGGCTCCGCGCTTAAAAGCACGGAGTGCTCATCCGCGGAGGTCCTGAGTTCAGTTCTTGACAACCAACAGAGCTGGCGCCCTCTTCTGGCCTGCAGGCATACATGCAAGCGGGACGTTGTGTGTATGCAATAAATAACAAAGTTGAACGAAGCCTGAAGAGGGAGGCTCCATCTTTGGGGATATCCAAGTCCTGGAAACAGCCAGACACTAAAAGCTGGTGTTGCATCTTTACTGCATCTTTACCGGCTGCCCAGAGCCTTTTCAGACCCATGTGCTCCCAAGAACACAGAAGTTATTCCAGGTATGTTGGCAGGCTGTAAAGATGTTACTGGAATTTCAGAGCGAACTCTTGGCCACGCCACAGGTTGGGCAGATCTGACTTCAAAATCGCATTCCTGTATTCATCTGAGAGGATGCAGCACGGCACTCCTGGAAGCCAGGGGAGTCTCCTCTAGCGATTGAAGTCGATATCTCTTGTGTTTCCACCCACTGGGCCATCTTGCAGCCCTAGATCTCATTTTTTAAATTGAGAACAGACACTCCAGAGTTCTGAAAGTTGGTGAACCTCATGTGTGAAACCTCCTTCTCATCTGGGCCTCATTTGGTTGCTGAAATCCTAGACTCCCTAGCGATGCCGCAGTGGGATGAGACTTGTATTTTTATATGGGAGGGATGTGAATTGTTGTGGCCAGAGGGTGAGCTGTGGATAGCTGGATTCTCTAATGACGGCCACAGCACCATTCCCTGTATCCCACAATGTGGTTTTGGCACTTCCCTTTGAGTACTGGTGCCCCCTACTCTGGAGTCTAGGTGGGGCTTCGATAATGGCAGGAATGATGGTCTGTGGCTCCACAGGCTAGAGCATAAGTCTCAGCACACAGTGGATAACATGAGGGTACCATGCTGAGAGGGAGCCCAAAGCAGCAACTTGTGCAGAGTTGACAGACTGATGGAGAGAGCACACACTACAAGATTTTCCTTAAAAAAATGATTAAGGTATAACTTATAAGCCATAAGTACCCCCAGGTTAGTAAAAGAGTCTCAGTTGTAATCTTTTCAGCCAGAGTATTATATTTTATTCTTTTTCCCCACTTATTTATTTTATTTATATGAATACACTGTAGCTGTCTCCAGACACACCAGAAGAGGGCATCTGATCCCATTCCAGATGGTTGTGAGCCACCATGTGGTTCAAGATGGGAAAAACAATGGGAATTGAACTCAGGACCTCTGGAAGAGCAGTGAGTGTTCTTAACCACTGAGCCATCACTCTAGACCTTATTTTATTCTTTTAATAGTTGTTTTAGTCTTTAAGATTTGAGAGTAGGTCTCACACTGTAGCCCTGGATGGACTAAAATTCATTATATCCCAAAGTAGTCTCAAACTTTCAATTCTCCTGCCTCAGCTGCCCAAGTATTGAGGATTATAGGCATAAGCTACCATACCCAGATAGCTCTAGAATTTTAGAAAGATCTATTTTTTTTTTACAGATTTTTTTTTCTGTGTATGTTTGTAGTTGTATGCAGTGGAAATCAGAGGACAACTTGCAAGAGTCAGTTTTCTCCTCCTGCCATGTGTGGGTCTTGGGGCTCTACCTCATGTCCTCAGACTTGGAAGCAAGTGCGTTAACCCTCTGAACTATCATGCTGGCCCCGGAGCTCCAGAGATTAAATGCCTCTCTTAGTCACTGCATTAAGTTTTCAAACATGCAGCAGTAGCAGTTAAGACTCAGCCATGTGGTTTCTGGCTGCCTCCCCACACCACTGCCCCTCACCCCACGACCCACTGCGTCCTTCTGATTCGTGTTTGTGGAGCCGAGCTATAAATGTACACGGCACACCAGATGTCTCTGATGTGTCGACGCTTTATTCCTGTGACCAGTCTCTTTTTCTCTTCTCCCCATGGGCAGGGGGACAAAGGACAGCTTAAGAATTACTGGAGGCCCTGTCTCCTCCAAAGGAGATGTGTCTTTGGAGTAGACAGACACGCGCGTCTTCCACGGGACCTTCCTTTATCTTCCCATTGCTTTTCCCATCTGAGCACAGTCGGGATGGAGCCAGTGCCTGTACTAACCTTATTTGGTCCCTGACCTGAGGTGGCAGACCTGTCCCCTCCCCCATCTCTGCTCCTGTCCTAATCCCCGTTGGATGCAGCTCCCTGATACACTTCTGGTTCCAAGCCTCCCCACCCCCCCCCACCCCCCCACCCCCCCATCCCCCACCCCCTGCTCCTTGCTCTCGTCTACAGGCTGGACGTTTCCACCACACAGAAGTCCCCAGTTCCAAACTGAGCAGGGAGAATAGCAACGTGCCTGACACCTCTCTTCTGCCTCTCTCCAAGGGATAGCTTTCTACATGGTGACACATGTTTTTCTAGAGTTAAGAGCATGCACTACTCTTGTAGGGGACCTGAGATTGGTCTCCAGCACCCATGTCTGGTAGTTGACAACCACTTTTAACTCTCTAGCTTCAGGAAATTGGACACACTCTTCTGAACACCACAGGCTCCTGAACTCACATTTGTCCCTCGAGCACGCACACACACACACTTAAAAATAATAAAAGTAGCTGGAGAGATGGCTCAGTGGTTAAGAACACTGACTGCTCTTCCAGAGGTCCTGAGTTCAATTCCCAGCAACCACATGGTGGCTCACAACCATCTGTAATGGGATCTGACGCCCTCTTCTGGTGTGTCTGAAGACAGTGACAGTATACTCATATAAATAAAATAAATAAATAAATCTTTAAAATAATAGTAATAATAAAAGCAAACAAAACAAAAGAGTAAGAGTCTTGGAGATTCTTCTAGGAACCCACACGCGTACTCTCAGGACCTTTCTTTATTTTTTTTTTTAATTTTTGTTTTTTTTTGGTTTTTCAAGACATAATTTCTCTGTGTAGCCCTGTCTGTCCTAGAACTCATTCTCCAGACCAGGCTGGCCTCCAATTCACTGAAATCCTCCTGCCTCTGCCTCCCAAGTGTTGGGATTAAAGACATGCACCACCACTGTCCAGTGAAATTTATTTTTTATACGTTTTTATATGCTTTGCCTGCATATTCGTCTATTAAAGACATGTATCACCACTGCCCACCAAGATTTATTTTGTTTGTCTCTATATGTTTTGTCTGCATGTTTATCTCTGTACTACATGCCTCGTACCTGCAGAGGCCAGAAGAGGGCATCGGACCCTTCAGAACTGGAGTTAGACAATTGTGAGCTGATTTGCTAGTGCTAGGAATTGAACCTGGGTCCTCTGGAAGAACAGTCAGCGCTCTAAACTGCTCAACCATCTCTCTAGCACTCCATTCTCTCTTAACCGGCTCGCTTAAGCCTATTATTGTGAGTGCCATCCTCAGAGCCAGGGAGTCACATGAGTACTTCAGCTGTGCCCCCTTGCAAAAGGATTGTCCCAGCTGGACCTCTGACTGCTTAGACCCCCTCACAGAGGAACAGGGAGGATCATGAGACCCTCAACTGAGCAGCCAGCTGCTCCCTACCACCTGTTGTATGCCCTAATGCACACGGTCTCAGGAAGGGGCTAGACTCTAGCCTTCTAGCCTCTAGCGTACATGGGGGAGGTGGGGTATAGGAGAAGACTCCATCTGTCAGCAGCAGGGAAGTCTTCATCCATGCCAGGAAGGGATTTTCGGGCGCAGACTATTGGAGGAGGAGTGGTCACCCCTCTAAGTAACCCCTTACCTGTGCTCTGTAAGGAAGCACAAAACCCCATTGGTTCCACAGAGTAAACTTTTGACAGCATCACGCCTCAGTTTGCCACTGGGACCTTGTGGGGAGTGGTAGATAGTGTTCATTGCTCCTTCCTGGATGGAATTCTAGCCACTTGTATATTAAACATTTTTATTAAATTCCAATCCTGCTTCACTAAAAATAATAACTCCAATTTGGCTTCATTAAAAAAAAAGAAGTCATGCTCTTGCTGGGTGTGGTGTCTCAGGATGGTAATTGCATAATCTGGGAAGCTGAGGCAGGAGGATTGTGGTGAGTTTTCAGGCCAGCCTGGGCTATGTGTGTTCAGGCCAACCTGGGCTATGTGTGAGATCATATCTAACATAAATGGGTGGTGTGCAAGGGAACATTAGAGAGATGTAGGCTCAACACTCTAATTCTGCACAGGGCAGGAGTGGTTCCCAGCACGCATAGAAGGTGGTTAGCAGTCACCTGTAACCCAGCACCATGGGATCCATCTTCTTCTGGCTTCCATGAGCAACTGCGCTCACCACCCCCACCCCCAATTAAAAACAGTCAAGCTCTTCCTCCGTTTGGCATCTCCCCTAGGTCTCGCCCCTATTTCTGTTAAGGTCCCCCTGCTTGCCTTCACATTGAGGGATGGTGCAGAAGATGTTTCATCATCATCATCATTATTATTATATTGAGTTATTTTATTAACATGTGTGTGCTCACACATGCGGAGGTCAGAGGACATCTTGGTGGAGTGAGTTTTCTCCTGCCTTTCCAAGCATTTCTGGAATCAAACTCAGAAGGGCAGGCTTGTGTGACAGGCACCGTTACCCACTGAACCATCTCAACAACCCAAGGACTTTTTTTACATTGTGGAATAAACACTGTACTTTTGAGTTTGTGCCTGATTTTTTTTCTTTTCTTTTCTTTTTAGATTGAGACCACAGAATTGTTTGGAAATAGAACTGACTAAAGATGGAAATAATTATGAATCCAAATAGAGTCCTCAGGGTTTTTTTCCTTGGATGCCTTTCTGAGTCATGCTGATTTTAAAGCAGCCCTTCTCATGATTCCCTGCTCCTCTTTAGTTTTCCATTTTTGCCATTATGTTCTAAATTTCCAAGAATTTTTTATTCTCTGGTTGCTTCTTTTTCTTCAGCAAATGGATATATATATATATATATATATATATCATAAATTTTTCAATTTTTACCATTTATAAATGTACAGTTCAATGGTAGTTAAGCAACTGACATTTTTGCATGATCACCGTCACTGTAGATATCATCTCCAAGAAAACTGGGCCTAGTCTACAGTGGCTACTTCTCCCTACTATCCTATCCGACTGCTCTGTTTTCTAGCAGTTTGCCTGTTCTGGGTACCTTATGTAAAAGGAGCTGCTGTCCTCCGGCTTTCCCACCAGCGCATCTCTGCGTTGGTACACACACTGAATCCCATTTCTGTTTCCACTGCTGCTACACTTCGATGATACACATTTACTACTACAAGCTGTTTGCTACAATCCAAGTCTCCGCCCTTAATGGTATGGACAGGGGGGAATCGGGATGCTGAGACTGCTCTGCCTTACCCACGGTTTCCAGGACTGATGATGGTTCTGAAAGGCTTGGGAGAGAAGGTGTAGGCTGAGGCTCTAGAGATGGTGTGGATTCCCTGACCGTGTCCACAGATCATCTTTAGCTTCCTGCACTGGCAGGCTGTCTTCTTCCCTCAGTACAGCCCGGACTGTATGATAGCGCAGGAGTCCATTCTCTTGCAGATCCGCCACCAAGGGCATCCCCAGAGGTAAGGCTCTGATGCCTCAGGCTTGAGCAGTCTGTAGAGACCATGTGTACCCAGGGTTCCTTTGCCCATGGTTCTGTGGAGACCATAATAAGGCAATACTGCTCTCTCTGGGGCTCAGTTTCCCTCGTGGGAGCTGACATCAGAGTGGTGGTGGTGGCAGGAGGGCAGCAGAGGCAGCCACTGGGTTGGAGTGACAGCTGGGATTTGCAGAGGGCTGCACCTGCCTCTTTAGGCTTTTCAGCAAGCTTCCTTCTCTGGCTGACCACAGGGCCAGACCATAGATAACAGATCTTCCTCCTAGGGTCCTACAGCTCAGAAACTCTGCCACCCGGGACCCTTAGGCCCATCTGCCTCCCAGGAGCCTCCCTTGAGCCTAGGACAACTTGACTCTCAACAGGAAAACAGCCCTTTCCTTCTTTTTTTCTCCTGACGTATCTTCTCCAGTTTTGAATTTGCTGGAAACGATCAGCTTTGTTGCAGTTTCATTGCTGTCTGTCTCTGTTTGCTCATTTGCGTGTGATAGGTTTCAGAGACGAGAGGCAAGTGAGAGGTACGAAACCTGGCATCAGTGAAGTTACTGAGCTGTAATTTTCCAAGGCCTTACATTTTCAGTGTCGTTTCTATTCCATCATCTTTTTATCTTTTTGGATAGTTATGACAGTTGATTCCTGACGTTCTAGTCCATTCTCAATTAACTGCACAATCCCGACATGTTTTCTTTGGAATTGTACTTTCAAACCACAAAGTATTGTGGGAATGCGATGTGATCAGGACTATAAATAGCAGCAACTGCATGCTTTTGAATCAAGAAAGATGTTTTAAATTGATCTAGATGTACTGTATGCAGACTACCAGGCCTTAGGGTGGAGTCCTGGTATCTAGACTCTGAAAAAAAACAATATTGTCCACCAGGGGGAGCTGTAGACCATGTTTAAGTTATTTATTTATTTATATTTTTCTTTTGTTTTGTTTTGGGTTGGGTTAGTTTTTGTTTTGTTTTAGAGACTGTTGCTTTATGTCTTTCTTGAGCCACTTTCGAACATGATTCTCTGGACAGTGGGTTTAGAGAAGGCAGAAGAGCGTCCTGGGTAGGGCAGGGAACCTGACTGTAGGCCGGTCTGGTTCCAGGTAGACAACTCTGGGGTTATCGGGTTTGACTCTTCCCCTGTAACCGGCTTTGTTGACCACGAGGCTTACCTTTATTTACTTTTTAAAATTCATTTTTTGACAAGTTCACACATGTATATAATACATTCCGGACACACGCATTCTCTTTCTTAGCTTCCTCCTACCCCAGTCTTCCCCACAAGCCCCCCTTCCATCACTGTGTGTTTAGTTTTGTTCTGTGGCCCAGTATGTTTAACCAGGGCCACCTGCATAAGTACACACACCTCACTAGTGGGTGGCTTCATCACCCAAGCAAGATAAGGACTCCCTTCCCCGCAGCAACATTGGCTGCCCATAGGGGGAGCCCTTCCCCACCCGTGAGTGAATGCTGGCAGTTCCAGTCTTGTGTAGTCCAAGTGCAATGGCTATGGGTTCCTGAGTGCAGTGGCCATCTCACGCCCAGAACAGCACTTCCCAGCTTCCCTCCCCATCCTCTGGCTCATACCTTCTTTCCACTTTCCTCTTCTGTGATGTTCCCTCACCTTGGCAGGATGATCTGGATATCCTGTTGATAACTGAGCACTCAACAGTCACTCTCAGCATTTTGACCAGCCATGAATCTGCAGTAAGCATCATTCACTGAGAAGAGAGCCTTCTTTGACACAACTAGGAGCAACACTGGCCTATGAGTATAAACACAAATATTTAGGAGGTGGTTTGACAAGACTTAGCAAGACAGAAGTAGTGTATTCACCCTGAGGGCCTAGGGCCTCTCCAGCTACGGACTTTGAACCGGGTCCAAAGTATCAAGTATGAATGCCATCTTGTGTGGCAGACCTCAGATCCTCTCGGGACACAGGTGGTTACCCCCATGACAATCATGTCACTATTGCATTAGTGGACACATCTTGCCTAGCAGGTTGGTATGGAGGCACACAAAGGAGAGTCTCCTTTCATGGTGGCAGATGTGGCTGCGAGGCTCCAGCCTCTCATCCTCCCAGACTTAAGTTAAAATAGCCCTACTTGCCTGGAGACTTCAACGAACGTCTAAAGTTCAGCTTTCAATGCAGGACGCTCCCCTAGAAATCTCTGTAACCTTACCTCAACATCCACAAGGGAGTTGTATGCATGAGCCACCACAATAGAAACTGGTCTATCTTGGTCAAGGATTCACCCTGAAACCTAACTCTGTCACCAGGCAATGTGATGGGTTAGCCCGAGTTACATAGGGCTAACGGTGGAGCCAATGTGACCCAGGTGACAAGAACTGAGAAAGCCACATAAACCCTGCTCTGCTACCAGGATGGCTGAGTGGGAGGGCACTGCACAGCCCTCAGAGAGCAGGCTGGAAGGAGAGGATGGGCAAGACCCAAGACACACAGAGGGATTCGTGAGACCAACACAGGTCTCAGGATCAGCTTCACACCCAAAGAGACTCCTTCCTTGAAGTGTGACGAATGGGCAGTCTACAGTGATGACTTCGGCGTTGTGGCACTGGGAGGTGACACAGTCAGGGTTTGGCTTGTGGCTAAGGGGATGCTGGCAGGTCTGCTGAAAATGGAGGAGAAAACTAGACAAGCAAAAAGCCAAAGGATGGCCGGGGTGTGTGGGGATGCCGCTGTCACTAGAATAAAAAGCTCAAACACTGGTGGGGTAGAGGGTGTCCTGTTGCTCAAGGAGTGGTGGCAGACTTCAGGGGGCCTGGTGGGAGAGAGAAATGAGAAGCCCCTCAAAGAGCAAAGAGGATGCTGAGCTCAGACTCCAGCTCTGGGCTTTACAGAGTCTAGGATGAGAGTGTTCGGCAAAAATAGTTAGCACAGAAGTTAGCCCAGGTGGAGTGGTGCAAGCCTTTAATCCCAGCAGAGGGAGGCAGAAGCAAGTGGATCTCTGTGAGCTCAAGGCTATCCCAGTAAACTAGAGCTACAAGTGAAACCTTGTTGGGGGTATAAGGGTGTTGGGGGGAGAGAAAAAGAGAGAGAGGAAGAAACTTCAGATTGAACAAGCAGAGTGTCCAGATGAAATTGTCTCTCCGCTCCCACTCAGATTACAACAAAAGAATTTTTAAAGTCATAAACCAAGAGCCAGAGAGATGACTCAGTGGTTAAGAGCACTGGCTGCTGCTCTCCCAGAGACTCTGGGTTTGACTCAGCACCCACATGGCATCTCCCAACAGTCTGTGACTCCAGTCCCAGGGAACCCAATACCCTCCTCTGGTCTCTGCAGCACCAGGGTCATATGTGGTACACATATCTACATGCAGACAAAACACCCTTATATAAAAAGATAAATGAATAAATGAAAGAGAGAACAAAAATTTAGAAGGCATAAACCCTTAGGGTCAAGAAGAATAGAAGTTAGAAACTCAAGGGGGGGTGAGCATTCTGGAAGTAGGGGGAGTGGGTGGGGAGTGGCCGACCTTGCAAGGCACAGCAACCCAAGCCCCGGCAGAGTCACGGGGTGAGCAGTGAGCCCTGAAGGATCCCCAGAGCATCAAGAACTGAAAATGTCAGGAATCTGTCTACTTGTTTCTCAGAAATATAAGACTCTGATATTTGGTGGCTTAAAGCAATAACTGGGCTAACCTGGGCAGCTCCATCCATGTCCTGCTTGTTGGACATCATGACTGATGGCTAACAACTGTGATTTCTGATTGCCCAGCGGTAAGGACCTCTGTACTTCTGTGTAGAGTCTCCCCATAGTTTGGGCTTCTCAGAGATTGGTAAAATAGGAACAAGCTAATTCTAGTTCATTCCCCAGGCCTGTCTTTTTCCTAAGTCATGTGACTATCAGCACAAGGCCTGTTTCTGTGAGACACTGAACATTAGAATCATGGCTGATGTTCACATGACTGTGTTGCAATGTGGAAAGATACAAGATCCAGAAAATCGTTCCCAAACAAGAGTTCTCTGCCTGAGGTACAAAGAAGCAACAGTTTAGCCCTGGATCTTGCAGGATGAAGGACCTTCAATGTAGGTTGACTGCCAAGGAGACAGGGGTCAATCTCCCTGTTGGTTAAATAGTCAGTAGAAAGGAACTGAAGTGACCCCAGAGAACAGGACACTTGACTACTAGTAACAGAGAGTGTAAGTGGAATCACCTGTGCCCAGTGGCTATGACAGATGAAGCTTGGACAGAGCCCCGGTCCAATGGTGTGGCAGCTGGCAGGTCGCCTCTCCACCGTGGGCCCACGAGAGCTTGTTCTTGTTTCTCAAGTTCTGCCCCCTATGGAGATGTATGGTGCCACTCACTTCCCAAGGTCTCTGAGGCTGTAACCTGACAAATAGCTTAGACAGCTTTTAGCAAGAGGGAAGTTGCTGGTTTATGGCTTGGTTTCAAAATCATTGTCAACAACAAATGGCACATCCCTGGAGTCCTACTTGGTCACTAACAGTGAGTCCATACATCTGGGCCGATCGTAGCCCATGACCATCTGTCTTACAGAGCAGCGCCACTCAAATCCGAGAACTTCTATTTGGCTTTTGGTCGGATTCCGTAAGCAGTAGCGGCTGGGGATGCAGCTCAGTTGGTAGCACTCATGTAACCTTGGGTTTGACTCTCAGCGTCATATAAACCAGTCACGGTGTGCTCACCTACAATCCCTACACCTGGAAGGTGGAGGCAGGAGAATGATGAATTGGAGGGGAAGCTGGGATATATATGACCTTATATTAACCCCCCCCCCAAAAAGCAGGAATGGTCTCAGTACCATTTAGCTTCATCCTTTCAGACATGTAGAGATGCCTCAGTAGTTAAGAATACTTGCTGCTCTTCCAGGGGACCAGGGCTTGGTTCCTGGCACCCAGATGGTGGATTGTGATTGTCTGTAACTCCCGACATCTTTGTCTGGTCTTTGCAGGCACCAGGCATGCACGTGGATGGACACACATCCAGGCAAAATACCTAAACATTAACTTTTATTTTCAAGATTATTTTTAAGACATGCTCTGGTCATGCTGGAACTCACTATATAGACCAGGCTGGCCTTGAACTCACAGTCTTCACCTGCCTCTGCCTCTTTCTAAGTGCTAGGATTAAAGGCGTGCCCCATCATGCCTAACCGCCCCCCCCCCACCAAATTTAATAATAATGACAACCACAACAAGTTACTGTCCCTTACTCTGAGTCCTCGGTGGTTAATGGCCCTCGAGTGTCCTTTCTGTCTGTGATGTCATCTCTCCTATTCATGTATGCACACCCAAGCTGTGTATCATTGTCTCAACAACGTAGAGTTTCTGTTCCAAAATCCCAGTGGCCATTGCAGAGGGTGCCATAGCTGGAGCCTGTCCTCCACACAGAGGCTCTGTCCAAGCCAGCACACTTGTCAGCCAGCACTAATTAAAGGGCTAGTCCCTTTTACCCACCAAGTACTCCACACTGTATACACACAAGGCTAGAGATGCCTCCCCAAGGCTAGGGATGGCTCCCCAAGGCTAGGGATGCCTCTCCAGTCAAGATGTCCAACCCTAGAACTCCCTGCAAGGGAGACAGAGCCATTTCAAGACAGATCTGTCCAGACATTGCACACTCCAGCTGAATGTTAGTCCCTGTCATGTTCCCACACCCTCTGAGCTGAACCCAGCCCACTAGGACTCAGCAGCAAGTCTCAGAGACATCGCACACGTTTCTATGCTAAGGAAATGTCACCTCCATCCCTTGACTACTTCAGCTACTCATGTGCATATGACCTTGGACCCCAGTCAGAGGGACTTTGCGGTTCTTTATTAGAATAAGCGATTATGGAGCCTCAGACAATTCAAGGAGAAGTTTCTCACCATGTTTACCCTCTGACTTTCAACGTTTCTTCAAATCAATATACCAGGGAGAGGGAAATTCCTTCAAAAACAAACTTATTGAACATGTTTTATGCAGAGCACCTTGAAGTTGGTGGAGCAACAAGGATTCCCGTTGGTATTCCTGACTTTAAAGCGTATGGGCTGCAGTGCTGGCTCAGTGTGTAAAGGTGTCTGCTGTCACTTGCCGGCAAGCCTCAGGAACTGAGGTAGGTTCTTGGACCCCAAGTGGTGGATTGGACAGAAAGATCCATCTCCCATGAGCTGTCCTCTAACCTACACCACACACACACACACACACACTCACACACACACACACACATACACACACACATACACACACACATACACACACACACACATACACACACACATACACACACACACACATACACACACACACATACACACACATATACACACACACACATACACACACTATGGTACACACACACTCACACACATACACACACTATGGTACACACACACACATACACACACTATGGTACACACACACACTCACACACACATACACACATACATACACACACACATACACACACTATGGTACACACACACTCACACACACATACATACACACACACATACACACACTATGGTACACATACACACACTCACACACACATACACACATACACACACACACACACACACACACACACACACTATGGCACACACAAATAACCAAAATTTAATCATAAAACTTTATGATCTCACCAACACATGTCATTTGAGGAGAGGTTGTTGTTGAGACAGTCTTTAGGTCTAGACAAGTCTGGTCTGTAACTCACTATGTAGCCTAGGCTAGTCTCAAATGTATGACCCTCCTGCACCGGCCTAGGGAGTTCTGGGATTCAAGACAAGTGTCTATGCCTGGCCTATTTCCCAATGACTGAGTAACGCATCTTTGATACACACACCACACACTTTCTCTTTCCCATGCTTTTCCAAGTCTGCCTAAGTTCCTCTGATATCTGGATTCAGACATATTGCGTTCGCTGATACTGTAGCGCTGTCAGATCGGCAGCTGTAACTCAGACTGGCCCAAACACAGCCTCGGAACAGTAAGATTCGTCCCAAAGATGGTCACTTTATCAATTACAGAAAACCACCACCTAGAGATTATATACTTAGTTTGTTTCTTTTGCTTTGCATTTCCATAGACACCCAAAGAACTAGCTACCAGGGAGTCTGAGCCAGCATTTCTAAACCACATCTGTCACCTTTGCCTTGGGTTGCAGATCACAGTGGTCATGTCTCAGTTTGCTTTGTATAGTACTTTGATAAACACTGTACCCAAGAGCAACTTGGGGAGGGAAGGGTTTATGTCAGCTTACATTTGTAGTCCATCATGCATGGAAGTCAGGCAAAAACCTGGAGGCAGGAGCTGAAGCAGACACTGCCGAGAGGGAACTCTGTAAACTGGCTTGCTCTCATGGCTTGCTCAGCCTGCTTTCTCATACCACACAGGACCACTTGCTCAGGGATGACCCCGCCCACAGTGAGCTGGGGCCTCCCATATCAATCATTCATGCCCTGTGAACAAGCCTGCAGGCCATCTGACAGGGGCATTTTCTCAGCTGGGGTTCTCCTCCCCCAGATGACTCTAGCTTGTGTCAAGTAGGTAAAATTAGCAAGACCAGGAGACTGGGCTGAGGTGTATCATCTGTTTCATCTTTCATCTTTCCCAAACCCCATGTTTTCCTGAGTTCGTATGGCTTGCCTAACTATAAAACTAATTTTAAAAATCTATATGGTTTGAATTTGAAAGTTTGATTCCAGCTCACATTTTGGACCCCTGCTTACCTGTTGGTGGTAATGTTTTTGAAGGCTGTAGACCAACTTTAGGAGGTAGGACCTAGATGTAGGTCACTGAAGGTGGGTTTTGGGGGGAGAAGGAGTATTAAGATAGGATCTCTACACAGCCCTGGCTGTCTTGGAACTTACTCTGTAGACCAGGCTTGTCTCGAACTCACAGACATCCATCCACTTGTCTCTGCCTCCCAAGTGCTGGAGGTCCCAAAGTCCTGTGCCACTGTGCTTGGCAGGAGTGGACTTTTGAAACAAACACCAGCAACTCCTCAAAAACTTGGTTAGTTACATAAAATGCAGAATTCTCCATCATGCGGCCAGTCTGTTCCTCTTGCCTTCTGCCTTACACCTGAGTGGATGAACTGACCCCCTTGGCTCCACAAAACTTCTGAGTCTGACTAGGAAGTGGGAGAATAGCTCTTGTGTTCCATCACTGTAGTGCACGGTCATTTAACAAGGGCCACTCTCAGCCAGGCGTGGTGGCGCACGCCTTTAATCCCAGCACTCAGGAGGCAGAGGCAGGCGGATTTCTGAGTTCGAGGCCAGCCTGGTCTACAAAGTGAGTTCCAGGGCAGCCAGGGCTATACAGAGAAACCCTGTCTCGAAAGAACCAAAAAAAAAAAAAAAAAAAAAAAGAAAAGAAAGAAAGAAAAGAAAACAAAAACAAACCAAGGGCCACTCTCTGAAGATGGCAGGACCAAATCTAGTGCAGAAAAGACCTCTTGTAGCTGTAGTCTAGAGACGCTGCAGCTCTGATTGGCTGTTACTCCATCCAGAAAAGAGGTCGGTTTCCTCACGTGATGAAGCCTGACCCCGTCACGTGATGAAGCCGGACCCTGGCTCCAGGCGTTATCCTCACCCTGTGTACTGTGGGTCCTCTGGTAAGTGAGTCTGTGTGTTCTTTTCTCGAGTCTTACTCTTGGGAACTATGTGAAAAATAAATAATTTTAATAACCACAGAACTAGGCTGGCTCAGTGGTTAAGAGCGCTGGCTGTTCTTCCAGAGGACCAGGATTCTATTCCTAATATCCACGTGGTGGCTTACAACCATCTGTAACTCCAGTTCCAGGGAATCTGACATCTTCTTCTGGTCTCCCTGGGCATCAAGCACTTGTGTGGTGCACAGATACACATATAGGCAAAGAACACATACATAATTTTTAAAATGTTAAATACAGAACTATGGGCTGCGATGTGTCTGCGGCAGAGCCTAGTATCACCCCAGGTTCCATCCTAGACCCCAAAACAAATCCTCTTGCTAAGGCCACTTCCATAATGTGTTGAGTTCTATGCCTCCAGCTGTGGGGGAGGGGTTTCCAGAAATGCTCTCTGCCTTGTAATTCCCTAGTGTTTTCCCAATTCCCAGAGGGCAAGTTCAACCCCACTATCTGCAGACCATCTCTCTGTCTTGGGAAATTTTAAAAACTAAAAAAAAAAAAAAAAAAGATGTATATCTTTAAGAATCACATTGCTGTAAAAGGACGGCATGGAACAGCAATTCCTCCCCTGTCTTCTCTCTTTCCTCTTCCAGTAAAAGAGACATTTCCCCCAAGTGTGCGCTCTGCCCCGCCCCCTCCTTTCTGTTGAAGAGGCAGCGAGCAAGCGCATCCTCTCTCCTCCCGCACCTGCAGTACTCAGTAATGGCCGCCTAGGAACTCAAATCAGTACACAGACTTCTTCCTCCTCCCCCACCCCCACACTCTGTATTATATTTAGTCCACCATGTGACTTACACATAGGCAGTCTCCCAGGATCCGGCACTTGGGTTGTTTTCACTGTGGCTGTGAGCGTCTCAGAGGTTTTCTGTCATGCTGCATAGATAAGCGAGTACCTTACAGTGTGTGCTTGTGCTGTCAAGGGGGAAGTGCAAGGTTATCAGGTTCTCTCAAATGACCATCGGAGTATGATGTCCAACCTTGGATCTGGGGTTCTTTGCCAGTCTATTAAGTAGGGAAAAATGGCATTACTGGTTTTTATCTTACATTTCTCTCTGAGTTTGTATTTCACTTCTGTTCATGTGTTTAAAAGTTCTTTAGTATTTATCTCCTCCCTCACCGTGTGTGTGCATGTCTGTCTGTTTGTCTGTCTGTGTCTAGATCCCTTCTTCTACAGTGTGGGTCCTAGAGGTCCAATTCAAGTCATAGGGCATGTTCTTACCCACTGAGCTATCCCCCTGGCCATTATTATTTTTTAAAAAGATACTGTTTATTCAATGTATATGAGTACACTGCAGCTGTCTTCAGACACACCAGAAGAGGGCATCAGACCCCATTACAGATGGTGGTAAGCCACCATGTAGTTGCTGGGAGTTGAACTCAGGACCTCTGGAGAAGCAATCAGTGCTTTTAACCACTGAGCCACCTCTCCAGCACTATTACTATTATTATTAACAACAGGGTCTCTCTATGTTGCCTAAGCTAATCTTGAACTCACAAGAGTTCCTTCTGCCTCTGAATGCTGGATTAAAGGTGTGCACTGTCATGCCCAGCCTAAGGTTTTTGTCTATTGTACTAAATTTAGTCATTTTATTTAATTTCTGGGTTTTTTGTTTGTTTGGTTGGTTGGTTGGTTTTTGGGTTTTGGAGGTGTTTTTGTTTTTTGTTTTCTGTTGTTTGGCTTTGTTTTGTTTTTAATTTACAAACAACGTGCCCTTGTAAAGATCTGCGTGACCACTAGAGGGGGAAACGACTCCAAGTTTAACAGAGGCAGCACCTCCCAACCTCGACCTTTCTCATCAAGTGTTAAGACTTTTCTTCTAGCCTCACTGTGTGTGACTGGGCACAAAGGCTTCTGCCCATACGGATTGCACACACTGGTGCCACAGCTCCCTCCTGGGTCCTGATGACCCTTCCCATGCCCTGTGAATACCTGGTAACTGAGCCGTGTGGGTCCTTCCTTTGCGGTCTCTGTACTTGGCTTGGACCCTGGGTGGTCAGGTCCTTTAGGAGTCTCTTCCTCGACCGCTCCTGCCTCTCGCTCAGACTCAGGGACTCTGAAGTCCATCTCATCCCCAGGCAGCTATCGACCGCCTGTCATGTCTGCTGCTTAAGCCACCGTTAGCCGGCTTCCTACACTTGACCTCTAATTGAATTTCCTTGGAAACTCAGTGACAAGATTGATTCCGCCTAATTGAGTCAGAGATGGACTCTGGGTGCCATTCATACTGTCCGTGTCTGCCTGGGGCTCTCTGGGCTGAGGCCCCCAGACTCTCACCATCTTCATCTCAGTAAGGAACCTTTTACTTTAAAGGATCCTGCGGCTCTTTTTGGGGGGAGGCAGGGATAGGGAGGCAGGCCTCAGTGATCAGAGGACAGGAGATGCTTGTTTCTAAATTTGCTTTGTGTTCTTGTTCAGGTGCAATTCTGAGGGAAACAAAACAACCCCAGACCAGAGCGGAAGTCCTGGCTTGCTCAAAAGCAAGTTCAGAGATGAGTACAATGTACAATGTCGTCTGGCTTCTAGGAAGTCGGCGACTTAAACTTTTCTTCTTCTCCTTCAGTGTTCCTGGTATGACTCAGTAACGCAAAGGCAAGTGAGGGAAATGTGGGGGCTGCTGGGCTGTCGATCGCACGGCACTAAGTTCCAGGTAGACAGCAGAGAGACGCTCTGGGTGCCGATGTGTGGTAGGGTGGTCACAGACTTTAACTACATATCCCGAAAAGCTAGAGAAAGAAGCGTGGGTTAACAACCGAGATCAAGAGCCCTTCCCCCACCCCTTGGGTTATTGGGATAAAGGTTAAAAATTGTCAGGAAAGAAAATGATGAAGTCTTTTACTGTGGGTCAAATCCTTGTCACAAGCACCCCGCACACATTCCCCCCCCCTTTCAAAAGATGAAATCTCTCTGGTGGGGTAAATGGGAGACCTTATTGATCGCTGTCAGACTTTTCCCAATGCCCTGCTGAAGCAGCAGCTGCCAAGGCCAAAGCCAAGCACCGATCCCAGGACCCACAGAGAGGAAGGCTGGAGCAGGAACCACAGAAGCCATCTCCTCAGTTCTTGAGTCCGCTGATACCGCGAGTGCTATCGCCACTTCTGCTGAAGGACCTGCGGCCATTTCCAGAGGCAGTGGGAGCTGACAATCAAGTCGCCTGAGTTATTTATCCTGCTGTGGCCACGGCAATCACTGACAGTGTTAAAAGCCCTTGTAGCTACCTGAGGGAGATTCAAAGCTGGACAATGACACTGGGAGGAGACTTTAAACCTGTTGCAGACATCCCACAGACACTTCCTTTCCATTGAGGGGAGCTAACATGGCTGTCTTGCCTACCACTCTAAGACTGGAGACTTTTGGGAGCCTCTGTCTACGCTGTGCCAGCTTCAGAGGACCCTCAGAGGACCAGATCCACTGCATCTTCAGATAGCCCCTCCTACAGGTGACAACCCAGTGAGGAAGAAGCCCCCATGACAGCTAGTAAAAGCACTGGCAGATGAAGGATGCTTCTCTAGCAGCCTGGGAGCCCTCCCTTCTATAAACTACCTAATTTCATCACAGAAGGGTTTTTCTAGTCATCTTTTGTCTTTATCACAGGTAGAACAGGTCAAACTAGTTGCATGAAGTACAGGCGATTCCTGGGGCGGCTAGTTCCAAGCACACTAGCACCCCGCCCCCAGAGGGGTACAGAAGAGCCCAGGCAAGAGCTGTGAGCAGAGACTTCCAAAAACAAGAGACTCCCGAAGACCAGAGGTAAGCCCTTGCCCCGGAAGCACTCATGGGTCCTGACAGCCATCAAGATGCTATCCAAAGCTGCAACACCAAGGACTGAGGGCCTAACAGAGCTAGAGTTACAGCACTGGCGAGCACGGAGCTGTAGCTCGATGAGAAAGGTGTTCTTAAACCCTCGGCATCTCCTTATAGATGCCGGCAGAACAGCTCCACAATTAAATGAAAGCAATCCTCTCCAAAGACAGTGACCATCTCACAGAGTAAAGAGAAACACTTCAGACACCTAGAACACCAGGGGGCGTATGTGAGGCGTTGGTTTCCTTTACCTGATACATCAGTCCTTCCGCAGACCAGTGTCCTCTGACTCAGTCCAGTTTTATCTGCAGATGGCATCAGATCCCGCAGGCGACTGACCCACCATACAGCATAGCTGAGCCTTCAGATTCACTGCCTGTAAATCCCCGAGAAGAAACGCTTACATAGAGAGAGAGACCCACTCACCGCAGAATCACAAGCAATGAGGATATCATGTGGTTTAAGATAAAGCAAAGTCTAACTACAGCAATCTGGAAGCCAGAAGGTGTGATTGATTAGCTAAGGATCCCATGCCTGAATCATGGTAACTGATTTAATATCATATACCAGGATCTGGGCATTTGTTTCATTCCCTAAATTTAAAATGACTTCCTATACCTCCCAGGCAGCTAGTTAGCTGGTTTAGGGCATCATCAAAGAAAATGAAGACGCTGAGTGTGATGGCACATGCCTGGGGCTCTAATACTGGAGATGGTCACACAGGCATCACAAATTTGAGGGCAGCCCACACTTCCTGAAGAGATTCTGTCAGAGGAAGAAGTGGAGGAGAAGGAGAGGAGGAGGAGGAGACAAAAAAAAAGTAAAGAGATAAAAGAACAGTAGAAAGTGGGGCTGGCTAACTCCATGCCAACCAGAAAACAACAGAGGAAGGGGAGGGCAATACCCCAGCTAGACACTATGTGCTAGCAAGGAAAGTCTCCATTACCAGGAGTGTTTACTTGTTTTTGACTTGTTGGCTAATGGGATCGCACAGACCTTCAAGAATCACAAACTATCACCAACCCTCTCATTTACCCCCCCCAAATATGACAGTAAGACCCTAATGATCAAATACACTGTATGAAATCTTTTTTTAAAAAAAATGTAAGAGTTGGAGAGTAGTTGGCTTAGTAGTTAAGAGCACGTGTAGGACCTGTGTTTAATTCCCAGCACCTACATGGTGTCTCACAACCATCTGTTAACTCCAGTTACAGGGAATCTCAGGTACACACACGGTACACATACATGCATGCAGGTAAGCACTCATACATTTAAAAAGGTATTTATGGGACTTAGCAATAAAATCATGGTGTTTTCCTAAAGGATAAAGAAAGAGGGATATCAATGGCAGACGCTCCGTCCGAGCTCACTGGTGCTGCACCTTGGTTCTCTGAGCATCCCCTAACACTTGTAAAACATGACAGCTTGCTTTCTTCCTTTTCTCTGATTATATCATTCTTCCTCCAACACGGAAGCTTTGTTAGAATTTTTAGAGCCAAGTTAAATAGGGGTGATGGTCCTTGTCGTGCCCATTTTAAAGAGGAATAATTCATGGTTCCCCATTAAGGGTAATTCTGACTTTTGCTTTTAAACAGTCTTTTTGTCATGTTAAAGAGACAACCTTTTATTGCTTCTAGGAAGCATTTGAATGAAGAATCCCCTTTGGGTATCCATGGAATTAACTGTGTGTATTTTTACAATAGTTTTCCAGGAGTATTATTGGTTATGCTCACACTTGAGCCTTTAGGAGTGAAAAAAAATAGAAATAGTAAAAAGTGTGTTCCTTTTAAAGTTCTGTTAAAGGGAGGCGAGATGGAAGGCAGTGGTATAAAGGATTAAAGGGGAATAATAGAACAGAAAGGGTTAAATGGGGCGGGAGGTGGGAGGGCTCAGGATAGAGGGGGAAACAGGGGAGGGCTACACTGACACTGTGGCCTTTTGAAAAGCCATATGGACACCTGCTACTGTAGAAGCTTCCTAATATACATAGACATATAGAAAAGACTTTAAATGGAGTTGTCCTATAAAGGAGTGACAATACCCCTGCTAGACACCACAGGCTAACAAAAACCCCAGCACTGGGGATAGGTTCCTGCTGCCTAGTGAGGTCCCAAGAATTACAACTGAGTGCCAATTCTTTTGGTTACTTGACACTAAGACCCTACTACCAGAAGATACCATGTGCTCGAGTCATAGAATACAGAGAGATCAAGCTGGTACTCCCCTAGAAACTTCATCCCTTCTAGTTAGCTTTCACAATACCAGAAAATCCTACACACACTACAGGAGGAGACACGGAATCGCCAGCCGGGAACCCTTCAAACTCTGACAATGGATGGCCTGGCGGGACAGGCCAGCTGGTTCGATGGTAGCACAGATGTCACGGGAGAAGTCAACCACTTTCCGATTTGCACATGAGAATTTAGCATTCCTTATTGCAGCTTTATCAAGAACACTTCCAATCTAGATACAGCTCCAGTGCCTATTAAAGGAGATCCGCCCGTTCTGGTGCAATACCAGCACACCGTGGACAAGAAGCATGGGTAATTAGCGTGTGGAACAGTGTGAAAGACTCGCACAGACTGTTGTGACGAAGAAATCAGACATGAGACTACATGCTGACGAGTCTACTTATGTGAAGTTTAGTCACAGGCAAACAGATTTGCTGGATTGTAAATTTTGCTTGCGTGATGAGTCTCACAACTCGAACTCAATCCCCAGGAGACACAGTGAAAGGAGAAAACTGACTCCCGAAAGTTGTCCTCTGACCTGCGCAGGCAAGACAGTGAGCTTGTGAATATGAATCTGTATGTGCGTGCACACACCCGCACGCGAGTGCGCGTGCACACACACTCACACACACATGTGTGCACATTGAATTTGATTTAATTTTAAGAACATTTATGGACGATGGTAATAGTGATTATCTGAAGAGTGCCTGAGCCTTAACCAGTAGGGGGCGCTGGTGAGTTTTCTAGGTGCTAGAAATGGAACTAACAGGTTTGGACAGCAGTTACTGTGCCTCAGCAAACATAAACCTTCATCAAGATCAGGGCCTATGCGCTTGAACTTGGTGCATGACTCAGTGGCCCAGCACTGCTTAGCATGTGCAAGGTTTAATCACCAGCATTAAAAAAAACAAACACGGAAACAAAACTAAAAATAAGGGCTGAAGCCAGTTGTGGTCCCAACACTGAGGGGGAAGTAGACTTGGGATCCCACCCGCAACCAACTGATACCTGCTGGCAAAGGGGAGCCCATTTCCTCAAATGGGATGTCACTGGGCATGTCAACTACTCCCCACGGCAAGCCTGCGCCCAAGAGTAGGTGGCCAACATAGAATGAACTGTGATTTGTGTGTGGGTGTGGGAGGGTGCATTTTGTCTCACTTTGGTTTTTGTTTTGTTTTATTTATTTTTTTATTTTTTGTTTGTCCTGACTTTTGTGATGTATTTTTGTTTTGAAAGGGAAAGAACATAAAGTTAGGTAGGGAGGCGGAGAAGAACCCGGGAGGAGTCAGAAGAGGAAAAACATTACCAAAGTATGCTTTATTAAAAAAATAAATAAAAACAAGTAAGTAAATAAAAAAAAAAACCACTGGCAAAAATGGTAATTGTAGTGAGAATTGGAGAGCTGGCTCAGCTGTGCATAGTGTGGTCTGTTCCTTCAGAGGACAGGGCTGGGTCCAAGGCCTACACTGGGCAGCTCATACTGCCTGTACCTATAGTTCCCGGGGATTCAGCACTCGCATCTAATCTCTTGGGGCATTTTCACGTATGTGTTCTTATCCATGTAGACACAAATTAAAAATAAAAAGCTTTAGGGGCTGGAGAGATGGCTCCGTGGTTAAGAGCACTGGCTGCTCTGACAGAGGACCTGGGTTCAGCTCCTATCACCCACATGGTGATGGTTGACACACCCATCCGTAACTCCAGTTCTAGGGATTCCAAAGTCCTCTGTGGGCACCATAGGCATGTGGCACACAGACATACACGCAGACAAAACACCTATGCACATTAAATAAATAAATAACATAAAAGTCTTTAGTGACAAGGCCTGGAAGACCTGCCCTGCTGAGGCCATCAGGAAGTGTAGCCCCCTTCAGCCTCTCCCCACTCTCCAGCCCTGGAATAAAATGGCCCGACCCCCCCCCCAGAAAATAAAAAATAAAATGTAAAAAAAAAAATGGGGCTTGAGGAGATGGCTCAGTCAGCAAAATGCTTGCTCTGCACTCATGAGCACCGGGTCCCCAGAGCCATGCAAAGGGGGGGCAGAGCCATGCAGAATTCCTAGAGCTCATTGCTAGCCAGTCCAGTTCACTGAGTTCCAGGTTCAGTGAAAAACCTCTGCCTCAAAAAAAAAAGAAAAAGAAAAACGAAAGGAAGGGAGGGAGGAAGAGAGAGAGAGGAGAGAGAGAGAGAAAAAAAAGCTGGGTGGTTAGATCTCTAACTTCGAGGCCAGCCTGCTCTACAAAGTGAGTTTCAGGACAGCTAGGGCTACACAGAGAAACCTTGTCTCAAAAACTAAAACAACAACAACAATAAATATAATAATGATGAGATGCAGTGCAGTGGAAGAAGACACCTCACATCAGCCCACACAGCAGGTAAGTACATACCTGCATATAAACATACATACCACTCAGTCAAAAATACACTTTCAAAAAGCAAAACTGAAAAAGATTTGTATGTACTTCATGGAACTTATTTGTAATAAAATTAAAAATTTAAATGTTGAGCCAGGCGTGGTGGCGCACACTTTTAATCCCAGCACTCGGGAGGCAGAGGCAGGCGGATTTCTGAGTTCGAGGCCAACCTGGTCTACAAAGTGAGTTCCAGGACAGCCAGGGCTATACAGAGAAACCCTGTCTCAAAAACAAACAAACAAACAAAAAAACAAAAAAATTAAATGTTAACCGTGTATATCCTTTCATTGGGTAATTCTACCTCCAGGAAATCATATTGAAGAAATAATCCTAGCCAAAATAATTCTGTCCAGAGATGGTTAATATGGCAATAAAGCATTCTTGTAAAATACTAAAAGAAAATCTTACCGCACAAACCCAACATCAGCTGATCACGTGATAAACTCATGCAATACATCTCCTATCTATTGCAAGCCTAGGATGTAGGCTAAGGATATAAGCCGGTGGTAGTACACTTGCCTGGCACGTGTACTGAGCCCAGTACCTCTAAAACAATATTTAATATACAGGGTAAATTAAGGTCTAAGTTACAACCATATGCACATGTGTCAGTCTGATTGTGTAGAAAATTAAAAATGTATGAGACTAACTAAGAAGAATAAAAATGGAAAAGGAGACGGAAGGAATACTGTTGTGTTGTTGGCCCCCAAAACACAAAGCATTCACGCAAAGGTTTTGCACTCCTGTCCTTCCCAGGCGTTAGAAGCGAGAGCTAGTGCTAGTCTCTGAAACCCTGGGCTTCTTTATGATGACGATGCTTCTTTCTTGGGCTCAGGCCAACAAACTTATGAATGAGGAGGTTAATAGAAATTGCCTGACCTCTGTGGGTTAGAATTAGAATCTCGACAATGGAACGGGATCCTTAAACATCAAGAAGACTCAAACTAACCCGGCAGTGGTGGCGCATGCCTTTAATCCGATCACTTGGGAGGCAGAGGCAGGTGGATTTCTGAGTTCGAGGCCAACCTGGTACACAGAGTGAGTTATAGGACAGAGAAACCAAAAAACCAAAAAAAAAGACTCGAAAAAGGTCTTCAAGGAAATGATTTTCTTCAAAATCTTGCATGATTTTCGGAGAGCCTGTGAACGAAGCTGACAAAGGACAGATTATGGAGAGAAAAGACCAAGATGTTGACTTACATATGCGGGATTTCACTCGGAAAGTGGCTCAGCTCACTCAGTGCTGGTGGGGCCTCCGAGACCTGACTTAAAGGGACAGAGGAAAGGCTCAGTGAGTCCGAGCCGTGGCTGCTGAAGCAGAGGACCTGGGTTTGGTTCCCAGCACCCACAAGGCAGCTCACAACTTCTGTAACTCCAGTTCCAGGGGATCTGTCACCCTCTTATGACCTCCTTGGGTGCTGCATTGGTGTGCACATAGATACATTCAGGAAAAGCGCAGGTTACATTAAATGCAAACAAATCTTTATAAACCTACTTTAACAGGTGGTATCTAGAGGAAGAAAAATAAATAAATTTCTTTGTTGATAATGGTTAGACTCTTGTGGAGAACAGACAGGATATACGTTTGTGGTGGGTTGGTTTACGAAGAGCTCAGTGGTTTGGAGGGGGTTGCTGGTAGTTCACCCGCTCCTGGCGTGGATGTGCAGCCGTGAAGAGGGGTTTGTGGTTGTTTAAATAGCCAGAAGTTCCTGCTGTTAGACAGAGCAGCTGGGGTGGACTGAGCCTCTCTGTGAGGGCTGTTTCTCAAATATCTTCAGCTCAGAATAATCCCATGGCAGTATGTGGTAATTCGTAGTGGCCTTTTGTTCATATAGACAATATTCTGAAATATTATCAACCTACATCCTCCCCCCACCCCACCACCCCGCCGCCAGTTTCCTATTAGATCTCACTTCACTTATGCTGGTTTGGGGGTTGTTTAATTTTTTTAAAAGACAGCATCTCATGTAACCCAGGCTGCCTCCAAGTCACTCTGTAGCTGAGGGTGACCTTGGACTTCTGATCCTCCTGCCTTCACTTCCCAAGGGCTGGGCTTGCAGGCATGAGTCACACTTCTCTCCGGGGAGAAGGGGACAGATCTGCCTGCCCAGAAAAGAACCGAGTGAGATGGTTCAACAGCTTTTAAGCTTCTAAAATCTAGGTCCTGTGGGGAATAGTCTGGCCAATAAGATGTGACAATATGACTCTTCAGTCCCCAGACAGAAGACAAGAGCTGATGAAGAGAGGAGACTGTGCCATGGGCTGAGTACACTTCCAGTCAACACTCAAGGTCAGGGACAGAGTCAGAAATGCCAGATAGGTTTTCAGATGGTTAAGGGGAAGTTCAAGATGGAAAAAGATCCCAGCCCAGGAACAGCTGGGACTCTGAGGCAGACCCCACAGGGGTGCTGCAGTCCAGCTTGCAACAGAGTCCCAAAGGTCTAGGTAACCCTACAGCATCACCTCCAACGGTCTGGAATCCCAGAGGACATGGCGGTCCCCAGGGTCATCGCTGGCTCTGAGAGCCCTATGGGAGGAGGAATTCAGGGTTCTAGCAAGGATATGCTCAGGTGCCTGGAACTTGATGCAGTGGGAGAAGACTGTGAAAGTGAGTAAGGACACAAATCTACAGGTTTGCACAACTATGGGTTTAGAAAGTTCTATTGTGCAGAATAAGAGAGCTAGGTCAGAAGGCCCAGGCAGCCCAGCAACCCAAAGAGGCCTCTAAAGAAACATCTGACAGAATCTGGTGACTGTTATGGGCCCCCACAGGTCTATGTTTAGGGTGCTGGGATCCAGCCTGTAGTGGAATTTGGAAAGCTGTGGAGATTTTAGGAGGTGGCTCCTGGCTGCTGAAGACTCACTAGCCGCGGCTGTATCCTCTCTCCTGTTCTGGCTTGTGTTCTCTGTTTACAGGTGTGGAGTCAGAGAAGCTCCTGGACACCTGAGGGAGCTGCCCCCCACCTCTGATCCTGCCCCATCACAATGCCCAGACGTTCTGAAACCACAAGTCCAAATAATGCCATTTTCCCCTTTCGATGATTTCCCTTGAGTATTTTGTTTATAGCAGCGTGAAGGTAACAATTGTAGGTAGGAATGAACAGGTGGGGGGACTGAAAGTGTGCTAGGGACCTAGGCTTCTTGGCTCTTAGGAGAGCCAAGGAAACGGAAAACAGAAGCAGCCACGGGACTGAGCACCGTCCTTGAATAGACAGAAACTTGACCGCATTGCTCCTGAAATCCACTCCTCAGTAACTCTCCCCCAAGAGACCTTGAAGGAAAGGTGGGGAGGCCACCGTGTGGTCAGCCTCTGCCAAAATGTTTCCATGAGACCTCACAGCACCTGCCAAGTGGCTCTCTCCCTCCTCCCTTCATCTCTACCCTGTCCCTCTTTAGAATCCCATCTTATGATTTTAAAAGGACCAATAAAAGTATAAGTTGTCCTACACAGAAGACAAACAAAAATCATTTTAAAACCTCTGCTCCATCATACTTGAGGGGTTTTAATTTATTTATTTATTTATTTGTTTATTTATTTATTTATTATTTTCAGGGCAGGTTTCTCTGTGTACCCTTCAATGTTTATCCTGGTACTTGCTCTGTAGACCAGGTTGGCCTTGAACTCAGAGATGCACCTGCCCCTGCCTCCCTCTGAATGCTGGGATTAAAAGCATCTGCCACAATGCCTTTTTTTTTTTCTTGAGCAATAGTTCATGCCTCTCACGCCCATTTAAGTTGTATTCCTAAAGGAGCCTTGGTGTCCATCTCTTCGGTCAGAATCCCACAAGAGGAAGATCTCTGCAGAGATGGGGAACAAAGCAAGCTTTTAAGAAAGGCACCTTTAGCCAGGCAGTGGTGGCGCATGCCTTCAATCCCAGCACTCAGGAGGCAGAGGCAGGAGGATTTCTAAATTCGAGGCCAGCCTGGTCCAGAGTGAGTTCCAGGACAGCCAGGGCTATACAGAGAAACCCTGTCTCCAGGAAAAAAAGAAAAAAGTAAAAAAAGAAAGAAAAAAAATGAAAGAAAGAAAGGAAGGAAGGGAGGGAGGGGGGAGAGAGAGAGAGAGAGAGAGAGAGAGAGAGAGAGAGAGAAAGAAAGAAAGAAAGGAAGGAAGGAAGGAAGGAAGGAAGGAAGGAAGGAAGGAAGAAAGAAAGAAAGAAAGAAAGAAAGAAAGAAAGAAAGAAAGAAAGAAAGAAAGAAAGACACCTTTCGAGGTCAGCTTAGGACATACTGGGTTTTGAGATATCTATGGGACAGTGTAGCTCTGGCTATCTTGTAGAGAGTGTGTCACAAAGCATTGTGGCATGGGTCCATCCTGCAATTGTAACATGCCACAGTATCTTTATGTGCACATACAGGTCTAGATGCAACACACATGCAATGCTGTGCTGGCTAGTACGTTGGGGACTATTGATACCAAATGCTACCGCTACAAATATTGCTGCAAGTATATAATTTAATAAATTAAAAAGAGTTTGAAGTTTAGTCTTTTTTAGGGTGACGGAGTTGTTTAAAAGTTTTATTTAACTTATACCTTTAGTTTTTATTATAAGTTATTTAAATTTTTAGAAAATTTATGTATATATCTGTGTGTGTCTGTATGTGCATATGTATGAGTACCCACTGAGGCCAGAAGGGGCATCAAATCATTTAGAATTGGAGTTATAGACAGCTGTAGGCCACCTGCCGTGGATGCTGGGGATTGAAGTCTGGTCCTCTGAAAGTGCTCTTAACTACTGAGCCATCGTTCCAGCTCATAAATGATATGTTGATACTTGCATTTTTATATCAAATGCCACTTGGCATTTTTGCTTAATAGTCCTAATAACTTTCAAAATACTTTGCAAGATAATGGTTTTAAGTATTTTAGAAGAAAAAAAATAACATCTAAGGCATGATGAATAATTTAAAATGAAAGACTTCTATTTACCTTAATTTGCATGTCTTACTACAACTATATGCAAAATCTGTATACTTGAAAAACAATAACTTGACAGGCTGCTCTGGCCAAGAACGCAGGTAGGCTAACTGCAGACCTTTCCAGGTAATAGAAATCCTGCTGCACCACATGGTGGCTCACAACCATCTGTAACAAGATCTGATGCCCTCTTCTGGAGTGTCTGAAGACAGCTACAGTGTACTTACATATAATAAATAAATAAATCTTAAAAAAAAAAAAAAAAAAAAAAAAGAAATCCTGCTGCATCCTCCCTCCCCCTCAGCTGCAGCCCCCTCCCTCCCCCTCAGCTGCACCCTCCCTCCCCCTTGCTGCACCCTCCCTCCCCCTTGCTGCACCCTCCCTCCCCCTTGCTGCACCCTCCCTCCTTCTTCGCTCCTATCTCCAGGGACTCCTAACAGATCTTCCCTCCTAAGGGATCTTCTCTGGACCTTCTCCGATTTTATCCCAGCTCCTAACTCCATGAGCACTCCCTGATAACCCATAGGCAACTCCTGCTAGGAAAGAAGAGAAGGTCTTCACCTCTCCCTCTGCTCCTCCAAGTCCACTGCCCCTCTCCTATCCCCAACTCTGTAGCAAACCCTCTGGTGTGGCCTCTTGCTCATCTCTGCCCCCATTCCCAAGCAGGTGGAAGACCCTGCTTTTCTCCCCCTTGTGAAGCCCCCACCAGCACCACCCCTAGCCATTCCCCACTCCTAAGACTCCTGTCCTCCCTAATGCTCAGAAACGCCGTTCATCTGGAACTTCCAGTGCCCACACCTATTGGGGGCCCCAGAGGAATCCCCTACAAGCAACACAGCCACCACACTCTCCTAAGAAACAGAACTCAAACAAACAAACCACGGGACAAAACACACACCCAATGACCAGACCAGCTATCAGCATCTACAATTTCAACCTTCCCAATCCCAGATGCCTAGATGTCAGTGTAAAACCACAGTACCAGCCAGGACAGTGTGTCTCCACTAGAGCCCAGCAACCCTACCACAGCAGGCCCTGAATATTCCAGCATAGCTGAAGCACAAGTAGTGCAGGCTGCATGCAGATGATGGAGGCCCTGAAGGAGGGACCTAGTAAGTTCCTTAAAGAAATCTATGAAAAGACAAACAGTAGAAGGAAATGAATAAAACCGCCTGAAACCTGCAAGGGGAAATAGAATCAATAAAGAAAACCCAAACTGAGAGAAATCTGGAAATGAAAAATGTGGAACTCCTACAGGAATGACAGAGGCAAGCCTCGTCAACAGAATGCAAGAGAATAGGAGACATTGCAGACGTGATAGAAGAATAGGAGAGAATCGCAGACATTGAAGACATGATAGAAGAAATGGGTACCTCGGTCATAGAAAATGTTAAAGCTGCCTGCTGCAGCACTCGGGAGAGTGAGCTCCACACCTCACCTGGGCAGCACAGCAGAGCTGGCCCCGGTGGCCTGGGTGTGGGTGAGCCAGCCAGAAGAGCATGAGACTGGGAGAACTGGCCCTGCCCCTTGCCAGATCCCACACTGGATGAGCTAGCCAGAGTCCTGGAAAGCTGACCCTGGTGGTGTGGGTGCAGAGCTGGTGGGTTGACCAGCTCAGAGCTTTGAGTTGGCCCACCCCAGCATCTACCCCATCTGTGATCTGTTGGAGCACATGAAGGGACTGACCCCGCAGATTCAAAACTGCAGGATCCATGACCCAGGGCAACATCAGGATAGCCCAGAGGAGCCTGGTGAGGATCTGCGGTTGAGAGTGTAGCAGAAGCCAGAGCCTCAAACCAGACTAGTGACTCATTGCAATGGACATTTGCAAGGAAAGAAATGTGGACAGAGGGATAGACGGTGGGAACACACTGTCACCCACTACAACTTCCACCGTGAGATGGTTTGTTTGTTTGTTTGTTTGTTTTGTGTTTTCTTAAACTACCTTTTGTGGGGAGGTTGCCAGGGTGAAGAGCTGATAGGAAGGACTGGGAGATGAGTGGGATTGGGATACGTGATGTAAAATTCACCAAGGATCAAATTAAAAAGTAAAAAAGCAAACACACAAACACACACAAAAAAACCAGCTACTTCTTTACCCTGGGGAAGTAGGGGCTGTAGAAAAAGAAAATGTGGAATCTAAAAAAAAAAAAAAAAAAAAAAAACACCTTCTGGCACAAACATCTAGGAATAGCTGGGCAGTGGTGGCGCACGCCTTTAATCCCAGCACTTGGGAGGCAGAGGCAGGCGGATTTCTGAGTTCAAGGCCAGCCTGGTCTATAGAGTGAGTTCTAGGACAGCCAGGGCTACACAGAGAAATCCTGTCTCGGAAAAAAAAAAAAAAAAAAAAGGAATAATAGGGAATAGAGAATGGAAAAGAAACACAGGTCAGAGGCACAGAAAATATTTTCAACAAAATTATAGAAAATTCCCCTAATCTAAAGAAGGAGATGCCTATCAAAGTACAAGAGGCATGCAGTATACCAAATAGACTGGACCAGAAAAGTAAGTCCCCTCATCACATAATAATACAGAACAAAAAAAGAGTATTAAAAGCTGCAAGGGGGAAAAAAAAAACAAGTAACATAGAAAGGCAGACCTACTAGGATTACACCTGACTTATCAATGGAGACCCTAAAAAACAGAAAGATTTGGACAGACCACAGATGCCACTCCAGACTGCTCTAACCAGCAAAACTTTGATACATGGAGAAAATCAGGCACTCCATGATAAACCCAAATCTAAGCAATACCTCTATACAAATCCAGCCTCAAAGAAGGTTCTAAAAGGTAAATTCTAACCTAAAGAGGTTAACAACATCCAAGAAAACACAGGGAATAAATAATCCTGAACCAGGAATGTCAAAAGAAGGCACATGCCTGCACGCACACACACACACCACCACCACCACCACCACCACCACCACCACCACCACCACCAAAATAGCAGGAATCAGTAATCATTGGTCATTGATATCTCTCAATAGCAACCGTTTCATTCCCCCAATAAAAAGATACAACTAACAGAATAGATGAGAAAACACAATCCATGTTTCTGCTGTAACCAAGAAACATATCACCACAAGGATAGACATTACCTCAGGGTAAAGGGTTGGAGAAAGATATTCCAAGCAAAGGGACCTAAGAAGCAAGCTGGTGTAGCCATTTTAATATCTGACAAAACAGTCTTCAAACCAAGACTAATCAGAAGAGACAGAAAAGGGCACTGCACACTCATCAAAGAAAAACATCTACCAAGAGGACATTGCAGTTCTTGACATCTATGCCCCCAACAGAAGGGTATCCAAGGTTGTAAGTGAAACACTTCTACAGTTTGAATCACATCCTGCCTCTCACACACTGACAGTGGGACACTTCAGTACCCCACTCTCACCAACAGTCGGGGTCATCTAGACAAAAACTAAACAGAGAAATGCTGGACACTGTAAGCCAAATGGACCTAACCGATATTTACAGAACATTTCACCCAAACACAAAGGAATAAACCTTCTTCTCAGCACCACACACTTGGACGCAAGGAAAGTCTCGATAGATACAAGGAAATCGAAATGACACTCTGGATCCTATCTGGCCACCACAGATTAAAACTGGATACCAACAACAGAAACAACAGAAATCTTACAAACTCATGGGACCTGAACAACTCTCTCCTGGATGAATAATGTGTCAAAACAGAAATTAAGACGAAAATTGGAGACTTTCTAGAATGGAATGAAATGCCCACACTTATGGGACACAATGAAGGGAGCTCTGAGAGGCAAGTTTATAGACTGCCTACATTAAAAAAAAAAATTGGAGAGATCTCATACTAGCAACTTAACAGCACACCTGAAAGCTCTAGAACAAAGGAAGAAATCACACCCAAAAGGATTAGATGGCAAGAAATAAGCAAACTCGAAGCTGAAATCAATAAAATAGAAACAAAAATGACAAAGAATCAATAAAGCAATAAAATTAACAAGCTCTTATTTAAATTAAAAGGTAGAGACAGAATCTCCAAATAAACAAAATTAGAAATGAAAAGGGGGGCATAACAAAAGACACTGAGGAAATCAAGAGAATCATAAAGAGGCAGGAGAGATGGCTCAGCAGTTAAGAGCACTGGCTGCTCTTCCAGGGGTCCTGAGTTCAATTCCCAGCAACCACATGATCTGTAATAGGATCTGATGTCCTCTTCTGGTGTGTCTGAAGACAGCAACAGTGTACTCACAAGAAATAAATTTTTAAAAAAGAGAATCAGCCGGGCATGGTGGCTCACGCCTTTAATCCCAGCACTCGGGAGGCAGAGGCAGGCAGATTTCTGAGTTCGAGGCCAGCCTGGTCTACAGAGTGAGTTCCAGGACAGCCAGGGCTACACAGAGAAACCCTGTCTCCAGGAAAAAAAGAAGAAGAAGAAGAAGAAGAAGAAGGAGGAGGAGGAGGAGGAGGAGGAGGAAGGAGGAGGAAGGAGGAGGAGGAGGAGGAGGAGGAGGAAGGAGGAGGAGGAGGAGGAAGGAGGAGGAGGAGGAGGAGGAGGAAGAAGAAGAAGAAGAAGAAGAAGAAGAAGAAGAAGAAGAAGAAGAAGAAGTAGTAGTAGTAGTAGTAGTAGTCATTAAAAGTCTCCCAAAAAAGACTCAACATAAATGCAAAAATACTCAATCAAATACTTGCAAGGTCTACAGAGTGAGTTCCAGGACAGCCAGGGCTACACAGAGAAACCCTGTCTCAAAAGAAGAAGAAGAAGAAGAAGAAGAAGAAGAAGAAGAAGAAGAAGAAGAAGAAGAAGAAGAAGAAGAAGAAGAAGAAGAAGAAGAAGAAGAAGAAGAAGTAGTAGTAGTAGTAGTCATTAAAAGTCTCCCAAAAAAGACTCAACATAAATGCAAAAATACTCAATCAAATACTTGCAAGGTCTACAGAGTGAGTTCCAGGACAGCCAGGGCTACACAGAGAAACCCTGTCTCAAAAAAAGAAGAAGAAGAAGAAGAAGAAGAAGAAGAAGGAGGAGGAGGAGGAGGAGGAGGAGGAGGAGAAGAAGAAGAAGAAGTAGTAGTAGTCATTAAAAGTCTCCCAAAAAAGACTCAACATAAATGCAAAAATACTCAAATACTTGCAAATCAAATCCAGAAACACATCAAAAGGATCATCCACCGTGATCAAGTTAGTTCTGTCCCAGATGCAGGGATGGCTCAACATAAACTGATAAAAAGTCACCCACCAAACAACAAATTGGAAGACAAAAACCACACGATAATCTCATTAGATACACAAAAGACCTTTGACAAAGATCCAGCCTTTCTTCATGATGAGACACCTGGAGAGATTAGGGATACAGTGGGCATACCTCAACACCAACTTAAATGTAGAGAAACTCAAAGCAATTACACTAAAATCAAGAACAAGACAAGATTGTCCACTCTGTTCTTTTCAATATAATACTAGAAGTTTTGGCTAGAGCAAAAAGACAGCAAAAGGAAATCAAAATCAAAAAGCAATGCCAGGGATGGAGAGATGCCTCAGAGGTTAAGAGCACCCACATGGTGGCTCATGACCATCTGTAATGGTGCCCTCTTCTGGTGTGCAGGCATACATGCATGTGGAATACCATATATTAAATAATACATCTTTAAAGAGAGAAAAAGAGATACCAATTGGAAAGGAAGAAGTCAAAGTATCATTTTTGGCAGATGATATGATAGTATACATAAGTGACCCCAAAAATTCAACCAGAAAATTCCTACAGCTGAAAAACCCTTTCAGCAAAGTAGCTGAATACAAAGTTAACTCATGGGGCTGGCGAGACGGCTCAGCGTGTAAGAGCACTGACTGCTCTTCCAAAGGTCCTGAGTTCAAATTACAGCAACCACATGGCTCACAACCACCTGTAATGAGATCTGATGCCCTCTTCTGGTGTATCTGAAGACAGCTACAGTGTACTTATGTATAATAATAAATAAATCTTAGGGACTGAGTGAGAAGGGTTGACCGGAGTGAGCAGAGGTCCTAAACATCCAATTCCCAACAACACATGAAGGCTCACAACCATCTGGATAACTACAGTGTACTCATATACATAAAACAAAATAAATAAATCTTTTTAAAAAATTAACTCACACAAATCAGTAGCCTTCCTATACACAAATAACACATGGTCTGAGAAAGAAAACAGGGAACAACACCTTTAAGAATAGCCTCAAATCATAAAATATCTTTCAGTAACTCTAACCATGCAAGTAAAAGACTGGTAAGATAAAACCTTCGAGTCACTGAAGAAAGAAATTGAAGAAGGTACCAGAAGATGGAAAGCTGTTTATGAACCAATAGGATCAATATAGTAAAAATAGCCATCCTACCAAAAGCAATCTACAGACTCAGTGCAATCTCCATCAAAATTCTGATGCAATTCTTCACAAATCTTGAAAGGGCAATCTTCAACTTTATGTGAAGACACCAAAAAAGAGGAAAAGCTAAAACAATCCTGAACAATAAAAGAACTGCTGGAAGTCTCACCATCCCTGACTTCAAGTTGCACTGTAGAGCCAGCTTGGTGTTGGCACAAAACCAAACCCACTGATCAATGGAATAAAACTGAAGACCCAGACATAAATCCACACAATTATGGACCTGATTTCTTATAAAGGTGTCAGGAATCCATGTTGGAAAAAAGACAGCACCTTCCACAAATGTCACTGGTCAAGCCAGACAGCTGCATGTAGAATTCAGAAAGATCCGTACTTCTCATCCTGCACAAAACTCAGCTCCAAGGGGATCTAAGACCTCAAAATAAAACCAGATACACTGAGCCTGAGAGAAGAGAGACTGGGGGATAGCCTTGAACTCACTGGCACAGGACAAGGCTTTCTGAGTAGAACACCTTTAGCATAGGCACTGAAATCAGCAAATGGTTAATGGGACCTCATGAAACTGAGACACTTCAGCACAGCAGGTGACTTTTGGACAAAGTGGCAGTCTACTGAAAGGGAAAGGGTTTTTTTTTGTTTTTTGTTTTTTTGGTTTTTGTTTTTTGGTTTTTTTTTTTTTAACCAAAAACACATCCGAAAGTGCTAATATCATATATATAACTAGAAACTAGACATCAAGAAAACAAATAACCTAATTTAAAATTTTGTGGTATAGATCTAAACAAAGAATTCTAAACAGAGGAAACTCAAATGACTGAGAAACTCTCAGCCATCAGGGATATGTAAACTAAAACTACTTAGAGATTTCATTTTTCACCTCTTAGAATGGCTAAGATCAACAAAACAAATAACAGCGCATGCTGGCGAGGGTGTGGAGTAAGAGGTACTCTCACCTATCGCTGGTGGACTGCGAACTGGTACAGCGACTGTGGAAATTAATGTGGAGGCTCCTCAGGAGAGTGAGACTTGATCTACCTCAAGATCCAGCTATGCTACTCTTGGGCATATGCCCAAAGGATGCTTCATTCTTCACCAGAGACATTTACTAGACCATTGCTGCTCTATTGATTATAGCCAGAAACTGGAAACAACCTCCGTGTCCCCCAGGAGAAGAATGGATAGAGAAAATGTGGTACATTTAGTATTCCTCAGCCATTAAAAAAAGTACGTCATGGGCCAGGTGTGGTGGTGCTCACATTCAATCCCAGCACTTAGGAGGCAGAGGGAAGCCAGTCTCTGTGAGTTCGAGGCCAGCCTTGTCTATAAAGTAAGTCCAGGACAGCCAGGGCTACACAGAGAAACCCTGTCTCGAAAAAGAGAAACACAAAACAAAAAACATAAAACAAAACAAAATGCATCATGAAATTTGTAAGCAAATGGATGGAATGAGAAAAAAAAATCATCCTGAGTGATGTTTCTCAGACTCAGAAAGACAAACATGCATGATCAGAGGGATCACATGTAGAGATGGGAACAACTTATAGAGACCCATGGTCTGACATTCCAGGAAATGAGAAACCTTGGAAGTCGCATCATGCAATGAGATGTTGCCACCAGATCCCTCCCCTCAGAGCTCAGGGAACCTGAAGGGAGGGAGGGAGGGAGGGAGGGAGGGAGGGAGGGAGGGAGGGAGGGAGAGAGAGAGAGAGAGAGAGAGAGAGAGAGAGAGAGAGAGAGAGAGAGAGAGGAAGGATAGAAGACAGGAAAACAAGGCCCTCTAAAGCATGTAAAGAGCTTGCATACATGAGCTCACAGAGGCAGGAGCAGCATGCACGGGGCCTGCACCCAGCCGTCTGCATGAGTATTATGGCTTCCAGTTTAGTGTTTCATGGATTGCTGAGTGTGCTAATGAGGGGGGGTCTCTGATTCATGAGCCTTCTCTTGGGATCTTTTCCATCTGCTGGCTTGTCTTGTCCAACTTTAATGGGATAGTTTTTGCTTTATCTTATATCTTATCTTATTATATTTTTTAAGTGAATGAATGAAAACCTAGCCGGCCACCAGGGTAAAGGCTAACAGCTGAACTGTCACTTAAACCTGTTGGGAGACAGAAAATCAATTTTCTGCAATAGAGTGACACTGGGTATATCAACCACTCCAGGACAGGCCTCATGCTGTCAACCAACATACAATGAACTCCACCGTGTGTGTGTGCGTGTGTGTGTGTGTGTGTGTGTGAAGAGAGGATCTGGGAGGACCTGGGGGGGTGGTCAATATGATCAAAACACATTTACATTTAAAATTGTTTAAAATAACAATAGATATAAAGAGCACTGACTATCCAGGCCGTGTGGCATGTGCTTATATTCCTAGCACTTGGGAGGTGGAGGAGGGAGGATCAGGAGTTCAAGGTCACCCTCAGCTTACACAGCAAGTGTGAGGCCACTCTGGGCAACCAGACCCTGTCTCAGCACAAAACAAAATTAGATTTTCCCTTTTTGCAGTGCTAAACTCTTATGTAGCAAGTAACAATACAATTGTTTGTAAGGACACAATCTGAGACTCAACTGATAAGATGATGAGAAGTTCCTAGGAGTGAAAATGTGGCAATTTATGAATTATATTGTATGTATTATATGTCTTTAATGTACAACTCATGCATTCAGCACCAGCCTGCCCACAGAGGACATAGGAATGAGGAGAAACTAATTCTGTCTGTCTGTCTGCCATTTTGCTTCTAGGATATAATAATTTTCTGCTTTATGTGACAGTGAATTTGTTGAGGAGAAAGGATTTGGTTTTTGAGATGGGTGGGTCTCATAGAGCCCAGGGCAGCCCTTAAACTCACTGTGTAACTTAAGATGACCATGAACCCCTGATTCTCCAAAAACCAACCCTGTCTGACTGAGATCGGTGTTTGTGTGGTTTGTGAAGCAGCTCCTGGACCCCAACAGTCCATATGATCGCATTTTAGCTAATTGCTTTTTACATATTTATAGTTTGTTCTTTTTTCTAAAACTCTAATGGCAGGCAAGCTTTATAGGGGAAAATAAAAATTAAGACCTCCAGTCAATAAATATCAACTGAGTCAGGCAGAATGATTCAAGCCTGGACTCGAAGCCTAAGATGCTCAACGTCTAGTGAGGATAACTAGCAGAGTTCACTGTGGGGTAAGCCTCTGTCGGCGTCTAACCTACAGTAACCAGCTGGCTACTGGAGAAGCAGAATCGGAAAGCTCTCAAGTATAAGGTCAGCCTGGGCTGTAAGGCAAAGGAGTCTGCAGAACATAATCCAGTGGTTAAAGCAGACATTAAGAAACTAAATGGGGGTGGGTTGGGAGGTCTGGAGAGATGGCTCAGTGGTTAAGAGCATTGACTGTTCTTCCTGGGGTCCTGAGTTCAATTCCCAGCAACCACATGGTGGCTCACAACCATCTGTAATGGGATCCAATGCCCTCTTCTGGCATGTAGGCTTACATGCAGACAGAGCACACATACACATAAAATGAATATGTAAATCTTTTTAAAAAACATTTTAAAAAAGAAACTAAATGGAGACTGGAGAGGAGGTCCAATGATCAAGAATACTGGCTGCTCCTTCTGAGGACCCAGGCTCAGGTTTAGTTCCCAGAACACACATGGTGACTCACAATTACTTGAAACTCCAGTTCCGGGGGTGGGGGGGTGCTTCTTTTTTTTTTTTTTTTTTTTTCCCCAGACAGGGTTTCTCAGGGTTTTTTGTGTTGCCCTGGCTATCCTGGATTTCTTCCTGTAGAGCAGGCTGCCCTTGAACTCAGAAATCTGCCTCACTCTGCCTCTGGAATGATTGGATCAAAGGTGTATGCCACCCTACCCCCCACCCCTACTTATAAATAAACCCTCTTTAAAAGCAACAACAACAATAGTAATAATGGTAATAGTAATTAGCATAGGCCAGGTAGAGTGACATGTTCCTGTGGTCCAGCATTTGGGAGGCAGAGGCAGGAGATTGGTAGTTCAAAATCATCTCTGTCTGGTTTTGTGAGATAGGGTCTCCTAGCCATACTGGCTTCAAAATCACTATGCAGCCAAACAGGACCTGGGGATGTACCTCCGCGGATAGAACCCTTGCCGAGTGCCTAGCACCCCACGGAACTTTGCATGGTGGCACAGGCCTGTGATCTTGAGATGTAGAGGCAAGAGGATCAGAGTCCTCTACAGCAAGTTTGAGTCCAGCCTAGACTGACTACCTGAGCTTTAGTCTTTAGGAAAATAGAAAATGGGACTATTGGGACTGCTTGGCAGGCAAAGACACTTGCCACCAAGCCTGGGGACTTGAGTTTGATATCTGGAAACTTCTAACTTGCTTCCTCAAGATGGCCTCTGACTTCAGCATGTACACCGCACACTCGTGCATGTGTGCTTATGGTATGGCTTCCACCACCCTTTCCAAAGAAGAGAAAGAAACTGAGCTTACGTGTGTGTCCACACAGATAGCAGCAAGCTTCCAGCCAGCCAAAGTCCATCTCAGGTGTTTTCATAACTGCTTTGTTAATGGGCACTTGAGCCTTTCTTATCTCAACTGCTTTAAAAAATAATTTAAAAAATAAAAGTTGAGTGGTCAAGAGCACTGACTGCTCTTCAGAGGACCCAGGTTTAATTCTTGGCACCCACATGACAGCTCCCTGTGATCGGTAACTCCAGTTCCAAGTGTTCCAATACCCTCTTCTCTCTGTGGGCACTGTATGCATCTGGTGCACAGTTACATATACAGGCAGAATACCTATACGTATAAATATACATGTAATACACACACACACACACACTGTGTGTGTGTGTGGGGGGGGGCTTAGGGGGGTCTTGTAACTCACTCTATAGACCAGGCAGGCCTCAAATTCAGAAATCCACCTACCAATGCTTCCTGAGTGCTGGGACTAAAGGTGTGTGCCTGCTCTGCCTAGCGTAAAAATTCAAAAAAATAAAAATAGGTGTTATAGAGAGGGATCAGTGGTTAAGAGTGCTTGCTGTGGCCAGGCAGTGGTGGCATACACCTTTAAACCCATCACTTGGGAGGCAGAGGCAGTGGATTTCTGAGTTCGAGGCCAGCCTGGTCTACAGAGTGAGTTCCAGGACAGCCAGAGCTATACAGAGAAAAAACAAAACAAAACAAAACAAACAAAAAACAAACAAACAAAAAATAAACAAACAAAAGAACAAGAGTCCTTGCTGCTCTTCCAGAGGTCCCAGTCCCAGCACCCACGTGGTAACTCACAATTGTCTGTAACAACAGTTCCAAGGGGGTCTGATGCATTCTGGCAGGCATCAGACACACATTCAGTGTATATGCACGCAGGCAGAACACTCATACACATAAAATTAAAATAAATATATAAAGTAAAGTAAAAGATGATAAACTTTTCGAGCACACAGAGATTGATGCCACTCAATGAGCTCCATGAACTGCCTTGAAATGCAAGTAGACTTTCTGATGCACGAGAAAGTCAAAGCTGGCAAGGGGCACTGATATTGAGATGTAAAGCGAATAGATGAATTAATCTTTTTTTTTTTAAGTTCAAAGCTGGGTGTAGTGGTGCACCCTTTAATCTCAGCACTCTAGAAGGCAGAGGCAAGCAGGTCTATGAATTTGAGGCCAATCTGGTCTATACACAGTGAGTGAGTTCCAGGCCAGTCAAGGTTACATGATGAGAGCCTGTATCAAAACAAACAAACAGCTCAAATCTAGGCCTGAAAGAAGTGTGTCAGCATATAAGCTATATGTGCATGGAAGGGGTACACTACAGGGTTGGGAGTGCAGCTGGCTCAGTGGCTGAACACCACAGAGCAGAGACAACTAGCGCTCCAGCCCTTATCTGTCCTGCTAGCCTTCCTGTGACCAACGGCCGATGGGCATCTGCGGTCAGCTGCAAATGAGGAGCATCTCTCTGGTCCAGAGTCTACACGATAGTTAATTTTACAACAACCTGGGGAGATGACAGCACCTAAATATTTATTCAAACATTCTAGATGATTCTGTAAAGTTTGGGTGTCTTTTTTTTTTTTTTTTTTTTGGTGGTTGTTTGGTTGCTTGCTTTTGAAACTGCAAGGCCCCTTCTGACATTTTTGTCTGTCCAGGAAGTACCTCTTCTCACCACTGTCTCCGACCCTGCTGACATCCTGTTCCGTCATTCATGCACAGCCTTTTGAAGAGCACTCTTGTCTCCTCCCTGCCTTCTTTCTCTTTCTCGGGTTTATTTGTGTGTATGCCACATGAGTGCAGGTGACCATGGAGGTCAGAAGAGGGCATCATATCTCTTGGTGTGAAGCTACAGGTTGAGGGCTGTGATTTCAGGAACCCATTTCCAATTCTGTAGAAGATCAGCAGGCACTCTTACCTGCTGAGCTGTCTCTCCAGCCTTGTTTCCCTTATCAACAACATTATAAACTTCAGCTTGCACGTGCTTATCTAATAGGCGTTGTTAGCCTTTCTAAGTTTTATAAATATGTATGTACACACATAGTTACGTGTTCAACATAGTTTGGTTTTCTAATATAAATCCAATAATAATACATGTATTTTTCATCCTTCCTGTGAAATATTTGGTACGTGAGACTAAGTAGGTGATACATACATACACTATAAGGCACAATAACAAGGGTTCAATATTGCTGCACACTGTGCCCGGAGGCAAGGCTGCCCTCATCATAGACCCTCTTCCCCAGCCAGCCGTTCTCATGGCCTAGTCTTCATTATGTATTGATTCCTGGTCTTGGGTATATGTTGGTTCCTTGTCTTGGGAATATATTGGTCCCTGACTTTTGCTTTTATTGTCCCATGCAGTCTCGGTATTCCTAAACAGAATTAAGTTTGTCCTGGCCTCCGTTAGTTATCTCCTCCAGAGAAGTCTTCTGTTTTGCTTTGGGAGTCTGGGGATAGAAGCTCCTGGTACTCTTCAGCTGGCCTCAAAATTGTACAAGCACAGCATACCCACAGGGGAGTTTAGGGCAAACATTTTACGCACGAGCTAATGTAGTACTCTTGGGAGATGGGGAACTTTTAGTGCCTTCATTGAAAAATCACATGAAAAGGGCAAGGAATGAACAAAGAACAGTGTCCTGTTGGTAAAACCTCTCCACGTCCATTGCAGAGATTACTAAATGGAATTGAAATGCAGTCCCGGGTTCCCAAGTGCTGGGCTTAAGGCATGAACCATTATACCTGGCTTAAGAGTGTTTTTTGTTTGTCGACTTTTGTTTTCTTCTGACAGTGGGAGCTGCAGTCAGGGCTTTACACATGCAGGGAAAGTGCCCTGCCATTCAGCTACATCCTGGCTCAACATACTGGAAAGATGGCTCAGGGGTCAAGAGCACCTGCTTCTCCTACAGAGGACTCAAGTTCAGTTCCTAGCACCCATACCAGGTGTAACACAACAAAATCTTGTAATTGCAGAACCGGGATCTTCTGACCTCTTCAGGCTGTTACTGTACATGAGTCGACATTCCTGCCTTCCTCAACACTCATACATACACATATGTAAAATAAAAAAAAATCAGTCTCAGGGTTTTGGGCTATAACTCAGTGGTAGCATGTATGAGGAGGCCCTGGGTTCAATCTCCAGCACTAACAAAATAAAAAATAAAAAGGATTATGCAGGTGGTGGTGGTACATACTTTTAATCCCAGTGCTTTGGAGGCAGAGGCAGGCAGATCTCTGAGTTCAAGGCCAGCCTGGTCTACAGAGTGAGTTCCAGGACAGCCAGGGCTCCATAGAGAAGCCTTCTTTTTGATACACACACACAGGAGGATTAGTTTTAGTGCAACATGATGGTATATGCTTATAAATCTTTTTTTGTTTTCTTTTTTGAGACAGGGTTTCTCTGTATAGCCCTGGCTGTCCTGGCACTCACTTGGTAGACCAGGCTGGCCTCGAACTCAGAAATCCACCTGCCTCTGCCTCCCAAGTGCTAGGATTAAAGGCATGCACCACCACTGCCTGGCCATGCTTATAATTCTACCACTTGGGAGGTAGAGGCAAGGTCAGGAGTTCAAGGCCAGTTTAAGGTAGAGGATTTGGGGACGTTGTTTCAAAACATCTGTACATACACACACAGAAATAAAACACATGTAGCTATAGAGATAGCTGCCTTGAGCTGTCAGAGTCCAACGTCAGTGATACACCCATCATGACCAGGAGGCTGACACCGGTCCTGCAGTAGTCTAATCCTCAGAGCTGACTCAGCTTTCTCTGTCATCCTGCTGGTGTTCTCCGTGAGAAAATGTCCTAGTTGTGCTCACGTTACAATTAGTCTTTTCAAAAAGATTGAAATATTTACTTTATTTGTATGTGTATGTGGGTTCATATGCCATAGACACAGTGACGTCAGGACAATTTATGGGCTCAGTTCTTTTCTTCCAACATGTTGTCCCTGGAATCGAACTCATGTCATTAAGTATGTTTTACTCACTCAACCATCTCCCCAGACCCACTAAAACTTTTATGTTACTTAGAAACAAGTTGAACAAGAATATGTAAAAATGAACTGGAGATGTAATTCATTAGTAGTTTCTCTCTCTCTCCTCTCTCTGCAGTTTCACTGTATTTGCCCTTCTTGTAGTGACAAGCGATGACACAGTACCTTTGTGAGGTGACAGGAGTGATGTTTGTGAGGGAGGCAGTACAGCATGCATGCCTGCATTGCATGAACTGCGTGGACTGATTGAAGCGGAGCCCGTCAGCACGAGCCTGTGGTCCCAGCTGAAGCAGGAGGAGGATTTGAGGACTTTGGGGCCAGCCTGGGAACACAGTGAGGCATGTTTGTAAACAACCAAGACAGCAGAGTGCTCCCATTGTTTAGTGCTGGGATGCTCCACTTCATATCGCCAGACTGCAGTTGACTGTGGACAGTCCAAATGATAGAAAGCCAAACTGCTCATAAATGGGGTGACTGTATTTAGAAGTTGTTTTGAAGATATTAAGTTAGAATAATGTCATAATGGATTAAGATGGATCCTAAAACCAATAAATCCTTATAAAAAGGCCAAGAAGGACACAGGGATTCAGGGAAAATGTTGTGCTGCATGCCAAGGGACTTCAGGGGCTGTTGGCAGCCGGTGATGGAAGCCAAGAAGACAGAGATCTTCCTTGCAGCCTTCAGAGAGCACAGTCCTGCCCCAACCTTGATTTCAGACCTTCTGCCTCCATAATAGTAAGAGAATGGATGCCTGTCATTTACAGCTACCCAGTTTACAGTCAGTCATTATAGCAGTCTGGGAAAAGTAGAGGTATTGCTAGGAAACACACCACAGACAGATAAGCACGCAGCTTGCATTCATGTCTGCTTCCATGTCTATCTCTATATATTTCCTCTATGATAACCCAACCTAAAGCAGTAGCAGAACTGGCTCATTTTTGTCTTCTCCATGTCTGTACATCTGCTCTCCCACAACACAAACTTGGCTCCCTTTATTTGTAACATAGCCACTATCTGACCATTCCCCCTTCCCCAGAAGGCAGCAGTTACCACCTTATGCTCCCTCACACAGCGGCTCTGTCTCACTCTGCCCTGTCTCTGACTCCCTTGGCATTTCAGACAGACACACTCCTCACCTCCAATGCCCAGAGCTAGGTGAGCCCCTGCATTGTGGGGCTCCTTCTCACCCGGCTCTGCCTCTAATCACACACGCCGGACTGGGCTAGCCTGCACTGATTTTAACGTTATGTAAGCAGCACGTGTTGCCCATTTCCTCCCACAGTTTGCACTGTCACTCAGCACCATGTTTCGGACCTTCACCCAGACAGACAGATTGACAGACAGGAGTCTGTAACTACAGTTCACCCATCTGAACTGCTGCGAGTATTTCCTGATGTGAGACCGCCTTGGTGGAAGGACATTCAACTGCCTGCATTTTATTTTTCTGTGACATCTATGGACTTGTCTCTGGTGCAGAGCTCTTTTTCTAGGGCATGTCCCCAGGGACAGCTCTGCTGCATCATAGGGTGTGCATTGCCACATCAGGTACTGCCAAAATGTTTCCCAAAATGGTCCATTTGTCATTCCTTCCCCCCACTGCTTCTCTCACCCGCAGGACAGCTGCTGCTGTCACATATCTCAGTGGCTTTACATTTGGACCTGTAAAATGTTGCCTGTCTGATGGGGTAAAACAATAGCTAACTCTGATTTTATTTGTAGTTGTCCACCCAGTGCCCAGTGAGGTTGAGCATCCCCCACCCAGTGCCCAGTGAGGCCAAGCATCCCCCCCACAGTGCCCAGTGAGGCCGAGGCCGAGGCCGAGCATCTCTCCCAGTGTTGACTGGCTCACTGGGTTTGCATTTTTCAAGAAATGCCTGCTGATGTCTCTCTTCTAAAATTTTTATTTTTATTTTGTAATTATTTCACGTATGGGTTTTATCTGCACGTATGTCTATGTCTCTTGCCTGGTGCCTGCGGAGGCCAGAAGAGGGTGTTGGATCCCAGGAACTGGAGTTGGAGTCATGGAGAGTTGTGAGCCACTATGTGGGTGCTGGGAATTGAACCCCAGTCCTCTGGGAAAAGCAGCCATCACCCTTCACAGATAAGCCAGCTCTCCAGCCCCTACTTTAAAAAAAATCTCTTGTTAAGCCAAGCCCTTTATATTGAAATTTAAAAATGAACAATTTACTATAAATCTTAACATGCGATTTAATATAGCATTAACATCTGCCAGAGCAGCAAATGCTCTTAACTGCTGAGCTGCCTCTCCAGCCTGCAAAACTGATACTGTGAAGAGAATGTTTCTAACATACCCTACTAAGAACAGTGCCTGCAGAGCTAGGGAGAGGCCACAGTGGATAAAGCGCTTGCCCCACATGCAAGACAGGGGTTCAGATTCCCAGAATCCATACTGGTTTGTCTTCATCGTCTTAAGTGGCCACTGTCATAAATACATGATGCTTGTATCTCTGAATTAATTTTTCTTTCTTTCTTTCTTTCTTTCTTTCTTTCTTTCTTTCTTTTTTTTTTTTTTTTTTTTTTTTTTTTTTTTTTTTTTGAGACAGGGTTTCTCTGTGTAGCCCTGGCTGTCCTGGAACTCACTCTGTAGACTGGGCTGGCCCTGAACTCTGATCTGCCTGCCAGTGCCTCCCAAGTGCTAGAATTAGAGATGGCCTGCTACGTGCAGCTGTGAGTATATTTGTGTGTGTGTGTGTGTGTGTGTGTGTGTGTGTGTGTGTGTGTGTGTACATGCATATATGTGTGTGTATGTGCGCAGCAGTTGGAGGATGGCAGAAGAGGGCTCAGATCTCTTAGAGTTTTACTTGATTGTGATTCTGGGAACCAAACCTGTGTCCTCTGCAAGAGCAGCAAGTGCTCTTAATCACGGAGCCTCTTCTCCAGTCCTGAGTTCATCCCTTTACTACCTGCCTGTATGGCTGCGTCTTTGTAATACCACCTTTCTCCTCTCAAAAAGAACACTGCTTAAATAAGTTCTTTCCAACATTAACTTTTGAGAGAGACTAGCTCAGCTCTGTGTTGGTCTGTGTGACTGATGTGGTTTCCCCAGCGTCTCACAGTTGCTCACCACTAATTATGGGCATGGGTCACCTTCCCAACGAATAGTTTCAACATCCTTTAATTTTTTTTATTTATTTTATTTTATTTTTTTGGAGACAGGGTCTCACCATGTAGCCCTGCCTGTCGTGGAACTCACTCTGTAGACCAGGCTGGCCTCGAACTCTTAAGAGATCTGCCTTCCCCTTTCTCCCCAGTGCAGGGAGTAAAGGCGTGCACTGCCACAATGGTTAGTTTTCAACGTCTTTAAGAGAGGGCCTAGTCTTCCACAGGGCAGACGGCTAAGCTGTCCGTCCAGACCTGCTTTACCCTTCCCATATTGTCACACACGGTACCAGCTGCATATCTGGCAGCCCAGTTAGGGCACATTTCTGAGAGCCAAATGCTGACCACCTTGCCAATGGTATAATAGCAAAGTGGGTGCATCATATTTTCAGCTATGTGGAGTAAGACGCTGGACCCCTAAAGTCTTTCCTCACGTTCCAGCTGGGGGTCATAATGATCTCACCTCACCTGTGTGAGTTACAGCTCAGGACGAGCAGCACGATGGTGATGGTGATATGGTGATGGTGATACGGTGATGGTGAGATGGTGATGGTGATGGTGATATGGTGATGGTGATATGGTGATGGTGATATGGTGATGGTGATATGGTGATATGGTGATGGTGATGGTGCGCAACAGGCCCCAGGTGAGCAGTGACGTTAGACTCCCTACTGTTCTAGACCATCACGGAAGAAATCAACTGTCTGGAAGGCTGTGCTTTGTCACGGCAGTTTAGCTTCCGCCCTAGCAGGCCCCACCTCCTAAGTCCCCTAAGCCCTTCTAACACACAGCCCTGAACCTCCTTGGGAGATGAAAACCCTATAACCAACAGGCCATCTGCACCAGGCAGCTGGGAATGTAGGCTTTCTTGAAATCCTTCACTTTTTTTTTTTTGGTTTTGTCTGTTCCCCTTCTCAGAGTTTTCCTAAGATAACCACAGAGGTGTCAGGTGGGAGATGGCCGTGATTTCTGCATCCCTCCTAAGTTTCCTCAGTGACTAAGTAGACCTAGAAATCAAAGCTGTCCTGCTAGAATGACCTCCCAAAGTGGCTAAGCAGCACTGGGCCCTTCTCTCACTGAGAGCTGTTTTAGGGACACTTACTTCAGCCTGTGTCTCAAGAAAAATGTAGGGCATGTCGGCTGGTGGTGGCTGCTGGAATCTGGAGTTGAGATATGAGTTGAATGTTCATTTTACCAATATTTTTTAAAAGTGTAAAACTCACTTTTATCCATACTGATGGTGCGCCACAGATCAGTTTGGTCACTGATGGCACTTTGTGAAACAAAGATGCAGATATTCCTAAAGGTGGGGCTCACAACACCGCCCTCCCAGTCCCCTCCCCCGAAGCCTGCTGCCATCTCTGTAGCTACTTGCCTTTTGTTTCCTCTTGTACACAATGCAGAAAGTCCTAAGCCGAGCTGAAGGGCAGAACCACAGGACTGGCTTGTCAGCTACTTCCATCCCTGTCCCCAGAGGAAGGCCAGGTGGCAGAGAGAAAACTTCCACCGTGTGCTGCTGTTCGCTGTGTGAAGCACAGCTACACCGGATTCCATCCATCTCCTCAGAAGCCTGCTCAAGCACCCTGTCTGCCCCTCCTTCCCATCACCCTGTCTGGGCCGCTCTGGCGCAGGAGGCTGTCTGCAGGTGTAAGGCTTCCTTCCCTTCAGGCTGCCTGAAACTCTCCATCCTCCCAGGTTAAGTGAGACTGGGCTTCCGACTCCTTAACACTGGGCCTAAACTAAGAAGCTTCGTCCTGATGGTTTTCGAGATGAGTCTCGTTCTGTAGCCCAGGCGGGTAGCCCAGGTTGACTTCAAACTTGCGTCACCCGTCTGCCTAAGCCTCCTGAGTGTTATGATTACAGGCACGAGACACCTCAAGCAGCTCTCAGTTCACAGCCCACAACACTGCTGTGTTCATTTTGATGAACATCGGGAGAAAAGGCTCAGACACAGCTGTTACTTTCCTCTTCCTTCCTTCTTTCCTTCCTTCCTTCCTTTTTTTTCTTTAACACAGGGTTTTACTGTATAGTCTCAGCTATCCTGGAACTTGCTTTGTAGACCAGGCTGGCCTCCTCAGAGATCCACCTGCCTCTGCTTCCCTCGTGCTGGGACTAAACACATGCACTATCATCCCCGTCTTATTTGCATGTTTTAAAGCTGTAAAGTTTATAGCTCAACTACACCTATTGGCTGGACAGAACTTGCCAACCTGAATCCCCAGTGCCACCCAAAAGAGTCATCTGCTCTTAGAAAGCAGGAATGCCAGGCATGTTGGCACAAGCTCGTAACCCAACACATATACAGCAGGAGGGCTGTACAGAGGTAGCCTGGGCTACACAGAGAGGGACCTGGTCTCAAAAAGGGGGGGGGGGGGAATCACATAAAAATAATCTAAAAGTTTTAAAAGACAAAACTTTTCCCCAGCATAAGAAGCTTTTCTTAAACATTCTTAAACATTAAACATTTATACAATAATTTACTCTTTTATTAAAAGTTTGGGAGTTTTTTTTATTACTAAAGTAATACATACTTATTTCAGAAAATATACAAAATATAAATTATACAAAAAGAAAAGATTCACTCATAATTCTACTATGGGGCATCTAACCACTGCAAGCATCCCTGAGCCTAGGGCCACTCAGACATCTAGTCACACACCAGCCTCAAAGGCTCCATAGGCTTTCTCATAGAAAACAAATATATTCTAAAATAATAAAACAATTCTGGAAGGTTTCTTCACAAAGTAGCTTCCTACAAAAATCTCCATTTTCCAGATTCCTCTGAGACAGACAGAATGCAGGGCACTAATTAAAATGAATGGCAGAAGAGGAGAAGGGCGGGCCTCATCTCCAGATGCCGCCCCGACTCCTCATGCTAGGGCCGGGATGCCCACTTTTCTTCCGTGCAGGCTTTTCAGTCTTAGGGACTGAAGCAAGGCGTCGAGGGACAGCCTGGGAGGGGATCTGAGAATTAAGAGGAAAGAAGAAGAAGCCATCATCATATCCCCTCACTTTCCCCACCCCACAGAGAAAGGGCATGGTGTACGGAGAGGCTCCAACCAGTGGGCAAGCAGTGGGTGGAGATGGGGAGAGTGGGGTGTAGAGGTGGGGATGCTAGCAAGTTCGGACCTTGAGTGGTGGGGCTGGCCAGAGCAAGTGCAGACCCTGAGTAGCAGGCTAGCGTGTGGGGAGCCCTGCTCTCCCCTGCTCCCTCACCTCTTTCCGAGTGGTCTCACCCAAACGGGAGTCTGTGTTTCTTCTGGGGACAAGCTCCCCTTGGCCATCAGTTCTGCCACACAAATCAAGGGTATGAATGAGAACAAGGTGGGGGCAGGGGAGTAATCCCCCAATTCCCCAATTTCCTCTCTTAGGAAAGTGAGATGCCTTTAATCCCAGTTTGAAGCCAGCATGGTCTACACAGCAAGCTCTAGGACAGCCAGGGCTATACTTAGAAATCGTGTCTCAAAAAAACAAAAACAGAAAAGAAGGAAAGAAGGAAGGAAGGAGAGAAGGAAGGAGGAGGGAGGGAAGAAGGGCGGGAAGGAAGGAAGAGGGAAAAGGAAGGAAGGGTGGAAGGGAGAAAGGAAGGCAGACCGACAGAGTGAGTCTGGGAGAGCCTTCTAGTACCACAAAAACAAAAGAGAAAGAGAACTGGGAGGTAGTGGAGCTGGAGCCCACGTGGAGGACACTTTGTGGGAGCCACTGAGTTACTCTGGATTGGATCCAAGCTTCTTAAACTGTGGCATGACACCACAAAACAGAGATTTAAAAAAGAAAACACACACACACATACAGAAAAGGTTTCTGAATATGGTACAATCAAAAATTAATAGAAAATCAAGCCCAAATGAGTCCAAGATGTTGCAATTCTAGATGGTGTTGCTCTGAGACTTCACTGCAGCCTTGGTTCTGAACACACAGTATATGTTTTGTTTTGGTTTTGGTTTTGGGAGGGAGGGGGTCTCGAGACAGGGTTTCTCTGTATAGTCCTGGCTGTCCTGGAACTCTCTCTCTGTAGACCAGGCTGGCCTCAAACTCAGAAATCCGCCTGCCTCTGCCTCTTAAGTGCTGGGATCAAGGGTGTGCGCCACCACTGCCCGGCCAGCACACGTTTTACACTGTGCACACAGTGAGCACTGCCTGTAACACTCGGCCAGCACACGTTTTACACTGTGCACACGGTGAGCACTGCCTGTAACACTCGGTCAGCACACGTTTTACACTGTGCACAGTCAGTGAGCACTGCCTGTAACACTCGGTCAGCACACGTTTTACACTGCACACGGTGAGCACTGCCTGTAACACTCGGTCAGCTCTAGGGAGCCATCACCATGGCCTTACTGCTCTCACACAAACCACGGTTGAATTACAGAACACAGACTGTGCTTCTGTGCTCGTATCTAGGTGCACATGCATGTGGAGACCAGGGGACAGGGGCCTCCAGTGCTGCTCCTCCAGAGCTAGCCACAGGAACCTTTTTTTGTCTTTTTGAGATAGGGTCCCACTGTGTAGATCAGTCTTGCCTCAAACTCATAGAAATTTTTGTGTGTCTGCCTCCCAGGTGCTGGGATTAAAGGCATCTCCTACTATATCTAGCTATTTTAGTTTGTAAAACGGCCTTTTATTGTCTTGGTCTCGACAATTGGGCCAAGCTGGCTCCAGGCCCACCAGCCCCAGAGGAGTACACGTGTATGCTACTATGCCTGGCTTTTCAATATGAGCTCCGGATCAAACTCAGCTCCTCGTGCCTGTACTGTAAGCGTTTACCAGACGAGCTGTCTCTCCAACCCCGTCATTCCCCAGCACGTATCAAATCAGGGTTTCTATGGGTTGTAGTCAAATGTCTGATGTGAAAAGTTGTTGAGTTGCTGACTTCATTTCATTAAGAAATGAAAACAAAAACAAACACAAAAACAAAACAAAACAATCACCTTAATCCTGAGCTTGGAAGGCAGAGGCAAGCGGCAGGGGCTGAGTGTGACGCTAGCCTTACAGTGAGTTCAGGCTAACCAGGGCCACATAGTGAAACCTTGTCTCAAAAACATATAACAAACCTGCTTCCCTCTCCCAAGTCTGTCATCTCTGGACAGAGGCGTAGTGCTCCAATCTGGTGCCTAAAACCAGTTTATCTTTCTTAATACTGGCAATAACCAGTCTCTGCACCACTGTTGCCTTTAAACCTTTTAATCTCACGACATTTGTTGTGGGTTCCAATCCAGTTATCACCAGGGCTGTGAGAGTAAATTCTAAACAGTCACCCACCTTGTTCTCTCCTCACTCTTGAGTATGTATGATGTTACTCTCTTGTCTTCCTGTTCCTTTTGTATCTTCCTCGTCTCTCTCCCCCTAATTTTGACCCTGGGTGTTTTGAGGATCTCAGTACCTCTTTCTCTATATCTCTATCTCAATCTCTCTGCCTTTTGTATGAAGATTAGTTTCAATGTAGTCTGTAGCTCCTTTGTAAACCAATTAAAAATTTTTTAATAAATCAAAAAATATTTCCTTATGATTTACTATGAGTAAATGTTTGATTTGGTAAAACAAAAAAGTTCTCAGGTAAATAAAAATTCTGGGATTCTGAGTTTTGAGCTTCTGGGTAGAAAGGAAAGAAAACTGAAGTACAGGCTCATGGGTTGGGGTTTGAGAAAAATTAGTAGAAACGGAAACAAAGAGATGGGGAAACTGTGACTCTACATTTCATCCCTCACCCCACCCTGGTCCCCTAAAAAGGACGAAAGACTGCACTCAGCGGATATACTGGGCCTGATCAACTCCTAATCCAAATTCCACGCTTGAAGCCCTTCCTCTCTCTCCCAGGCTCATACCCACTGTGTTCCAGCCTCTTCAGGTACAGGAGCAGGTCCTCAGCAGGCAGGGCACCCCAACCCCGAGCCTGGTAGAGGCGTAACAGCTCAGACACGTCCACCAGGTTGAGCCCATCTGTAATGAGCAACAAGTTGGCAGTGTTCCCGAGGCCTCCTCTCCCAGCCTGTGTCCATTTCCCTAGGAACCTAGGACGGTCTCAGGCAGTTCCTTCCCTTCCCCTGGCACACCCGGGCCTCCTTACCTTTCTCTGGGGAGCCAGTGCTGAGACCACTGCCTTGCAAATTGGTTGAGGGAAGCCCATGGACCCTGAAGAGACTTGACGCCATGGCTAAGGGAACTTTGGTTTTGTGGACAGGAGGTGGAAGTCGGGGCACTTGAGGGGCCTCCTCCCAAGACGAGACAGCCCGAGAGCCTGGCATTAGGAAAGAGGTGCAACCATGAACACAGGGTAAGCAGAAACCCAAACAGGCTGCACGGGCTCTGCTCAGAGGCCCTGGGCTCAACCCTGGCTGGCACAAATGAAACTGGGCATCAGGATGCATGCTTGTACACACAATTCTTGGGGAACAAAGGCAGGGTGATGAGAGTCCAAGGTCACCTTTGACTACGTGAGACAATGTCTCAGCAGCAAAGATGACAATCCTCTCCCCAATAACATTTTTCTACGTACTATGAAGTAAAAGAAGAGGTAAGTATGACATTTCAATGAACACAATGACTGGTCATTTAAATGACAACTTTTTGTTGTTGTTGTTGTTGTTGTTGCTTTTTCGAGACAGGGTTTTTCTGTGTAGCCCTGGCCATCCTGGAACTCACTCTGTAGACCAGGCTGGCCTCAAACTCAGAGATCCACCTGCCTCTCTCTCCCAAGTGCTGGGATTAAAGACGTGAGCCACCACTGCCCGGCTAAATGAGAACTTTAAAATTTAGTTATTTTAGGTGTTAATGATACATTGAAAAGTACCAGAAGTAATTGTTTCTAACACTACCAGTTTTAATGATAAAAATAATTTAGAAATGGAATCCAAATTCAGGCCAGGCACTGTGTGTCACTTCTATAAACCCAGTATTAGGGCAGGCTAATTGCTCTGAGTTCAAGATCAACCCAATTTACTTAGCAAGTTTGAGGCCATTCTGGACTACAGAAGGAGATCCTGTCACAGAAGACAGACAGACAACAACAGAAGAAATGGAACCCAAATTCAAATAAATACATATAATCTCTCTACAGAAAACTACTGTGACCATGTTTCTAATTCAGGTTTGTTTTATACGCTAAGACAGCCAAAGCCCTTCATAGGTACTGGAGCAGAGCCAAGTCCTACCTCCAGCTCCTACTCCATCCTAGATCACCAATCCCTACCTCTCCTAGGCCATCCTGCCCTTCTTCAGAGTTGGGACTCACCAGCCTTAGGGAGCAACAGGTCGGCTGAGGGGTTTCCATTGCTCTGAGGCGCTGTCTCCAGTAGCTGGGGAAAGAAGACAGGAGGCACCTCTAGAAAACTGGTAGAAAGAAACCTAGGCTCTGAGGGGAGCACAGATGTCTGAGGCTAGGGTCAGTGACCTAAGTTCCAAAGGACAATTACGGACTAAGAATGAGATCGAGTGATTGCTAAGACAAATAACTGGTCCTAAATAAGGCAAGGAAGTGGCTGAGGAGATGGCTCTGGGACACTGAGCAAGCATGGGGATCCGAGTTTAATCCCCAACATCTACATAAAAGCCTGGCATAGCTGTGAACGATGGTGCAGCCCTTAGTCCCAGCACTGGGAAGGATGGCAGCTCCCTGTGAGTTTGAGGCCAGCCTAGTTTACATAGTGAGTTACAGGCCAGCCAGGGTTACATAATGAGGCCTTCTCTTTAAAAAAACAAAAATAAAAATAAAAAAGCCAGGCATGGCAGAGAGTGGAGCAGCCATTTCTAACCTCAGCACTTTGGAGGGAGGGAAGAGAGAGACAGGATAGTCCTGGGTGCTTGCTGGTCGGCCACTCCAGCTAACTAGTAAACTCTAGGTTCAGTCAGAGACACTGTCTCATAAAAAAGAAAGAGAGAGAGAGAGAGAGAGAAAGGAAAAGAAAAAAGCCAAGGCTGGCTGTGGTGGCACATGCCAGTAGGATTTGCTGAAGGAGGCTGAGACGTGAGGATCACGAGTTTGACGCCAGCTTGGGCTACACATTTGGGACTAAACCACCAACCAAAGAGTACACAGGGAGTGACCATGACTCCAGCTGCACATATAGCAGAGGATGACCTTATCTGGCATCAGTGGGAGGGGAGCCCCTTGGTTCTGTGGAGGTCCCCTGTAGAGGAATGCTAGGGCGCTGAGGCAGGAGGGGGTAGGTGGGTAGGTGAATACCCTCACAGAAACAGGAGGGACAAGGAAGGGGATCCGAGGTTTAACTGGGAAGGGGATAACATTTGAAATGTAAGTAAATAAAATAACCAATAAAAAAGAAACAAATTAAAAATGGCATTGAAACAAATAATTTAGCTATAGAAGAAAACGGCTGACACTGGCTTCTGGCTCACACAATTCATGAGCACTTGCGCAGGCACACACACACACACACACACACACACACACACACACACACACACACACACAGAGGCAAGGAAGTCACTCAGGCATAGTACCTGTTGCAAAAAGTTCTTGAGGCCTTCAAGCTGAGAAGCAGGTGGCAGCCTTGCATCGCCATCAGATCCCGGGTCTTCCTCAGGAAACGGGCGTTCGGCCCTGTGATCATCAGTGAAAGCCTCCAATGCAGAGAAGGGCCCAGCTGAAAAATGAAACAGGCGCTCTGGCATGCACGTGTGTTGTTCATGGAAGAGGTCTCTCAAGAAATGACCTACCATGTGCTCCCAAAGAAAAGGTACCACTGAATGGGAGAGTGGGGGCTGGAGAGACGGCTCAGTGGTTAAGAGCACTGGCTGCTCTTCCAGAGGACATGAGTTCAATTCCTAGCACCCACATGGCAGCTCAAACTGCCTAGAATCCCAGTTCCAGGGCAGTCAATGCCCTCTTCTGACCTGCACAGGCATACATTTGGTCCATAAACATACATGCAGTCAAAACACCTGTACACATAAATTTTAAAAAGCAAACCTTTAAAACAAATAAATAAATATAAGAGGGACACCACACCCAGGAAAGATGGTCCCAGAGTTGAAAAGCACTGGAGGGAAGGATAAAGGTTCCTTTTGGGGGCTGAGGTGCAGCTCCCCTGAGAGTGCTTACCTAGCAAAGAGCAAGCACAAGGGTTGGTCCCAGCACCGCAGCACACTGGGTATGGGGGTGGACTCTTGGAATCCCAGCATTTGAAAATCAGAGTTCAAGATCACAGTTGCTGAGGCAAACCCCACCTCCTTTGTTTGGGGAGCCTGTAAGATGGCTCAGCCAAAAAGGGCAGTTGGCTGCCAAGCCTGATAAGACTTGAGTTTGACTCCTGGGACCTACATTTATATAAAGAGTAAATCAACTCCCATAGCTCCACATAAATATTATGGTATGCATGTGCTTACACAAATACAAAGTAAATAATGTAAAAACAAAATGAGTGTTTATGAGTGCAAGCGCACTAAGTGGCCAGAGAAGGATGCTAGTCTGCTTACTCCTTTGGGACAGAATCTTTCACTGAACCTGGAGCCAGGCCCACATGTCCCAGTGATCCCAGTCTCTCCAACTCTGGTGGTTTGAATGAAAACGGCCCCCATAGATCCACAGGGAGTGGCACTATTAGGAGGTGTGGCCATGTTGGATTAGTCTGGCTTTGTTGGAGGAAGTGTGTCACTAGGGGTTGGTTTTGAGATCTCAGATGCTCAAACCAGGCCCAGTGTCTCACTCTCTTCCTACCTCAAAGGTCAGGACTAGAAGTGGATTCACCTACTTCAACCAAGTAGAAAATCTCTCACTGGTATGCCCTCCATTTCTGGATTGCTGTTCATTCCAGATGTAGTCAGACTGATAACCAAGAACAGCTCTCACAGCTCTGACAGGCCCCACAGGCCCCACAGATCGAGGTCATCAGTGAGGGTCACACACTGGGGCTTTTACATGGGCGCTAAGGTCTGAGCTCAGCCCCGCTGCATATGCAGCAAGCGCTCCTGCTCCCTGAGCCTTCTCTCCAGCCAGGCCAACACTTCCCTCTTTTGGTGTACTAGGGACTGAATCCAGCACCTCATGTGGGAGAGGCAAGCATTCCACCACTGATACAGCTCCAGTCACAACCTTGAACTCTATCCTCCTGCCTCCACCTCACACGTGCACAGTGCAAGGCATGAGCACTACCCCAGTTCTATCCCTTTTTTTTTTTTCTTTTTTCATAGGGGTTCGTCCATCCATCCCAGGCTGGTCTCAAACTCACTATGTGGGTGCTAGAGAGGGGTGGAGGCAAAACACCCATACATAGAAAATCATAAAAATAATTTTAAAACCACCTCACTAAGTAGCTGAACATGATCTTTAACTTCTGACCTGTTTGTCTTCACTCAGTGCCTGCTGTGTGTGCCACCAGGTCCTTTCTGCAATGCTGGCGGTTCACACATCCTAAGCAGGCACTGCATTTAGAACTAAGCTACAAACCTCTCTTAGTTCTTGAGTTACACTGTATCAACGTGTTTGAACTGCAAAAACCCTACTCATCCAAGCCACAGCTCACTTATCCAGGGGTGGCCATCCATTAAAGTCAGCCCATCCAGTGATAAGTATCATTGAAGAGCCTAGGCTAGACTCAAGTGTCATGACTGGTCAGGTCCATACACAAGCCACAGTTATAAGGAGTGAGAACCACAGTGTGGAGAGTGAGAGAGTGGTAGACTTGTCCAGAAAGAAGCTGGGGTGTAGGGTGAGGAGCATTCCTGCCCAGAGAGAAGTGCCACCACCGTTCTGACAGCACCCCTGTCCCCAGCTCCAGCTCCCAGCACACCCACGTACTCCCATGTACCCGTCCCTATACTCAGCCAGTTTCTGTTCCTTGCAATTCATGATTTGTAAGGCACCTAGAAACCAAACACCCACGCTCCTATCAGAGAGAACTTGGTAAGGAAGCCATTCATGGCTAAGGAGAAGGCCGGTGACCTCTGGCCTTAGTCACCTGTGGGTGGAGTCACATCAGGCTTGGGTTCCAAGGGCTGAAAGGAGTTCTGGTTCTGGAAAGGGGGTCCCAGCAGGAGGCTCAGATCTGGGGAGGTGCTGCAGAGGACAGACGGAGCTCCAGGCACATCACCCTTCACTTCTCGGCTCTGCTGCAACACAGGTTTCAGAGCCACAGCCATGGGAGGCATGGCCCAGGTCCTCCTCTCCCCCTTCTCTGGCTCCAGAGGCCCGGGGCTGGAGGGCTCAGCAAGAGGAGCCTGGCCAGGAGAGAGAAAGAAAGCAAGCTCACAGCCTGGTGGGTTCAGAGAGACAAGTCTTAGTACAGACACTTGACTATGGCTGTAAACTCCCTGAACTCTGCAAAGGGAAGTGGACGGCATCTAATCTCCACCAAGCTTTAATCTGATTATTTTTCTTTCATATTACAATTCTATTTCCACAAATTTTGTAGATAACTAAAATAATAGCATGTGTTTTAATATTTATTGCAACACTATAGATACAAAATACAGAAAACCATTTCTGTATCAAGGAATATGCACTTGGTCACATTCAAAGTTATATACAGCAGTGGATAGAGGGTGGCATCTGGTGTGAGGATCTCAGGGGAGGAGGAGAGATGATCAGGATGGCAGCCTTGACTTCCTCTGGGGAAGGACCTGGACACAGAGGCCTGGCCTCCCAGGAGAGAGTAGAGGCTACTTTTTACTATAAGAAAGGAAAAAGGTTTTTAAAAAGTAAAAAAAGTTTGCTTTTTGTTTTATTTTAACAGCTTAGATGTTTGTGCCACATGCACAAAACTAATTCTAAAGCATTTTAGCCAATAATCATTATCATAAATTAAAAATAAGAGGTATCAACATTAGCAAGACCGGATGTAAGGGTCCCTATTTTAATCTAGGGCAGGATTAACTTGATTGCGTGTGTGTGTGTGTGTGTGTGGTGTGTGTGCATGCATGTGCCTGCTTTTGTTGTTGCTGTTGCTCCTTTTCATACATTTTTGTTTGTTTCGCTTTGCTTTTCCTTTGCGACAGGACCTCATGTAGCCCAGGCTTACCCTCAACTCACTCTAAAGCTGAGGGTGAGTTTGAGCCTTTGACTTTGGCCTCCTCCTCTCCACAAGCAGTTGTGCCCAGCTAGTTTCCCCCTGGGTTTTAGGGAATGCAGTCAGGTCTTCATGCTTGTAAAGCAAGCACTTTACTGACAGTCATCTCCCTGCCCTCAGCAACAACTTACTGCCCTAGTTTATTTAGTCATTATCTCACCAAACTAGTACCACATATTCATTCACATGCACAGAACCACAAAATTATGCCCAGTGGAACAGGACACATTTGGAGAGCTATGACCATGGAAAAAAGGGCTATTTGGGCAGGGCAGCTGCTCTCTGGGGCAATGGCTACCTGCGGATTGGGAGGCAGAAGCGTGGTACTGAGCAGTTGGTTGGCCTCCTCCCAGTGGGCCTGCAGCATGGCTTGGAGCCGCTCCACCAGCTCCGCCCGCTGCTCCTCCAGTTGTTGGTTGCCGCTCTTCAGGTCACGCACTCGAGCTTGCTCCCTTGCCAGTCTGAGGAGAAGAAGAGAGGGACCGGGGAGGTGGCTCAGTTGGTGACCTGTCTGCTGCAGAAGCCTGGGGCTGAGCTAGGATCCCCAGTAAGGGCAGTGTGAGGCGGAGCACATACGGAAGCCCAGTGCTGAGCAATCCCTAGAAGTCCCCAGAGCTCCATGGTGAGCCAGTCCAGTCAAACTGGCGAGCTTTAAGCTTAGCGTCTCAAAAAATAAGGTGGAGGAGACATAGGACATGGCCCTCAGGTCTACACAGCACCCACAGCAATGTATATATAGTCCCCCAATTCACACATATTAAAGAGATTTTAAGAAAACAAGAGGCTTGGGGCAAGAGGCCGGGTGCAGTATCAGACCTGAAGTAATTCAGGATTTGGATACATCAGAGGAGGCCTGATCTTCTGAAAGGCTTCCCTCTGCCATCCCCAGTCTGGGCATTACCCAGGGCAAGAACTCCGAGGCCAGTACCTGAGCTCATAGTCCTGAGCCACCTGCTGCTGGCGTTCCTCCCGGTCAGCCATTTCTACCTTGAACTGAGCCAGCTGGGCAGCCAGTTCCTGTTGGTGCTGTCCACTCAGTTCCTGTAGCTGCTTCCTAAAAAGACCCAGGTGAGAAAGAGATTTAGAGTACAGACGGAAGCACCATCAGGAGGCAGGAGAGGTAGCTCAGGGGTTAAGTGTGTGCTGTGTACTGCTCCTGCAGAGGACCTAAGTTCGGTTCCCAGCATCCACACTGAGTGGAGTCCAGCTCCTTGTCTGGTCCCCACAGGCATCTGTACTTACATGCACACATCTAAACACAGATATATGTACATACATGTATGTACAAACAAAGCCATTTTTAAACCAAAAGACATTATCAGTGAGAAAAAGACAGAATGTGTGTAGGTAAGGGAAGATGTGGGAAGCCAGCCCAACCCAAGACTTTTTCAGAGGCCTAATAAAAGGACAAAGGAACCATTAGTTCTGTGTCCCTGTCCAGGAGTGACAGCACCTCACCATTAGGGAGCCTCATTCCTGTGGGTTCGGGTCAGGAAGACAGACGGCTGCAACCCCACAGCACAGCGACAGTGAGAACAAAGCTGAGGCCACAGGATGGCCCCAGAAGCAGAGACTGATGTGAGGGGTTACAGGAAAGCAACAGACCAGCTCTTCGCTTTGGGTTGGTTTGGTTGAGACAGAATCTCATTACATAGCCCAGGCTCATCTCAAACTTGCAATTCTCCTGCCTCAGCCACCCAAGCCGGGACTATAGGAGTATAATCTACATCCATTTGAAAATGACACAATAGAAAGCACTTCCACCAGGCATGGTGTCACATGCCTTTAGTCCCAGCACTCAGGAGGCAGAGACAAGACAGATTCTGTGAATTCAAAGCCAGTCTGGCCTACATAGTGAGACCCTGTCTTTAAAGAAAACACACACACCCCGCAAAAACAAACAAACAAACAAACAAACAAACAAAATAGAAGCACTTCCAGAAATCATGGTGAAGGAGGATGAGAGAAAGCTGGGGTTGAAGGAGAACACTCCTGGAGCAGCTGTGAACAACACACTTCTGCATTGTTCCAAAAGGAGCTGGAAACAGCATTCATCTTTCTATCCCTCAGGGCAGCTGCCCCACGGGAGGGAAATCTCTAGGCTGTGTGCCTGTCCATAAGCACTTCGTGGCAACCCTCCCGAGAGGGCCTGAGACCTTAACAGACAGGACTGGAAGTACACCGGGAGTCAGGCCGGGAGAGGCTAAGAGGCTCTGAGCACAAGGGCAGGAAGCTAATAACACTTGCTGCTGCCAGAGAAACACTATCTAGTAAGTTCCAAGTACCTGTGATGGTCCCTGAGGGAGGCGGCCTGCCGCAGGCTGTTCTCCTGAGCCTCTGCCAGCCGCTCAGTCACCCGCTGCTCCAGCTGTACAGCCAGCTCTGACTCCATCTGGATCCGCTGGCTCTCATATCTGGCCTGGGAGTAAAGGAAGGTGGGATGACTGTCAGCTCAATTATGTCTGAGATTAGTCTTCTAAGTGTGGGAAATGTAAACAAGATCAGTGCCAACAACCCCTCATCTGCCTGAAGGACCAACGACAGGGACTCTGCCTTGGACAGTGACTCAGATGCCCTTCCTTTATTAAGCCATGCGACATATCAAATGAGCACATACAAGTGAAAATGGCTTTGGACAAAAGAAATCGATGTATTAACCCGGGGACGCGTCAGAGCACCCTGCGGTGCGTCTGAGGCGAAAGCTGATTACTTCTCCTGGGACCAGGAGGATTCAAGCGCCCGAGCGCCATCTCCGTTCTCCCCTTGTGCTCCCTCTCCTGCTCTCTGGAATATGAGTGCCAACCCCACAGCGGCTGTCTCTCCACCTCTGCCTTTTGCCGGGTCACTGCAGCTCCTGACCCCAGGCCACACCTCTTTTCTAAGTGACTTTTCCTCTGCAGGACCTCTCTCTATTCTCGCTCTGAGTCTTCGCTGACTGCTCTGCCTGCAACTGCGCTTTAGCCTCGCCCTTCCCTCTCTTTCCTGCTATCTGCTGACATTTGGGCTAGATAATTCTAAAGTGTATATAATAAGCTTTTGCCTCTAGGCACAGCTTTCACTAGATTTCTTAATTCCCAATTCTTTCATTTTGTTCTGATCTTTTTTCCAAGCTTTAAGCCCATATACCCAAGCTAGGTACGGTGGCCCATGCCTGAATCCCAGCACTTGGTGGTCGGAGGCAGTAGGATAGGGGCAGTCAGCTTCCACATAGCAAGACCTTGTCCAAAACATAAACAAATAGGGGGCTGAGCGGGAACTCAACAGTCAAGAGCACCGGCTGCTCTTCAGGAGGACCCGAGCTCAATTCCCAGTTCCCACTTGGCAGCTCACAACTGTCTACAACTCCAGTCCCGGGAGCCAACGCTTTCACACCAATACACATGCAGGCAAAACACCAATGCATATAAAATAAGAATAATCATTTAAAAATAAATAACAGGGGCTGGTGAGATGGCTCAGTGGGTAAGAGCACTGACTGCTCTTCCAAAGGTCATGAGTTCAAATCCCAGCAACCACATGGTGGCTCACAACCACCTGTAATGAGATCTGACACACTCTTCTGGTGTGTCTACACACCAGACAGCTACAGTGTACTTACTTATAATAAAAAATAAATCTGTGGGCCGAAGCAAGCATGGACTGAGCAAGTGGGTTGACCGGAGCGAGCAAAGATCCTAGAAATTCAGTTCCCAACAATCACAAGAAGGCTCGCAACCATCTGAACAGCTACAGTGTATTCACATACATAAATAAATCTTTAAAAATAAAAATAAATAACAAAAAACAAATAAATAAACAAAACCCCCATATACCCCAAAACTTCACAGCTGTTTTGTATAGACCCGGGACAGGGGCACACCCTCCAGATCCCTGCCTCAGTGGTGCCTTTCCCTGCTGAAACACCTGAGCTGAGAAACAGAGGCCTCATTCTTGGCTCGTCTTACTGCTTACTCCCTTCTGACTGGTCATTTAGTTCTCCTTCTTAGCTTGCTCTTACTAACTCACGCATCGGCCCTTGGCAAACACTTCATACATAAAAACAGAGGCCCACAATGGTCAGGACTAAGTCCTCCTGAGTCAGGGCTCACTGTCATGTTTCCCCCAGGACTGAAACATGGTTCTCTCCGAGCAGGTCTGCCATTTCAGGGAGCAGCAAACTACAACTTAATTTCTGCCTTCCCCAATGCCTGCTGTTTGTTATGAAGTCTGACCGGGACATAGCTATACCCATGTACTTACATACTCCCCATAGCTACTTTTGTTATAACAGTAGAGTAGTTACAACTGAGAACACACCATCCACAGAGTCAAAAATATTTACTCTCTGGTTCTTTGCAGAAAGCTTGCTAACCCCCTCTTTAGTAGATAATCAGAAGCTAACTAATGTAAGTTTAAGATTCAATGTACTAGTTACACTGAAACTGCTATTTTTTTTAATGTGTATGGATTTTGCCTGCAGGTAAAATGTGAATTTAGTTCTGGCGATTAGTTTCGTTCTGACGACTGTGTAAAATGTTTCCTGAGGGCAATCGATGAGTTTCTGAGAGCAAGTTAAGAAGTAGAATTAAATGACATGCTGGGGCCTGGTCCATGCAGGGACCAAAAAAGGGTGTCAGATCCCCGAGAACTGGAACTACAGATGGCTGTCAGCTGCCATGTGGATGCTGGAAACTGAACCTGGGTCCCTTGGAAAAACAGCCAGTGCTCTTAACCACCAAGCCATCTTTCCAGCCCTAGAAAGGGTTTTGTTGTTGTTGTTGTTGATTGAACCCAGGGACTCACACATGCTGAGCGTGTCCTCTACCACTGATCCACAGCCTAGTCTACATTGTACTTTTGGACACGGGCTCTCACTAAGTTGTCTAGGCTATCCTTGACTTCACATTCACACTGAAACCTAGGCTGGGCTATAACTTGAGATCCTCCTGCCTCAGCCTTCCAAGTAGTTGGAATTATAGATTTGTGTCACCAGGCCTGGCTGAAACAAGTGTTTCAACCTAACTGTATCTGACAATTTTGGTACTATTTTGAGCCAGGTTATGAGCTGTTACAGGAACTTCCCAAGTAAATAAAATAAACATTGTCCTCCTGCATCCCCAACTCAGAGGTATTAGCAGAAGTTACTAAAGTAATAGTAACTGGGCTGGGTAGATGGTTTAGCAGATAAAAATGTTTAGCACATAACCCTAACAACCTAGGTTCAATTCCTCATGTGCAAGGCGCGAGTTGTTCTCTGACCTCTACACACACGTCATGGCACGATTCACCCACATACATACAATCATACCACATATACAATGGTAAGAGATAAAATAATAACCAATACAAAGCAGAACATTACCAACTGGAGTCAGGTCAGGCAAAGACTTTCAGCCTCTCAGTCAGTGAGTGCGTGCAGTAGGTGTGGCACTGTCTCTTTAAGAACAGTACACGGTATCTCAGACTTGAACCAGCAGAGTCTAAATGTAACAGTGAGTCAACCCACACTGTGGGAAAATGTCTTCAGGGAGGAAATAGTGAAACTTTAAGACAGAATATTACCAAATTAACCAATAATAAGTCTCAACTACCTGAGATGGGCAAGTCTTCCATGATTTCCAAGTGTGTGCTCAAACCTGCTTTCTCAACTGCAGAACACCCCACGGACCTTCTGGGGCTCACCTGGACCAAGCTCATCTCCAGCTGCAGTGCATCTCTCTCTCTCCGGACTGTGTCCAGATCCCCTTCCAGCCGCCGCACCTCAGTCTGGAGCAGTGCAAACTGCTGCTGGGTCTCCCAGGCTGCCTGGGCCTCCCTCTGGCTGTTCCCCTAAAAAGGACAATCCCGCACTGATGCACGCCTCATCTCCTAAGCCCCGGCTACTGATCCACGTCACACTCCATCTTCCCTCTTCCCACTCATGTTGCTTCTCCATCTCTGCTTAATGTCATCTTTGGCCTTTCATGTATCTGTTGTCCCCCACCGCCGCCCCACCCCACCCCCAGACCTTCACACTGGTCCTCAACCTTGCCTTCCATGTATAACTCTTTACTCTCCATCCTAGCTCCCTATCGACCTCCATATCCTGGCATCTCACCTTATTCTGCCGTCATTTTTCCCAACATGTCTCCATTCCCAGCTCTCCCCTTTGCCTCTTCTACCTTCTCTCTTTCCAGCTGAGCCTGGCCTTCCTCCTGCAGTGCCTGAAGGCGTTCCTTCAGCTGGTGTTCCTGCTTGATCCAGGCCTGCCTTTCCTCTTGTAGAGCCACTTGAAGGGCCTCCAGCTTCCGGTGCTCACTGAGCTGCCCAGCCCTAGCCTCATCCCGCTCTTCCTGGAGGGTCCGGCACTGCTGCTGCTCCACCTCCAACCTCAGAGTCAGGGCTTGCCTTTCTTCTTCCTAAAGCCCCAGGAGAAAGTCAGCTTTTAATCTGCACCCAAGAAAGCAGCAACCTGGCAGACCACCTCCACACAATGTAGTGCTGAGAACTACGATCACGAAATCTAACCGCTGACTAGCTCACTGGGTTGTAATACAGGAGGTAAGCTCTCCCTCCCACTGCTCCACAGGGGGAATGCACACCTGCTACAGTGAGCCTAGCAGAAGCCCAAGGCTTAAAGGCCATAGATCTGGGGAGCTATTACTCTATTAGTCTTGCTAAATGGACATGTTGTCAAAATGCTCCCTAAATATCCACGTTTAAGGGCTGCAGAGATGGGTTAGGGTTAGAAGGATCAGTTGCTTTTCCAGAATATCCAAGTTTGATTACCAGGACCCACATGGTGGCTCACACTTGTCTTTAACTCCAATTCCAGGGGATCTGAAGTCCTCTCCTGGCCTCTGTACCAGACATGCACATGGTGTGCAGACATACATGCAGGTAAAACAACCATACACATAAACTAGAAATAAATTTTTAAAAATTCATGTGTGATTATTTAAACACAGACTTGTGCTGTCCTCAACCTTGGCAATAAAAGGCTCACTCTGCTGTGGCAACAGCTAACTCGGAAACTCAGAACTGGGTGACAGTATTGCAAATAAGTAACTAAACAGGGCCTCTATATCTATACCAAGACTCCCTGCCAAGGCTCAGGAATGCCACGAGGAGTGCAGGGAGGAGCGCAGGAAGGAGCACAGGGAGGAGTGCAGGGAGGAGCACAGGAAGGGCACAGGGAGGAGCGGAGGGAGGAGTGCAGGGAGGAGCACAGGAAGGAGCAGAGGGAGGAATGCAGGGAGGAGCACAGGGAGGAGCGCAGGGAGGAGCACAGGGAGGAGTGGAGCACAGGGAGGAGTGCAGGGAGGAGCACAGGAAGGAGCACAGGGAGGAGCACAGGGAGGAGCACAGGGAGAAGCGCAGGGAGGAGTGCAGGGAAAAGCACAGGAAGGAGCACAGGGAGGAGTTCAGGGAGGAGTGCAGGGAGAAGCACAGGGAGGAGCACAGGGAGGAGCGCAGGGAGGAGCGCAGGGAGGGATGTAGGGAGGAGCACAGGAAGGAGCACAGGGAGGAGTGCAGGGAGGAGCACAGGGAGGAGCGCAGGGCAATGCTGTCTCTTGAACATGATAAGGCAATGCACTCATCAACACAGCAGCTATGGCTACGGCAAGAGACCGGCATGTGATCAAGGCAACAGGATCAGCCAGCCAGCTGACTACAGCAGTTACCCCCAAAAGAAAAGGAGACTTGGGGTGCATTTTATCAAGACACTTTTTTATATTTACAAGATTGGTAAAGAATAAATAAAAGATATTCTATTTTAAAAGCTGGCACATCTCGCCTTTTTGCCAAGTGAAGGAGTGGCAAGAAGTTAGCTGTCTGCAAGCCAGAGACCAACCCTCCCAGTACCTGTAGCTGTCAGAACTTGAGAAAAAAGTTATGTACATCCTCCAGTCACTGGTTTTTTTCCTATGAGAGGCTGAGTACACTGACACACATGCTGTGTGCAGAAGGGGGCAGGAAGACCTCATGCTTTTAAAAGAAATATTAGGGGCTGGTGAGATGGCTCAATGGTTAAGAGCACTGACTGCTCTTCCAGAGGTCATGAGTTCAAATCTCAGCAACTACATGGTGTCTCAAAATCATCTGTAATGAGAAACAAATAATAAAGAACCTATGGGCCAGAGCGAGTAGGGCCCAGAGCAAGAGAAAGAAAGGGAAGGGAGAGAGAAAAAAAAAGAAATAGCAAGCCAAATGAAGACTTACTTACTACACTGTGGGCTATGAATGTGTGATATAAACCCTGTCTCTTATGAAATCTTCAATAGGATAATTTTTATTTTTTGGAGACAGATCTCAATATGCAGTTCTGGTTTAGAACTCGCTCTGTAAACCAGGCTGGCTTGAACTCAGAGATCCCCCGACCTCTGCCTCCCAAGTACTGGGATTAAAGGTGTATACCATTATGCCCGGTTAATAATTTTTAAAAATAAAAGTAGTAAGTACATAAAAGAAGTCTGTGCCAGAGTTCTAAATCTCAGGGTAAATCCTACTCCTCACATCTGTTATCACGTGCTCTGTTTTTCGGTCAGTCTGGCCATGTAGCCCAGGCTGAGCTTGAATTAGATCCATTAACCTCCCAAATGTCGTGATTATAGGTGTATGCCACCATGCCCAGTGTACCATGTGTTCTTAGGCATACATCATCATCTGTAAAAAGAAGATAATACACTGTTGACCTTGTGAGGATTAATGGAAAAAGTGTATATAAATCATTTAGCAGTGCCTGGCACCTAGCAAGTACTTAACACGCAACAGCCATCACCATCATCATTAAATACAAAAACCCAACCTACAGTCAGGAGCTGGCCAAGTAGCACCAGCGTCAGCTCTGTCACATGTACTTGGGAAGACCACAAGCAACAGTCTGCATACAGCAAGCATGTGTCATGAAAGCAGTAGGTTCCAGGCCTGGCTACTAACTTCATATGTCTTCACATGCCCACTTCAGCTCTAAGAATCCCAAGTAGGTTTCACCCAGTAGCGGTTTAGGATGTATAACCTGAACCAGAGCTCCCACTCCAGACTGAGTAAGATAACCTAGGAAATTTCTGAAACCCATTATACATCTATTGACACAAAATCTCTGGGAGTGAGAGACTGAGGGTATATAGCTCAGTAACAGAACTTCTGTCTAGCATGTGTGAGGATCCTCTGGCTTTTAGAAGTGGGGTTCTAGGGCTGGAGAGATGGCTCAGAGGGTAAGAGCACTGACTGCTCTTCCAAAGGTCCTGAGTTCAAATCCCAGAAACCACATGGTGGCTCACAACTACCTGTAATGAGATCTAACGCCCTCTTCTGGTGCATCTGAAGACAGCTACAGTGTACTTACGTGTAATAATAAATAAACCTTAAAAAAAGTGGGGTTCTAGAAAAAGGTGTGTGTGTGTGCAGGCATGTGCACACTTGGATATAAGGTCTATGTAGTGCAGGCTGCCCTCAGACTCACAGAGATCCACCTGCCTCTGCCTACTTCAAGAGTGCTGAGATTAAAGGCCTGAGATACCACACCTAGTACCTCAGATGGGTTTTAATTTTTTACTAAGATTTATTTATTTATTTTATGTATGAGAGTACACTGTAGCTATCTTCAGACACCAGAAGAGGGTAGGGGATCCCATTATAGATGGTTATGAGCCACCATGTAGTTGCTGGGGACTGAACTCAGGAACTCTGGAAGAGTAGTCATTGCTCTTAACTGTTGAGCCATTTCTCCAGACAGGTTTAATGTTTTAAAAAGAATATAATTTGCAGTCTCTCCAATTTGCCTGGGAGCAGGGCTGTTTTCAGAGATTAGCAAAACTGTTCTGAGGGTGCATCTGAGCAGCAGGGCCCTATACCCTCACATTATAAGTCATCTAAACCATCGCAGCCCACGGTCTCTATCAGTGACCACCACCTCCTGCAGCGGGCCCTCTCACCAGGGCCTCTTTCTCCCTCTGCTGTAGTCTGGCACCCTCCTGCTCCCGACTCAGGGCTTCCATGGCCTCAGAAAGGCTTTGTTCCAGGCGGGTCACTGTCTTTCAGAAGAGAAAAACACACAACAGTGAGAATGAGGAAAAACACCTCTTCTTCAGAAATAATTAGCAATGTACACAAGAAACCAGTGTCTACCAAATGTACACATGAAACCAGTGTCTACCAAATGTACACATGAAACCAGTGTCTACCAAATGACCTGGGGCACCAAAGACAAGATACAGCAATGGTAGAGGAAAGGGCGCAGGGACAGCAACCAAAAAGCCACAGGCCAGGCTTTTGGGAACCCTAATACCAAAGCTACTTCTTCCTATCTAGACTTTAATGCCGCCTGATCCAGGCCACCCACCTCCTGCTGCTTGCTTCTGGTGAGTTCTGCTGCCTGGCGCTCCTCTTGAAGTCCCCGCAGCACCTCTGTCCGCTCAGCCTCATGGCGATTCCAGCCTTCCACCACTCGAGCCAGAGTCTCAAGGAAGGCAAATAAGGTGAAATTTCAAAATCAGTGTTTTTGCCCTCTTTTCGACAAGTCATGAGCCACCTCCCTCTCCCAGGTCAGAAACCCTAACATCTTGCCCTGCTGTTAGCATGCACACACACTGGTTAGACAGGGTATGATGCTGTTAGCATGCGCACACACTGGTTAGACAGGGTATGATGCTGTTAGCATGCACAAACACTGGTTAGACAGGGTATGATGGTTCATTCCTGTAGTCCCAGCACTCGGGAGGCTGAGGCAGGATGGCCACTAACAGCTCAAAGGAAGATGATGAGACCCTGCCACCCCCAGCCCCCAGGTGACACTGCAACAGTGCTCTCCACAGAGAGAGCTGTCCACCAGTGATTGCTACCGTCACCTTGTCTAGTTGTTCAATCATGAGATCTTTCTTGTGGTCGGCAGCCACAGCCACAGCTAGCTGTTGTTGCAACTCAAGCACGCGAGTCTGTAGGCTCTGGATGTGGCGCTCGCAATGCTGGAAAGAAACACGAGGCACGTGGGTGCTGCTCATCCTGAGTCTGACCACAGCGCTGACATTTCAGCATCCTTAGGGAGAAATGGGCTGGAGACAGAAAGCCTAGGTCCCCGAAACAGAACTGGTTTGAAAAGAAAGAATCAAGAGTTCTGGAGCCTTGAGACCCGGGGCCTCCAAATCCTTTCTCTTCCTAGGTCAGGAGGTGGCTGTGAGCTTCCAGGCGCTTCTCTTCCCTGGATTTCCGATCAACTGTTTCTTCACTGTGAAGTGTGCAAAGTTACTCCTGCTCTAAGGAGCTCACTGCACACAAGTGGAGAACCTTTCATTCATGGCCCAGCAGTTTAAAATAACGGGGAGAGTTCTAAAGCTGACAACCAGTGATCTGCCTTTTCTTTATTCTTCGTCATCTCTCTGTGCCCTCAGACATTAAGGGTCTTATGAAGAAAAAAAAAAAAAAAATCACCAATAGCTCTAAAGCTCTGTGCAAGCCAACAAAGCTCTTATCCATTTAAAAAGACACCATGGAAGGGGTTTCCTGTGCTAGGTGACAGCCAGCATTGAAAAGGACACAGCCCTGACTTTGGAGGAGCTTAGGTTGTAGAGGGAAGAACAGACAAGATGTTACCAGTGACAAGTTGTATGAGGGGAGTCGGGGATCTGAGAACTCTAAGCAGGAGTGTGTGGGGGAACATTAGACAGGCCAGTCCCTGAGGGCCTCTCTGAAGACGCCCGAGAGCACAGTGCTAGTCCCAGTCCTCAGGCTTATCCATCAGACTTGCTTCTCTACCCAAGGCCCCTCATTTCTAACCTTGCCACCTTCAGAAGCAAGCCTATGCCTCTCACCTTTCTGCGTGTAAGCTCTGCATCCAGTGCATCCCTCAGCCCCTGAAAATCTGGGGGGTTGGTGGGGGGGCCGGGCCGAAGGCTAGTGTAGCGGGGAAACAACTCTTCCAGTGCCGGGGCAGAGCTGGATGGAGACAGGTCTTGCAGAGGCCGGGTGCTGAGCAAGCCAGAGAGAGAATGTCAAGACTGGGCAAAACTTTGAGACCCACTGATCCTACTGTGGTATTCTATATAGCAGAGAACCAAAAAGTGGAGCCACCAACAGGACAGAGGATTCTCTGTGAGGTCCCTTCCTCCAACCACTCCCCTACAATGAGGCCTAATAACAGCAGATACAAGCTTACTCTTCTAGGAAAAAATGGGCTGAGGACAGAGAGAGCCAACGACTAGACAGCTACTGCCCAGGTTCCAGAAGGAAGAGAGAAAGAAGAAAAGCCAGCGACAAGATTCTAGATCTCTAGGAAGTGCACAGGAGGGGATGGGAAGTAGGGAGTGGGAGGAGAGCAAGTGGGGCCAGAACCACCCCAGGAGCACTCACTTGAGCAAGGTAGCTGTGCTATCACTGTCAAAGGAGTCCTCTTCCCGTCTCTCTGAACCAGTTCCTAGAATGAGGGCCCAAGAGACTCCAAAGTAAGAACCAAGTAGGAACAGCGGCCATTTAAAAAAAAAAAAAAAGAGGCCCTTCCAGTTCAGCTCTCCACTCCCCAAATCTTTTCCCAGAGAATGGGCACTTTTTCTTCTCGTCTTTTCTTTTCTTTTTTTTTTTTAAAGATTTATTTATTTATTTACTTATTTATTTATTTAATGTGAGTGTCTTCAGGCACATAAGAAAAGGGCACTGGATCTCATTGCAGATAGCTGTGAGCCACCATGTGCTTGCTGGGAATTGAACTCAGGACCTCTGGAAGAGCAGTCAGTGCTCTTAAGCGCTGAGCCATCGCTCCAGCCCTCTTCCAAGAGCTCCTGCTTACCTTCTCCTGCCCCTACACCTCAGCTTTCCTCTAGAGCGCTACATAGCTGAGCTGACTTACGATAGGCAGTATCACGGGAGGTATGGAGCATGGTCTGGAGCTGACCCCGAACACTTTCCATCTCAAAGATGTGCTTAGACCCATCCTAGGGGGGAGAAAAAAGAAAGCCCACAGAAGTGACATTTTAACCAGTGTCACCAGCATTCTACGCACTACCAGGATAGAATTTTCAAATGGGCCTTAGAACACTAAGGAAGGCACTCAAACCCGGCTTCACCTTGAACCCCAAACCCCAAATGTTTACAGAGGCCAGAAGGGGAGTAAGTGAATGAAGTAGCAGGTTTAAAACAAGGCTGGAGGGGGACTGCTGTCAACTGAGGAGCAGATGGCCTGTCTAAGCCTGGTGCAGCTGTGCCTACCGGATCCCACACTCTGGACTCTCGCCAGTCCGCACAGCAGGTATCCTTTCCTTTGGTACAACTATCTTCCTACACATGCATGTGCAGTGACTTGCATACCACAAAATCACAAGAATTTCGAGCTGACAGGATCTTCACGTGTGCTGCAGCTGTCCTTAAGTCTCCAGTTCTCACTTGGGTTCAAGAAACCTACTCCCCACTTCTAGGACACCAAGCTACTCTACAGGGGCAGGTGTCTGTCCAAACAAAAACATGCAAAAACAAAGCAAAACCCTAGGAACCGTCATAACTTCCCAAATTATAGGTTTATGCCATTCCCTCAAAAGTATCTTCTGTGAGAAAAAAGCATGAAAGCCCTGTGTGCTTGGAGGAGATCGTTTAAATCTAATTAATAGACGCAAGCCACAGCAAAGCTAACCTGAAAGCCCAGGAACCTAATGCTTTCTAACACCCGAGAGATCTCCAAGACGCACCTCTCTCACCTTTTTCTTCAAGTTGTTTTCCAATCCAACGGACAAGCTGCGACTCAGTTCTTGAGCCAAGCTGTCTAAGCCCTCGTTAGGAGGTGAGGAGGTGGGAGCTAGATACAGCTGGGCCCGGGCCGTGGCCTCAGCTTGGCGGCTGAGATGCAAAGAAGTATACAGTTGGGAGGTCACCTCGGAGGACACCTGGTTCAACCCAGGAGGCTCTGACGAATCGCTCAGGAGGTCCTCAGGTCGGAGAGGAGAACTGGGACTGGGGGCTGCTGTCGCCATGTACAGTGAAGAGACAACTGGACTCAGCAGGGGACTGGGAACTCCTGCCTCAGTTCTGAGAGGGGTCCAAACTTGTGGATAAGTTCACAAAGAAGAAAGATTTGGAAGGGAGGAAGACACTTTGGGTCCTCAACAAATGAGCTTTCTGGTTAGAGGAGTGTCCACTGACTCCAGAGACCATGGAGAGGGCAAACACATTCTTTCTCCCAACTCCTGGGAACGGTTAAAAGCGGATGTGCAAGGCAGAAAGTCAGGGGAATGGTCAGAAGACCTGCATGCAGGGAGACAGAACCGCTGCAGTTCCTTCCTCCTAACTAGGGTCCTGGAAATTGCAAATCAGTTTCGGCACGGGTTAACCATGGTTAGCTTTTTTTTTTCCCCACACTCAAAATGTGCAAACTGAAACAGACCTCAAACCAAAGCTGGCCCAATGTATGTCCCCCAATTGGTTTTAGTGAAGAAAGAGGCAAGACTTCAATGCCACAACACCCCCGTTTCGCCCTTTCTTCACCTGTCCCACCCAGAGTCGACTTCCTCGGATTTCCCCTCTAATCCTTCCTGATAAAAAAAAAGCCACAGCAGAGGTCCATAGAATTCCTCCCTATCCCACCCTAAGAAATCTCAATAAAAGGGGCGCGCGCGCGCACAGACATACACCCGGCAACCAGCCGCCTGGTATTCTCTACCGCAACCACCTGGCTCCGACTACTCTGAGCATGTCGGCCCTGGTTTCCCAAGATGAGGAGGACTGTCCCCCAAGCCCCATAACCTCCACAGAGAAAGACCAAAGGCCAACCTCCCTAGCGCGACACTAGCTTGCAAAACCGTTGGCAGCCTCCCGCCCACCGCTTGCAATCCCGCCTCCAACCGAATTACGTCACCCGCCCGCGAGACCAAGCTCCCCGCACATCACTGGGCTTCAGAGGCCCGGGAACGTGGGCACGCATGCGCGCGGCATCGGCGACCACGGATTGGCTTCAGGAGGGAGGCGGAGTCTAGTAAGACTATCGGGGCGGAGTTAAGGGTTCTTGAGGTTGCCGCTTACGACCCAGCTGGGCTTTATAAACCGGAAGTAGCTTGTCACCCTCTTTCAGAGCAATTCCGGTGAGTCCGGGGGTGGGGTTCCCACCTGGCTGAAGAATCAGGTTCTAGAGAGTTGGGTACCAGCCACTGAGCGAGGCTCTTTATCTTGCAGATGACTGTCCACAATCTGTACCTTTTTGACCGGAATGGAGTGTGTCTACACTACAGCGAGTGGCACCGCAAGAAGCAAGCAGGGATCCCTAAGGAAGAGGTGATCGGAGGGTCCCAGCGAATCCCCAAATGCACATAGTCCCAGTCCAGTCCTCTTCCTCCAAATCCCAAGTCCTTCCTATTCCCATCCTGTCCCCCCTCCATAACCGAGATCTAATTCTACCACCTCTCCCTCCAGGAGTACAAGCTGATGTATGGAATGCTCTTCTCCATTCGTTCGTTTGTCAGCAAGATGTCCCCGCTAGACATGTACGGTGGTTTTAGAGGGGTGTTGAAGGGAGGGCTAGCTAGCCAGCCTTGGGAACAGGAGATATTGTTTTGGAATGGAAGTGGCGTGTGGCCCCAAAGAGGGGAGGGTGTGTTTTAGAGAGGCTGAATCTGGATCGAGAATCTTGAAGCTGGCAGGAGCGGATACAGGAATGGTCTGAAAGTGGGGAGAGAGTGAAGGCAGTTGCAATTACATCGGGGGTGGGGATGACCGGAGGTGTTTTTACTCAATGAACCTGCTACAAACTATCTATATGAATAGGAAGGAGTTGACCTTGAGGGCATCACAAATATTTCTTTGGGAGTGATTTCACTCCTGTCTGAATACTCATTTCTGCAGGAAGGATGGCTTTCTGTCTTTCCAAACTAGCCGTTACAAACTCCATTACTACGAGACTCCCACTGGAATCAAGGTTGTCATGAATACTGACTTGGGCGTGGGCCCTATCCGAGATGTTCTACACCATATCTACAGTGCGGTCAGTGTCAGTAGAGGAACCCTTTTCCTCCTAGAGCCCTAGGAGTCCCTCGGGTTTTCTGCCCTTATCCTTCTGTATCACATCCCTGTTGAACTCAGTTTTCTCCAGAGCCTTTAGCTCCTTAAACAGTAATAGCTTCTCTAAGGGAGAGCTTGTGCAGGTTTTTGGGTTTTTTTTTTATAAATGATGTATTTCTTATTTTAATTATATGTATTGTGTAGAGGGTATGTGTGCACATGAGCACAAGTGTCTGTGGAGGACAGATCCTCTGGAGAATTACAGGCAGTTGTGAGCTGACCAACATGGGTGCTAGGCTCTGACTAACCTCTGCAAAAGCAGTAGTATGCTTTCTTAATTCCTGAGCTCTCTCCACCCCAACCCCACCCGTGTATTCTTATATTCTCGAGATTACACCATGTTTGAGATTGAAAATGAAAAGTGTCTCACATCAGGCTCACACACCCTCCTTTTCGCAGCTGTATGTGGAGTTTGTTGTGAAGAATCCTCTGTGCCCGCTGGGACAAACTGTGCAAAGTGAGCTCTTTCGATCCCGGCTAGACTCCTATGTCCGATCTTTGCCCTTCTTCTCTGCCAGAGCTGGCTGAAACATCTACCTCACCCCTCAGAAGAACCTGTGACTGCCTGGGCCCATCTCACTTGTTACATTGAGAGCCCTTCCATCTACCTGTCTCCGAGAGCTTTCCCCCGAAGGCCTACCACCCACTGCCTTCAAGTCATAAGAATGAAGCTCACAGGAGTCTACGCCAGTTTTATCCCTGCTTGACTCTGTGAGAAACACAGAATAAACTGAATAAACTTTTTGTCACCCTCTGCTGCCTGAGTGTGAGTTCCTGTGGCCCCTCCCAGTGTGACTCACACAAAAATGAGAACTAGGGTAGCCACACATCCCTGAAGCCTATAAAGAGGTTTTCCCAGCAGATTTCTCTCGAGCTGGATACTTTGTTGTGTTTTAGAATTTTAGCAGCAACCTTTGCTACCACTTGATAGATGTAGTACACACATCCTGTCTTACCTTTAGCTGTGACAATGTCTCCAAATCTAGTTTTCTCGGGGAACAAAAAACGCCCTCTCGAGTGCACACCACTGACCGGAATGAAAGCGGACACGATTCAAGTACAGAAAGTGAGAACCCCGTTCCTAAAACGGGATGTTCTGGGCAAGGCACACTGATTATTTAAGTTCTGGAGCTTCTGCAGGCGGAGCTTATGCAGATGAGCAGCGTGTTCTACTCAGAGGCAGGCGGCTCCATGCAGATGAAGGGGCGTGGCCTGAATGTTAATGAGCTGGGCTTGCTGCCGACGCGGCTGGGAGCACAGCGGTCCCGCAGCGGTTCCAGCTGAAGTGGCACCCGTCTTTTGCTACCCCTTGTTCCTGGGTAGCTATCCTTGAAGACCGTCCTCGACTTTTCTTTATCCTTACCCGTTTATCCTCCCAATCCCTTCATCACAGCTCCCAGCACCCGAATACCCACCACTCCGGGCGACCCCACGGTTTTCCTTTCCCACCGCAAGACCCGCGACCTCCAACAGCCCGCCCCCGCGGGCCCGATCCCGTTTGGCGGCTCTAGCTGCAGCCTTCTCAGCCTTCCCGCTCTCCCTGCGATCGCGCTATTACCACCACACCGGTGTCTGCCCTCGGACTTCCCGGCTCCCTCCTCCCGCTCCCTCGGAGCCCCCTCCCCCGCCCTGGCCATCCGGCATGCAGGTGTCTATCGCGTGTACCGAGCAGAACCTTCGCAGCCGGAGCAGTGAGGACCGTCTCTGTGGACCCCGGCCCGGTCCTGGGGGCGGTAATGGAGGGCCAGTGGGCGGAGGGCATGGGAACCCTCCGGGGGGTGGAGGACCGAGCTCGAAGTCACGAGCTGCAGTGGTCCCTAGACCCCCAGCACCTGCTGGGGCCCTTCGAGAGAGCACCGGCCGAGGCACTGGCATGAAATACAGGTATGGGGTGGCCGGGCAGCCTATCCATATGCTCCTCTTTTGGGACCCCTGAGGCTTTCTGGGTTAGCCGCCTAAGACCCCTTCAAACTTAGCTTAAAGGTCTGGCTCACCCCCCCCTCTTCTCTCTCACACGCACTCACTCTCTTCCTCTGTTAGTTCCCCCAACTTTGAAATCAAGTTTACCAAGGTTGACAGAGTCCTGTCATACCTAAACGATGCCCCTGAGTTGTCCTCCTTACCCGTAAAAAAGCGGGGAACGCCTGGATCTCCAGGCTGCTCCCCCCACCCCCTCCAATGGAGTGTCCTTGGGTTGGCGTCCTGGGGAGAGGAGGGAGGGAAACAGCATCTCACTCTGGCCGGTTGGGGCGCCTGACCCAGATATTGCCCCCACCAGCCCCGAAGCCAGTCTCCCTCAACCTTTCCAGGGTAGGATCAGGGCCCTAGAGAGGGAAGGGACATTTGAAAGGATGGACCACATCTTTCGCCCTCATGCTGTAAGACAAGAGTTGGCGGGAAGGGTTGTGAAAATTTTACTTTTAACTCAGAGGACTACCGGCCAGAGACTCTCAGAAGGAGGGTGGGGAGCACTTTTGCTTGGGAATGAGCTGAGGTCATTAATGTGACCCACCTTTGTCCTCCGAAGTATCCAATCTTCTCCCTGTAGCAGCCCTGACTAGGAAGTAGGGCTGTTTAATCTGTGCCTTGGAAAAAGAAGGAGGGTCTCTAGTTCAATCTCAGAGGTCAATGAAGAGAGGAAGAGAGAGAGCTGGACTTTCCTGTCAAAGCCCCCCCCATCCCTGCTGCTGCCTTTACTGACCTCATCAACGTGCCTGAGTTGGTTTACATGTCACCACAATCAGCCACATTTTTCAAATCCCACTACTCCACGCATCACAGAGACGACTCAGACACAGGCAGGACCTCACCCAGGAAGAGGAAACCAGAAGGCAGAGATAATAGGAGGGAACGGAGGCACTGAACAGTGGCTCTAGGGTCAATCGCCTTTGTTCACTTGTTCTTTCAACAATATTCCTAGGGCCTCTGCTATGGGATAGCACTGTCCGCCCCATCAGCCCACTGGGTTTGGTTTCTTTGGACTGAGACCCTTGAGGGCTTGGAAGGACAGGAGCTGGGGACTGATAATCCAAGTCCCCAGTGGAGGCTTCATCCTTTCCTGCTGCTTCTGTATCCTGCAGGAACCTAGGGAAGTCTGGGCTCCGGGTGTCCTGTCTTGGCCTTGGTGAGTTAGAACAGAAACTGAGGAAAAGGGGCACGATTTTACGGCCTGTCTCCCACAGTTCTCACGGGTCTGAATTCTCTCTTGCAGGTACCTGGGTCACGTTTGGCTCTCAGATCTCAGATGAGGTATATGTGATGGGACCTAGAAACAGGGTCCAGGTGGTTGTGGCGAGGGAATAAGAAAAGGATTTGGATGAGCCTGGGGGCAGGGTAAAGGACCTGAAGCTAGAGGATGAGCAAAGGAGAGAAAATGTGGGGACCAGGGCTGAAGTGCTGTGGGTTAAGATGCAGGCAGGGAAGTCACTAAGGGCAACCGTTCATCTTCAACTTTTTCTCGCCTCCCTAGACAGCAGAAGATCTCCTGACAGTTGCCTATGAGCACGGCGTAAACCTGTTTGACACTGCTGAAGTGTACGCGGCAGGAAAGTAAGAACTGGGGTGAAAGAGTAAAGTTATATTTGGAAGGCAGCTTGAGAGAACATCAGGGATTCTTGTTTCCCTCTTTGAAGAGAGAGACCTGGGAATTCTGGGAACAATAAAGTTCCAACTTTTCAGGCTAGTAGACACCCTGTGTATTGTGGGAGTTGTAGTTCCCACAATGCTTTCCCCTCTGGATTAGAGGTCATTAGACATTACTGTGCAGTCACATTCAAATAAAACCAACAAATTTATCCTGAAGCTGTATTTTCAAACACAGCACATCACATCCCATGCCTATGGCCTTACGTTGGGAGCAGCCGAAGTCTACATTGCCTACTCTGCCTCTTTATTTGATAAACATTCTTCTTCAAGACTTAGCTCAGGGTCAGCTCCTCCAAGAAACCTTTACCCAACTGCCCAGAATTGGTCATGACCATCGAGCACCCGTGACAATCGGTACTACTTTCTGACATTAAGTAAATGTCTGCTTCATACAAGTATATTTGCTGCTCAACTCAGAGCCTTCCCACCTCCCTGGAGCTTCTCTTCTCAGGAACCTTCATAGAGACCAGCAAAACACATGCACTGTTTCTGGGAAGAGGTCAACATAAGCTTGAAAAACATAGAGTCTAGGAGATTATACAAACAAGGGACATAGGAAAGATCCAGCGTTATACCATGGTTCAATAATTTCAGACTTGTCACAGCCCATAATCATGTACTAACAGAACTCTATAGGCTGGGCATGATGGCACTCACCTATAGTTCCAGCATTGGGAGGGTAAGGGGAGAGGAATGAGAATTTGAGGCTAACCTGGGCTAACAAAGTGAGATCTTGTTTCTAAATGTGGGAGGGAAGAAGAAAAGGGGACCTGTGTGAGCAACTCTATGGAAGCTGACGAAAGGGCTCCCCACAAACTGGCAGTCACAGGCAGAACCAGAGCTGGGATTAGGAGGGTGGCTGGAATTTTATAGAGGCAGAGGAAGGGGAGAGTAACCCAGTCTGTTTCTCTTGCCCTGTTGCAGTCTACCCCTTAAGCACCCACAATAGGGTTTGGTACATAGTTGATACACAACATAGGTGAATTAATTGAAAGTATACACTCCTAGCTCTGGGAGCTTCTTGCCTTTGTCCAAAGTCAAGCTGAGACTCCGGCGTGGTTCCTTTCCCCCACGCTTCTCTCTGCTAGAGAGGACACACTGGGAGAAGAGGAGAGAAATATTCTATCTTAAGGAGATGCGTGTCCTTGCATTGTCTTTATTTCAGGGCTGAAAGAACCCTTGGCAATATTCTCAAGAGCAAAGGCTGGAGGTGAGACTGTTCAGGGGGTGGTGGCTGCTGGAGACATGATCAACCAAATATCATTTTCCTGCTGGAAATATTGTTTTGCTTTTTCCAGGAGATCAAGCTATGTTATCACCACCAAGATTTTTTGGGGTGGACAGTGAGTACTTGGGGCGAAGCCTTACGAAGGATCTGTGGTCTATGGGATAGGAGTGGGGGGTTTGCTGCTCCACACCTGCCGGTAAGGACTCGTGCCATCCCAGTTCTCCATAGCTTCAGGTAAGCCCCGCTCCTTGACGTAGCCTTTTCCTACAGGGCAGAAACAGAGCGTGGCTTGAGTCGCAAACACATCATTGAAGGTGAGAGTCGGTGCCTGGGAACCTGAGGTGGGTAGCCATGGAGGCCAGAAGAATTGGGAATGTCCCTGATGTCCTGGAGTGAAAGATTAAGTTGACTATGTCAAGAGGGTATGGTCTGATATTTTCATTGAAGGTAGTATTTACCTTCCTTTCCCTCCCCCACCCCCCAGGCTTGCAAGGATCCCTGGACCGCCTCCAGCTGGAATACGTTGATATAGTATTTGCCAATCGTTCAGATCCTAATAGTCCTATGGAGGGTAAGAACCAGCACCCCCAAACCTGGCAGCCCTTTAAAACTGAGCATCTTTCAAACTTGCATCAGGAAGCCAGCCTTCTCCCAGTCAAACATCCCCCAATCTCACTGGCAGAGGCTCAGATCCAAGGGTGAAGAACAGACATGGCTGCAGACAGACCTGGGGTCTTGTTGTGGTGGGCAGAGTCTAGCTGCAATGGATCTGGAGTCTAGGAATCTATGGGTCAGACATCAAGGGTTTTCCTCTCTTGTGCACCTAGAGATTGTGAGAGCCATGACCTATGTCATCAACCAGGGCCTGGCCCTATACTGGGGGACATCCAGATGGAGTGCTGCAGAAATCATGGTATGTCTCTCTCTCTCTCTCTCTCTCTCTCTCTCACATACACACACACACACTCACATACACACTCACACATACACTCACACACTCACACAACACTCACTCACTCACACACACACACTCCATATCTGGTTCCCTTGCCTCATGACCAGTCCATACCTCACTGCACTGAGAAAGAAGAAAACAAAGGATTGCTCTGACCCCTGTCTCCTTTGCACACCCACCCAGGAGGCCTACTCCATGGCCAGACAGTTCAATCTGATCCCTCCTGTGTGCGAGCAAGCGGAGAACCACTTCTTTCAGAGGGAGAAGGTGGAGATGCAGCTGCCTGAGCTCTACCACAAAATTGGTGTGCAGACCCTCATTCCCCCCCACACACCCTTTCCTGCCTCACCCATGATATAAGTCCCTGTTCCACACCAAATCCTCTTGTTCTTAGGTGTTGGCTCAGTCACTTGGTCCCCCCTGGCGTGCGGCCTCATTACTAGCAAGTATGATGGGCGAGTTCCGGATACTTGCAAAGCCACTGTCAAGGTCAGACTTGGCGGCTGAGGGAAGCAGGGCTGGGCCAGCTAGGCAGCAGTGTGGTCAAAGAGGGGGTAGGTAGGGCCCTTTGCTGATTCTCCTTGGCTTCCAGGGCTACCAGTGGCTCAAAGAAAAAGTTCAGAGTGAGGAAGGCAAGAAGCAACAAGCCAGAGTGATGGATCTTCTCCCAACTGCTCGCCAGCTAGGCTGCACCGTGGCCCAACTAGCTATAGGTGAGACCCGGCAGGGGCCCTGCCTCACGGACTCCTAAATCTTTCTCTAGACTAGTTCGTTCTTAGAGAAGACCCTCTTCAGACACTTCTGGAGTCTGAGTGCCCACACTGATCTATCTGGCCCTTTTCTTTTCTTTTCTCTCCTCTGGTCCCAGCCTGGTGTCTCCGAAGCGAGGGTGTCAGCTCTGTTTTACTGGGGGTGTCCAGTGCAGAGCAGCTGATGGAACATCTGGGCTCCCTACAGGTGAGTTAGCGATTGATTCAGAAACAGAATTCCTTTCTCTCCCCTTTCCATGCTGTCTAACCCTGAATGGACTGAATGACCAACCTTCTTACAGAGTTGTCATTTGTAAAGGGAAGTCCAGGGAGACAGTGCCAAGCTGTCAAACAGCTGAGACTTTCTCAGTGGGTCCCACTGTGGCCTTCATCATGCCCTTAACTCGGTGACCCAGCAAAACCTGCCCTCTCTACTGCCGATTCTCAAGGTGCTGAGTCAGCTGACGCCGCAAACGGTGGTGGAAATAGATGCGCTCTTGGGGAACAAATCGCATTCCAAGAAGTAGTCCGTTGGGGGCGCGGGGACCCAATGCGGAGTGATTGTACCCTCTGGAAAGCCACTTTCCTGCATCCTGCAATCAGCTCCGGACCCCCACCAACCAAACCCTGCTCCCACGCAGCGCCGCGGCAGAATCAGGGTAGCTCCGCCCTCCAACGAGTCCCGGCTTCGAGTAGCGATTCGCATGAACAAAGCCATATCCTTTCACCATGGGGCACCGAGAGAGAAAGTAGATCTCCCACCCAGCCTCTACGCCCCTACTGTTCCTAGGGCTAGGCCTTCTCGCTAATCTAGGGCATGAGCCTTCTCCTCTCTGCCATTTGGTCTTGCACCGCTCCGCTCATTTCTTCCCCCTATTGCTGAAACCCAGAAAACATAGAGCAGCTAAAAGAAACATTGAGACTATCTCAAAAATGGGCCTTGAAATGTCATCAAGGGGGCAAGAACCTACACTGGGAACGGGGCTTTGTAGTATTTGTTTAATAGAAGCCAGGCTGGCCCTGGCAGAAAGTAATTATAATCTTTGGAATGCAGACTCCTGCCTCCTGCCTGGAGGTGGAAGACTTAAATCTAGAACTAGAGTCACACTTTGTGTTTACAGAGAGGGGATAAAGTTGGGGAAGACAAATGTTGACAAAGGCAGAAAGAAATGTACTGGCTGTGTCGCAGAAATGGCAAGGTGGCCCTTAGAAAACAAAGTGCTCTGGAGGATTTAGTGCGTTTGGCCACTGGCAAAGACGGGGTTGTAAAAGGTCTGGGGGAAAACTTGGGCTTGAACTGGACTTTGTATGTAGCAGCAGATGACTTCAGTCGTCTTCCTGGCAATAAACCTAAAGCAATAAAGATGGCCCCTCTGCTGTAAGACCTCCCAGGGATCTGTAAATAAAAATCTCAGCTTGATCCTCACGACCACGTCTGAAATTGCAGGGTTGGGGGTGGGGCCTTAGGGGCACCGTCTCATTTGACACTTCCTCTTACTGCTTTGTTAGAAAGCTCTCAACCCTAGTTTTCTCTCCGTCCATGTGAGTGGCTCAGGTCAGGCATCTCACCCTTGGTTATGGTTCTCTTGAAGGATCTTAAATACCAGGTACCCCTGGCACAGGGCCTCATCCTTCCTTTTGAAACTAGTGATGTGCCTTAGTTTCGTTGACCCCTCCCCTTATCTTCCTCATGAAAGATGCAGCTAACACTCTCCACCTTTTGTGCATTACATTTTAAACTTTCATTTTGTGTATGTGTATGGACACACATGCCACGGTGCTCTTAGGAGGTCAGAGGACATAGTTTGGTTCCCTCCTTCCACCAGGTGGGTCCTAGGGATCAAACTCAGGATGCCACGGTTGACAGCAATCATCATCATCCTTTTAGCCATCTTGTTTCCCTGCCCTCCCCACTTTAATTTTTAGGTGGATATTTTGCCTGCATGTATAGTTTATGCAACATTTGCTCCTAAAGGCAACAGAAGCCAGAAGAAGGTGTTGGATCCTCAGGGACTGCAGTTACAAACAATCGCAAGCTGTTTTGTGGATGCTGGGAATTGGACGGAGGTCCTCTTGCAAGAGCAGCCACTGAGCCACCACTCTACCACCCACCCCATCTCACCCTTTGTGTCTTTTAAGGTTTTATGTGTCTGAGCCTTTTGCCTGCATGTATATCTGTGCATCACAAGTGTGCCTGTACCTATGGGAGGACTGTGAGGCACCATGTACATGCTGGGAGCAAACTTAGGTCCTTTGCAAAAGCAGCCAGGACTCTTAACCATTCGCTTGCATCCATGCACACGAGCACACACATACAACACACACACACACAAACACACGTTTGTTTTTAAAAAATATTTATTTAGTATCAAATATTTGTGTAAGAATAAACTGTTGCCAGAAGAGGGCATCAGCTCCCATTACAGATGGTTGTGAGCCACCATGTGGTTTCGGGGGAACTCAGGACCTCTGGAAGAGCAGTCAGTGCTCTTAACCACTGAGCCCTGCCACACCTCTTGCCTTGTAGGTCTCCTTGTAGGTCTTCCCTATGTCTCATATCTACAGAGACCCAGAAATGAAGCAGTTTTGTTGTGGCTAGATAGGAAAGGTCACGGGAGTTGTGGTTTTGTGATAGAGTGGTACCATGAGACCTGTCTCTTTGGAGAGGATACAGAGAGGGAAAGAGCCACAATTTGTGAGGGAAACCAGCAAAAGGCCAGGTGGGAAGGCTCCTCAGGTCCTGCCGCTATTTCCGCTATTTCCATTGTTTATGGGCTCTGTTTCTGGGAGGAAAGGAAGTGGGTGGGAAGTTACAACCTGCAGTGATCCAGGGCAAAGGAAGACAAGTCTGCTACCCTTAAATGTAACCTCAGCGGCTCCCTCCTTCCCCTCTCATCCTGATGTCGTCTGTCAGAGTGCAGGGCAGCCTGCCTTTCCAGCCCTCAGCAGCAACTAATGAGTGCTCACATCTACCCCTCTAATCTCCCACTCATTCTGGAAGACTGTGGAGGATTCAAAGAAGCAAGATGTATGACTAAGCTATGATTAGTTCTTCTGTGACAAACATACAAGGATTTATCAATTCAAAATAGTATTCTCCTTAAATAGTTCTCTTGGAGAGCAATGCGCTGCTTCTAATGCTTCCCCCAGTGCTTAACACATTTTTGTTTATTTTCCCTGCTTCTGTTCAACACCCTTTAAAACCTCCTTTTAGGATTACCTCCAGCGGTAGTTTGGAAGTCCCTTGTAAACAAAACCTCCTTTGTATATAGACATTTGCCATTATTTCTCATCCACCTTATTCATGAGTTCAGTGAGCATTTGGGCACTGAGTCACTCTGTGGTATGGCACGGGAATGTGGAATGGCCTTCATGTAGTTTGCTGCTGGGAGAAACAATCGCATGGTCACTGTTCTAGTACAAACTTGTGTTGCCCAATGTCCAGAGGGAAGCATGCGGTGTTAGCAGCACCTAGAATGAGTCCAGGCCATGGTGAGGCTGCCCTGAGAGCAGATGGAGGAGCTGTTAAAAGCAAGGGCCTGGCAGCAGAAAGGAAGATGCAGTTAGTGTCAGTCAGCTTTCTGTTGCTGAGACAAAACACCTGAGGTAACCAAAGGAAGAGGAACAGTTGCTTCCGGCTCATGATTGTCTCGGTTTCAGCACCCGGCTGCTTGGGCCTTTTGCTTTGGAGCCTGTGGCACCGTCATAGTGGATCAAAGTGCTCCCTGTTCTCAGTATACCCCTCCCACAGCCCTTAACCTAAATCCTAACAGTTCTGTTCCTCCTCCAAAGCACCATAACCTGGGAACCAAGCAGGCAACACATGGCTTTAGGGGACATTTAAGATCCTAACCATAATAGAACCAACCCCAGAGTCTCCAAAGCCAGAGTGTCCACGGAGCAAAGAGAGACTGACACACTGAGGTCAGGGCCCACGAGAACCCCTGGGCAGTTCAGAATATTATCCTGATCCTAAAGATAACAGAGCAGTATCTGTTTTGGTTAAAAATGAAATTGAGGTTGGTTTTGTTTTTGTTTTTTTTGGTTTTTTTTTGTTGTTGTTGTTGTTTTGTTTTTTTTTTTGTTTTGTTTTTTTTGAGACAGGGTTTCTCTATATAGCCCTGGCTATCCTGGAGCTCACTTTGTAGACCAGGCTGGCCTCGAACTCAGAAATCCGCCTGCCTCTGCCTCCCGAGTGCTGGGAAATTGAGGTGAGGGGGAGGAGGGCTGAAAAGATGACTGAGCAGTGAAGGTACACGCTGTGCTTATAAAGGACCCCATTCTCTTCTGAGGGTCTTCAGGCAGCTCACACCCCACCACTCCACTCCCTGGGGGAGCATCTGACACCCTCTTTTTGCCTCAGCAGGCACCTCCATGAGCATGTATGCACACACAACAAACAGAAGGACACACACACACAGGGACAGACATAATTTTAAGTAAAATAATTTAAAACTTTTTCATCCTCCTGTGGGTTGGCTGGGAGTCCCTCTGTTCTTTCACTTGGTCTCCTTCATGTGTCTGTATTCACTGAGCAGGTTGACAGAGCAAGAATATTCCAGACATCTTCATTAGGATGTCAGGCACTCAGCACTCGCCTCCAGTGCTTGTGTCTAACCCTACTTCCTTCTGTGGTGGTCTCAGGGCATCCTTCCAGCAGGCAGATGTGCACTGCTGTGGCCTTCTGTGGTGGTCTCAGGGCATCCTTCCAGCAGGCAGATGTGCACTGCTGTGGCCTTCTGTGGTGGTCTCAGGCATCCTTCCAGCAGGCAGATGTGCACTGCTGTGGCCTTCTGTGGTGGTCTCAGGGCATCCTTCCAGCAGGCAGATGTGTACTGCTGTGGCCTTCTGTGGTGGTCTCAGGGCATCCTACCAGCAGGCAGATGTGTACTGCTGTGGCCTTCTGTGGTGGTCTCAGGGCATCCTTCCAGCAGGCAGATGTGCACTGCTGTGGCCTTCTGTGGTGGTCTCAGGGCATCCTACCAGCAGGCAGATGTGCACTGCTGTGGCCTTCTGTGGTGGTCTCAGGGCATCCTTCCAGCAGGCAGATGTGTACTGCTGTGGCCTTCTGTGGTGGTCTCAGGGCATCCTACCAGCAGGCAGATGTACACTGCTGTGGCCTTCTGTGGTGGTCTCAGGGCAGCCTCCCAGCAGGCAGATGTGCACTGCTGTGGCCTTCTGTGGTGGTCTCAGGGCAGCCTCCCAGCAGGCAGATGTGCACTGCTGTGGAGGATGAGGCTCCTGAACACACACATGATCTCTGCCTCTTGCTAGTATTGGTCAAGGCTGGTCACAAAGCCATCCTCCACTGTAGAGATAGGAAATAAGTGCTGGGATTACAGTCTGTGCCACCAAGCCTAGTGCCATAGGCTGGGAGACGATGGCAGAAGGAGCAAAGGACCTGGGCACCACTTGACACTTGCTCCATTAAAGGGTTTTAAACAGCAGTAGAAGCATGCCAGAATGTGACTGGTTTGAGATATGGAAAGGTCTCTGTAAATCACACAGAGGGAGAAAGACCATAGACCAGTGTGTATGCGAATGACATGGAGGCAGGATATGATGACAGCTTGGACCAGGAGCGTGAGAACACAGCAGGGAGAAGCAGGTAGATTGGTTATTTAAGGGACAAAATGGCCTGGCCTTGGGGATGGGTCAATAAAGGAAGAGGAAAGGAGGGGAGAGCTTGCAGGTATTGCCTAGGTTATGGAGCCAGCAAAGGAAAGGGAAGAGGAAAAAAATGGAAGAAATTCTGGTTTGGAAAAGGAAGATCACCAGTTTGGGTTCTTGGCCATAAAGGCTATGGAACAAGTGACAGGAAGCCATAAATGAGCTTAAAGGAACCCACTGACTGTGGAACACCTTGGCTTTTTGTTGTTGTTTTTGTTTGTTTGTGAGCTCTCATTTCTTTCTTTCTTGTTTTTAAAATGTATTTCATGTATGTGAGTACACTGTTGCTGTCTTCAGACACTCCAGAAGAGGGCATCAGATTTCACTACAGATGGTTGTGAGCCACCATGTGGTTGCTGGGAATTGAACTGAGGGCCTCTGGAAGAGCAGTCAGTGCTCTTAACTGCCGAGTCATCTCTCTAGACCTGTGAAACACCTTGTGCTCATCTTATTCTACCTTTGTTGAATAAGATTTGGGTTGGGAGATGGCTCACCGTTAAGCGAGAGCTTAAGTTTGAATCCACAGATCTCACATAAGCTGAGTGTGACGATCCGTGTGTCCATAATCACGGTCTCCTATGGCGGGTGGAAAGATACAGGAGAGTCCTCGGAATCCCAGCAGTTTGGGGACCAGATATCCTGATACACAGATCTGGAAAACCCTGTCCTGAGCACGGTGGTTTCTGAACCTGGGCATGGTGGTGCGTGGTTTTAACCCTAGCACTTTGAGGTAGAGGCAAGCAGATCTCTGAATTTGAGGCCAGTCAGGTCTACATAGTAAGATTCTGCCTCACAAACAAACAAACACCCACTAGCAACAACAGGAAAAGCCAAACAAGGAGAAAGTGAGGATGCCTAAGGTTATCCTCTGATTTTGACACATGTGCCATAGCATGAACCACACAAAAGAATCCACATGCATGTACACACATAGATGTTGTATAGACAACAAAGATGAAGACTTACCATCAATTGAAGATGGTTTTATGCATATGTGTATGGAGGTGCTCATGGAGTCTAGAAAAGATTCAGATCTAAAGCTGGAGGTACAGGCAGTCGTGAGCTGCCCAACACAGGTGCTGGGAACTGAACTCGGGTCATCTGAAAGAGCAGCAGGTGTTCTTAAGCACAGAGTCACCTTGCCAGCCCCCTGAAGATATTTAAAAATGTGAGGCACACCTTCCCAAAGAAAAGTTCTACAAAAGGTGTGAATTATGACAGTGTCATTGGAATAAGTGAGTAAGTTCTCCCAAGTGACCATGAAAGCCATCAAACTCCTAAAATTTTAATGTCTGCTTAAAAACCATGATAAACCAAAGCAGGCCATGAAGGCACACACCTGTAGTCCCAGCACTTGGGAGGCAGAACAAGAAAGATCAGAAGTCGAAGGTCATTTGGAACGTGTAGAGTCCCAAGCCAGCCTGAGTTACATGAGGCCCCCAGTCTGCTCTTTATTTATAGAGGACGCAGCTTTGTTGCCAGAACCCATGCTGGGCAGTTCACAACCACATTCGACTCCAGCTCCAGGAGATGGGACAGCTACTTGGATTCCAGGGGTTCCCGAACTCATGGGCACACACCCACACAGACCCACAAACATACATCACTAAAAATAAAACAAATCTTAGGTAAATCTCACCAAGAAGATTATTTTCCAGAAACCATAATCCTGGTGCTCTGGAAGCTGCGGTAGGAGGACTGCCCTGATTCTGAGACCAGCCTAGGCTACATAGTAGGTTCCAACTTAGACTGGGCAAAAGATTACTGTTGTTAGGCATGGTAACAATAGCCTTTAATGCCGGCACTCAGGAGGCAGAGGCAGGCAGATTTCTTGTGAGTTTGAAGTCATCCAGAACTATATGAAAAGTTTCAGCCCAGCCAGGGCTTCAGAGTAAGACCCTGTCCCTAAAACAAAGATTACCCTCAAAGATTTTAGCTTTAAAATGCTAATGTTAAAAACCAAAACCAGCTCTATCTTACCTGTGATGGGCCGGTAAATGCTATACCATGTAAAGAAACCCATCTTGTATTAACCAAGAGATGGTGTATGGGAAATACTGGGTACAGAGAAGTTACAGAGAACACAAAGCCGGCGTGGAGCCAGGGATGATAAGGATAATAACAGCTGTTGCTTATCTGATGTTTACTGTGTACCATCAGGCACCATTTAAAGCACCTTACAAACACAAGCTCTTTCCATCCTTACTATTATTACCCACACTTTGTAGATGAAGAAATCAAGGCCCAGAGAAATGAAGTAACTTGTCTGTGGGTGTCACAACTAGGATTTGTTCTTGAGCCAGCTGTGTCAAGACTGTGTTATTATCCTCCGCAACAGAGCCTGGGTTCGAGAGGCTGAGGAGGCAGCTTGGGTGTGGGTGCCACACCGTGAGGGAATGTGGGCTGTGAGTACCACGTCCTGTTTACCTGTGGGAGAAGTCAGACCCCTGAGTCAGAAGTCACGCAGAGCTGCTTCGTTTCCACCATCATGCTGTGTGGGTGTCCAAGTCTGGATACTCCGGAAGGAAAAGATTCCCAGCATTCCTAAGGCCATGCTCCTGGAATCTAGGTCCCTCCTTGTGCTGAGGTGTTAGCTGGACTCAAACTCTCAGAGGGGGTAGGGGGAGGAATTTGAGGGAGCCAGCCTTCCAAAGAACCCAAGAGGCCATGTATAAAAAGGAGAGGCGAGGGCAGAGTGAATTATGGCTGGGCACAATCCAAACATCCAGAAGACCAATTAAAACTGGGCAGAACCAACAGTAAACCTGGCATATGTTGCCTGTTTGTGAGGGGAAGGGCAGGAGGGGATTGTGAAAGAGTATGAACATGTGACAAATAGGCCAACAGGGCCATATAGACTTGTGCTAGTGACTGTGTGCAAGAGGAGACCTGGACACCTGCATCAGGTAGGTTTAAGTGACAGCGCTAGTGTTTTGCTGGGGGTGAGGAGTCCGCCATGGAGGCTGTGGGTGGAGCGTGCCCCCCTCTTCCCTCGGGTAATTCTGGCATTGTCCTGGGCATTCAGCCCGCTGCATCCCCACTCGCAAGTCCAGCCTCGCGCCTCTGCCGCCCCAACGCGTGCCTCGGAAGGGAGCGGCCCATCTGCGCGTGACGCCTCGAGGGCGGGGCCTCACTATTAAAAGGGGACAGAGGCGGCGGCGCGGGCCCCAGGCCCCTGCCCTGGCCCAAGGAGGGCTCATTCGTTCTGTATCCTAGCCGCCTAGAGATCGAAGCCCTCGGGCCACGGTGACCACGATGCAGCTCTTGATGAGAGTGCCCTCTCTTCCCGAGCTGGGTGAGCTGGACTGCAACATCTGTTTCCGACCCTACAACCTCGGGGCCCGTGCGCCCCGCCGCCTGCCTGGCACGGCGCGCGCCCGCTGCGGCCACACGCTGTGCACAGCTTGCCTGCGCGAGCTGGCAGCGCGGGGCGACGGCAGCCGCACGGCCGCGCGCGTGGTGCGCCTGCGCCGCGCTGTCACGTGCCCGTTCTGCCGCGCGCCTTCCCCGCTCCCGCGCGGCGGCGTCACGGAGATCGCGCTAGACCCTGTCTTGTGGTCACGGCTGGAGGAAAAAGCCCGGGCTGAGCGTGAAGGAGACCCGATGGGGAGCCCGGCCAAAGACAGCGGAGAGGATGGAGAGGACGACGACGGGGAAGCGGAGAGCGAGAAGGGGGCGGGACCTCCAAGTGCGGGTTGGCGCGCGCTTCGCCGAATTTTGGACAGGGTCCTGGCGCCGGCACGCCGCTTGCGGCGTCCGTTGCCTAGCAATGGTGAGGGGCGGCCTAGGGAGGATACTGGGTACATTGCACCGAAGAATGCTGGGTCAAGTTGCATCCTCCTGTTGCCACTAACCCTTCTTCTTTCCTCCAGTGCTCTACTGTCCAGAGGTCAAGGACATTGCCCACATGACCCGTTGTACGCTGTAACCAAGGAACCCCAGAGCTATGGCAGAAAGCAGGTGGGAGCAGCATCCTCAGGCGTGCTCTGACACAAAAGGTTGATGTCAAGACTACCTGGAAATCAAGGCTGATGCTGGAATTGGTACATGCGTGATGGAGATGGAGCTCAACAGAAAGGACCCTAGATGGTGTGGATTCTGAGCGGCGAAGGCTCCTAGACTGTGCCAGCATTATATTTTCAGGATGGAGTGGCCAAGGGATAATAGAAACAAAGCCTACCATAATGTAGGAAGAAAAAAAAAATAACAAAGCTTTGGCGTTTGTTCAGAGTCTGTGGTGTAAGCAAAGGATCCAATTTTAGCAGTGGTCTGTGGTTGACAATGTGTACTGTGGAAAAAAGGACAGGACAGGGGATAAGCTAATTTATATGTCATGTCAATCTCACTTATCTGGTTGTGTTTGCTGGCATGCCATCTTCCCACTCTTGTTACCGTGCTCCAGCAATTACTGAGTTGACTCCCTGCTTATGATTGGGAATCTTGCATATACAACCTCCCTTCAGCTGGATAGGGCAGGTATGAAAACATCCAAGGGGCATTTATTTACATGAGGCCTTATTAAAGGCTTATCAAAGATGGGTGAGCCATTTGATAAAGGAAGCAAAATTTAGGCCTTTGTTATCTTTACTGACTCTGTAGCAATACTGGGGAAAAGAAAAAAAAAGATGCTCACATAATTTTAATTTGTGTCCCATAATGGGACATTGTTTACTGTATGTAGTTAGTTCTATTCTAAAGTCCTGTAAATATCTTACTGTAGACTTAAAATCAAGACCAGCAGTGTTGGTTGGTCTCACAGCTTGCTAGAAATGCAGAATTTCAGGACCCCAGTCCACATTCCCCGGTAGTTTTAGAATCCCAGGTATGTGTATGTAAGTTAAGAATCACTGGTTTAGCTCTTAGTCACTCTGAGATGGCATCATCAGCTGTAGGTGGAACATTTAAAACACTAGTGACGCATTAAAGTGCCAAAGTGACATTCTTTTGAGAAAAATTTTTCTGAGCTACAAATGTGAATTTACAAGGCCTCAGTTTTCAGAGGTCTTCAAGATTTTGTTTTTAATGACAAATAATGTATGTAGTTCTAGGGTATAAACCTCCATTTGTAAAATGTTTTGTCTTTTTCCTGTCCTTCGGTTCCAGCTGAAATCTCCCCTTTTGGAGGCCAGCATGCATCTGTGGGAATGTGTATGTTTTCTCTATACGTGTTGCCAAAGGGAATGCTATGTTTATTTTCTGCTATTTTATGTTTTGAGTATTTCTAGAGTATAAATTTCAAGTGACTATCTCCAGAGCCGATAGCAGTGTTAATGTTATATGTATTCAAAAAAAAATGTTTGCTGAATTTATTTTGAATGTAATAGTCTCTAGAATAAAGTATCTGGGCTCATTCAATCTGTGAAAGACTGTTATTGAATAACGTTATTGACTAAGACGGAGTTCTGTCCAACAGTTCAGGGACACCACAGTCATCCCAGTTCTTTAAAACAAAATAAAACAAGGTGTCTGCTCCACAGTGGAGCTGTGGTGCTGTGGTGACCTCTGCTGACTCTGGGGAGGTGGCTTTCAGTGTCAGGCAGGCGGCTCCCTCTGCTCTTGGCACCTGCCTTTGGGACCTCAAGGATCCTACCACTCACCAGCTCTGTGCTGAGCTCATCCTGTGCTTAATACTGGAAAAAGGTCTTATTCTGGTGAATGATTCAAGAGATAAAAATGCAGAAAAGTCACAAAGTAGAAAAGGGATTAGTAGCTGGGCGGTGGTGGCGCACGCCTTTAATCCCAGCACTTGGGAGGCAGAGGCAGGCGGATTTCTGAGTTTGAGGCCAGCCTGGTCTACAAAGTGAGTTTCAGGACAGCCAGGGCTACACAGAGAAACCCTGTCTCAAAAAAAAAAAACAAAACAAAAAACAACAACAATGCAAGGGGCCCCCAGGGAACCTATTAAGATGAAACAGTACAAAGCAGTCATCCTTACTTTACCTCCACACAAAAAATTCCCCTCCCCAGGCAAAAATGACAGCACGCAGAAAGGAAAGTATAATTTATATGTACAACCGATAACCTGATACAGAAGAAGGGATTGGGACAGACCAGGAGTGGGAGAGAAAGACTGGGAAAGGCGGCAAGGAGGATATGGGGGTTCCCCATGCAAACTGCCACTCCCTGGCCCCTCCTTGGAGGGGGAATGTGCCCGAATCTCCCTAGCCTGATATCCACTGTGTTGCTCGGTCCCACAGGCAAGACAGGCTCCTGACTAGGTCCCTGGCCTGACCTACTCAAATTTAGTCTGTATCCAGGCCTTGAAGAGGGAGGATTTCGTCCCCTAGAAACCTGAGCCCCAGCGTGGGGGTCTGCCCCATGCCTGGCCCTCTGTGTTCCCCCCACCCTTTCTAGGTCACCTAGAACAGGCTGGGGAGCTCCTCTTTGGCTTGAGGGAGAATCACCCAACCCTTACTCTGTGGGGTGGTCCTTGGTCCCTGGGGAGGAGAACAGTTCCTACTGCAAGATGCTGACACACAGGAGGTAACCGAGCCAGTGAACAGCAATCAGCTCGCTCTCTCTCACTTGTAGCTGTTGTACCCTCCATTTGGAAGAGGGAGGAAAAGTGCCATGCAGCCCCCCCCCCTTCCCTTCCTCCTCCCGCTATTTTCATCTTTGTAACAAGGTTCCCCTCCTCTTTGATGATCTCATAGAAGTTCCTAAAGGCCGGGCAAGGCTAATCCCCCACTTTGGCAGGAGGTGGAGGTGATACTACAAGAAAGGCCTGGGAGGCTCCACCTCCTCCCTCCCGGACAATCATTTATTGGGAAGCTGTGTATATTTGGTGGTGGGGCATCCAGGTACTTGGAAGACCCTGTTAACCATCTCCCACCTAGACCTCTTCACACCAGCACAGTCTTCAAGGTTTGGTGGGAAAGGTGTGTGGAGGTGGAGAGAGATAGGGGTCCTCTTGAAGGGAGGCATTATAGAGGGGCAAAAGGGCTCCTAGCCCAGTGGTGGCCCAAGGGGTGGGGAAGGTGGAGGGTTGGCAACAGGCCCCAAGGCCTGAGATGTGGGTCGGCTCCGGGGTCGGGGCCTAGGTGAAGGGCAGGCCTGGGATCCAGTCAGTCGTCTATACAAATCACCTCCCCTGCTCGGGGCTCCTTCCGATCCAGCCCCAGCCCGTCTGATACCAACGCCCCCACCATTTCCTTCTCTTTCTTCACCAGCACTGGAGGGCCGTTGGTGGTGGCTGTTTGGGGAGACAGGTAAGAAAAAGTCAGCCCCCACATTCCAAATATCACTCCCTGAGAACAACCTATCCTTACTGCTAAGTCATTTCCTGCCACTTCTGATTTTTCTTATAAATGTAGAAGGATTAGATTCCTCTTGTACCAAGATGTGACAGGTCTAACTCTCTGGCTTTTCTGAATTCACATTCACTTCCCCTTGAGGAAACCAGGTAGAGGAAGCTCAAGTGGGCGATATGAAACCATACGATGGGTAAGGCTTTTGCTTTCTTGTTTTTTTGAGACAGGGTTTTCCTACATGGCTGTTCTTGAACTAGAACTCACAGAGAACCACCTGTTTGTGCCTCCCAATTGCTGGGATTTACTGTGTACCACCACACCCAGCTGGTTTCTTTTTGGAGCTAGCATCTCACAGAAGCTCAGGCTAGCCTGAGGACTCTCAGGAACCCTGCTCTGCCTCAGCCTCCTGGTTGGGGTTGTTGACATGGGGACAGAAGGGATACAAGGGGATGATGGACAGAACAACCCAGAACAACTCTCCCTAAAACACTGGACACTGACAAGGAAGAGGAACAGGTCTGAAGCAAGACAGGGGAGTCAAGCAGGGATGGAGTTTGGATAAAGTCAGGGAGAAGAAGGCACCAGAAGCACCGTCTAACCTGTGATGAAGGACCCTGCAGGCATCTGGCTGTAATTGGCGCCTGCGGCGGCCAGGGCCCCTACGGGTGCGGCGCTGAAGGCTGCCCCGTACCCCGGAGGTGTGGCGTAAGGACCCGGGGGAAAGGCCTGGAATAGGAGAGCAAACTGGGGTTATTAGGGAGTCCACAGTTTGGAGGGGAAAAAAATGAAGCTCCAGAGTTACTAGGCAGGGAGACTCGGGATGCAGACCGTGGGGAGCAGGCTGCTTCCCTCCACGTGCAGGATTCTGATGGAAGGTTTGTGTATATGTACAACGGGCACCGACAGGAAAATGAGTTAGGGAAAAGAGGGTTACCGGTGTGGGGTGAGGCTCCGTGCCCTTGCTGGCCAGCCGGCTGAGGATGCTGCGCTCGGACATCTGAAGGCGGGCTGCGATGGGGGGTATTCGGGACAGCGTGGCTGGCAGGCGGGTCACATCTGCCTTCATGTCGCTCAGCAATTCCTCCAGCTGGTTCAGAACTGGGGCCCGGGCCACAGAGAGAGAAGGGCAAGAGAAAGGTGGAGAGAAAGATGGAGCCAGAAAAAGGACAGTCAGATGGACAAGTACAGTCAGGAAGAGAGGACACAGACATCAGAGGACCACAGGCCAAGGACAAAATGGCAGAGAGTAGTCAGGAGAAGAGTGATTGGGAGGAGGAGAGCAGCAGGCCACACAGAACAGATGGAAACAGAGAAAAAGAAAGAGTATGGAAAAGAGGTAGGGGAAGACATTGGAAGACATGGGGTCGGGGTTGTCAGAACATCCCACACTGGAAAAGGGAGGTTTAGGGGTCGGGGGTGATGGGGAGGAAATAGGAGGCGTGCGGACAGTATGATGTAAGGACTCAGTTTTAATACATGTTGGCGAGGGAGTTAAAGAGTCAGCATTATATAGAAGTAGGTCCTGAGGCGGGACAGGAATCAGGCGCTACACCAGGCTCTGTTAGGTGGTTAAGATGGCTCTGGGACCTAACTTAGAGTTATCAAGGTAGGAGGGTGTAGGAGAAAAGGTTGAGGGCCAAAGGCAAGCTTTATGGGGTCCGCCCAGGGGGAGATGGGCAGTTGTTTTCACTTCATAGGGTGAAAGAGATACAAAGAAAGTGACCTGTGGGTCATAGCTAGGGATATCTGCGGTGTATACACACAAACCAAGGCTATCAGGATCACAACAGGTGTCACCACGTGGTCCCACTCACAGGGATCATGTCCCATTTTATGAGGTGACTGGTACTCTACTGGTCGCTGGTGTGAACCGTATCAGGAATGGGCTTAGACAAGGGGTAAAGGCTAAAACCCAAAAGGGTGCCAGCTGGGTCAGAGCTGGGGTTAGAGGTCAGAGGGCAGTGGTTCGGAGGGTAGAGGGGTAAGGGGGCGAAGGGTGTGGGAAGGTTTTGAAGGGTGCGGGGTGAAGACTTACGCAGCGTTGTGGGCCCTCCCCCGCGCGGGGCCACCGCGGCCCTTACCCTTGTGCAGGACAGCGTTGGCTGGCTTGTTCCCTGCCAGCGACTCCTTGGAGAGGTGCTGGTGGCTCTCGGCTAGGCACTCGGCCTCGGCAAAGCGGGCGTGGAGGGCCATGGCGGGGTGCGCCGGCTCCTGTGACAGGTTCAGGTAGGCCGCCCGCCGCAGCTGCTCCTCGATCACCAGCGCCTGCTCCAGGAGCTAAGGGCGCAAGGCAGGGGCAAAGACAAGTGAGTAGAAGGGCCGGACCCAGTACTTGAGAGCTACTCTGTCCACTGTTGGCCCAGGAAACTCCAGCTCCACAGTACAGATCCAGAGCCCAGTTCCCATCAGAAGGTCCACTTGGGTCTGAGCCACAAGTGCTACCTCAACTCTCACAACGCTAACATTCTTTCCAGCCCACATCCAAGCCAGGCCTTTCTTCATCCCACTCCTCTCCTTTCTCATCCCCACCTTGAACCTCCGGGCCAGGAATTTATTTTTCATCTCCAGGAAGTTCCCCTTATTGGCTTCCGTTTTAAATGGTTCATTGATAATGGCAAACTGAGCGTCATTCTGGATGTCTTGCCACCGGGCATAGCCATGGCTATCAACGGAGAAAAGGGAACTATCAAGGAATTTAACTTCATGGACTTGACTGTGAGTCCCCAGAATGTGGCACAAGCCTCCCCGGCCTGAGTGTGGGCCCTTCTTCTCTGCAGTTCCCCTCTGCCCTGGCTAAAGATAGAATTATCTGGGAAGTAGAACCTCAGTTGAGAAAATGCCTTCATAAGGTCGGGCTGTAGGCAAACCTATAGGGCATCTTCTTAATCAGTGATTGATGTGGTAGGCCCAGCCCATTATAGGAAGTGCCACCTCTGGAGCGGTGGTCCTGGGTTCTATAAGAAAACAGGCTGAGCAAGCCATGGGTGTAAGTAAGCAGCGCCCCTCCACGGCCTCTGCATCAGCTCCTGCCCCCAGCCTCCTGCCTCTAGTTTCTGCCCTGACTTCCCTGCAAGATGTGCTACAAATTGTACCATGAATCAACCCTTTCCTCCCCGAGGTGCTTTAGGTCATGGTGTTTATCAAGCAACAGAAACCCTGACACCTTCTCTCCTAGTTGAGAGAACCTTCATAATCTTGCAAACAGACAAAGGATACAGGACAATGCCAGCCAGAAGCCAGTAGTCATGCCTCCGGTGCCAGATCTCATTGAGTTTCCCCGAGGAAATAGCTGCTCGTTCCTCATTCTGCCACAATGTGTGCAGCTCTGCCGAGAACAGAAGAGTCGTGTCAGATGTGTGATCTGCATCCACCCCGGATGTGCACACATACAGCTGAGAAAGGACGAGGACTAAAGGCTCCTCAGGAACCGTGGGAGGGGCTGCAGGGGTGGCTCACGCAAAGGAGCAGACTTCGGTTCACAGCCCCAACATGGTAGCTCACAACTGTCTGTAACTCCACTTATAGGGGATACAGTACTGTCTTCTGACCTCTGAGGGGACTATACATATGTGGTGCATACACACACATGCAGGTGAACACGTAACATGTAAAACAAATCTGAAAAAATTAAGTTACAAGAAGGGGAGCAAGCACTAAGTGCGCGCAAAGCTAATCAGGAACTTAATCCTGGCGGCACAAAAAGTTACAGACCAATGGGAGCCTGGTAGTAACTTAAGATCTGCAAGGCTCACTGTCAGCATGCACCATTTCACTGAAAGTACTTGGAATTAAATGTTTCAGGCAGCCTTGGACACAGTGCCACGGTGAGGAGCAGGTAACAGACAACTTCTCACACCTGTGAAACCACCATCGGCAATGTTGAACATGAATCTCGGCTTCTCCACCTTCTCCTCACGGCGCCCATTGGGCCGTGGCTCATCTCGAGGAGGCCCAAGTCGAAGCTCCCGATCGGCTTTTACATCTTCTGCTAGGCCAAACAGTGCAAAGCTCACACCTCAGGACCGCTTCCTTCTAAGTCCCAAGACTACTTAATGCATCAATTCTACTGACTCTTCCAACAGCTACCCACCCAAGACCCAGGCATCTGTTCCCCAGATTCCACCTCCCCAGATACCCTCAGGGACTCAGGCATCCAGGCCTTCCACCCATTACCTCTCTTGCCCAAATCCCCTGTTTCCCCCTCCGTCCTCTCCCTGTGTTCCTGTACATCCAATGGCTTCTCCTCCCCCCTTTCTCCTGGTGTTGGCTCTGAGGCTGTGGGAAGAGTCAGAAGATATGAAGAGAGGCTGTTACTCTCACCCCAAGTGCAGAAGAGGGAACCCCAAAACTCAAATCCCCATCATCAGTGGTATAATACACCCACCAGACTTCTCCCTGTCTCCTCTGTATCCAGGTTCAGGCTCTGTCTCTCCAGGTACCCCTGGTGCTTCATCCTCTAAGAGAATTTTCCTGTGTTCTAGCCGTTCTCCCAGTGATGGGGCTGGGCTGGGAGAATCGACCTGGTGGAGGACAGAAGAGTCAAGGTGAGCTAGAGAGTTCCTAGGCACCCTGATGCCAAGATCCCTCCAGACTTTCCACTCCATCTCCTCAGAGAGAACCAGGTGTGCACACACCTCTGCCTCCATCTTTTCCCCCACTTTGCTGTTCTTCTCTGGCTTCTCTTCCTGGTTCTCAGTGTCATCCTTGTCCAGCGGTGTCCTCACACCATCTCCCTTCTCACTTGGAGCTGGAGTAGCTGTGAGTGAAGGCGCAGTGCTATGGTTTGGCTGTGACCTAAGTACTCTCTAAAGGGTCACATGTTGAAACTTAACGCCCAGGGTAAAGTAATAAACTGGCAGGAACGGAATCCAACCTCAGTGCTCACAGGTGGGGCTTAAAGAAGATAACCAGGGCTAGATAAGGTCATGGGGCGAGACCCCATAGTTGAAGCCTGGTGGCTCTTAAGAAGAGAGAGGGGAGGATCTACATGCATGCTCTCTGCATTTCACCATGTGACAATGCAAGCAAGGACTCTGCAAGCAAGAAAGTCACCCCCCAGATGCAGCTGCTGACCTGGAACCTCTAAAACCATGAACCCAAATAAACCCATTTCCTCTATAAAGCTGTCCAACTTCATGCATCTCACTATAATCACACAAACAGCCTAGTAAGAGGGGAAAGCAGAGATTTTTCCACCCTGACATCTGGCCACCACTGCTTGCCTCTCCCACCCCAATCCAGACTCCCAATTACCAGGCTTAGAGGTACAAGGACTGTTGGTTGTAGAAGCCTCAGGAGTGGTGGGAGATGTTTTGGTTGGAGAGGAGGCTCTGGAAGAGCGCTTGGACTCAGCACTGGGGTCAGGCATCAGCTCTGGCATTGACCAGCGTCCATTGATATGCTCAAACTCTTGGACCTGGGGAAGTTCAGGGACCAGGATCAGTTCCTGGCACTGGCCATGTAGGAAGCTCTAGTTTCCTCTCTCACACCAGCCTGGCCAGGGCTCAGAGAGGAAAGACAGTGAGTGACTGAACAGTTGGCCTGATGCTCCAATGAGGAAGGACCAATACCTTCTTCTTGACGAGAGACATGACTCCAATGCGGGTCAACACCTGCTGGCGACTCAGCCCCTCCCGAGGGACCCCATCCGCAAACGTTTCGGAGCCATCTGCCCCAGGCTCACACAGATGGCGCATGAACAAAGACACATAGGCCCTGAAAGGCACAGGGGTAAGAGGAGGGTTGCAAGGACTCAGGAGGAGTTCAGATGCACAAGATGCAGAGCTCACTGACCCCCGAGCTTCAACTCCCAGGTGCTTCCAAGAGTCCAGCCCTGGGCCTCTCCCTCGCATCCTGACTTGCTCACTGGCCCCATCAGCCCCCACTGCACCTCCTGGGACTCAGCTCTTTGCTCCAAGGCCCCATCAGTCAGCATTTCATCCTGTTCACCAGCTCCTCCTGCCAGGTTATCATGGCCAGGTAAATGTGAAGCCAGGCCGGCCCGGGTGAGGCCCCTTCTTCAAACACCTCTCTCTCCCATAGGGGAGGAGGCCTGGCCCCTTTACTCTAGGCTCTGCTGAGGGGAAGTGGGGTAGGCTAAGCCCACCTCCCAGGAAATAGAGCCTGGTAATGACATAAGGTAGGGAGGCGGTGATCAGCTGAGTAAGGTCACATCACATGGTAGCCGAGAGGAAGGAAGGAAGGTCCAAAGCTCTGAGCCCCAATTCAATTCACCCCCAAGTCCCCCACACTCACTTAAACTCCTTCTCCGTTTTGCCCCTCAGGTCTCTCACTAGCCACTGTGTGGTGAACGCGTCCTGGGGTGGCATCCCCCAGCGCATCACAGCGTTAAGGAAGGCCTTCCGTTGTCGAGTATTGAATCCCAGTACCTGAAGGGGGGTGGGGGAGAGAGGCGGGGCCACGAATGACTAGGAGCCTGAAGTCCCTCTCTACTGCTGGTGGCCCAGCCTCGGTTCCCAATGTACCACCACCCTCTCCACCATCTTCTCCCTAGAGATCATGCAAAGTGCCCAGGCCAAAGTCTCACTTCAATGTTGCCCCCAACCCGAGCCAGCAATGGAGGCAGTGGCTTGTCCTTCTCATTTCGAAGCTGCCTCTTTGACTGTCGACGGCCTAAGGGTAAGGGTGACACTGATTAGTGGAGACGCCCCCTCCTCTAAGCCCTTCATCTTCCTTATATCCATCCCCATAGTACACAATACACAGGGCTAGCCTGTGTCACGTTCACCTCTAATTTTCTTTCAAGCATGTTCTCAGTACTACTACCTACTAAGGCTAAGAGAAGCCATATTTAAAAACTAATAACAAATACTTGACAGACAATGTTACTCATGAGAAAGTGAGATAACCTAATCTTCCTGTTTCTCTCTCTCTCTCTCTCTCTCTCTCTCTCTCTCTCTGCCTCTCTCTCTGTGTGTGTGTGTGTGTGTGTGTGTGTGTGTGTGTGTTTATACCATCAGGCGAGGTTGTGTTGGTCAAGACGCCAACCCCTGGACTTGAGCGATCCTGTCTGACCTTCCTGGTAGCTGGGCTATCCACTCCAAATTCAACAATGGAGAGATCATGGCCTTTGCTTTCTCCCTGTGTGTGAGCTTCAATTTTCCTACCCAAGGGGCTTTATTTCCTTTCTAGGCACAGGCTGCCTGTGTAGTGAGAACACCTCACACTCACAGTCCTCCTGCTTTCCGTGTTGATATTAAAAGTGTGTGCTACCCATGTTCCCACCCAAAACCAAAGTATTTTTATTGCATAAAAATAGGGGGCGCAGGGGTTAGAGAGATGGCTCAGCAGTTAAGAGCCCAGGGTCCAATTTCCAGCGCCCATATAGTGGCTCACAACCATCTGTAGCTCCAGTTTTGGTGGATCTGACACCCTCTTTTAGCCTCTGCAGGTATCAGGCACACAGGTAGTATACAGATATACATACAGGTAAAAAAATACACAGTAAAAATAAAAATAAATCTTTTAAAAAAAATAGTGTGCTTAAAGAAAGCTAGAAAGTGAAGTGAGAGAATAGAGACAGAAAGTCAAGAAAGACGCCACCTTCAGGACGCTCATCAAAGTCTTCATCCTCTTCCTCGGACCCCACTGAGTACTCTGACTGGTTGTCTGTGAGGGGCAGAGAGGATTCGATGGTAATCAGTAACCATACTGGGCCCTCTCCACTTGGCGTCTTCCTCTTGGACATTTCTCCACCTCCTCCCTGTCCTTGGTCCTACTGGAGACTCTGGGTCATACATCCTGAGCCATCTTTAGCCTTTGGTACACATACTTTACCACTGTGACTCCTGCCATAGCTACTCTAAACAGTGAGCCCTGAGTGCTCATGGATCCCTCTGTAGTCCCTAGATGGTTAAATCCCCATGAATCCATCTGACCTTAGAAAAGTCTCCTGATCCATCCCAATCACCCAGCCTTTCCCTTTGGACAGCCCCAGCCTTGGAAGCTCTATCCATCGCCCCTTCCCTTCCGGTCTCTTGCAGCCCTCACCTTGATCCTCCTGGGCGGCATCGTTGTAGTTAACCTGCTTTCTAACCCGCTTGCCCTTGCCTAGGTTGCGGGCCAGGTCTTCTTGCTGCTGCTCATAGTGATGTCTCAGTAGCTTCTCCCAGTAGTCAGGATCCACATTCTCCTCCTGCTTGATGATCTCTCGCTCGATCTCCTCAATCTGAGAGGCAGCAGAGGGAAGTCTGGCAGCCTCCTTCCCAACTCGTCCCAGGGCTGCATCCCAATCCCTGTCTCCTGCACTGGCCAAATCCTGCCTGAAGCTTTCGGACCCAGCATGCAGTTTCTGGACGCTGCACATTCTTCCTACCACCTCTTCCTTGCAGTGTTCTGGCTCCTCCTCTAAGCCTCCCCTCGCTCCCCTTGCTCACTCCCATAGACTCAGAAGCACCAGTCTGTGACCACAAGAACTTTCTGTGTCTAGGTGCCTTTCCAAAGTCCAGTCTCATCTATCAAAATGATAAACTGTCTGAGGTACACTGCTGCTTTTTGCTGGGGACCAGGATGAGAGGATAAATCAAAAATATGAGTGCAAGAGAACACTCCTACTTCAAAAAGTAGTGAAAGGCACTCACTGCCCTTCAGAGATGGCCTTGGAGATAGGGTGTGGTCCCCAAGCCTCTCACCTTGTCTTCTTCACGCACGACATACTGTGCCACCTTGAAGGAGCTGAGGTATTCGTTCATGTTCTGCACATCCGTGTCCTCAGTCGCATCCTGGTTACGGTCCAGCAGTCGAGCGATGGCTTCATTGTCATAGTGGATCACACTGCTATCCTCCTCCTTATTCTCTCCTGGCAGAGACAGAAGAGGACCTGAGGTGTTGGCCAGAAACTCAAGCACAGTGTAGCTGGGATGGGTGAGATGCCTTTCCTTCTCCCTCACTGGGCCCTGGAGGAAGAGACTGCTCCCTGGGGGCCCACATCTTAGTGTCTTTTGCCTTATTTCCTTAGGTGGCTGTCCCTTCTCTCAGCACTATTAGGAAGAAGGGATTTGCCCTTTACAGGCTGAGAGAAGTTTGGTTTTTTGAGGGTTTGGGGGGGTTGTTTTTTGAGAGCTTTTTTTTTTTTTTGGAGGGTGGGGGTTCCCAGGGACTACCTCACCCTCATTTTCATCTTTGAATAGCTCCTCGGTGCCAAATTTGAGGATGTCGTCCAGCTCCTGCTTGGACATGGAGCCAGCCTTGGAGCCCAGGCCTGGCCGCACCACTAGGTGTGTCAGCATCATCTTTCTCTTAGCCACCTGTGTGATTCGTTCTTCCACAGAGGCTCGGGTCACAAACCGGTAAATCATCACTTTGTTGGCCTGGCCAATCCGATGGGCTCTGCTGAAGGCCTACAGGGGCAGGAGAAAACGGAGGTCAGCCAGGAGAGTGACAGAAGCTGACACAGGGTCGGGAAAGGTCTTCTCTCTAAGACCCATCCCTGAGCAGGACAACGTCCTTCAAGAACCCATGTCAACTTGCTGAATGTTACAGGGGATGCAGGATGCAGGTTCCCACCTGGATGTCATTATGGGGGTTCCAGTCAGAATCGAAGATGATGACAGTGTCAGCAGTGGCCAAGTTGATGCCCAGGCCACCAGCTCGGGTGGACAGGAGGAAGCAGAACTGTTGGGCACCAGGGGCTGGGATGTGAGAAGTAAGAGGCCGAGTTTACCCCTGGTTGCTGGATGCTCTATCAACCACTACATTCTAACTGCTAGTCTAAGTTTCCAGCGTCCCCGCCCCGTCTCCCATCCTAAGGACACGGCAGGTGTTCTCAGGCCCTCCATGTCCCTAGATAGCACCGTATTTCCTCCTCACCATTGAAGCGATCAATGGCCTCCTGCCTGAGGGCGCCCGTGATACCACCATCGATGCGCTCATACTTATAGCCTTCATAGTCTAGGAAGTCCTCCAGAAGGTCTAACATTTTGGTCATCTGAAAAAGGGACAGCAGGAGTCCAGAAGACCACAGCAGTAGCTCAGGCCTAGTTCCCCAAAGCACCTTTTACATCAACCAATCCCCAGGCCCCATACCCCAAAAGAGTCACCCTGCTGCCCACTCCCATGTCTACTCACTCTACTTAGCCCCAGCCCTCCAGTTCTATCTCAAAGTCTTTTGATTTAAGATCATTTCTAATAAGGCACAGCTTCTCTGAGACCCATGAAAAGGTTTCAGAGAAACCTATGTAAATACTTTGAAAATCACATAAAGCTGGTGTGTCGTTTTCTCCTAAGTAGAGGTGTATATACCTTTCATCAGAATCCTAAAGGCCTGTGGTCCCTACTGCATTCGCGAATAAGGCTGGTAACTGGTACGAGTCTCTTCTTAGGAACAAGGGTGAGCCAGCCATGCCAGGCCTTTTATTTTTAAAGACAAGGCCTCACTGTGTAGGCCTAGCTGGCCTGGAACTTGCTATGTGCAGGCTGGATTAAAGGAATGCACTACCACACCCAGCCCAGACCTTTTATACTTTTGTTTGTCCAATGCTAGGGATCGAATCCGCAGCCTCATGCAAGCTACAGAAGTGCTGTACCACTGAACCCAGGCATCGGATCTCTCTGTTCACTAGAATACACGGTCTCTCTATGTTTAGACTGACTTCAGCCCCAGCAGCCCAACTTCAGGGATTAAAAAGCAGACACCTGCCACCTTGCCTGCCTGAGTCAGGACAAGCTGTGGGCAAGATCTTGGCCTTTCTTAACAGAGCCACAGGAAGGAGGACAGGAACTGAGGTCTGGCTGGTGAATGGCAACAGTGTGCAGATACAAGAGGGAGCAGAGGGGACGGTCACCTGGGAGAAGATGAGCACTCTGTGTCCTTGCTCCTTCAGCTTGCGCAGCATCTTCTGCAGCAGCAGCAGCTTCCCTGATGACTTAATAAGCGCCCCACCCTCATAAGCCCCACTGGGGAGTTTAGGAGACTCCTGAAAGGAGAGGGGTTAGGAGAAACGAGGGTCAGCAAGCATCCTCCTGACTCCTGCGGTGCCCGCCCGGAGAGGCCAGGGCAACCCAGCTCCACCCGTGTCCAAGGCAGACCCTCCCCGAGAAGCAGCCACACCATCTGTCCCCGCTCACTGTCCCTACCATAGCAGCCACGGGGAAGAGGTACGGGTGGTTGCAGCACTTCTTAAGGTCCATCATGATGTTAAGCAGGGACACTTGGTTCCCACCACCTCGAGAATTCAAGGCCTCAAAATTTCGAGTTAGGATGTACTTGTAGTATTTCCTAAAGACCAGGGTAGGGATATACAAGAGATATGAATAAAAAAGGAGCCTACTTCTTCTTATTATTTTTTTAAACAGGCTTTGTATAGCCCTGGCTATTCTAGAACTCACTCTGTAGACCAAGCTAACCTCAGACTCTGCCTCTGCCTCCCAAGTGCTGAGATTAAAAGTGTGGGCAGGCCGGGCGTGGTGGCGCACACCTTTAATCCCAGCACTTGGGAGGCAGAGGCAGGCGGATTTCTGAGTTCGAGGCCTGCCTGGTCTACAAAGTGAGTTCCAGGACAGCCTGGGCTATACAGAGAAACCCTGTCTCAAAAAAAAAAAAAAAAAAAAAGTAAAAGTGTGGGCAGAAACCATTTCTAATGTGGCCCCAACTCTAGAAAAGCTACCACCCAAGCCCCACCCACAAGTGTGACAGCCTGTCCCAAGTCTCACTTCTGCATGGGGCTTAGCTCCACTCGAACAATGAGCTCGGTCTTGGCTGGCATGTTCTTAAAGACATCCGCCTTGAGTCTCCGAAGCATATGTGGCCCCAGTAAATCATGCAGTTTCTTAATCTGGTCCTCTTTGGATATGTCGGCAAACTCCTCCAAGAAGCCCTCCAAGTTGCTAACAGACACAAAGAGAGAAGAAATCAGACAAGGGCAGAAGTTCTCTGACTCTGACCTTGGCTCTCTTTCCTAGGTCAGATGAATCTTCTAGAAGTCTTTGTGCTGCTCCCCCCGCCCCGCCCCGCCCCGAGGACCCCCGAGTGAGCCACTCACTTGAACCTCTCTGGGGTGAGGAAGTTGAGAAGGTGGAAGAGCTCCTCCAGGTTGTTCTGCAGCGGGGTCCCCGTCAGCAACAACTTATGATCTATCTTGTAGCCATTGAGGACCCTGAAAAACTAGGGGGTGGGACAAGGACAGGCAAGGGAAAGAAATGTCTTTTAGTGGCAAGCGGCTGACTCACCTCATAAACTTGTCCCAGTTGTCAGCTGGCGAATTCCCATTTCCCTCAGGATCAGAGAGCCCAGTCCTAGCCTGTTCCCTCCTACAGACGGTCCTTTCTCCCCTATGACAGGAACCTTACCTACAACAGCCCAGACTAGTTTTGTTATAGTTTCTTTAAGGATCAGCACAAGTCCTCCACAGCCTCCAAGTCCCCAGCCTGGGGACCTCACTCACCTTGGACTGGTTGTTCTTGAGTCGATGAGCCTCATCCACCACAAGACAGGCCCAGCGGATGGAGCCAAGCGCCGCCTGATCGATGGTGATCAGCTCGTATGATGTCAGAAGGACATGGAACTTCACCTGTGCCTCTCTCTGCCAACAGAAGCATTGCCCGTTCATCCGCCTCTAACACGCACTAACTCCCGCATCCCCAGCCCTTGTTCTTCCCTCAGGAAGCTGGTTATTCTAACTTCAGCACTGAACAGGCACTGCAGATCACAGCCTGAATTTCCACCCCTGTGCCAGTGCTGATAGAGCTGCACTTGCTCCCAGGAGGATCTACTGTGGAGTACAGAGCCACAAAGATAAGGAGAGGAATCCCTGTTTAGGACAAAGAAATGGTAGATCTGAGGGTCTCAAAGCATGAGATAGAAGGACTTACCTTCATCTTGAAAGCTTTCTTCCCGCCTTTTATGGCATTATCCTCAAACGAAAACTCGTTTTCTCTTATGATGGCCCGGCTGTCCTTGTCGCCCGTATATGTGACCACATAGAACTTGGGTGCCCACATCTGGAACTCCCGTTCCCAGTTGATGATGGTGGAGAGTGGAGCACTCACCAGGAAGGGACCTTTTGTGTGGCCCTGGAGTCACAGGTGGAATGCCATTAGTCTTGGCTCAAGGGTGTGCACACCAGTCTGCCTGCTGCCTGCCCTAGCCTTACACCCTCCTAGTCCAGGCTAGACCTCAGTCCTCCCGGGAGGCCTAGAATTTAACACACACCTCCTTATACAGTGAGTAGAGAAAGACGATGGTTTGGATGGTCTTGCCCAGCCCCATCTCATCCGCCAGGATCGTGTCAGTGCCTTGGGCCCACGAGAAGCGCAGCCAGTTCAGCCCTTCCAGCTGATACATGTGCAGTGTGCCGCCCGTGGCTGTGATGAACCTTGGCTGAGTCTCATATTTCACTGTTGGCTGTGGAGTCGAGACATGGCAAGGTTCAAGGGAACAGCTGAGGGTGCTTCTGCCCCGCCCTAGCACTGGTAAAGGTGGATTCCAATTTCCTCAGCTGTGGACTGAGTTGAGTTCTAGTCTTCAGTCTCCTTCCGCCCCCGGTCCCTAAATCATCACCAAGTAGCACTACTGGGAAGGGCTGGCTCGTAAGGAACTGGGTTTTGACTGCAGGTAGCACCCAACTCCTACAGCCCAGTCCCTCGCCCCTCTGCAGAGGGCAAGGTTGAATGGTGGAGGAAAGCCACTGTTGAGAGGCAGCTGACAGCTCCAGTCCCAATGCTGTAGTGGCAGGGAAGAGACAACTTACATCGTTAGTAGGTGAACTGGGAGGCCCATCACCCTGTAACTCCTTCTTCTTCTTCTTATACTTTCGAGGCTGTGCGGGGTCCTCGCCCATAATTAGCTCACTGGGAAAAGAGTGGGTGTCTAGTGAGGTCTGTCCTGGGGAGATCTCCCACTTTTCTAAACCCATCCCAGACCTGCCTCCCTCCCTCTGCCTAAACCCTTCTCTCAGATCCTCTCACTTTCTTTCTCCAAAGCAAATTCAACAAAAAACTCTAATTACATTTACAGAGGACAGGTCACAGGACAACCGTAGAAACTGGTTCTCTCATTCCACCATTTGGATCCTATGAATGAACTCAGGGTGCCAGCTTTACTGGCAGGCTCTGTTACCCACTAAGCCATCTTGCCAGCTCTATCCTACACTTTCCACCTCCACCCCTGGGATTCCTTGAGCATCCATCACTCTCTTCCATGTAGCCTCCTACCAATTTCTCAGACCAGATCTTACTTCCTCTTCTTTTTTTTTTAGATGTAGTTTTTAATCTATCTATCTATCTATCTATCTATCTACCTACCTACCTACCTATCTATTTATTTACTTACTTATTTATTTAGTGGGAGGAGGGATGTCCTCAGAGGCCAGGAGAAAGTGTCTGGTCCCCTGGATCTAGAGTCACAGGAGGTTGTAAGCCTCCAGATATAAGTGCTAGGAGCTGAACCTTGATCATCTACAAGAGCTCTTAGCTTCCAGGCCATCCTTCCAAGCTGGCCAGATCTTATTGTTCCTCCTTATGCTACCCCACCAAACCCACCCAAAGCCTCAGCTGAGGCTGCTGCCCTAGCCTGGGTCTGTCTGGAACAGCAGCCTCCCCTTGGCTGTCATGGCTGCTGAGCGGGCGTCCTCACCGGTGTCTCCAGTAGCTCTGCTTATGGTCGTCGTACTCTGGGATGTTCATCTCATCCTCCTCCCACGTGGACTGGTCGTAAGGCAGATCCTTCCATTTCACAAGGTAGTGGTAGTTCCCCTTTTTATCCATACTGTTGAGCAGGAGACCAAGAAGAGGAGCAAGAGGAGAGAAAAATAATATGGATCATGCGTTGCACAAAGTTCTGATAAATACAGTGTCCACAAGCACAGCACCTGTTATGCTTGCCTTCTCAGGATGGTCTGTAAGATACCCATCACAGGACAGCCCAGAGATCCCACAGGATCACTCCCTCACCAGGCAGAGTTTGTGAGTGTCTAAAATGAGCCAGCCCTGGATCGAGGCACTAGGCTGAGCAGGAGTGAACTGTCAAATGTCCTGGCTAATTGCTCACACTTCGCTGTGAAGGAGCCAGTGCTAGGCAGTGGTAGACACTGCTCTGGAGACTGTCTCCCGGTTCCTGAGAGCTTGTTTTCATGCCCCATCCCCATCCTTATGCTACTCGAGACAGAGAATGCTGACTAGGCTCTCTCTCCTCCTGGTTTCTCAAGTTCCTTAGAAGGAGCAGCTGCAGAGACAGCCACCAAACCTCAATCGGTCATTTGGCTTACGTAGGCCTATCGCCACAGTTACAGCAGTGTCATAGTCCAGGTGGGCCTTTGCAGAGAGCAAGGACTCACCTATGGTTAATGATGCGGTGGACAGTCATCCACTCCGGCTTGATGCCGAAACGGTAGTACTTCTCCTCCATCTCCGCATAGTGCGGGTCCTTCACCTTGCGCTTGTCACTCTTCCCATCATCCTCACCAGAGCCATAGTCCAGCGGCGGGGGCTCGTCCATGTCATTTTTCCGTTGATAGTTTCGGTACATTACCAAGTGGAAGATTTCCAGCTGTTGGGGCACAGAGGGAGAGAGAAGAAACAGCCTCTAACTCCTAGGATGACGAAGGAGCTGGATACCCAGAGGACAGAGCGGGTGCCTGGGAGCTGGAGCCGAGGCCGAGGCAAAGGAAAAGCCTTTGTACCTGAAGCTCCTTGGCCCAGGAACAGTGCCAGTAGGACAGTCCCACCCACTTGACAAAGAACTCTCGCTCTGATCTGCCTTGAAGAGGACGAGGGGGTGGGACGTCTGGGTTCCCGTCTGCCTGCTGCGGTGCTGGCACTGCCACAGGTGGCTCCCCCCATCGCCAATGCAAGATCTTCTGAACACGGCCCTTCAGCACAGGACACTTCAGGATGGTGCATTAGAGAAAGGGGAAAGAAGGAGGGGAAGAGAGCCCTTTGTTAGGTAGGACAAAGGTACAGCACAGGGTCGGGGCTGAGGAAGGACGAGCTGGTTGGTATCTGGGCCTCAGAAATGGGTGAACGGTGGCGCTGGGAGGATGTGATTCCACTTACTGTGCATCGTGGGCACAGCCATTCGCCATTGGGAATGTCAGGCAGTGGGGGGTTCAGACAATGGATGTGGTAGGAGGAGATGCAAGCGTCACAGCACAGGAGCTCCCCGCCGTCCTTGCACACTCGGCAGTACTCCATGTGGTCATCCTCTTCCTCCTTCTCTCCCTCCTCCCCTTCCTCCTCATACTCTTCCTCCTCCTCCTTGGCCTCCCACTGCACCCCCTCCTTCTCCTAGGAGGTCAGATGCAGTCAGACACAGACAGAAGAAGAGAAGGAGAGACAGGAAAACCAGGACGACTGAGCCCCAGATGTGCATAAGTCTCCTGGGACCTACCACCCAGGATACTCCGACTTTTCAAACTTAATGACTCTGGGAGTAAGGGGTTAAAGAAAGGACCCAGTTAGGATCCTAGGCACTTGAGTACTGCTGAGAGGCCCAGAAAACCACAGCAGAAAGCAAGAGGAAAAGAGGCAGGCAGGGCAGTGAGGGCAGCAGGTACTCACACAGTGGGGGCAGCTCCACTTGCCCTCAGGAGCCCGGTCAAGCTCGGGGTCAAGGCAGACGAGGTGGTAGGCACGGGGGCAGGTGTCGCACAGAATAATTTCCCCGCCCTGCTGGCACACCTCACAGTAATCCTGGTGATCCGTCTCGTAGCCGTCAACTTCCTCCTCTCCGGTCACTGCAGGACAGCCCAGGACTGTCATATACCCCAGTCAAGACAGAGGGAACAGAGAAAAGAAAGGTATTCAGGGAAAGACAGAAGGTCTGAGTATCTGAAGCAAGAAAGACAACAAAGGAATAGGGCACACAGAGAGGCTCACACAAGGGGATGTCCTCACCCTTCTTCTTCTTCCTTCCTGGCCGACCTCGCTTCAGCTTCTTGGCACGGACAGGGCCATCAGGCCAGCCTGAGGCACTATGGACACTACCACTGTCCAGGTCTGACTCCTCTGCCTCTGGTTCATGGCCCTCCTCACTCTGAAAAGCACACTGCCCAGACCCCGCTGCCATGAGGGAGGGAGGGGCACCCTGGATCCTCCCACCCCCACCCAGCTTCCCTCTTGGCCTAGGCCTGGGATTCAGCCCTTGGCACTCTGCGTTGGGCAGACGAGCAGGGTTGCTCACCGAGCCCGCCTTCTTCCTCTTGCCACCCAGCAGCCCTAGCTTGATTTTCAGTGGCGCCATCTTCTTCCCTCGAAGCTTCTTGCGTCCATCAGGCACTCGGGGGCTCTTATTCCGCCTCTTGTGGCCTGGACCTGAACGAGAATATGGAGGAGAGGAGAAAATCCGTGGGCCATGACACATCCTGGTGGAGAGAGTGCCCCCGGGGACTCTGGACTGCAGCACACGTGGGCCATGGCTTCACGTTTCCCTCTCCTGAGCCGCACTTTCCCCCCAGCCATCACCGCTGGGAAAGCATGGGTTGTGGAGTTGCAAAGCCATGCAGTCTGGAAAGCAGGGGAAGAGCCTGGAAGAAGAGGGGTTCCTACCTTTGCCCTCTTTGGTTTTGGCTCTTCTGATGGGTGGGGGCTGGATTTCAGGAGCAGGGGGTGGTGGAAGGGCAGGGGGGGGTCCAGATGGTGCTATGGGGGTGGCTGAGGAGACAGCAGCTGACACCTGCTCAGCCACAGCTGCTGCTGCTGCTGCCGCTGCCGCCGCCACGGCAGCTGCCGACCCTTTGAAGGGGTTATTGGCACTGAACTCTCTCCACTTGGCCCCCAGGATGGTCATCATCTTTGACATCGGGATCTTAGGATTCTTCTTAGCAATTAGGGGCCTGGAAATACAGACGCAGAAAACTCAGACCCTTCACAGATGGTCTGGGAACACTGCCATCTCCTGTATCAATTAAGTCTATGCTAACATTCCTGGATGGGGAAAGTTTGTCCTATTAAGAAAAATATTAATTTAAATAATGAGAGAAGTAAAAATAAGTTACAAGGAAAATATATCCTGTCAAGTCCCACCCTCACAATGGCATGCTTGCTTTGATTTTCTGCATTTTATTGAATTATATGGAACCTGAAGAAAGTTTCCCTTGGGATAGTTTGAAAGAGACAGACATCATGCTTTCCTCTAGGGGGTGTGGTAAGCTCCTGTTAGGACACCTATGACCCTCAGTGCTGGCAAACATACTGACTGTAGCAGGGGTGTAAGTAAGACATTCCCAAGGACTGCTACCAATTATCCCTTGAGGCTACGCACCAACATTCCTGAGCTATGCATTCAGCTGCCCACCAAATCCACACCGGCTCTTACAAAGCATGTATTTCTACTTTACAGATAAGAAAACCAAGCACCTACAAAATTAAGTACCTTGCCCAAGATGAAACTAGGGCACTGAACTGTTGTGTTAAACCTCAGCATGTACATCCATGGCACGGGAACTGCTGGGTGAAAACCCCACCCCCACCTCGGGCATTCTCATTAGTCTCTGCTTGGAAAGTCCCACAGCTGAAGCCCGCTGCTCTCAATGCATGATCTGTTTTTACTAGGACTTAAGAAAGGGTCCTGGGGCTGGAGAGGTGGCTCAGAAGTTAAGAGCATTGGCTGCTCTTCCAGAGGTCTTGAGTTCAATTCCCAGCACCCACATGGTAGCTCATCTATAATGTAACCTGATGCCCTCTTCTGGCACGCAGGTGTACATGCAGATAGAGCACCTCATGTACATAAAACAAATAAATAAATCATTAGAAAGAAGACTTGAAAACTCTTGGCCAATAATGGCACCTGGGTCTAGTCTAGAAAAGTTACAGAGAGGGAAAACAACAGAGCTGGCAGAGGAGAAGATTCAATCCTTCCTGTCCTCACTGCCCTCTAGTTCTAGAACCTTCTCTAATCTAGTACTAGACTCATGACCTCTGTCCCCACAACCTTAGAGAAAGACAGACACTTAGCTAGGATTGGTTGACCCCAGACCAAGAGTAGACTGAAATATGTTTAAAATTATTTCTGCACATGCCATGAATTTCTCTAGGACACATTTTCTTAGATTTTAAACAGATTCCAGAGAGGCCTGGCCCATCCCCTAATAACGAAGTATTTGTCTGAAAGGCCTCCTGGTTCTGTCATACCTCATGAACTGACTGAAAGCTTTGTAATTGGTAAGTGTGTGGTAGTCCTCCTCGGAGAACACGTGTTCCACATCCTCTAAGCCCCAGGTCAGAAGCAAGGTTGCGGATGACTTCTGCTCCACCTGCTGAGTGGGGGACAGGATGGTAAGATGGGGTTACCCTGGCTCCTCTCCCAGCATCCTTTAATACCTCTGTTAGTGTCCACCAGTCTCCTGCTCCCCTGTGTAGTCCAGTCCCCATCCCCTACAAAGTCCAGCTCTGGTGGCATCCCTCCATCCCTTACAAAGCCCAGCTCTGGCAATGTCCCTCCATCCCTGTGCCACTCTCTGTGCTCACTCCCTAACTCTACTCACCTTGTGTCCCCCATCCCCTTCTCCCCTTTTCCTCCTTTTTGTTTTTTTCTCTTTTTTTTCTCGGTGCTTCCTTCTTCGTTTCCGACCTGGTCCAGTTCCATACTCGCTGCCTCCACTCTCTGACTTCTCCCGGTACTCATCTCGCTCTGAGCCAAATTCCTCTTCACTGTCCTAAGGAAGAGAAATAAAAATAACATTTATTCATTCTCACCACGTGCCAAGAACTGTTCTTACTGCGAAACATATTTTATCTCTTTCCATCTTCACAACTACTCCATGGACCAGCAATTGATCTCTATTTGTTCACTTTTTTCAGAGGAAACCGAGGCACAGGGAGTCAAATAAACTGTCCAGGAAGGCAGAGGATTTCTAGGCTCTGAACTCACACCCGCTTCCTCTAAGACTGTAGTTTTCTTTTTCCCTCTGTATTGGGAATTAAATCCAGGGCTCAAACACGCAAGGCTCTGAGCTCCTCCCTCAGTAGACAGTGTGCCCTCAGTTCTTTCTCTCAGATGGCGAGGGAGTTACACTGACAACTGGACTCTGTACCAGGCTAGAGAAAGTGGGGTTAGGGTTCCAAGTCCAAGAGAGGCAGAGGAGACACATGAGAGAGGGGGTAAAGTCTCTTGACCCTAGGAACCCCTCTGCCCACGTAGCCAGGAACAGAGAAAATGTCATCTCTGGGAAAGGGCCCCTGAGCCTTGCTGGGGGACACTCACGAGCTTCTTCCGTTTCCTAGGTTTGCCTGGCTTGTTTTCCTTCTGCTTCTTAGGGCCTCGTTTTCGCTTCTTCACACCCAACGCTGAAGGCAGCAGCCGAATATCATCTTTATCTTTAGAGAAAAAAAAGTACCAAAAAATCTAAACTTGGAGCGTCCTTCGTTGTCCCCTTCTTACTGCCACCGTGGCACTCTCTAGGAACCAAGGCAATAACTCCTCTAAATGTCGCTGCCCCTCAACGGATGCAAACAGTGTTTCTAGTACTCTGGGATCCTCTGGTTCTGAATGGAGGTCAAGGGTCAGAAAGGAGGAGCAGCCAAGCCACTCCCTCTTCTCCCCTCCTGCTAACAAGGGACCAGACTGTAGGCCACCGGCGCAGACTGTGGCAGGTCCTTTCAGTACTCGCCAGGGCTCCTCCTGCCTTCCCCCTCACTTTGCCAGCTGGCAGCTTGCCCAGGAACCGGGGAAGCCATGCCCAGCTGCTGGCCTGGCCTGACCCCAGCACTTGGAGTAGGGAGACACAAGCTGGCAGCTCCCTAAGCCAGATGCTGAGGAGTGAGAGCCAGAGGTGGACACCTGGGCTCTCACACTAACACCCTGGGGCCCTGACATCCTTTTTGCCAAGAGGGAGGCCTGCCTCTATTTACATTTTCTTGGATAATCACACCAGCACAGCACTGGAGCAGAAGAAATTCTGTCATCCTCTCTTCCCCACAGGACCAGTATCTGCCTCCAACACATCCTAACTCAGCAAAAGCAGTCAACGCAATTCCCTAAACAGTCCTCCTCCCGGACGACTGGAGCCTACCTGCCTGCCTCCACATCTACTCCTGGAGGCTGCACCTCTATCCCACGCCTTACCTTTCACCTCTAAATCTGTCCCAGACATGCTGACACATCTATATACACACATTGCAGGGACACAAACAAGGACAGAAACACAGACACACCTAACATGTGCAGTCTCAGATTCACACACACACACACACACACACACCTGTACCTGCTTCAGCACAGCTATGGCCCTGCCTCTCTCCCCAGAGGGCGGGCCCAGGACAGGTTCTTCCCTGATATCCCACCACCCCATTCTCCCTGACCCCTGCCAGTCTGCTTAAGGTTTGGGGATCAGAGTTGTTTCTCAAAGATTAAGCCCTAATGCCACATAGAAACGGCCGTGGCTTACCTACCACCCCCACCAGTCACTAGACTAACCAGCCAGACCTGTCTTGTCCAAGTAGAGGCAGCTGCAGCCAGAGGGGAAAGCCAGGGCTTGGCCCAGCCTCTTGCCCTAGGACACACAATATTCCTTCCCTCAACAGCCAAGGGAAAATTAGCCACAATTAACACCCCAGGCCTGGGATTCCGACCTGATGCTACCTCTCCTTCTACCTCCACAATCCCGGGTCCCTGTGAGGAAAGACACTCTCGGATGGCGGGCGGTGGACGGCGTGTGGGCATGCAAAGGGGGCTGCCTGCCCAGAGGCAGTGTGTGAAAACCGATCCAGGGCTGTAATAGGAAGTCAGACGTCAGGCCCAGCAGCTGGCTCCCCTTAACTCTAGGGACTTGGGTTAACACGAACATGGAAACGACGACCGCGGGGCAAGTGGCAAGGGCAGGCCAGGCTATGCCAACTGGCTAAGGATCAGGGAAGTGGGCCGCCTGGGTCACCCTGGGTGTGTGGGGCGAGGAAGCCCGTGAACTCTACTTCCCACCCAGCCCGGCAGGAGGTTCTCAGTTTTAGGCCGACGTCGGTGGCCAGCAGAGGGAAAGAATGGCGAGGAGAGGCAAGGAAGGGTAATAAAGCAAATCTAAGCCCCAACCTCTGTCTCAGCAGCCTCTCAAAGCTGGCCGCGAGCCCAGACTCTCCCACTTCCCGGCTCAGATCTCGGGAAGGTGGGGAGGGCGAGGGCGGAGTCTGGCAGTAGGGCTGTGGGAGGAGCCTGGGCAAGAGCCTTGCTCCCGCCCCTCTCTCCTAATCTCGCCATCAATCTCTCACACTTATATTTATTTTTTTCTCAAATTCCCCTCCCTCCCCCACAACGAACCTCCATAATAGGTCTACTGCACATGCGTACTGAATGCAGGAGGTGGGTTTGTATTTTCAGACCTTTTGCAAAGAAACTACCAGAATTTTCCGCACCACCCACAATCATTTCCCCACCCCCATCCCCACCCCCCAAGGAATCACATCTATATATTATGTTATATTATTTCTCTAGACTTGCCAGAAGGGGGAGGGAGAAGAAATGAGGTTTTTTTCTTTAGCTTCCTGCTCCCTTCCCCCACCAACACGAATGCTATTATTTTAAACGTTCAACAATGTAAGGAGACTGGCGCGATGGGGGAAGGGATAAAAATTGGTCTTGGGTAAGAATGTAAAACAAAAATGGTGAGAATCAAAGCAGTCGCACTGAAAAACAATGGAAGGCTCTCACGAGTACAAATTCATATTCCAGAAAGAGACGAGGGCGGGCAGCCTGAACAGAGCTCCTTAAGAGGAGACTTATTTTTCCCCACACTGAGGTAGACGGATAATGAGTACGCTAAAAATATTTTCCGAAAGTTTTACCTCAGAAAGTCATCTGAGGGGGTGTATCTGGGTCATTTTGACTTGGAGGGCTGGAAGGGGGATGAAATTGCCCAGGGAGACAGAGGAGGTGAGATTTCATTTCAAACATAAAAATTCAAAAGCTTTTGACGCTTCTCAAGGATTCAAAAGCAAGGGGGGAGGGAGGACGCCACACAAAGACCCATCTCGACCTTAGGCTCGTTCATTCTCCTCTCTTACAGGCATCCAGTGCCGGGGATCAAAACCAGATCCGGAGTTCAGAACAGTTAGGCGAGAGTTACCGACGCCCTAACTCACCTGACAAGCCCCTCTCCCCTCTTTTTCACACCTTGCCGCAGGCAGCCCTGCGGGCAGCCCTCTCTCTCCTCAGGATCTTTAATTCTTCCCCCACTCCAAGGGAATCCTGAGGGCTCGCTGGAATAACTTTTTTCTAAACTTTTCCTCTTTTACAGGTAAACCTGACGAGGTTAGGGGTGAGGCTTTACCCAATACGCATTAAACACATTATTTTTAACACCCCCCACCCCCGGAAAAGCTGTCTCAACACGTGCGACAAAAAGTCACAGTGGTCAGTAAGACAGTTTTACAAATAACGTTTTAAAGTTTGGTGTGTGTGTGCTGCTCTGCCGCCAGAGACTTGGGGGTGTGGATGTCCCCAATCAGAGGTTGGCGACACCTATCCTAAAGAAGCTAGAAATCACTCTCCACTTGGAGGGTGGTCTGAGAGTTGCGCCACTGATCCAGAGAAGGGTCTGTCCCAAGCACAGCTGGACGTCCTACGCCAGTGGCAGGTGACTTGTCATCTCGGAGAAGGGTGCTGAGTGATGATGGTCAGGACAGAGCAGCTGGGTGGGCAGTTCACGCCCCCCAACGTGGTCAGGGTGTGTGGGTGGTTTCATCAAGAGAGTGACAGTGAATGGCAGCCACGTGAGAGTCACAGCTGGGCAGTTCGGCCACCCCAGACTGACGGGGTCACGAGGGGGGGATGGGGGCTGCACTTGACACAAAAGAGCCCGGGGCAGAGATGACGAGGGTGGGGCCGGGGGCATCTGGCTCCCCAGACATTCTCCTGTCTCTCTTCAAATCTGAGGTGACCCGAGACCTCGGCGGCCAGCTAGGGGGGAGTGGACGGTATGTCCAAGTCTTACTCCAGGAAGTGGTCTGCGTGGAGTGTGGCCACCACCTGCCTCTGGTCATCAGCCGCTACAAACATTCGCACGCCCCCTCCCACGCGTGCCACCGCACACCCCTAAGTTGGCGGGCACCGAAGTCCCTGCAGGTGGAGGGGCTGGTCCGCGGGCCACTGTCCCACCTCTGCTTGCCCAAGTCCCCAGCGGAGGGCGTCGGGTGGCAGTCAGCTCCACACCCCGAACCCACTCGGCTTCAGTCCGACCCCACCGGGGCCCGGCCCAAGGGGCGCTCACGCGGCCGCCCCTCCCCCACGCGCCCCTCCCCCCACGCCGCCGTCCGGTCGCCGGGGTCTCCGCGGTCCCTCGCTCGGCCTGGGAGGGGGGCCCTGGCTTCGCTACGGCCGTTTCCTGCCTACCCCCTCCCCGCCGAGGGTGAAAAAAATAAATCTCCTCCCCCGAAAGCCGCGACCAAGTGGCCCGGTCCGCGCGCGCAGCTCGCTCCCTGCGCTCTCCAGCCCGGGCGCGGCGGCGGCGGCGGCGGCGGCGGTGGCGGCGGCCGCGGTAGCGGCGGAGGAGGGGTGCGGCGGGGGAGGGGAGGAGGCCTGGCCCCAAGGCCGCCGCCGCCCGGACTGCCGGGCCCGTCTAGACCCGCCAGGCGCCCGGGACTCTCCTCGGCTCGGCCGAACCGTAGGTGCCGGGCCCCGCGGCTCCGCTCGGGCCCCGGGGAGTCGGACGGACGCTTACCTGGTGGCGGGGGCGGCGGCAGCGGCGGCGGCGGCGGCGGGAAGAGGTGGCAGCTGGGGGGGCTGTGGCGGTCGCGGCTCCGGTCGTGGCCCGGCCCGCGCCCGAGTACTCCCTCTTCGTCCTCCTCCTCATCGTCCTCGTCGGCCGCCTCCACCTCCTCCTCCTCCTCGTCGCCCTCTTCTTCCTCCTCTTCTTCCTCCTCCGACACCACCATCTCCTCCTCCTCCTCCTCCTCGTCCCTCAGAGGGGAAGCCATCCTGTGGCTCTGGCCCCCCCACCACCCCCCCACCCACCGCCCGCCCGCCTCCCCCACCGCTACCACCACCACCTCCTCCTCCTCCTCCTCCTCCTCCTCCTCCTCCTCGGCGGCGGCGTCCTCCTCCTCCTCCTCCTCACCGCCTCCCCCAGCCCCCCAAACCCCCGGGCCACCCCCCTCCAGAACACCCACCCCCGGGGCCGGCGTCTGAGGAGGGGGGCCGCACCACCCCCAAAAATGTTCTTGGAAAAATTTAAGGACTTTTTCCCCCTTCTGTCTTTCCTCCCAAGAGAACAAGAAAGGGAGATCGTTTAAAAAAAAAAAATTATATATATGTATATAAAAGTTTTCGACTTCTCTCTACCCCCCTCGGTTGCTTTAAATATATTTAAATTCTGAGGGGGGCGCTCAGAAATATTTCTCAGAGCTGAGGCACTAAGATGGCCGCCTTGAAATTATTTTTAAAACAACCCCCCCTCCAGCACTGCCACCCCCCTCTATAAAGAAAGAGAGAGGGGGGTAAAATCCCCTTTTAAAACAAAATGGCTGGCTTAATATTTCATTTTTCATACACCCCCATTCTCCCTGTTACATCCAATCTCCAAGCTTCTACTCAGAAACCCACAAATTTCTCCCTTTTTTCATAACTGATTAGTGCACAGATTAATACATTTTCCTTGTGTATTGAGAGAGAGAGAGAGAGAGAGAGAGAGAGAGAGTGTGTGTGTGTGTGTGTGTGTGTGTGTGTGTTGGGGGGCATGAAGGATTTCTGCATAAAACAAAAATGGCTGCTGTGACTTAACTCCCCCCCTTATAAAAATATTTGGGGGGGTATTAATCAGTACTCATGCTCAGTCTGACATCAGCATAAATTGTTAAAGGTTAACTAGTTAGATACTAGTCCAACTAGATTGAATTTTTCTTTTCTTTACTAGTCTTCTTCCTCCCCCCACCTCCCTTCTCTAAAGAAAAGCTTTTTTTTTTTTTTTCTGAATACTTCAGAAGGGAGTGGTTTGATGTGAAGGTTTTTTTTTTTTTTCCTTCAGGCATTGAAAAGGAAAAAGATGAAATATATGTTTATATATAACTCTCTACATACCTCATTGAAGTCAAAATGCATTTAATTGTGTACGTAGCTTTTAAATGAGAAATGGTACTGGCTTTTTTTTTTTTTCTCCTTAAAAAAAAAGTGACAGAAATCCTAGTGACTTTGGGGGGAGAGATATGAATAGATGATTGAGTTTTTTTTCCAAGGAGTCCATGTTTGATTCTCTCCTTTGCCCAGCCCTCAGTGTTCTGTGAATGTTGTCAATTTTATCTCTACTCTTTCCCTTCCTCTCCTCCAGTGGCTTGCTTGTAAAATCGTCTGACTTGAGAAATTAATTTGGTGGTGACTAGGTCAGATTTTTAGGAGAAAGAGGAGAGGGTCGGATCTGAAGATTGTGAAATTCTTTTCTCCTGTGTCATCGAACGCCTCTTCCTCCATGACCTTCGACACTGATAAAGTAGAAGAAACTGAGGCACGGGGAGAGGAAAGCAACTGAGAAGAGAGGAACGAGGTAGGGCGAACACTCAGGCCTTTTCACTGAACCGGCTGACCTGTCCTTTCAGACTGGATCCCAGTGTTTATCTTAAAGTTGTAGCAGGGATCAGATGAGCAGCTGAGCTGGAGCCCAGAAGTAAGTTTTTCCTACAGAGAATTGACAGAGCCGGCTCTACTGGAATAAAACTTGCCAAGAAGCCAAGCAAGAAGGGCAGATAGCCTGGCTCCACCTTCTTTTTTGTTCTTGGCTCTTTTCTTCCCTCCAGTTTCCTCCCATTCTTTTGATCTGTCTTTGTTGCTCCCCATCCATGGCCTGGGGAAACCATTTCTCCACTGCCCCCTGAGGCTCCCAGCATTCATGGGGACCCTGAGGGGAAGGTGGGCAACAGCCAGGGAAGGACTTGTAACAAAGGAATAGTCTCCAGAATATTGTTTACAATGCTAAGATGTTTCTTCTTGATGGTCCAGTCCCCCACCCCACCCCCACTACACTTTAGTTGGTTAAGCATTGGTTTCTGTCTGTCTGTCTTTCTTTTTAACTGTGGAATTATCTTGCCTATGCACCCATATTATTTGGTTCTGTCCTCTCTCGATTTCACTGCCAGTCTGGATGGGTACCCCCTCTTTCTATGTGTGGGCTCCTCTGTAAGTGCACTCAACCCCTCCGTGACACTTTTGCTGACACCTTTGACCCCAAGGGCCTCATCATTTCTAAGTGACGGACATCTCTGTCCTCTGTTCACTTTCTCCCTTCCCGTCTGTGAATACGGATGGCTCTTCTTGAGTGTGCCTGGCTCCCCCTCTTCCTGGCCCGAGGATGCGAACGTGCATCATCCTGACACTAAGAGTGTCTCCACTTGTGTGCGCGCCACATTGCACAGCATGTGGCAACAGTCTCTTGTGTCCTCTCCTGTGCCAGGCACCTCTGCCTGCCGGCCACACGTGTCACAGTCTGCAGGTGTAGGTGGCTGATGGTGGTCGGTCGCCTCCCTGTGCAGGCCTGTAATCCTTGTCTCTAACAGAGCACCTGTTAATCTGCCCAGCTCCCTCTCCCACACTTTCCATCTCCCCCCACACCGCCCCCAGCCTGTCTGCATCTGCTCCCGCTTTTCCTGTGACCTCTTGATGTGTCTTCTCACCTCGCTCCTGCCTGCCTCTCTACCTGCTTGCTTCTGTTATGATGCCTGCCTGCCTGTCTGCTCCTCCCTCACTGGCTGGCAGCTTTTTTCTCTCTCTGGTTGTCTGTCTGCTTCTCTGGCTGTTTGCCCACCACTCTCTCTCCCTAGCCATCTGTCTCCCCGCCTGCCTGTCTCTGTCACTTTTATAGCCTGAACCTCTTGGTTTGTCTACCTTCCAGGACTTGCCACAGTTTCCCATCATGGTTGGCCTCTCATCTTGACCCTGTACTTGTTTCCGTTCCGCGTGTCTCCGCTGACTTCCTTGGCTTTCTTTGACTTCTTTTAGCTGTGTCCTCTCACTGCCTGTCTTGTCTGCTGCTCTCCGGCTGTTCAGTTTGTATCTTTTTACTCTACTTATCAGCTGTTTCTCCTAGGGCTTCCAAGGGTCGTGCTGACAACGCACCAATGGGCTTAGTTCCTCTCCCCAGGCCCTTCAGCGGGTCCCTCGCCTTGATGCCTTGACATCTCAGCTGCAGTTGTACTGTACCCCTTACCACGCCTCCTTTTTAATCTCTCTTCCTTGCTGCCTTCACAGGCAGTCTGCCTGCCTCTGTCTTTTTGCTAGTTTCCTAGTATCTATTTTCCTGGCTTTTTGCTGTCTGCTTAGCAGGTTCTGGCTGTCCACATCTCTGCTTGCTTTTCTTTCTTCTTGTTTGTTTTAGGTACTTTTCCCCCCAGTCAACTTTCGAATAGATATAAACATGCTATGAAATTCTCAAAGTATGAAACCTAAAGCTAGTGTGACACAGCTAACTAATTAGGAGCATTGGTGTCCTTCCAGAGGACCCAGGTTTGATTACCAGTACTGATGTGGTAGCTGACAACCATCTGTAACTCCAGTTCCAAGGATACAACGCCCTCTTCTGGTGTCTGTGGGTATTGCATGAATGATATAACACTGAGGCAAAATACCCATACACATAAAAAATAAAGGGGCTGAAGAGATGGGTCAGCAGTCAACTGCACTGTTGTTCTGGGGTTTGATTACCAGCACCCACCTACCTTTCTGTAATGCCAGTTATAGAGAAGTTAACACCCTGAACCACCCAGCGCAGCAGGCACACACAGAGTGCACAGACATACACGCAGCAAAACTCTCATGCACATAAAATAAGTGCTTTTAAACATAAGACTTTTAATGAAGAATAAAAGTCTCCTACATCACCTTCTCTCCCAGGCCAGGAATGCTTAAGAGCCAGTCATCATCCCATTTGTTAGATGCCACTACAGGGAGGTCCACACATCTGAACCCCCACCACTCTGTGCACACAGCCACTCCCATCCCTTCTCAGTGGGTGTGGTTCTTATCTCCTCTCTCCCAGGTTCACCCATACCCTGTCACACATCAGGACTTCCTGACTTCTCCAGGCTTTGCTACCTCTCCCCGTTTACCGTTCCGATCCAACCTTGTAGGTCTCACAGAGCTGGGTACCATCCTTTTAATTGACTGCTTGCTCTTTGCTTGCTTTCACTGCCGCAGAAATGCTCAGGAAGGGCTTATCCTCCCCTAAGTCAACCTGGTAGGTGACCTGGATGACTGCACACACTCCTTGGTCTCTTCCCTAAAACCTGTGTCACAGAAAGACATGGCTACACTGGGAGGAGTGAACTGCCACACCGACGCAGGTCGACGTCACAAGTGCAGTGACGTGCAAGCTGTGCGTCCCTGCATGGGAAGCAGGTAGACGCCTTGCTCTGCTTTTCTCGTATACATTTACAATTTCTGTCTTTTCCTTTTGTAGGGAAACAAAGTCTAGCCGCGTAGCCCGGGTTCCTCGGCTTCCCCAGTGCATACCATGCCTAGGTCTTCAGGGTGAGTGACTCTAGATCCTTTTGGGGTGTTAAGTCTGTCCAAGAAGTTTGCCTTCTTCCTTATCCAAAAATTTTGCCCCCCTCCTCAACCCTTGTTCTATCTCTTCTCTGTGCATTTTAGAGACAGACTCGGACTGTACACAGACCGTTTTTTGAGAAAAATGATCAAACATCTCCATATCATGTACACTGTCCTTTATTTTTGCTTCGTAAATGGCCCGTGTTCGAGAACCTCCTCACTTGTTGGTTCTGTCTTTCCTCTTAGATGTCTGTCTTCCTCTCTGTTCCCACCTCTGCTTTGGATTGGCTGACTTTCTGTCTGTCTGACCCGTATCCCTCCATCATCTCGTCTGCCTGCAGAACTGACTGTTGATAAATTGTGTGGCACCGTGTCTGTGTCGAACATTACTTTGTCTTCTGTCTTACCCAGTCCTTCCATCACTGTCTGCTTCCTCTCCCTGTGTGTTGGTCTTGGGAATGCCACCTGCTTCTCGTGGCTGTTTCTCTTTTTTCTTGATAGCCCGTCGTTCCGCGTTTCTCTGTCTGCTCCATTCTTGTCTCTTTCCTTCTGTGTTCACAGGTTCCTCTGTATTTCTTTTGTCCATTTGTTCTCTGTCCTTGGGCCTTTTGTCTGTGATTGTTTCACTGACTCTGATGCCTGTCCCCTGCTAACAGTGTCAGTGTGGGCATCTGCTCTCTCTTTCTTTTTTTTTTTTTTTAATTTTTTATTAGGTATTTAGCTCATTTACATTTCCAATGCTATACCAAAAGTCCGCCATACCCACCCACCCCCTGCTCTCTCTTTCTATACTTCCAAAAGTAAGGCAGGTTGGAATCTCTTGGTGATTACTTCTTGTTTTTATCGGAAGAATGTTCGGGGAGAACAAGGAGCATACAAATATGCAGTTATCCCACACAGACTAGAGGTTGAGAGACCTCCCAGGGTAGACTAAGGAGCATGCGAAAGACTGAGGAGACTCCTAAGCCAATAATAAGATTACTCAAAGCTGGGCATGGTGCCGCACGGCTTTAATCCCAGCACTCAGGAGGCAGAGGCAGGTGGATTTCTGAGTTTGAGGCCAGCCTGCTCTACAGAGTGAGTTCCAGGACAGCCAGGGCTACACAGAGAAACCCCTGTCTCGAAGAAAAAAAAAAAAAAAAAAAAAAAAAAACAGAAACAAAAACAAAAGATTGCTCAAGAAATCTATCTAGGGGTTTGCAACCAAATAGGAAGAACAACAATATCAACCAGCCAGACCCCCCCAGAACTCCCAGGGACTAAGCCATCAACAAAGGAGTACACATGGCTCCAGCTGCATATGTAGCAGAGGATGGCCTTGTCATGCATCAATGGGAGGAGAGGTTCTTGGTCCTATGAAGGCTCGATAGATGCCCCAGTGTAGGGGAATTGAGGGTGGGGAGGTGGGAGTGGGTGGATGGGTGGAGGGACACCTTTAGAGAAGCAGGGGCAGGGAGGATGTGATAGGGTGTTTCTGGGGAGAAGGGGATAACATTTGAAATGTAAAGAAAATATCCAATTTAAAAAAAAAAGAAGAGGATGGAGGTGGACATGAAGCATCATGGCTTGAACCAGCCACAGCTATGATATCATAAGGTTAGAATAATTGGGATAAAGCTTTTAGCATTATCAACTGACTCTGAAATTATTGTATTGGCATCTTGTAAGTTGTGATTTTTATTGATACATAAATCTGATTGGTTAACTTCTAAAAAAAGAAATCTAAAGCAATAGTTAAAAACCTTCCAGATCATACAAAGCTATCAACTGTTTTGCTAGAGAAAAGGCAGGCACTCTGAGGGAGGAGCCCTGGCTCTACGCAAAGAAGCCTCACCACACACAGTCCTTCCTTCATCTGTGCGGCTGGGTTCCAAACAGCTACAAAACCACTGGCCACACAACCCTGGAGACGTCAGTCCAATCTCCGGTGCCCTCTTAAAAAGCCAGGCTTTGTTGTACAGACTGGTGACTCAGCTCTGGAGTAAGGAAGACAGGCAGCTCCCTGGAACTTGACAGCTCCTTAGGTTAGTCTAACTAGTAAGGCCCAGGTCCTAGGGAGAGACCTACCTCAAAACACAAGGTGGACAGAAAACCTCCACCTCTGGCCACCATATGCATCAGCACACACGTGTGTGTATATAATTACACCCAACACACACATAATATAGTAATATTTTTATTTAAGCCAGCAGGTAATAATAGTAAAATGTACATTTATCAGTCATTCAACTTAGTGAATATAATATTATTGACATCTTTAAAATCACACATGTGGGCTGGAGAAATAGCTTGACAGTTAAGACTTACTTATTACTCTTGCAAAGGACTGGGATTCAGTTCACAGTACTTACACAACGCAGCTCATAGCTATCCATAACTCCAGCTCCAGGAGACCCAAGGTCCTCTTCTTGCTTCCCAGCCCTCTTGCAGAAAAGTGGTTTCCCATACATTCATACAAACACACAAACATACAAATAAATAAAAAGTGAAAGTGAAACCTCATGAGGTTCTTAGTGTTTCTACACATTCCCATCCTTTGTCTCTATCAAAATTTTGTGCTTAAAATTTTGCTTTTGGGGGCTAGAGAGATGGCTCAGTGATTAAGAGCCCTGGCTGTGTTTACAGAGGCTGTGAATTTGATTCTAGACACCTACATGAGGGCTCACAACTGCCTGAAACTCTAGTTCCCGGGGACCCTGCACCCCCTTGGTGCCTGTGGATACCAGGCACATGTGTGTTACACAGACATACGTTCAGGCAAAACACAAATAATTTTAAAAATTAAAAACAATTTTTTCTTTTCCTTCCCATCTGTAATTTTTAAAAAACATTTCTTTTGTATGTGTACAGGTGTGTACACATGCATGCACCTCTCATGCCCCAGCACATATGTAGAAGCCAGAAGACAACTTGCAAAAGTCAATTCTTCCCTCCCACCATGAGCAGGTCCTGGGATTGAACTTAGTTTATCAGGCTTGGCAGCAAGCCCCTCTACCCACTGACCATCTCAGTCATCCATGGTAACTTCTTAATTCTTAAAAATGTCTAATGTGTAGGAAAAAATCTGAAAGAATACAGTACTCAGGTCTTCCTCATCTAAACTTAATTGATTGCTAGTGTTCGGTACATCGACAACGGGCGTTATCTTAGGTCTTTAGCTGTGTGTGCACTGTTGAGAGATTAAGCTAATGACTTTCCACTGAGCTAGGACCCCATCCTAAGAGAATCTAGCTTTAGATCCAGGGTTGTTTCCGAATTGCCCAGCTGGTATTCAAAGCCCGCAGTCTTTGAAGGCTCCTGCAGTCCTGGTCAGATCCCTGACGTCTCTCCCTTTGAGATTAGTTTTTGTGGGGCTAGCAACATGGCTGGATGGGTAGGAGCCATCCCTAACCACCTAGGTTGGACTCCCAGGATCCACACTCTAAAAGGGGAGAGCCACCTTCTGGGTGTCCTCTGATCTCTACATGTGTGCTGTGGCATGCACACATCCCAGCATGCACACACACACATATATAATACATATAAGTAAATATAATTTTTAGATGAGAAAAATAGGTTAATTTTCATGATCTGCACTATTAAGTCTGTACCTCTTGGTCGCTCCCCTTATTCACTGGGACCTGAACCTGGCCCTGGCCCCAGGCTGCCATCACCTTGGGTCACCTGTGCTATCTAGACCCTGACTCCATGTCTTGCAGAGACCTTCCTCTGCCACCCTTGAGTGACCCCAGCCTCTGCACCTGCCTCCTCTGCAATATGAGATAGAGGACACCCATTGGCCACAACTCTGTGCCCCTGGCTTTCTCGTCTACTTACACTATTCCAGGACCTAAGAAATACTCCTCTAGGTCCCAACTTTCTCTTGACCAGGCCCACTTTTCACCTTTTTCCAGCAGCTTGACCTGCCCTGTCAGCTGCTCTTCCCATGGCTGGTCTTCACATCTGCCTTCCTGCAGTAGCAGTGTAGGATCACCGTGGCTGTTTACCACCACGGGGCAAAGTGCTGCAGGTGAACCCTGGCCTTCTGACTAAGTCCTAGTCAGACTTAGTCAGGCCCTGTCCTCATCAGCTTCCTTTGAGAGTCAGCAGTCTCCACGGTGGCTTTTCTATTTATATTTAAAAGATTGTAGTCCTAACACTGTGTGTGTGAGTGTGTATGTGTGTGTGTGTGTGTGTGTGTGTGTGTGTGCAGGTGCCCCAGAGGCCAGAAGCATTGTATTCCCTGGAGCTGGAGTTAAGGTAATTGTGAGCTCCCCACTGTGGCTGCTGGGAACTGAGCTCAGTCCTCTGCAACAGCAGTATGTGATATTAATCTTTCAGGGGGGGCTTAAGAGCACTGACTGCTCTTCCAGATTGTCCTGAGTTCAAATCCCAGCAACCACATGGTGGCTCACAACCATCTGTAATGAGATCTGACGCCCACTTCTGGAGTGTCTGAAGACAGCTACAGTGTACTTACATATAATAAATAAATAAATAAGTCTGGTCTACTTCCAGATAGAATGAAGGAGGCAGGACAAGAAGAAAAAATTTCAACACCAGCCTACATTATAACAAAACCCTGCTTCAAAAAGTAGGTTTGAGCCAGGCAGTAGTGGCACACGCCTTTAATCCCAGCACTTGGGAGGCAGAGGCAGGCAGATTTCTGAGTTCGAGGCCAGCCTGGTCTAAAGAGTGAGTTCCAGGACAGCCAGGGCTACACCGAGAAACCCTGTCTCGGGGAAAAAAAAAAGAAAAGTAGGTTTGGCACCAGTATTTCAAAGGAGTTCTCTCTGATTAAACTGCTATTATTCATACATTTAACATATGTACAGTTTTAATTTAAATATTAATAAAATAAAAACAGTACTGTATTAGTATGCTAATAGTAAATATAATATTTTGATATCACAAATTTTAATAAAATAAATTAATACAATAAGAAGCCAGCTATAGTGGCACACATCTTTAATCACAACACTCAGGATGCAAAGACAGACATATTTCAGAGAGTTTTAGGTCAGCCTAGTCTACGTGACCACTTGCAGGCCAACCAGGGCTACATAGTGAAATTCTATCTAAAAAAATGGTTTAGGGGTTGGAGAGGGGCTCAGTGGTTGATAGCAACCCTTCCACTTGAAATTAGAAAAATAGTTTTAAATGAACAAGAATGAGATGCAGCAAATGCTTTCCTGATCGTGTGTGAGGAGGTTTAAGCTACGATGAAAAAAGCCGTAAAGACATTTCTTATACATTTAACAAAACTAAAATGTACTATGTAGAATATTATAACATTACAGATAATCAGGGGCCAGTGAGGTAAGGTCTTTTTTTTTTTTTTTTTTTTGAGACAGGGTTTCTCTGTGTAGCCCTGGAACTCAATCTGTAGACCAGGCTGGCCTCGAACTCAGAAATCTGCCTGCCTCTGCATCCCAAGTGCTGGGATTAAAGGCGTGCGCCACCACTGCCCAGCAGGTAAGGTAACTTTTATGACAACTTGGTGACCTAAATTCAACCCCCAGGACTTACATGATAGGAAAACTGATTCCCAAAAGCTGTCCTCTGATCCTTCCTCCCTATGCTGTGTCATATGCCTGTGAACATACACATATGCATATGCAAGAGAGAGAGAGAGAGAAGAAAGAGAGAGAGAGAGAAGACAGAAAGGAAGGAAGGAAGAGACGCAGAGCAGAGGCAGGCAGATCTCTGAGTTTGAGTCCAGCCTGGTCTACAGAGTGAGTTCCAGGGCTACACAGAGAAACCCTGTTGGGGGCGGGGAAGGGGGGAGGTAGGGAGAGGGAGAAGAGAGACCTTGTCCAGGAAATGATGAAATTACTAAACTTGCTGAAAGGGCCAGAGAGCAGCGTAGCAGCAGGTTCCAGCAGAGAGCACACTGCAGAACTGGCTCAGCAGAGCTTTTCCTATCTCTATTGTGGCCAGGAAACTGTTGGTCAACAGCTGGTTCCACAGTCCCTCTAACAGTGTCAAGTGACAGGAGTCAGTGAGTAGAAAGGACAGTTATAAGGGGGGAGAGTCAGCTAAGGTTCCCTGCTTGCTCAGAAACAAGGTCTCACTGTGCTACCTGGGTGTTCCAAACCTGAGCATTCAGGTCGGCTTCCTAAGTAGCTAGGTACTGTAGGTCTACGGCACCACACCTGGGTGTAATGTTTCTTTTTGGGTGTAAAGATCCTTTTTGCCTTCCTTCCTTTCTTCCTTCCTTCTTTGAGATAGGGTCTGATTCTATAAACCTTGATTGGCTGCCCTTGAACTCACAGAGATCCATCGGTCTCTGCCTCCTAGTGCTAGTACTAAAGGTGTGAAATAGCATACCCAGCTGTTTTAAGTAAAGATCACTGCCTCACTGGGATGGCTCGGCAGGTAGAGGCACTTGCTGCCAGTCCTCGTGACCCATATGCCAGTGACCATCCCCTCCACACAAACAGAAATATAATTTAAAAAACTGGATAGGGACTATAGAGAAAGCCGTAACAACAACGACGGCGACGACAAAATCACTAGAAGAATTTAACAAGGTGACGTGAGAGGATGACTGCTTGTCCTTACGTAGTTGTGCTTTGTGTCCAGGGGCTTCCCTGGGCAAGCACTCAAGAAGTGCCTCACTCCTTCCAGTGACCTTCAACAGCAGCGACCTTCACAATCGCCATTTTAGGAAACAGAGGTGAAGGGAGGTCAGAAAGCTTCTCCAAGGTCAGAGCTATTTAGAGGTAAAGTAGGCATTTAGATGCCAAATTCATGGACCGGGATACAAGAGGAAGTTGGGTGATATGTTGACTCTAGGATTGGAATACCACTATTAGAATCACAGAAATTAAATGGAAAAGGAGATGGCTTCAAGAGTAGGTGATGCTAGCAGGATAAGACAGACATCTTTAACCACCACCACCACCACCACCACCACCACCACCACCACCCACCTTCCACCCCCGCTTGCTGTGAGCTGTGAAAACCCCCATTGTACTTGGGGTCCCAGCAAGGAACTCACAACTGCTGTAATACACCATTTCTAGTGAAGGAGTATAGTCTTCCAATACTTTCACAGCTGTCTTGCCACCAAACTCCTCCCTTCACTTTCTAAGGAGCTACCAGCTTAAGAAGAGGAAGATAGATGCACAAAATTGTTGCCTCCTTTTTCTCCTCCTCCTCCTCTCCCTCCTCCTCCTGAAGACATGCATTGCCTGACTATTGGATGGAACTGAATACAAAGTTGAGTTATGCCTTATGTACAGATACTTTATTAATAAAAATATTTTATTATACAGATTAAGTGCCTCTAATAGGATATTTTAAGTGTTTCAAAGTCCAAGACTTGAATATCAACATGATATCCTTATGTTGGGGTCACGGCAAACGTGTAGGCACACTAAGAATGTTGAATTAAGTTACCTTCAAGCTAAGTAGGTAAGACTTATGAAACATAGTGTTTTAGGGTCTAGATGATCCCATAACCAAGAGTTTTCATAAAGTATATACAGATCTTCCACAGTCCAAAACCATCCCTAATCTCTCAGCTTGTTCCAAGCGTTTAGGAAAAAGGACACTCAAAGCTTCCTGCCACCTAGCCATCTAGAGATGCCCGCCTTCTGTTGTCAAGTCCAGCAGGCCCAGCAGAGTTACCTGGCACGCTCCCAACCGTCAGCTCTCCTGCTCTGTAGGCTCTAGATCCACGGACAGTTGCTAATGCCCCTGGCTCCCTCCTGCCTCTGCATTTGCTCTTAACTGAAATATATGGAAAGCGAGTTAGTGTAGCTTATATATTTACAACTAGTTCTTAAGATTCCATATTTAAAGACTGTATAACTTCCAAAATCCACCCTAGAGCCAATCATGAAGCTACCCTGTATCTGTAAGGCAAGGAATGCCAGAGTCAGACAGGCAGGCAAACCCGGCCACCTTCCCTTACTGACTTTGCCCCTCACTCTGCCGCCCTGTTAGCCCCTGGTTCCTCCAGCCTTATAGCCTTCCCTGTGAAGTCAGCCTGCCTCCTTGTAGTGAGGAGAAGGGAACTGACTTAAATAAGGCACTGCCTGGAGGAGAGCGCCCTCAGTAATTGCTAGTTGTTCTGAATAATCAAATGTACAGTTAGGCTGTTTCTCTCTTTGGAGAGATTCCTTTTAGGTGATTTCAAGGTGAAAGGACTTGTGACCTTGGAGATTATATATATATATATATATATTCCTAAACTGAAAGTGCAGGAGATGAACTTCGGTTAATCTTATTCCAAACCCGTCCATCCCCTTGCTTTGCTTCGCTTTACATAAAAAAGCTCAACTCTGACAGGACATGAAACAAGCACCTTTAACTTGACTTAGTAATTCTCAGAGACACGTAACTATTTGGTTGAAAATAGAAAGTTAGTTCCAGCTATGATCTACTAATTTTCTGATCACGACAGATATTCCTGGATGCTAAATCTTGCCAAACCTCAGGTCAGAGCAGGAGCTTCTGTACCAGGCCGTGCTCAGGGCTCTGTCTGTCGTCCTTGCTGTCACTGTCTGTTGTCTGTCTCTTGTGGTTGAAGAAATGGCATCTAAAGAAAGTATTTTATACGAAGTTACTGATCAAGAATATTCTTCTCTTCTAAGAAGCAGCTGGGGTTTTCTGGCATTCCATGCTTCTCCTGTGAGGTTGCAGCCTGTCTCCTGTAACAGACACTGCTACCCGGGTGCTGTTTCCAAGATCTGCAGATACTTAAGTCATTGTCTTAATACCGGACCCCATCCAACATTTCACACGGTTCACCGCCCCTGCCTCAAGTGTGCTCCTACATCTGTGGTACCAGCCTCCTTCTCACCTCTAGCTCTTCCTGAGTTTCCCTTCCTTCCTCCCCTGCCAGGCTTTCTGCTCAGATCTCATTACTCACCAGGTGACCTCATCCTTAGCTTTGGCTACAGTTACTGCTAGCCAGGAATTCCTGGCTGAAGGGACCCAGAGCACCAGTTCCAAATATTTTCACGTCACAAAGTTACCACAAACAGCTAACCTCCTCTTTCAGCTCCCGCTCCTTACCCTGGAGTCACTGTCTGTCCATCCAGGCGCTCAGGCCAGACAGATCCTCGGGTGTCATTCTTGGCTCCTCCCTGTGCCTCTGACTCTGGCAGGGGAGTTACTCTACCATTCCTCCTCCTCGGCCTCCACTGTCCTAGCCCTGCTGCCTTTGGGTCTCTCCAAGGGCTGCAGTTGTTTCAGCCTCACTGTTGCCCCCACCTCCCTACTCTATTCTAGACTCTCTTGACTTTGGAGATAGCTGTTTGAAACACTTATCTGCCCATGTATGGTGGTGCGCACCTTTAATCCCAGCACTGGGGAGGCAATCAGTCCAGTTTCTGAGTTTGAGGCCACACTAGTCTTCCAACAGAGTTCCAGGCCAGCCTGATCTACATGCAGAGTTCCAGGCCAGCCAGGGCTACATAGTGAGAGTCTCCCAAAGGAAAACAAACGAAATCCTCCCTCTCAAAATAAATGTGGGGCCTACAGATGACTTAGCAGGTAAGGATGCATGCTACAGGAGGGAAGAACAGACTCATGTAAATTATCTTATGACCTGCACAGAGAGAGAGAGGGGGAGAGGAAGAGGGAGAGACACAAATATAAAAAAAAAAAATAAATGTAAAAAAATAATTGTAGGTGGCTGTGGTGACACACAATTTTAATCCCAGCACTGGGGAGACAGAGGCAGGCAGATCTCTTGAGTTTGAGGCCAGCCTGGTCTAGAGAGAGAGTTTCAGGACAGCCAGGGCTACACATAGAAACCCAGTCTCAAGCAGAAAAGAAAGTCATACAAAAAAATAATTTTAATGCAAATCTTCCCCTTAGAAAGCTCTTAACTCTGACTTATATACTGTAAAGGGGTAAATAGTATATCAGTTCTTTATAAGAGCAAAGTAAAGCCTTGGCCTGGTTGACCAAGCTCCCGTAGCCTGGCCTGGTTTCTTCTCTGCCCTCCCCATGCTGCACATCCTCGCCTCTAAGGTGTGTGCTGTCCTCCACCTGCCCCTACCCTCTCCCTGGCCTGACATGGAGGCAGACACCTCCCTGCCTTCAGGTCTCAGCTTGAGATGACATTGCTCCGGAAACCTTCCCTGGTCCCCACGGAAGGGGATGGGGATAGCTAGCTGCCTGTGTTCCTGAGCACAGCCTAGGCCATGGAGCTACCCATGTTACTTTACTCCTGTGTAGCATTGGCTGATCACACATTTGTTGATTGTTGTGGATATTTGTTGAACAGCTGCTCTGGGCTGGGTATGGAGCTAGTGCTGAGTGTTCCGTGGCAAGTGAGTCTCTATTCTCTTAGGCTCTAAGAAGGAAAAAAGGTGGACAGGAACCTATACCACAAGGGCCAGTGATGTTGTTTGGTGCATAAAGTGTTTACATGGCATTGGCAAAGCCCTGAGTTCACACCCCAAGCACTGCATAGAAACCTGGTATTGTGCTGCATTCATGTAATCCAGCATTGGGAGGCAGAGACAGGAACAGCAGTTCAAGGTCAGAGCCTTTATGGTGAGGACTCGGCAGGTAGAAGTGTTTGCTGAGCTAGCCTCAAACATGCCGTAACCCACATATCCTCATGCACTCTAATAATAGCATTAGCATAAAGTTCTTTATAAATATACATTTATGCCAGGCATGGTGGCACACACTCTTTATCCTGGCACTCAAGAAGCAGAGGCAGGCCAGGCGGTGGTGGCACAGACCTTAAATCCCAGCGCTTAGGAGGCAGAGGCAGGTGAATTTCTGAGTTCGAGGCCAGCTTGGTCTACAAAGTGAGTTCCAGGACAGCCAGGGCTACACAAAGAAACCCTGTCTCGAAAAACAAAAAAAGCAAGCAAGCAAGCAAAAAACCAAAAAACAAAAATTAAACTTTAAAGATCATACTGTTACAAGCAAGTCTGAGGCCAAACTGGGCTCTAGAGACCTTATCTTAACATGAAGGCAATAGAGGTTTGGAGTGGCTTCACTGGTGAGGTGATTGCTGTGCAAGTATGATGACCTGAACATGAATCCTTAATGCTTAAAGTCAGTCATGGCATCCTGTGTTAGTAATCCCACCACTGGGGAGCTGAATACCCCGGAGCTCACTGGTATAGCCACATCGTGAGCTCCAGAGCCAGTGAGAGACACCATCCCAAGCAATAGCCCAGAGAGGCTGGAGGTCAAGAACACCAACTGCTCTTAGAGGACCCAGAGCCTTCTGTGACTCCAGTTCCAGGGCACCCGACACCTCTGGGGGCACAAAACACGTGGCTGTGAGTCACGGTGTGGATGCTGGGAATTGAACCTTGTCCTCTGGAAGAGCAGCCAGTGCTCTTAACTGCTGAGCCAGCCATCTCTCTGGCCTCATGTTAAGAGTTTATTCCTTAACTCTAAGGAAGTCTTTGGAAACTTTAACAACTCCCTGCCTACTGTATAAAAGTGGAAGACGGATGGCAAGTTTAACAGGTCCCAAACTTCCCCGAATCTCCTAATAAGTTTTTGTTTGTTTGTTTGTTTGATAAGTTATTTCTCCACCAGAGAAATGAGCCAATTTATGCCAGATTAGTTTCTATTAAAGGGAGGTTTGTTGGGAAGCTGCTTTCAGGCAAGTTCACTGGCCCCAAGGACTAAGGCCAGGGGAGTTGCCATGGAAGGGAGAGGTGGGAGGAGAGAAGAGAAGCAGAAGAAAGACAGCAGGGAGACCAAAATGCCTGGAGTATCTGAGGAAGAGCCTCTGTGGGAAGGCAGCCCAGCCCCTGGGCTGGCAAGTTCATAGTTGGGGCACAATATTCCAGGTAGGGTCTGAGGGATGCTGGGATGTGTAAGATATGCACCTCTGTCCCTTGTCCGGGGGCCTGAAACCAAACATTGCTTCGTTTTGTTTTCTCTATGTAGCCCTGGCTCTCCTGGAACTCAAGAGATCAGCCTGCCTCTGCCTCCTGAGTGCTGGGATAAAACATTTTCTCCTATCACTGCACACACTGTATTTCCCAAACATGCCCGTCAGAACTGTGGTAGTTTGAATGCGAATAGGGAGTGGCATCCTTAGGAGGCATGGCCTTATTGAAAGAAGTGTGTCACTGAGGGGTAGACTTAAGGTTTCCCAAGTCAAGCCAGGACCAGTGTGTCTCTCCTCCTGCTGCTGCCTTCAGATCTGGATGTGGCACTAGCAGCTCCTTCTCCAGACCATGCCACCTGTGTGCTGCCATGCTTCCTGCCCTAACAATAATGGACAAAATCTCTGAACTGTAAGCCAGCCCCAATTAAATGTTGTCCTTTGTAAGAGATGCTATGGTGACTGGAGAGATGGCTCAGTGGTTAAGAACACCGGCTGCTCTTTCAGAGGACCTGAGTTCAATTCCCAGCAACCACATGGTGGCTCTCAACCATCTGCAATGGGATCTAATGCTCTCTTCTGGTGTGCACTCACATACATAAAATAAATCTTTAAAAAAAAGAAAAAAGGTTACTGTGGTCACGGTGTCTGTTTACGCCATAGAGACACTGACTAAGACCTCAGATCTTCCATGTTGTTCTGGTCGTGACTTTGCTTTTCGAGGCAGGGTCTCATGTAGCTCAGGCTGACTTTGAGCTAACTAGCTGAGGCTAGCCCTGACCTCCTTATCTTCCTCCCTCCACTTCCCAAGTCCCTGAGGTGTTCCAAGTTCCACGTGTTCTTAGTGTCATGTAGACACACTCCCTGCTGAGAGATAAAGTCTTCTTCCCTCCCCTCCAATATGAAGACATGATCCATCTTCACCCTGGTTCTCTGGAGGCTTGTTCACGCTTAGAACCCAGCTCCAATACAGTAAGGAGGTCCAAGCTCGCCTGAGAAGAGGCTCAGACGAGGAAGAAAGAGGTCCTCCAGGGTCGGGGTGTAGTGCAGTGAAAGAGCAATTGCCTAGAATGGTGGAGGTCCTGGATTTGGTCCCATAGCACTGAATAAAAAGTTAAGAAAACGGAACCTCCCGCTTCCAGAAATGTACCCCACTTCATGCATCTGGATATAGAAATGAGCTGCAGTACCTAACTCAGCCTGAACTGCAGATGCATTCACAAAGTGACGGTGCTGGTTGTTAAGGTCTCCGTCTAAGGGTGTTTGCTGACAGTGACAAGGGAGTGGATGGCATCCTGTCTACTGTGCAGTGGGGGTTGGGGGCGCAATGCAGTGTTTAGTGGATGGACTGTTTCTGTCTTGCTTCAAGATGTTAAATATTTATTTTATGTATATGAGTCCACTGTAGCTGTACAGATAGATGGTTGTGAGCCTTCACATGGTTGCTGGGAATTGAATCTAGGACCTCTGCTTGCTCCAGTCAGCCTCACTCGCTCTGGCCCACAGATTTATTATTATAAGTATACTCAGACACACCAGAAGAGGGCTAGGGGGTGGCGCTATTTGGAAGTGTGGCCTTGTTGGAATAGGTATGTCACTGTGGCCGTGGGCTTTAAGACCCTCATCCTAGCTGCCTGGAAGTGAGTATTCTGCTAGCAGCCTTCAGATGAAGATGTAGAACTCTCAGCTCCTCCTGTACCATTTCTGCCTGGATGCTAACATATTTCCACCTTGATGATAATGGACTGGACCTCTGAACCTGTAAGCCAGCCCCAATTAAATGTTGTCCTTATAAGAGTTGCCTTGGTCATGGTGTCTGTTCACAGTAGTAAAGCCCTAAGAAAGACAGGCAGTTCATCAGTGCGCCTCTCACTTCCTATCCAGACTGTCAATCAGGGGAAGGAACTGGCTAGGAAGGGACACTTTGCTCTTGGGTTCATATGGACTTAAAGGTAGGAGTTGTACGGTAACTTCACGCTTCCTAAACTGTTTCTGATTTATTTTATATGTGTGAATTCCTTGTCTGCAAGGATGTATGCGCACCACTGTGTGCTAGTCCCCTCAGGCCAGAAGACAGCATCAAGTCCCCTGGAACTGCAGTTATGGATGCTTGTGAACTACCATTCGGGTCCTGGGAATTGAACCCTGGTCTTCTGCAAGGGCAGTAAGTGCTCTGAACTGCTGAGCCAGCTCCTCACACTAGTAATGTTCATTCCTGACATGAGCACTTCCTTGTTAAAATCCTGGGCCAGGCACTGTACGATTATTGGGCACACAGGGATGATCTGGGTGGACAGCTGAGTTCCCACTGAGCAGTATTCTCTGAGGGCACTAGATAGCACAGCTCTGGGCCAGGAAGACATGTGGTTGGAGCAGTCCCTTGACAGTCTTTTCTGACCCCATTTATCAGTGCCCCCTCATTTATTCACACTTGAGCTTTGTTTTATAGTGTTTCCTATGTGCTTACAGTACCCATGCCCAGTACTTTGCATATCTGTTTGGTCTCTGAGAGGAGGACCATTGGGTCCCTTAGGTTTCAGGCTCTGCTTTCTTGCACTCCTCATGCACTCTCGCTGACCTGTCATAGGATGCTGTTCTAGTAACAACACAACTGTGTGCTCTCCACTAGATCACCTTTGAATATGGATGCAGCAACCTTATCCAGATGTCATGCCTGGGCCTTATATAGTCTCCAGCCTAAATGAGCCAGAAACATTTGAGCCTTGGCTACAAGACACAACCAGATCAAAAAAACTCTAGGAGAGAGTTGGGTGTAGTGGCGCACACCTTTAATCCCAGCACTCGGGAGGCAGAGGCAGGAGGATTTCTGAGTTCGAGGCCAGCCTGGTCTACAAAGTGAGTTCCAGGACAGCCAGGGCTATACAGAGAAACCCTGTCTCGAAAAACCAAAAAAATTAGGAATTCCTGTTGAAGGAACACAGCAGATGTGATATGGGTTGACACCGATCATTAAGATGGTCCCAGGCAGGCTGGCGAGATGGCTCAGCAGTTGAGAGCACTGACTGCTCTTCCGAAAGTTCTGAGTTCAAATCCCAGCCACCACATGGTGGCTCACAACCATCCATAATGAGATCTGATGCCCTCTTCTGGAGTGTCTGAAGACAGCTGCTTTGTACTTACAGATTAAAAAAAAAAAAAAAAAAAAAAAAAAAGATGGTGCCAGACACCCTGTTTGTGACTTCTCAGGCTTTTAAAGTCCTGTTACTTTTGTATGAGTGCAACTGCTACTGTAGGCAGGGGTTTGGGCTCTTTGGGAAATCTGATGGAAAAAAAAATTTTTTTAAATAGCACACATGCGTGCACACATACACACACAGGCATATATATTTAGAAAGGTTCAAGATGGCCCGGGCTACTTGCCATGAGGTAGAGCCTTTTTCTAATTGGTATTTTACCTTCAAGGAATATATGCTTATTATCCCCAATGAAGTGTGTCACCACCAGTTTGTAGAAAACTGACAATTGGGTCCTTTGAAGGGGCTATGATTTGCTGAGGACAACTGCTCTTAACATTTTGTTCTTTACCCATCTCCTTCCAATACACACGAAACAGTTACCCCAAAAGGACTTATCCCTATACCCATATTCTCTGCTTTCCAGATCTCAGCTTGAAACATGAGTCACATATTCCTCATGTCAAATATCCAGTTTTAGAACAAGACAGCGCCTACTGAAAGGCCTCATAACAAAATAAGCAATGGGTATTAATAAACCAATTGGACATCTTGTTCCTCATATGTCTACCCCTCCTGCCCCTTCAATGGTCCCCTCACTCATTCACACATCAGCTTTGGTTTTCAGTGTACCTCTAGTACCTTAGACACAGCTAGCCAGGTGTCCTGGGTGTTGTTTTTGCCACCTTGACACCACCAGAGTTATCTAGGAAGAGGAGCGTCAGTTGAGAAGATGCCATAGTAGGGCATTTTAAAATGAATGACTGGTATTGGAAGCCCGAGTCCACTGGGAGTGGTGCCAGCCCTGAGCCAATTGCTTAACAAGCCACGGGGAACAAGCCAGGAAGCAGCAGTCTTCCATGGCTTCCAGCCTTGAGTTTCTGCCCTGGCTGCCCTTCATGGTGGATTACAACTGTAAGCTTAAAAAAACCCTTTCCTCCCCAGGTTGCTTTTGATCATAAGACACTGGGCACGGGGGTACATGCCTACAGACCCGGGACTCAGGAGGCTGAGACAGAAGGATGGGGAGTTTGATGCCAGCTTGGATTACATAGTGCGACTGTCTCAAAACCTGCCTAAGTCAGTACTTCGGCCCGACCAGTCGTCTTACCCAACACTGGAGCCTGAGGCTGCAGCTTGGAAGATGTACTCTTTCCCCTGTGAAGGCCAAAGGGGACTAAATCTAGCCCTGGCCCAAAACAAAACATGATATCCTCCTTTCATCTCTAAAGTACACCTCAGGCCACACCCACCCGCCCCTCTAACAATGCTTGGCTACTCAGCCCCAGCCCCAGCTGTGCACACAGCCCCGTTCCAAGCCCGCCACTCACCCCACCCAATAAATGACCTTTTAAAAAAGATTTTTTTCTTAAAATGTGTACATGTAGATTACAGAACAGTCAATGTTCTTAACCGCTGTGCCATCTCCCTAGCCCCGTATGTGACTTCTTAAAGTACTTATGTATTTATGGAAAAAAAATAAAATCAGGCATAAACTTTATGCTAACAGAGTGGTGGTCATGCAGGTTTTCTTCCTACTGCCCTCCCGGACCTCCCCTCTGTGGCCCCTTCTAACTTCTCCGACGTTGGTGTCACAGCCCTACTATCCTCAATCTTTAGTCATTAGAGCCACCTGGTGGTCATAGAGGAAATCACAAGCAGATTACCCACAACTGGTCTTTTTTTTTTTTTTTTGGTTTTTTGAGACAGGGTTTCTCTGTCTGTATAGCCCTGGCTGTCCTGGAACTCACTTTGTAGACCAGGCTGGCCTCGAACTCAGAAATCCACCTGCCTCTGCCTCCCAAGTGCTGGTATTAAAGGCGTACGCCACCACCGCCCGGCTCAACTGGTCATTTTTGAGTCCTTGGCTCTGTGGCAGGAAAGAAATAAAACCACGCCTGTAGGTTGAGACCACAGAATAGGGCCAGGCATGCTTCTGTCTCTCAGTCCCACCTTGCCTTCAAGACACATCAGACCCACTAGTTATTGCAGATGAATTCTGAGCTCATTCAGTCGTATTTATTGAGCAGCAGCTATGTGTTCAGCAATGAGAATACAGAAAGGAATGAGGTTTCTGCCCTCATGAGCTTACAATCTAGCAGCCAGCCAGCCATTTTCACCCAGTCTACACAGTTTGTTTTTTGTGGGTTTTGTTTTTGTTTGTTTTTTTGTTTTTTCAAGGCAAGGTTTCTCTGTGTAGCCCTGCCTATCCTGGAACTCACTCTGTAGACCAGGCTGGCCTTGAACTCAGAAATCTGCCTGCCTCTGCCTCCTGAGTGCTGGGATTAAAGGCGTGCTCCACCACTGCCCGGCTCTGTCTACACAGTTTTAAAGTGATAATAAGAACATAGAGAAAATGCATACTGCTAAAGTGGGGCCAAAAAAGACAAAGAAAAAAAACTGACTAGTTAGGATTCTCAAGGTGCAAAGCAGAAGGGTGTGGTGGGCTGAGAACAGCTTCTCTGCTAACTGAGGCAGGAGGAGACCTCACGGCTTGCAGGACAAGGACTGTGAGGGGGCGAGGAAGGCAGGGCCTGACTTGCGCAAGGCTTCTTGAATTTAGGGCTTTATTCCAAAAGCACGAGAAACCCACTGAAGATCCGAGGCAGAAAGTAAGATACTTAAGTTTGTGAAGGCAGAAGTAGAAAATGGGCATCAGGAAGTTTCCCAGTACCAAAGATGGTTATTCTGTTAGACAAAAGGACGGATTCCAAAGAGATGGAGCTGATGAGTGCTTGGGTATACAGGGAAAGGAGTGTGTGTCTAACAAGAAGTTGTGAACAGGCAAGTGACCTCTGAGTCCTGGCGAGCCAGGGCTACATAATGAGTCACACACCCCCGACATGAGACACACCCCCACCCCATCCCAGGAAAATAATCTACAAGTGGGATGTCCTGGAAAAGAGACAAGCTTGGTCAAATGAGCACACCCCAGAGCATTCCCTCAGGATGTCATGGAAGAAACGGCTTTGGCTCTCAAATAGTTTAAATAAGATCATTTATGAGCTTACTAAATATCACGATTGATGGATCCAAACAATTTATGGACTCTTAGGTTGCATGGGACTAAGTGAACGACTTCAGCATCAGCAGATTAAGAAATCGCTGAAATCCGGAGTTTGAGCCCCACCTCAGCTCAGCTTCCTACAGTCACCTTCTCAGAAGACAGTGTGTCCCACCCAGTGTCTCATGGAGGTCGTGGCACCGCACCCTGCGTCCCAGGCCACCACTGGGAAGATGCAAGCTCCTTGACTCTTACTTGCCTGTGGCTGCTGCAGGGATGTTCACTTACCAGTTACTATGTTGTTGTTTTGGTTTTGTTTTGAGACAGGTTTTCTCTGTGTAGCCCTGGCTGTCCTGGCATTTGTTCTGTAGGCCAGGCTGGCCTGGAAATCATGAAATCCACCTGTCTCTGCTCCCCGGTGCTGGGATTAAAGCCACCACGCCTGGCACTATTTGTCTGTTAGTCTTAATTCCCTTCCTCTGTTAGGGATAAAGGGAACCAGATGAAGTCAGTCACCATGAGAGCTGTGTGCCTCTCTTAGCTCCCCTCTTCTGACCCCAACAAACCTCTTTTAGGGTCACCATTTGACAAATCCAACTGTCTTCCTTGTTGTCTGTTAGTGGCAAGGCCTACTGGAAAAAAAAAGGTACCCATTTGTGGGTCCCTCACTACAATGTCTTGAGCTACAGGCCCTTTCTCCATTCTGGTTTTTCATAGAGTCAGGAAATACCTATCTTCTTGCACCCAAACAGTCAGAAATCCTATGATATCAACAAGGAAGTAGCCTCAGTTGCCAGTGCTTGGCTGAAATTTAGCCTTCCCTGCCTTTGTCTCTAGAGTACTCTCTTAACTCCCTTCAAACACAACAAATATTGAGTACACAATAGGCTGACATATCCCCATCAGGCAACAAGCCTAGGACAAGCTCACATTCCAAACACAGGGTTTGAGAGCAGCCGTCGGAAATGCGCGAGCACTAGGCAAGGCTACTGAGGATGCTCCTTTACACTGGAAAATGCCTGACTTTCAGAGCTCGGCAGGCTTGGGCACTGTGGCTCTGCCGTAACTGACAATGTGCACTTGTGCTACAGAACCTTGGGAAATTCCTAAGGAATTATCTGTGAAATAGATAATTAGTCTTAATTAAGAATAATGTAGTCACCTTATAGGATAGCTGAGTTGAACAGTGTAAAACTCCAGCAAAATCTCAATCCTAAATTAACTGCATTCACGTTTCCTGGGGCACCAACTAGTAAAGACCTTTAGAGAAGAAGTCAGCCACCCACCTATGATTGGTGATGCTAATTTCCAAATCCTGTCTTTGTAAATCTCACCTTCCTACATCACATTCTCACCTTTGCCAAAAAAGTTCTTCCATCCCTTCGTCACTGTGTCTCTAACTACTAAAAAGTTTTGCCTGAGCCTTACTTCCTCCTCATATTCCTGAGAGACTCTAGCTCTCTTACAGGGATTCTTTCTAGGACCCCTCTAATACTCTTTGAGCAAATCACCCATGAACAAAGGAGCCAGGGATAAGGCCCTTGCATGTCAGAAAGGCCCAAGAACCACGGACTGATTCTCAGAAGGGAACAGAGGTGTAGGCCAGGCCCCACAGACCCACACCTCTTTCCCTCAAGGCACAGAAAGAGGCAAACTCCAACATCTTGAGTCTACACGCACATCTCCTTTCCTAGAGCTCTGTGAGGTCATCATTGAAGTAGAGCAGTATTGCAGGTGTGTGAAGTTTACCATCCATGTTAAGATAGTCAAACTCTTCTTCCTCATCCCGGATCCCGTTTTCTTCCAGGGTTTGATCCATGTTCAAATTCTTCCCATCGTATTTCCATGTGTAGCTGGCAGCATGTGCATTATAGGGGAGATAGCGGTGTAGGATTTCCCACATTGATTCCTGAGCCCCCACCTGAAGAATACAGAAGTGTCCACCTCTAGAATTCTGCTTGGAACAGACACACAGATACACACACACACTCCAAAGGCCAGAAGGGTCCTTAAACCTAGATCTTTCAGGATTTGCTCTAAGGAAACTGGGAATAATAATAATAGAAGAGAATCAGTCGGGGCTGGTGAGATGGCTCAACAGATAAGAGCACCCGACTGTTCTTCTGAAGGTCCTGAGTTCAATTCCCAGCAACCACATGGTGGCTCACAACCATCCCTAACAAGATCTGGCGTCCTCTTCTGGAGTGTCTGAAGACAGCTACAGTGTACTTACATATAATAAATAAATAAATCTTAAAAAAAAAAAAAAAAAAAAAAAAAAGAAGAGAATCAGTCACCAGAAATGACAGAGCTTGAATCAGAGTGCCTCCATTACCAGATAGCACTCTTCAGGCATCCCACAGTCCCAGGTAAGGAAAGTTGATGCTACAGCATACTATAAAGACACCAAGTCCTATCACTTCTAACAAATAAATGACTCAATAGAGTCAAAGCTGGTGTCTCTCATTTACAATGGGTCCATAACAGCATATAAACCCTTCCAAGGACCACCACCAAGATGCTGGCCTAGAGCTATGAAGGAGACTGAGGGAGCTGTAATACAAACATACTTCTGGAATTTCCAACTCTGGGTACCAGGACCATCTGCTTTCCTCTGTCGTGTTAACTCCCAGAAATGATTTCTGGTTCCTCTAGTACGTCCCCAGGCGCCAGAGCTCACCTGCAGTGTGTGCTCCTGCGTTGCAAGAGTGTTAATAATACGGATGTTCCGGGTCCGAGCAGACAGTCGTCCCACCTGGTAATTTGCCCCCTTCCACCAGGGTACTCCGAAATCATTGGCCCAATCTGAACGGGGCAGTGGCGGCGGGATATGTACGAAGCGGCCCCGCGGGGTACGGTATCTCATGCAACCAGTGAGTGGATCTATATGCTTGCGAATCTTCAAAAGCAAGGATTTGGAGAGACGGATCGGAGCAATCACTATTTCGAGTTCGAGTTATTCCCCGCCATCCCTCCTCTGCTCTCCAGTGCCGCTTCCACCGACCCCATACCAGCAGAACTTACGTCTCTAGTCTGTGGATCAAACCAGTGACTTATGTCCTGGCCTGCGACCTCCAGGATGGGTTTCAACAGTAGGTCCCCTAAAAAGAAACAGAGGCCGTCAATGGCCGGCCACCCAAGGGCCAGAACCAGCTCTCCAGCCCTTCCCTACCGTGTGTCCCTTACCTTTGAATTCCTCGACAAGCGGTGTTAGATTGTAAACAAATCCCAGGTAAGACACCCATAGGTCCTCGAGCTGGTTGTGTTCCGCTACTTCTGACGGCGTGAAATACCGACGTTGAAAATTATCCAAGTCTGGCCCGGCTACTAGGCCCCGGCGCGGCATGGCTCCTGGTCTACAAGAGGCACAGGCTCCCTCAGCTACCTTCTCGCTCCTCCGCAATCTTAAAACTATCAGGTCCAAGAACTACCTGAAGTGCGTTTGTCGCTGACATGGAAACCATTGTCCCTTTCCGGCCACCGGCCACAGTAGTTAGTTATACGTAAGTAGGGCGGGGTTTGGGCTGCGCGTGTCCACCGGAAGCATTCCGGATTCCGGCTTCGAGCCTACTGTGGTTGAATTCATTCTTAGAGGAAATGAAGACAGTCCGTTTCATAACGGAGTGTAGGCTAGATGAGTTAGGGGTAACAGAAAGTATCGACGAGGAGACTAGAATAGAGGGTTTTTTAATCACCAGATTTCAGGCGTTTAAAAGCTGTTTAAGCAATTGCAGGTAAAGTTCTCGCGATATTCTTCTCGTAGCCCAGTAGGCATGTAGGGACCTGGCATGAAATAAAATCTCGCGAGATCTGCAGTGGCGGAACCGGAGGCGAGGAGGAATTGTGATCTCACGAAAGCGCTTGGGAGCACTCGCGAGATCTGACGCGCCGATCCCCCAAAACGCTCTTAGGAAGTTTAAGGCCCAAAAGAGGTCCCAGGGCCAATGGCCGGAGCTGGGCCGACCATGCTACTACGAGAGGAGAATGGCTGTTGCAGTCGGCGTCAGAGCAGCTCCAGCGCCGGGGTTAGCGTGGGCTTGGTTTCTGGACGAGCAGTCGGGGAGCGACACCGGGCGGGGAGGGGAAAGGGGGTGGCGAGGTTGGAAAGGAGAACTACAATTCCCAGCAGCCCACGGGCTTCTGGCAGCGCCGCGAGGGCAGCTGGGAACTGTGGTTCCTTGGGCGTGCTGCCGATCCTAGGTGTCTGAGTGCTTGTCCTGCCCTAGCAGGACTCTGATGGGGAACAGGAGGACTCGCCGGCCACGCGTGCACGGCAGCAACTAGAGGCATTGCTCAACAAGACCATGCGTATCCGTATGACAGATGGAAGGACACTAGTCGGCTGCTTCCTGTGCACTGATCGCGACTGTAATGTCATCCTGGGCTCTGCGCAAGAGTTCCTCAAGCCTTCTGGTCAGTGTCCAGGGAATACACACCTACCTCCTCGGGAATGCGGCGGAAATTCACTGCAAGGCATTTCCTCTTGCAGGCCTTACTGCACCCCCTTATTTTCTGGGGGCGAGACGGATGTTTGCCTGCTGTTCTGATACTGACTTTTTTTTTTTTTTCCAGATTCATTTTCTGCGGGCGAACCCCGTGTGCTGGGTCTGGCCATGGTACCAGGACACCACATCGTTTCTATTGAAGTCCAAAGGGAGAGTCTGTCGGGGGGCCCGTATCTCTGACCACAATTGCACTTCTCTTTGAGACCATTAAACCCTATGACCAAAGTGGCCTGTGTCTGTGTGTAGGTCCAATGTCAGGGGAGGGCTAGCACACCCCACCCTTAGAGGTTCATCAGAGTTCAGGAGCTTCCTCAACCTGCCCCAATGCCTAGAAGAACCAAACCCTCCCTCAAGTTAGGAGCTTAAGGCAGCAGGCCCTAGGGTGGGCCCCTCCATCTTCCCTCCCACGCTCCTGCTTCAGTTTCTAGCGGGAAGCGGTGTCATCCTGCCCCGGAAGATCCATTGTTTCCCACCCCGGCCTGGCAACACTCAGTTCCTTTAAGCTGGGGTCAGAGAACGGGCTCGGGTCCCCAAGGGGAGCTGGGTAGGCAGCCGAAACAAGGCCCTCTCTGCGCTATTAATGGGGAAGTGACTTTGGGGTCAGGGCCAGACAACTCTGGGGTCTGATCAGGAAGAATGGACTAATGCGATAAGGAAAAGGCAGGATGCTGAGAGATGCTCTCTGATTTGCCCATTTGTAGTCTTGAGGATTCGTTTCCTACTCCTGAGCCCAGTGCAGGAGCGATTGGATATGTGCCACCCCTGTATTCACAGAGTGCATTCATTTTATAATTTTTTTTTATTATTTGTGATGGCTTCTCTCTTATTTGTGTGAGCCCTGTCCCTCAGTCCTGTAAATTTTGGAGGAGCTGCACCAGCAAAGGAAGGCACAAGGTCCAGCTCTCTTATTTACAATAGGGAAGGGAAAGAAGATGTGCAGGGTCCAGCCCAAACGTTCAGGAATCAAATGTGAATGACGTTTCTGGGACATGGGAATTTTCGCCAGCTCTACGTCCACATTCAGCTGTTCCATCAAAGGGATGGTAGGATCCGGCTCAGGCCGCGGTAAGGAACCGGCTTGGGCAGTACACCCCTGGGCTTGTTTCAAGTCCTTGAGAGACCAGGAGGGCAATCGACAGGATTCTTGACTCTAAGCACCTCAGACCCAGACCTTTCCCGGTGTGGGAACAGACCGAGAACCTGGTGAGACTGGGATTTGCTTCGGCTGTGGGATGCGCCGGCGCCTGTAGAGGGCTCGGCTGTAGGGCACGAGGCAGTCGGCCAGGCGGAGGCGCAGGCAGAGGCGGCGGTAGGTAGCCAGGGCAAGGACAAGCAACGGCACGAGCAGTAGGAATCCAGTGACCAACAGGGCTGTGAAGCCTGGGTCCCGCAGATGCGAGGTGCAAAGGGGTGCCTGAGAGCGCAGAAACTGTGCGGATAAGAGACATCAGAATGGGCCACTCTGCCCAGGAGGAAACAGCCCAAGTGGGGATGCAGTGGCTCAGACACCCCCCCACCCCCGCCGCCCACACACCACTCACGCATACCCCTTGGTATGCTTACCTGGGAGTGGCAGAGAAAGCCGAAGCCTAACATGATGACAGCAGGTAGCAAGATGGTCCCCAGCACCAGTGCCAGCAAGAGGAGATTGAAAACAGCCACCAGCAGATTCTGAGCCGTTACTAGCACTGCACAGGCCCAGCAATCTAGGGGATCCCGAGGCTCTGGGCCGCCAGCGAGAACGGGGCGCTGGGCTCCGGGGACCTCCGCCATGGCCTGGTTGGTTCCCGCCCCACACGACTGCAGTCCTTATAGCCCTCTTTCCTGCCCCTCCCCCGGGGCAGTCTCTCTGCACCCCGCCCCCCACTACCTTATCCTGGAATGCGGCTCTGGGATTAGGCATCCCCATCCTAAGGGGCAGACTGTGGGTCTGGACATTCCACAGGCTCCTCTGAGGAGGGGCTCCCCACCTCCGGAGGCTGCATCGCCCTCCCCTTAGCTCCTCGACCCTTCAACTGATATGCTTCACAGCCATCATCAAAACACAAGGGTCTCTTTTTTTTTTTTCCTGCTTTTATTTTTAATAATATTCTCACACAAAAATCACCGAAAATAGGGTAGGAATGGGAAGCCCCCCTCTGCCCCTGGGGCAGAGAGACAGTGCAGTGCGAGGGGGCGGGACTGTAAACCCCCCCACCCCTCCGCAGCCCCAGCGGGGGGGAAAAAAACCGAACTAAGAAAATGAAAATAAAGCCCCAGAGAAAATCACCCCAGGGTGTCCCTGCCCCAGAGAGGCCCTGCCCTGGGATGTTTCACGCCTTAAAAAAGGTGTGTGTGTGTGTGTGTGTGTGTGTGTCCAATGTTTTTAAAATGGCCGAGGCTGGGGAGGACAGGGTTTCTTTTCCTCATAGTTCTTTAAAACTTTTTATTTTATTTATTTATTTTTTTTACAAAATACCATTTCAGTTCCCACTTCTTCCCCTACAGTACAGGAGTCGCTCACCCTCAGGTGGGGTCGGGGTTGGGTCGGGAGTGGGGGTACTGGTCCAAGAAAGTGCAGGACGTAGGGGAGGGGAGCAGGTTTGAGCACCATGAGAGCCCGGCTGGAGCCGCGGGCGGGCGGAGACAGACGGGCCAAGCCCGGACATACTGGGGCGCAGGGAAGGCCCAGGAGTGGGCCTCCCAAAGAGGCAGGAGGGATGGCTTGGGGATGTAAGAGGTCGGGTTTTCCCAAAAAAAGAGAAAAAAAAAATGAATAAATAGAGGTGAGTGGGACTGTTATAAATTAAAAACCAAAAAACAAAAAGAACAAAAATACGAATCATAACCAAGTGAATAAACAAGAGACATATACAGGGATCACAGCTAGCATTGGAAGTAAAAAAAAAAAAAAAAAAAAAAAAAAAAAGGAGGTCCAGGGGTAGGGGTAAAGCCCATAGAGAGAATCTCATTAAAAACCTCGGCTGCCGAACGTCTATGTACACAACGAGCCGCGAACGTCTGCGCCGGCGGGCGGCGGGCGGGCGCGCGGCGGGCAGGCTTGAGGGAACCCGTATGTGACCCCCGCCGCCGCCGGAGCCTGGTCCTTGTGTCTGTTGCTAGAAAGGCCAAAGTCGGTGAGGGGAGGCGCTGGTGGGCGAGAGGCTGCCAGCCCCCTCCCCGTCTCCCATTTTTTTTCCTTTTTTTTTCCTCGTATTTGTTAAAAAAAAAACATTTTTTTTTTCTTAATAAATTAAGTGAGGGGAGCTGCCAATAGGGTGGAAGGGCTGGGCCCGACCCCCTTCCCGGCCAGAGGCGGGACCTAGGTCCAGCCCAGGCGTGTGCTGGTGGCCCCGCCGCGCCCAGCGTGGGCGGGCGAGCGGGGCGTCCGGCCTCATCGAGACGTGCTGGCGGGAGCCTGCGGGGAGAAAGTGGGCAGCTTCAGTGGTGGGCGGATGGGGACCGGCCGCTCCCGCGCCCCCTCTGGAGCCCAGGCGCTCGCTCTCACCAGTGTGAAGGCATCGTAGGCCTGCGCCAGCTCCTCCGTGCGGTACTGCTCTAGCACCACCACGCCCTGTAGGCCCGCGCTGCGACGGCGCGCACAGCCCTCGCAGTGCACCAGGTACGTGTTTCGGCTGCCATTCTCACTTGTAACGAACAGGATGTTGAACACCTCCACCTGGCCAGGAGAAAGCGGCTGTCACTAAGAAGTCACTACTACTGTTAGGTCTCTTCCAGGCAGGGGGAAGAGCTTGCACACTTACGTCGCATTCGTTGCAGTAGTAGGCAGGCTCGTCTTTGACACGGCCTTGGTAAGCGATCTTCTTCCCTGCCCGCACCAGGCTCTCCCGCTGTACCTGACAGTGCTTCATTGACTGCAGGAGGCAGAACCTGAGCAAGACCCAAAGGGTGGGTGTTGAGACAAGGCTCCAGCGGGGTGCCAAGGCTGGAGGATGGCAGATGGGCAGGGGTGGAGCTCCAGAGACCCTAGCCCCACGGACTTCCCTGGGCAACCCTCCCTTTCTTTTCGTTTCTGAGTTGCATTTCCCGTCTTGAATATGTCACACTTGACATTTCAAGGTTTTGTGTGTGTGTTTGGACCACAGGAAACAACGGCTATGAGATGAGAGCAGGGCTTCTGTCATGTCCCCAGCACAGTGACACTTAAGGTCTTAAGGACATGCTGCAGACGCAGGGGAAGAATGGGGAGCCAGGAAGAACAAGGGTGGGGAACAAGCCAGGTGGGACGGGCTGGTAACCAAACAGGGGTCTCACTTGATCATCTTGAACAAGTCAGGATCGCTGATCTTGACCGTTCGAGCGACGTTCCAGGACACATGAATCATGGGCACAATGGACTTGACGTTCTTCACCTCGTTCCACTCATATCGCTCCAGGGCCAGCTGGTACTGATAGGCTGTAGGCCAGAGGAAGTCATGCAGGGGTCTCAACCAGCCCCCGGCCCCTTCTTCCCTCAGACTCTGATTCTCCAGACCCAGTTTTCCCCTCCAGGGTTCGCTCCTCATACGTACCCCATGATGACCCGACCCCAGCCTCTTACCGGTGAGGGGCCCCACGTTCCAGGCAATGTTGTTGCACCAGCCGGTAGCCTGCACCCAATGTACAGTCCCTGCATTAATCCACACAAGGTCTCCAGGGCGCTGCACGAAGCGGTAAACAGGAATATTGGACGCATAGAGGTCATCCAAGATTGGCCACCAGGAACCAGTCAAGTAGTCCACACCATGCCTGTGGAGAGGGCAGTCACAGGGTCAGGTGGGAAACCCAAGGACCCGAGGTGATAGGGTGACTTGCAAGGGGTGATGCGCACCGGTCGCAGAAGGCGCTGATGGTCTCCCAATAGTGCTCATGTACCGCGAACCACTCGCAGTCCCCAGGGCCAATGTTGATGTTGACTGAGCAGAAATTGTTATTCTCTTGGTGGCCTGCAGAGGGAGATAGAACGTCACAGAAGGTCTGATGCAGGCGAGCAAGGAGCGACAACCACGCCCTTTGCCCTCATTGGCTAAGGCCTAAGAGTGCGCGCAGCCAGCACAGTACGCATGCGCAGTGGAAAGCACACCTGGCGTTCGGCTGCCAGGGACCTTCATGTATAGCTGCACGGTGTTCATGCCCAGGATGGTGTGGCCCACGTGGCTGAGCATGTTGCCTGTGGATGTTACCCGCATGAAGGCGGGCAGTTTCAGCAGCTCCTGTAGCTGTGGCTTCCACCTGTGGACACAGGAATGCCGACGAAATTAAGAGGGTGTCCCAGACCAGTACCTAGCAGGGTTGCATCCCAGTTTCACTGGTCTAGCCTCACTGACCTCTTGGCATCAGACAGGTCGATGTTAGTGCCAAACTTGATGATGTGATGGTTCTTGGGGTCCGGTGCACTGCTGCTGGGGCAAAAATCACAGACAGGTTGATGGCGAGCCAAGGGAGGAGAGAGAGAGAAGCAGGGAGGGACAAACTTGTACTTCACCTGGGAGAGGTTCCTGTAGTGCTGTCTGGTTCCTCGGATTCCTCATCCTCACTCTCCCTCTCCTCCTGCTTGGTCACACAGGTACGTGGGTCAGTGACTTCCTGAAGCCCTGACCCAGTAAGCCCAGCACCCTTACTCCCTCTTGTGCCTGATCCTCACCTGCAGTGACTCCTGGAAGGACGAGGCCTGGTACTGTGCGTATTTAGCGATGGTGGTGTGGGAACGGGAGCTCTCACAGGGCCAGATTTGTCTGGTACCTGTCAGGTCCCAGTTCTCGTCTGAGGGCTGCTGTACTTGGGTACGGACCTCCACCGTATGTTCACCGCTCGCCTCCACCAGAGTCTTGGTGGAGAAAAGGCCTAAGTCTGAAAGGAGTGCCAAACAAGATGTCAGTCAGGTCAGAGGCTCAGCTCACCCCTTTCCTTCCAGGCCAGGGCTCTGACGACGTGGACAGAGATTTGGCAGAATTCAGCACCAAGGAATGGGCACGAATCACAATCCTAGGAAGCTGACGAGGCTGCCTCCTTCTCAGCCCCTTTCTGCAACTACTTCATGCCTCAGGTCTCTCGCCTAGAATTCTTAGGCATTCATATGCCCACATGCTAGAAAACCAATGAATGGCTCAAGTGAAAGATTTAGTCGAGCTTCGAGTACCTCCCAAATGACTCCCTGGGAGGAGAGAATGTCCAGGTATAAAGGACACGGAATTGATTTTTATGTTTCTTCATTGTTTCCTCTGGTTTTATACTGCTTAAAATTTTGCATTAAAAAAAGGAAAAAAAAAAAACTAACCATGGATGAGAAGTAGTCTATAATTCATTCTAATTCTCTTTTGTTTGTTTTGTTGTTTTTTACAGACCAGACAGGGTTTCTCTGTATACCCCTGGCTGTTCTGGAACTCACCAGGCTGGCCTCAAACTCACAAAGATCTACCTGCCTCTGCCTCACTGCTGGGATTAATGGTGTGTGCCAGCCCTACCTGGCCACTCTTTTCTTTTCTTTCTTTTTCTTTCTTTCTTTCTTTCTTTCTTCTTTTTAACTTATTTTGTTACTCTTTTTTCCCCCTCTTCCCCTTCTCCCTCTTGCTCCGGCCCATAGGTTCCTTATTATTTGTTTCTCATTATGGACGGTTGTGAGCTACCATGTGGTTGTAGGATTTGAACTCATGACCTCCGGAAGAGCAGTCGGTGCTCTTCACTGCTGAGCCATCTCACCAGCCCCAGTCTTTTCATTCTTATTCACTAAGAAAGTTAGAAGAGCCGGGCGGTGGTGGCACATGCCTTTAATCCCAGCACTTGGGAGGCAGAGACAGGCAGATTTCTGAGTTCAAGGCCAGCCTGGTCTACAGAGTGAGTTCCAGGACAGCCAAGACTATACAGAGAAACTCTGTCTCGAAAAATCAAAAAAAAAAGTATGTTAGAAGAGTGAATCTAACCCCTCCTGAGGTCTATTTCCCATGTGTCCACTGCTGAGGACAGAAATGACAGATGAGAGAACACCTCAAGGCTGGTTGACACACCACTTAGCACCCCTCAAACATGGCCTGCGTGACAGAGTGAGCTCCTTCACTGTGGAAATTCTCTAAGCATGGAGGTGGTTCTCGAAGGGTCCCGCAAACTACAATCCTTACAGCCTTGTACATACTTTCTCCCCAAACTCACTGAGCCGAAGTGAACCAGCCAGGCCCCTGATGACGGTGATGGGGTTCCGGGGGTCTGTACAGAACTGTAGCAGGACCGGCGAGAAGGCATCTCGTTTGCTCTCCAACTGAGACAACCAGGAGACAATGGGGTCAGAGCCATTTCCCAGGCTCTAAGCACCCCAATTCAACCCTTCTGGAAAGGGTGGCTCTGTGGACAGACAGCATACGTACATAGATGCTGGGGGTAGGGGGGTTGAGTTTTTCCCGGGGCAGCTTCTCCTCAGTGTTGATCTTGGGTTTCACAGACTGGGCAGGGGACAGGTAGGACTCTCGGAATTTCCCTTTCACCTTGGCATTCCTGTGAGAAGACCATAGAATGAGGTCAGGAACATGGGGTAACGAGCACAAGCCTAGCCCCAGGACAAGTGCGGCAGCCTCCGAACTCACTTGCTGGCACGCATGACATCGGCGGCACAGTGGCTGATGGTGAGGTCTGCCATGCGCAGCCGCCGCTCTTCCACCTCAGAGGCGATAAAGGTCTCCTTGTCCCCACTTTCCACCTTGATGAGCCTGATCTTCAGCTCCTTGGGAGGCCCCTCACTAAGTGACCGGAGCTTCAGCATATCTGCCCGGCTCACACCTGGAGGCCCCGGAGCCTCCTCACGAGTCTTCTTCCCAGGGACAGGAGCTGATGGGGGTGTTGGCTGAGCAGCGGGTGCAGGAGCAGGCGGGGGTGCTGGAGCTGTGGGTGTCTTGACTTTGGAAACCCCACCGACATCGGGCCGGGCCTTCTCCCGGCCCTGGATCTCCTCACTCTGCAAGTCGAGGTTCCCCAGCACCCTTCGGCTTTTTTCTTTGGGAGCCTTGGCCTTGGCCTTGGCCCTCCCCTCGCGGGGTCGTCGACCCACACTGTCCCTACAGGCCCGCCTGTGCCGCCGATGCTCCTTTTGACGACGCTTGCCACTACCTGGACCTGCTGCTGCTACCGCCACCCCCCCACTCTCCTCCTTGGCCTGCGCAGGCGGCGGCTGTGGCTCAGTCCCACTGTCCACTGGGTCTGCCGTGTCCACTGGGTTGATGGCACTCCGGCCCACCCGCTCTACAAGGGTCTCACAAGCCCGACTGATTTCTTCTAGCACCTCAGACTCAGAACGAGCAGGGGGCAGCGGCAGAGGTGGGGGCAACTGGGCAGGGGTCACGGGGCCTGGTGCTGGCTCTTCACCCGCCCTGTGCTCCCGGGCCCAAGGCCCGCCTGAGGTAGAGAACTGAGATGACGAGGAAACCGAGGGCTTGGGGGAGCCCTGGGCACTAGGGGCCACTGAAGTGGGTGGTGGGGCGGTAGCACCTGATGCAGGACTAGGGGAATACTGAGTGGCGGGCACGGACCCGGGCCTGGTTGAGACGGCTGCTCCAGTCCCCCGGTAACAGTACTTTTGTCCCTCAAGAACAGAGGCCAACGATTTGAGCAGGCTGGCTGGGCTGGCTGGTGGAGGTGGTGGGGGCTGTGGCTGGGGAGGTGGAGGAAACTTGGCTAGAGGCGGTGGTGGTGGTAGGGCTGGTGGTGGCTTCTTCTCCTCTTCTTGGGTGGTGGTGGTGGTGGTGGTTGTGGTGGTGGTGGCGGTGGTGGGGGCAGCAGTGGTGGTGGCTGGGGCTGTGTCACTGGGAAATGGAGGCTGTAGAGATGCAAAGGGCTCTTTGAGTGGGGGTGGGGGAGCCACGCCTGCCTCCTGCTGCTGCTGCTGCTCCTCCTCCTTCCGAATGGATTCATCCAGCATCTTCATGATGTTTGCCAGCCCATCAGGTAGGATCTTGAATTCGGCTGGCTCTTCAAACTGGTCCTCCAGCGGAGTGGGTGGGAAATCAAAGAGCCTCGGGCCTCGGGCAGGCAGCTCTCCAACCCCAGGTGGCACAGGCTGGGGGGCTTTACTCACAGGGCCTGGGGGTGGCCCCTGCCCCACCTCGGGGGTCTTTGGGAAGGAGACCCTGGGCCGGGGGCTCTCCGAGCGCCTGAAGCTTCCTGAGGTATTTTGGTGGCAGGAGGAGGGAGGGGCTGGAGGCAGGGCAAGAGTCAGTGGTGGAAGAGGTGGGTCCTGGGGGCTCAAGGTTGGGCTGGATGGCCTGGGGAGGGGGTCTATACTTCTGGCCAGATAGGAGGGTGGTGGAAAGGGCACCGGCCCAGTAGGACTACTGCTGTGGCTGTTGCTGCTGCTGCTGCTGCTGGTGGTGGTTGGGGGAATGGGAGGGTTATGCGAATCCTGAGTGCCCACAGAAAAGCGGGGGTTTGGAGGCCCCAAGAAGCCATCACGGTGGGGAAGGGGTGGGGGAGGAGGACGGGGAGGTCCCTCAGCACCAAAGAAGAGCTCCCCTAAGATCTCTCCATCCTCTCGGGCTGCACGGCAGGCTGAGCCCTTCATCCAAGCAGGGGGCGGTGGAGGGCGCAAGAGGCGAGGACATGGGGGTGGAGGGGATGATGGGGTCCCAGGGGGTAGGGATAAGTGGGGCGTGGCAGCAGGGGCCGTCAAAAATGGTTTCCGACTGCTGTGTGCGGAGGGACCCAGGCGGGCCTGGTGAGGGGATATCTCCAGCGCAGGGTTTTGGTAATGGTCAGCGCCAGGCTGCAAGTGGAGAAAGGGGAGGTCAGTGTGCTATTGTGGCCCCTCAGACAATGTCACCCACCTTCAGCCCAATGTCATAACATACAATGCCTGGGCTTGGCTCCACACCCCGAAGACCAGTGTTGTTACTGCTACTGCTGCTGCTGCTGCTGCTGCTGGTGCCGGGGAGGCCAGGGGGCCGGGAAGGGGCGTAAGGCACGCAGGCGGTAGATGCTGCTGGTGAAACGCTGGAGTCCATCCGCGACCTCTGAACTCTGCTCTCTCTAAGGTCACTTCCGGGGGGACGGGTGGCAGGCAGGCAGCCATGGCTCTCTGCTCCTGGGGGTCGGGGACCTGGACCAAGGGGTGTGTTGGGGACCAGCCGATGGCTGGGCGGATGAGCGGAGTAGGCGGGAGCTGGGTATGGATATGAATGAGGCATCGAGTGCCGCTGCTCCTAAGGGAGATGATCGAGGTTACAGTGAGCAAGGGAAAGACAGAATTCACAAGGGGAAAAGGTAACAGGTACTGACAAGGGGCTCACCTGGCGCTCTGGCGGCGCTGAACCCTTGCGCTCGGGGCCCCAAGCATCTCCATGCAGGGTATTCCACAGCCCTGGCTTAGTCAGCTGAAATGGGGGGCTAATAGCCAGGCCAGGCAGCGGTGGTGGTGGAGGGGGTGGTGGTGGTGGTGGAGGCGGTGGGGGTGGGGGTGGTGGAGGGAGTGGCAGACCTGGGGGAAGGCCAGCCTAGAAGAGAAGAGAAAGTGAAAATCCTACTCCTTGCCCCAGGGCATCCACTCTGCCTGCTGACCCATGTACAACCTCCCTACCTGTTCAGAGCTGCAGCCTCTCCTGCGCTTGCCTCCAGGGCTAAGGCCCTCCTCTCCTGAGGGGCCTGAGAGGGCTGCAGGAGGCATAGGCTGGACCACGGGGGGTTCAGCAGATCTCTTCACTGGAGGGCCCCCTCGCTTAGCCCCATAGTTCCGTTTGTGCTAAAAAAAAAAAGAGAGAGCCATGGTGGCATGAGCATAGCCAGCTGCATGTGACCCCCTTCTCTCAGTCACTTACTCAGCCTCACTCACCTCAAGGTGCAGCAAATTCCAGACTTGCTCCAGGGGAGGCAGGACCTTGGCTCTGTGCTGACAGGAACCGGCATGAAAGTTCCAGAGCTGGGCCTGGGAGGGGCAAAGGGCAAAGGGCAGAGGAAGATTAATTGGGGACATTGTGCTAGAAGGCACAACTTAGCCACCTAATGTCCTGCCTCGTCCCACCTGCTGCAAGCGGCCAATCCGGGGTCCCAGCTCGGCGAAGCTTCCTCCATAGCGAAGGGCCCTATGGTAGCAGCATACGGCTTCCTCACTGTCGTGCTCTGATTCATACAACTGTCCAAGCTGTTCCCACAACCCTGGCTGCGCTGGCTCCCGGAGCAATGCCTGGACACAGCCATGTAGGGATTCCAACTTCCCGTGAAGGGGTCTTGGGGTGGGTGTCCTACAGAGTGGAAGGAATTGGGGATCATCAGGCTTGGGGAAACCTTTAAGGCCCCAATTTCCCTCCAATCCTAGAACTTTGGAATCCCCCACTTACCCAGGAGCATAATAGGGTTTGTTAGGGTGCCCGGAGCTACTGCCATGAGATGGGGGTAAAGGAGCTGAGAGTGGGGGCTGCCCAACGCTGGCAGAGCATCTGTAAAGAGAAAGGCTCTGTTAGGTACTGCCAGAATCACGCTTCCCCCTAGAATGGAGTAGTCAGAGGGAAGAGCAGATGAGACTGGCATCTGGACCCACAACAGAACAGAAACTCGTGGAAAATGACAGCAATGGACAGAGAAGACTGGGAGAGAAATGCCTGGAGATAAAGCCACATTCTCACCTGCCTCCGGGCAGCCATGAGCTTCGGGGAGGAGGATGGGGTGGGCAGGAGCTCCAAGCCCCAGCACAGCTCAAGCCCCCAAGGGCAAAGGCTTCCCGTGCAGAGCGGGCCCCTGGAGGGTCCACTGCCCGATGCATCCAGCCTAAATCAGCGACAAGAGATCATGCTCTAACAGGGAAGCAAAAACCTTCAGCCATGTTTTCAGCCAAACCTGTTCCAATCTTTCCCTTACCAGGTCAGCAGTGGCCCCAGGAGCCCTGGAGATGGGGCACGGCCCCCTGCCCCAGCTCTCTGGCACGATGGTCCAGCTCCAACTGCCCTTAACAATAGTGCCCACTGTTTCCAGGTGACAGTCTCTGGCCTTCTGCAACCAATTCTACAGAGAGAAGAAAAGAGTGTACTGAAGTTGCCAACACAGCGAGGGCCCAAAGGCTGATCTGAACTGTCAGTGCAGGAAGACTGAGGGCAAGGCGCCAGGACAGACATCAGCATCAAGAGCCCCTAGAATCGCGCAAGTGGGTAATAGGAATATGGCACAAATAGCGGGGAGTCAGCGACGGTTAACAACCCAGCCACTGCACTGTTTGACAGGCTCCCAATCCTGGGCCACTAGGGCGACCTACCGCGCGCCTGCTTACCCAGCCTCCGTGGGAGCGTCCTCTCACAGCTTCAAGAGCTTCAGAAATTTAGCCAATCACAAGACTTCTCTATCCACAGAAAGCCAATCATCACCCTTGTCTCCGCCTCAGTAACAGCCTAGCAGGAACCAATAGGAGTAAGGTTAGCCGGGCACTGAGCGGCCTCAGGAGGAGGGGCGGCAGGGCCGGTCAGACAAGCTCACCCTAGGGTGACCCCGATGTGACCCCAAGGTTCCCACCTAGGGTCCACATCTCTGATCAGAAACTGGTAGCCCTCAGGGCAGTAACAGCAAGCTAAGACTGAGAGTGAGGAAACCATTCACGAGCCGACCTGAGGGCAAGCCTCACACATCCACCGAACTGGCAATGGTCCCCGCCAGACTGTTCAAGTTGTCCTCTGCCTATCCACCCCAAGGACGGACAGCAGACCAAGGCGAAACGCAGACAAAGGCATCACTAGCTCTCCTTACTTCACATCACTCAGCGATTGACTCTCCACTCGATCACCCCGGTAGAAATCTCGCAATCAGCAAATCCAGCACCCAGGCCCTCCCGCGCCTCTATCAGAATGCTCCACCTCCAGCGCCTGACCCCGTCCTATATCATGGTCAAGTCCCCAGTCTCATACCAAGTTCCTCCAGCTCCTCCACTTTCCCCGGCTCTGAGTCTTCAGTATCGGTCGACCCCCTCAGCCAGTTCCCCCAGCCCTCTAACTTCTGGGAAGCTGCGCACCGTGGAGTGGCGGCCCCTCTCGCGTGGCTCCTGTATCCTCTGTGCCCTTTCCCTGCCGGGGCCACGCGGTTCCCCACGGCCCACGTGGCCCCCACCCCCCCCAAGGGAGGGGGGATTTCGGGGGTTGCCCGTGACGTGGCTACTTGCGCAGCGGAAGCGGTGTGTGTAAGGGGGGGGGGGTCCTTCGGGAGGGAGAGGAGGGCGGGGCCCAACAGGCAGTGACATCACCCCTGTCCCACTCTCACCGCCTACTCCCTTAAAGAACACAGAACCCGTTTCACTTCCTCCTTCACGCCACCCCCCTCCCCTTTACTCCTTTCCCGTCGAAGCTGAACCCACAACAGGCACAGTACTCCCCTTTCCTAGTCACGTTCCCTTTAATCCTAGCTTTGCCTTCTCAAATCTTAGAGCCCAGAAGCTGCTTCCCTGCGCATACCCCAGGTCCCGGCAGGTAGGGAGCCTACTCTGCTCCCGGGATCGGTCCATTGAGAGTCTAGAGTACAAAGACCGGCGAGAGGCTAGTGTCGAGTACAAAGCCGCGGGGGCGGGGCTAGCGCTCCAGCTGGAGAAAGCGCCGGGCAGGAAGCCGGGGGAGAGCGAGCGCGCGGCGAGGGGTTGGGGGCGGCTGGAAAGTTCGCCTTGGCCGAGAAGTCTGCACCGGGAGGAAATTTCCAGCCAGCCCACAAAGGCAGAAGGGTTTCTGGCGAAAACTGTCTTTCCTCCCGCTGGGGGCAAGGTCATCTGTACGTGAAATGTGCTTGGACCCGACAGATCCTGCAGGCTGCTCCGGTCCGGTCCCCGGGAGGACCTTGCGTTCCGCGGACTACTCGTTCACGCGGAGCTCCGGTCAGAACTCTCTTTAGGTTGCAGTCTGTCAGTTACCAATCCCTGGGACGCGTACAACGCTAAACTGTGGTCAAGTGCAACCCAACCTGAGTGCCCCAATCAAGCCCTGCGGGGGTAGAGAAACCAGTCATAGACAAACGGCAGCTCGGGGTACCAGATGTCAAAGAAGCAGATCCCGGCTAAGGAAGCGGTGCCCAGAACTCTGCTAGTTACCAGGAAATGCAGCTTCCCCTTCTGCGATGATGACACTTCCCCTTTCCCACGGGGAACTGACTCAGCTTTCCCTAAACTAGAGAGTTCCGTCCCTCCAGCCGTCTTGATCTTCAGCCTTTATCCACAACCTCCCACGACGACACCATGGACTACAGAGCGCTCCAGAACAAAACTTCCTGTACCCTAAGCACGATCTCGCCAACTACCACGAATCGGTGTCCCCCACCAGGGACACAGGCGCCTGACTTCCCATCCGCCCCACGAACAAAGCCTTTCTCAGGGTCTGAATCAGGCTTGGGGTGGGGGGGGAGTGAGTCACAACGAAAACCATCCCCCGTTCCCACTGACTCAGCCCCCGCCTCCCTCAACTCACACAGACACACAGTCAGAGGCAGACACAACTCCTCAACCCACATACTGCTCACCACGGGTCCCGCGGAATTTCCCCTCGGTCTCCCTCACGGCCCCACCCCGCGCTGGGCAGCCCCGCCGCCGCACTCACACCTGTTCCTCAGTCGCCGCCGCCGTCGGCTGCCTCGCCGTCCACTCTCACCTCCACTCTCGCTTTGAGGCAGGAATGGCCCTCCCCGACTCCCAGTGCTCATACTAACCAAGGGGAGGGGACAACCAGGGACAAGCACAAAGACAGACACCCACAGACTCCTCGAAGACAGACGGGAGGCAGACGCACACGTCCAGGGCCAGGCTGGATGGCCGACACACTTCTGAGGCTGACAATCCAGCCTTCCCAACCCGACCTACAGCCCCCAAAAGCCGGCCGCCCAGAAAGGGTTAATTCCACTTGAGTCGAAACCACGCCCTCTCCATCCGGGCACTCCCGGTAAAGCCAAGCTCCGCCTCCCGCATCCGGGATCTGGACTCTAGGACTTTAACCGACCCCCCCACACACACACACCTCCCTTAGTCCCAGGAGAGAACTACTCCATCAATCACACCCACTTAACTCTCTCTGGGCTTGGGTCAGAAGAGCCCCTCCGCGCAGCTCACGGAACGCGGGGTATAAGAGGGACGCTTGGCACGAGGCCTGCGACCCGCAAGCAGACACTGGACGACCAAAGACACCAGACCCCGCAGAACGATTTTTCCTGAACATGCATTTAAGCCAGCACGCACCGGCTCGAAGGTGGGGCGGATCCAGGACCGACCCCCGCGGGTCCCATTCCTTCACAGTCTTCTTTCTGCATGGCGGAAAGCTACTAAGTTGCCGGCTCGCTTCTCACCTGGGAGAGCCGGTGGGAGAGGGAGGGCCGCGGGCTGGGGCTCCGCAGTGACTCAGCCACCCGGGCAGGCCGCCCGCCCGGGATTCCCTTCCCTAGCCTTCCCCCGCCGCCGGCCCCTCCCCGCCCCCATCGAGAAGTGACAGTGCTTGCCCCGGCGCGCTGGCCCGCTATGTGTCACTGCGGGTGTTTGTGTCTGCCTCTGACTGGGCGTTGTGTTCACCAATCAGTCTAACAGGGTCGACTGTGTGTGGGTCTTGGTGTCTGTTTGCACCTGCATATCTGCTCATCTTGTCTCCCTCTGTGCCTGTGTCTGGCGCGTTCCTGTCATTATCCCTGTCTACATGACTCTGCTAGGCTGTCTCTTGTCTGTGTGTCTGGTTGGCTCCTGTCTCAGTCTTTTGTCTGGGTCTGCCTCTGCAGCACTGTGGCGATCACGTGTGTCTGTCTGTGCACATGCCTTTCTGTGCTTTCTTCCACGTTCTCAAAGCCAGGGGAACGTCGGAGCCAGGCTTGAGGGATTCTCCTTACCCCCCTGGATCCTGACTTACTGGGTCAGTGGTCCTGCTTAGTCGATTATTTGGGACTCTGTCTGCCTTCAGTCAGGTTCAGCCCCATTCCTCCACATCCTCACTTGAACCCTCACAGCTTCCTGCAGTTATCATGATGCAAAGTGCTTATCATTTACCAAATGGTAGGCACTGTGTTTAAAAAAACAAAAAACAAACAAACAAAAAAAAAAAAAACACCTTTTACATTGACCTTTTAACTCTTCCCCAAAAACCTGGCAGAGGAGGGCCTTGATTACCCTATTTTGGGAACGAGGAAACAGGCTGGGGAAGGCTCGACAACTCAACCAAGATCATTCTGAAATGAGCGGACACGTGGGCTACATTTTCCACACTACTTCTGGCCTGTTCTCCCTCAGTTTTACCCTTGCCTGCTACCTCCTAGACCAGCCTTCCTCTGTTACTATCCCAAGTGTCTCATCCTCCAGGGTAGGTGTGGGTAGGAGGCAGCAGATCTCAGAAGCCGTAGGTTTCTTGGCAGTGAAGCATGACATTCCCTTAAAACATTCATTCAACACAAATCTACAAAGGCACCTCAATGTGCGAACTGTCACGCTAAACAGGACAGATAGGAAAAAATAGCCCTACTCAAGAAACCCAGTGAGCAATGGGGAAAAGCAATGAGGAATCCGAGAACTTTGGTTTCTGGCTTAGGGAAAATTCCCTTCTACTAGGGAGATGAAGCGGGCCTCGGGAAGAGAGCTGCCAGTAGCAGCAGGTCTGAGGAAAAGCAGGTGTTCTGAGTTAAGTGCACAAAGCAAATCTACGGTGATACTGTGCACCACAGAGAGAATGGGCCGAGGAGCACTCAGAGGCGATACGCAGGAGGCCGTAACATGGGCTAGCTCAGGGCAGTGGCTTGTAACATCTCCTCACATCAATTCCTAAGCACCCTTTCCACGAATGGGGGGAAATGCCTTCCCCTTCACAAGAAATTCCTCTGGGCTATCTCACAACTACATTCAGCTGGCAAGCCCTGGCTAGCTTTCTTCAGTCTGCAAATGAGTTAGTGGCAGCACTGGGGTGGGGGCTGAGAGGTTTTCAGGTGGTAGAGAGGCAAGTGAAGTACAGGGATAAACCATTCACAGGCGATAGAGGGGGCTCCATCAACGTGGAGGGCTGAACCATTCAAGCAGCACATGTTGGGGGGAGGTTCAGAGTTGGGCTGGACCATTCTGATGAGTGAGCATGAACCAGATCAGAGCAAAGATTTCCAAACATGCGGTGAAGAGTTGGACGTGGGGGACGGAGGTGACAGCAGCCAAGCTTACCAGATGGAGTTGGAAGTGGACTGTCTCATGGAACAAGCACTCCAGCAGTGGGTTACAGCAGAAGTGGGGTGGGTCCTATGGGCTACAGCAGAAGTCGTGGGGTGGGTCCTGCTATGAGGCTGACATGGTGCCTGGGGGAACCTAAAAGAAAACAATTTCAGTTAGAGATGGGATCTCCCAAGATAGAGGAGTTCCCTTCCTTCCTGGTCCCCCTCATTGAGAAACCAGGCTCTAGAGGTCAGATGAGATGGGAGATTCGGTTTCCATGGCAACCTGGAAAAAAGCCATCTTCCAACCTTTCCTTTAGGAAGCAGCCTGGTTCAGGTAGTAAGGAAGCATAGGGTGGCACCTCAGTACCAACCCACGTCGCCCTTTTCTGACTAGACTGATATTCTGGCTCAGGCCCAGCTACAGGGGACATCTACTGTCAAGCAACCTTAGTTCCTGCCCCCAGGGCATGTGGACCCTAGGCCTTCAGTTCTGCTACCTCCAACCCTAACAAGACACCAGATAGTCAACACCACCTTTTGGACTCTGACCCTTCCAGTTCCCTTAGGCTGGTGTAGGCAGGTTCTGGCAAGCGGCACAGGTGGTCAGACAAGATGAACGGGCCCAACAGGGAGGAGCCTTCTTCCTCCGCAAGAGCTGTGACTGGGCCTGAGCTAGGAAGTAGCCTCTGCAGCAGGCTCCCTCCATGTCACCTCCAAAACCATATCCTGTTTCCCCATCACCTCCTTCCTCCATGTGGCCCAAGGAGGTGACAGGGGCCCACTCTCTTCCCTCCTAATCCTTAGATACAAAGAGCTAGGTATATTACTACAAGTCTAGGGCCAAGACTCAGGTGTTGATAGCAGGAGTTAGGCCTCAGTCAACCCTCACCTCAGACTCACTCCTTGGGGACCAGTGTTTTCTCCAGGACCCAGACACACGGGCTCTCTACCTGGCCTCTCCATTTCCTGGCCTTCCAGCCCCCATCTTTCCCCCTGCCCCAGAGACTTAGGCCTCTGGCCTCCATGATGCAATGCACTGCAAGCTTTTGTGCCTGCTGATGACACTGCCCCCAGGGAAGTGTTATTTCTGACCTAAGCAAGGCCCTTAAGGAACAGTGGTCAGCAGCGAGCTGAGAAAACTGGATTGGCTAGGACCTTCTGGAGAAAAGATGCTAGAGGCTGGACCCTTCTGGACAGGGAAGCAAATTCAGGACTAAGGTGCTTACCCAGCAGTTGATAGAATTTGTGGCTACGGGGTAGGCTAGCCTATAGAGGGGGGGAGGGTTGCAGGCCAGACCAAGGGGGTCAGAAGGGTATGTGATGGGTGTCTGGACACCAGAGTGGGGGAGGGCCAACAGCCATTTAAAGGGCCAACCTCAGAACTTTAATCCCTTACCAGCCTTGGCCCCAAGCAGGAGGCTGTAATTCATCTGCCCAACAGCTGGGGTGGGGGTGGGGGGGCATGTGCATGAGGAGGAGGGGCTGGGGCCTTCTTGTGCAAAGAACCAAACAACAAAAGGGGAAGCTGAAGGGGCCAGCTCTAAAGTACCCAGGTCACCCTACTGACCTGCGGATCTGCCAGTGGCCCCCACCTGGTTCTGGCCCACAGGTTCTGTAGTTCAGACTCACAGATTCTTGGTCATGGAGTCAAAGGGCTCACCCATGGGGTTCTGAAGAAAGCCTAGACTGAGCACCCTCAGGGCAGGCTGTCAACCCCTTCTTGCACTTTTCCAGCCACAGTAACTGGACTGGAGACCTGAGGCCCAGTCCCAGACAGCCTCAAATGCCCTGCTCACCAGCCAAGCCTCTGTAGACATAGCCTGCCAGCTCCCCCTCCTGCCAGCACAGGGTGGCAGTGGCCACACCAAGGCTGTCCCTTTAAATCATTTCCACCCCTGACGGTGTGGACAAACCAAGGGCCCTGCCCCCCAGGCAGGCAGCTTGCCACCACCCCACCCCCTAACCCCCAGATATGTAAGGGCCATTTAAAGGGACATCAGAGAGGCAGCCTGGTCTCTAACAAATCCCCACCCCCTCCTCACACACTCACTGTCCCTGTCTCCAGCAACACACAGCCCCCCTGCCTCTCCATCAGGCCCCAAATTCCGGTTTTCTCTCACCCCTAGAGACTGCTACGAGGAGAATGGGGCAAGGGAGACTGGGGGGAGCCATTAAAGAATAAGGACTCCCTCCTTCCTCAGAGCCCCATGAGACTGGTCGGAAGAAGCCAGCCTAAGAAACATTGAGACAGAACCCCAAAAGGTGCCTCGGGCAGAACAGGGGAGCACACACTGTGGGGTGGGGGGAAGGGAGTCAGGCTGCACGAGACGGAGGGTGGCGGAGCCAGCAGGCGACAAGCCCAACTCGCAGAAATGGAACAAGGAGGGCTGGGGGGGAAAGGCAAGGCCCGGGAAATCGGGGAGACGGAAAGGGGTCGTCCGGGAGGGTGTGGAAGAAAATCAGACAGGGGGAGGGAGAGCCAGGCCAGGGTTACCTGCTGGGTGTCTGTCCCCCGGCGGTGCCCCCAGAGTCCGGGTAGGGAGGGGGAAGCAGCAGGGGGGGGAGTGGGGGCTGGGGGGCGGGGGAGACGGTCCCTCCTCTGCCTCCTGGGCCTGCCCCGGCGCTTGCAGCCTCTGCCTCCCTCCCTCCTCCTCCCCGTCCCTGAGTCCCGGAGTCAAACAAAGAACTGTAGCAGGCTCTCCCCAACCCCCTCCCTCCCTCCTCCTCCTCCTCGTCCTCCTCCTCCTCCTCCACCTCCTCCTCCTCCCCTCCCTCCCCACCAGCAGGCTCCCTCCTCCTCCCTTCCGGTCTCTTCCTTTAACTACCCGCTCCCCCAGCCTCCCCCCACTAGTCTCTCTCCACCCACCCACCCACCCCAACCTTTTACACACCCCTTTAGCCTAGCCATGTCCCCGCTAGGGAAACTGTGGAGTCCCTTTGCAAAATGAAAGGCTCCAGAGAGCAACATGGGAGGGAACCAGAGTATCGCTTGAAAATCACAAGCTACAACGTAATTATTTTAACAGCCAAAGGAATATAGTCTTAGCTATTTTTTTTTAAGGAGGGGAAAAATAAACCTAAAGAAAGCAATACAAATCTGGCTAAAGCCCACATCAAATAAGGTACATAAAGTAGTCGATGCTAATCCCTGACACCCCCCCCCCACACACACACACACACACAACACACACTCCAGGTAGCAGAATTCTCCACTCTTTAACCAATCCCCTGTGAGGGCTACTTTAGAAACAGGTCCACCCACTATAATAACTAACAACATTTAATAATATGTATTTTCTGATACTCATTCGGTATTAATTTTATACCAACCACTGTGCTAAATGCTTTGCATAAATTATTTCACTGCCCCCTCCCATCAGCTAGAAGGTAGGTATTGATATTTAAATGTCCCAGATTGCAGATAGGAGGTTCTGCAAGGTTGTGACTTTTCCCGAGTCCCATTTAGTGGCAGAGCTGGGGTTAGAATCCAGGTTTGAGCCGACAATCCACATTCTTAGGCACAAGAAAGGAGACTCTGTAATACCATCACCAACTCCAAGATTTAACAGAGGGCAGCCATAACTATCACTGGACTTCTCTCTCAAAAGTGGGCAATACCAGAAGCTGATCCACCTACCTACACAGATAAAGACCTTGACTTTTCAGCCTAACTCTTTCTCCTCAGTTTGGTAAGAGGAGGTGACGGGAGTCGCAGGGATGGGCTGGTGTGTATACCCACATACAGCTCCTCTCTTAGGGGCAGCTGTCTTGCAACTACACCCACTTCAGCTCAAGCTGGGAAAGGGGCAACCTGACACTGGGCCATGCAGCAGGTGGGAAACTAAAAAGACTTCAGGAGACACTTCCAAGGGCGCGCGGGAGGGAGTACGGGGGGTGGTAGTGGTAGTGGGGACTGGAGAGGAAGTTTTTCCATGGCAATCTAGGAAAAAGAAGGGGGGGGAAGACCCAGAATTCTCTCAAGCCAGCAAAGGGGCAAAGTCTTTCAGGCCACACCACACCCGCGCCCCTCCCCCTTCACGAAACTCCAGGCCAGGGTTTCCCACCTGCAGGATGCTAATGCCAAGGGAAAGGAAAGGAGAAAGAGATGGCACGGGACTGGAACGGGACTCTGGGCAGAGGTGGGAGGGAATGGAAAGGGGAGGAGATCGCATTGCCTGGCAACCGTCCCGGGGCACGTGCACTGGTGACATCATCCCAGGCCACCTCGAACACAGACCTTTGACTCCTACCAGGGCGAAGAAGCTGCTAGCTGGCTAAATTTCCTGAGAAAATAGCTTTAGGAATTCTGGGAACCCAAAAAGGAGACGAAGGAGGGAACCCAGGCGTCCTGCTTTTATCTCTGTTAACCCCAGCAGAACCAATCCTAGGGAATCCGGTCATTCGCCTGCCTCCTCCTCTCAGCCTCCAGCCTTGACCTCCCAACCCACATTTCTGACTGTCCCGACACGCCCCTCGGAAATACTGTGCCTTCTTTCTTCTGGGCTTGATCCCGGGTTAGGGGCGGGAGACTAAGGGACGGGGCACCAACCAAGTCCCGCGGGACTCCGTCTGCTATCTGCAGGATCCCTTGTGCCCCAGCTGGCCGCCAGCCGGAATCTGTCTGGGTCCCCAACTCTCCCGCCCCTCCCGCGCCGTTCCAGGGCGGAGTCTGTGGAGTTGAAATCAGGACACGCGGAGAGGAAGAGTTATATAACCCTCTGGAGAAGCAGAAAAGGACGAGTGGAGACGGGGACAGCCCGAAAGGAGCCAAGGGAGGTGTAAAGAACGCCAGAGCGTGCGAGGAGGAAATGTTAAGGAAGGGAAGAGGAAGGTCTGGTTTGCCTATCAAAAGCAGGAATTTACAAGAAAAAAAGAAAATAGGCGTAATGACCCTCTGGCCTAGAAAGTCACCGGGACCACAAGGGGCTTCTCACAGTGTCCTGCCCTGTCACTAACTGCAGCTAGGCCTGGGTGGGTTAAGCCTCGGGAAGGGGTGCTTGTACCCACTCCCTTTCTTTTGTGGAAACACCCTTTGCCGGAGCTCGGGAAAGCCGCGGCTGAGCCTAGGGGGCCGGAAACCACAGCTCCGCCCAGCCCACCTGGGAGCTTGGGGCGCCAGCTGGGGGTGGCGGTGGGGAACACAGGTAGCGGGCCTTCCCTCGAGAGGCTGACATTAACAGTCGACACCCGGCTAAAGAGCGCAAACCCACCCAGACGTCTGGGCCCGCAGGGGTTGAGAAACACAACCCTGGACTAGTTTGCAAACACAGACTGACGACCTGAGGCAAAGGGGGGGGAGGGAGGGAGAGACACACACACGACTCGCCGCGCAGGCGCAAGAGACTGTCTGGGCTCGTGCAGTGGAAGGGGTTGTACAGGGAGTGGAGCGTGTGGGAGTGCACGTGCGGATCCTGGGTAGCCACCGCCACCACCCCCCCTTCCACCTCCTCCCTCTCCCTCTTTCAGGCTCTCTATGACAGCTTCCCATTGGTCACTAGGACCCTGACGTAGTCGACGTCCGCTAAAGCCGATTGGACTGGAGAGAGTGAGTTTGGGAATCTGGCGGTGGACGTTCCCCAGCCTGTTACTCTGGCAACTGAGAAAACAACCCTGGCAAGCGACGGAGGTTCGACCAGCCTTACTCTGAGCAACCACTGGGTCCGTTCCTATCGCACCTCAATTAATTACTTCTTTTCTCTCGGAGTTCTCATCGCCAGGAACTAGGTGTTCTGCCTTCGACCTTCCCCACACTCCAGCCTCCAAGACACAGTCACAGGCCACAAGCCAGAAACGAATCTGCAGTTTAGTGACCAACTCAACCCAAATGCCACTTCACCACTGTTTATTCTAGGCCGGAAAAAGCATAGTCTCTCGCCCTGTCCCTAGCTTCTGCACTTTACCCATATGCTTACAATTTCCTGGGCCGGGGGCGGGTGCCAGACAGATGACAGGGAATCAAAGGTGAACCTCAGCGCACCTTTCTCAAAGGTGCGTGTCACAGCTATAGATAGCCCCCCCCCCCCAACCCGCATGGCCCTCGGCTCTGGTGGGCGTCTCATCTTCGCCATCTCGTGGCTACGTGGGAAAGGTTCAGCATGGAGAAAGGGCCAGAGCCCAGTGAAGGCTAGGGAACTGAAGACGGAAAAGTGAGGAGGAGGGCACCGGCAACTAGAGGAACGAACCAGGCGAGGCCGAGAGCAGACGGTGCGGTGGAGTGCTGTGAGATGGAAAAGCTACCGCTCCTGGAGGGATGGTGAAAGTTGAGAATACATACACATCTCCCCGGAGAAAAGAGCTGGAGGGAACCTTTGAGTGGCCCTGTAACTGGAAGTTCACTTTGCCTGATCGCTTCTGATCTCAGTGAGCCAGCGCCTAGCCATAGCCCTATCTGCAAACTGTCCTATAGTCTCCTTCCTCAGGACCGCTGAGCCCCGCCCTAGTGTCAATTCACCATCCCAAGCGGGACTGGGATTACTTTTAGGCCCTTTTGACCTTTAGAGCCAAGACCACGGGTTTTCCACTACCTTTGCCTTGTTCCCTTTTGGGGAACTTAGATGTCCTGCGCCCCGACTCTGACATTGCTTTTCCCAAGACTCAAATGCCTTGCCCGACCTCTCCAGAGAGTCTGACGTCCCGCCCCTCCCCCTTGCAAGGAGATGGTCTCCCTCTTTCCAAAAGTCCCTGCGGCTTCCCATTACCTGGTTCTGGGGGTCCCAGGTATTCAGGATCTTCAAGGCCTCTCGGGGGTCGAGCGGCCCCCCCTCCCAGGCAGGAGTTGGGGGGGCCGCTCCACCCCGTGGCGCAGTTTGATTTTCCAACACAAACACCCGCCCCCACCCCCCTTCCTCAACCCCGCCCCCGACTCGTGGTCCCGCCCCTCGCGCTGAAGTCCCTCTCTCCGGCTCCGCCCTGCCTTCGGTCCGCTCCCCTCAGCTGTAGTCTCAGATAAGAATCCCCAGTAAGGATTGCAAGGCTTCGTTACTGTGCAGTGTATAGAGCCCATCACGGACCCTTACCTGACAAGTCTTTTATTCTATTTGCATCGCGCGCCCTTCCAAAGCAAGCCCCACCCCGCCTGCTCAAATCCTTTCCAGGAGACTTGGTCACACCTTCTTTTAGGCCTGGTGGGCAAGTAGTTCAAGACCACGCCTCCTCTTATAGGCCACCTTTCTCTTCTCAGTTCTGGTTGTAGCAGCTCCTTTCCTTAAGTCCCAGCTTCCCTCCCTCCTCCAGGTTTCCTCCACCCCCAACACACATTAAAACACCATCATTGAGAGACTTGGGGCTTGGTTTTGCACGGTTTTTACTGCACTGAGCGCCAATACAAGTCTTCCACCTTTTCCGCTAGCGCCACTAGGTACTGTCAGAGTGTCACTATATGCTAGATTCAGCTAAAGTCAAAGCCTGAGATCCAGCTTTAGTTCAAGGTCCTAGGGCTTCCGACCCTCTCAAGGAGGAGAGAAGAGCTCATCAGCTGTCCAGGCTCATCAGTAGAGCAGTGCCCCTCTTAATCCAGTGATCAGATGTCATGGATCCAGATCGGAGATCGATGCCTATGACAAAGGAGGCTCGATCTGTGCTGCCTGCCCGGTTGGGATAATAATAGCAGGGACAGGAGTACATGCCTAGGGGAGAAGAAAAGAAGTAAGATTCTGGAGCCTGGAAGATCAGAGCAAGTGCATTTGGGAACTGGAGCAGGGAGGATGGGTTAGTATCCAAACGGGATAGGGAGGGGGCAGTTTCCCACCCTTGGCACTTTTCTTTCGGCTCTCTGCTGGACGGAAGTGGATCGTGGGCATGAGGCAGACCAGCTGCATGGGCTCCGCCTCCACTAAACAAGAATTCTTTCGGTCCCAGCCAGCACCCTCCAGGTACAGGCCCCGAACCCAAACTCCATCCTGGAGAGAAATGGAGACAGAGTTGAGGGAAAGACCCTACGCTGACAATACCTTTGACCTAAGTCCTCTGTCCTCCTCTTCACCCCACTTCCCACTGTTTCTTCCATTTCCCTCCTCATCCCGAGCCCATCCGCCTCCCACCTTGGGTGGATACACCAGGTTGCTGTCGTCCACAGTGGAAACTATAAATTCCCAAGAGAGGCTGTCCACTGAGATCTGTGGATTGAAGGCGACAATGAAGGAGGCCCCCAAGGAAGAGAAGGAATGAATGCACGTTCCTAGGCTGCCTCCCCGGCTCTGGATGCTCACGTTGTTTTGGCGAGCGGCAGACTGCAGTACCGCAGTGAGGAAGCCAGTGGGGAAAGTGAAGCCAGACAGCCAAAAGAGCACCGGAGGGCGGGCTCGACTGGCCCATGTTTCAAACTGTTCCACACGCACAGCCAGGTCCCGGGTCCATGACGCCAAGGGCTTTTGTGAGGGATATACCTGAGGAACGAGGGGGTGCATGTGGTGTTTTGTCCACAGTGCTTTCCCTGTCAGTATTAAGAACACCTGGGGCATTCGCCAAAGCTCTCCAAAAGTTAACTGGGGGGGGGGGGCATAAAATAGCAGCTACTTATTAATAATAGTATCACTACAAGATTATCCTTTATCCAAAATGCACGGTGCCAGAAGAGCTTCAGATTTCTCATGGGTTTTTCAGGGGTGTGCTTGGAATATTTGCATAGACTACTGGTTGAGGATCCCTGATTTGAAAAATTAATAATCTGAAACCTTTTGAGCACTGTGCTTGGCACTCAGGTCGTTTCATATTTCCGAGTTTTGAATGAAGGGTGCTTGTTCTGCAGAGATCAGGTACTGAGTGAGTACCACGGACAGTCTTTGGGAGTGGGGTATCCTTAAAATATCCTTGCAGAAATTAATGTGACTACATCTATAAGTTAAGGTCTGCAGTCAGTGAATGGCAGAGCCAGATCTCAACACAGATTGAACCTGTCTGGGTTGGAACCCCAGGCTCTTTGAAGTCTGCTATATGCCTCCTGGAAATGAAGTGAAGAGGAGGGTCAGGGTTAGGACTGACAGCCGTTGGGAGCTTGCCTTTCCCCAGAGTGGAGGGACATGAGCATCAAATATGCAGTTGAAGATCTCTTCCAGGCTTGTTGACATGACGATGAGGCCCTGGATGCCCTTCTCCAAGTCTGTCAGGGAGAACCTGAGTGGAAGGAGGCAGGTAGGCTATTAAAGAGGTGCAGGCCTGGGAGAGCCATCCCAACCGTGAGTGGGGTTGTCTTTCTCCTTCCCCTCCCACGTTCTATAGTGTTCCTTCGGTCTTACAAGATGGTCTTCATCAACTTGTTATATCTCTGGATCTCCTGCAGGAGGACCACATTGAGTGGGGAGGGGTCAAGAGCCAGCAACTTTCGGGTCCCCTCATAGTCGATCATCTCGGGGATCTTCTGCTTCACATCAGCAGCCAACTCTAGGACCTAGGGAGGCAGAAGCTCGGGGCTAGGCTGCCCTTCCTCAACATGCCCTCTCCCCGGGCATCTCTCTTCCTACCTTCTCTTCTCGGCTCTGGCCACCAACCCTGGTGGGTGTGATCTGGGGTTGCAGGGAAAGCAGGGTCTCAAAGAGGGTCCGGGCCTCTGTGATCTGGGAGGCCACGTCAGCGTTGGGGTGTTGGCCAAAGGCCTCAGGGGGGTCCATACTAGGCAGCATGCTGATATATTCTTTGTAAGAGGCCAAGCTCCCGTCCTTTGGGATGTAATAAGTGTCCAGTACAGACAACCTGGGCAGTCACAGCAGAGAATAGCAGATTGCAAGACCTGAGCTTCCACGCTGAGCCTGGACCCCAGGCTCAGTGCATCCCCATTTGTTTAGCTATGGCTGCAGCTCATGCTCTGCCTCCCAAATTCCATTTCCTTTCAACCCCCTAGTCTCTGGGCATGCACGCATGTGCATACACGCACACACACACACACCATTCAACCCTGGTCTTTGGTCTACTTATACCCTTTCACCCCACACTCAGTCTTACCCCCCCCACTACCCCCCCCCACTGAAGTATTATCCCCTCCCCCCTTACCGGTAGAAGGGAGTTGTTAGGCTCAGATCACAGAAATAATCATTGATATAGGTGGTGAGCAGACGCCGGTCCCAGTCATCTGTGACATGTCCCCCATAGTTGACACCAGCGATGAGGTATTTGAGCGCGTCCCAGGGTGTCTCTTCATACTCATCCAGATAGAGGCTCAGCAGGTTCTCTGACACCTATGTGAAGTCCCAACCCAAGCCCCCAAGTGCCATATAGTTATGGCAAGAGCTCTCCTAGTGGGGGTTTAACATCAGCTTCCTGGCAACCAAGATTCCCACAAAAGATCCCACGGCGCATTGAAGTATGAGAAGAAAGAGATGGCATGGGAGACCCCAGGTTAGCACAAACCTCAAAGTCAGAGTCGTTGAAGCCATAAATAATATTCCAGCCAAGCTGTAAAAATTTTTTGCGCTCGAGTAATATGGAATGGAAGAAGCAGAGGGCAAAGAGCAGCTTCTTATACTTGGCAGGCTTGGAGCAGTGGGTAAACTGTGCCTCTGTCATCAGCTGATAAAGACGTGTCATGTTGGCCTTTAGACCCTGAGGACAAGGAACTACAGGGTCATAGTTGTCACGCTTAACCCTGACACCAGCAGTGTCATATGGGGGAAGTTGTGGAAGAGGCCCTGCACAAAGGCCCTGGCTGAAGGAGCAAAAGAAAGCTGACTGAGTACAACTAGCCTCTGAGCTGCCCGTCCGGAGAGATGCTCATTCACTCACAGGGTTGCAGGTGGGGGACCTTACTACACTGACTATGTGCCACCAGTAATCCTACCTTCTCCCTTACCACCACCATCATCGTCGTCTGTTCTCGGGGAGCTAGTACTGGACACTGAACCTTGGGCTTCAACATGTCAGGCATAATGAGACTGCCACTGAGCTACACCCTCAGCACCCACCTCCCCACCCCACTCCAACTTCTTTTTTGGAGACAAGTTCTCACTGTGTAGCTCTGGCTGGTCTGGAATTGCTATATAGGTTGACCAGGTGGACCTGGAACTCACAGATATCTTCCTGCCTTCTTGACAATGCTAGGATAACAGATATGTGCCACAGAACCCAGCCCCTCCTCCGTGTTAAACTCTCTCAATCATGATGTCCTCCATGAAAGAGCCAATTTAATTTGTGAGTGCCAGAAAATATGAATAAAGACAGAAATGTACACTTATAATTAGTGTTTCATTGTTACTTGTTTTATTTCAATGCTAGGGACTGAATCTCAAAGACTTGTTTGTGCCAGGAAAATATTCTACCACTGAGCTAAACTATCAGTCTGCTGATATATATATATGGAATTGCAAGTATGAGGGTACCCTTGGGAGGTCATAAGCTCCAGGCCAGCTTGGCAGGAGGAGGTAGCATATACCTTAATCCCAGCACTCTGGAGGCAGAGGAAGGCAGATTTCTTCCTTTTTTTTTTTTTTTTTCTTTTTTGTTTTTTTCGAGACAGGGTTTCTCTGTGTAGCCCTGGCTGTCCTGGAACTCACTCTGTAGACCAGACTGGCCTCGAACTCAGAAATCCACCTGCCTCTGCCTCCCGAGTGCTGGGATTAAAGGCATGGGCCACCATGCCCGGCTTAAGGCAGGCAGATGTCTGGGTTCAATGCCAGCCTGGTCTACAGAGTGAGTTCCAGGACAGCGGGGCTGCACAGAGAAACCCTGTCTCAGAAAAAATAGAAAAAAGAAAGGACAAGCCATAAGACACATCGCCGTAAAGATTAGGATGTGTGGTGTATTAGGTCACGGTGTATGAGGTTCAGGATCAAAATCAAATGCAGAGCACTTACTGGGGACAGAACTCATACGGTATGGTGGTATTTGTGAAACATTGTCCTGTGTTGAAATTATAAAGAAAAGTACAGTATTCAGAGAATGGCTTCTGGATCTGGAGAGGTTGCAAGAGAAAAGACCCTTCAAAACAAATGCCAACAATCTGTTCTATGTTTGTTTGTTTTTTTTTTCAGAGTGAAACCATCATTTTGAAAAGATGTGTTCCTTTTATTTGGTGTGTGAGTGTTTTGCCTGTGTGTGTAATGAATGTGCACCATGTGCATGCTTGGTTCCTGTGGACATCAGCAGCAGCTTTGGATGTCCTGGAACTGGAGTTAGGATGCGTGTGAGTCACCAGGCGGGCAGTGGGGACTGAGCCCAGGACCTCTGCACGTGCAGCAAATGCTCTGAGCTACTGAGCCACCTCCCCAGCCCTTAGCTTGCCGCCGCCGCCGCCGCCGCCTCCTCCTCCTCAGCCTCCTCCTCCTTTTTTTTTTTTTTTTGGTTTTTTTGAGACAGGGTTTCTCTGTGTAGCCCTGGCTGTCCTGGAACTCACTTTGTAGACCAGGCTGGCCTCGAACTCAGAAATCCGCCTGCCTCTGCCTCCCGTGTGCGGGGATTAAAGGCATTTACCAATACCACCTGACTTTTTTGTTGTTGTTGTTGTTAAATTTTATTTTTGAGACATGGTTTCCACTGTGTAGCCTTGATTGTCCTCAAATGCGCTCTATAGGCCAGGCTGGCTATCAACACTTAAGAGATCCACCTGCTTTTGTCTCCTGAATGCTAGAATTAAAGTGTGAGCTTTTGTTGTTTTTGTTCAAGAGAGTTGTCTTTTGTAACTTAGGCTGGCCTTGAATTTATAGAATGAGTGCTGGAGTTCTAAGTATTCCACAAGCGTGCATAAACCTGGGGAAAGTGGTAGTACCTGCCTGTGGTCCCAGCACTCTGGAAGTGGAGGCAGGAAAACCAGGAAGTCTAGGCCATTCTCAGAGATGGGTTTTTGAGGTGTTGAAGTCAGAGGACACTTAATGGGAGCTGGCTCTCTACATCTGCCCTGTCTGTCCAGGGCATTAAATTTAGGTTGGACAGCAAATGCCTTTTCCTACTAACTCAGCTCACATGCTCAAGTAACCCAGCTCTAACAGATAAACCCTGAGCCATTCTCACTCACTGGGTTTATCAGATGGTGGGAAGGGCCCACATCTGCCTCAGTTAGGCTTTCTTGGAAATCTCTCATAGCCTTAGCTACAGGATGCGGCCCAAGAAATGATTTGTCAAAGAAAAGGGGCCAATACAATGGTGCCGTGGGTAAAGGGGCTTAGCACTTTACCTGAATACAGTCTTGGCACACAGAGTGGCAGTTAAAAGCTGACTCTGTCATGACTATGACTATGTCATTGTCCTCTGACATCCAAACCCATACCATAGCATAAACATCCTCCCCCAACCCCCTGGACCAGCACGCACGCACCTGCACACACACTGATTAAGTAAAAACAGATAAATAAATCAATGATACTGAAGTGGATAAGATAGCTTTCCACAGGCTTTCAGAATATTCTGGATGGCAGGGAATAAAAAGTGAAAAACAACCAGGCATAAAGGCACACCCTAGGGAGGCACATTCCTGACAGAGGGGCAGGAGGTTTAGGTATTCAAGATTATCCGGTGATTACAGGTGAGTTCAAGGCCAATCGGGAATACAGCAGACCTTGCAACATTCTAAAATAAAATGGTCAAGTTTACATTTCTTCTCTATGCTAGGGATGGGATCCAGAGTCTCACGTGTGTGTTTTTGGCAACTATTTTTTTTTATAAGCTATTCTGAACTTTTTTTTTATTACATATTTTCCTCAATGACATTTCCAATGCTATCCCAAAAGTCCCCCATACCCCCCCCCCCTTTGGCAACTATTTTAACACTAAACATGTGTAAAAAAAAAAAAATAGTGTTACCCAAGGCAAAAGTGGATAAGGACCTATGGAAGGAAGAAGCCAACTCCGTGTTTTAGGGAGTCACAGTGCTGTACAGTGCTTCCTCACGAGGCAACGCAGCCCTAGACCCGAGCTTGGGGACTGGAGGGTAAATCAGGATGAGGACTCCCCCCCACCACGACCACCCACCCCCGCCCTGGTGAAGTTTGAGTAACAATGGAGAATGAGAAAAGCTGAGCCAAGAACTTGATCCTGAAATTGAGCAAAAAAACCCCACAGAATAAAAAAGGCAGGGCCAGGCCGGGGCAGGAGTGGCACATGCCTTTAATCCTAGCATTTGGGAGGCCGAGGGGCCCAGGATGGATGCGGAAAAGCTTCCAAGTATGCTCAAACAGGGTTTATTCCTTGTGTACATCCTAAAGAGTGGCCTCTCTGTGTGTATTTTGTGATTTATTTTTTAAAAATGTGTTTGTAGCTGGGTGTGGTGGCACACGCCTTTAATCCCAGCATTCGGGAGGCAGAGGCAGGCGGATTTCTGAGCTCAAGGTCAGCCTCATCTACAAAGTGAGTTCCAGGACAGCCAGGGCTACACAGAGAAACCCTGTCTCGAAATCCCCACTCCCCCACAAAAAATGTGTTTGTTTTTCAAGACAGGGTTTCTCTATGTAGTCACAGCTGTCCTGGAACTCACTCTGTAGACCAGGCTGGCCTTGAACTCACAGAGACCCACCTGCTTCTGCTTCCCAAGTGTTAGGATTAACAGCCTGCACCACTACCTCCTGGGTCTAGTTTGAAACTCTTAATAATCCTTATTTGCATTTTGCCTGCACGTAGTTCTGTGTTGCATATGCATGTAGCTACCTTGGAAGCCAGAAAAGGGTGCTGGACCCCCTGGGGCGGCTGCTAGCTTCTCCTTGACTGCTGGAAACAGAATAGCCAAAGCTCTTAACCACTGGGCCATCTCTTCAGCCCTGTCTCTGTCTTTTTGTTTGTTTGTTTGTTTGTTTGTTTTTTAAATAAACTAGCAAAAAAAAAAAAGAGGGGATTTTGATTTTAACTAAGACCAATAAAAAGCTACTAAAATAAGCAAGCTAGGATGGCAGTTGCTTCACCCACCTGTAACGCCAGCACTTAGGAGACCGAGGCAAAATGATAGCAAGGCTGAGACCAGCATGGACAGCAAAACCCACTCTCAAACAACCAAGTGTTGGATGTGTAGCTCAGTAGCCCAATAGTATAATAAAGGACCACAAAAACCAATACAGCCTTCCAAATAGCTTAAGTGTCGGAGTGGGTGTGAGTTGGTTGGGGTATCTGTGGTTGTGGCAATGTAGTGTGACAAGAACAGATTTATTCCTCTGCTTGTTTGTTTATTGGTTTATTTATTTAGAGATAGGGTTTTTCTGTGTATCCCAGGCTGTCCTGGAACTCATCCTGTAAACAAGGCTGGCCTCCAACTCAGGGATCCACCTGCCTCTACCTCCCAAGCACTACGAGTGTGCCACCACCACCCAGTGACAAGAACAGGCTTTAAAGGGTCAGTGTTGCATTGTATATAATATCATTGTATTCAGCAGTGAACTTGTGAGATTAGAGACAAAATTCTCAGGAGAGCTGGAAGGAAGGAGGGGGGAGAGGTGGAGAGGGAAGAGAGAGGCTGAGGTCTAGGAGGTGGGAACTTGAGCAGAGAAAGGGGCGGGGCTCTCCATGAAGGGAGGGAGAAAAGTGAGAGCTCACACCCCAGGGGGCGGGGCTTTGTCCCCAGGGTGGCTTTGCAAGACTAACTTATCCTTTGAGCCTCCTACCTGCAAAGTAGGAGTAGCAGCTCTTACCTGATGTGGTGTGAGTGTGAAATGAGTTAATAAATGTGAAGGCGTTAGAAGGGAGCCGGGCATATAACAACCATCAGAGAAATGTTCTGTCTTGTGTTCTGGAAGTCTGACACCCAGAAGGGAGCTGGGATTTTTAGGAAACAACCAAAGTCAGAGGAAGGTGTGCTGTCATTTAGGCTGGAACCTGTCTTTGGTGCTGAGAGGTAAGCTACAGTGCAGGCGATCCCCGCTCTAGGGCCACTATACCTTTGGTGGCTCTGTGGTCATCTTGATGCTGGCCTGCAGGATGGAGATTGGGAAGTCTGGGTGGGGGCTAGAGCTGAGCCACAGGCGGAAGGAAGGGTGAGGGTCCTCCACCTGCAGTTGCTCCACCAACTTGTCCAGATTAGGCATCCAAGACAGAGACAGGTGGCAGTTTGCCAGGAACACCCAGTGCCCTGCGAGGAAGTGGAGCTGGTGTTAAATGTCTGTTATTTCTGGGATTTCTAGAAAAGCAGGAACTGAAATCATATAGTGGGGGCTGGGAGGTTCTTGGGAAACAGACTGGGGCTGAGAAGTGGCTAGGAAAGATGAACACTGTGCTGGCTAGTTTTACTTCAGCTGACACAAGCTAGGGTCATCAGAGAGGAGGGAGCCTCAACTGAGAAAATGCCCCCATAAAATCTGGCTGTAGGCAAGCTAGCAGAGTATTTTATCAATGATTGATGGGGGAGGGCCAAGCCCATTGTGCGGAGGGCCACCCAGGGGCAGGGTGCTCTTGGATACTATAAGAGAGCAGGTCGGGCGGTGGTGGCGCACGCCTTTAATCCCAGCACTTGGGAGGCAGAGGCAGGTGGATTTCTGAGTTCGAGGCCAGACTGGTCTACAAAGTGAGTTCCAGGACAGCCAGGGCTACACAGAGAAACCCTGTCTTGAAATAAATAAATAAATAAATAAATAAATAAATAAATAAATAAATAAGAGAGAGCGCATGCTGAAGGCTAGAGATAGAGAGATGGTTCAGTAATTAAGAGCACTGACTGCTCTTCCAGAGGTCCTGAGTTCAATTCCCAGCAGCCACATGGTGGCTCACAACCATCTGTAATGGGATCAGATGGCCTCTACTGGTGTGTGTCTGAAGACAGCTACAGTATACTCAAAATAAATAAATAAATCTTTAAAAAGAAAGAAAGAAATTAAGAAAAACGAAAGAAAGAAAGGCAGGCTGAGCAAGCCATGATGGACAAGCCAGCATCAGCACCCTCCATGGCCTCTGCTTCGGCTCCTGCCTCCAGGTTCCTGCCCTGCGTGAGTTCCTGCCCTCATTGCTTTTGATGATATATGGAATTGTGAGTGAAATAAACCCTTCCCTCCCCAAGTTGCCTTTGGCCAAGGTGATTTATCCCAGCAATAGCAACCTAACCAAGAGGGATATTAACCTTGATTCACACCCTCTCGAAGAAGCCGAGCAGCAATGGGGGCCTGGCCCTGGCCCAGGGACAGGGCATGGAAGCGGTGGGCCATGCCTGTGTGCTCCGCCAGCTGAAGCAGAGCGCTGGTGGGGTCTACACCGGGGGACAGGATGAATACCAGTGGGGATCTCGGGGTAGAGTCCTCCATCACCTGGAAGCACAGGGGTGATGTCAGGACCGAGGGGAGGGTGTGGACAGGCAGGGGCTGCTGGGCTGTGTGAGCAAGAAGGCAGAACCACGGACCGATTTCATGTTTAGCACAGGCGGTTCAATGAATCGAGAGCCAAGGTTGGACACGATGAAGGAAGTAACACAGAATGCCACTCGGTCCTGACGCAGGGAGCGGACGATCAGCATCCGCTGCATCTCATTGCACGCATTCTCCCACTCACCTGCAGACGAGAGAACAGCAGCCCTGAGAGTCAGTCAGGAAGGAATCTCAAAGGTGGAGAATCTTCAGGGGCTGCATTTGTGAGTGTGTGGGGTGGGTGTGGGGTGGATAAAGGGAAGGTCAAACGGGCTCCGAAGAGGCGGGGGCTGGCAGCCTGGCACCTGGCAGCATGGCCTTCTCCGGGGAAGAGTTGGTGTACCACAGGTGCCAGTCCCGAGGGTACTGCTCAAAGGAGTTCATGAGCCCATGGAAGTTGGTCAGTTTGTCCAGTTCTGTGATATTATCCCAGTAGGCATCTGCCAGCCAACTGGTACATGGATTGTCCATTTGGCCTTCACGATCCAGGACCTTGGGGAAGAGAGAGAAGATGCCTAGAACCCTCAAAAGGAAAGTTCCTAAAATAAAACAACAACAACAAAAGACAAATGTTTGTATTAGTTTTGGGGTTTTTGGTTTTTTTTTTTTGGTTTTTTGTTTGTTTGTTTGTTTTGTTTTTTTGAGACAGGGTTTCTCTGTGTAGCCCTGGCTGTCCTGGGGCTGGCCTCAAACTCAGAAATCCGCCTGCCTCTGCCTCCCAAGTGCTGGGATTAAAGGGGTACGCCACCATGCCCGGCTCTAAATGTTTGTTTTAATGAATATTCCAACTACCCTGATCTGGTCATCACACACACACACACACACACACACATGTATGTACTGATACTGAAACACCTCATTGCAAGCCAGGCATGGTGCCTGTCACCAAAACACCCAGGTGCCAGGCTAGACAAGAAAATGACCAGGAATTCAAGGTCAGCCTGGGCTATACAGTGCATTCTAGGCTAGCATAAGCTATAAAGAACCTTATCTTAAAAAAAAAATTAAGCCACGCTATACCCAGTAAGACTGTGCAATTGCTATGTTTTTTTAAGATTTATTTTTATTGTTGTATATTATTAATATAATGTATAATGTTATTATATTGTAGTTGACTTCAGACACACCAGAAGATGGCATCAGATCTCATTATGGGTGGTTGTGAGCCACCATGTGGTTGCTGGGACTTGAACTCGGGACCTTTGGAAGAGCAGTCAGTGCTCTTACCCGCTGAGCCATCTCACCAGCCCAATTGCTATGTTTTAATTAAAAATAAAACATGATATTTTAAGTTATCTCCTCCCGTCGTGTGTGTGTGTGTGTGTGTGTGTGTGTGTGTGTGTGTGTGTGTGTGTGTGTTTGGTGTTGGTTTTCTGTGAAGCAGAGTGAATGCCTAATGAGGAGACAGGAATCTAAGATGGACGCAAAGCCACCTTTACTGAGGGATGCATGGTGGGGGGGCACTGCATACCCACAACAGTTAAAGTTTAGGAAGCTGATGCCCTCTGGTGGCTTAGTGGCAGAAATAGCTCCAAACCCACCCACTGTTGGCATACTCCTCCCATCTGTTCTTATACTCATGCTTTTAAACGAAAATCTGTGTTTTTCCCTCCACTTTGGTGTGTGTGCACACGCCGCGTGTGCGTGTGGTGTACGTGCAGGTGTGCAAGTGTGTGAAAGGCAGAGAATGATGGTGGGTGCCTCCATTGCTCTTCACTTATTCCCTAGAGATCAGATCTCTCCCTGAACTGGAAGCTAGCCAATTAGGCTAGGTCAGGCTAGGTGGGTGGTAAGCATCTGTCTCCATCTTTCACTGTCCTGCTGAGGTTATAAGTACATGAAACTCAGCTGACTTTTTTTTTTTTTTTAAGGAAGAGAGTCAAGTATACCTGGGTTTCATGTAAGAGGTGATCAGATGACCAGCTTGAAGTGGGTCTCCAGAGTCACGTAACAAGTCAGCCCCTCAGCCCCAGGTGCTCCGAGTACTCACGTTTCTGGGGAGCCTTCGATTCTGCCCTCCCTCTGACTTGGCCTCCTCCACACACCTGCTGCCATCCCCATGTGACCCCCGTGCAGGGAGGTGCCCTCCCACCAACTCACCACACCCCCACGCAGGAAGAAGTTGTACTCATCCATGTTGAGCTTGCCGGACGTCTCCAGGATTTTGGCGCACATGTGAAAACTGAACAGAAGCTTGTGGCGCTCAAAAAGGGTTCGGCAGGTGTACCTGGGAGGCACAGAGGAATGGGCAGGGAAGATGGAGGGGGTGGAGGAATGTGGGGTGAGTTGCCCCGCACGAATGCTCGCTCAGTGGGTAACGGTCACAGCCTTACCCAGGAGGACTGTAGCCAGCGTCTAACCCAAACCTCCTGGAAACAACCAAGGCCCCGGGGGCCTTGAGAGATTGAGTTTTCCCAGTGTCCATCCATAACTAGGCATTTAGTTCCATTAAATAAACAAAACATTGATTTTTCTCTCACTATCTTGCTGGGCACTCTGTAGCCCTGAAGACACAGATAAGTAAGCTATGGTCTAGGTCCGTGAGGAAATCACAGCTCAGCAGGGAGGCAGCGTGCTCTGACATAGGGACCCAGAGGCCGTCATGATGAGCTCAAAGTGGTGTCTAGGGAACTGAAAGGCATGGTGCCCAGCTGTGTCTGATCCTGAGAGCAGGTGTCTTGAGGTGTGTAGGGATTATCCGGTGACATGAGAGGCACAGCTGAGTGTTCCAGGGAAGACTCGCAGTGCAAGGAAAGCCCAGGAGGAAAGGGCAAGGAATGCCCAGGGGGAAAGGGCACACACGGGGTGAGAGTTAGCAGTGCTGCCCACACAGCTGGTGACAAACTGAGGCAGGGGGAGGCCAGGTCACAGAGGCCTTTCGGGATCCCTCAAGATATGACAACCACTAAAGAGGTTAAGCCAGGAGCAACAGGGTCATTTTCATGCCTGGTAGTCTGACAGACACCCACAACTGGAGAACAGACTAGGAGGGACACAGGGGCAGGGTAATCTACTGGGGGCGGGAGGGGGGAGAGATGCTGTGCAGTTTCTGTGAAAATATGCACTAAGGTCCAGCCCTGGTAGGCGGGGCAGGGAGGGGGACGGGATCAGAAATACCTATAAGAAGAACCCAGCAACTGCCTTGAGCTGGTCAATTAGAGCAACTTCAAGTTGCTGGCATGGGTGTGACGTGGGTTGGCAGCTGTGCCATTCAAAGATGAGGACCCTGGTAAAAGAGGGTGGAACACAAGTCCACCCTCGACCTGAAACAAGCTGGACTTGATGGGTCTGTAGAGGAGTCCAGGAAGAGAAGTACTCCGCTGTCCAAAATGTGATCCACAGGCTGCCATGGTGGTCGGCAGCTAAAGGAGCCTGCTGCCAAGCCTGGGGGGACCTGGGTTTGATCCCCTAGAGCCCACAGGCTGGGAAGAGAGAACGGCCTCCTGTCATCTGACCACTGATCTTCACAGGCTGGCTGTGCCATACATGTGCATGCCGCCTTCCACAGAGAATTAGTAAATGAATGTAAGTTTTAAAAATTCAATGAAAGATGAAATAGACCAGGATCGACAGCTCCTTGGAAGCTGATTAAAGAATCACAGAGCCCAGCCGGGCCGTGGTGGCACAAGCCTTTAATCCCAGCACTTGGGAGGCAGAGGCAGGCAGATTTCTGAGTTTGAGGCCAGCCTGGTCTACAAAGTGAGTTCCAGGACAGCCAGGGCTACACAGAGAAACCCTGTCTCGAAAAACAAAAAAACAAAACAACAACAACAACAAAAAATCACAGAGCCTACCAGAGACTTCCTGAATCCCAACCTGGGGGCAGATATCAGGTGTGTGTGTGTGTCTATGTATCTACTGTGTATAGATCTATGTGTGTGTTCATGTGTGGTAGTGGGTGTGCATGGATGCACAGTGCATGTGGAGAAACAGGGTTATTTAACTTTCCTCAGTTGCTCTCCCCACTTTGTTTTTTGAGGCAGGATCTCTCACTGAGCCTAGAGCTCATCAATTCAGCTGGACCGGCCGTCTGGAATGGCGTAGCACCTGTCTTATCGCCCCAGCACTGGGATTACAGGAATACCACACAGTACCCAGCTTTTGTTGGCTGGTTGGTTGGTTGGTTGGTTGTTAGGTTTTTTGAGGGGAGGGATGCGGTGAGACAGGGTTTCTCTATGTAACCTTGGCTGTCCTGGAACTTGCTCTGTATACCAGATTGGTCTTGAAACTCATAAAGATCCACCTGCCTCTGCCTCCCGAGTGCTGGGATTAAAGGCATGCAGCACTACCCAGCTTGTACCCAGTTTCTGATGTAGGTGCCTGGGCTCTGAAGTCAAGCCTTCGTGTGTCCACAGCAAGGAATTTACCCAGCCGGCTCTTTTCCAACCCCTTGGCCCCCAGATTTGTATCTCACACCACCGCTGAAGGGCTTCGTGCAGGGTCACCAGACCTGTAGACAGCATAGGTGTGGTAGTCATTCAGGTACTCGATGCGGTCCTCCAGCTTATTGCTGCGGTGGCTCTTGTCAATGCTGAGGATAAAGAGGCCGATGTAGGCGTCCAGGGAGAACTGGTACATGGGGTCAATGCGGCCCATGTCATTGAGCACAAAGAACAGCACCGAGGCCCGCTGGGCACACGGACGGTAAGCCTGTAGGGGTCAAAAAGAGTCAGGGCTACTACAGAGGGGCAGGCAGGCAAACCCAAGAGCTCGGGGAGGGAGGGGTCGCAAGTGAACACGATCTAAGTTACTTCTTGGTGGCTCTGGTCAGGGACGGGACTGGAGGGTGCAGGGGTTCACCTCTCGGGCCAAGTCAATGTTGATCTCTGTGGTCTCACTGGTCTCCAGTTGCTCGGTCACCTCGGTGGCCGTTATCTTGGATGTCTGGAGGGTATTCACCAGCTGCACGTCATCAAGCAGAGAGCCTGTGGCCTCATTCAACAAGCTAGGGGGAAGTCGAGAGGGAGGTTCAACTGGAAGGAAAGGATTCCTCTTGGCTCCCCAGGGTGCTGGTTGGATGCCCATTGGGAACAGACAAGGTGGGTGGGCTTGGGTGGGGGCTGGGGATGATATTCTCACCGCAGGATCTCATCCTCTAGTTCTTTGAGCTTTCTCTTTCCTGCAGCGATGTTGATGACCAGAGAGTCCTTCTGCTCCTCCAGCTCTGGTCGCTCCTTCCGAACCACAATGCCCAGCAGCTGGGCTTCCAGGCCCTGAGGAGGTCAAGACTCAGGGCCAGGGTCCCTTGCCGATGGCATCTTCCCCTGCCACACGTTTAGATTTCCTAAGACCTCGTCCTCCATCACCCAGCTCAAGTTTGGTCTTTTTGTGTGTGCGTGTTTCTTACGGCCTCTCCAGCCTTCCCGGCTTCAGCCCAAATCTACCTGCTCCTTTACAGCGAAGTTGACAATGGTGGTCTTAGCCGAAGTCTCTGGATTATAGTGGGGATTGGAGAGCTTGGTGGTGAGGTAGAAACGGAAATTGGGATTGTATTCCACCTCCTTGTCACCAATTCGAATCAGCATCCGACCACCTGCGTCAGCGGGAGGGTCAAGGACGAGAGTCTTCTGTGATCCAGTAAGGCTGCCCCACCCCCCTTCTTATACCTAGGCCCGAGATGTGACTCAGCCTGCTTCACTGACGCCTAATTCATGGGATGCAGCCCGAAAGAGCCCCCACTTCCCACCCTAGTGTCTCTAGGACCTGCCCACAATAAGCCTAGGCTCTGACCAATTCGAGCTACAGATTTGTTGAGCACTGGGTTGAGCGTGGGGTCCAGATACTCCTGCACATTCTGGAGTAGCACTGGAAATCCAAACTGGATGGCATGTTCTAGAACTCGAAGGTAGTCATGCATCTGCAGGTCGATGATTTTAAGGCCCTAGAGAGCAAGGGATAGATGGATGGATGGATGGATGGACTGATGGACAGATGGATGAGAGCAACAGGGAGGACCACACAAGCCAAGGGCAGGACCTTGAGAAAAGACTAGGCCTGGGACTCTCCTGGGGCAGCCCAGCCTAATACCTGGTTTCCTTCCATGTTCTTAATCCACTTGAGGGCTTGGCCCTGAGGATCGATCATGAGGGCCCACCTGAAAGAGGAAGCCCCTGTCAGCAGACAGGTTCTGCTCCTCCCCTGCCTCTCCCTCCCCTACAAGGCTCTCACCTGTTGCCCCTGGTGACGATGATGCCATTCTCTGTGGAGAAGGCATCTGAGGGCAACCCCTGGATGTTCCAGTCCCGGACTTTGGTGGGATTGGTCAGGAAGTTATCAATGGCAAAGCGAGGTGAACAGGGAACCTGAAGCTCCCTGATCTGAGGAGAGAAGAACCCCAAAATTCAGCCGGAATTCAGCAGCTCTGTCTCTTGCCTGCACACCCCAAGTGCTTCCCTGTAACCCCTGGGCCCTTCTCACCTTCCTGATCCAGATTTGATTGATAATCTCATCCCGGTAATTGGTCAGAAAGGGTCCCATGTAGGACAAGAACGCAGCTGCAATCAGACAGTCGCCCACCAGGTAACCCAGATCCTCCTCCAGGCCCTGGTGTACAGAGGGAGGTATAAGCGCCTGGGGCTTCAGACCTTTGGAGATAAGCTAGAGTGTTTTGAAAGACAGTCTCCTTTGCTCCTTTGATTCTGGTCTAGATCAAAGCTAGTCTCCCTTTTCTAAATCCCTTCAGGCTGAGAACTCAATCACTCTGGAGTCCTGGTCCCGGACAGCCATGTGTATGCTAATTATCCACTGATAAGATCTACCCCTTGCAGGGAGCCAGGAATTCTGTGAAATAGAGACAAGATGACCCCAGTCTGTTATCTCTCAGGAAGACAAGCTGTTAACTAAGAGGTCTTGTGTGCCTTCTAGTTCCTGCATGGAACTCACCATGTGTTCAGGATGCCATTCCCTGTATACTCTCATCAAACGTGAGAAGGGGAGGGATTTCTACTCTCGATTCCCTACAGCCAATGTGCTCTTGTTTTCCTACTCTCTCTCCGTGGACACGGAGATGGACCTCCTGAGTGGCGTGGGACCACCCATCTCACCTGCACAGTCTCTTCCCATCGTGCCTTTTCACCAGCTAGCCCAGACACCAACATTCCTGCTCGCTCCAGCTTCAGCTCCATCTCCTCCGATTTCTTTCGAAGCTCCTCCTTCTGTGCCAGCTTCTCATCATACTGTTTCTTCAGCATCTCCAATTTCTCTGCCACCTAGGAACGATTGGCGTGTGGGAGATGAGAAACACAGGGCCCAAGGCCAGGCTGTTTTAGGTCAAATCCCGACTTTGCCACTTGAAGCTGCCTGCCCTTGGGTCAGTTAATCTCTTTGAGGGCCAATGAAGTTGACATAATACTCTGAACATGCTCTCGCACGCTTACATGTGTGTACATGCACACACACACACACACACACACACACACACACACACACACACTCTCTCTCTCTCTCTCTCTCTCTCTCTCTCTCTCTCTCTCTCGCGCGCGCGCGCGCGCGCGCAGAGGTGCACATCTGGAATCTCAGCACTCTACGGGAAAGATGGGAGGCAGAAACAGGAGAATCACTCAGAAGTTCAAAAGCCAGCTGCCTCATCAGGGTATAAGAGGAGGCCTAGACTCTAGATAGGAGCTGTGCGCATGTTCATATCCTACAGTTTGTGTTTTTGAGGCTCTGCTTCCCTCGTGTATAAAATAATCCCACATATTGAAGTGTATCAATGAGTGAGTGACGGGGTGGGGGGGTGACTATTATGTCAGATGAGCTTCATTTTCCTCCCTCCCTCTCTCCCTCCCTTCTCTTAAAGCCCAGAATCGACCTGGTACTGACCAGATTATGCTCAAGCATAGAGAACAGAGACCTTTTGAAGCGTGGTAAACAACGTACGAGGCTGGGATATAGAGTAACTCGGTGGTAGAAGGCATGGGCCAGGCCCTGGGTTCACACTCCAGCACAGCAGAAAAATACAAGCCACAGAAGAGAAGCTGGCAAGCCAACTCTGATGTCAGAGCTTGCTCGCCCACAACAACTCTGGTATCAGAGCTTACTCGCCCACGAGACTCCTGGACACTTACTGACCTCAGCGGCACCACCAGCAACTTCCACTCAGAACTGTTGTCAGCAGTTTTCCAGTTAAAGATAGGAAGCCAGGCACAGTGGGGTGGCCTGTCATCCCGGCACTTGGGTGGCTAAGGCAGAATGATCACAAAGTCATGGCCAGCCTGGGATATACGGATGGTGCCAGGCCAGCCTGGGTTACCAAAGTGAGAATGGTCGCCAAAGGAGGCGTGGGTGGGAGGAGGCAAAAGCTTCCCTGTGACATCTTTATCAGCCTCAGCTTCCATAAGGAGAGACATCAATCAAACCTCCCGAGACACAACAGAGGAAACAGAAGTTAAAAGGGTATCAGGATTTCCATTAGGAGCAATGCCGTGGCTGGATAACATGGTGGATGCATTTTAACGTCACTTCAGGGCCGACTGTATGTGGGTTGGAGATGGCTCCACATTTAAGAGCACTTGTTGATCTGCAAAAGGATCCAGGTTCGACTCCCGACACCCACACGGCAACTCACAATTGTCTCTAATTCCAGTTCCAGGGCATCTGATGCCATCTTCTGGCCTCTGTGGGTACCAGACACTTACTTGGCACACACACACATAATGCAGGCAAAATACCTTTACACAGAAAATTTTGAAATAATTTTTTAAAAATGCTTAAAAGACTTGATATAGCTGAGCGGTGGTGGTGCAGGCCTTTAATCCCAGCACTTGGGAGGCAGAGGCTGGCAGAATTCTGAGTTCGAGGCCAGCCTGATCTACAGAGTGAGTTCCAGGACAGCCAGGGCTACACAGAAACCCTGTCTCGAAAAACCAAAAAAAAGAAAAAAAAAAAAAAAAGACTTGATATATACTTCGAGGTAAATAAATTTTATGTTTTAAAATAACTATAATACACTCACCTCCAAAAAAATAATAAAATGTATGTGTGTTTCCTCATACCCCCTACTGTGGCAAATGCTCATTGCTTAAGTTGTATCTCTTATATAACCTATTGATGGAGGCTTCCTCATTAAACTTAAATTCACAGTTTCGTGATAATTGAAACTCCAGCAAAACTAAATCCAAGATGGCCTCCAAGACCCTCATTCCTTCAGGCACTACTGAGTTTCTACTGTGGTCTTTGGCAAAACATCACTGGTGGTTTGTTTGTTTGTTTGTTTGTTTTCAGCAGTGGTGGTTTTATTGTGTCCAACACATCAATAAATGAACTTCAAGCCTGAACCTGTAGGTGCCCTGACTCTTCTTGCCCAGGCCTGGGCACCAGCCCCCTCTCGCCTGTTCCGGGAGAAGGAGTGGGTATTGGAGGTGAAATGTTTGTGTTTCTTTTTATTCCTAAATGGTACTCATTGAGAAACCTGACTTTGAACTAAGACAACCTTTTAGCTCTTTAAAAAAAAAAAATTGTTTTTCTGGCATGAATTTAATCCTAGCACTATAGAAGCCGAGGCAGATGGATCTCTGTGAGTTCAAGACCAGCCTGGTCTACAGAGTGAGTTCCAGCACTGCCAGGGCTACACAGAGAAACCCTGTCTCAAAAATCCAAAATAATTTCTTTCTTTTATTTTTGAGGTTATAATATGACATCATTTCTCCCACCTTTTCCTCCTCTTAGAGCAGTGGTTCTCAACCTTCCTAATGCTATGACCGTTTAATACAGTCCTTCACATTGTGCTGGCCCCCAACCATAAAATCATTTTGTCGCTATTTCATAACTATTATAATTATTATGGGGGTCTTGACCCACAGGTTGAGAAACACTCTAACTTCTCCCATAAACTCCTCCCTGCTCTAACTCAAGTTTGTGATCTCATTTTCAATTGTCGTTTACAGGCGTATGTGTGTAGGTATATGTATATATATTCCCAACCATAGCCTGCTCAGTCTACACACTATTACTCATGTATGTTTTCAGGGCTGACCATCTGATGCAGGATAACCAACTGCTGTGCCTGGCCCTCCCCACCTCTGCATTCCTCAGGCTTCTGTGATTTAGATGAGGTCTTACCATATAGTCCTAGCTGTGCTGGAGCTCACCCATGGAGACCCCCCCTGCCTCTGCCCCCCAAATACTGGAATTAAAGGTGTGCACCACTATAGGCAGCTATACCCTTTTTCTGGGAGAGACACACTAGCTTAGGAAAACTAGTTTATCTTTTTTAAAGTGTGACCACGGGCATTTATTTATTTAGTTATTTCAATGCTGTGATGTTGGGAGGTGATTTGCTCATGAGAGAGGACTCCTCATGCATGACATTAGTAACCCCCCAAAAGAGGCTCTGTCATAAATGGTGGCTCCTACTTGTAACTCTAGGGCTTAAAAGGCAGCAGCAGGAGAATCCCCACAAGTTCAAGGCCAGTCTAGTCTACCTAGGCTGTAAAGCGAGACTATCCCAAAACAGAATCGTGAGGAGTGGGGAGAAAAAAGAGAGGAGGAGAGAGAGCAGAGAAGAAAGAAATAGCAGCAGCAACAATGGCTGCTTGGCCATCCCAAGCCAGCAAGATTCAGTGCCCTTGATGCCAAGTTTGACAACTTGAATTCAATTCCCAAAGCCTAGAGGATGGAAGGGAAGAACCAACTCCTGTGACTTGTCCTTTGGCTTCTACATTCTCTCTGTCTCTGTCTCTGTCACACACACACACACACACACACACACACACACACACACACAGAGTAATTTAAAAAGGAGAAGAACTGATTCCTAACACCCACGACACCTGCTAGGGCAGCTCACAACTGTCTAGTACTCTGGTTCCAGGAAAATCCGACACCTCTGCCCTCTGGGTGCTGGCGTGTACCAGTACAAACCCCACACAAAACACGGAGTTTGTTTGTTTGTTTGTTTGTTTGTTTGTGTGAAGAAGTTCCTGCCAGGCTTCAGGGAATTACTTGAGAGGCTGACGTAAGAAAATGACAAGTCCAGTGACTCAGGACTGCAGAGTGGGTTTAAGGCCAGCCTGGGCAATGGAAGGGAGAACCTATGAAAAATGTTTACTAAGGGCTAGAGGGCTGGGAACGCAGCTCATTTGGATGAGTGCTTGCATAGCATGCACAGAGCTTTGGGTTTGACCCCAGCATCTATAATCTCTGCGTTTGGGAGTTAGAGGCAGGAGGATCAGGAGAGTTCAAGGTCATCCTTGGTTATACAGCAAATTCAAGGCTAGCCTGGGCTAAAGGAGACTTTGCCTCAATAAAACAAACCAAAACCAAACAACCAAAAACCAAGCAAGCAGGTCACGTAGCCTGGAGGACAGACTATGTCTAAGATGACGCCCCCCCCCATCCCATATAGCACAGGTGGAGCACAGCAGTCCTGAGATACCCTAGATACCCAGAGGTCCCGGGTGCCATTAAGAGGAGCACGTAAGTGGTGGAGAGACGGAAGAAAAAGAGAAGCAGAAGGACATGGGCTCATGAAGAGAAGCAGAACTGGAGACTTGAGGGTAGTGAGGAACAGCCTCATGTGAGTAGCCAGTGATGCCACCTGGGACCATGGTGAGGTCCTGGCCTGTGTTGCCACCAAGTTAAGAGCTGGATTTGTAGCTCTGCAGTAGAGGGGTTATGTCACCACCAAAGGCTAGGTGGATATTCCTGGGCTGGGCTGCCATATATGAGAACTGTGTAGAGCTGTCCCCACCCTCTCCTGGGCATCATGGGAGAGCTGGCCCCAAAGGTATGGGAGCAGGAGAGCTGTCTCTTCTTCATGCTGTGCGATGGATTCGGTCAGAAGAGTGGGAGAGCGGGAGAGCTGGCCCTGCCCCCTCAGCAGCTCACTCAGGAGAGCAGGCCGTGTGCCTGACCTGGGCGCCACACTAAAGATGGTCCTCCTAGCATGGGAGTGGGCTAGCAGGCTTTGCTTCTTGTCAGACCCCACATTGGGTGAGCTAGCCGGGGAAGTTTTGGAGAGCTGGCCTTGGTGGTTTGGGCTCAGGAGAGCTGGCAGACTGACCCACACTCAGCTACCAGCCAGGCCCAGATCCAGGGCTCTGTGCTGGCTCACCCCAGCATCTACTCCATCTGTGAACTGCTGGAGGGTATGAAGGGGCTGTAGATCTGCAGAGTCTCTATGATACAGGGCAACAACACTGTAGTGAGAGGAGTGTAGCAGAAGCCAGAGGCTTCAAACTAGACCAACCCGTTGCTGTAATGAACGTTTACAAGTGAAGAAGTATGGGCAAAAGGGAACACTGTATGACACACTGTGATACACTACAGCTTTCACAATGAGATTTTTCTTTCCTTTTTCTTTTGTGAGGGAGGTGGCAAGGGCAAAGGGTGGATATAGAAGGCTGGGGAAACGAGTGGGATTGGGGTGCCTGATGTGAAATGTACAAAGAATCAATTAAAAGTTTTTAAAAAGTAATTTAAAAAAAAAGAGATTCATTTGACTCTTAAGTTTCAGAACCTTTATCAGCAGCGAGGGAAAAATGTTGGTGCCCTCCCACCCCACCCCCATTTACTTTTTTTGTTTGTTTGTTTTTGGAGACAGGGCCCTCACCATGTTGTTCTGGCTAGGCTTGAATATCTAGGATCAGATGATAGCCTCCCCCAACACACACACACACACACACACACACACACACACACACACACACACACACACAGCACACAGCTCTCCTGCTTCCTCTTACCAAGCTGTTGCTGTTGAGCACGTGTGGCTCATCCACTAAGAGTCCTAACAGAGTGAACTCTGTTTATCTAAGGAATGAATCATTGGCAGCAACGGAACTCCAGAGGTTCCATTGTTTAAAATCAAAGGAACAACTTAATGGCTTGTCCCAGGATGTGACTCATCTGGGTAAGTAGCCTTTCCAAGAGGGTTGCCTCACCTGCGGCTCTGACCTCTGACCTCCGACCTCCGGGAAAAGAGACAGTGAGGGAGAAGAAGGCTTGTGAGAGCTAGGAAGGGGTTATGCCAACAGGATGGAGGGATGGAGGGATGTGCACAGACAGATGCCTAGGAGCCTGGATGGCTTCTCTGCACAGGCAGAACCGGAAGAGGCCTAGAGGGCAAGCTATATTTCCGGACAGTAAAAATGACCATGATAGGAAGAGACAGAGATCAGCTAAGGGCTGGGGTAGGCTATCATCGAGTCACAAACATGGTGCCTAGCCCAGCTCTATTGGCAACTATCCTACAGGTAAGCAAAGAAGACACCAGACAGTATGCGTAATATAAATATGTGTGTGTGTGTGTGTGTGTGTGTGTGTGTGTGTTTGCGAGCGCACACACTGCTGTGCTGTCTTACTGTTCTATTTCTGTGAAGAAACATATGACTAAGGCAATTTATAGAAAAAGTATTTAACTGGGGGCTTACTCTTTCTCCTTTAGAGGGTTACTCTATGGTCACCATGGTGATAAGCAGACAGGTATAGCACTGGAGCAGTGGTTGATCCATGGGTAATAGAGAGCTAGCAAGTGAGAGGAGAGAGAGCAAGAGAGTGACAGAGAATGGCCTGGCATGGGTTTTGTTTTGTTTTGTTTTGTTTTGTTTGTTTGTTTGTTTGTTTGTTTTAAATCGAGACTGGGTTTCTCTGTATAGTCCCAGCTGCCCGGAACTCACCATGTAGACTTTGAATTCAGAGATTTGCCTGCCTCTGCCACCCAAGGGCTGAGATTGAAGGTGTGTGCCACTACTGCCTTCTGCTCTGGCATGGGCTTTTAAAACCTCAAAGTTTACAGCCAAGGACATACTTCCTCCAACAAGACCACACTTTTTGATCCTTTTAATCCTTTCAAAGAGTTCCACTTCTTGCTAAGTATTCAAATATATGAACCAATGGGACTATTCTCATTCAAACCATCACAAGTATGTAAAAATATGTATGTATGTTTGTGCATTTGTGTGTGTATGCTTGTGTGTGTGCGCGTGTGTGTGTGTGCGTGCGCGCGCGCGCCCCTGCATGTGCACTGATATGAACATAGATCAGTTTTAGATGGGTGGACAAGATTTTGTGAAAATTGGCTGCACATTCATGGAGAGAAGTTGGGTGCTACAGAGCAGAAGGTGGGAAAGAAGCTTTTTAAAATTTATTCTTGCTGGGCAGTGTTGGCACACACCTTTAAGCCCAGCACTTGGGAGGCTGAGGCAGGCAGATTTCTGAGTTTGAGTTAGAGGCCAGCCTGGTCTACAGAGTGAGTTCCAGGACAGTCAGGGCTACACAGAGGAACCCTGTCTTGAAAACACAAAGAATTTATTCTACTCTCGTATATTACATCCCAACTACAGTTCCCCCTCCCCCCTTTCCACTCAGTCCCTGTCCCCCAACCTCTCCTATACTCCAGATCCACTCCACCTCAGTTTCCCTTCAGAAAAAGGCAGGCATCCTGAGAATACCAACCATATATGGCATATACTCTCAAATCAAGGCTGAATGGGGTGATCCAGAGGGAGGAAAGGGTTCTAAAAGCAGGCAAAAGAGTCAGAGACTCCTCCACTCCCACTGTTAGGAGTCCCATAAGAACACCAAGCCACACAACCATAACATATGCAGAGGACCTAGGTCAGACTCACACAGGTTCCCTGACGGTCTCTGTGAGCCCCATGAGCCCTGGTTGGTTGATTCCGTGGGCCGTTTTCTTGTGGGGAAAGGCTTTTTCTTGTGTATTCTTTTGTACCTTTTGAATTTCAAACTAACTAATTTCAATGTGAGTATATTATTTAGGGATTTTGTTGTTGCTGTTATTGTTTGAGACAGGGTTGATCTCTCCTCTTCTCTCCTCTCTCTCTCTCTCTCTCTCTCTCTCTCTCTCTCTCCCCCCCCCCTCCCTCCATGGCTGTCCTAGAACTCATTATATAGACCAGGCTGACCTCCAACTCATGGAGCTCTGCCTGTCTTTTCTTCTAAGTGCTGGGATTAAAGGCGAGTACCGCCACATGTGTTGTATTATCTATTAAACATATGATTTTAAAAAAAAAATCAAATGACAGAATTCTGAATTCTTTTGATAGTAGCACTTGACTGTTCTTTATGATTTAAGAGTCGACTGTGCACATATCTTGTAGGAAGTTGCCTGGCTTGTCTACCCTGCACATAGTAACTAACCCCCACCTCGAGCTCCTGGAAAGCCCTAACCTGACCGCGGCACAGACACCATCCTGCTGTTCCAGACCAGTAGTTGCCATCCTGACACTATTGATCCCTCCCACTGTTGTAGATTTACTCAAAGCCCACGCGCAGTTAGTCAAGATCCCACAACGTATTTACAAAGGCTGTGACAGAGGTAACCCACTCTGTCAATCTCTGGAAGGGCTCCTGGGCCCACAAAGACGACAGAGCCCTGGGAGCCTCTCCCACCCTGTGCAATCGCCCAAGCTTCACACAGATCTAAACAGGACATGGAGCAGGGGAGAGACAGTACAACACTGTAGGGCAGCAGAGTCCTACTGCATGGGATTAGGTGGAGGAACATGGGAATAAAGAGTCTGAGACAGAGAGGAATGGCCGCAGAAAGACCAGGGTGAGGCTTACCTCTCGCAGCTTTTCCTGGGCTTCAGCTAGGGCTGCTTGCTTCTCCTGAAGCTGGGCCATGGCGGCGTTCATTCGGATCCGCTTAGGCTCTACCACTCGATACAGACGCCCGTACAACTGTGGAAAGACAGACAGGCATTGGTTACTCCCATCAACCACCAACCCACTCACCCGCCAGCCCACTCACCCGCCAACATACACACACACACACACACACACACACACACACACACACACACACACCAGCTTCCCCAGGACCACCCTCTCCCTTCCCACTCACTTCTACCATCACCTACCTCCATGGCCCGCACCCACATGCAGAGGGACTTAGCAGCCAGGGAGACTCTGCCAATGATATCAGGCTGGAAGTCGGGCTGGGCGCAGTAGGCCCCGATCTTCTTCAATACCTTATCTGAGATGTTGTCTTTATCAAAGTTGATCAATGACTTGATGAAGTTCTGCTCCCCTGAGGACATTTTGAGGCCTCAGCCAAACAGCCGGATGGATCGAGGAGGATCGTGGTCTCCTCGTTCAGCTTTACCACAGCTCCTCATCGCTTCTCAGTTCCCAAGGCCAAGACATTTGACCCCTTATAATCTTGCTCCTTCCTCTGGTGTCCTCTCAGCCCCCAAGGCCTCCTCAGTCTCCCCAGCCTGGTCTCCTAGTCCCTTAACAAAATCAGTTACATCACCCACCATAGCATTCTTTCTATGTGCCAAAACTTTCTAGGGGCCAAAACTGCCTTTGGGGGGGTGGGAGAGGGTGCGGGGGTGGGGGGTGGGGGAATACTACATTCTGCTGTGGGAACCCAAAGCAGACAAAGTCACAAAATAAAGATAGAGTCCAGAGGCTTGCGAGATGGCTCAGCCTATAAAGTGCTTACAGCACAAGCATCAAGACATGAGTTCAATCTCAAACACTTAAATAAAAAGCCAGGCACGGTCCCAAGCACCTAGAATCCCAGCATTGGGGGAGACAGATAGGAGAATCTCGGGAGTGCTCTGGTCAATCACCCTAGGTGATCAGTGAACCCCAGATCTCAGTCAAATTCCCTGTCTCACACAACACATGCATGCATACACACACACACACACATACACACACACATGCAAGCACGCATACACATACAGGCTCACCCCCTACAATGCGCGTACCTGTGTGTACACACAGAGAGAGAAAGAGCAAGGGAGCGAGACAGAGCCAGCCACAGAGAAACCGAGACAGAGAGAAGAGTCATTTCTCATTTTCTGCTCTTGTCCCCATGGGGGACGAAGGCATTCTGGCTCTTGCCATGCATTCTAATGGCTTCAGATCAATGTTCTTTTGATTGTGGTGTGAGGAGCTGGCTACTGCTCTGTCCTCCTAAAGAATTCTAATGCATATTTAGGTCTTCGCTCCCTCCTAAGCCCTGTGCTCCCCAGGGCCTCTGCAGCACTTCCCTGAAGGTCTGATGCCCTACATTTGATCAATAAACACCGGACAAGTGGAAGTCTTTTCTCACAATGCCCTCGGCTTACCTAACTGTCGCTTTGCTTCTGCCCACGTGGGCTCATTGCCTCGAAGAATCATGACTGCCTGCATTACAATTTCCACCTGCGCAGGGGGTCGTCCGTAGGACTTGATCTCACCTATGTCCTTCTTGTTCAGAGACTCTAGGGCCTGAGCAAAGGGACTGACTCAGAGAACTCAGAAGGCAAGATGAGTCCTTCCTGGACACGGCCCAACTGAGGTGTCACCTTCTCCCCCCCACCCCCAACTTCCCCAGAGACTCCCGGGGTCAAAGAAGGCTGGTCCCATCCCCATTCCTGGCACCATCTAGTGCCAGCCTCTGGTACCCGCATGGCTTCTTCAAGGGCGGGCAATGCTTCCTCTAGATCCTTCTGGGCATTGTCGGCCAGCGCCTGGCACTTGACCTCCTCAATAGCGATCTTCTCACTATTGGCAGTGACGGCCTAGAGACGGAAAGAAGAGAAAGAGTTCCGTCTGTGTCCTGAGCAGAGGTGGGAGCCATAGGGCTGGTGAGAAGGAAGACAGGGAAACCAAGGATGCTGGGCAGGAAGGCTCTTTGGGGGGGGGGGGGCGCGGAGGAGCGGGCCATGGGGTGGCGCAGGACCTTCTGCTGCTCATCTGCTTCCCGCTTCTGCTGCACAATGATGACCAGGTATTCTTCGCACTGCTTCTGGAACTCTGCCACTTTTTTCTTGGCGTCCTCCAGCTCCAAGGACATCACTTCGACTTTCTCCCTAGTTTCGTCAATCTTAAACAATCCAGTTCGAAGCTTATTGGCTTGGTCCAGCAGCTCCTGCCGCTTTTCTCCCAGAAGCCTGCAGAGGAGCTTTCAGTAAGTTGTATGTAGGGAGAGACTCCGAGGTAGGAGGTGTCCTACAGAATCTTCCTTTCTCCAACATCTCGGCTCCTCTCTCTCTTTCTGTGCTCACCTCCTGCCCTCTCATACAGATACATAGGCTGGTCAGGTCTTTTTCCAACAAATTCCTCACAGGTCTCATTACTCTGATTTATTCTCTATACCATGCTTGAAATCAGCTTGCTAAATAGCATTTTGACTCACCGCTTCCTCTACCTGGGGCCCTTTCACCGCCCACAGGTGCAGCAGGTGGCTGGACCATAATGGTTCAGAAAACATGAACCCACCCAAGAGGGCAAGTGAGCCCCCCTTTTGCCTCTCTCCATAGAGGAATTAATGGAGCCACAGGCTTGTTACATTTCTGTTGTTTAAAAGAATCTAGAAATATGGATTTTTTTTTTCCTTTAAAAGAAAGGTATGGGCATTTCCTGGACTAAAGGGTTTATCAAAATGTTTGGCAAATAGAAAAGAACAGAATATTGGTATGTCCAGGAAGACAGGGCTGGTATATTACTCTAAAATAGTGCTTAGCACATGATAAGAATTGATGTTGATTATCATTCTTACAAATTGATTATTGATTTATGTGTTTATTTAGAGGCAGGGTTTCTCTGTGTAGCCCTGGTTGTTTTTGAAATCCATCTGTAGACCATGCTGGCCTTGAACTCAGATCTGCCTGTCTCTGCCTCCAGAGTGCTGGGATTAAAGGTGTGTGACACCACTGCCTGGCTCAAATTGCTTTTTCCTCCAAAAATTGATTAAAATACCCAATCCTGGTAGATGTAGGGGATCGTGCGTGTGACCCCAGCACTACCGAGGCCAAGGCAAAAGGATTGCTATGGATTTGAGGCTGGCATCAGCTACATAGTGAGTTCAAAGCCATGCTGGGCTATATATGCGAAACATTGTCTCAGGAGAAGTCAAGTAAGAGAAAGCATCCTTCATCATTAGCCAGGGGCAATGTGTGCCATAGCCAGGGGCAGTGTGCGCCATAGCTCGGCTAAGCCATAGCCAGGGGCAGTGTGCGCCATAGCTTGGCTAAGCCATAGCCAGGGATAGTGTGTGCCACAGCTGGGCTAAGCCACATCTCGGCTAAGCCACAGCTCGGCTAAGCCACAGCTCGGCAAAGCCGAGGAGCGGACGGATACACAGGAAAAACCGCCTGGGCTTTGGTCCCCGAGTCAGAACTGGGACTGAAACCTTAACCCGTAGAATCTGAATCCAGCTCCTAGTACACAGGTAGGATTAAGCTAAATTCTAGGACACACGGTCATTTTGGGGGGGAACTGCTTTGTTTGGGGGGGAAATCTGCCCACACATTTGGTGTTCAAACTGAAATACTGGGTTAGATATGAAAGTAGAAAATCACACTTCAAATTTTCTGGGTTTTTTTTTTATCTGCTTTGCTTGCCTATACTGTTTTGTTTTGTTTTGGCCGTATTTTGCTTTGAGGTTAAGGTTTCATATAGTCTAAACTGGCCTTAGCTGGTGCTGAACTAGAATCCCCTGTGGGCCTTGAACTTGTGATCCTCCTGCTTCTGCCTTCCCAGTGCTGAGATTACACCATAGGCCACCACTGTGAGGTTTATGCTGTGGTAGGAACACAAGGCTAGCATGCTGTGTGTGCTAAGGCTAGCCCTGTTTGCTTGTGTGGTTTTAATTTGATTGATTGATTGATTGATTGACTGACTGACTGACTGATTTTGAGACAGGGTCTCACCATGTAGCGATGTCTGGCCTAGAACTCACTTTGTAGACCAGACTGGCCTTGGACTCTCAGGGATCTCCATGCCTCTGTCTTCTGAGAGCTGAGAACAAGGGCATGAGCCACCATTCCCAGCCCTTGTGCATTTTTGAGATAGGGTCGTGATATGTAGCCAGGCTGTCCTTGAATTCATAATCCTCCCATGTCAGCTTTCCTAGTGTGGGGAGTCTATAGGCATGTGTCATCTCACCTACCCATTTCACAGGAATGGCCAGTCGAAGGGACATTAGAGGGAGAGAGTAGAGGATTACAAAGGTTATAATAAACTCCATGTAAACGGTGGTCTGAGAACTACAGGACATGTCCAGGACATACGGACAGACAGGGTATAGGCGGTGTTATAGCTTGGGGGACAGACAAGACCAGGGAGGGACTCTGGGAAAGGCCTTCTCAACAGGAGTGAGTTCCTCTTCTAATTCACTTCTGGGAATAACTAAGACCCTCGGTGCCCCTCCACCCCCCACAGTGCCCACAACCTCCAGCCTGTCCCCTGAGCCAGATCCTGGATATTTTCCAGGCCATCACTTTACCAATCAGCATCTTCGAAAGACACCAACACCCCAGCCCTCCGGGTCTCTTGGCTTTCGTACTTTTTATATCCAGACACGAGCTCCAGGTAGTTTGTGGGTGTGACATAGTTGTATCTCCGCAGTTCCAACAGCATCTTCTGGGAATACTGAGCCACTGACCAGTGCATGGTGACAAAGATTTGGGCCACTTTCCTGTGGATCTGAAGCCAATAATACAGAATGGGAGGTCAGGGTATGGAGCAGCAATGAGGGGGAGTGTGGCTGTGTCAGAGGAAAGGCTCACATTCTCCTGTGTCCCCAAGTCCACTCCTATAATGTACTTCTCAGCCACCTCTAGCAAGGCCTCTCGGGGCCACTCTGAGAACCAGTTGATGGTTGTACAGTTTACTAAGGCTGGGTACTGGCGAATCCAATTCCTAGGAGGAAGTCAAGGAGAGTTAAGTCTACTCACAATGCCCTTAGCTTTCTAGCAACACATGCCCCATCCGCTTTGCGGTGACCCAAAGGCCCTGTCCTCTTCCTATCGGCTCCTCCCTCCAGATTTACCTCCTCAGAGATAGATAGCTCTGCATAACATTGAGAAATGGTCTCAGATCCACATTTTTCTAGATGTTGATCTTGAGCCAGGAGAATCTAACACTCTCAAACCCCAGCTTCCTCATCTCTAGCAGGAGATTGACAGTCTATGCTAAGGTTGTTAGGAATTTGGTAAGGTGACCCAAGAAGAATGCCCTACACGGCACCTGACTGTGCTAAGTAAAATATACTAGACACCATAAATAAAAACATAAGCAAAACGGCAACCCACGTTGCCTCTCCATCTGCTCTGCCCACGTCCCATTAAGACAGGGCATCACATATGCAGATACTATATGCAGTCACCCTGGCTACTCTCATGCTTGCTATGTAGCCGGGACTGGTCTCAGATTTGCACCAGTCCTCTCGCTTTGCCCGCCTATGTCCTGAGGTCATAGGTGTGTACTGCCACACTAGGCCTCTTCCTTCAGGTTTCCGTGGTCCTGAAATATCTAGTCATACTGAGAATGGGTTAAAAAAAATTTTTTTTTTTTTGGTGTACACATACTGTTAATTCTATTCATCTTATTAAAAAGAGAAAAGGAAACTTGTCATATGCTACAATATAGATGAACCTCAAGGACATCATAGAGTGAAGGAAGTGCGTCACAAAAGGACAAACACCGCACCGTTCATGCACAAGGCCATCAAAGGCCATCAGAGACAGATGGAAAGCAGGAAGGTCGTTTCTGGAAGCTGGGGGAGGGGAGTTGTTCTTTACTGGGAAAAGACTTTGAGTCTGGGAGGATGAAAAGGCTGTTCCAGAACAATGTGGGTAACGCCCCTAAACTGTGGAGGAAGTCACATGGGACGCACTAACTTCCAAAGAACACAGAAAGCCAAAAGCCGAGGCGGGAGCCTGTGGGGAGCCGGCCAACCGAGGAAGCATCACCTGAAGGGGTCTCCCACGGGACTTAGACAGAGCACAATGTGCAGGTTGTTCCGCACGCGCTCGATGAGGTATGCAAAGAGGCTGTCCGAGGATTCTGGTATCTGTTCTGCCCGGGCCTGGTCTATGATATGGTTCTGGATCTGTTCAGAAACCACACTGTATCAGAGGACTGAAGTTCTCACCACAGTCTCAGCGGGAAAGCAGGTTAGGCTGGCAGACTGGAGTGGGAGTTAAAGCAACCCCGCCCGCCCAGTGAGGCCTCTCAGGGGATGACTGATGAGAAACAGGCTTCAGCCCACAGGGACTGATCTGGGAGGCTGGGGATGCTACAGAAACAGATGTGGAATCTGTGGGGTGCTGGTGGTTAGCTAGGAAAACCAAAGAACCAACTCAGAACTGAAGGAACTTCACCTCTTCAAATTCGTCAGACTTGTAGAGATTGGGGACTTCGCCCGAGCTAAGGATGTTGTTGATGTCTTCCAGGAAGGATTCGTCAGCTATCTGGGTGTCCACGAAAAGGAAAGACGTGGTCTGGAGTTCTACCCCTGCCTGTCGATACAAGCGCTTGATATCTGGCCAAACAAGTGAAGGGCGAAGGAAAAGACTTACTTGCGACTCCCCATCCTGAGCCTCTCAGTTGGAGGACCCTCCCACAGCCATAAGCACTCCCAGAACACAAAGGCCAGGGCCAGTAACTCAAGCAGCTTATCTTTCATCCTGAAACCTCTGCGCATGGTCAGGAACCCAGCCTTACCGTCTCGGAACTCCTGTTTGCGGTAGTGCTTGGTGACCTCGATCTGGAACGTGTTATAATCGCAGATGGAAGACGCCAAGCGGGCCAGACTCTGCCTCCCGCTGCCCCCGATCCCCACCAGCAACATGTTGCCTCGGGGCTGTCCGATCACACGCACGATCCGAGTGACTGGGGAGCGGGGTGAGGGTAACGCACTGGGTTTATAAATCCAAGCAATTTCTAGGCCCCGGGCTAGGGATCAAAACCTCTGAGGCTGAATTAGAGAAGTCAAGAAGTAAGAGTGGAGAGGGTGGTGCCTAAGGCTCTGATGGCAACTCAGCACTTAACCTACACCTTGCCCATTTAACACTCTTGTGGATAGGTGTGGTGCTGTAGGCCTGTAATCTCAGGGAAAGGCAGAGGGTCACAAGTTTAAGACCGGTTTGCTTTAACCGGCGATATGCTTGCTGGCTAGGGCTACACAGCAAGACCCTGTCTCAAAACCAAATGAATAAATAAATAAGCCACACTGGTCGGACCTGAAAGGAAAACGATGTCTAGAACTTGATTTGGGAGTGGCCTTCGAGGGGAAACCAAGGTTGGAAAATAGAAGGGCAGGAGGCAGCGAGCGCTCACTGTGTTCAATGGCCTCTCGGAAGAGCACCAGCTGCATTGGCACAACCGAAGGAGACAGATTGTACTCATTCAGGGCCGTCTCCATGGCTGTCTTCAATACTGTCAGGTCTACCAGGTCTTCATAGACCTTGGGCTCCTTCAGGAAGTCCCCTGGGCCACAGGAGAAGGACATCAGCATCCCCAATGCTTGGTCCTCCCCAGAGGTCCCTTAGGGCCATTAGCCCCATGCCCTGACCTTCTAACCCCAACTCCCTAAGGCCCAAATATGCCCCAGCTCCTGGCTCACCAAAGATGGGAGGGCGTTTGTTGGGACAGAGATGATGAAACGTGAGGTCAAAGAAGGTACCGAGTTTGTCACTTAAGATGCCCATAAAGGCTTCCATGTCTGCTGTATCGACCAGTCTGTCAGAGAAGACTCTGTTGGGAAATAGTTGGAATGGATCTCAGTCTGGGAAGTGAAGTCAAGCCAGAGGTGAAGGCTGGAGTTGGGACAAGGCTGGGGCTGGGGGGGGGGGGGGGGGACAGTCTGGCCAGGACACCCAGACATGTCACCTGAAACACTCATGAATCCAGAGTCTTGTGATGCTGGCTTTGGTATCATGAAAGTCCTTGTTGGCTCTAAGCATGCCCTGGAAGACCTGGAAAGTTGAAGCAGTCATTGAAGTAGAGGGAGGAAAGAGTTTCTTTGCAGAAGATCCGAAGGCAAGAGCAGAATGTGTGGCATTTCAGCAGACTGACTTTAGGCATGTGCTTTGCTGTGGAACCCTATTTTCTTTTTTTGTTTTGTTTTGTTTTGTTTTGTTTTGTTTTTGTGTTTTGTTTTTCGAGACAGGGTTTCTCTGTGTAGCCCTGGCTGTCCTGGAACTCACTCTGTAGACCAGGCTAGCCTTGAACTCAGAAATCCGCCTGCCTCTGCCTCCCAAGTGCTAGGATTAAAGGCGTGCACCACCACTGCCCGGTGAATCCTATTTCCTTAAAGATTAAAAAGATTATGTGTGTGTGTATGTTATGTGTATTATGAACATATGTTTGTGTGTGTGTGTGTGTTATGTGTACATATGAACGTGTGTGTGTGTGTCTCTGTGTGTGTGTGTGTGTTGGGGGGGTGACATATGTGCAGATGCCAACAAGGGCCAGAAAAGGCATTGAATTCCCAAAAGCTGAAGTTCCCAGAGGTTATGAGTCCCTCAGTATGGGTGCAGGAGAGCAAATTCAGGCCTCTACAGAGCAGAAGCACCCAAGCGTGGTGGTACACGCATCAATCCCAGCACCCAGGAGCAGGAGCAAGTGTATCACTATGCTGTGTGTTTGGGGCTAGCCTGGTCTACATGGAGAGTTTCAGGACAGTCAGAGCTACAAAGCGAGATTCTGTCTCAAACACAAACAAAAACAAACAACAACAAAAACTGCAAACAAACAGAAGACCAGAAAGCAATGGATAGCTGACCCCCCACATCTCCTCAGCCCCCTGCTATGGAATTCCTCCTCCTCTTCCTCTTCCTCCTCCCCCTCTTCTCCTCCTCCTCCTTCTCCTCCTCCTCCTTCATCCTTTTCCTCTTCTTCCTCCTTCTTATTTTTTAGATCTATTTTATTCATAGGAATGTTTTGCCTGCAGGTATGTCTGTGCACCGCATTCATGCCTGGTGCCTGAGGAAGTGGTGAGCCTCCCCGCAGGTCCTGGGAATTAAACCCTGGGAACAAATGCTCTTAACCACTGAGCCAGCTCTCCAGCCACTCTTCTTCTTTTTTAAAAGATCTCTTTTTATTTTATAAGTATGAGTCTTACATGTATGTCTGTGTATTACATGTGTGCAGTGGAAGAAGTGGAGTTAGATACAGGTGTGAGTTGCACATAGGCACTGGCAGCAGAACCCAGGTCCAGCGTAAGTGTAGCCAGTGCTGTTAACCGCTGAGCCGTTTCTCTAGCCCTGCCATGGAGCGCCTAAGGCTTACTTTAAGAAGGAAATGCTGAGGAGGATGAGCCAGTCAAAGCAGGGGCTCAGGCCAACGCTTACCTTGGAGATGTCCCGGAGGTTGAAGAGGTAATGGATCTTCGCCGGGGTGGGCAGGAAGCGCTGTACCACCGTATTGTAAACGTCCAGGGTGGCCTCTGTTACCACATTCCCAATGGGCTTCACCTCTTCTTCAAAGTCCTGGAGCTTCTGGTTGATCATGGTGCCAAATATGCGGATGATCTGGGATTCCTAGAGAGAGGCCTCAAACTCAAAGGGTAGCCAGGGCCAGGACCAGTGTGAGGCAAATGCAGAGCTCCCCTCAGGAGCACAAGTGAAGAGGCAGTAAGTAAATAAATAAACCACTAGTTAGGAGACATCATGCTATTATATAATCCTTAAAAATGAAAAAGTTATGCAGCCTATCTGCAATAAACACAAACATCCTAACTAAAGATGGGCCGGTAACGCTGGTGCTTTCACTTGTCTCGGGCTTCACTATGGCTCTGTAAGGCACGGTACTGACCACTATATGTAACATTTGGGCATCTTGTTCATCAAGAACTTTTTACATTCATTTTATTCTTCCTTCCTTCCTTCCTTCCTTCCTTCCTTTCTTTTCCGAGACAGGGTTTCTCCGTGTAGCCCTGGCTGTCCTGGAACTCACTTTGTAGACCAGGCTGGCCTCGAACTCAGAAATCTGCCTGCCTCTGCCTCCCCAGTGCTGGGATTAAAGGCGTGTGCCACCACACCTGGCTCATTTTATTTTTTAAAGTTAATTTTATTTCTATGTGCATGGCCATGTGTGTGCACAGCACGTGTGGAGCTCACAGGACCAATCTGGGGAAGAAGCCTTTCTCCTCCAGCCACGGGGGCGGGGCCTGCGGGCCGTGCCTTTACCTGCTGCCCATTAATTTTAACCTAAAGAAAATATTTAATTAAGAGTCAAGTGTAAGCTGGGCGTAGTGGCACACGCCTTCAGTCCCCGCACTTGGGAGGCAGAGGCAGGTCTATCTCTATGAATCTGAGGCCAGCCTGGCCTACAGAGTGAGTTCCAGGACAGACAGGGCCATGTGAGTAGTGATGCCCACACTAGTGACACTCACGCTAGTGACACACACCTGCAGACTTGCCGTTTGGGAAGCTGAGCTAGAGAGGGTTAAAAGCCATTCTGGACTACATTTAGTGAGATCCTGTCTCAAGAACTAAAAACAAAACAAAACAACAAAAAAAGAATATTTCTCCTGACAGCGTTTTATTGGCTTATTTTGAGTCCCCTTACATTTGTATTCATCTGCCCCTACCCCTGGCGCTGGTTTGGCTGTCAACTCTGTAAGGTCCACCTCCCTGAGTTTGTTTCAGCCCCAGGCATTCTCTATGTGGCCATGGAGACGGCAGGCTCCACATTCCAGAGCCAGCAGGGCAGGCTTACAAACCCTGCAGCTGTCCTGGCTCAGATGCCAAGGGTCCCACTGCCATGTATCACAGCTCCCTGTATGCAACTCTGCTGGAGGCTCGGCCCCCTTGCTTGATCAGTCCCATCAGTCCCTCATTCTAAGGGACTGGAATGGTTTTGCCCAGTACAAGCCCTTCCCCAACCCCCATGGCCTCACCGTGGGGAAGGTCATGTTGATAATGTTGAAGCGACTCTGCAGCCTTGGGGAGATAACAGTCCGTCCACCCCCAGGAGGGCCCATGGCAGCCATCAGGAACATGTCCTGGAGAGCAAAGACAAAGAAGGGAGAGAGACAGGTGGGACAGTGAGAGATGGGGTAATGAGGCTTCATGATAGCTAGGCCAGAGGCCTCTGAATGTTTCCATGTGCAAATGCTGGGGGTGCATGCTGGCAGGCCGCAGTAGTGCATGCCTTAAATCCCTGAACTTGGGAGGCAGGGACAGGAGGATTTCTGTGAGTTCAAGAGACCAGCCTGATCTACATAGCATACATTGCAAGTAACAGGACTATATAGGAAAACAACTCTGGAGAGAAAAGGGGGGCAAGGGCGGGGCAAGCAGTAAGATGTTCTTAATCCCATAGGAGGAGAGTGAGGATGGAAGAGAGAAGCATGGGCTGTGGTACAGACGGGCTCAGTGAGGAGAGTTAAGGATGGGGTCAGTAACTTGGGAGCCAGATAGATGGGTCCTCAGAAAGGAGCAGAGCACTCTTGTGTAGGGAGGAACTTGGGACGATGAGAGGGCGTGGCCCAGGGGCCCAGCCACAGGTGGGAACCACAGCTCGTCTCTCTCAGGATGCTTACTCGGATGTGCTTGATGCTCTGCTTCACACGATCGTACCAGAAGCCGTAGTCAATCCAGAGGCGAATCAGCTCCAGGGGCGGCTGGGACCCAAACATGTCCTTGGCAGGCATGTTTAGGTCATCCATAAAAGTAATCATGCTTTTGCCCCCGAATGGCACATACACACCCTTGGTCCGCTTCTCTACTCTGCTCTCAATGATGCTCTGCACATTGTTTGACGTGGTCTGGTGGGAAAGCACACAATCGATGTGAGGCCCCTCCCCCCTCCCCCCCCCCCCCCCCGAGAAATAAGGGGCAAGCTGAGCACTTGAGTTCCAGGTGAGAGAAGATGGCAGGGAGCTAATTGGTGGTCTGAGCCCCTCCCCTCACGTACCTGTGCGGACATGTTGACGACGAGCACTGACCACTGGCTGGAGGGCAAGGACTGGAGAACACTCTGGGCTATGGAGGTCTTTCCAGTTCCCACAGGACCCACCAGTAAGACAGGATTCTGGTTGGCCACCAGGGTGCTCACTAAGTAGTTATACCGCACAGTATCAACAGTAGGTACCATGATCTTATAGAAAGGGGCGCTGGAGAAAGAGAGAAACCACGTCTCAAGGACCATTGGCCTGCCCCAGTTCAGCTCTCACTTCCTTCTTCCTCTTAGTATTTATCTTCCTCTGGTGTTACCAAGGTCTAGTCACCAACCCATTAGCCTTCTGGGTCTTGGGAGCGTGGCATTCTCCTTGAAGACCCTGTCCCGAGTCCCCTAGATCCAACTTCCTAAACCTGGTCATCTCTTCCTGGAATTGGCTTTCTCCTCTTTAGCTCACCCTGGCTTCTGGCCCCACCACATCTGCCACCAAGCCCTGCTCGCACCCTGGACCCTGCTCTCACTTGGGAGGATAACGCCAGCTCTTGGGGAGCTTCTCCTCAAATGACGTCCAAGTCCGCATCTTGGGGTTCACGTAGTATTCATACACTGTGTCCTAAGAGACAAGTACACAAGTTGGGTCACCAGACGTCCCTCCAGCTCTTCCCAGTTGGAGCTGAGTCTCACAGACTGACGGGCAATGAGGGTGGCACCAAGGCGCTAGGTCAGGCGGAGTCTGAGGGCCAGAGGGGTGCCCTGTAGGTCCTGACAAGACATACAGGGCAGCTGGCTGGAAGGGCCCTGACCTTATTGGGAAAGGAGCCCTCGATTTCTCGAAGGTAGCTGTCAATCTTCTTGCGTCCGTCCTCGTCCACAGAGGCACACACAGACCAGATCATGCTGAACACAAAGGTCATCTCCACCATAAAGGAGTAGTTCTCGGCATCGGCTGGGTTCACCTGGGTGGAGAAGAGAAGAGGTTCAGCAGTTCAGAGTGGCGAATTGGCCTTAGAATAATCTTCCCTCCTCATGATACAGGAGCCACACTGATAAGGATCTATTTTAGCATGTACCAAGAAGGCAGAGAACCTTACCTACCTTCTTCCTACCTGGTTCTGTGTGGGAAGTTCATCTATAACTACTCATGGATTTTAGGTAACTCTGGGATTCACTGCAGTTGCTCACAGCTGCTATTAGGCTAAGTCATAACACAGCTGTCACCTGGCCAATCCAGGCTAACCCTGGAGGAGTACTCATGAGTGTTCAAGGAGACAGGAATGTGGTCACCTATATGTAACTGCAAAAAAAAAAAAAAAAAAAAAAAATCGGAGAGCCGGGCGTGGTGGTGCACACCTTTAATTCCAGCACTCGGGAGGCAGAGGCAGGTGGATTTCTGAGTTTGAGGCCAGTCTGGTCTACAGAGTGAGTTCCAGGACTGCCAGGACTACACAGAGAAACCCTGTCTCGAAAAACAAAAACCAAAAAACAAAACAAAACAAAAAATTGGAGATGACCCAAACATCTACCAGTAGAGGAAGGGAAAGTAAAATGTAGGGTTTACCATGGAATAATGCACAGCAGCTGCAGTCTACCACAGCTGCAGTCCACTACAGCTGCTGTCTGCAACAGCTGTGCTCTATCAGAGCTGCAGTCCACAACAGCTGCCGTCCACCACAGCTGCCATCCACCACAGCTGAAGTCCACCACAGCTGCCATCCACCACAGCTGAAGTCCACCACAGCTGAAGTCCACCACAGCTGCAGTCCACCACAGCTGAAGTCCACAGCAGCTGCAGTCCACAGCAGCTGCCGTCCACAGTAGTTATAGTCCACAACAGCTGCCGTCCACCACAGCTGCTGTCTGCAACAGCTGTGGTCTATCAGAGTTGCAGTCCACCACAGCTCAAGTCCACCACAGCTAACGTCCACAACACCTGCCATCCACCACAGCTGAAGTCCATGGCAGCTACAGTCCACAGTAGTTATAGTCCACAACTGCTGCAGTCCACAACACCTGCAGTCTACCACAGCTAAAGTAATGGCATGTGTCAGCTAAAGCAATGGTGTGTGTCTGCACATGGCAATATGCAACTCAATGTCACACATAGGTTTGGTTAGACGAGCAAGCATGTTGCCTGTAATGTGATCTATTTTTTAGACTTTTGTTTGTTTGTTTGTTTTGTTTTTGAGACAAGGTCTCTCTGTATAGCCCTGGCTGTCCTGGGACTTGCTATATAGACCAAGCTGGTCTCAAACTCACGGAGACTCACCTGTGTCTGCCTCCTGTATGCTGAGACTAAAGGCATGCACCATCATGCACACCACAATTTCTTCCTAAACAGGACAGCACCTATGGATATCTGTGGGGTTTTATGTCAACAAGCATTTTTGTTTGGTTGTTTTGTTTTGTTTTGAGACAAGGTTTCACTCTATAGCTCTGGCTGGTCTGGAACTCCCCATGTGGACCCAGATGGTTAGGAAACTCACAGAGATCCACCTGCCTCTGCCTTCCAAGCACTGAAATTAAGGTGTGCACCACCTCCCCTGGCTGAGCACTTTAAGGGACCTAGAATTAGACAAACAAGCACGCTTCAGTTGTTACTTCTGTGGAGGGGGAAAGAAACCAAGATTGGGAAGGAAGAGAGGAGCAAACAGCCTAGAAGGCTGCTGTGGTGGCTTGGGCCTGCAATTCCAGCAGTGAGAAGGCAAAACAGTCACAAGTTCAAGGCCCCACAGCCAGATCATGGTTTAAAAGGGGGGAGAAAGTAATACCTAATTAAAAATAAATAAATTCAATGACTATTTATACAATTACAAATATAGTTTTGGAGTTTGGGAGTGTGGCTCAGTGTTAAGCCCTTGCTTCAAGTCCATGAGAACCCCATTCAGATGCCGAGCAACCACATAAATGCCCGGTGGGTGTTGCAGCTCACTGACAGTCCTAGTGTTTAGAGGGGACAGGAGGCCACCCAGGAAACCTGGCCAGCTAGATTAGCTGAATCGAAAGACTTTATTTACCTAGAAATTTTTTTTTTTTGTAAAGTAGAGACAGATTGAGGAAGAAACTTGACATCAGCCTTTGGCCTCTCTACAAATTGTACCCACACATGTGAAAACACGCACACAGCTACTTTTCTGTCTCTCTCTCTCTCTCTCTCTCTCTCTCACACACACACACACACACAATCTCTCTCTCTCTCACACACACACAATCTCTCACACACACACACACAATCTCTCTCTCTCTCTCTCTCTCTCTCTCTCACACACACACACACACACACACACACACACACATACACACGCACACAAAACAACTAAGTTTTACAGAGCTGAGGAGATGGCTCAGTTGATAAAGTGCTTGCCGCACAAGCTTCCCTGGGAAACAGCCCACCAACAGCATCCTTCTGACATCCCTGACATATCACAGAGGCACAGGCAGAGTGGAGGAATTCTTGGTAACAGATTCTGGATAAGGATGCTTATAACTGCAGATAAACCTCGGCAAGCGGCGCATGTTTGCAGTCACAGTGCTTGGGGAGGCTGAGGTAAGAGGCTTGTCATAGTTCAAGGCTGGCCAGGAGTGCACAGAAAACATAAAGATGGGATCACAGGATTCTGTCCAATCCAGAATGACAAGAGTTGGCCTTATATCAACCCTTACTCATCAAAATACAGGCAGGAGAGCATACTGTGACTCTCTGGTTTGTTAGATGAGCCAGGGCTTTGGTAGTGACAGCCAAAGCGCTCCTCCGAGGTCTGAGAGTGCAAACAGCTCCCCCAGGAGCCTGCTGCAGCCAGCAGACCCTTGCTCCCCACAACCATGTGTGAGCAACATTCAGTGATAAAACATGTAGGTGTGTCGGAAGAGATGCAACAGGACTTGGTGGAGTGTGCTGCTCAGGCATTGGTGAGAGAAAAGGCCAGTATTGCTGCCCACATTCTCTTCCTTCCTTCCTTCCTTCCTTCCTTCCTTCCTTCCTTTTCTTCTTTTTTTTTTTTTTTAAATTTTTTTCTGTGTAGCCCTGCTGTCCTGGAACTCACTCTGTAGACCGGGGTGGGATCGAACTCACAGACCCACCTGCCCCTGCCTCCTGAGTGCTGGGATTAAAGGCATTTGCCAGCACACCCAGCTCATTTTTCTTTTTTAAGTGGTTTTTGACTTTTTTTTTTTGTTTTCAGGCAGGGTCTTGCTGTATAGCTTATGCTGTCCTTGAACTCAGTATACAAACCAAGCTGGCCAAGGACTCAGGGTCTCTTCGGTGCTGTGATACTGGTGTGTGCCACCATTCCTGGCTGTAGTGAATAACTTACACTGTAGAGATCTTAACTGCTGCTCATTATATATTACTAGTTTCGTTACCTGGTAACATCGTTAAAAAATAATGTGAAACATTTCTGAGGCAATGATTTAATTTCAACCAACCCCCGCCCCCAATTTTAGTTATTTTACTTATAAACAACAAAAAAATTCTGAAAGCTTTCTAGAACTTCTCATCAAATGGTATGCACAGTATGGGTAGGGAACTATGACCCCTCTTGGGCTGTTCTTTCTCTCAACCTCCCTCCCTCCCTCCCTCCCTCCCTTCTTTCTTTTCTTTCTGCCCTGCACTTATGAGGCAGGTCCTCTGTCACTGAGCTACGCCACTAATTGCTATATTTAATTCAGAATTCCTAGTCTGGACTTTCAGCTCAGCAAACATCAAAGCACATGTATCTCTCTCTGCTTACACACACACACACACACACACACACACACACACACATACACACACATACACACACACACACACATACACACACACAAATACACACACACATAAACACACACACACACACACACACACACACACACACACACAGTCACTGCTTATGTCTCTCCTCTAAGTTTCTGTTTTAAGCTATGCCCAAACTGGGTGGGCTGTGAGCCCTTTGCCCCTCCACCTTTGCCCCCGGGGTTGGCTCCTCTCCTTACCCCATTCTCAGGTGTGGCCAGGACTGTGTAGAGCTTACAGAGGGAGATGATCCCACTGTACTCGGGGACAGGTACCAGCTCATTACAGTTATCCTTTTTGAAGCTCAGTATCTTGTTGATGAACTTTTCAAACATGCGTTGAAGCGGCTCTACTTCTGTCTAGATATGCACGAAAAGGGATGCTCCATCTACTGTTATTTACTACAGGCCGCCCTAGTCAGTCATGCCTCCTCAATTCCCTTTTTACCTTTGGCCTCTTTTCCAGCCATGACTGAACATAAGGCTTCCAGCCCAGGTCCACATAGTCAGTGTAGACCATCCCACAGCGGGACACAGTGGCTGGAGAGGCCACAGCCAAGTTCTCCACTTCAAACAAGAGAGACACCTAAGGATGCAGACTCTTGTCAGAACGTCAGCAGCGGCACCTCATTCACAGTGATCAAAACAACCCAAAACCCATGCCTTACGCGGGACTTGTACCAAGTAAATTGGAACAAAAAGAATAATGACTGAGATTTATAATGCTTTCTGTGGTGGTTTGAATGAGAACAGCCCCACCACCACCACCAGGCTCATATACATGAAGGCTTAGCCAGCAGCAGGGAGCAGCACTACTTGAGAAGGATTAGGAGGTGTGGCTTCACTGAAGTGGGTATGGCTTCGTTGGAGGGAGTGTGTCACCGGAAGTGGGCTTTAAGGTTTCAAGAGCTCACACCAGGCCCTGTCTCTCTGCCTTTGGATCAAGATGGAGCACTCCCGGCTCTGGCTCCAGTGCCTGCCTGCCGATCACCATGCTCATCGTCCTCGATGATTTCAGACTAAATCTCTGAAACTGTAAGCCAGCCCCCACTTAAATGCTTTCTCCTTATAATAGCTGCCTGAGTCACGGTATCTCTTCACAGCAATAGCACAGTGACTAAGACACTTTCTAAAAGAAATTAGAGCTCATTCAAATTTATCTTTAGGAAAAAAAGTACTCTCTGGCTTGCGTGAAAGAAAAGAGTGGGTGACATATGCCTATATAATCCTGGTGTCTGAGCACTAGAGGCAGGAGCAGGAAGATCAGGAATCAAGGTTATCCTTTATTACCTAGGCCAGCCTGGGCTACATGAGATACTACCTAAAATGAACAAAAGGGGGGCGGGGGAGAGGAAGGAGAGAGGGAAAGAAAGGTTAGAATAAAGAGAGGTGGGCGTGACACCCCAGGAGATATTAACCTTGGTGCGTGCTACGAAGGCCACACATCACGGGCCAGTGGAGATGAAGCTGACGACAGCCTGGGTCTACACAGTGATTTCTAGTCCCAAAGTTCTTTACTATACAATTGTTCCAGGGTAGCAATGGCCCCCTTGCCTCCTATGCCGAAGATGGGACCTAGAGGCCAAGGCCAGGTCAGCCTTCCCCTCCTAGGGAGTGTACCTGCAGCCTTTCGCATCTTGCTTCAGTTGCAGATTTCCCTGGATCTGGATCCTCGGCCCAGCTCTCTCTGGGTAATCCACTCTCAGTGTGCCAGCCTCCACCTCAGCTTCCCTTCCACCCCCCACCCCAACCTCGGCCACCTTCCCCAGAGGCTGGCCTGGGACCCCTCTGCGTAGCAGTAGCACCTGCTCGGGCATCGCAATGCGCTCGCCATTGATAAGGGTCAGCACTTTGTTATCGTCCATGACAGAGTTCATGCTCTCGATCCACAGCGTGTCCACGGGGCCATCAAAAAGGATCCATTTCTCGTCTGGCTTCTCATCTTGGGTGGCATGCAGATGGATGATAGGAAACGAAGAGGCTTCCATCTCCCTCTCCTCCTGTATCCCTCACCACGTGCTTCCTTGTCTTAAGGCATTCTCCTGGCATCTTTCAACCTCACTGGGGCCGGGGTGGGCCGGGGCTTCCTGTTCCCAGGGTCCCCATTCCCTCAGGAGCTGCCAACCTCTCCTCTCACCCACTTGACCTGCTGGATACCTGCACAGGCAACCCGCATGACACTAGACAGGATGCCATCGGTCCATTCGTTGGTGTTGAGGTCATACTCGCCATACAGCTCCCCTAAGGACAGTGCCTTTGGGTTCAAAGGGAACTCCTAAAAATGATACCAGAAGGGACTTCTGAGGGGCCCAAACCCAAGCTCCCAATACCCTTCCCCCACAACCCCCGTCCCAATCCTCTCTTAGGTTCTTGCACTGCTCATTGCTTGCTTCTCTCCCAGGACCCCCTGGATCCAGGTCCGGCCCCTCCCAACACCTGCAGCTAGGCCACTGCCCCACTGCGCACTCTAACGATGTTGTAGTTGGGTTCTCCAGCACGGCACAGGGACGTCAGAGAGGCCTGCAGAATTTTCCAGGAGGTGGTCTTGCTGCTGCCGGTGCCACCCACAATCATGGTGGAGTGGCGAGAGTTCTTGGTTTCGTACAACTGTAAAACCTTGGTGAGGGTAAAGGGTGTGATCTGCAGGCCCATTTCTCGGATCTCCTGCTCGATGGTGTCCCGTAGCTGAGAAAAGCAGAAGGAAAGAGTGTGAGTCAGCCCAGCCAAGGGACTTTCAGTGCTGGGGAAGACGCAGCAGAACCGCAGCAAAAGACGCTATGGTCCTTTGCACTCAAAACTCGGTAATCCCCCAGAACTGCCTAGCCAGAGGGAAAATACTGTGTTCTGGGATCTATAGATAGCACAGTGGTAGGTAGGATGGTAGGGCGCCTGCTGAGAATACACAGGCCATGGATTTGATCCTCAGTATCATTGAAGGAAGGAATGAAGGAGGGAGGGAGAGACAGAGGGGGGAGGGGAAAAAAGGCAGGCAGGCAAGCTGGCTACATTAGGAGAGTATCTTGATGCTCAATCCTGAGGACCTGAGTTCAAACCCACAGCACCCACATAAAAATCTTGGCCTGGCTGCACACAGCCCTACAACTGCAGTGCTAAGAGAGAAAGGCTCACTGGGGCTTGCTGGTGAGCAGCCGTGCTCCAGGGGCAGGGAGAGACCCTGTCTCAAAGGAATAAGGTAGAGAGTGACATATCAAGCCAGTCTGTGTCCTTTTGTGACCTCTGTGTGTACATCCATGCAGCTACACCAGACACACACACACACATTCACATCCTGCACATACGAACAGAGGACACTGGAGTCGCTGAACAGAGTCAGCGAGCCTGGCTTCCTAGCTTTCAATTTTGTCATTTTGAGTCGGTTTTTCTTGGAAACTCAGCCTCCTCATGTGTACAATATCTAATGTAGTTCTACACATTTTTAAAGCATCATTCAACAACTACTTACTGACTCTTTATGGTACTATGCCAAGTACTAGAGTACTAGAGATACAGTTGGGAACAAAATTATTTTACTATACTTTAAGATCTCACTGTCCTGAGCTGAGTGATATAGCTCAGCAGTTGAGAGCATTGACTGCTCTTGCAAAGGACCTAGAATTAGTTTCCAGAACCCACACAGCAGCTCACAACTGTTAGCATTTTTTTGTCTAAGCTCCACCCCAGTTACCTGGCAATAGCAAGGTGTTCCTGACTCACTATAAAAGGGGATGCTTGCTCCCACTCCTCTCTCTTGTTCTTGCCTTCTTGTTCACACTCTGTCCCCTCATCCCTTTTTCACTCTTTCCCCATCTCCTTCCCCCACTCTCTCTCCACATGCTCATGGCCAGCCTCTATTTCACTTCTCTCTTCTCTTCTCTTCTCTTCTCTTCTCTTCTCTTCTCTTCTTCTCCTCTCCTCTCCTCTCCTCTCCTCCCCTCCTCTTCCCTCCTTCTGTCCCTCCCTCCCTTTCTCTGCCTCTACTACCCTCTCATCTCCCCCCACCCCCAATGCCCTGAATAACTTCTATTCTATACTATACCATCGTGTAGCTGGGCCCTCTGGGGGAAGGGATGCCTCAGCATGGGCCCTAGGAGGCACCCTCTTGCTCCATACCTGACTACACCTCCACCAAAACATATTCCCTTCTCTCTGTGTCTTTTAATAAACACAACAACCACCATTTATAACTCCAGAGGAGTCTACCTTCTCTTCTGGCCTTTGGTGGTGGTGAAAAGAAAATGCCCACATACACAGAAATGAATTAATTTAAAAAGTACTTTCAGATGAGTCAGGGGTCCAGCACTAGGGAGGCAGAGGCAGGTGGAACTCTGAGTTCAGTTCCAGGCCAGTCTGGTCTACAGAGTGAGTTCCAGGACATCCAAAGATACATGGAGGAACCCTGTCTTGAAAAGCAACAACAACACACACACACCACAAAAACAAAACCCTCCCCCACAAAACATACTTTTACATTATAGAAAGTTGTATTTCTCCTTAACTAGATCCTTCAAATGCTAACATATAACATATAACTGCTCACCAGAAAGAAACAGAAAAAAAAATCTACATCCAGGATTGTTTGTTTGGTTTGGTTTGGTTTTTAGTTTTCAAGACAGGGTTTCTCTGTGTAGCCCTGGCATATCTGGAATTCACTCTGACCTGGCTGGCCTCAAACCCAGAGATCTGCCTGCCTCTGTCCTCTTAGTGATGGGATTAAAGGTGTGAGTCACCACCACCCCCTCCAATATTTTTATTTTTTTGAGACACAGTCTTACTCTGTAGCCAATTATATAGCCCAGGATTCCTTCAAAATAGCAGTTACCCTCCAGCCTCACCTCCTGTGGACTGAGATCACAAGCGCGAGCCTGTCTGTTATATTTTTCTGTACATGGGTCTGTATATTTTCCTTAACTTTTTTTAAAAAAGATTTATTTATTTATTATATGTAAGTACACTGTAGCTGTCTTCAGACACTCCAGAAGAGGGCATCAGATTTTGTTACGGATGGTTGTGAGCCACCATGTGGTTGCTGGGATTTGAACTTCGGACCTTTGGAAGAGCAGTCAGTGCTCTTTAACCACTGAGCCATCTCTCCAGCCCCTTTCCTTAACTTTTTAATGTTGTATCTTTCTATAGTTTGCTTTAGGGATGGCAAGATGGTGCCGAGGCCAAGGGCATTTGCTATGCCAGCATGGTGATCTGGGGTTTTGACCCCCCCAGAGCCCATGTAAATATAAAAGGTAGCTGACCACCAAGGTCCAGCCAGCTTCAGCATAGTCTGGAAGAAAAGGCCACATCCTGCTGCTAATACTGGGCAAGATATCTGAGACACCCCTACACCTTGAATGCTGTGCTGACCAAACCAAACTCCTCAAAATCAAAATTAACCAACTCGTCCTAACACTGGGTTCTTCTCCCCCATTTATAAACTGTCATTTGCCTATGGGGCCGCATCTGTCTTCTCTCCATCCAGAGGCAGTCCATTGTCCTTCCAGAGCAACTATGCTTTCCCCCTCTCCCTTGTTCCTTTTCTCTTCTCCCTCATTCTCACCCTCATCTGTCTCTGATTCCCTGCCCTTTGTCCCTCTGGGGCAAATAAATCTCCCGTGGTGCTGAGAACTTAGTCTTGCTGCTGTGTCCTGTGCTGACTCTGGTCATTCATAGCCAACTCCACAAAGCTGCCCTCTAGCCTCCACACATGTGCTATGGCAGGCATGCCCATACACATAGATCATGCACACACACTCTTTCACATGCACACATACACACACACACACTAATAATAATAATAATAAATAAAAATGCAAAGCTTGCTTTGTCTGAAAAGGGTAGTTATCACTGTAGTCAGAATACATATGCTGAATGGGTGCCTTCAAGTTTTTGAGGCAGACTCATGGCCTTTACATGTTCAGTGTCTATATGCTCTTTATGAATCAACTATGAATCAACTCAAAGTTGTCCGTTGTGTTGTTCAAATCTTCCATGACCGTAAATTTCAGTCAGCCTGGTTTACTTACTAAGAGGTTAAAACCCGCCTCTATTCTATGGGTTTATCTATTTCTCCTGACATCTCAGCCAATTTAGCTTTAGTTCTTTTGAGTCTGCATCTTAAGTACATCCAAATTCAATCTATTTTATCTTCCTGGACAATCTGAACCTTTTTTTTTTTTTTTTTTTTTATCTTGAGGTGACTTTGTATTTCCAGTAAAGCGTTTTGCCTTGAAGGCTGTGCTGTCTGTCTGTCTGTCTTGGCTTCCCCAGCTCTCTCTGGATGCGTAGCGATCTGGCAGACCTCCTCCCCTGAGACTCCCAAGCCTTTGTCCTTCAGCTTCAGGTGTGTCTCATGTAGGAGACACTCCCGAGGATTACCGTCAGGGCGGGGACTTTTCTTCCAGATGGCGTGTTTGCCCCGAGGGCGCTAACAGATTCTGTGCCTGTTGCTTACCTGGGTTTCAAGATCCTTATCACAAAGCTAACTCCAAACTCTGCTAGTTAATTAAGAGTGTCTGAATGATGGTCACATCACTTATCAATTTCTCTGTTAGACACACTCCTGAAGCCTTTGGATTTTATTTATCAATAGAGGAAGGGTTCACGCACTGAAGAGGCTTGATAGCCTTGATCTCCTCCTACTGCCTTCTGTCTCTCTGCTCACCCTGTGACTGCCATCTTGGGCTCTCTGTTGACCAACCCCTGAAGCTTTATTTAAGCTTCTCTTGAACGAATGGTATTCCTGTGTCTGCTTCTCTGCTAACTTTTCATAGTCTGTACCTACACTTTAGTGAGGCCACATTCTCTCGGCTCATGAACATATTAGAGGCTTTTTGTTTGTTTGAAATAAGCATAATTGAAAGTGTAGCTGATCTAGCCTTCTATAAGATAGGTTGGATGAGACAGAATTTGAAGTCAGAAATTATTTACCCCTGGAATTTTGAAGGCTGCTCCATTATTAGCATACTTAACATTATTGTTGAGACACAGAACAGCCTGGTTTGTGGTTGTTTTTAGTCTCTTGCCTCTTTTTTCTTTTCCTCCTTGGAAACAGCTGAAATAGTCTTCTTGTTCAATATCTAGAATTTCCCAGGGGCAGCCTGTTAAAGGACTGTTCTAGTCCACGTTTATGTGGGATTTCCTTTAGCTGTGAGCAAGGACCTCATCCCTCCATGCTCTTCTCTGTGACTTTTGAAATTGTTTGAATGTTATCTCACCTAGATTTTCCTTTAAATCCTATCTCTTCTCCCCTTTGTCTGCCATAGTCCTTTCTTAATAGCATTTCATTAGAATTTCACTTGGATAATTCTGATCATTGTTCAGGGTGGAGTCTTGGTGGCCCAGGCTGACCTGAATGCATAGAGGGGACCGGCTATCCTCCTCACCCCCAGAGTCCCTGTGTCTGCAGAGATGCCCACCACTCCCCAGCAGAGGCCATTGATGGTTTGCTTTGTATTTCCTCTCCTTGGCCTATCTATTTCTCCACCAGGCTCTTTCTTGTTTGTTCGGGTTCTTTTGTTAGGGAACCTAGGCCCTGCAGGTAACCAAGTCCTAAGCAGATAGGTATGCAAGCCAGACAAGGACAAGCCCAGCCCCAGCACACCCCCTACACACACACACACACACACACACACACACACGCACACGCACACGCACACGCACACGCACACGCACGGTGGGGTGCAGGCTGGAGGGAAGGGGGGTCAGTCTCACTGCCATCACCTTTTCTGGGTCACACATTAACTAAGCCCCCACCTCCTATCGAGAGTGACTCCTGCCGTGTGGCGTGAATGGCAATGTGCCCAGTCCCTTACTTCTGTCGCAGACCATAGGTCACACATCATACATTGACTAAGCCTGCTTCCTTGTGATACAAGACCACCCCTCTTCTCAGAAACCCTTACAAAGTAGACTCCTTGCTTCTCCCAGGGCTAATACTTTCCTTCAAACTCTTTACCATACTGTCTGTTGCCCTGCATTTAAAAAAGTCTCTTGTCTCAGGGATTTGGCTCAACATCCCCTCTCCTCCCTTGCCTCCTCCCTCCCACTAGTAACACCTAATGGCCTTCCTACCAGAGCTCTTCTCTCAGGTTGTTCAGCGAGCTTTGGTTTTCCTTACATCATCCATTCATATTCATATTCTCTCTCTCTCTCTCTCTCTCTCTCTCTCTCTCTCTCTGTCGTGTGTGTGTGTGTGTGTGTGTGTGTGTGTGTGTGTGTGTGTGTATTCTAGACCAGGCTACCCTCAAATTCCTTATGTAGCCAAGGTTAGCCCTGAATTCCTGATTCTCCTACCTCTACTCCCATTTTCTGTTTATATGGCTGGGTGTGTGGGGCTCCTGCAGGCGACAGTGCACTTGGGATCTTTATGCCATGTCCCTGTCATTCTTCTTGGGTCAGAAGAATTCCCCGGAGAGAATGAATACTTTCACTTGCCTGTCTGGATGCCTCAATTCTTTAAGCCGAGAGATGAAAGAAAGCATCTAGTCTGCAAACGTTCCCTCAGTACTGGTTAATCTGACTCATTCCTCTCCTGCCTGCTGTTCCTCAGGCTCGACACCTCTACTCAGCAGGGGAGGCTCTGTCACCCGGGGCCATTAAGACACCAGATCTTAGAGATACAGCTCCTTTCTTCTCCTGGGACAGAGTCCTGTTACACAACTCTAGCTGGCTTCAGCGAACAGCTCCTTTTCCCAACCTCCATCCGCAGCGGTCAGGCTGGTGCTGCCTTCAGGGCTCTTCTGGACTGAGCTCCTCCAGAAGCCATTCTTCCCTTTGCTCCCACCAGTCGCCTGGGGGCACTGACAACGGACACCCCCTTCTCCTGCCCTGCAGGTGAAGCTTGAGACTTTACACCATAGAGTGAATGCTGACTGTGGACAGCGTGAGGCTGAGCTGAAGAGACTGCAGGAATCCTTTGACCCCCTCCCTGCCACCACCAGGGCTTGGACAAGCACAGATCTTCCTAGGTTGTAAGTTGTCCTTCCCATCAGTTGATGGGGAGGGTGAGTCCCTGTAGCCTGACTTCTATAACAGTGGGCTTTACGTTGTTCCACCTTCAGGCTTGGGCTGCTTGCCTTCCAACTCCTGGTGCCTTAGACTGACAAAATTCCACGGCAGGAAAACAGCATTGGAACCTACTTGCCTCACAAAGTCCCTTCACTCACTGTCACCACACCAAGGCCCCTAGAATTCTTGCCATCTAAGCAATGTAATAAAAAAGGACATATTTCTTTGAATTTTTTAATCCAGCATTTAGCAGTTTCAACTGAAAGGACAGCTCAGAGTGTGTGGACGAACACGAGGAGGGGACGCCTCTGCCCCTCCTCTGTTCCTCTGCTCTCACACACCACAGAGCTCCCAGAGACTCTCTTCAAAGTTCCCACCATGAGGACAGGAGGCGAGGTGGGCGAGGGCTAGTGGATCCAGTCAGGGTAGCTGGGCTTTCAGTGATTTCAAGGATCTGCTGAGTTGAAGTTACCTGAGCCCGACATGGTGACCCATGGTGAGGCAGTAGGCCAATCAACCCCTGTTAGCAGGAGGCCAGCCTGGTCTATATAGGGAGTTCCGGGTGGGTCAGCCAGGGTTACATAGTAACACCCCACCTCTAAATTAATTAATTAAGTAGGAAAGTAAGTAAGTAAGTAAGTGTCGGTGAGCCAGGACTCCAGAAGGAGATGAGTCAGAGAGGAAGCTGTTTGTGTGGGTCCTAGGTGGAGCCAACTGTGTCATTCAAAGTCACACCTAATGAGTGACAGAAGTTCAGGACAGTCACACTTCCTGTTCTCAGATGCACAGTTACTCATGAAATCAGGGAGCCTGATAAAGAGTAAATACTGAGCCAGCAAGAGGGAGCAGCGAGTAAAGGCACCTGCAGCCATTCCTGACGATCCAACTCTGATCCCGGGGACCCAGCTGGTGGGAGGAGAGAACCGGTTCCTGTAAACTGTCCTCTGACCTCCACATAGACACACACAACTCAAAATAACGTTCTTTTTCAAAGGAGGTGGGGCTGGGCTGGAGAGATGGCTCAGCGGTTAAGAGCACTGGCTGCTCTTCCAGAGGTCCTGAGTTCAATTCCTAGCAACCACATGGTGGTTCACAACCATCTGTAATGGGAACTGATGCCCTCTTCTGGTGTGTCTGAAAATCCTGCGACAGTGTACTCACATACATTAAATTAATAATAATAATAATAATAATAATAAATCTTAAAATAAATAAGTAAAAGAGATGGGGGAGCAAGCACCTTGCCATAGTCAATGACCGGGAGCTCGATGTTGGGGAAGAGGTCCTGCACAATAGCATTGAACAATGGGACATCCACTGACGTCAGCTTGGCGATGTTCATGTCTCTCATGGAGAGCAGCAGAACCTGTGGGGTTAAAGGGAGACCTAAGGACGATGGATATGCCAGAGTCAGTCCTCAGCAACACAACAGGGACAATCATGCGAGCCAGGGGGCAAAGCATGAGGTGGTGGGGAGGGCAGGGGTAGAGGCGTGCATGGAATACCGCTATCTGGAGAAGGAAAAGAAAGGCTGGAAAATGTTCCTGAAGACATCATCAGACCAGAGACAAAGGAGGCAAAGATCCGAGGGCCATGAGTTTGGCCTACCTCTTCATCAGACAGATCTGGCTGTAGGCGACGCTTCTTGCCAGCATAGCGCAACAGGGAAGTGAGGGCGCGCAGGCCGAAGTCGTAGTGGTCCTGTCTGGAGAGCTGCTGCACAGCCAGTGAGTACAGTGTGTACACCTTCTTGGCCAGGATCTGGGAACCGTGCAGAGGAGACAACAGCTCACCTCCCACAACTCCCCTTTAGGGACACTTGTAGACACTAGAACCTAGGTCAGGGACTTGAAACATCTAGGAAGTGCTCTGAACAATTGTAGGAGATCTTGTGGGCTGTGCTATTATTGGTTAGTGGCTTCACGGAAGTCAGACACCCCACCACCCATCTGTCCGTCTATACTCCTCTGGCTTCAGATCCCACTAACAGAACTCTAAGCTCCCGGTAGGATAAACAGATTGTGAGGCCTTCAGGGGCTCCTCTTTCCATGGAACAACAATAAAATAAGGAATAGATTATCAGAATACCTTGCAGTTGCCAAAGCCCTCCCCAAAGAGAATGATTTCCGCAATAAGCGTAGAATCAGGCACCACCATGGCAATTGGGCGGAACATGGACTTTAGGTTCTCTGGAAGCTCTGTGCGGCCGGCATAGCCTGGAGACGAAGCCGTCTGTTTAGAACCGGGTTTCCCTGTCCTCAATCGGTCTCTCAAGTGTCCCACTTACCCAACTTTTACCCTGCCCTTAACTTTCTCCCCAGCCCCAGCTCCAAGATGGAGTCCTTCCTCATCCCAGCCCTGACTCCCTATTCATCCTGTCTTCTTCCTTCAGAGGTGCTCTCATTATGTTTCGCATGGCCCTGTTTTCAACTGAAACCACAGAGCTGCTGAGTTCTATGTGGAGCCCACATGAGCCCTGTAGAACTCACAGCTGTAGCTATGATGCTTCCCTAAGGGTGTTCTCTCCTAGACACTTCCCCCAAAGCTGTTCCTAGGGGGCAGCTAGGCAACTGAAAACCCCATACATTAGGGAGACTCCCATATTCCAAAAGGGATAGAAGGCAGAGCAGGGAGCTAGCCCATTGGGAAACTTGGCTCAGCCTTAAAAGACTAGGCTTCCATAGCGACAAGTAGGTGTTTCTCGAGCCCTTGGGGAGGACAGGAAGTCTACTTCCTCCTCTCCTTGTGTCTTCTCTTCTGCCGTGGCTGTAATTTGGATCTGAAGTGTCCCTTAAAGGCTTTGTTCCTCAAGCAGCAGGTCCAGAGGCGGAGCCTGCTGGAAGTGATTAGATAACGAGGGTCTGGACCTCATCAGAGGATGTCTCACAGACCAAAAGCTACAGAAACTTTAGAAGGTGTGGCCTACTTGAAAGAAGTCAATCACTGGAGTAAACCCATGAACCAACAAATGTCTCCCTCCTTTCTGTCTCTCTCTTTGTCCTTCCTTCTCCCATCTATGCCTATCCCTCCCTCTCTCCCTCCCTCCGCCTCTTTTCTCCCTGGTCATCCGGAGCCGCCCTATTCTCCCTGACCACCAGGACAGCCTGCCTTGCCCTCGCCAACAGTTGTCCATGGCAGAGACCATGGAACCAAAGCTCCCCTTTCCTCCTTTAAGCTAAATACTCCTTGGGGATTTTGGCACATTAATAGACCACAGATGAACACAGTCATCTTTAGTTAAATACTTCTTAGATAAAGGCTTTGGTGCAGAGAGGGAAAAAGGACACAATACTTATCCCAGACGCCTGCTTCTCCTGCCCCCTCGCCCAGTGTCACCGCGTTCCTCCCACCTACCAGGATTCATGGTGATGAAGATCCCACAAGACCACACCAGATTTATTTCAAAGCCCTCAAAATAGAAACGTGTGAGGTTGGCAGTCAAGGCAGATAGGATGGACAGGATCTGCTGGGCCACCACGGACAACACCTCAATGTTGATGCGGTTAAACTCGTCAAAGCAGCCCCAGGCTCCACTCTGTGGAGCGGGAGAGAGAGGCAGCGTCACTACAGCAAGAGAGGTGTCCCAGGCCACTAGACCACAGCCCAACACACCCTTCCCGAAAATGCTTTAGTAGCAAAGGTGGCACCCGAAATAGGGGGTGCATGGGGGACCTGAGCGACAGTGTCATGACTTTTGGCCAGAACTTTCCATCAGACAAGACAGCTAACAGGTTGGCTAGAGGTTGGAACTTGTGTGCACTGAGTAGTTCCTGTGTGCTGGGCAGTTTCTGTGCATGCTCTATTTAATCCTTACATGGTCAGAATTTGCAAACATGCAATGTGAGACTCAGGGAGTTAAAGGGGTTTCAATGTTTCTTTCTGATTGTAAGAACTGCCTGCAACGGGCTAGAGAGATGGCTCAGTGGTCAAGAGCACTGACTGCTCCTCTGAATGTCCTGAGTTCAAAATCAAGCAACCACACGGTGGCTCACAACCATCCATAAGAGATCTGATGCCCTCTTCTGGGGTGTCTGACGACACTACAGTGTCTTCACTTACATATAATAAATAAATCTTTAAAAATGAGAGAGAGAGAACTGCCCGCTACAAGGCTGTTTTGCAAGGCACACAGGCACAAACTAGATTTGAGGTTTAGTTGATTTTCACGTACTAGAAGATGTGTAATGACTTTAGGACGGGGAGGCAGGGTACTGACCTGTGCCAGTCCTGAGTACATTCTTCCCATGGACTTATAGTCCAAGCCCTCGGAGCAGTTGACCACGATGACATATATACCCAGCGCCTTGCCCAGGTCTTTGACAGTTTCTGTCTTTCCAGTACCTGCTGGGCCTTTGGGGGAGCCCCCGCGATGAAGGTGCAGTGCCGTGGTCAATGTCATGTAACATCTGAGAAATTAAGACATGACTTGGGCCAGATGACTGGAAGATTCTGTCATCTCTGCAGTTCCTACCCCAGAACACCGGTTTACCCCCCCACAGCAGACCTGTCTGTCAGGGGAGTGATGACCAGCCGACCAGAGTTCCCCAAGTACTCATAACCATATTGGAATTGTGTGTTGGTCTGGCGGATTATACAGTCATCCACATCCTGGAAGAACAGAAAAGAATGAGACAGAGGCGGGGCTTCAGGGGCGGGGCTTCAGGGAACGTGGAAATGGCTACCAGCAGGGCTCAGAGACGTCAGGAGGGTTGCAGGTGGATTAAGGGTTTTGGTTTAGAGCTACAGAGAAGGGTATGGTTTGGGGCCACAAGAGAAAATGGGTTCCACACAGCATGTCTTCCCCCACCCCAATCCATGGAAATAGCTGCTTGGGATCTGAGAGTGGCCATCAAGTGGCACTTAGAAGGAGTATTGCCTGGAGTAACCACTGGCCACTCCTGAGCTGGGATTGCGACAGAGCTAAACCTTCGAGGAGGAAGCTCTGAAAGTCCAAGGGTCTGGGTTAGAAGATAGCACGCGTCCATGCACAGAAGCATGATGGGTCAGTCTGGGCCTAAGAGAGGAGCGAGTCGATCCGTCTTCGCCACCTTCTCCCAGTAGAAGCGCAGCTGGCTGAGCCAGTCAAAGGAACTGACATCCATGAGGCCGCTCTTGTAGAGCTTTTCCAGCACGTCGCGGGCGTGAATTTCTATCGTCACCAGAGCCACAATCTTAAGTCTCATGATCTTGGTCAAGTTCCCCCTGATGGCCTCTGAATACTTATTTAGTATTGACACCTGTAGGATGGGGCAACAGGCAAGAACAGAAGCATCAATGTAGCCAAGGCTGGATGGCACCACGTCCCAGGCTGAGGTCACCTCCAACCGCATCCAGATCCCAAGAATTCCCATATCCACATCTACACAGGAGAGCCTAACTCTGCTCTGCATGGTGCACTCCTCCCTGCCCCACCCCCACACTTCTGTCCCAGAGCACCCGTGTTCTGGCCCACTCGTACCAGCTCATCTCCAGTTGTGATTCTAGTCATCCCTTATCCACCCGTTCCAACGCCAGGCCTGTCTCAGCTCCCCACCTGCTTCTTCTTCATGACCTTGAGGATTTTCTTGTCTGATCGCTCTTTGGCTGTCATCAGGCACTTGGTGACATCAGCTGTCCACTGGATCTGACTAGCAGTGATCACCACCTAAGGCAGGTACACAAGCTGATTGGCAGGCCTTACCTTTAGCTCTCGAGTTCCAGCCTCTTTCAGCACCCGGCGCTACTGGGTCTGGGCGGGCCTGAAGGATGGCGCATGCGCCTTGGGTCAGGAGCAGCGGTTCCAGCTCTTGGGGTATGAGAGCCAGACCCAGGAGGAGGAGCAGAGAGCCTCTGTTTGAGAGCCTCTGGAGTCTGTCTTTCCACATGCTGCTCTGTTAGCTCCACTGTCCCCCCATTTGTGTGGCTCCAGCTTACCTGGCCAGCCCAGTCTTTCACCCATTTGTCTCTCTTGTTGAGGAACTTCTTGAGGGCCACGCGGCAGTTTCGAAGCAAATCCCGAAGGGTCATCCTCATGGCCCGCTCCACATCACCAAGCCACGACTAGGGAAAACAAAATAATCCTCGGTCTAAGGGTCCGAGGCTGAGGACTGAGGTTGCCCTGAGAGAAGGCACAGGAATGTGTGTGTGTGTGTATGTTGGGGGGTGGGGGTGGGGGTGGAGTGCGGGGGCAGGGAAGGAGACTGCAGAGGGCTGAGGACCCAGGATGGAAAGTGCATCTGGACTAGAGCTGGCATGGCTCTCCAAAGGCTGTGGGGGCAGGAAGCAGAGGGTTAGAGCATCAGTTGGAACCTTTAAGTTTAGGGAGTAGTGACACGACAAAGTCAGGAACACGAGTGGCTGAGGAAACGGTAACTGCTACGTTCATGCTGCTCCTGAAAATGTTCTCCCTGGGAAGTCCTTTCTTTTCTTTTTTTTTTTCTTTTCTTTTCTTTTCTTTTCTTTTCTTTTCTTTTCTTTTCTTTCTTTCTTTCTTTCTTTCTTTTTTCTTTTTTTTTTTTTTTTTTGGTTTTTGGCGTCAGGGTTTCTCTGTGTAGCCCTGGCTGTCCTAGAACTGACTCTGTAGACCAGGCTGGTCAAGACAGTTTGATTCTAAGACCTTGGCCACCACTCACCTCCACTGGTCCTTCTAGAAGTACTGGGTGGAGGAAGTCAATGTATTCACCGTCACCTGAGAACATTCCCACTGCCTCCCACTTGCTGCTGGAGCCCCCGACCTGCAGAAGAGACAAGTTACCCATGCCTAGCCTCACTCTCTGTAACCTTCTAGAAGAATTTAACACCCATCCCACCCCACCCCCACCCCCACCCCTGAGATAGGGTTTTTCTGTGTAGCCCTGGCTGTCCTGGAACTCACTCTGTAGACCAGGCTGGCCTTGAACTCAGAAAGCACCTGCCTCTGCCTCCCAGGTGCTGTGATTAAAGGCATGCACCACCACCGCCCAGCTAACACCCCCCTTTTTAATTTAGTTATTTATTTTATGTATGTGAGTATACTGTCCCTCTCTTCAGACACACCACAAGAGGGTGTTGTCAAATCTCATCAGAGATGGTTATGAGCTACCCTGAGGTTGCTGGTATTTGAACTCAGGACCTCTGGAAGAGCAGTCAGTGCTCTTAACGGCTGACTCAAGCCCTTTAAAGGTCATTTCTTCTCTTCCCTCCTCTCAACGTTGCCACTTCTGGAAAGCTGTATATGAAACTCTACAGTCATTAACAAATGTCACTTTCCTGCTGGCAGACTATGGTCCCCTCCAGAGCCTTGAATACCATAACGTCACCATGACATCACCATTACTTCCCGGCCCGCCTTCCCGTCATGGCCACCTCAGCTGACCTTTTGAATTTTCAGCAGTTTGATGTTGTCAAAGCACTTTTTGAGGTGTGGCTGCACAGCCTCTGGGTTACGGGACTGGCCCAGGATCTCCAGCAGGTCATCATTGGACAGGAAGTAGAAGCGGGGGAATATGTGGCGCTTGGTCTCTAAGTACATGTCCAGGGACTTCTGAATGTCCTCCAGGATTGCGTTCATTTCTATCAGTGTCTCCAGGAGTCCTGGGAAGAAGGGCAGTAGGTGACATTTTTCCCACTTCCTTTCCTAGTTCTAAGGCTGAGGTACAAAGTGACATCGGGCTTCTGAAGGCAGAGAAATAGCCCCAGCTCTTCTGAATAATTATCCTCACTCTTCCTTTAGTCATTACACATGATTACATGTGGAGCACTCGTACATTATTAATTATGCATCATATGGGTTAGCTCCACTTCTCACCAGTCTTTGGAACAATAGTCCCATTATACCTAAGAACTTGGAGCCTCACTGTTCAACTCAAGAGTTTCTGGAACTTGAAAATGACTCCACAGCTTACACAATCCAACAAGCCAAATTGTTAAAGGCATGTCGCAGGCACACAATGACAGCAATTGTGACACAGCACAGAAGGCACTTGACCAGGAGGCAGAAGGCCACTGCTCTAATAGTCTTTAGCTCACTAACACTTTAATTAACATCATTGAATTTTGACCCCCCCCCCTGCCTCTGAAATGGCAGTAGAATCCAACACAAAGCCAGGGTTCTTCAAGAGACTCCCAAACTCTGCAGGCTATTGCTGTTACCCTTGGTCAACCGCCAGAGGTAGAATGGTTACCCCCCAGGCCCGGTGAGTCTCTATTGCTAAGGACATCATGTACTTCAGAAACAGGGCCCAGAGACTCCTGAGATGGAATTGACTTGAATGACCCCTGAGGACTAGCTTTAAGGTACCAGAAAGCATCACGCAGGCTTCCCAAGGAGAGGGGTAAACAATAGTCCTACTAGCTCTGAGTCTATGAACCACGTCAGTGACCAGCACAGCACAGGACCCTAAGGGTGCAGCACTGGCACACACACCTTGGAGGTAACCAGCAGCTCTCTATAGTTGGACTGAAGACCCACTCAACAAGAGGGAAACCATGTCTGATACTGGAAACCTAGACACGTACTACTCATTGACAGTGAGGTTGTGGTTATTGGAGGAGAATCTACAACCACGAGCTTACTATATATTCCACCACAATCACTAACAACAATCTATAAACCTTTGTTCTTACACTGTCACCCCTCATCAAAGGAAACTTCTCTTTGCAGCAGATGGAGACCAGTCCAGAAAAACACAGCCAGTTAGAACGCAGAGTTGCGGAGCCCAGGCCCAATGGACACATCTACAAAACACTCTCTCCCCTGAGGCTCAGGGAACACTGCCAGAGAAGAGGCAGAAGGATGACAGAAGCCAGAGCACCATGGAGCTTGCTGTGAGGTTGTGTCTCCTAGTAAGAGAAGAAGCCACACCCATAAGGTCTCACCAGCATGGCTCCCAGACACCAGTGAGCACACCAGTTTGAATGGAGAGAAGCCCTTGAGGCTGCAGCCGCATACGAAGAATCCAGGAAACTGAGGAAAGCTGGCCGTGAAGAGCAGGCCCTCCCCAGGAAGAAAGCAACAATTGGTTGTCCAGGGCCAAGTGGTCAGCCCTGAATACATGCATGCAAGTAATATCACATGGACTGAGCTGGTTATGATTAGGAAAACATATGTGTACGCATGACTACACATGCAATAACAATCAGTGAAAACAGTGGTCATGAACCTGAAGGAGAGCAGAGGGGTAGGTGGGAGAGCTGGGAGAGAGAAAAGGGAAGGGAGAAATGTTGTAATTAAATTACAATATCAAGAATCAAAAGAGGGGCTGGAGAGATGGCTCAGTGGTTAAGAGCACTGGCTGAGCCGGGTGTGGTGGCGCACACCTTTAATCCCAGCACTTGGGAGGCAGAGGCAGGCGGATTTCTGTGTTCGAGGCCAGCCTGGTCTACAAAGTGAGTTCCAGGACAGCCAGGGCTATACAGAGAAACCTTGTCTCGAAAAACAAACAAACAAAAAAAGAGCACTGGCTGTTTTTCCAGAGGTCCTGAGTTCAATTCCCAGCAACCACATGGTGGCTCACAACCATCTGTAATGAGATCTGGTGCCCTCTTCTGGCCTATAGCATACATGCAGGCAGAACACTGTATATGTTATAAATAAATCTTTTTAAAAAAGAATAAAAAGGTAAAATAAAACAGGTAAATAAGATAAGGTAAATGATAGCTGAAGGTACCCAAGATCAGCCACTGGCATCCACACCCCCGGCATCCACACGCACACACCATATGTGTGTACCCCAAACACACAATACTACACAAACCCACACACCCATACAACTCACAGAATATGCAGAGCCTAAACTTAAGATTGTGTTCTTATCCGGGTATGGTGGCACACGCCTTTAATCCCAGCACTTGGGAGGCAGAGGCAGGCGGATTTCTGAGTTCGAGGCCTGCCTGGTCTATAAAGTGAGTTCCAGGACAGCCAGGGCTACAGAGAAACCCTGTCTCGAAAAACCAAAAAAAAAAAAAAAAAAAAAAAAAAAGACTGTGTTCTTGAAGTAAACACACATCCCTTTGACTATCTTAGAGAGAAAGACAGACAGACAGATAGACAGACAGACAGACAGACAGACAGACAGAAAGAAAGGGGACTGGAGAGATGGCTCAGCGGTTAAGAGCTCTTCCGAAGGTCCTTATTTCAAATCTCAGCAATCACTTGGTGGCTCACAACCATCCTCAATGAGATCTGACCCCCACTTCTGGTGTCTGAAGACAGCCATGGTGTACTTACATATAATAATAAATAAATCTTAAACAAACAAACAAACAAACAAAAAAAGAAAGAAAAAAGAAAAAAGAAAAAAAAAGAAAGATCTACCACACAGGCCAATTTGAGATTTTGAGTGTGATACATTCTGTCTACAAGTCCCAGAAATCCTAGTTTCCTCCGGGTCTACATCCCTACCCCTTAGGGGTTTCCCCATGTCTTCCCAGGTTCTGTCCTTTGGAAGACACACCAGTGACCATGAGTGTGACCCCAGCAGAACCCCCCCCCCCAGCGCCTTTAAGCATGTATAGTGTCTGCAGGCTGTTGGAGCCTCTGGGGGACCCCAGATGACCCCTAGATATCCCAGAAGGATTTGGAAACCTCGGACGACACGCTTCTTCTTTGTAGTCAGCAGTGCGATCGTTGTTTCCGTGGCTCTGTGAGTCACTCTGAGTACCTAGACCACTTCAGAGAACGCTGCCTCTGGGTCTCAGCCAGAGAAGACAAGCGGCTTTCAGTCAGGGCCCCTGAGAACAATCCAGCTCCCACCATCACCACCACCACCACCACCACCACCACTCCGTGCTGGAAGAGTCGCCACTTCTTTGTGGTCATTAAAACAACTCCCATGGCAGATGAGGAAACTGGAGTATGGAGGGAGCAAGCTGCCAGATGCACACGACCAATAAAGCCTGTGTTGGGTTTGGAACCCAGAGCTGGCTCCGCAGCCCTTGCTTTAGACCATCATGTGATATTCCCCTTAAGTATCGGTAAAAATGAAAATAACCAGTAATAACACTTATGACTAATACTAGCAAGTGTTACTAAGTAGTGGTGCTATCACTACTCACGGTCACAAGGGTATTAAGCGTGATAGTGATGACATTATCACTTTTGGTGATGATGCATAGGAGACCATGATCCTCAAATGCGTATAACCAGCGAAGGCCTGCGGAGCTCTTACCTGGGTAGTGGGTGCTCCGGAGAGCGTTATTGTCTTTGTTCATTCGGTCCATGATGGCTTTCCAGTTGTTGTTGACCTGGTCAAATAGGGCTGACTCATTGGGCAGCTGTTTCCGGATGTCCTCTCCAAGGAAGATATTCTGAGAGACCATCGAGTCGGCATGAGAGGCTGTTTCTCACGCACCCTCCACCCTCCACTCCCTGCTCCCACACCAGAGATGTCAACTGCGTAGAAGAGTCACTGTTAGAAACCAATGACAAGGGCTGGAGAGATGGCTCAGCAGTTAAGAGCACTGACTGCTCTTCCAGAGGTCCTGAGTTCAATTCCCAGCAACTACACGGTAGCCCACAACCATCTGTGATGAGATCTGATGCCTTCTTCTGGCGTGTCTGATAACAGTGACGTAAGAAAGAGCTGGAGCAGGGGTAGGGAGAGCCCGGGTAAGACCACTTCTGACCTCTAGGTACATCCACTGTCTCTGCACAGTGAGGACCATCTCAATAACTTCCAGAATGAGAGAGAGGCAGCGCTCCCAGTGGTCCACATCCTTCTCAAAGGCCTTCACGAATCGAGATGCCTTCATGGTTGACAGGGCCACCTGATTATCTTCCAGTGCCTGGAACACTTCCTCTGTTCCCCTGGGACACAGAGGCTCAGTGTCATTAACCATAACCATTTTCAATGTTTCAGCCTCACTCACTCCTCACCTCGGGCCCCACAGGCCGGCCTCAGGGAGCCCTCTCTACCTGAGCCGGTGATGGCCCTTGTCCTTGTAGGGTACTATGTCTAGCTGAGTCGAATCCCAGGTCTTGGCAATATTTTGTAATCCCTGTGAAGAGAAATTAGGGGACAGAATAACCAGGTATCTAGTCCACAAAGGTAAGGGGTGCTGGGGAGGGGCCCTCAAATGCGGCACGACTGGAAGTCTGTGAACTCTGTGGGGACGTCCTCATACCACTTCTATGGCCAGCTCTTTGGTCGCAGAGGCTGAGATCTCTGCAATCTTCTCCACGTGCTGATCCATCCCTAGTTTCACAATCTGCTCCAAGGTGAAGCTCTCTGACTCCTGATCAAACTCCCGCTGGACTTCCTCTTTGACCTGGTCCCAGTGCCTGCGGCCCAGAACAGGAAGTCTCACCTGCAGGCCAGCTGCAGGGCCTGCTAGCAGTGTCATTATCAAGCCCTGGGGTGGTTAGTGTGACTCAGTCTCCTGCTTAGCATGTGTGAGGGGGGCATTCCACACCCAGCACTGATTTAAAAAAAAAAAAAATCACTCCTCTTGCTCCTTCACATTGGAAATTTATAATTCTGGTTATTTGTTAATTCATGATTCAACAGATCTTGCTAAATAGGCTCTAAGGTGTAATCTTAGGCACCATAGGGAATAAAGAAATTGATGTGTCAGTCTCCCAGAGTTGATTCTCTGGAGAGGGAGTTAAGGCAGGTGTGCATACAAGCAGTACATCAGAGCAGGCCTGGGACAGATCACGTGCTGGGCTGAGTGCTTCACCTGCAACCCTGTCATTCTCACAAGCACTGCATACTGCACAGTGCTATCATCCCATCCGTAGATGAGGAGACTTAGGCTTAAATAACTTATAAACTCAGGGCTCAGGCTAGACTTATACACACGACCAGAAGAAGAGTGGACAAATGTGCTTGTGACTTTGAAACAGGGAAAATTTTCTTAAACTAGGCTCAAAGGCAAAAACCATTTTGGATACGACAATAACAAAAAAAGCTTTTTGTATGAAAAAAAAAAAGGCTTAGCTATAATATATAACCTGGAGCAGGAGGAGACAGAGAGAGACATCGGGAAAGAGGCAGGGATGCAGGACACAGAAGACAGTGGCTGATTGCACACATGGGCCCCATGCTGACTGTGATACTGTACACAACAGCCAAGGTGTAGATAGAATTGACTTCATTGTCTAACTATTGCATGGAAAAAGAAAAGGAGGTATATGATGGGAAATCATTCAGTCTTCAAAAAAGAAGGAAGGTAAGATAAGGGGGCTAGGCCTTTAAGCCCAGCAGAGGCAGGTAGATCAAGGCCAGCTTAGACTACAAAGCCAGTCCTATATCAGCCAAGGCTATGTAATAAGATCTTCTCTCAAAAAAGAAGAGGAAAACGGGCAGGAGAGATGCCTCAGCAATTAAGAGCACTGCTCGTCCAGAGGACCTGAGTTCAATTCCCAGCAACCACATGGTGGCTCACAACCATCTGTAATGAGATCCGATGTCCTCTTCTTGTGTGTCTGAAGACGACAGTGTACTCATATAAATGAAAAAAAAAATCTTAAAAAAGAAAAAAGAAGAGGGGGAGGAAGAAATGCGATCGTGAAAGCAGGAAGGAGCATAGTAGTTCCAGGGGTTGTGGTGGACAGAGTTGGGAGAGCTGGTCAAAGGCTGTGGAGTTCCAGCTACACAGAAGGAGCAAAGGATAAACTTTAAGTGTTAGGAAGATAGCTCCCTAGGTAAAAGCAGTTCTGTGCATGCATGAAGTTCAGAGCCCAGCATCCGTATGAAAGGCTGGTCATGACCAAGTGTGCCTGTAACTCCAGTACTAGGAGATCAGGAAGTAGGAAGCCTTCACACACACACACACACACACACACACACACACACAGAGAGAGAGAGAGAGAGAGAGAGAGAGAGAGAGAGAGAGAGAGGGAGGGAGAGAGAGAGAGAGAGAGAGAGAGAGAGAGATGAACATGTAGCCCTCAAAAGTAAATCTCAACTATTCTCACCACAAAGGTAAAAGGAGCAAGTGTGTGAGGTGATTCGCAAGCTGACCATCTACGTCAGGGTAGCTCTCCCACAGGGCATGCATCCTCAACACCACACTCTGCGCATTATAAATACATGCTTTTCTGTCAACTAAAAACCAAATCTGAGCCAGCGAGATAGGTCAGTAGAGAAAGGCACTTGTTGGCCTGGGCCTGACAGTCTGAGCCTGACCCCACCCCCTGCCGACCCCACCCCACACAGCACCCACATAAAGGAGAGAGGACCAACTCCCACAAAGTATCCTCTGACCACCACACTGGAGCTATGGCACACACATGCACACACACACACACAAAGTAATAAATGAACATAATTTAAAAGTTTTAAATTGGGCTGGAGAGATGGCTCAGTGGTTCAAAGCACTGACTGATCTTCCAGAGGTCTTGAGTTCAATTCCCAGCAACCACATGGTGGCTCACAAGCATCTGTAATGGGATCCGATGCCCTCTTCTGGTGTGTCTGAAGAGAGCAATGGTGTACTCATATACATAAAATAAATAAATCTTTAAAAAAAATAAAAGTTTTAACTCAATTTGAGCAGGTGCTATATGGCTTAGTGGTATAGAGCTAGCATCCACAAGCCCTGGGTTCAGTCCTCAGAAGTGAAATAAAGTGGGGCCAAGGAAGATGCACATTGGATAAAGGTGCTCTCTGTGCAAGACTGAGGACCAGGGTTCCGATCCACAGAATCCAAGAACAAGCTGGTCATGTCTGGCATCTGTCTTTAGTCCCAGCCCTTAGGAGGCAGGGACAGAAGATCCTTATGGTAGGGTAGGCGAGCTAACTGGATTAGCTGGAATTGGGAAGCTCTGGGTTCAGATCGTGCCTCATTAAATAAGAAGTGACCAAAAAGGACATCCTTGGGGCAAATAGAAAGATCCAGGAGAATATACAGTCAAGAGGGGGCACAGCTGGGCGGGGCGGGCCTCACCTCTCTCTGAGGGCTGGATTCCGCAGGTCTGAGATGAGGGGCATGGTCCTCTTGAACTGCTCTATTTTGGAGCGAGTCGTTTCAATGATTTCCCAGTTTCGGTCCTGAGTGTGAATGGGAGACATCAGAACACCCGAGCTGCCGCAGCACACCCACTCCCTGAGCTGCGGCAGGGCCATGCCCCCACCCTCCATCCTGTCCTGTCCCACTTACCTTGTACTCTTTGGCTAGTCTCGTGAGGCGGCGGAACAGCCCATGAGCCATGGACTCCATGGCTTCCGTCTGCAGGGTCTGGAAGCAGCCCATCTTCCACTGGTTCCAGCTCTCCTCCCAGTCCCGGGTGATCTCCCACACTTGCTGGAGGGCATCGAGCTCCTGTGGGTGGGATGCGGGGGGGGGGGGGGGGGGGAAGGGTGGGGAAGGAAATGGACAGCCTCAGGCATGGCAGCCCCTGCCCTCCTTCTCCTCACAGCTCACCAGTTCCCTTGCTTGTCCATCTAGCGATGGGTTCACGGTTTCCCTTCTGCTCTCTTGCCTCTAGGGCCCATCAAAAGCTAAGCCTGCAAGATGTTCCTCAACATTGAGTCTTAGGGAAATGCAAATTAAAACCTCAGTGTGATACCACTTCTCACCCACTATGGCTAGAACCAAAAAAAAAAAAAACTGTAAGAGAAAATATGCTTTGGCAAAGTTACCAAGGAAAAAAATAGGACTCCTCGTGTTTGCTGGTGGGAATGTAGCATGGCATGGCTGCTGTGGGAAATGGCTTGGCTGTGCCTCAAAACCTCAGAGAGTTGCCATATGATCTGACAGTTTTATTGCTAGGCTCACACCCACGACCATTAGGAACCTGTGTCCAAACAAGCACACACATTCACAGAAACACTGTTCCCTACAGTGCAAGGGCAGAAACAACCCACATCCCGTCCCCTGGTTTGTGGACAACCGATGGAATATTAGGGAGCTGAGAAAAGGAGCGGAGTGCCGAAACATGCTACGGCATTCATGGGTTGTGAGAACACCATGCGAGCTGGGCGGTGGTGGCGCACGCCTTTAATCCGGGGCTCCAGCTCTCACGAGGCAGAGGCAGGCGGGTCTCTGTGAATTTGAGGCCAGCCTGGTGTACAGAACGAGTTCCAGGACAGTCAGGGCTACACAAAGAGAAACCTGTCTCGAAAAACAAAACAAAACAAAACAAACAAAAAACCCACTATGGGAGCGAAAGAAATCAGAGACAAAAAGCCACGTGTCACTTGGTTCTATGGTAGGGAAACAACCAGGGCAGGCAAATCACACATGGACAATAGGTTAGCAATTGTTAGGGGGAAGGGGACAGAGGGTGTCTGCCCATAGAAAAGTGATCCTCTTGTTTTGTTTGGTTTTAAATCACTTTTTTAAAAAAAAGATTTATTTATTATTATAATTAAGTACACTGTAGCTGTCTTCAGACACACCAGAAGAGAGCATCAGATCTCATTACGGATGGTTGTGAGCCACCATGTGGTTGCTGGGATTTGGACTCAGGACCTTCGGAAGAGCAGTCAGTGCTCTTAACCACTGAGCCATCTCTCCAGCCCCTTAAATCACTTTTTAAGAATATCTTTTTTTTTTTTTAAGATTTTTTTTTTCTGTTATGTGTTTTGCCTGCATGTATGTCTAGGCACCATGTACATGTAGTGCTAGAGTCTAGAAGAGGGTGTCGGATCCCCTGGAGTTACAGACTAAGTGAGCCTCCATATGGGTGCTGGGAATTGAACCCAAACCTTCTGGAAGAGCAGTTGCGGCGGTGTGAATAAGAATGACCCTTGTGGGCTCATGTAGTCCGGAGACTTAGTCATCGGGGATACTACTACTTAAGGAGGATTAGGAGGAGCTGGCAGGGACTGGGATGCTGCTGTGATGGGCCTGACCATGCTTTTGTTTGGAGGACTGTGGAAGACTTTGGGACTTTAGACAGAAAAGCAGTTAGATGCTTCAAGTGGGGCTTGGTGGGCCATCCTAACCGGAGTATGGAAGATAGGTGCTGAGGGTGATGTGGAATGTGGGGGCCCAGAATCAAGGGGTTTCAGAGAAGAATATTAGTAAGAGGCCTATAACTCAGTCTTGTGATATTTTGGCAAAGAATACGTCTGCTCTCTGGCCTTCTCTGGGGGAAAAAAAATCTGCCCAAAGATAAACTGAAGAGTTTTGGATTAATCCGGTGCTGACAGAGATGTCAAGAGAGCCTAGAACTGGGTGCTGTTTCTAGCGGCCACTCCTGTGCAGATCTATAATGAAAAGGAGCAAACTAAGCAAGAACAAAATACAAATGTACAGTTTAAGGAGAAACAGAATGCCAGGAAGTGCAAGAACGGTGACCTCAAGGCAAGACCCCGCCCAGCTAACCTCCAACCTGTGATAAGGAGTTACAGAGAGGCTTAAGCTCAGAAGGGAACATCATCAATAACAGAGAGCTGTGCAGATGTAAATAATAAGGGAGCCAGCCGCTGCCTCTAGCAAGCAGCAGAACTCGGCAGCTTTGGCCACATGGTTCTGGCTTTAGTATCAAGGATACAAGAAAGGGGTTGTGAATCTCCTTCTGGGGCTAAAGAAAGCCACCGAGGCCAGGCACGTGTCAGGGCGTCCCTGTATGGAGGCCCAGAGGAGGCACTGTGTGAAGCTGTGAAGGTGAAGCCTGGATTGTCTTGGAGACCCCAGGATACAGGAGATGCCGGAGCCATAGGAAAGCCGCTAACAGGGAGGGAAGCAGTCCAGGAGAGAGAAGTGAGCTGCAGCCAACAAAGCTGAAAGGAGTTGGAGATCTGAAGAGCGCTTTGACATCAGACATGGAGATGCCGAGATGGAGGTGGCCCTGCTGGCTTTCTGGCATGGTGTCCTTTGGTCCCTTATTTCCTCACCATGCTCCCTTCCCTCCACTTTGAAATGGAAATGGATATTCTATGCCACTGTATGTTGGAAGTATGTGATCAACTTTTTAAAAAAAAAAAGATCTATTTATTTATTTATTTTATATATGTGAGTACACCGTAGCTGTCTTCAGACACACCAGAAGAGGGCATCCGATCCCATTACAGATGGTTGTGAGCCACCATGTGGCTGCTGGGAATTGAACTCAGGACCTCTGGTAGAGCAGTCAGTGCTCTTAATTGCTAAGCCATCTCTCCAGCACCCTGTGATCCACTTTTTTTGTTTTTTTGTTTTTCGAGACAGGGTTTCTCTGTGTAGCCCTGGCTGTCCTGGAACTCACTCTGTAGACCAGGCTGGCCTCGAACTCAGAAATCTGCCTGTCTCTGCCTCCCGAGTGCTGGGATTAAAGGTGTGTGCCACCATGCCGGGCGTGATCCACTTTTTGACTGTGATTTTGCTGGGAGTTACAGTTTAGAGATTGCCATGAGTCTCAAAAGAGGCTTTAAACTTTGGAATTTTGAAACAGTGTTGAGGCTGTTACAATGTGAAATTCTGAAGTTGGACTGAATGCATTTTTTTGTATTATGCTCTATCTACAGGCCTAATTGGGGGGGGGGGGCGTCAGGGAGTGGAATGTGGGGGTTAAAGCAAGCATGGTTCCCATGGGCTCATATGCTTAGTCATCAGGAAGTGACACTACTTGGGAAGGATGAGGAGGCGTGGCCTGGCTGGAGGAAGTGTGGGCTTTGAGGTTTCACAAGCCTCAGTGGGCCCAGGGGCTCTCTCTCAAGTTCTGATGGTTGTGGGTCTGGATGTAGGAATCTCAGCTACTTCTCCAGGGCCATGTTTGTCTGCATGCTGCCATGCTCCCTATAGTCTCTGAAACTGTAACCAGCCCTCAATTAAATGCTTTATTTTATAAGAGTTGTCCTGGTCATGATGTCTCTTCACAGCAACAGAATACTAAGACAGCAGCCAGCACTCTTTACACTCCATGTGGGGTGTGTGTGTGTGTGTGTGTGTGTGTGTGTGTGTGTGTGTGTGTGCAGGTGCATGTGTGTCACTGTGCACATGTGGAAGTCAGATCACAGCCTTATGAAGTCCATTTTTGCCCTCTACCTCTACAGCTAGGCTTGGACAGCAAGCAACACCTGAGCCATCTCAGCTACTCTGTGACCTCAGCTACCCCGTGGTCTCAGCTACCCAGTGATCTCAGCTACCCCATGGAAATGTTTTGAAATGAGAGTCAGAGGTGACAGCTGCACAGCACTATGAATAACCTCGGTGCCACTAAACTGTGGGAAATACTTGGGCTAGTGTGTGAATTTTATCTCAGTTTAAAAAAAAACAAACAAAAACATGGGGCAGTGGTGGCCTGTGACTTTACTTCCAGCACTTGGGAAGTAGAGGCAGGTGGATTTCTGTGAGTTTAAAGCCAGCCTGGTCCACAAAGCAAGCTCCAGGACAGCCCAGACTACATAGAGAAACCCTGTCTCAAAAACAAAAACAAAACAAACAAAACTCACAAAGCTGCTAACTAACGTATCAGCCTGGTCCTAGCCATTCCCGGGCCCTGAGAAGTGTCCTATCCCTGTTATTTATCCCTGGTTTCTACGGGGCCCCACTCAGCCCAGCACCTTCTCCAGGATCTGGAGGTCCTTGGAGACCGGCTGCTCGATCTTGAAGATGCCCAGATTGGAGCGGAGGTTGTTCTCCTCGTCCCGCATGGCCATCAGCATGGCGCGCATCTGTGCGATCTGATCCAGTGCAGCCGTGTGGCCCACGGTGCTGGTAAACGGCCCTGCAGGAAGCCAAGGTGTGGCTCAGACACACCACCACCCCCCCCCCACCCCCCACCCCCCCCTGCTCAGGTCCACGGCCTCTTGAAAGGCCAGCCTGTGGCTCCCTCAACTAAGTGGGCAAATTCCACTGTTGCCCTCACAGGAGAGAGGAAAGGGAAGGAGGGAGTGTGTGGGGTTGTCTTAGGGAAGGTCACCAAATCTGGACTGCAAAGGTGGAGGGCAGGAAGTCAAAGTAAGAACACTTCCGGCCCAGCCCTCCCAACCAGAAACCCACAGCTCTGGTGAGCTCATCCCACATTGCCCAGTAGCTTTTTCCCTTCGCTGGGCTGCCCACCGGGACTTCTGGTGTGCCGGGCCATGTCCCCGTCTGTTTTCACCTTCCCCAAGACATTTTAAAGGCTGAGTGCCCAAAGCCAAGACTAAAGGAGGGAGAGCGGTGGAGTAAGGCAAACCTTTGAACTCAAAGTCTTCTAGAAGGTTGTGTGCCTTCTTCTTGAAGTCATCGGCGGCATGGATAAGGCCTGTCTTGAACTTCTCCTTGTGTTTCTTCAGCATCTGCTCGCTATCCAGCAGGATTTGTTGGAAGGTGAGCCACTCCCCATTGAGGCTCTCCAGCATCTCCAGGACCTGGGAGGAACAGAAGGGAGGATGACCCACATGGAGCAGGCCTCTCCCCACTGAGACTAGGCTTCCAGGGCGTCACATATGCTGGGCAACACTTGGCCCCCACCCCCACCCCACTCTCCATTCACTGGGCCCGACTCTTCATAAATAGGCTCTGTGTGCGTGATCGATCCCCTAGAAACTAATCTCAAGTTGCTGGGGCCTAAAAGAAGGTCATCAACGGATGGGGAGCAGCATCATTTGAGTTAGACTGGGTCCTCTGGAGTTCTGCACCTCTCTCACTTCTCTGGACAAGGTCCTCCACCGGCTGTCACCACTGCTTTATGCTTGAGACTGGGGTGGACCAAACACCTCGGGAACTTACAGTGTCCGGAACTGGCACCTCATACTTCTCCAAAATGGTAAACTGCTCGTGAATGGGGGGGATCTGAGTCTCCAGGTTGGGTAGGTCATGCTGCAGGGTGTCCATGAGCTGCAGGCTGACCCCTAGCTCCTCCAGCGTCTGGGGAGGGTGGCTGATTCTAAAAGTCAGGAAAGAAAGGATTAGGTAAAAAGCACATCCCCAGACACGTGCATGCACACACATGCGTGCACACACACGCACAGGCAAATGCACAGGTGCATACACACACATACCTGTACATACACACATGCACACACACAGAGGCACATGCACACATGCACACACACACGCACACATACAGGCACACACACAGGCACACACACCTGCATGCACATGCGCACACACCTGCACACACAAATCACACACACTCACACATGCCCCCATGCCCGTGTGTCCCAGGCAATCCTTACTTTTCAGCATTGTCCTTGAGGTAGGAGTGCAGGTCCGCAAGGCGCCCAGCTGCCATCTCCTTGAGCAGGGTTGTGAACTTGTTCTGCCACTCGTTGCAGTGCTGCACCAGCGAGAACTTGAGGTGAGAGCAGTCCAGCATCACGAACTGGATGTTGAGGACCGTCTCTTCCTTCTGCACATTGTTCGCCACCTCCGTGTAGCTGTGAGGCCACACATCTGTTAGGCGGGCTTTACTCCCCCACGGGTGACCCCAACACCACGGCTCCACTCTTTTCCTTCCACTCAAACCTGCAGTCCTAGCTGGTTCTGTTGCCAGGTATCACCCACACCAAGCGGTGTCCACCTCCCAAGGGCTGGGCAGGACAAAACTGCAGCCTCAGCCTGAGCACCCCGTCCCCCTCCCTAGAGTTGCCTTGGTCCAGGCTGGTCTTGCACCACAGCTTCCCACTCAGTTGCTCAGTTGCCTCAGGAGCTTCATTTAGGAGATAAGAGCTTTTGCATTTTACCAGGCTGGACTCAAACTCCTGAACACAAGTGGTCCTCCTGCCTCAGCCCCCTGTGTAGCTGGAACTACAGATGGGCTTACCTCGAATGTTTTTAGGGTTTTTTTTTTTTTGGTTTTGTTTTTTTTTTCCCCTGGGACTCTTTGACCATCTACATCCATAACATGGTGGTGGCCTTAGGATGTCTCGGGGACCATGCTGTTGCATGGAGGTCCCTCCGTCTGCCTCCTTGACTGGTCTGTTCACTGGTGGGCTCCCACCTGCACCTCGCTCGGCCTCTGCTGTTTTCCCCTGTGCCCACCATGTCCCCATCTCCGCCTGATGAAGCACTAATTCACAGCTCGGCAGGAGCCTCCTTCATGAATCCTTTTCCTACTGCCTCTGCCAGAAACCCTCTTTCTTTCTGCTTTACTGTGGATTTCAAAATCCCCCAAAGGTCTGTGTGGTGAGCAACCTGCAGCCTGGTGCTCAGAGCTCACAGAGGGCTCTCATATACATACATCTAACACGCTGGGAAAGGGGAGACCAAATAAGAAGGAGTAGAAAGTCTTCCCACACTGGGGTTATGCCCCCCCCAATTCCTGTCCTTGTCCCCTACCCCCATGCCCCACCCCCATCTGTCTCTCCTTTATTCTAAGCCATAAGGTTTATGCCTTTGCATCTACTATAGAGTGCATCTACAAGCCCAAAGCATGGCCCCATTGGTCATGGGCTAAAATCTCCCTGACTGTGAACCAAAACAAACCTCCTTTTTGATTCTTTATGGTAATGGACACTGACTGGCATGCCCCTGCCCCTGCCCCTGCCCCCCACCCCCCAGCCTGTGTGCCTCATCATTTGCAATGGGGCCATGGCCGGTACAGTCACAGCAAGAGCCTTCCATACCCTCAGAGCTCACGGAGGGCTCTCCTGTACATCTAACAGTCTCGCATCCTACGACAGGCTGCAGAATAACCATTTTACAGGAAACTGAAGCCTGGGAGCCGTAAAACCCCTGCCTGAGACCACACAGCCAGTCAGTGTTAGAACTGGGTCCAAGCCTTCCCAGCATGCTTCGGCTCCCACTCTATCAACCATGCACTTGTCTTCCTTGCAACACTAAATGGCCATGGCCTAGGGACCACGAGAAGATGCAGTGAAGGTCAGAACTTAGGAATCCTCTTCTGTTTAGGTCCAGCCTTAGAGCTCTTAGAGTGAAAGTGCTTCCCCTCCCCCTCCCCCTCTCTCCCTCTTCTTCCCAGGTTTTCCACCATTCCCATCTCTAGCATTTTGTCCTTCCCCACCAACCCTTCCAATGTTCCTCTAAACAACTGCCTTCCCTAAACTTTGTCCAGCTCTTTCTGGACCTCTCCGGCATTCTTTTCCTGTTGCCCAGGGTGCACAGTGTCCGTGCCTGCTGCTCACCCAGGCCCCAGTCCCTGGTCCCCAGTCTCCTCCAGTGAGCCCTGTACTTAGATACTCACCGGGCAATGTCAGCATCAAAAGAGGAGACAGGGGGGTTGAGGCGCTGGTAGCGGCGAATGAAGGAGTCCTTGTTGATCTCCCAGATCTCCCGGTACATGTCCCAGGTCTTGAGGTAATTCTGCAGCAGGCTCGCATTGTTAGTCATGCCACTGCTGATCTGGGCCTGGATCTTCCTGATGTCCTCGTCTCGCTCTACGAAGGGCCAAGAAAGACGCTTCTGGTTGACACCCACCCACCCCAGCCCACTTTGCAGCCTGGCCCCTGGGCACTGCCTGGGACTTTCCACTTCACCTGTTTCCACAAATACATGTGCTCAAACATGAGCACTGGGAAACTTGTGGGGTGGTGGGGCTGGAGAGATGGCTCAGGGGATAAGAGGACCTGTGCGGTTGTTTAGAGGATTGTTGCAAGGGTTGGTGGGGAAGGACAAAATGCTAGAGATGGGAATGGTGGAAAACCTGGGAAGAAGGGGGAGGAGGGGGGAGGGGGAGGGAAAGCTCTTTCTTTTTTTTTTTTTAAGATTTATTTATTTTATGTATGTGAGTACGCTGTCGCTCTCTTCAGACACACCAGAAGAGGGCATCTGATCCCATTGCAGATGGTTGTGAGCCACCATGTGGTTGCTGGGAATTGAACTCAGAACCTCTGGAAGAGCAGCCAGTGCTCTTAACCACTGAGCCATCTCTCCAGCCCCAGAAGAAGATTCCTAAGTTCTGACCTTCACTGCATCTGTTCCCAGCACCCACAAAGAGGCTCAGAACTGTCTGTAACTTTCATTCCAAGGGATCCAAGACCATTTTTCTGGCCTTGATAAGCACCAGGCATACCCACAGTGCACAGACACACATTTAGGCAAAAACCATCCATACACATAAAATAATAATACATGAATTTAAAAAAAATAGCTGGGCTATGGTAGTGCACATCTTTAATGTCCGTACTTTGGAGGCAGAGGCAGGCAGATCTCTGTGAGTTCAAGGCCAGCCTGGTTTACAGAGTGAGTTCCAGGACAACCAGGGCTACACAAAGAAACCCTGTTTGGGGAGGAGGGAAAAGAAGGATGGAAGGAAGGAAGGAAGGATGGAAGGAAGGAGAGAAGAAAGAAAGGAAGAGAGAGAACCGTAAGGAGGCAGCAATGCAAGTGTGACCAGTGTCCCTTGCACAGGATCAGAGGTCTGCCCCGTGGGAATCAAGACCTCTTTTAAGTCCAGCGCAAGTCTCGAACTTATCCTTGTTCACCTCCCATCCCGGTGTTCACCACCCACGCACAGGCATCAGTCATGTTACCTCGAGTCTCCTCCCTGTCCCTGCTCCTTCTTCAGTGGCCCCTTGGCTGGGATTCCCACCAGCCATAGAGACGACCAAACCCAGTGTGAAGGGGTTCGGTCTCTCCCCGTAGCCTGCCCACTGTGTGCCCCCCCCCAAAGCCCACGCACCCACAAGTACATAAATGGGCTCTCGATTCATCTTGCGTTTGGTGAGGATGTCGGGGAGGTGGCGGAAGACAGAGATGGTGGCAAAGAGGTGGCTGCCTATGTCATTGACCACACTCGCCAGAGTCTGCAGAGTCGGGGAGAATTCCACCTGCAGGAGAGAGCAGAGGAGCTCAGCACAGCTGGCTGGAGACACAAGCCTCGAGGCCTCTAAGGCTCAACACCCCAGACCTGGGCCTGCAGGCTGAGTAGGAGGAGTCAGCCTTTAAAAGTACAGAGAAGAGGGGCTAGCAAGATGGCTAAGAGCACTGGCTGCTCTTCCAGAGGATCTGGGTTCAATTCCTAGTACCCACGTGGTGGCTCACAACCATCTGTAACTCCAATTCTAAGGGATTCACTCCCTTCTCTGGCCTCTACACACATCACGCACACAGACAGACACGCAAGCAAAACACCCACATACATGACATACATGACAGACAGACACGCAAGCAAAACACCCACATACATGACATACATGACAGACAGACACGCAAGCAAAACACCCACATACATGACATACATGACAGACAGACACGCAAGCAAAACACCCACATACATGACATACATGACAGACAGACACGCAAGCAAAACACCCACACCCATACATATTTTAAAAAGGAACTCAGCAGTTAAGAGCACTGACTGTTCTTCCAGAGGTCCTGAGTTCAATTCCCAGCAACCTGATGCCCACTTCTGGTGGGTCTAACATGTACTCACATACATAAGAAAAGTAAGTAACTTTAAAAGAAAGAGCCATGCCGGGCGTGGTGGCGCACGCCTTTAATCCCAGCACTCGGGAGGCAGAGGCAGGCAGATTTCTGAGTTCGAGGCCAGCCTGGTCTACAAAGTGAGTTCCAGGACAGCCAGGGCTACACAGAGAAACCCTGTCTTGAAAAAAACAAAAAAACAAAACAAAACAAAAAGAGAGCCCCTCAATTGGTTATCTAATACCAAGGGGTCTGCCCTAACACTAAACAGACTATTTATAATATGTAAATATACATATATATTGTATTATATATATATAACCTGCTGAGTTTGTTTATATATGTATTATATATACACATACACACACACATATAATAGTTAAAGGGGTCATGAATTTGAGAGAGAGCAAACTGGGAACATGGAAGGCACTGAGAAGAATAAAGTGGAGAAATATTGTGATTATATTTTAATTTTTAAAAATTAATTTTAAAAAATTAGAAGAAACTGAGGACTGGGGTTATGAGAGTTTTTGAGGTGTCAGAGGCTGGGCAGCCTTACCTGTGACCCACCTCCCCGCACATCATTCTGTAAAATGACAAGGACCCTGAAGAGCGGGTTTGGAGTGGTCTTTCCATCCCCGTTGATGGCCTTGGAAAGCTCCAGCAGTGACCACTTCACGTTCAGGCGCAGGGCGTCCTCCATCATGTGATCCAGCCGTATGGTGTAGAGCAACCACTGCTGCTGAATCTGGGGGCAGAGGAAGAGAGGAAGAGGCTCCTCTGGAGAGACCAGCACAGGGCCTGGGAAATGAGCATGGGCCAATGGGAACAAGAGAAAGACAGCTACAGAAATGCAGGACCAGGTTGGGTGGGGCCGCCCAGTGGTTAGAGCACTAGCTGTTCTTGCAGAGGAACCAGGTTCGGTTCCCAGCACCCACAAGGCAGCTTCTAACCATCTTTCACTCCAGTTCCAGGGGGCCTGATGCTTTCCTCCAGCCTCTGAGTGCAACAGGCACACACATGGTGTACTTATGTGCAGGTGAAACACCCATAAACATAAAAATAAATAAATCTTTAAGGAAAGAGAGGTAAGATCTTGGATGCTGCCAGAAGGACACTGAAACACTGAAGGTGAGCTGAATGTGGGACCAGCACCGAATATTTGAAAAATGCAATTAGTGAAAGGGCCACAGGAGCATGGAAGGGGGGTGTACACGCGTTTTCCCTGCCATAGAAGCCTGGTCACGGGATGCCTACCTCGGGGCCATCGTTCTTGAACACTTCGTAGGAGTTGGTCATGATGTTCACCACATCTTGGTGCAGCTTCACCAGCTTTTGCTGTGCGGCCATCCGGTGCTCTCTCTGGGCCTCCTCGAACTCCAGGTCCCTGTACACCTGCTTGCCAGTGATGTGCACCAGCAGCAGTTCCGACATCTCCTGGGCCTTCCAGCCGATGGTCAGGGTGGAGGCCTTGAAGTCGTTCACAATCATCTGCACCTGGGGTCACGGGTGGCAAATTCTATGACACATGTCCCCCTTGAACCATGGGGGCACCTTAGATGGACCTGATTCTACTCCCCCACTTAGACTCTGCCAGAGTTTCCAACATTAAAAAAGTTAAAAAAAAAAAAAAATCCCTCCCCTTCATTGATAAAACACTTGCCTAGCATGCACAAGACAAGACAAGACATCGGGATCAATTCCTAACACCAAATGTTAGGGAGGAGGGCGTCCTCCCCCAGCAGTTTTCATTTATTTTGCAATACTTCCTGGGGCCTCCTCCATCACCCAAGACCGGGGCGTTGATTACCCGTGTGTGAGACCTTCAGTGTCTGGTGGCCATGGCCTACCTTGCTGGCATGCATGCGGCACTCGGTGATGAAGAAGGCACTGGCCCCCTTCAGGGCCCAATTCAGCTTCTTCAGTCCAGGGTGGATCTTCTTATCCAGGAACCGGATCCGCTCTTTGAACAGGGCCTGCTCGTCTGGGGACAGCATGGCAATAATCCTGTGAACGAGGGAAGACGGGTGGCTGGGAGAGGAAACTGCGAAGGCGTCTCCTCGTGCCAGGAAACTTGGCAGGCTCCTAGCCTGGAGCTCCCTAAGGAAACTGTGAGAGTACATGTGTTATATACAGTGTGCTGGCCAGGGACTGGTGGGGTGGCCCAGTGGTTAGAGGGACTTGCCGTTAAGTTGGATGACCCTTGTTCAATTCCTGGGGCCCACATAGTGGAAGGAGAGAACCGACTGCCACATGTTGTCCTCTGGGCGCCACTTGCACACCAGGGCTGGAGAGATGGCTCAGCAGTTAAGAGCGTTTGTTTTTGCTAAGGACTCTGGTTCAGTTCCTTGCCCCTACCATGATAGTGATTCACAAACCATCTGTAACTCTGATCTCTTCCGGCCTCCCGGGCACCAGGCACCGAGAGAACACCCACACACACTGAATAAGTAAATACAAATGCTAAGTGTGCTGTCCAATGTTAGTCAAGGAGAGCTTGAAACATGGCGTGTGCCAGTGGGGAATTTTTTAATTCTGCAATTTAAATGGGAATACCTACGTGCAGCTGACGGCTACCACATTGAACACAGCCTTTCTAGACATTCAGACAAAACTACATGTTTCCATCCCCTTGGGCTTCCACTGAGGTGAGAAAGACCTGTATGATTGTCTTCCCAAAATCTGCCTGTTAAAATCTTTAGCTTTGCCAGGCGTGGTGGCGCACGCCTTTAATCCCAGCACTCGGGAGGCAGAGACAGGCAGATTTCTGAGTTCGAGGCCAGCCTGGTCTACAGAGTGAGTTCCAGGACAGCCAAGGCTATACAGAGAAACCCTGTCTCGAAAAACCAAAAAAAAGAAAAAAGAAAAAAAAATCTTTAGCTTCTGCTATGGTATCACGGGTGCTAGGAGCTGGTTCGACCATGAAGGGTGACGCTGTCTTGAATGGGGTTGGTATCTTGAGTAAGAGGCCTTATACAGCTCCTGTCTCACTGGGCTACGGAGGACACTGTGAGAGTGGTCATTTAGAAACCAGGAGGCAGAGAACTTCACCTGACACTGGATCCACCCAGACCTTGATCTTGAACCTCCAGAGCTCTCAGAACTGTGAGCAATGGATTCCGTTACTTCTAAGCCACCCCATGGCTTTAAAGGGATAGAACTGGCTTCGGGGATGTAAGAGCAGGAAATGGGAAGCCTTTTTTTTTTTTTTTTTTTTTTTTTGAGACAGGGTTTCTCTGTATAGCCCTGACTGTCCTGGAACTCACTTTGTAGACCAGGCTGGCCTCAAACTCAGAAATCCACCTGCCTCTGCCTCCCAAGTGCTGGGATTGAAGGCGTGTGCCACCACCGCCTGGTGGGAAGCCATTTTTTCAGGATGGAAAGCCTCAGGAAGAGACTGGGTTGCCCTGCAGCTGCAGTGAACTCAAGGCTGGGATGCGGATGGAGGCCTGCCTACCTGTTATAGTCTCGAGCAACAAGGAGCAGGTTCTCCCGGAGAATGCGCAGGTCCTCGGCGCGTTCAGCCACGTTCATCACGTAGTGCGGTGTCTCAAACAGCAGCCGCTCCCAGTAGTCAATCTCCGCAAAGAGAATCAGGAGTGTCCTGAGGAGAAAGCAGAGTGGCTCAGGGCACTGCCAGCAGCACAGAGAGGATTGGGGGCAAGGCACACAAGGGATGTTTTGACAGACATGAAATAGGCCTTCCAGGTGGCAGAGGGAGACTGGACAGAGTCCTGTTTGCTCCTTCCCAAAACCATGAGCACAGAAGCTTTGGAATTTCTGGGTTTCTGGGGCAAATGCCCACAGGTACAAGTCGAAAACAGTTTAAGTCCAGGAAATTGAAGAGTAGATGACCTGGGTCAGGACCAGAAGGGGACTCCTAAGTTGGCAAGAGCCACAGCCCAAGAGCCTGGGGGGGGGGGGGGGGACGGGACTGCAGGTTCAAGGAGCCCGAACAGAAGGAACTTTGAAAGTGGGATTCAAACAGGAAGACCAGTGGAGAATTCAAGCAACGGCTTCTCTCTGTCCTTCCCTGACTATAGAGCAGGGGTCTCTCTCTGGCGACAGCAACCGGCTGAAGCCTTGTTGGCTGATGAGGACAGCACAATGACAAGTAGGAGATGACCCTGACTGGGGACCCCAGGGCCAGGAAGCAGGGTAGTATACTGAGAGTGCATGGGATGTACACAGCCCTTCACAAGCTCAGGGTTAAGACCCTAGCAGTCTTGCTCACCGAGAGATCCATGCTATCAGCAGACAGCAGTATGTATGTGAGGGCGTGCAGTACACCAGGAAAGGACCCCATTTGGAAGATTCCTTTCTGTGGCCTCTTACCAACCTGGGGGGAAATGTCTAAGAATGAAGACTTTGGGAATACTCAAGTCGTGGGCCCCATGGACAGGCAACAACATTTACTGTTGACAAGCCCTGCCCACTCCTTCCCAAGCTTCCAATCAGCTTCCAGATCCTTTCCTACCAGTTGAATGGGAATACGACGTGGAAGGAGTCTTTACATTCTTTTTCTAACACGCAAGGGCTCTTGTTTGCTTGCTTGAGTGTTTTGAGAGGATCTTAGGCCACCCAGGATGACCCTGAACTCCTGATAGTCCAGCCCCCATCTCCCGAGTGCGAGTGCTGAGATCGCAGACACACAGCACGGCATTCAGCTTTGAGAGCGATGCTGGTGTCCACTCCCACAGCACCCCACTTTGTCTTACGGATTCTCATTTCTCTGAGTGCATTGGTGACAGCTCTGCTGTTTCCCATCATCCCTCAGTGCACATTCTTTGTTCTCTTCTTGTCTCGTGTTTGGTTTGGGCTTCTACCCTTCACAGTCAAAGTTCAAAATGACCGCAGAAACACTCAGAAATCCAGATAAGAACAAGGCAAAGTGGACTGAGACCTCTCAGAAGACAGGAAAAAGGGAGGACTCGGAGGCGTAGGTAGAGAAGAGCACCCACAGAGAAAAAATAGAAAGTGTCCCGTTATCAATTTTACATTGATTGTGTAGTGAAGGGAATGCTGGGTGTGCAGCCCAATTCCCAGCATCCTTGACTCTTCCATCTGCCCTGCCCTGCCCTGCCCTGCCACACCCAGGGACCCTTCCTCAAGTCCAAAGCTGTCTGCCCCCAGCTGCTTCAAGATTATACAAACCACCTGCTCTCTGACTTCACAAAATCCTTCAGGCGACAACACTTATTTCCTCCCCGCTCACTTCCTCCACAGGCTGTCCTTTATTTCATGGTTTTTGTTTGTTGTCTATGCTGGGAATGGAAGCAAGGCTCCACGAATACCCTCTCTCAACTGCGCTGAGCAACATCCTCCAGTCCCAGCCCCGCAGCTCAACCACTTTTTGTGTGTGTGTGTGTGTGTGTGCCAGTCCCCACTCTTGTTCTTTAGTCTAAACATCTCACAAGAATTCCTGCACAAGCCAGGTCTGTTAGTGCCTGCTTTTAATCCCAGCACGCGGGAGGCAAAGGCAGACATATTGAAGCAAGTTTGAGGCAGACCTGATGTACACTCAGGTTCCAGGCCAGGGGGTGGGGTGTAGGTGAAATCTATCATCCTCCAGGCTGAGTCGTGTGACTGCAGCTGAGTGATGCTGATAAAGATCACAGATTAGTCCAAGCAGCTGGCCTGCCTCTTCAGGCTTCATCCTGTGTCCTTCCCAGTTACTCTCTTACTCCTTCCTCCAGATCTCCAGAGCTTGAGTTGTATCACAGAGCGATCCTAACAAAACACACTGTGATATCTGCATGAGAACAGACAAATTGACCCACGGAATAAAACTGAAGACCTGGACATAACTCCAAACACCTACAGACAGCTGATTGGTTTGTTTTTATTTGTATGAGACAGGTTTCTTGGTGTAACCCTGGCTGTCCTAGAACTTACTATGTAGACCAGGCCGGCCTTGAACTCAAAGCTCCACCTGCCTCTGTCTCTCAAGAATTAAAGGAGCATTGCTGCCTCCACATCTGGCTGACAGCTGATTTTTAGTAAGAAAAACAAACAACAACAAACCCACACTGGAGAAAAGAGCATCTTCAACAACGGTGCTAGTCTAGTCAGATGGCTGTAGGTAGAAGAATGAAAACAGATTTGTATCTATACATCCCGCACAAAAGTCAACTCCAAATCTGGTCAACCTAAGATCAGATACCCTGAATCTGACAGAATAGAAAGTACATGATAGGCTTGAACTCAAGAAAGGCTTTTCTGAACAGGACACCAATACCAAAGTCACTAAGATCAACGATTAATAATGGGGACCTCATTTAAAATAAAAACCTTTGAGCCGGGCAGTGGTGGCGCACGCCTTTAATCCCAGCACTAGGGAGGCAGAGGCAGGTGGATTTCTGAGTTCGAGACCAGCCTGGTCTACAGAGTGAGTTCCAGGACAGCCAAGGCTACACAGAGAAACCCTGTCTCGAAAAACAAACAAACCAAAAACCAAAACAAAAAAAAACCCTTCCATATCAGCAATAGACAGCATGGTTTGAGCAAAGCAGCAGTCTACAGAATGGGAAAAAAACTCTGACAATTATATATCTCTTCAATCACTGTGTAAACCCCACTCCTCTCAAAGCTAGTGTTCTCTCCACAGCAGAAAATCGTCAGGTGAGAGCTGCCTCTGCTTCCCGCTACAGACAGACTGTGAACTGGCCTGTCTCGGGGCTGGGCTCCCTTCAGGGTTATGACCTCAGAGTCCCTCCTCTCTGTACTAATGCTCCCTGGGGCTCTGTCCTGCAACCCAGTCCTCCCTCAGACACACCCTCAAGCTCTACCACACCCACTACTCCCTCAACACAGTAGTTCCTTCCTACCATTGGAATATGGCCAAAATTCCACAATCTCAAAAGATAATATAATAAAAACCACCTTCTCCCCTGACTCCTGTGTCCTACAGGTCCTGCACTCTGCCCCGCCCCCTCAGAGCCTGCCTCTTTCAGGAACTGTTCTGGAAGCCCCCTTCACTTCCAGCCCTGCCTCCCCACTCCACCCTTTCCTCTAAGAGTTCCCACAGCTGTGTCCAAAGACACATGGCTTCTTGGCCTTATATTCCCTGACTTCTGCACAGGCTTTTTAAAATGACTGTTTAATTTTATTTTGTGTGTCTGCCTGTTTTACTTACGTGATATCTACGTACCACTTCTGGGAGGCTGGAAGACGGCATTGGATCCCCTAGAACTATAGTTACAGACGGTTGTGAGACGCCATGTGGGTGCTGGGAATGGAGCTCAGGTTCTCAGGAAGAGCAGCCAGCACTCTCAACTACTCAGCCACTTCTCCAGCCCCTCTCTGGAGGTTTTGATGTTATGGGGAATACTCCACTTTCCTTGGACCCAGCCTTCCCCCAGGTTCTCTCCTTTGATCTTCTTTTCAGAGGGGATTGTCCTCTCTGGGGTGTCTTGGGATCCTGCTAGAGTGCAGGAAAGGATTTGCTGCCTCCACAGCCCTCTTAAGTGGGGACCCCTAAAGGTTCTGCATTTCCAGTCACTCTCCCAGGGTGACTCACCCAAACCCATGGCTTCTGTTGCCTCTGAAAGCGGATCCGTTCCCAGGTCTCCCCAGTTTGTCCCACAGGCACCCCCAGCTCAGTGTGTCCACAGACAAGAGGGATGGCTGTCACACTTGCAGCTCCTGTTTCAGGGGAGAGCAGCCTCCAAAACACAGGATCACCCCAGACCAGAGCCATCCCAGGAGGAACAGCACGCAGGAAAACATCAAACAGGAAGCCGGCACACACGGGAAGCGACCAAGGAAAAGCACTGCCCACATGTATGCAGGGTCCAAAGGACACACGCATGTCTTCCCACGATCTCAACTTTCCAACACCCTACCCACCACTAACAACTAACTTTTGTTTTTGTAAAGCAAAACTCAGAAATTCAGTTCTATCCAAGGAGATATGTAACTCCAATGTCATGATAAATGGCAATAGAAATTTGCCTAAAATTAGAAGACATACTCCATCTTAAAGGGCTAGAGCCATGGTTATCACCCTGTAGGAATATGGACCTCATATAGCTAAATTTTCAACATAGACCAACAAAGTCAATTTTTTTTTTTTAAAAGACAGAGTCCTAGGGCTGGAGAGATGGCTCAGCAGTTAAAAGCACTTCCAGAGGTCCTGAGTTCAATTCTCAGCAACCACATAGTATCTCACAACCACCTGTAATGAGATCCGGTGCCCTCTTCTGGTGTGTCTGAAGACAGCTACAGTGTACTCATATAAATAAAGTAAATCTTTAAAAACAAAACAAAACTAACAAGCAAAAACAGAATCCTGGCTGTCCTGGAACTCACTCTGTAGGCCAGACTGGCCTTGAACCCAGATCTGCCTGCCCCTGCCTCCTCAGCGCTGGGATTAAAGGCATATGACACCATGTTCAACTCAGAATGTCAGTTCTTATACAAACACCTAACATGTTTACATCATTACCAGCTCTTACTGGCTGCACTGCTCAGCGGTGACTTCCAGACTTCGGGTAATGTTCTCCACTGTAGCGGCATGGCAGGCCACGAGTGCTTTATGTAGCTATTTGTTAATCTGAACATGCAGGCTAAGTATGTCTCTCTCTGCATGCTATACTTTATAATCAAACATATTCTTAGAGCAAACAGAGATGGCTCAGTGCTTAAGAGAACCAGCTGCTCTTGCAGAGGACCCAGGTTCGATTCTGAGCACCCACATGGCAGCTAACAACCCTCTGTAACTCCAATTCCAGGGGATCCCATATCTTCTTGACCTTCTGACATACATACAAATACTTACACACATAAAATAATAACTTAAGACTGGCAGTGGTCATGCATGCCTTCAATCCCAGCACTGAGGAGGCAGAGACAAGTGGATCTCTGTGAGTTCAAGGCCAGCCTGGTCTACAGAGATCATTCTAGCACTCAGGGCTATGCAGAGAAACCCTGTCTTGAAAACAAACAAACAAATAGCGCCAATAACAACAACAAAATCCATGTGAAAGTAGGTTATAAGCACTGGAAAACTGGGTCAGTCAGGTCAAATGACCAGGGACAGCAGCAAGCTGTATATATTTGCTACTAAATTATTTCTGGGACTGGGCTCCCCTTTGGCTCAGATGCGTGTGCACACATGCACACAAACACACACATACAACACACACACACACACACACACACACACACACACACACACACACACCATTTGACATATTCCTGACTGGCATCCAGACAGAGAGGCTGCCTCAAAGGACCCTCTCCTTCTTCAGAATGACATGTTCTTAACTCCGAGAAGCATTGGCTGAGACCAACATGGAATCTCGGGCACTCAGTCTCTAAGAAGTCAGTATGGCTTAAACAGTGTTGTTAGCATGAATTTTGTTGAAAACCAGCAGGTTGGGTTTGTTTTGTTTTTTTGAAATGGTGTCTCAAGAAGCCTCAGCTGGCCTGGAACTCACTATGAAGCCGAGACTAACCTTGAACTCCCGATCCTCCTGCTTCCACCTTCCAAGAGCTGGGATTGCAGGTGTGCCCTCCGACCCTAGAAAAAACTAGTATATGTCTGGATGTCTGGCTCTTATATACGGAAATTAAGTAAAGTCTATAATTATTGAAGATGTATTTTTGGATAATTTTACTCAAAATATATGGTTTATTAATTTAATGTCAGCTCTGAGATAATCTATTCTGATTTGGGTGCAGAGGACAAAAGTTCTTTGCTATAGAAATTGTAATAAGACCGACCTTGTCACGGAGGAAAAGGGCAAAGGCAACTGAAGGAAAGTGATGTAACAGAAGTGACTTGTACACGCTGAAAAGTGACTCATGAGCAAAAGGACACCAACTGGAAGGAGAATGCCATCTTTGTACAAAAATACTCAAAATCATAGAGATTTTCACTCTCCTAAACCTAAGCTATAAATTTAACCTAATCCATATTCTAATAAAAATATTCTGAGAACAAAATAAATTGTTTAAAAAATTCTTATGAGAAATACATATCAAAATTGGCTAAGAGAGAGAGACAGAGAGAGAGAGAAGAAGAGAGAGAAATGAGGCCAGTAATTAAAACAGTTTGGTTCTTGCACATGAATAAGCCAGAAGAGTGAATCTAAAAATAGAGATTTGCTGGGAGACTTTTTTATTATTATTATAAATATATCAACTCACTAAATGTCTGGGTCTAGCTAGTGGCAGTGTGCTTGCCTTGCATGTACAAACCCACCAGCAGTGTAGAAAATAAATTATCAAGATTAGTTCAACTTACTTTCAATCTATTTAAAAATATAAAAAACACAAGTTGAATCTATAACATCTTCCTTATGCCACAGTAAATTTCAAATGGATTTAAGACCAATTAAGCAACCTGGTGACAGACACTTCTTTCTTTCTTTCTTTCTTTTTTTTGGTTTTTTGAGACAGGGTTTCTCTGTATAGCCCTGGCTGTCCTGGCACTCACTTTGTAGACCAGGCTGGCCTCGAACCCAGAAATCTGCCTGCCTCTGCCTCCCCAGTGCTGGGATTAAAGGCATGTGCCACCACCGCCCAGCGCGACAGACACTTCTAATCCTAGCACATGCATGGTACAGGCAGAGGGATCAGGGCATTAAGGTCGTCCTTAGTAACATAAAGAATTCAAGGCTGGGCTGGAGAGATGGCTCAGCAGTTAAGAGCACTGACTGTTCTTCTGAAGGTCCTGAGTTCAAATCCCAGCAACCACATGGTGGCTCACAACCACCCGTAATGAGATCTGACGCCCTCTTCTGGAGTGTCTGAAGACAGCTACAGTGTACTTACATATAATAAATAAATACATTAAAAAAAAAGAAATTCAGGGCCATCTTGCCTGTACACACAAGGTGCTGTCTCAAAACTTTATACACACATACACACACACATATATATACATATATAAAGACACACATATATGTGTATATAAGCACACATATATTATACACACATTATAAACAAATGCACACATATTAAACCACACACACATTATACACAAACACACACATATGTACACATAGATATTATATATATGTATATACATATATACATACAAATATAATTTTTATCCATTGTACAGTCAATGAATGATATAAAAGATAATATATCCTAAACTCTCTAGAGAGTTCTATTTCACTTTAAAAGGAGAATAATTTAAAGAATGAAACTATTTCAAATGCTTATTTATTTGCAATTTATATTTTAAGAAACTGCAGAAGATAAACTGCTTTTCTGTCTCTGAGTTTTTTAAACACGGAACATTGTCACTAACAGGCATTATTTATAAAGCTATAAAATTTCTTCAAAATGAATAAGCCCCCTCTGAGCCTCTGAACTACAAATCAACAGTGGGCACCAGATGTTTTTTGTTTTTTGCTTTTTCAAGACAGAGTTTCTCTGTGTAACCCTGGCTGTCCTGAAACTCACTCTGTAGACCAGGCTGGCCTCGAACTCAGAAATTCGCCTGCCTCTGCCTCCCAAGTGCTGGGATTAAAGGCGTGCGCCACCACGCCCAGCTCACTAGATATTTAATGAATGTCTTTGAAGTAGGAGATAAAGGCAGAAATCAGGAAAAATTGTTTTCAACCTAGAACTGTAATCCTAGGCAAGTGTACTAACATGAAGGCGGAAAAGAGTGGCTGCCAGTTTTGTACATGAACTCAAAGACTGCAGCTCCCGTGCATCACCTGAAGACTACCAAAGGATGCGCTTGACCAAAACAAAGATGGAAACCAACGAAGAGGAAGTCAGAGAAAATGATTGATTGATTAACTAATTAACTAACTAACTAACTAACTAATACATGACGAGAGGGCTGAGGTTGGAGTTCAGTGGTAGGACACTTTAAAAGTCAAACAGAAAGGCTGGAGAGGTGGCTTAGCGATTAAGAGCACTACCTGCTCTTTCAAAAGTCCTGAGTTCAAGTCCCAGGAACCACATGGTGACTCACAAGCATCAGTAAAAGCGACTGATGTCCTCTTCTGGTGTGTCTGGAGACAGCCACAGTATACTCATTACTTTATATATAAAATAAATAAATAGGGGTTGGAGAGATGACTCAGAGGTTAGGACTGGCTACTCTTCCAGAGATCCTGAGTTCAATTCCCAGCAACCACATGGTGGCTCACAACCATCTGTAATGGGCTCAGATGCCCTCTTCTGGTGTGTCTGAGGACAGCTACGGTGTATTCATATAAATAAATACACCTTAATAAATAAATATTTCTGTTTGTTTATTTGTTTTTTGAGATGTGGTTTCTCTGTGTAGTCCTGGCTGTCCTGGAACTCACTTTGTAGACCAGGCTGGCTTTGAACTCAGAAATCTGCCTGCCTCTGCCTCCCAAGTGCTGGAATTAAAGGCGTGCACCACCACTGCCTGGCATAAAAAAGTCAAACAGACAAATAAAAAAGAGACTCGGGGAAATTCCATGTGACTTTCTGAAGCAGATCTCGAAACAATTTCATTCACTGATGAAGCTGCGTGAGAGAAGGTGAGGCCACGACATGTGCGGCACCTTAGATGGTGAGGGGAAATATTATCTGAAGGGATTCTATTAGTTGGTTTGTAGGAATTAACGGCAGTGAACCATGTGCTAACAAAAACAAACATTAATTACTAACGTCAAAAATATCATGCAAGCAAGGAAAAAGGTACCTCAGCCGCCTTATCCAGGTGGTTTCAACACCGTGATGGACGCCCAGTACCTTGGGTGGTGTTAACCCAGGAGCGGCTTTTCCTTCTTATTTATCCATACTCATGAGAAGTTCAGTCTGAGGATTAGGCTCAGCCAGGCTTGAGGTTATGTGATCGCATTCCCAACACTCAGGAGGCTGAGGTAGGAGGAGTGCCGCCAAGTTCTAGGACAGCGTAGGCTAAAGAGTTTGAGGACGTCTCAAAAGAAAAAAGAGGAAATAAACAGAGTAGGAGATCAACAGAATCGTTCTAACAATACACTGTGGTGAAAGCTAAGAGTAGAGTCTTTCCCTTTTGAGAGGTCAAACCACACAGGAATATCCCAGGCTTCTACTGAAGGGAGCCACCGCATCAACACAAAAGCACACGGCTGGGCAGGTCACACAGTAGCCACCCGCGCCGAAGGTCAGTTTCACCAAAACCTGCTATAGCCATCAGAGAGCGTGGAGGGCTTGAATACACAGATCCATTTCAGGTAGTCAAACACATTCTCCCATGTTTTCAAACTGGAGAGGTTGAACTTGTCTCTATTCACAGCTATCCGGACAAGCTCGGCGGGGAAGGAATACTGGCCAACAACACACCAAAATAGCTCTGAATTTTTCTCATCTTGACAGGATTTTCAAAAATAACTTGAAGGTAAATGATCGAATTTTGTCAGTCCGCAGAATGAATTTGGACAGTATCTCCTGAGGTTGTTCTAAAGAACACGGCTTTTTTTGTTTTGGTTTGGTTTTGTTTTTTTAAACTTTTTAAAAATGATGTTCAGTCTTGACAGAATTTTGTCAATAAATTTCCAGAGCACAAATTTGATTGACAAACCTAACTTCTTTCCAACTCCATTTGGGGGATGATGTTTTTTTTAAAGCTGTTTTATAATAGAGCCCCAAATGTGAAATAAAGATAGCAAAACAAGGTCACTCAGGCTGGCAGTACTGACAGCCCAGAGTGCACACACGGTGCTGGTGCCAATGAGGAAGGAGGAGGAGAGGGACACACTGGGAACAACAACGGTGAGCAGGCACCAGAGCTCTGTCCTGCTCTGGGGAAGTTCCGCCCCTCCGGTCCACAAGGCTGATAACTCAGCTCTTTCAACCAAGCGCAGGGGACACCTGGAACACATTAAGTGCAATCTACTGAGCTGCTCTGGCCAGAAAATGTGCTAAAAGCCCATTTGGGCTTCAGAGTTCAAATATTTGGGACATATGGAGGGAAAGGCCCTTGTGGGGTAATATAAATCCTATTAGGGCCTGGTAGGCTCCCAGGACAGTCAGATAATTCTGACTAATTCTGAGGACTGTCAGGGACATTTCAAAAGTATGCTTCAAGGTCGAACCAGACCTTAACATGAAGGGTAAGCCTGATAAAGCTATCTGCACTCCCAGCGGTGCTAATCAGTGTGGGGAGTCAAACTGTCTCCAGTTTTTTTATGGGTTTAATCAGCTCAGACTTTTCTTTCTTATCTATTATTTACTGAGTTGAGGCAGTTTTTGCCCTAAAATCACCAAATGTATTGTTAGGCACCTTATATTTCTCCAGAAAACAGCTGCCAATGGACAGAAACACAACCACCTTCTATTTGGAAGAAATGCTTAGCTATTGTCTGGCTTTCAGATAAATCTAGGTCATAAATGATGTCCCAAGGCTGTGTGTGTGTGTGTGTATGTGTGTGTGTGTATGTGTGTGTGTGTATGTGTGTGTGTGTGTGAAAGAGACAGAGAGAAAAACACCAACATAAAGAGAATGCAAAAGGCATTTCAGGCAGGGTCAGGGAGTCAGCTCAGCTGTAAAGGTCCTTGCCAGCAGCCTGACCACTGAGCCCCAACTCTGGGACCCACAGACTACAAGGAACATCCTGACACCCACAAATTGTCCTCTGACCTCTGCATACGCAGTGCAAACAAACAAACAAACAAACAAACAAGCTGCAGGGGAGGGAAAAGCCTGTTTCTAGCAGATGACTAAAGCAGTCATCTGTCCTAATCACACAGGCATCTCATGCCACCTTCTAGAAAGCCGAGCCGTGCAGAAGACACTGACTGTACAGCGTGGGGCCAAATCTCTGACATGATCAACTTAAGACAGGAAAATGTCATGATTGAAATGCAATCCCTTATTTTTGTTCACAGCTTTGATGGCATTATGAATGTAAACTTTCAGATTTATAGGCTTATTTATTTAGTGTCCGTGTGAGTGCATGTGTGCCTGTGTGTGCCTCTGTCTGTGTGTGTGTGTGTGTGTGTGTGTGTGTGTAGGTCAGAGGACAATTTTCGGGAGTCAGCTCTCTTCCCACCACTTGAGTTCAAGGGATGGAGCTGAGGTCATCACTTTTTAGAGCCGTCTCCCTGGCTCTACACACTGCTCTCATATTTGATGGAGAAAGGACAGAGTGGCCAAGTACGCTCACACCCACGTTAGCCCACGGTTGTCCACGAGGGAGACTCTCTAGCATAGCACCTTTGGGGATATCCAGCCCTAGGCTGGGTGGTGGTGCCACACACCCTTAGTCCCAGTGTTTGGGAAGCGGAAGCAGGTGGATTTCCATGAGTTTCACACCAGCCTGGTCTACAAAGCAAGTTCCAGGACAGTCAGAGCTGTTACCCAGAAGAGCCCTGTCTGGAGGAGGAGTAGGGGTGGGGAGTGGTATTCAGCCCTATTACGAGCCTGCAAATGTTATAACCAATTAAACCGTTTGTCTATATAAATATATAACTAGCTGTGAATCTGCTTCTATACTATGTAGATAACCAGTTATAATATAATCTGGGCCTAATGTTCCTTCTTTTTCAGAATCTCAAATCAGTAAGAGGCCATTTAAAACTTCGAGTTTTTGGGTTTGTCTTTTTGTTTGTTTTTGAGACAGGGTCTTACTATATGATTTGCCTGCCCTGTAACTCCCTGTGTAGACCATGCTGACCTGGAACTCATAGAGAAACACTTACTTCTGCCTCCCAGGTGCACCACCAGATTAGAGACACGCACCACCATGCCAGGCAAGACTTATCTATTGTATTTCATGTGTGTAAGTGTTTTGCCTGCATATGTGTACATCATGTGAGTACCTGGTACCAATAGAGATCAGAAGAAGGTGTCATGTCCCCGGGAACTGGAATTACAGATGTTTGTGAGCTACCACGTGGGTGCTGGGAACCAAACCCAGGTTCTCTGCTGAGCCATCTCTCTAGCCATAAGAGGCAATTTTATGGCTCTTTTGGCCCTACCTTGTGCCAAAGCTTCAAAACCAGAGAACCTCACCGGAGCTGATGCCCACCTCTCCCCGACTACTTGTCCCAAACCTCATCTTCCTACACTTCGTTCCTTAACTGCTCATCTGTGTGGCTTCTAGTGTCCGCACCCCCAACCCCCACTAAAGCCCGCCCCCCACTAAAGTCTGCCCCTCACCCCTCCTGCTGCCTCTCCATCTTGGTTCTTCCACTTCCTGTGTGTCAGCTCTTCCTGGTCAGGCACCTTCGGTTGTCCAGAACATAGTCCCATCTGTCCCTGGACCTCCATCTCCCTTCTGCACCCTTGTCCAGCAAATACAGATGTTATGAGCTAAGGCCAACCCTAGAACAATGGCCTGGGAGCTCCGGAATGGGCTCTCACCACAGGGCACACAGGTGATGGCAAGGGAGAGCCCAGCCTACCACATAGAAACTTATCTCCTGATTAGGAAGACGAGGCACCAGAGGATTCACGCCCCTGAAACAGACACCTCACCACCCCGGCTTTCTCCTTTTCTGCTCTTGAGTAAACCTTGGCCGAGAGAATGACAACATGGCCCCTTGAGGACAGGGACACCCTGCATCAGTTCCTGGCGCATACGAAGTGCCCACTGTTTGTCTGGTTTGGGGGTTTATTTTGTTTTGCTTTGGAATGCGGCCCAGGCTGGTCTTCAACTCAAAACTCTCCTGCCTCAGCTTCCTGTACTAGGATACTAAGAATGGGCCACCACACCTGGAACTCACTGTATATTCTTAATAATTGATGAACTAGTTGCCTTTTTAAAAGAACAATGTGAAAATGACATTTCAAAGCTGTGGGAGAGAGTGCTGTCTTAGGAAAGCTCAGACTAGCGAGCAGAGTTAGATGACTTAGCTGAGCTGTCACCGCCATCTAGTGCCGGAACAGTGACATCACTAGTTTAGTACATTGGTGAATTGTTAAAAATCATAGTTGTAGTCTGCTTGCTTGCTTACTTTAAATAAGCGGTAAAAACTAATTTTTTTTCAGTACTCAGGACTGAATTTAAGACCCCAGTCCCAATCTCGGAAAAACTAAATTTAAGAAGCGATAGCTATCGGGTGGCAGTGGTGCATGCCTTTAATCCCAGCACTTGGGAGGGGAGGCAGAAGTGGTGGATCTGATTCTGTAGCCAGCCTGGTCTACATAGTGAGGTCCAGAACAGCCAGGGCTACACAGAGAAACCCTAGCTCAAGGGGGAAAAAGAAAGAGGAGAGAGAAGAGGAAGAAGAGGAGGAGGAGGAAGAGGAAGAGGAAGCAGTGACAGCATCTGAGTATGGTGGAGTCCAGCTGTAATTCTAGCACCATACTGAGGCCAAAGATCACTAGTTCAAAGCCAGCCTGAACTACATGGTGAAAACCAGCCTCAATTAAAGCAGACATCAGGAAAGATAGGGATGGAAGAGGGGACCCAAGATGGGAGTTAAGGTCTTGGGAGAGTGAGAGGAGACTAGCACCAAGGACAGGGGGAGGTGCCAGGGTGGGTCCTGTACTTGTCAAAGTTGACATCCAGCATGCCCACTTTCTCCTGGCTAATTCGTAACAGTGACATGTCCAGTCGCCGAATGCAGTCCTTGTCCAGCGTCGCTGTCCACTCTTGGAAGGTTTTTCGAACCATTTCATCAATGGCTTGAGCCATCTGCTGATAGGTATGTATGCTCTCCTCGCCAGTCCCAATATGGGGCAGGAAGTGGGCTCCGGAAAGGCACTGGGTAGGGGTGGGGGAGACAAAGGGGAAGCTCATTTATACAGACCTGCGACACAGGTACCTGCTCACCCCTCAGCCCCTGGAAGGAGGCTGAGGCTGTGCTACAGAGGGAGGACGCCACACTGTGAAGGTGGGCGCACAAGGAGAGGCAATGTGAGCACCCCCAGGACAACAGCTGGAGGAGAAACACAGGGCCTGAGGGCTTCTAGTTCAGGGCACCCCGGGCCCACCTCAGCCCAGTCATCTGCAGCCTCCCTCACTTTCTCTCAGAATAAATCAAGGACAGCAGGTAAGGAATTCCACCAGCTTTCACCCCTACCTGCACCCCAAAGCTAGAGTACTGACAGGTTCTCACTGGATAGCTCAGGTTGGCCTGAGCTCAGTACTCAGCAACAAGAGAAAAGTCCTGCCCTCTCCTTGCTCCTTGTTCCTGTTTTTCCAGAGAGCGCAGGTTCTGCTGGCCCAGGTCTCTGGACCTCCAGGTCACATCCCTGTCCTGTTACTCTGACTTCCCAGATGACAACCTTATGTCTCCTCCCTACCTTCATACAGAATGTTAAAATGACCTTTGTGCCACTCACCACGCCTGCCAGCTCTGCAAACCAAATCATGGCTTGCCTGAGGACTGGCCTAAGGATGCTGTCTGAACTCACCCTGCCCGTCCCAGGCTGTACACAGTCCGTACACTTGGTGTTCACCAAAGACAGTTCAGAAGAGGCCGGGCACTTACGTTCATGACTCTGTCTATGCGTCGCCGAAGGATCCGCACCCAGTGGGCCTGTCCAGAGTACTGAGTCATGTATGGCTCCAGATATGGCCATTTCTTGTTCAGCTCCCGGTTCACCAGGGCTAACTCACTATTGAACAGCATGTAGAGGTCGACAGCCTTTTTCTCATAGGTTCGCATGATGGCCTAAGCAACAAGGGGACACGCTCCTTGGGGCTAGGGCTCCCTTGGTCTCTCATCCCAGAAGAACCTCTCACCCCCACACGGCACACGGCAGCAGGCACACTCTTTGCAGATGTGGAAGCCAGGGAATCGGAACGAGGGAAATAAGAAAAGTCGGCTGAACGAGGTGGGGGTGTCGCACCTCCCGAGTGGCCAGCCTGTGGAAAGTGTCCAAGAGCAGCACTCCGTGCTCTACGTCCCGGACCAACTCAAAGGCCGAGGTAATCAGATTCTGGGTCATCACCTCCAGGTCCTTGATACCACCACGGAATCTGCAGGGTCAGAAGGGCACAGGGAAGAGTCAGTGCCCTGGCCTGCCTCCCGACAGCATCCCCAATGCCCTGAGCATCAACTTCCCTCAGGCATGCTTTGCATCCCGAAAGCCTCCAGACAGTGCTAGGAAAGAGTCCTTAGACTTGGGGATAAGGAGGCACAGGCATCCACTCTGCAACCCAGAACCCAAACAACCACTTCCCTCCCTGTTGCTCTCGCTTCCCTTCCCACCCTGAGGCTGTCCCCACAGCCTTCAACTTGCAATCTTCCTCCCCCTTCAGCCCCAAACCCTGGCATTTCCGTGGTCTCCTCTGAACAAGGCGCCTCCCAGCCTGGCCCCCTTTGCAGCCCGAGTCCCTCACTTGTTGTAGTCTTCGTGCCAAGAGGTGTTCTTAACATCCAGGATGCCGCCACGCACGGCTCGCAGCGTTTGCAGATTTTTATGAAAGATGTCCTCGATTTCTAGCAAGTTTCGTGTGATCTGTGGCCCCTGGGCACCGAAGAAGCATGGAAGGGGACCTTGCTTGCCGTCTTCCCAACGGGCAAAGTGGTACTGACATTCGCATACCTAAAAAGAGGTCAGGGTGAAGGCTCCTGCTGAGAGCCCAGGCACCCTGAGTTCTCTGATTTACCTTCAAATGTCTATGAAAACTAGAGAGTCCTCTGGATGGGGGAGAACACTGGGGTGAATTTGGGCTGCAGATTGAAATGTGAGATGCCTGGCAAGAGCCAAGAAAAAAAGAGGCAATGGGTGGAGGACCCACAATTATGCAGGGAGAGCCAATAAGCCAACTTCCTGCTTTAGACTCTTAAGCGGAACCTCAGCCCCACATGCTTGGCTCTCATAAGGGACTCAAGGGTCTGCTATTAGCTTAGATTTTCCCACCCTGGCAGTCTTTCCTACCTCAATAAGGTCTTTGCAGCGCTGCACAAAGGCATCTACTTGAGCAAATATGCTCGTCTGGTCCAGAACCCAGCCCCGATTGGAGAACCTGTGTGGGGGAGAAGATGGGCTGAATCCAAAGCCAAGACACCGAAGACGAGCTCTGCCCTGGCAAAACTTCACTGTGTGAGCCTGGGTTTAGAAAGGAGACCCTGAGGAGTAGTTTCCTTGAACCCCGAGAGGAGGTACCAGAGGTGAGCAGAACATCAGAGGACACAGTCCCAACTTCTAGAAGGTGGCCTCTGAGACCATACGATCGATCGTGACGATCGTGGGAGGCTCCTGGAAGAGGCCAGGAGGAGGCTGCAGGGCTAGGAGCCAGAACATCTGCATTCAAACAGACCCTTAGCTGAGGGGGTGGGGGGTGGGGTAAGAGACTCCCACCCAGATCTAGAAAAAAAATATAGTCCACAAAAGGGGAAGGCATGCAAACAGTCAGAGTCTCTCCTGCGCCACAGTGTCAAGGGTGTTCTATAAATGATGTTAGGGGCAGTCCATCTTAGGGGCCATCCTACTGGGTGTGCATCTGTACGGCACGCAGGTAGTGCTCTTTCCAAGCCTGACAACAGGAAATGCAGCCTTCCAGGTCCTCCTTGCTAGAATTGACATAGCCCTCAAAGATTCGGTCCAAAGAGATGGAGTGACAGCATAAACGGATGATCTCGTTGCTCATCTGCAGAGAGAGCAACGTCCTCCATTCTGCCTTCTTCCCACCACTCCATTTTCTGACCTCTGTAACTCTGCTCAGGTCTTGGGCTCCTGAGGGCCATCTCGTTCCTCCAGGCACACTCCGTGGGATGCCCCTCGTCATAATCTTTGCTCTGCCCTTAGACCAGCTCTATAGTCACACTGCTCTGACCACCCGGCTCCAGCAACCCCTCTACCGCCCTTTTGTCTCCTGTACAAATTCTGTCTTGATCATTCTTGGTGACATGCTGCTCAGGGAACCGAGTTTCTTCCTGAATCAACCTTCCCATACTCCACTGCCAAACTCCATTTTGAAAAAAGAGAAGCGGCACCCCCTCTCAAGTCTATCCTTGCTACCCTTCCTGAGCTCACTGTCTCTTTCTCTCTGAGACCCGCATCCTGCTTCAGGTTCTTCTGTGAAAACAGAAGCCAGGCCCATCTCTAAAGTCTAAAAGGCAGGCCAGTACTGGTGCCTTCCTACAGCACGTCTGCCCGGGACCCCGTCCCCACCCCTATGCTCTGCATCCGCACACCTTCCGGAACAGCGCCGTCAGCCTTTCCCGAGTGTTGTAGTGGGGGGAGTTGACCCAGATGATTCGGATGAGGCTGATCAGCTTCGGGAGCTTCTCAGAGATGTCCTTAGGCTTCATGAAGGCCAACTCCTGGTAGGGTTCCCTCAGGATGGACAAGAAAGTCAGGTTGGACTGAGCTTGTCGAGAGCCATCCTATCCATAAAGAGAAACCAGGAGTACTATTATCCATGTGGGAGAAACAGATTTAGGGGCCTGGAAAGAGGGCCCAGTTGATAAAGGGCTTGCTGTTGTGCAAACATGAGGACCTGAATTCAGATTCCCAGCATCCATGTAAAAGCTGTGCACAGTGGCCTGTGTCCCTAATCCCAGCCCTGGCTTGGTGGGAAAAGACAAGGCAGGTCCCTGGTGCTGGCTGACCAGTGACACTAGGTCAATAGGTGTGGATCAGCGAGAGACCTGACTAACATATAACATGGAGTTGGAGAGACTGCTCAGCAGTTAGAAGCACTGGCTACTCTTGTAGAGGACCTATAGGTTCTGTTCCCACGGCCACATGACAGCTCACAACCATCCGTAACTCCAGTTCTGTGGGACCCCATGCCTTCTTCTGGCTTCCTTGAGCACTGCATGCATGTGGTAGACAGACATTCAGGCAAAACACCCATGCACATAAAATAAACGATTTTTTTTTTTAAATTAAGTTCCCAGCACTCAGGAGCCAGAGGCAGGGGGATCTCTGAGTTTGAGGACAGACTGCATCTACAGAGAGAGTTCCAGGACATCCAGAGCTACACAGAGAAACCTTTGTCTCTAAAAAACAAAAATAAAAAATAAAACAGAGTGAAGAACGATTGAGGATGATAGCCAGTGATCTCCTCTGGTCTGCACATGTGCACGCCCGCTCATGAACATGTGCATAGCCCACACACACATGTGCACACCCCCACATGAACATGTGCATAGACCACACACATGTGCACACCCCCACATGAACATGTATATAGACCACACACACACACACAATGTGCACACCCCCACATGAACATGTGTATAGACCACACACACACACATGTGCATACGCCAACATGAACATGTGCATAGACCACACATACATGTGCACACCCCCACATGAACATGTGTATAAACCACACATACACATGTATACACACCCACATGAACATGTGTATACCACACATACACACACCCCAAAAAACAAACAAACAAACAAACAAAAACAGGTTCAGCTTTCCATCTGTCTTCATCTTCCGGGCAACCTCCCCCAATAACTCCTCTCCATTAATTATCATTTCAGGACCAGTGTTTGCATATTCACTTGCTTTTAAAAAATAGTTATTTTTATGTGTGTGGGTGTTTTGCCTGCATGTTTGCCTATATTTGATATGACATGCCTTAGGAGGCTAGAAGAGAGCGTTGGATCTTCTGGAACTGTAGTTATAGATGGTTCTGAGCGGCCATGTGAGTGCTGGGAACTGAACCCGGGTCCCGTGCAAGAGGATCTAATACTCTTGACCTCTCAGCCATCTCTCAAGCCCTCCACTTGTGTTTTGGTTTTTTGTTTTGGGTTTTTTTTTTTTTGAGATGGGGTCTCACATAGTCTAGGCTAGTATCAAATTAACTATGTAGCTGAGGATGACCTTGAATTTCTGAGCCTCCACCAGTGCATGCTACAGTTTATTCCATGTGGAAATTGACCCCGGGGTCTCGTGCATGCAGGGCAAGCACTTTGCCACTGTCCCCAGCTCTTCTGTGCTGCTTCCTATGAAGGCTTCAGGCTGGGAATTCCCTAAACCCAGGGCTGGTGCCTGTTCCAATGAAATGAAGAACTCTGTACAAAGTGGATATTCAGAGTTGTTGGCTAACTGCCTGGGTGTCACTCCCCTCCCACATCCACTAAGGTCACCCGGTCCCCTTGCTGTCTCAATGAGGGTTTTAGGCTTGCCCGGCTCATTACAGCTCAATTCCCTCAATGTCTGGTTGAAATCCCACCCCTCCACCCATCCCCTGGGGAAGGAAGAGCAGGCACCTCCTGGGGGACCCAGCACCAGCATAGTCAGCCAGTCACAGGAAATGCACTTTTTACAGGTTTGTTTTGAAACTCTCCTGACTGAATTACACAAGCTTATCCTCAGCTCCGTGCAATCTTTAAGCCCTCTTTTACCTAAACTCTATTTTCTCAGCTGCGCTGGAGTGCCGAGCTCACTGAAGGGACCACCATCTCCTCGGGGACTAATTGGATATCTTCCTACCTAAACGTCAAGCTCCTTGGAGACCTTCAAGCACGACTCGTGTCCTCTCTAAGCCCACAGTGCCCGGCCAGTCTGTGCACTGTGATTAGTTGCCTGGCTTCCTCCTCTTGCCCCCACCCCAGCCACTACCCATGTTTTGATAAGCCCCAGGGCCCCGGATCCACTCAACCTGGATCTGCTGGGCCAGCTTCCTGAAGGGCGTCAAGTAGGATGACTTGGCCAGAAACAGGATGGACTCGATGTGTTTCACACCCTTCTTCACCAGCTGCTTGCTGATGCTGGACAGGTCCATGCAGCGATTGTGCCAGAACTCGATCTCCTCCAAAGGGCCTAAGTTCTCTCCGGTCTCCACAGACTCCTGGGCACTCAGCACTTCCTTGATCTGCCTCGTCCAGTGGATCATGGAGGCTGCGGGGGTTGGGGGGGGGGCTCTTGTGTTTCCTTTTCTGCTCCCCAGTTGTGTCACCAGCTCCTCTCTCAGCAGCTGGAGCTGCCGTCCCCGTCCCCACCCCTTGGACCCAGACACTTGGCAATGCCTGCCACTCACTCTCTAGCCGCTGTACCAGCTCTTTGTCCTTTACCACCACCTCAGGGTCCATCTGTACGGCCTCTGCAGGGATGTACAGTACCGTGTGACCCTCCAGCTTGTAGCGAGTATCTAAGAAAGGAACAGGAGAATTCCAAGGGTGAGCTTGGCTGCCTCTGCATAAATTACAATTGATCAGTTGGGGGGGGTGGGAAGTACAGCCAACTCTGCATATCCATAGGCTTCCCAACTTCACATCCACAATTCAGAAATAACTCGGCTGCCTTGGGTTTTGCTGTTAGAGGGTCTCATGCTTCCAAAGCACGTGTCAACCTGCAGAAGGGTGGTTCTGTCCCTCAGCCGTGGGTGTCACAGACTCACTATAGCAAAACCCCTTACCCACCGAGTCATCTCACCTGCCCCCCACCCCAGGATTCTTTACAAATTACGTCTGTATTGAGTGAGTCCTCTTGTCAAGTTGACATTGTATTGAGTGCAACCGATAAGCTGGAGATGATCTGAAGGACGTGGGAGGGCATGGGTACATGTGCAATTGTGGCACCGCCTTCTAAGGGGCTTGAACATCCACAGAGTGGAGGGAGAGTCCTAAAACCAACCCCCTACAGATACCAAAGATAGCACATGCACTTTAGGAGAGCACACGGGAGTGACTGTGACTCAGACGTCTTGGGTGTGTAGAGCAGAGATAACAGGTGCCAAGGGGCTAAGCTTCAGCAGATCTGTTAAGAAGTTACCATAGAATCATTTCACTGTCTGCAGCATGTCCTCCGAAAGGCACACAAGTCCCCCACTGCCTTTCCCCCCCCCATCGCCTACAGAGCGATCTCCAGCTCTGGGTCTGAGCAGGTCTGAACAAGTTCTCTGTTAGAAAAGTGAATCTAAATTAGAAGGCAAGCTTTCACAACACTGTATTTAGCATTGACCAAGGCTCTGTTCAGCAGGGCTGTGGATCAAACCTAAGACATCAGGCACGTTAAGCAAACACTCTACCTCCAAGACATCCCTTTAGCAACTAGTCTTTTTCTTTTTTTAACCTTTATTTTATGTGCATTGGTATTTTACCTACATGTATAACTATGTGAAGGTGCTAGTTGGATCTTGGAGTTACAAACAGTTGTGAGCTGCCAAGTGGGAGCTGGGATTTGAACCGGAGTCTTCTGGAAAAGCACTCAGTGCTGTTAACTGCCTACCCATCTCTTCAGGCCCCAGTGACCAGTCTTTGTTATTCAATTGTACTCAAAATCTTCTTCTTTATTGTTTTGGTTTTTGTTGTTCTGTTTGTTTGAACCTAGCCTGAAACTTACACAGAGAGAAACCCACATGCCTCTGGCCTCCAGAGGGCTGGGATTAAAGCTAGCACCACTACACCAGGCCCTGAGTAGGTCTTATCATTAGGAAATGCTTCGTATTATGACACATTTGTATGAAGAGGAATCTGAGACCATGTTTTATTATATGACAGCCCAGACAAAAGAGCAGACACTGGATAGAAATAGCTTGTTTTGTTTATAGTATTTTTAGACTTATTTAATGTGTATGAATGTTTTGCTTACATGAATGTATGTACACTGTGTATGTGCCTGGTACCCATAGATATGGGAAGAGGGCATTAGATACCCTGGAACAGGAGTTACAAACACTTATGTGTGCTGTGTGGGTACTGGATATCAAACCTGAGTCCCCTGCAAGGTCAACAAGTATTCTTTTTTTTTTTTTTTTTTTAAATATTTATTTATTTATTATATGTAAGTACACTGTAGCTGTCCTCAGACACTCCAGAAGAGGGAGTCAGATCTTGTTATGGATGGTTGTGAGCCACCATGTGGTTGCTGGGATTTGAACTCCTGACCTTTGGAAGAGCAGTTGGGTGCTCTTACCCACTGAGCCATCTCACCAGCCCCTCAACAAGTATTCTTAACCACTGAGCCACTTCTCCAGCCCTTGCTTTGTTGTTGATGGTTTTTGGTTGGTTGGTTGGATTTTTGAGACTGAGCCTCACTATGTAGCTCTGCCTGTTCTGGAACTTACTACGTAGACCAGGCTGGCCTTGAACTCATGGAGATCTGCCTGCCTCTTCTCTAGAGCGCTAGAATTAATGGTGTGCACCACTTCCTGTGCCCAGCTTCCTTGTCTTGTTTAAAAAAAAAAAAAAAAAAAAAAAAAAAAGGATCTCTGTAGCCCATACTGACCGTAAACTCAAAAGCCTCCTGCCTCAGTTCCCCCTGTATGCCAACAAACCTTTAGTCTTTAAGTTGGATTTGGTTTGGTTTTGAGAAAGGGTCTTATGTAGTCGAAAATCCCCTTGAATTTCTGATCTTCCTGACTTCGGCTGCTTCCTGAGTGCTAGAATCACAGACGTTCACCACCACATCTGCCTCTACTATTTGCTGCTGTTCTTAGGGAGGGTCTCGTGTATCCTAAGCTAGCCTCAAACTCTCAAACTCTCGGTAACTAAGAATGACTTAGATTTCTGATCCTCCTGCCTCTACCTCCTGAGTGCTGGGATTACAGATGTGTGCACAATCCCCTGGGGCTACAGAATGCTGGGGTTTGAACCCAAGGCTCTGTCCATGCTAAGCAAGCATTCTGGCAGCTAAGCTACACTCTCAGCCCAAGTCAGGAAATGTGGAAGCAACACGCCTGGGTTTTTGTGTGCACACATATTAAACACTTCCGTACCACATGCATATGGGTGGTACGCACAGAGAGATTTCACTCCAAAGAGTCTTTTAAAGGCTGGGACTAGAACTTTATTGTGCAACAGCCACTCAGCATAGCCGTGCCTGTTGGTGCATGCCTTTAATCCTAGCACTAGGGAAGCACAAGTAGGCAGATCTCTGTTGAGTTCAAGGCCAGGAGGGTCAACAAGGTGAGTTCCAGTCTGATCTCAGTGCTGAAAAGAAGTACTTTTGATATTTTAATATGAATGTTAGTAATAGAGTTGGTGGTGTGGATCTGTGGTAGAGATTGTGCACACGTGAGGCCTTAGTGCCAGAGGGGGTTGGGGGAAGCTGGTACTGATGAATTGCCCAGCGCCTCACAACCCCAGCATGGAGAAGCCAGCCACGCCAGCCTCTTGCTTACCTGTCAGAGAGGCCAAAAACCTATGCAGGTGTGAAACAAAATGATTCCGGATGCTCTCAGGCCAAGACTTATTCATAAAAATCTGGGGGACGTAGACACCGCTGAGCAGCCGGAGCAAAGCCGGGATGTAGGCACCCCGCACCGTCCCATACTGCACAGTCTCCTCGAAGTTCTCTGGGGTGATGGGAACTGGGGCTTGTCGAATGAAGTACACAATCTGATTCTGCGTCTGCAGGCGAGAGATCAGAGTTCAGTCTCCAGGATGCCCAAAGGTCTCTGAGGCTCCCCTTGGGAGAGGCAGGCTGAGCTCTTAGTGCTGTCCCTACCTATGCTTCCTGGTGTAGATGCCATAGCCACAGATGTTGGGGAGGGGGACGGATAAAACATGCCCCGGGGGCACAGACTTTATTTTGTTCAACTAAGAGTCTAACACACTATGTCTAGCATATGGTAGATGATCAATAGATGTGTTGGCTGAGTGAGTAAATGGACAGGATAGAATAGAGATTTTATTTCAGCCATTGAAAAAACAGGGAGAAGTAAGAGAGATCCAGGAAGAAGATCGCAAGTCAGAATTATCTAGGCCTCGGTGGTGGCACCCACCTTTAATTTAATCCCAGCACTCCGGTGGCAGAGGCAGGTGGAACTCTGTGAGTTCCATGTTAAGTCTGATCTACATAGTAAGTTCCGGGATAGCTAGGGCTGTTACACAGAGAAATCCTGTCTCAAAAGACAAACAAACAAAAGAAAAAAGAAAAACTTTTCTAGGCTTTCTTATTTCAGTTTTTTATTTTTTATTTTCAGGGTCTCAAACTGTCCTAGAACTTACTACATGGCTGAGGGTAACCTTGAACTGAGATCCGCTGCCTGTCCCTCTGGGGCAAGGTTACAGGTGTGCACCTCACACCAAGTTTCAGTCTGCGTACCCTTTCCCCTGACTGGCATTTACCATTCATTTTCACCTGGGCTGAGTGCTGCTGTAGCCCACGTTCACAAGTCTGTAGCTTTTCTCACTTAGAAGACAAAGCCAAAAAAAAAAAAAAAGAGTTTGCTCCGGTATTTGTCAGAGATGAAAATGTTTGACCAACACACACATAGAGATAACGGAGAATCCCTTTTTTAAAGGTTTTGCATCTAATTTTTGTTTGAATTTAATAGAATAAGAAGAATCTGAAGTTGCTATGAGGATTGTTAAGCTCCAAATAAATGTCTCTCACCCAGGGACACCTCAGAATGATCCCTTGCTGTTGTGGTTGTTGTGGTTGTGGTTGTTGTTTTTCCCATGCTGGGAACGGATTCCTTAACTTCACAGATGCTAAGTATAAGCTCTACTATGAAAGCACATTGCTACCCAACTTTCTATTTATTTTATATTGTGATGATCATGGAGATGGTGATGAGGATAATGTGTGTGTGTCTGTGTGTGTGCACATGTGCACGAGAGAGAGAGAGAGAGAGAAAGAAAGAAAGAGAGAGAAAGAGAGAACGCAAGTATATGCATGTTTTGTCAGGGCACACATGTAGAGATGAGGGCATCTTTGGGGAGCCATTTCTCTCCTTCCACCGAGAATTCGGGGAACAGACCCTGATTATTAGGCTTGTGTAGAAAATACCATGACCTACTGAACCATATTCCGGCCCTCAGTTGTGTGCATGTACGCATGTTCGATTTTTTTTCTTTCTTTCTTTCTTTCTTCCTTTTTTTTTTTTTTTTTTTTTTTTGAGTCTCAGCTGTGAACTCACGATTGCAGAAATTCTGCCTCTGCTTTCTAGCAGCTGCGACTGCAGACCTGGGCCACCACCCCCGGCTCTTTCAATTTTTATTTTCAAAAAACTCCAACTCGTAGAAAATTTTCAAGAAAAATAAAGTTAACAAAATATCCTTGCCTCCTGGATTCAATGTCAATGCTCCATCTGTCTGTCCCCTCTTTATACCTGAGCCTTTGTGAGCTGCAGGCATCCAGATGCCACACCCTTAATGCTTGGCCTGTATCTTCTAAAATTACTGTAATTATGGTGATAGAAAAATTTATCTAATACAATATATGTCCACATTTAACTTCCTCCAGTTGTCCAAATGATGTCACGTATAGCTGGATCTCTTCCTCCCCATCCATATCCCGCCCAGGGCTATCCATCGTCTTATTTTGTTGTTGCTGCTGTTTCTCTTCTGAAACAGGGTCTCACTATGTAAGCCCTGGTCTAGAATACACTGCTACATAAATTAGGATGGCTTTCAACTCACAGAATCCTTCCACCTCTATCTCCCTAATGCTGAAATTAAAGGTATGTACCACCATGCCTAGCCTCTGTGTGTGTGTGTGTGAGAGAGAGAGAGTGTGTGAGTGTGTGTGTGTGTGTGTGTGTGTGTGTGAATGAGTGAGTGTGTGTGTGTGAGTGTGTGTGAGTGAGTGTGTGTGTGTGAGTGAGTGTGTGTGTGTGAGTGAGTGTGTGAGTGTGTGGTGTTTGAGGTGCATTTTTGTTTGTTTGTTTGTTTGTTTAGGTTTTTTTGGTGGGGTATAGACAGAGTTTCATACTCAGGCTGGCCTGGAACTCCTAATACTCCTTCCTGCCTCTGTTTCCTACAACCTCCTTTCATTTCAACAACTCCTATCCTTTGCTATCCTCTGTGTGTGTGTGTGTGTGTGTGTGTGTGTGTGTGTGTGTGTGTGTCCTCCTGTTTTAGCCTCTCAGGTGACAGGATTACAAGCATGTACCATCATGTCGGGCTTTCTCTTTTACGTTGTACTATCAATCACTCTAAGAATCAAGCCAGATGTTTTTCAAATGTCCCTTAATTTGGATTTATCTAAATGCTTGTTATTAGGTTGAAGCTAAATGTTCTCGGTGGAACGCCATAATGTTCCCCAGAACTGGCATCCTTACATTTCAGTGCTGAAACTAAAATGCACGCTGACATTAACGTGAGAGGCCGTCGGTAAGCAGCAACAGCGCAGCCTTCTCACTCCCAGACGCCGTTCCTTGTGCATCTCAGGAAAATTCTTTGTATGTTCTCTCTAAATCCACACTGTGACGGCTGTCTACTCCTGCAGCTGGGCTGTGCCCATCCCTCGTGTCTATTCGCGTCTCCCTAATTGCATTAATGTGTCCGGCCTTTTCTTTCTCATGAACGGCGGCTGCCTCAGCCTTGCGCTCAGTCGGTGACGGATTTTCAACCACAGCTATTCAGTTCCCCGCCATTTCTCATCTGGTTTTGTAGCACGCTGCCTTATTCGTTCCCTAAGATCCGTGCCCCACCTCCCCCTTTCATCTCCTTCCACCTTTTATCATCTCGTAGAGACTGAATTCATGTTGGTATCGAGTTGCACCGTGGCTGTTGTGAGGAGCCTCCTTCCTTGGGTTAGATCTCCCTCCTGTATACGCGCTTTGTTCTTTTTTTTTTTTTTCTTCCCTTTGTCCTTGGTATAATGTGCCCGCCGTTGCCATGCAATTTCGCCCCATTTTGCTCATGCCTGAGCAGCTTTGTCAATTCACTCTTTTGGCTCTAGCACACTGTGGGCGACTTCTTGATGCCCCACTGGGAGAGGCCAGTTTATTTTGCCTCTTGAAGGTAAAGTGAAAGGATTAGGTATTTTATGTTATTCTCTTTTCTGTAGCCTGAGAGACTTGTGTGAGGAGGGGCACGTGGTTAAGGCTAATTTAAGGCAATAGCAAATCTTTGTTAAATGACAAACCTCTTGGGGGATGTTTGGAATGCTCCAAGGTTTTCCCCCAACCAAGTGCGGGAAGAGAAGGAACTTGGAGCTTCAGCACAGTTTAGGGTTCACACCTGTTTGTGAAATTCACTAGATTTGATTATGCCTTTTCCCTGTGTTCTGTGGATCCTGGGCTGTGAGCTGCCTTCATGTCCCAGGTCTCACTCTTTGCCCCTTTTATCAGATACTAGGTTATGGACTCCCCCACTCCCACCTCTACCCCTGCCCCAGTGAAGAAGGGTTTATTTTGGCTAACGGTGTGACAGGGCACAGAGCATCACAGTGGAGAAAGGCGTGGGCATGGCAGGAGGAGACACTCCTTGGAGTCTAAAATCAGAATGCCGAGAGACATGACTCTTTTTTTCCCTTTCTGTGCTGGGGATTGAGTGCAGGGCCTCCTGAAGGTTCCACTAAGCTACTGTGCGTAGTCATTTTTTAAAGGAAGTTTAAACTAGCCACCCTAACCTGGAGAATACAGTAAAATCTCTCATCTACTGTTGTAGCAAGTTAAATGGATCTGTCTCTCTCTCTCTCTCTCTCTCTCTCTCTCTCTCTCTCTCTCAAGATTTTATTTATTATATGTATGTGAGTACACTGTCGCTGTCTTCAGACACACCAGAAGAGGGCATCAAATCCCACTGCAGATGGTTATGAGCCACCATGTGGTTGCTGGGAATTGAACTCAGGCCCTCTGGAAGAGCAGTCAGTGCTCTTAACCTCTGAGCCATCTTTCCAACCCACTCATATCTATTTTTATACATTCCTTTAATGCTGCTATTCATCATTTATACTCCTGCCCTAGTATTAACTGTTTTAATTACTATAGTTTAATAAAGGATTCTTATGTCTATGAATCTCCTTTATTACTTTCTTCATCATTACTGTTGATATATATATATATATATATATAGGGGTTGGGGGTTTGTTTTTTTGGTTTTTTGGTTTTTTGTTTTTTTTTTTTTTTTGAGACAGGGTTTCTCTGTGTAGCCCTGGCTGTCCTGGACCTCACTCTGTAGCCCAGACTGGCTTCAAACTCATAGAGATCCACCTGCCTTCTGCCTCCCGAGTGCTGGGATAAAAGGTGTGTATCATCACCTCCCGGCTTAGATATATATTATTTTAAAATAGTGGTTTTTGGGACAGGGTCTCATATGCCCAGGCCAGCCTGGGACTTGCAGTAAAGCCAAGGAAATCCTTGATCTTCTGATCCTTCTGCCTCTAGCTCCCAAATACTTAGATTTAAAGGCTTGGACTGTTACTCCCAAATTATTTAAGGCTAGGGACCAACCAACTGCAGGTTTTCCTTTGTGCTAGATAGGTATCCTACCGAGTAACTGATATCACTAGCTGCACTGCAAGTTTGAATCAGGGCTGGAGAGATGTCTCAAAGGTTAAGAGTGGGGTTCCACGAGCCGTGGGGCACAGAGGGAGCGTGACTCCGGATGAGGGTGATATGCAGCAGCTCCACAGAGCCTGGAAAGTGGGGTACCCACCTGCACAGGCATGCCCAGCTCCAGCTTCAACCCAAAGACGGGGTCAATGAAGATGGTGAGGGCAGGCACCGCAGGATCCTGGACAAAGTGCTCCAGAACCATGTCGTGCTCCCCCGTCCACGTGGCATCTGCCAGTCCGGTCAACATCGTTCGTGAGAGGAAGAAGGGCTTCTGCGGAGAACAGAGAGACAGGGTGTGTCAGAGCTGTGAGGATGGGTGGTCCTCCCGTCCACGGCTATAAGGGTTGACTTGGGAGATGAGGTGCCAGAAGGCTGGGAAGACGGAATGGCAGGCTTCTTCTAGCTTTTAAGGGAAGGAGCAACAGACTCCCCTGCCTCGGAGAATGAAAACAGAATGTGTCACAGGGGGGAGCGGTGCGCCATTATCTTCCCCAAAATATTTCTTCTGCCTGTGGCTATGAAAACGCATTCTCTGCTATTCTCAACCTCAAAGGGAAGGTGAATGAAGGAAACAAGCAAGATCTGGGCGCGAGGATGGGGTGGGTAGGGCACAAGGTCCACAGCCCATTGCCTAGGAAGCTGCCCCCTCTGCAGCAGGAGATGCCGTTAGCAGTCGACTGGCACAGCAGTTATGAGAACCCAGGGACAGGAGGAAAGGAAAACTGACAAAATGCAGCTAAGGAACAAAGTGATTGGGTTGAAAACAAGTTATCCCCATGAGCCTGCTGAAGCCTGCGATGAGGAGCAAAGACGAGGCTCTGGGGGCTGGAGACACCGCCCAGTCCTTCCCAGTATCCCCGGAAGAGGAGGAAGAGGAATGAGCTCCAAAGAAGAGAAAATAGACAATCTTCTAACAAAGCTCTTTCCTGGACAGGATGTGGAGGAATCAGTGATACAATACCAAGAGCCCAAAAAGGAAAAGATGGGCACAGCCCACACCATCTGTAAATGATGTTTCAAAGAATATACACAGGAGCTGCAGAGATGGCTCTGCGGTTAAGCACACTGACTGCTCTTCCAGAGGTCCTGAGTTCAAATCCCAGCAGCCACATGGTGGCTCACAACCATCTGTAATGAGATCTGATGCCCTCTTCTGGTGCATCTGAAGACAGCCACAGTGTACTTTTTTTTTTTTTTTTTCACAGTGTACTTATTTATAACAATAAATAAATCTTTGGGCCAGAGCAAGTGAGGCTGACCGGAGCGAGCAGAGGTCCTAAATTCAGTTCCCAGCAACTACATGATAGCTCACAACCATCTGTACAGCTAGAGTGTACTCATATACATAAAATAAACAAATCTTAAAAAAAAAAGAATATAAATAAAAACTGACAAAGACATCATTTGCTATCTGTTTTTGTTAGTACTTAGTAAACTGACAGTCCTTAGTCTGGAAAATCCCTTTATTGCTAATGTAAGGGCATATTACAATCTGGTTAGAAAAACTTCGTATTGTGTATTAGAAATATAGGCAATGTTCTTTACCCTTACTATTCTTTCTTACTTAATTTTCATTTTAACCTTAATTTTTCCTTTTATTTTATGAGTATTTTGTCTGCATATATGTGCATATGTCTGTGCACAACTGGTGTGCTGGGTGCACAAGGAGGCCAGTAGAGGGCATCATATCCCATCAAACTGGAGTTAAAGATAGTTGTGAGCCAGCTGGGCGTGGTGGCGCACGCCTTTAATCCCAGCACTCAGGAGGCAAAGGCAGGCAGATTTCTGAGTTCGAGGCCAGCCAGCTCTACAGAGTGAGTTCCAGGACAGCCAGGGCTACACAGAGAAACCCTGTCTCGAAAAACCAAAAAAGATAGTTGTGAGCCATGTAGGTACTGGGAATTGAACCCTGGTCCTCTGGAAGAGCAGAACCACCCACTCTTAGTGACACACGTTTCAGGGTCAGCTTTATGGTATTTATCACAGTGATAGTATGAGAACAAAACATGGCAAACAGCAAAAAGAGTAATGGTTTAACTAGGGTGCATATGGCTACTAAACATGGTAGACTCAAGCAAGAGGATGGAAGATAAAAAGGCCCTACTAAGCTGTGTAGTAGGACCCTGACTCAAAAAGATCAGAGCTACAAGCCTGTAGGGGTGGAGGCACACCTATAATTCTAGCACTAGGGAACCAGACAAGAAGACAGCAATCTACCTTGAGCTATATAGTGAATTTGAGGTTAGCCTGTGCTACGAGCTCTTTCAACAACCAACTAAAATATCTAAGAGCAGAGTGCTTGTCTGGCTGCACAGTCTGTCTTTAGGTCCCGGCATGATGGGAAAGAGAATATTATATTTGGCTGGGGTTGGACCTTTATGATCTTTTAGTTTCTTTTTCTCTGTTTGTTTTCCTTTTGTCTTTTGGTTGTTTGAAACAGAATCTTGATACACAGCCCAGGCCAATTTTATCCATATAAACTCCTGTTTCAGCTTCCCAAGGGCAAATGTGTGCACACATTTCAGCTGGCAAAAAAAAAAAAGCAAGGTTGGGGCTGGAGAGATGGCCCAGTGGTTAAGAGCACTGGCTGTTCCTCCTGAACACCCACATGGCAGCTCACAGCTGTCGCTAACTCCAGTTCCAGGGGATCCAACACCCTCACACAGACCTACATACATGCTGGCAAAACACTAACGAACATAAAACAAAAATAAACAGTGAAAAAATTTTCAAAAAAGAATGCAAGGTTGCCACCCTACTCACCCCCTACATAACAAAGGGTAAGGTTAAGCTCTGCTTGGAAGAAAACACTGAATGTCCATTTCACACAGTGACTATGGCAGTCATGAGGTCCTCAGTCAAAAGACAACAGCAGAAGGACAGAGAACGTCTGAGAAATTACTATCTGAGAAGGACAACATCTACCTGCTTGTTCAAGTTGTTCAGCTGTCCAAGATCAGAGTTGTAAGTCCGATCAAAGCTGACCCAAGGTTGGGGAACGAGAGAGGTCATCTCAGAGGCCTTGTCTCCTGGCACTCACGCTTTGACTGGAAAGGATGTGACCACTGGGGGAAATGCAAACCTACCATGTCCATCAGAGAAGTGCCGAGTTCTGTAGGTTTCTCAGATTTCTCCGGTTCTAGCTCTGGGGAGAACATCAAAGATAGAAGCTATATTACCCAGCAATCCCACTTCTAGTACCCAAGTGGCCTGAGAGCTAAACTGGTGTGGCCTGTTAACGTCTGTTTCAGCGTTGTTCCCAGTGCGGGAGTAGAAATGGGTGGGGGAGCTGGGCCCCAAAGCACATACCTTTTTTTTCCCCCATTTTATTATATGTAAGTACACTGTGGCTGTCCTCAGACATCCCAGAAGAGGGCATCAGATCCCACCACAGATGGCTGTGAGCCACCATGTGGTTGCTGAAACCTGAACTTAGGACCTTTGGAAGAGCAGTCAGTGTTCTCAACTGCTAAACCATCTCTCCATCCCCCAAGGTGCACACCTTTAATCCCAGCACTTGGGAGGCAGAGGTAGGTGGATCTGTGAGTTTGAGGCCAGCCTGGTCTACAAAGGGAGTTCCAGGGGACAAATAGAGCTACACAGACAAACCCTGTTCCAAAAAAAGAAGGAGAAGGAGGAGGAGAAAAAAAGATGACGACGAAGCTGGCACAGGCTATAGCTCAGTGGACCAGGGCCTAGCACACATAAGGCTCTGGGTTCCCTGCCTAGGCCTGAGGAAGGAGGTGGACGGAAGAGGGGCAGATGGTGCAGGAACAGCCTGTGTCCATTTAAGCTATAGCTGGATAAACAAAATATTGGTGCACATCTACAGTGAAGGTGAAGTCCATGCTACGACACAGTTGAAAACTTTCTTCTGTGCAAAAGAAGCCCGACATATAACAGCATATCAGTGTGTGATTCCATTTACATGAAATGCCCATCACAGAAAATCTACAGCGAGAGTGTAGATTAGTCAATTCAGGATCTGAGGGAAAGCTGCTAAAACCAAGGCTCTCCACACAGGGTCAGCTCTTTCCTAGCATATACAAATGTTACAGGATGTCTGAAACTGTAGTTAGGGTGTGGCTCAGCCCTTGGCACATACTGTTAATCCCTTGGCTGGAATACAGACATGCCCTGAGTATACATTTTTAATCCCAAACAATGAAGGTAAAGTTAGTTTGTAGAAGGAAGTACCCATGTTCGAAAGTGATGTTAAATTGAGTGGCAGACAAAGGGATGAATCAGAGAAAATTTTGACAGAATAGGATATGCCCAACTCTCATGAGAGTTAAAAGCACTGGCTGTTCTTCTAGAGGACCCAGGTTCAATTCCCAGCACCCACAGAGCAGCTCATAACTGTCTGTAACAACTTTTTGCAGCTCCAGTTCCAGGGAATCTGACCCCTTCACATAGACATACCTGTAGGCAAAACACCAATGCAAGATAGATAGATAGATAGATAGATAGATAGATAGATAGATAGATAGATAGAGATAGATAGATAGATAGATAGATAGATAGATAGATAGATAGATAAGAAAAAAGGATACTTTTACATAAAAGGCAAAAGGCTGTGGGTTTAATGCCCAGCAACACAAAACAGTGAAGCCAGTGATCAGTCATTTAAGCCAGATGTGTGGCTCATGCTTATAATCAAAACACTGGAGAGGTTTAGGCAGGAGAATTGCTCTGACTTCCAGGTCAACCTGGACTACAAAGTAAGTCCCTGTCTTAAAATAAACAATAGCGGGGCACAGCGACAGAAGCTGGGGAATGATACAATTTTAAGCACTGGGTAAGACCTGGTCTCAAAAAAATAATTAAATAAGTGAATAAAATAAAGAGTGTGTGGGGGGGGGGGAGCCAGGCGTGGTGGCACACCTCTTTAATCCCAGCACTTGGGAGGCAGAGGCAGGCAGATTTCTGAGTTCAAGGCCAGCCTGGTCTACAAAGTGAGTTCCAGGACAGCCAGGGCTAAACAGAGAAACCCTGTCTTGAAACACCCCCCCAAAAGAAGAGTGGGGAGAAGGGGGTCTCAGGCGATCAGTGGGTGTTTGTCTGTCGTGTGGGCGTGAAGACCTAAACATGAATCTCTAGAACCCACATAAGAGCAGAATGCTGTAGTCCAAGCTTCTGTAATCTCAGGTTTAAAAAACAAAAAACTGACAGAAAAACAGAGACAAGAGCATCCCGGAAGTTGTGGTGTGTACAGCCAAAAAATCAACAAAGACACATTGTATCAAACTAGGTGGGAGACAAGGACCAACGACCTGGGTGGTCCTCTAACCACTGCTGCACCTGTGGATTCATTGCAATCACTTATCCAAATGTAAGCAATGCAAATGCACTTTAGTCCCCTCCACCAAGACCCCCCTTTTTTAGCTTTTAAATATTTATTATATGTATGTACACTGTAGCTGTCTTCAGACACCCCAGAAGAAGGCATCAGATCTCATTAAAGATGGTTGTGAGCCACCATGTGGTTGCTGGGAATTGCTCAGGACCTCTGGAAGAGCAGTCAGTGCTCTTAACCACTGAGCCATCTCTCCAGCCCCCGAGTCCCCCACTTTTAAGTACCTATCAGCTTGTCTTTTGAGCCTCTCAGGGGGTGATCTTTTTTTCAGCTCTACCCAGATTCATCCTCTGTCTGTACACACACACACACACACACACACACACACACATATTGCACTGGTTAGCTTTTTTGTCAACTTGACACAAGCTAGAGTCACCTAGGAAGATAGAATCCTAATTTAAAAAAAAAAAAAAATTCCTCCAAGGGCTGGAGAGATGGCTCATAGGTTAAGAGCACTGACTGCTCTTCCAGAGGTTCTGAGTTCAATTCCTAGCAACCACATGATGGCTTATAGCCACCTATAATGAAATCTGGTGCCCTCTTCTGGCCTACAGGCATAGACACAGGCAGAATGCTGTATGCCTAATAAATAAGTAAATATATCTTTTTTAAAAAAATGCCTCCATCAGATTGGCCTGCAGGCAAGTCTGTAAGAGCATTTGGCTGACTGATCCCGGGCAATACCAGCCCACTACTGTAGGTAGCCATTCCCAGACAGGTGATTCTGGGTTATATGAAAAAAGCAAGCCAAGAGGCTAGAGTGATGGCTCAGCATTAAGAGCATTGGCTGCTCTTCCAGAGGACCCAAGTTCGATTCCCAGTACCCACATTGTGGCTCACATTCATCTGTAACTCTAGTTCCAGGATGACACTTTCTTCTGACCCCTTTGTAGTACACAGACATATGTGCAAGCAACACTTCCATACATTCAATACATACACACACACACACACACACATTCATACATACACACACATACATACATACGTTCGTACATACATTCATACACACACCTACATATATACATACATACACTCATACATACATTCATACACACACACATAATACATACATGAGTAAATAAGCAAGCAAGCTGCGCGAGGCAAGATGAGCAGTCTGTAAACATCTCCCCGTGGTCTATGCTCCGGTTCTTGCCTCCAGGTCCTGACCTGCTTGGCTTCTCTCAAAGACAGACCTTTCCCTCCCTAGGTAGCTTTTGGCCTGTGTCAAAAAGTCAAACCAAGACACATACATATATGCATAATACATACATTACACACGTTAAATATACAACACTAGGAGGAGGAGGAGGAGGAAGAGGAAGAAGAGGAGGAGGAAACAGATCCAGGAAGCATCTGGCACCAATTTGTCAAGGTACTTAAAGTGGCTTTCTTTTGGGAGGGATAAAAATGTTCTAGAATTGGATAGCATTGATGGTTGCACAGCTTTTAAATATGTCAAGAAACAGTGTGTTGTATGCTTTAGGCTTCAGTTTCTTGAATGTGGGTTGCAACCCCCTATAGGATTGCATAACAGAACATGGGCACTGGAAACCTTTGACAACAGTAAGAGGTTTCTGATGAAAATTAACGTAAAGGGCTGGTAAGAGGGCTCAGCGGGTACAGGCATACACTGCCAAGCCCGGTGCTCTGGGTTTGATCTCTGGGACCCACATGGTGAAAGGAGAGAACTGACACCAACAAGCTGTCCTCTGACCTCTCTTAAACACTGTGGCACCTGCACGCCACATGCATACTCGGAGAATAAGTAAATAACAATAAAATGTAATAAAATCTTTTTTAAAAAACCAAACTCATAATGAACCCGAGGTATGTCTGGCACCCATCACCATCACCCACACTATATTCTGCAAGTTCACCATGGCCTTGGTCCTCGGCACATCACACACACACACACACACACACACATGCACACGCACTGCACGTACCACCAACACATCGCCAACAAATACCTCCTGAAACACCTCAGCTCAGATTGGAGACTATTGTATGTTATGAACTGCAGGGTTTTTTACTGTACACACCAAGTTTTCTGTTCTTATAAAAACATAACGGTTTAATTATAGAAAACAAAGACCTTAATATTTTCCTGGCATCTCTCCTCGGCATGTAAGTATCAAATTAGTGTATCTTTGGATTGTGTTGTATTAACATGTTTGATTTTTAAAATTGCTGTTTGAAATCTCGGAGTGGCAGTGCACATATTTACACGGTCCCAGTGGAGGGAGAGCAGGGGTAGGAGAATCAATTCCAGGCCAGCCTCGGCTGCATAAAATCACCTGCAGAGCACACAATAGCACGTAGGAGTCATGGGGTGGTGAGTCTCTGTGGGTTCAAGGTCAGCCTTGTCTACATAGTGAGTTCCAAACAAGCAAGGGCCACAGAGTGAGACCCTGTCTCAAACTATACATACATACGTACATACATACAAACACGTACTGCTCTGGCAGAGTTTGACGGCCAGCACACATGTCAGATGGCTCACAACTGACTGTACCTCCAACTTCAGGAGCTTTCTACAGTTCTGCTCTCCTTCATTCAGCACATGCACTCCCAGGAACAATACCAATACTCAGACCCACATACCCAGACCCAGACCCAGACCCACACGCGCACACACACACCATAAAAAGAAAATAAATATTAAAAAAAAAAAAAGAGCTAGCACTAGCACGGTAACTCAGCATCTAAAAGCGTTTGCCCTTCACCTTAACAATCTGAGTTCAATCCCAGGAACCCACAGTGGAGAGGAAGAGAGAATGACCCTGCACACAGTGCAGCGACACTTGTGCACTTACATGGGCACACATACGTAAAAACAACAACAGCAGCAATAATAATGCTAATAGTCATAAAATAACACTAATAAATAAAAATGATGTTAAAGCTAGCTGGAGCAAGACGCAGGTGGTTTGGAGAATGAGAAATTAGAATTAGGAGTACCGCAACATTTAGGTTCTACTCTCTGCCAGTCCTCCTCCTGCACAGAGAAGTTAGGGCCCACCCTTCTCTTATCCCAGGCACTCCACTTTGCCACATCTGCCCTGGGGTCCCACAAACCTACACTGGTTCTCTGCCTCGGCATTTTCTGCTCATGCTAGAGACGGGACAAAACCAGTAGGTTTCCCATTCTTGGGGACTGGAGGGAAGAAGGGACAAACGAGACAGAACTGAAGACTGCGAGCTAGGACGCCCTGCCTGCCAGAAAGGAGGGATGGGGACAAAGAAGGAAACAACGAGAGAAAATGAAGTGAATGATTGCAGACGCTTCACGGCGAGGGGGAGTAGGCTGGATCCCTTGAGAGCTAATGGCTTTCCATTTTTCACTCAGGACTGTCCTCTGAGCCACATGGTCACCATCTTCTTCAAGAGTTCAGCTGGGCTTGCTTGCAAAACATTACCCCAGCTGGAACTGTTGACCTGTGGCCTTTGCTCATAAAAACAGAGAATAAGAGGTGGGTCATGGAACCCTACCTAAGCACCTTGCCACTTCCTTTAACCACTTGTTTGCCATTCTGCCCTAACTGCATATGACCTGGGGGTGTTGGGGAAAGGCTAGAGTGTATAAATGGAGAAGGGCTAAGGGAGAGAGGGGCTTTATCTATGCAGCTATGGGAAAAACATTATCCCTGTTGAGTAAAGACCATCCCCAGATGGAGGCCTCCCACTCCTGTAAGTAACGCCTCACTTATGCTCAGTAAGACAGACCACTAAACCCAGGGTGAACTCTGCAGGCATAAACCTTGGTTTGTGTTAGGACCTTGGAGGGAGACATTGCTTACATTTCCCCAAGGGAAGAAACTTTAGCAATGGGAGACCAAGAGGAAACTAAGCAACCTCTGAAGTAAATGGGTTTTGTCTTCCCTAATACAATTGAGACAAAGGCATGCAATGCTGCCAGGTGTGGTGGCACACCCCTTTAATTCCAGTACTGGGAGGTAAAGGCTGTGAGTTCGAGGTCACCCTGGTCTACAGAGTGAGTTCCAGGACAGCCAGAGACACCCTGAGAAACCCTGTCTTTAAAAAAGAAAAAAAAAAAAAAAAAAAAGACATGCAATACCACAATAGCACATGACATTCATGTCATGGATATATGTAGAAAATTAAGCAATGGTAGAAGATACACCCGGGGGCTGGAGAGATGGCTCAGTGATTAAGAGCACTGACTACTCTCCCAGAGGTCCTGAGCTCAATTCCTAGCAACTACATAGTGGTTCACAACCACCTGTAACGGGATCTGATGCCCCCTTCTGGTGTGTCTGAAGAAAGCTACAGTATACCCATAAATAAATCTTTAAAAAAAGAAGAAACTGGGCAGTGGTGGTGCATGCCTTTAATCCCAGCACTTGGGAGGCAGAGGCAGGCAGATTTTTGAGTCTACAGAGTGAGTTCCAAGACAGCCAGGGCTACAACCAAAAAACCAAAAAAAAAAAAAAAAAAAAAAGGGAAGGAGGAGGAGGAAGAGGAGGAGGAGGATAAGAACAGAAGAAGGGGAAGAAGGAGAAGAAGGAGAAGAAGATACACCCCGTGGCAGGCCAGCAGTGGGCTCTAAAGAAGAAGAAAGCCTAGAGATGTGAGCAGGGCTGTTATCATGGCTGGGGACATTGGCATGGTTTTTCTCTTCCGCCTTGAACTGTCCACGATCCTTTATGCACAATCCATGGTGTCAGAAATACGCTGAAGTTAGAATTGCATGGAGCTTAGAGTGTAGGTCAGAGGGAGAGCCTGTGCTTACCAGAGCAAGATCCCGAGTTCCAGCTCTAGAACAGGACAGAATAAGATTCAAAGTTGTAAGACGTCTGTGAAACAGGGGCTGGGGATGCAGCAGAGTTGGTGGAGTGTTAGCCTCTCCATGAAGCGCTGGGGTCAATCTCCAGCTGGCAAATGCCTGTAATCCCAGCACTGCGAAGATGGAGGCAGGGGGTCAGAAGCTGAGGGTTGTACTGGCTGGGTCTGACTGCAGGCTAGAGTCATCAACAAGGAAGGAGCCTCAGTTGAGGAAATGCCTTCATGAGATCCAGCTGTAAGGCATTTTCTCAATTAGTGATCAATGGGGGAGAGCACAGCCCATTGTGGTAGTGCCATTCCTAGGCTGATGGTCCTTGGTTCTTTAAGAAAGCTGAACAAGCCATATGAAGCGCATCAGCCCTCCATGGCCTCTGTATCATATCAGCTCCTGCCCCTAGGATCCCGCCCTATTTGAGTTCCTATCCTGACTTTCTTCATTGATGAACAAGACTGTGGAAGTGTAAGTCAAATAAACCTTTTCCTCTTCAACTTGCTATATGGGCATGGTGTCTCATTGCAGCAATAGAAACCCTGCCTAAGACAAAGGTCAACTTTGGCTACACAGGAGGTTGAAGACCATGTTGGCTTATATGAGATCCAGTCTCAAAAAAAAAAAGCAATGTAACAAAAGTTTGGAATGAAATCCCTGGCTCCCATTCCAGAAAGCTCTAGAACAATATTTAACAACCAGACTTTTATTACTGTATTCCTACAGTAAAATATATGAATATTTATAGTAAGTGGCTTGAACAGATCATAAATACCTTTGTGTCAGCTTAGGTTAGGTTTCACCACCAAATAAGTTTATACGCCAGACTTTATTGGGGTGGAAACTTGCAAGCTCGAGGTTTCAGGATCTTTTTGAATACGTGATTTGTGTCGGGGTGGGAGCGGGCACAGAGGTGCCACCGTGTATGTGTGGCTGTCAGAGAACAGCTTGTAGGAGTAACTTCTTGCTGTCTCCCGTGTGCGTCCTAAGTATGGAACTCAGGCGGTCACACTTGAAGACAGATACCTTTAACCTCTTAGCCACCTTCCTTGCCCCTTGTTAGAGTTTGGGGGGTTTTTGTTTGTTTGGTCGGTTGGTTGGTTGAGGGGTGGGGGAGGGCGGGATTGAGACAGGCTATCTCAGTATAAGGAGCCCTGGAGCTGTCCTGGACTCAACTTGTGGATCAGGCTGACCTCAAACTCACAGAAATCCTCCTATCTCTGCTTCCCAAGTGCTAGGATCAAAAGCCCGAGCCACCACGCCCCAGCTAGAGTTTTTGAGAAACACAGAAAAGGAACTGTAGACCTGATTATAATTATTTTAAATAGTAATTGAATGAAATGTAAGGCAAAAGACATGAGGGCTCTGTGTGTGGCTCAAAGGATGGATGGATGCTTAAAGCCCAGGGTTCACCTCCCAGTGACATGAAAAATAAAATTTCATTTTTAAGCTTTCATTTAATGTGTGGGTTTTTTTTTTTTTTTTTTTTTTTTTTTTTTTTTTTTGGCCTGCGTGTATGTCTGTGTACCTGGTGCCTATGGAAAACAAAAGACAGCATCAGATCTCTTGAACTGGAGTTACCGGCAAATGTGAGCCACCATCTGGGTGCTGGGAATCAAACCCAAGTCCTCTGGAAGAACAGTCAGTGCTCTTAATAGCTGAGCCATCTCTCTCTCTCTCTCTACACACAGACACACAGACAGACACACACAGACAGACACACACACACACACAGACACACACAGACACACACACACACACACACACACACACTTTTTGTAATGTAGGAGGATCTAGAGAGTTAACTCCTTGGTTAAGAGAATGCACTGCTCTTGCAAAGAACCCAAGTCCCCATTTCCTAGCTCCCACACCAAACGGCTTACAAACCCTGTAACTTCAACTCCAGAGAATAACAACAGTCTGGCTTCCTGTGACAGCACACTCATGTGTACAAATCCACACTCTCCACACACCCACAATTTAAAAAGCCTTTACAAATAAGTATTTTTTTGACCAGTAAGAGTTTTTTAGGGCCAGGCATGACATCATAAGCCTTTAATCCCAGCAGGAATATTTCCGTGAGTTCAGGCCAGCCTGGTCTACATAGCAAGCTCCAGGACAGGAAAGACTACATAGAGAGAGACCCTGTTTCAAAACAAACAAGTAAAAAAAGGGGGCGGGGTGGGCTGGAGAGATGGCTCAGCGGTTAAGAGCACTGATTGCAGGGCTGGTGAGATGGCTCAGTGGGTAAGAGCACCCGACTGCTCTTCCAAAGGTCCAAAGTTCAAATCCCAGCAACCACATGGTGGCTCACAACCATCCGTAACGAGATCTGACTCCCTCTTCTGGAATGTCTGAAGACAGCTACAATGTACTTACATATAATAAATAAATAAATCTTTAAAAAAAAAAAAAAAAAAAAAAAAAAAAGAGCACTGATTGCTCTACCAAAGGTCCTGAGTTCAAAAATCCCAGCAGCCACATGGTAGCTCACAACTATCCGTAATGAGATCTGATGCCCTTTTTTGGTGTGTCTCATCTATGATGAGATCTGATGCCCTCTTCTGGAGTGTCTGAAGACAGCTACAGTGTACTTACATATAATAAATAAATAAATACATAAATAAATAACAAATCTTGGGGCAGGAGCAAGTGGGACCAAAGCAAGCAGAAGTCCTGAGTTCAATTCCCAGCAACCACACATGGTTCACAACCATCTGTATAGCTACAGTGTATTCATATACATAAAATAAATAAATCTTTAAAAAAAAAAAGCCAGGGGTGGTGACACACCCCTTTAATTCCAGCACTCTGGAGGCAGAAGCAGGTAGATTTCTGTGAGTTCAAGGCCAGCCTGATCTATAGTTCAGAGAAAGTTCAAGGATAGTCAGGACTACATAGAGAAACCCTGTCTGGGGAGAGGACGGGGGGGGGGGGGGGGGGGGGGGACACGGACCGGTTTTCTGTGGTATAGGAAGACTGGTGCATCCATTTTGAAACATTTTCTCTTTGTTTCTCAGAAGGTTCTCCAAACAACACCTTCCCTGCTGTCTGCCCTAGCTCCTGGTACCAGGCTTCTTGGAGCTAGTCAATTTTAAACTGTTTTGAACTGAGCACATGAGACATCAGAGATGATAATATTGCATGTTTCTAAAAGGCTATACATAGATCCTAGACTGAGTTCATGGGCCTTTCCCTAGACCTGCACTTCATCTCCTAACCCTTACGGGCAACATCAGTAAGGAGCCAGGAAAGGCGCAGGTCTACACTCCCACAACTCGGGAGACTGAAAACGAAAGGTCAAAAATTCAAAGCAAGAGCCAGAGTTCAAAGCCCTCCTGGGACATATAAGAAAACTCCATCTCAGTGTGAGTGAGTGAGTGAGTGAGTGTGTGTGTGTGTGTGTGTGTGTGTGTGTGTGTGTGTGTGTGTGTGTGTGGCTAGCACACCTACAGCCCTAAGCCTATTCCCACTATCCCATTACAGTGGATTCTCTCTGGGGACACAGCTCCGTGGGAGAGCGCTCGCCTAACATGCATGAGGCCTTGGGTTGAGCCCTCAACACTAAAGGAAAAAAGAGACACGGGGATGGATGAGCACATAAGGGTACTCATCACCAAGCCCAACCACATGAGTGTGATCCCTGGACCCCATGGGCTAAGAGGAAAGAACCAACTCCCACAAGCTGTCCTCCAACCTCTACATATGCACCATGATATGAGCAGGCTCACCCATCCCTCCACAAGATAATTAAATAATTAGGGGCTGGAGAGATTATTTCATGGTTAAGAGCACTGCTTTCTCTTCCAGAGAACCTAGGTTTGATTTCAGCAGCCAAGTGGGGGCTCACCATCTACACTGGAGCCCCAGGGGAATCTGATGTTCTGGCCTCCACCAGATATATGGCATGGGGTGCTCGGACCAACATTCAGGCAAAACAACTATACATATAATAAAATAGTAGTAGTAATAATAAAATACTTATTAAATAAAATTTTAGAAGTCAACAGGAGAAGATTCTATTTCTCTTCATCCTTACAGGACACTAGCAATACCAACAAGCCCCGCGTTTTAAAAGGTGAGGTCTACACCTGGCTCACAGCCTCAGGCCGTTGGACAGGATCTAAAGGGAAAGCAACCGACAGCAACCAAGACCCCAACCCCTCCAACCACTCTGGCTCCAGGATCAACTCCACAAGAGGCAGCTCTTTGTTCCCTCCATGTAGGCTTCTTTTCCTGTCACCCTGAACCTGAACCTCCACAATCTACCAAGTCTCTGCCAAGCTGAGGAAGAAAACACAGGAGCTTTCAACAGATGGTGGAACGCATCAGCCGGGCTTAGGAATCAAAGGGTGGCGAAGCAGGCTGGGTCTCCATGGTGATGGGCTTAATGGAAGAAAAACACTATTTGTTTTGCCACCCAGGGTGAAAATAGGAAAAAGGAAGAGATCAAACCCTCTACAGTGGGGTGGGAACAACCAGAAACACTTGAAATAAGGAAGAGGCTAGAGAAAGAACTGGCTGGTGAATTCCTGGTACACTGATGGGAGATTTTAAAAAACAGAATAAATAGCGGGCTGACCAGGAAGAAGGCACGTGCACATATCAAGAGGAAAGAAAAGAGAAGGATGGAGGCTCTGTGGAAGCCTTAGATACACTATCACATCTGTCCTGCTTCGTGGTCCTGCGCCCTAGCCCCAAGATACTCCTGAGTTGGGCATGGTGGTGCCCCCTTTAATCCCAGGGCTTGTGAGGCAAAGGGAGGCAGATCCCTGATGAATGCCAGGCCCGCCTGCTGTACCTAGCCAGTTTGAGACCACCCAGAGCTACACAGAGAGACCCTGTCTCAGGAAAAAAAAAAAAAAAAGCTCTCAAAAGCCTCTCTACTTCTGCCCACGGTCCATTTCTAAGTCCCCTCCGTCCCAGCAAGTACTCACCAGAGTCCTCCTTGCCAGACTCGGGCTCTGGCTCCTGACCATCAGGGAGCAGGGAAGCCTCTGTAGCTCCTGGGCCTGCAGTGGACTGAGGAGCTCGGACAACTCGGCCTGCCCGGGCGCCTCCCCGGCCAGCCACTTTTCGCTTCTTCTCGGCTTTGCTAGCCATCTTGAAGGCAAAACCTGCAGGTACACGGGGGCAGGAAGTCCACCTCCAGATCCCACCTCTAACCCAGCCTCCAGGTACACATGTTCCCTCTGGACTCAGAAACTTGAGTGGGACACCTTAGATGATCATCTTTTCTGGGGGTACCCTGCTGTACCCTCGGAGCATACCCAATAGAACCTTGGCTCCCAAGGGTCACAGCTCAGTGGTAAAGTGCTTGCTTGGAATGTGTATACAAGGCCCTGGGTTAGGCTCCAAACACCCAATTTAAGAAGGGAGGGGGACCATGGAGGCCTCTCTTCTTCCCTGGGATAACCCAAACTCTTCACAGAATCAGATTAAAAGTCAAAGCCCCGGGCAGGCTAGAGGGCTCAGAACGTTAAGGTGCTTGCCAACCAGTCTAAGGGCCTGAGTTCAATCCCTGGGGTTCATGTGGTATAGAGTGCACATGCACAAGTGTTCTCTGCCCTGCAAGTACACACCACGGCATGCACACACACACATACACACACACAAACTGCAAGTAGGGGAAATCAAGGTCTCATAAGCCATTAGGAATAAACAAATAACAGACACAGGAACTGAAAAGATAGCTTTCTCCTCGTCAGGACCACAAGAGTTTGGTTCCCCAGCACCAGGTGACTCACAACTGTCTGTAACTCCAGTTCCTAGTGATCTGACTCCCTTCTTTGGGTATCTACACACGTTTGCATACATATATATGTACATATACATTAAATATATATATATATATATACACACACACACATACATACACATACACACATACACACACACATATATATATATCAGAAACCGCACTAAGGGAGGTTATGGAAAACGTCTATGTTCACCCAGGCCTTCAGCTACACTATCCTGCAGTCTCCTGAATAAGAGAAGGCACAGTCCCGGTGATTGCCACCATCGTCGCTGTTACTGTGTCAAGTCACTGAGGCAAACCCAGATGATTTTCCTATGTAGCTCCTCTCCTCCTCACTTAAAAAAAAAAATGTTCTTCCCACCACACTGAGATCTCAGCAGCCTTAAACAAAGACCGTGTGCACAAGTCTCTTTAGTCTTTAATTGCTTAGAGGTGGGGAGCCTGGTTAGTGTGGACTGTGGTTTCTTAGGCCTGTTGGTTGAGTCTATGCTAAGTACACAATTTCAGGATCACCAGATTCCAAATGTCCTTAGGAACAACCAAGAAGGACAAAAGCCACCCAGTAATGAATGTCAAATTATGCAATGGTGAAAAAAAAGAAACTGAGGACATGAGGAAGACCCAGTGGGCAAAAAAAAAAAAAAAAAGCAACTAAGTCAGGAGCACAGAATCTCCTGAACACACTGTAGAATGCTGGGCGCTCCCTCTTCCTCCTCAAGAGCCTGGCAGCCACCTGTGGCTGCCTTGCCTCATCCCCACAGGCTGCCACAGGCATTGATCACCGGGTTATGAATTTCAAACTTGAAGGATTTGTACTTTGCTCCAAGGAAAAACGTTCTGTTAGGCCAACAAATCAATAAAACCAACTACAAGAGCGCGGTTTCCTCCATCAGCCTCAGGGGGAAGCATCTAGCTCCCCTAAGCCTCACACTGGAGCCTCTGGAGACAGAAACCACACTGCAGACACCGGGAGACACTGTTCCAGCCTGGGGCTCACTGGGGTTACTGGAAATACCTCAGGGCCCGCTTGCTCCTCAAACTGGTCACCAGTAGGCAGTCTCCCTCACAACTTCTTGCCCACACAACTGTTCCCCCTTCACTGCACCCCGAATTGCCCTTCTTCTTCCCAGTCACAAATGTTCCTTGCTCCCCTCTCCCCCTACAACCACCCCAGCTCGGCTGCTGCTCCTCCCCTACAGCTGCCCCCTTCTCCCCAGCATTCTTTCCTTCCCTCTGTCCCGACACACACCTCACAAGGTCGACCCTCTCCTCCCTAGACAGACGGTTGGGTCACACCAACCAAGAAGCTGCCCCGCGTGGCCCTCCCAGGCCCGCGCCTGCATGCACGCGTCGCCATGGCAACTCGGGGCCGGGAGAGTAAGTGGCGGGTCTGCGGACACTGCGCAGGCGCACTGCTCCGCGGCCCCACCCCACGAGAGTCTTTCCCGCGTGGATCTGAGACTAAAGGGCAAGGGGGGGCGCGGCTAGGGTTTCGAGAGCTACTAAATCTGGGAGCCGAAGGTGCGGGGGACGGCTCCCGCCTGGATTTGAGGACTATGCTGGAAGAGCTGGGACTGAAAACAATGAGACACGGTCTCGCAGGATGTGGAAAAGACAGGGGGACCCAAACGCCCGACCCCGGCCCCCAGGTGTGTGGGCTCCGGCCTGCACGGGTCCAGCAGGTGGCGCTCGGGGTCCCGCCTGCGAGACTCGTTCACCTTCTAGAAAACTCTCCAGGATTTCCAAACAGCCAGGGCTGCAGCTGGGTCCAGGGGAAAAACCGGGGCTGGAGCACCCCTGCCCTCCCGCTGCTCCCGCTTCTTAGCCCGGATTGGGGTCTAGGATTGCTGGGAGGCACGGGGCGGGGGCGGGGGGGAACGGGTGAAGGCTGGAACTGGAATTTTTTTTTTTTTTTTAATCTGAGGATTGGCTTTGAAAAGCGTTGCTGGTTTGGGGGGCAAACGAGAGGCGGGGACTCCCCTGGGGAAGGTGACCCGGCCTGGGAGGAGCTTTGCTCTCCATAAGAACAAAGGCTGCGTCCCAGAGCAGCTTGGAGATCATTGGAGGGGCAGAACTGAGTGGGTGCTAGGGGGCGCTGCGTGTCCTGGTGGCTGGAAGGTGGAAAAGACAGCTGTACCCGAGGTCGCAAGACGCTTTGGGGAGACGTGGGAAATGCCACGAGGAAGCAGAATCATGGGAATAGGGAGGCGCCCTCCCTGCTTCCATCAATAGTGCCTAATTAAGACAAAGCCAGCAGCGAGCCCACTGATTACATTTCCATGAGGAGCTAAATTGATGACATTTTCTTTGCTGGATATGAAGAGACGCTGGCACCTCAGTTCTACCATTTTCACACCTGACAGGTCTCATTTAGCCAGTCTGGTCCTGCCGGAAGTGGCAGTCCCTGGTACTCCTGGAAGCCAATGCATTTATCTACACCCTGACCCAAGCCACCACTTCCATAATCGACCATTCCTCTCTTACTTACACCAACACCAATACCAACACCTTCCCCGTTCGCCATGTAGCTCAAGCTGGCCTCAAACTCTCAAACTTTGAGTCTTGCCTCTGCCTCTTGGGTGCTGGAATTATGGGGGTGTGCTGCCACATCTAGCTGCCGCCATTATCCTGAAGATGAGTTTCTGAGCTCTGATTTGTGTGGTCTTTGGCCCAGCCCAGACTCCTGTTGCTGAGAGAGCAGGGACTGAAGGAAAGAGGCTGCGCCACACCCTAAAACCAACAGCTGCACAGTACACGGGGCTGGGATGGAACTCATAGGTAATCTTCCAGCCAGATGGTAAAGAGGGGTGATGTGACTGGTCAGAATCCCGAGGGAAAAGTCCCAAAGGACTGAAAATTTGTGGGGAGGCTTGGGATGGGGATCCTCAAGGGCAGGTTCATAAATCCCTCAGGGAAAGGAACTTTGCATAGACCCTTTTTCTCTTCTGACTCCCCTCTCAACGGTGGCTGTGCCTAGGGATCCCAGCCCCCCACATTATGCTAAATAGGTAATCAAACATCTTGCTTTGCTAATTACTGCTCAATCCGATTAAACGCCGCTGAAGCTCATCAGCAGAGGTGGAGGTAAAGGGAGGGGGGGGGCGCAGCCACAGCTGTGATGGGATGCTTGTCCCTAGGGGCTGTAGGGGACAGCTGAGAAACAACCAGAGTAGCAAGTCTAAGCACATCCCAAAGGAAAGGGACTGAGCAGTTGTACCCTGAGATCGGTCCCTTAGCCTGGGCCACCTCAACTATAGGCGTTTCTCTCCTCCCAGAGCCTTATCACCCTCAGAACCCAGGCACCCGGCCATTCCCACAGTCACCCACACACACCCCTGTCCCAGATTTAATAAGGTCTGTTCTCCCACTGTCAATATTTGATTTCTCAGAGCCATCTCCACGGAGAAGAGGGGCCTCGGTCCTTCTTCCCCCCTACCTTGGTCCTTTTGGGCCCAGTCCTAGTCCCTTTGTGCTCCCAACCTTCTCTGAACTTACTGACTTAATGAAATGATATTAAAGTCTTAAGCAACTCCAAGAAGAATGGTTGCTATGGTAAAGGGAGTGGGCAGGACGCCTGGGTCCCTGAGGGGTGTAAGGGCTGAGAGGGAGAGGGAGCCAGAAGCTAAGACCTAGAAGTCACAGCCCCCTACCCCCACCCTCCAACCCCCGTGGGTAATAGCAAACTTTGGATGAGGTGGGTGCCATACCTCTAGATCTTCGTGAGAAGCAGGGAATAAGGTGGGTGCTAGGAGAAGCTGGAAGGACAGATGTTCAAGGGGTCAGGGTCTTACCCGCCACTGGCTGACCTGAGTATCCATTAGGAGAGAGGGATCAGTGTGGGAGACGGGGCCTCTGTGCCAGCAACCGCCCTGCTGACCCTGCCCTGGACCAGTTCCGTGAGAACCAGAGTGGATTCTTCAACAACCCTGACTCATCTCTCTGCCCCCTTTCCCCACCAGCAGCCCCCCCACAGGTGATTTGTAGCTGAGGCCACCCCCCTCCAGTGGCATGAGCCAGGAAAGAGTCATTCCATGACAAGAAGAACTGAGGGCTTCCAAAGAGAACTCGGGCCAATGGGTGGAAACCGAAGCCCCACCCCGGCTCCCCACATCCATCCCCTTCTCACTCCCCTGGGGACCCTGGCCCAGCCCCAGTCCCCTTGGGGTGGTGGGAATGCAGGGACATTTGGCTGTGGCTGATTGATGAGGGAGGAGGAAGCCCGTGCGCACGAAGGCTGCTGTTTGCTGAGCACACAGATTCCTCCCCACTCACCAGCTGCTGCCCCCTGAGGCTGCTCGTGGGCACCCCCACCCCACCAGTCAGTGCCACTGGGGGAGCTGATGCCTAAGTTCCTGATAGAGAACCAGGAAACGGACTGCTTCAATTCCCTCATGAGAATCACAGCTGCCTCGAACCTGGTTGTTTTGAACTCCCTCCGGACACCTGCCCTGCCACATACGTGACTCTTGTACTCAGTAGTGGCCATTCATTCTGTGTCTTTCTTTCTTGCCCTACTTATCACCCCAAGTCCAGGCAAGCCAGTACCCTGCCTCCGAACCACCCCACATCTCTTTCCCCCGCCTGCCTGCAGACCTTGAACATCTTCCTGGGAAGGGGGAGACCCGAGTCTGTGGGTGCCCACTTTCCCGTTAGGAAGAAGCCCCACATTTCATTCTAACTTAAATCTCAGTTTGCAACATCAAACATTATCCACCAGATATTTTTATTGCAGTCTTGTGTGTTGGCTCAGCGAGTTAAGGCACCTGCTGCAAAGCCTGAGAAGCAATGTTCCATCCTGTGGAGCCACGCGGTAGAACAGACCCTGGCAACTTGGCCCCTGCCCTCTATGCGCATGCCACGGCCTGCACAAACGCTCCCTACCACACGCACATAAACACACATTTAAAAAAAAAGAAAGAAAGAAAGAAAGAAATTTCTACTGCAACTCCTTACCCCTTCTCCTATCGCTAACACTCCCCAACACAGACCATACTCTGAACAGGTGAAAGTTGTATCTCTTAAACTGCAAAGGCTAGCCAAGCCTGTGCTTCTGCAGCTCCGCCCCCAGGATGGCCAAGCTCCACCGACCTTCCTTCCACAGTTGGGAAGGGCAGCTTAGGCATCTGGGTCCCTAGCCTACTTGTTTCCCTTAGTTCTGCTCTGCTCGCCCTCGCTGGATGTGTTTCATTGTGTTGTGTATTTGAAATAGGGTTTCGCTTCATAGGTTACACTGGCCTCAAACTCACAAGCCTCTGCCCTCAACACCTCACAAGTGCTGGGATAACAAATTCTTGCTACCCCACACTCAGCTTCCTGCTCAGGATTTTATGTCTTAGGCTTCCAAAAGCTTGAAACATCATCTTTACCCTCCTCGGGCTTAAAAACTCCTTGAGTAAGAACAACTACTGTATACACACAGGAAACAAGGGGGTAGAGAGACCAAGCAAGGGCTTCTTTCTCTTTCCTTCCCATCCCTTCCCTTCCCTTCCCTTCCCTTCCCTTCCCTTCCCTTCCCTTCCCTTCCCTTCCCTTCCCTTCCCTTCCCTTCCCTTCCCTTTCCTTCCTTCTCTTCTCTTTTCTCTACTCCTCTCCTCTCTTCGCCTTGCCTCTCTTCTCCTCTCCTCTCTCTCTCTCTCTCTTTCTCTCTCTCTCTCTCTCTCTCTCTCTCTCTCTCTCTCTCTCTCTCTCCCTCCCTCCCTCCCTCCTCCTCTCCCTTCCCCCCTTCCTATTCCCCTCTCTGTTTGAGACAGGGTTTCTCTGTGTAGCCCAGGCTAGCCTGGAACTCACTCTGTAGACCAGGCTGACCTCAAGCTGAGAGATCCACCCACCTCTGCCTCCCGAGTGCTGACATTAAAAGTGTGTGCACCACACCTGACCAGACCAGCTTCTTAGAGTGACTTTCTGCCCCTTGGGCTATGGCTAGGGACAGACAGGGAAAGCCTGGAACAAAAATACAGAGGATGCCCCTGTTATTACCAAACAGGTCTTTTATTTTATTTTATATTTATTTTTTAGAGACAGGGTTTCTCTGTGTATCCCTGGCTGTCCTGGAACTTTGTAGACCAGGCTGGCCTCAAACTCAGAAATCCGCCTGCCTCTGCCTCCCAAGTGCTGGGATTAAAGGTGTGCACCACCACCGCCCAGCTACCAAACAGGTCAAATCGCTCCTTTTGCATCTCTGCTTCTGCCTTCCCATTGCAGTTCCTGGCTGGCCCACAGCTACTGTCTGCCCTCTGAACCGGAAAAGTTTACCCTGTTTCCCTGGGTTTCCTTTCTTTGTTTGGTCTTGTTTCTTTCTCCACAGGGTCTCAGCCACCCAGGTTGGCTTCAAACTCCTCCCACCTCAGCCACAGTATTGTTTTCCTGAAGGGAGATTGTAATATGCTGTTCCCCATCAAAATGTGGCCTTCAAGTGGGGTGTGGTGGTGCAAGCCTCTCATCAGAGCTCTCGGGAGGCAGAGGCAAGTAGACTCTATGAGTTCAAGGCCAGCCTGGTCTACAAAGTGAGTTCCAGGACAGCCAGGGTCCTGTTACACAGAGAAACTCTGTCTTGAAAAAACAAATTTAAAAAAAATTTTTTTTATTTTTATTTATTTATTTTTTTTTAATTGTGAACCTCGGAAGCTAAATACTGGACAGAAATGGAGTTGCTCACCTTTTATCCCAGCAGTCAGGAAGTGAAGGCAGACAGGCAGATCTCTGAGTCTAAGGCCATCTTGGTCTATATGACAAAACCTACCTTCTTTGTTTTGGGTTTTTTGTTTGGTTGGTTTTGATTTGTTTTTCCAGACCCCAGACTGGCCTGGAACTCACAGTGGTCCCCCTGCCTCTGCCTCTTGAGTACTGAAATCAAAGGCACCACCACTGACCAGCAAGACCCTGTCTTAAAATCAATCAATCACTCAATCAATCAGTTAATTACACAACCAAACAACCTGGGCTGGAATGAGACCCTGTCTCAAATGCAGGTGAGAGGGAGGCTAGAGGGTCAGAGATTACGAGTGCTTACTGCTCTTGCAAAGGACCCAGGTTTGGTTCCCAGCACCTACCCAAGACTCAACAACTCTGTAACTCTGCTCATAGAGGGTCTGATGCTCTCATGACCTCCTGGAGCACGAGACACAGACAAGGTGCACGGGCATACACGCAGGCAAAAATATTCAAATTAAATTCATCTTTTAAACAATGGACCTGGGGCTGGGGGTGGAGCTCAATGTCTTGTCAAACGTGTTCAAGGCTCTAGGTTTCACACTAGCACCATGGCGGGGTGGTGGTGGGGACATAAAAAACAGTCAATAGACAAAAATGTGACTTTATGAAGCAGGAATTTTCACCTTAGCACATCGTGCTGAAGTGGCACCTGAACACAGGATACATGTTGGAGCCGCTGAATGAACAAATGGATGAAGGAGTAGTTCCCCTCCCTTCTATTCCTGTCATAGTTGTTACCCTGGGAGTGTGTGTGTACTTGTATCCAGAAAGCCAACAGATGGCAAGTGTGGTTCTATGTGGAAGTCACCAGCATTTTCAAATAGCTTAAAAGACAGGCGCGTCACTGCGCATGTGAAAGGCTGTAGGTGTTGTGAATGTCAGGTGGTTGGCAGGGGGTCTGTGGATGCCAGTGCTCGGAGGGGGTGTGTCCCAGGGGCTGTGCAGTATGCGCTGTTTCTCTTCCCAGCTGTGCATCCGTCCCAGGTGTCTTCCTGTCTCTCAGCGTGTTATGATGTCCTGGCTGCTTTGGTGATGTGTTTGTCATGGAGACTATTTATCTCCACTTCTCTCCCCTCTTGTATCCACCTGTACCTCTGGATGTTTGTGTCGAGGGGACTCTCAGAGCCCTTGTCCCCTCACACTCACAGCCCTGCCCCAGTCTTGGACCCCTCCCTTTCTCAGTGGGCCCTGTTGCTGGGCTCTGTGTTGCCATAGTGACGGTTGCCAAGTCCCTGAGGCTGATAGCCAGCGATGGGGCTGTCGGCTCCATCCACGCGGGAGGCTGAGGGGGGCTTCCCATTGTGTAGAGAAGGGGATGTTTCCAAGACGACCAACCCCCACTAAGGGCCAGGGACCAGCCCTTCCAACCCCCTCAAGCCTCCCCACTTTGGGTAGCTCCAGTGTGGGCTCAGAAGGTAAAAGGAAATTCCACACAGCCTAGTACCTGGTCTCTCAGTTTTCAACTCCCCTCCTCCAGTAACTATACCTCAGAGGACCCAGGCATCTTGCTGAGATGGGTAGGGGTCCCTGTGAACAGAGGGGAAGGGGGACCCCTTGACCTCCAGGCAGATGGGAGACAGTGGGAGGGAACCTTAAGTCAGGGAAGGGCAGCCAGGGCAGAGGTTGTGACCCTGTGGACTCGCTCCAGCGATGTTCCTGATGGCAGCTTTTGTGGCTGGAGAATGGGGTAGAGTCTAGGGGGATGGGCACCTGGGCTTTTGGGGGAGAAGAGCCTGGGTATATAAGCAGACACACTCAATGCCTGGGGTCTTCCTACAATTTTTTTTCACCAGCTCTATCCCCAACAGCAAAGCTCCCCAAGTATCCTGGGGAAGGGTTGTAGGGAACAGACCCTCCCACAAGTGCACATTAGTACCACTGGTGACTGTGTCCTCTCCCACGTGTTTTGGCATAGCATGATACTCCCCCACGTGTGGCCAGCATTAGCACATATCACTACTGGAGTGTTCCAGAAGGTCCTCTCTACAGGTGGTTTTCTTCCTCAGCTTTCTGAGCCCAGAAACTGCCCGCCTCACCACCCCAACCAGTATTCTTTCCCCAGGCCCCCAGGGTTCCCCGTGACCCACCCTCAGCCTGAAAGCCATTCTGACCCCCCCCCCCCCCACACACACACACACACACATACCCCATTCATGCCCAGTCATTTTCCAGCCTTCTGGTCAACTTTTAAAGTTTTTTTTTTTATTTTTTTCCAGTTTTTTTGTTGTTGTTCAAATTTCCCTTTTACAATAAAACTATCGAGGTGACGGCCATACCCCGCCACCTCCCCAATGGCAATATCAACTTCCTGTTCCCTAGAAGGAGCTGGGAACTACAGCGCCAGAGAGATGGCTTGACCTCTGGTGGACAAAGCAACCATTTTGGCTGGTGATTGAGGTGGCCAACATGATGGCCAAGGGCAGCTTTGATCTAATAAAACTGAGGCGGGAGAACACCGAGGCAGCAGCCCACTGCACACTAAAGAGCGGGAAGAGGTATAGGCTTGTCACTATGGAAACAGCAACCAGTGCTAATAACTGCCATCAGCTAGACCAGTCCATGGACCACCTCTTCACTGACAAGGGCGCTGTGTTGGGCTTGAAGGGAGGAAGGCATCAGCCAGACAGCCGTCTGGTTAGGTGGGGAGAACATGTGGGTTCTTGGGGTAGTTCTGTTGATCAACAGAGATTATACTGGGGTACAGTAAGGGGAGAACAAGACAAATTGGGCCTGCCACAGCAAGTGGCAGTCATCTTAGCTGTCCTAAAAACTGCACAGAGCACAAGGGAAGGGGTCCTTGGGAAGTGCCACTGAACACTAAGAAAACTCTCAGTCCACATCTGTCCTCTCACAGTGGTAAGTTCCAGCTTCCTCCTAAAGCAGGGAGTTCCTCCTGCCCCTTTCTCCACAGGGTAAGAACCATCCACTTCCCATGCCCCCACCCCCACCCAGGCCACCTCCCCAGACTAAGCCACTTGGAATTCCAGCCAGACCACTTCCTATTTCAGAAGTGCGACTTCCTGTTCTGGATGAAGGCACTTCCAGTTCCTGCTGCGGACACTTCCCAGGCCATTTCTGTCCAGGCCTGGTCACTTCTTGTCTGGAACGAGTCACTTCCTATCTGATGCCCATTCGGCATCAGACACAGTCCATCATGTCCACACTGCTTCATGTCTTCCTATCAGCCACTGGCCACAACAGGACACTTCTTCTCATGGTAGTAGTTGTGGCCCAATAACCACCCCAAATGGCTGGAGTAAGTACACAGAAAGGCAGGGAAAGAGGCCCTGTGCCCATGCCTGGAGCTGGGGGGGTAGAGTTCCAGAATCTCCCCCCCACCCCCCGCAAGCCCCCGTTTTTGGCGGACAGAGGGGAGCAGTTGGTATGAAAGGTTGGAAAGGGCCAAGAGCAAAGAGGAGAGATGCTTTGATGCCCCAACCCAGGAGACACGTGAGAGGCACAGGAAGGACAAGAAGCCGAGAGGGTAAAAGGAGATGTAAGGAGGAGGCTAGGGAGGAGGAAGAGAACAGACCTAGACACAGGAGAGAGAGAGAATAAGAAATAGAGAGAAGAGAAAAATGGTGAGAGGCAGAAAGAGGTGCCAACCAAAAGACAGACTGTCCCCACCCCCACTCTGGGTGGGTGAGGGAGAAAGGACACCTGGGTAGTGATTAAGGGAGGCTGAGCCTGTGACCCCCCTCCCCTAAGAGGCAGAAACAGAGGAGTGCCCACAGTCAAATGAGGGTCAGTCGGGGAGGTCAGGAAAAGGTGTAGTCAAGTCTTAAGGGATCCTAAAATTGGAGATGAGGGCTATAGCCAGGAGGAGCCAAAGAGCTGGTAGGGCAAAGGGGGCCAAAGTCATGGCGCAGGTGTCCCTCATACCATGAATTACACTGGAGGAGCACCCCATGGACGGCTAGATTGAGGAGAGCCAGGTGGGAGGAGCCCTCATACCTTGTAATAGATGTTCGGAGGGCTCTGGGGGGGCCCATCCTGCACAATGTACACAGGGTGCCCATAGTCACCGCTCACCTTCTCGTAGTGAGGGCAGAAGGGGGGGTCTGCAGTCCCACCACCCCGCAGGGCTATTCCTAGCTCCCCAGGCTCAGCTTCCCGAGGCCCCATCCCTCCTCCACCACCCAGGCCCAGAGACCCTCCCCTCCCAAAGGAGCCAGGACCAGGGTGGCGACTCTCCGAAGGCTTGGCCCGCCGTCTCCGCCAACACATGGCACCCCCAGCCCCTGCCACGCCCAGCAAGAGCAGCGCCATCCCCCCTGCTGCCCCAGCCACTGCGGGCATGCTGGGAGGGGGCAGGGGGCCTTCAGCACCCCGGGAGGTTGCATTGCTGCTGGGGTCACCTGGCAGGGAAGGGGTGAAGGAGGAAAGAGGGGGAGGGGCTGAAGGAACCATCTGGATATTGGGTACACCCAGCCCTGGGGGTCCCCATGGGCTTCCCCAGCAGTACCCAGGCCCCTTAGGTACCCCACATTCCCTCCCCCAAACTGGGATGGAAATCCAGGTGTCCGGCCTCCAGCTCCCTGCCATGTGCCCCCCCCCCTTCTTTGACAGCACTGATTGAAGCAGTGACTTGGCTAATTAGTTCTAATTGAGTCTTTTCCTCATTTGGCTTCCACTTCCCTCCCACCCTCCCATCCTCTCTTCTCCTCTTTCCTGTATAGCCGCCCCCAAAGCGGGAGAGGGAGGGCGGGCAGGAGAGGGTGAAGGCAGGGCAGCTGGGGTCTGGGAGCAGAGGCAGCAGTGCCTGGGCTCCTGGTTCCTACCTGGTATGGTGTCCCTCCCAGGTTCCGCGCTGTGAGCTGCCCCTCTGTCTCTCTCCATGGGCATTTCAGACACAGGTTTTCGGGGTACAGCTCCTCCTCGGGGACCTGAAGATGGGAAAGACGTGAGTGAGAGAGGGGCTGAGAGAACTGCCCCAGATTTGCATGTACCACCTAAACTCAGCCCTTAGCAGGAGTCCCCTGTCCCCCACTCACTTTGTCCCACTCGCAGAAGCACCTTCATGCCTCTGGTTAGGCACACGCCTCCTTGCAAGCTCTCAAGGCCTTCCCGGGTCCCGTCTGATGTGGCTGAGAATAAGAGCAGAAGTAGAAGTCATCACTCCTAGGTCCAGCCCTCCCCTGTTCCCTGGGGGGGGGGGGGGAGGGAAGCACGACTGAATGCCAAGGGAGCATTACTGAATACCCAGTGGTGGATTCCAATGGCTCTAACCTTCCTCCCCCTCCATCCCACGGACACTCTATTTGCCCCTGCTCGACGTCTGGCAGTACCAATTATGTAGTAATCGTGGTGGGATCGGAACTCGTGGCCCCAGAGGTTAGGGCTGTATTCCTGGAACTTGATGGTGAAGCGGAGGTCCAGGTCTGGCCGGTCACATGTGAGAAGAAGGTTTGGGGCAGGGGGTGCCTCACAACGCCGACCCTGGGCACCCTCTACCAGGTACAGTTTGTAGAACTCATAACTAGGAGAGGAGTGGGGGCCAGGAGGCCGAGCCCGGGGACAAAGTAGATCTAGCCGGTCCCCGATCTGAGGATAAAGCACGTAACCGCCCTCTGCCTGGAACCTACAGGGAAGACAAGGTAGGCAGGGAAGAGGTGTCAGGGGTGTGGCGCCCAAAGCTTTCCCTCTCTCACTCCCAACCACCTCGGACAGCAATTCTTAGCTCCCGCCCATTGCCTTTGTTTGAGTCCTGTGTTCAGTAAGCCCGGGAACTAAGGGCTCTGCAAGCTCACATCAGAAGCAGCAGGAAGCCAGGCTCAGAGGTCTCTTGCCCCTTGGTGTGCCCAAATGCACTCTTCAGCCCGCCCTCACCACATGCACACTGCCATCTCCCGCTCCATCACCGGTGCCGTTGCCATGGCAACAGGATGCCAGTTACCAAGGAGCTGGCCTCTCTGGAACCACACAGCCTACCCCTCCCAGGTGATTTCACTATTCCATGGCATTCAACCATGGGGATGGAACCTCCCCCTCCTCCAGGCCACCACTGAATTTCAGGGCAAAGGGGGCAAGGTATAGGTTGGGGTGGTGGTGGTGGGGCTGGGATCTGGGATCCAAGTTAGTCAGTTAATGAGACATGAAGTAAATGCTAGTTTGGCAATGACCAAAATGGGGCTGATGAGAATGGACGCATAGATGCCAATCACTCTGATCATTCTTCCTGCGTTCCACCTTGGGGCTTAAACTTTCTGAGGAAAGTGTTCTCCAGTTGAGGAATTGAAGTAGTTGGCTTCTGTCACTACAGCTGACACAAACTACTAGCAGCATCTCCATGCCCAGTTAGCCAGGGAATGGATGGGCCCAGCACAGCCACAACCTGCCTACCACAGCAAGCCCCTGCCTGTGCATCCACAGTTGAAACCCGGTTCCACAAAGCTGTTGCCCAGCATCTTCCCAGATTCGTACTGACCAGCTCCCACCCAATACCCAAAAGAACCTCAGAAAGCCCCAACGCCTTGTCTCTCTCAACCCTAACAGGATAGCCCATTTATATCCTCAAGGTATACTTAGTGCTCAAAACTGCAGCCAGGAGTTGCTGGCAGGTGGGAGAACTTGTGATTGACTATTCCCACTGAGATATAGGAGGGAGAGGAGGTACCAAGATTGGAATAGGGCAGGAAAGCCAGGAAGCAAAAAAACAGAAACAAACAAACAAACAAAAAAACCAATCCTACCTCTCCTTTCATGAATGAGTACATAATATGTCCAAATACCTTGCCTCCAATCCTCATAACAGCTGTAAGGACTGAAGATACAAACTCAGAGAGGTTAAGTGACATGCCTAAGACCACACAGCTTTCTGCAAAGAGCAGGGCTAGTGTTAAGACCAAGTGCCTGATAAAGTCTCAGGTCCACTCCCCCCTCCCATGACCTCTCACAACCGCCCCAGCGAAGGAGGAAGTTTCTGAAACACAGAACTCTTGGGCTGGTGGGGATAGGAAATGTCATGGAGACAAATCACTTAGATGGCCTCCCAGAGGTTCTGTCTGCCCTGTGTGACTGACTGACCCTTGGCCTCTTTCCAAGCAAAGCTAGCATGTCAGGGACCGGAGTCCCCGATGGGAGAGTTTGCGGTCGGTCAAGATGACTGGAGAGGCCAGTGGCACCCTCAGGACTCCCAGTGGCAGGAGAGAAGGAGGGGGCTTTGAGGGGCCTCCAGAAAGAGTCCACCAAACCAGGAAGACAGGACCATGTTCTAGTTGCCAAACTGTTCAACCAAAGGGTCAACTAGTCCTCTGGCTGTGAACACCAGTTGGGAACACAGACTGAGAGTCAAGGAACCTTGGGTGGGTTGTTCTATAGCCCCAAACTGAACCCCCTTCCCCCTCATCTGCAACACCGAGTGCCTCCTGGGAGCTAGGTGTCCCTGCCCTTCTCCTCAGTGCCTCAGCAGCACCCATTCAGCACCTCTCTCCCGAGAGCTGACATTAACCAGGCTCCCTTCAACGCAGATGACACAGGTCTCCTCCAGAGCCAAATAGCCACTCCATTGCCCTCCCCCTGCCCGTGAACTTTATCTTTGCCCCTTTAAGATCTCCCAACTCCTGACACATGGTATCACCACCCACAACCAGCTCTGTGAGACTAGGAGTCTGGCTCTCAAGATCATTGCTCTGTCTTGTAACCTGTCACCTCACCTCAGCGCTACAGCAAGCACCCTTCTGCCAGCCCCCTCTCAGCTCAGAATCCTAGCCCGGTTAGTCTCAAAGCTTCCATATCCCTTATCCATGGGACTGGAATCTCCTCAGTCCCAACCACTCACCTCTTATTCGCCGAGTTCCAGTAGACAGGCTCCAGGCTGAGTCCAGATACCAGCCCCGCAAAACCTAACAGCAGCAGGGCCCCGACTTGCACACCCCCTGGCCCAAAATGGGGGGCCCCCATGACCCTACCAAGGCCTGGGGGCGGGGCACCAACTCCCCCAAAGTCTCTCACCCCCAGGGGTGGCTACCACGCTGTGGAACCCCAGTCACCCTGGTGGGTGGCTAGTCACCCCCAGCTCCCACAAGGACCCTCTTTTCTGCGATGCTTGCTCCCCGGCTCCAGAGCGCTCAGCCCCACAAGAACCCTTGCAGGGGCCGTCTGCAGGCGCCTTACGCGCCCCCGGCCCACGCGCCGCACCTCGGGATTTGTGCGCCCCGCTACGTGGGGGACATGGGGAGCCGAGGGCCGGGCGGGGGCAACATGAGGCGCCGGGCAAGGGAGCGAAGAAGGAGACACCGAGCTGGAGCCCCAGCCTCGCCGGGATTGAGGGCAGCGGGCTAAGGGAGGAAACCAGTCCCGAGCCCAGGAGGGGGGAGTTAAAGGAGAGGCGGGGAGGGGGAGAGCATGGTGGAGGGAAAAACCGGAGCTGGAGCACAGTCGGAGCGGGCGTCGCATCCCGCGGCCCACGCCCCCCACACCTCCCTCACCTCGCACACCTCCCGTCCGCCACCCCGCCTCGCTGCCCGGCGCGGTCTCTCACGCCCCCTTTGTCTCTGGCAGTGTCCGTCTCTGGCTGAGTTTCTACTTGCTTTCCTTCCTGCCCTCCGATTGCCCGAGCGTTTGGAATCTTCCTCGCTAGCATCCAGAAAGGCTCTTGCCCTCTCCACCCCGAAAAAACCTTCCCCCTTTGCTCCCCGCAGCCTACTCCTCTCCCATTCCAAAACAACACCGCGGCTTTCCAGGCGGTCTGGAGAGGATAATGATAACCTTGAAGGCTAGGCACTTCACAAAGTAACGCTAAGTTGATGGGCTACCTGTGTGAAGTGGGAGGGGGTAGAGCTATCCAGGTTGAGAGGGGACCCCGTGACTTGCCCAAGGTCACACGGGGAGTTTAGGAAAACCCCGAAGACACAATCTAGGCTGCTGAACTCCCCCTTTCCTGGGGTTCATTTTGTCACGGTTTCTTGGACCCTTTACTGTTTTCTGTGGATTAGACGAAGAGACCAGGGAGTAGTAAATTTTGGCCCTTCTTGGGTGATCACGGAGAAAAGTATGACTGGGAGAGGAAAGGGGGTACCTATAACCCCAAAGCAGCAATCCACAGGAAAGGCTGTTTCCAATTATCCTGGGGGAAGGGAGGAGCTGCCTTCTTGGGTGTAAGAAGCAAGGCTTTCAGCACCTCCCGGCAGGGGCGACATTCCTCTCCTTCCAGCCCAATCCTCCACAGGCTGCTCCTTTCCCTTTGACTGTGGTCCCCACCATGGCCCCGTTGACAGCATCTCTTCAAAGACTCTCATTCTGGGTATTTGACAAGGTGTGTGGGGAGGAGGGAGAGTGGACAGATGGAGAAGCACGAAGAACTACCGAGCAAGCCCCTTGCCCGAGCGTGCGCCGCAGTCTAGAGGGAGTCCAATAAGAAGCAGCTGTTTTTCTGTTTGCTCCTTCCTGTGTGTCCTTCCTTTGCCTACTGGGGTGCAGTGGGACACCGTGTCTTGCACCCTTCTCTTCTGCAGCTGCATGATAGTAAACAGGGCGGTGTGCAGCCATCAGCACTGACTTGTCTGTCTGTCACTGTCTGCTTAGTCTCACAGTCACACTCAATCGTCTGCCACCCCTGCTCAGGCCAGCTCACTCTGACCCCTGATGCAGCCACCTCAGGAGTGAGATTTTAAACAGGTTTGCTCCTCAGTTTACCAAGTTGCCTAGCAACCACACAGTCAATGGCATGAGACCCCACCCCCACCTGCTTGACTTCACACCATGCTCAGCACCTCATTGGCTCCTGCCTGGTCCCACCCCTCAGCCCCTTGGTTTTGGGAACAATATGCCAGACCCCACAGATGCCGGACAAAGGAACCTACTACCACCAGTCACGTGCCACCCCGAACAGACACAATGACTCCAGTGTGACACAAAGTCTTTATATTAACTCATCCCCACAGCCTCTGTCCTTCTTTGTCCCTTTTCATCCTGGTCGTCAACAGGGCTACTGGGGTCAGGTCCCCCTCCACACCACCAGAGCTGAAGCTGACATTCGGGATGGGCGTGGCACAGGGAGAGCAGAGGAAGCTCCAGCTCCAGCTCACCTTCATCCCCGCTATTGGTGGGCTCAGGGAACACGCGCTGGCCAGAAGCAGTGGCCAGTAGAGGCAAGGTAGGGTGAAGGCTGGAGAAGAGAGCAGTCGGTCAGCACCTAGTTCAAGATAATACCCAAGAAACCCACCTTCCTCCCAAACCCTAGCCCCAAGCTCCTTCAGGGAATGAGGACCTGACTCCGTTGGTGCAGTCCTTCTGAGGCAGAAAAGTCACCACGGGTTCCAGCTTGCTGTCGTCACTAAGAGCTCCACTGATATCCCACACAGAGACAACTCCACTGGTGTTGCCGCTCACTAGGAACTGACCGCTCCTGGGAAAGACGGGAGATTTGTAGCAGACAGGCATGACCCTTGGGGTAGAAGCCATTCCTATGTAGTGGCCTAGACCCCTACGGCAGCATTCTGACATCCTTGCTTGAGCCTGGAAGGGGCCAGAGCCACTTACGGGTCCAGATCAAAGTAGATGCGCTGATTAGTGGTCACTTCCCGACTCAGAGACCACAGGAGGTGGCCTGGCTGCCGGAGATCCCAGCACAGAAGTTCAGCATCCTAAAGATAAGAACAGGGGTCTGGAGTCAGCCACTCTCTCTGCTGACTCCACCTCAGCCTCCCTGAGTCCCTCAAACTTGGCACATTTTAACACGTTACAGACAACATCCCCACTCCTGACTACCCACATGCTTTGGGCTCTGACCAATACCTTTCGGGCTCCCGAGAAGAAGAGATTGCCATCAGGGTGAAAGCAAAGGTGGGTGATACCCCCTTGGTGGCCTCCCAGCAAGGCAAGAGGCGAACCATCATCCCAGGCATACAGGCCTATGGTGCGGCCGTAGGAGCCACAGGCATAGAGGGGCTGGGATGGACTGAAGGCTATACAGGAGATGATACCGCTCTGGCCCTGCTTTTTGGCTGTGGAGGAAACAAGAGAACAGTTAGTACAGGGCGTTACCTAGCTAATGGCCTCCACCCTCCACCGACATGCTGGGACTCAATCCGCCGCCATGTTTGTCACAAGCAATCTGACGATCTCGTATGGTTCCCGGGTCACTCAGTTCCCTAAAGAGCCTAGCGCCCTTCTTCCCTCTCACATCCCACTTTTCCTGGAAGGGATGAAGAGCTAAAGGCCTACAGGAAATGGGACTCTCCTTCCCCTTCAACTTTCTAAAGTTCAGTGGTACAATGCCTGTCTAACCCAACAGAAGAGCCTGGGGAGGGCTCCCTCTATGCCCGGAGGCTGCTGTCTCCTTCGGATGGACTTGTGCCTACCAGGCTTGTACTGTCAACAGGTACCCAAGCTCACTCGAGGCCCCCCCCACAGGAGCTACTCTTTCATCTCCCACACCTTGGAGGCTTACCAAATGTGGCTCGCACCTCACAGTCTCTGCCAGGTCTGGATGTGGAAAAGACACGCACAGTCCGGTTGAAGCCACAGAAGAGTTGGGAACCATCCGGGGAGAAACAGAGCGAGTGGGCTGCTGTCAACTCATCCTAGGAGCGAGAGAGGGCTGGAGACAGGCCTGCAAAGTTTCAGTTGTCTGCCAAGGAGGAGGGCTGGGCCACGGCGAGCACAGGGCTGGACAGGACAGGGAAGTCAGTACCAGGTGGTTGTAAGCGCGAAAGGAAGCCCGTAGTTCTCCAGTGAATGCATCCCAGATGTGAATCGGGTTCTCCCGGCTGCTGCTGGCCACACTGAGGGAAACACGGATGCTCAGACCTGGCTCTGACTGTCAAAAGGGAACCAAGTGCCCAGCCCTCTCAGCTTCTGTCAGGGGACACACTTCGCGCCTCCTCCCTCCCTCCCTCCCTGCCTCCCTCCCAGGAGCCCTTCTTGAAACTGGGTGTGTGGGCTGGGTAAGGAGATAATGGGAAGGGACCTCGGTGAAGTGCACAGGAGGGTCATTACCACTTACTAGGAGGTGTCTGGCTGGGTGGAGGACATCAGAGAATACCAGCAGTAATCATAGATGGTGTCGCCCTCCACCATTCGAAGGACAGGAACCTGGACAGAGATGTGGGAATGCTGGGGTCACCGGCAGGAGAAAAACTTGTACACCCTCCCTGGGGAGAGCTAAGGCCCAGGGGGAGACTATCCAGGTAGGAAAGAGCACGCGGGGCTCAAAGAACGCAACTCTTACCACCCTAACATTTAACTCAGGCACTACTGCCAGACTTGGGCCACCAAAAGGCAGCAGATTCATCATTTTTTTAAACACTCATATAGAAGATACAAATAATACCCTAATCCAAAGACAATGAACCAATCAGGGTCATCTTAGCCTGCTTCTGCCTGGCTGGAGAAGGAACCAAGGGCTTCACACTTGTGAGACAGGGACTCCACTAAGCAGGCCACATTCTCAGCCAACACACAAACACTTCAAAAGCAAAATGAGGGCTGTGGCCATACCTCAGTGGTACAACACCTGCCTGGCGGGCATGAGGCCCTTGGCTCAATCTTTTCTGACACAAACAAGCAAATACCTCTGACCTTTCTACTCAGCTGTCTCTTGCCTGTAACCCCAGCCTTTATTTGAACCTGAGACAGGAGGAACTGCTGTGAGTTCAAGGCCAGCCTGTAATACCTAAAGAATAACAGGCAGGACTGAAAGATTTAGTGGACAAAGGCGCTTCCTGAGGATCAAGGCCGGCCAACAATGTGTTCTTTGTTCTTGTTCTGATCAAGACAAGGTTTCTCTGTGTAGTCTTGGCTGTCCTCCAACTCACAAAGATCCGACTGCCTCTGCCTTCTGTGTGCTAGGATTAAAAGTGTGCACCACCACTGCCTGGCAAAAATAAATCTTAAAAAAAAAAAAAATTACAGACCAACCTAAGCTACATAGGGAAACACTGCCTCAAAAACTGGAAGACAGAAGCTGTAGCCGGGGTGGGTAGGACGCTTTCCTGACATCCACACAACCCTGGGCTTGATCTCCAGCACCACATAAAACAAGGCATAAGTGGCTCACGCCTGTAATCCATTAATCTTAGTACTCCAGAGGTAGAGAGGCAAGAGGATAAAGAGTTCAAAGTTCTTCTTAGATATGTGGAAAAGGCCAGGGTTACTTGAAACCCTGTCTCCAAACAAAACAAAAACAACAAAGAAAAACAGGAGCAGGGTGGGGGGGTGGGGGCAGGCGGGCTCAGTGGGTGAAGGCGCTTATACAAACCTGGCGACCTTAGTTTCATCTCACAGGGAGATGGAGAAAATGCAAGTCTGCCACAGCACACTCGCACCAGTACCTACACATCACACACACTCTAATAAAACAACAAGAAAAAACAAAATAATTTTAAGTTTGACAGTGTGCTGGAATGTGGCTCAAAGCCCTGGCTTTGATCCTCCTGACTACAAAAACAAAACGAAACACAGGCGATGCCAGGAAGTGAGAGAACACCAGGCACGAATGTTTAAATGCTGCTGCTGAGAGTAAGCAGGCTGAGTGCTCTGCAAAAACTGACATCTCCCAAAGCCAGAGGTTGCGCCTCCTCTTGCCTCAGCCTTCACAGCGCTGGCATTACGAGTAGCTATGTCCGTGCCCAGCTATTCTGCTCACTGGCTGTGAAGTGTTTTGTTATGGCATAACTTGGTATTGCCATTCATACTGTACAGTGAACGTAAGACAGTTTACCCTATTTTTTCCTTTGGCTTCATATACGGCTCATTCATGGGTGACTCTAGGTTCCTGTCAGGTTGGCAGCTGAAGTATGATAGGTGCACAGGGTGACAGCTTAGAAAATGAAGTCATGATTGGTGAAATCAAAGAAGACCTTACAAAGGGTAGGCGTAGCCGGGCGTGGTGGCGCACTCCTTTAATCCCAGCACTCGGGAGGCAGAGACAGGCGGATTTCTGAGTTCGAGGTCAGCCAGGGCAAAGTGAGTTCCAGGACAGCCAGGGCTATACAGAGAAACCCTGTCTCGAAAAACCAAAAAAAAAAAAAAAAAGGTAGGCGTAATCCTGTTTAAAAGTCCTTCCTACAGATTATTAAGAAGAGAACTTAGTAGAAAAATAGATTTAAAAAAAATCATGGAACAGTGTGCCTAGGAAATACAGAGAAAATTAAGCTACATACGGTGGCACATGTTGCAAGCCCAGAGCTTGGGAAACAAAGAGAAAGACACTAAGTTCAGAGAACTGCATAGTGAGGCCAGCCTGCAGCCTGACCCCATCACCCTGAGGCCACGCAGATGTCTGGGGGTGGGGGGAGCCCCACTTAGATTCCCACGGACACCTCAGACTCTACTGATCCTTAGAGGACCCAGCACCTGCTGTTCCAGGCTCCACCCTGGCTTGGAAGTCTAGTGCGCACCCATGAGACTTGTTTCAGCTGCCAAGAACAGGAACCTAGAACTCCAAGAATGAGGGAATGTCAACTGAGGGAACACATAGACCACACTGCCCTGCAGGCACGTTCTCGGGACACTTCCTCGATGCGATGTTGGTTGCTGTGGGAGGGTCACCTATTGTAGGTATGCCATCCTCGGGCTGGTGAACCTGGACTATATGAAGATCAGGGGCTAAATATAAGCTTGGGGACAGCCAGAAAGTAGACAGGGTCAATCTTGATTCTAATCACAGCCACAGAAAGGCAAACTAAGACAGCACCCCATCCTCAGCCACCCTTTCCACTCCTGGTCTAGCCCAACACCAATTTGCCAATCTTCTCTCCAGGGTTCCGTCTCCTCCCCTCCATCCCTCTCCTAAGAGCCATCACAAGCCACAGCCTTCTTGCCAGCCAGCGTTTCCTCAGCATCTCCGGGCTCTCCAGACCTCCCTCGACCCTACTTTCAAGCCCATGCACCCATTCTCTACACTGGACCCAAGCCCTCTGTAAGCTGGGCTTCTTTCTGTGTGGTATCATTCTCCTGCAGCAGTATTTTAGAGACTCCACACAGCCCTTTTTCCCTTAGCAAGACTTCCATTATGTGCTCCTACCTGTAATTTACTTGGCAAAACTCATCTCTACTATTGATCTCTATTGAGCATGTCCATTGATAATCACAATATCCGTCAGGCGGCATTGGCACACACCTTCAATCCCAGCACCCAGGAGGCTGAAGCAGGTGGGACCTTTGTGAGTTTGAGGCCGGCCAGCCTTTCCATAAAGTGAGTTCCGGGACAGCCAGGGCTACACAGAGAAACCCTGTCTTGAAAAGCAACCAAGCAAACAAACAAACAAAAAAATCACAATAGCCACTACTTTTATTCTCAGGCCCCATGATAGCAATTCCATTGATTCTCAGCCACAGGCCTCCCAAGAGCAGTCTCTGTAATGATTCTCCTCCCCTCCCCTGTAACTCCTCCTGATGGAATGTAAATCCCTCCAGAGCCTAGGTGTTTCCACCTCTGAAAAGCTGTCCACACCCTCGCACTCCTGCTCTGTGCTCCCGGGTCCTCTCTGCTCCTCACTGCGTCTTTCTAACAGAGTCTGAGGGTCTTGCCTGCTCTGCTTAGCAGTCTTCTCAACATCTAGGGCAAGCTCACGGGCTTACGTGGTTATTTTCACTTCACATTTATAAGCGCTTTGCCTCCAAGGATGGATGTGCACATGTGTGCCTAGTGCCCTCAGAGGTCAGAAAAGGGTGTCAGATCTCCTGGAACTGGAGTTGCAGATGGTTGTGATCCACCGTTTTGGTACTGGGAATGGAACCTGGGTCCTCTCAAGACCAACAAGTGCTCTCAACCACTGAGCCACTTCTCCAGTAGGTAAGGAATGTTTTCATGAGCATATGGAGACAGGCAACACTGTTAGGAATATAAGGCCCAAATTAACTGAATTCTGAATTAAAGTCCAAGGGCGATGGAGTGATTAGCAAGATTAGACAGGCTTAATGAGATCTGTGTTTAATGATGCGGGAGGGTAGGGAAAGAGATTACCGGATGAGACTCTGGCTTCTGACTTAACTATCTGAGGCCACAAAGATGATGGAGACACAGAAAGGCTGTGAGGAGCCAATGTCCTCACAAGTAGGAAATTGGAAAGACTTTGTGAGCATGGCTCTTGCACTGGGGGATGAGGATGCCTCCACCTCCAATGTGAAGAAAAGGGGCGTCAAAGATGCAAAGTTTCTAAGAGGGCCAGCGTGGCAGCCAGAATCACATGGTATGACAAGTCAGGAAATAGGATGCGGAGCTAAGAGTTCTAGAAAGCTCTGTGAAAAAATAAGAGACGGTAAGAGGGGAAACTACATAGGGAGAAGGGCCTATAGTTCACACAGGTATATGAAAACCCAATCTCTTCTCAGTAAGTACCCAAGAGGCACTGATTCCAGGAAAGCCCCCGCCACAACATACCAAAATATGGTGTTGGTGCTCAGTCTCACAGATTATGTAAAATGCTGTAGTATCTGCACAGAACTTACACACACCCTCTCATATGCTTCCATCTCTGGGTTACTTTTAATTACTACTTCAATGTAAATGCCACATGGGTAGTTGCTGTGCGGGATGCTTCAGGAGATGGAGTGACAGGAGAAGAAAAGTTCCAAACATGCTCAGCACAGACTCCACAGTTTTCAGATATTCCCGACCTGCAGTTGTCTAATGGTGAAAGCTCAGACAGAGGGCCAGCTGTATCCAAAACATCTTCCCACACTGAGCAAGCACACTGCCCCCCGAGACACAGTCCTACTTACACTGATTTTATCGGTTTTCAAACAGAGCTCTCAGACACGGAAAGTGAGACCACCCAGTCAGAGCTAAGGGCACAAGCCTGTAATCCCACACTTGGAAGGCTGAGGCAGAAAGATCTAACTAACTTCAAGGTCAGTTTGGGATACTAAGACCCGGCCTAAAAAGACAGTAACTGGGTGAGGACATAGCTCTGCCCTAATAAACATGCATAAAGCCAAGAGTTTGAACCCCAAAACTGGGGTGAGGGAAAAAGCCAGGGAGAATACTTAGGCGGCAAGGTTTCAAAAGAACAAGTTCACACATAGACTGCTAACAGCAAGAAAAATAGAAAACAACAACAACAAAAATTGGAAAACAAAGTCTCTATATCACAAACCATTAACATACAAAGAAATACCTATATAGACTATAGAAATACCTATATATACCTACATATATGTCTACATGTGCAAACACCGTTTACATAAATTTCATATAAAAACCTGCCTCAGCTTTTTATTACTGGGTGTGACAGGTCACGTCTTTAATTCTAACACTAGGACAGTAGATGCATGTCATCTCTGGGTTCCACACCAGCCCATGTTACAAAGTGAGACTCTGGTCTTAAAAACAAAACTAAACAAAACCCCACAAAAACCAGAGAGGAGGAGGAGGAGGTGGGGTGGGGATGAAAGGGGCTTTCTCGAGAGAAAGGGGAGTGGCCCACCGTAGCGTGTGGGAATACCCACTCCAATCTAGACACAGTTACTGTGCAGGCCAGGCCCCTTTGACCTCTCCATCCCCCTGCCTCAGTCTCCTGAATGTTAAGACTACACAGGCATTTGGCTACCACACCCAGCTGGCTATCTGAAGAATAACGTCTGCCACTAAAACCCTAGAAACTCAAATGTCCAAAAGAGAAGGAGGGTTTTTTGTTTTGTTTTGTTTTTTAAACAAAACTTATTAAAAGCACTCAAGATACACCATTAAACACAGGCACCATGAAGCCTGGACCACAGTAAAAAAAACATTTAGCATCTAACGGCTGAAAGGAAAAGCAGGAATCAAAACCATGTACCAAATGGTTAGAGACACACAAATGGCTCCAGTACTTAGACACAGGCTCCAGAAACAACAGAAATGCATGTCAAGTGCTGCTTTGTAAGTGGTAATGGTGGCTTTCTCTCCGTTTGCTTGTTAGTTTATTCCAGACAAGGTCTCATTCTGCAGCTCAGAATGGCTTGGCGCTTACTACATACATAGCCCAGGCTGGCCCATGTGCAGCACCCAGATTTTCCTATCCAGGTTCTGATGATAGCCTCTTCGCACCAAAGCACTGCAGGCCTGGCAGGCTCTCACTGGTTCCCTCGACAGAATGGACTGATCAGTGGTTCTCAACCTTCCCAATGCTGGGACTCTTCAATGCCACTGTGGTAAGCCCCAACCATAAAATTATTTTCACTGCTATTTCATCACCTGTAATTTTGTTATGAATTGTAATGTAAATAACTGTGTTGTCCACGGGTCTCAGGTGACTCCTGTGAAAGGAGCACTGGACTCCCAAAGGGTTGAGACCTACAGGTTGAGAAACACTGGTTTGGGGGATTAGCAAGATTGGGGTATGTGGACTAGTGTGCATGTCTGCATGTCAAGGTGCTGCTAGATAAGCCAGAGGTGGGACTCTCTAGTGTCTGAGGCTAATGGAAACTTTCATGTGAGTCTTTTGTTACTGTTATCCCCCACACCCTTATTCCCAGCCCCACCCTCCACAAGACAGGGTTTCTCTGTGTAGCCCTGGCTGTCCTGGAACTCGATTTATAGAGCAGGCTGACCTCAAACTCAAAGAGATCCACCTGCCTCTGCCTCCCAAGTGCTGGGGCTAAAGGTGTGCACCACCACCGCCCAGCTCTTGCTTTTTTTTTTAAAGACTTATTTGCATTGAGTGTATCTGTGTCTGTACGTCTGTACATACAAGTGTGGGTGCCTACAGAGGCCAGAAGAGTTGAATCCCTAGGAGCTGGACTGACAGGGAACCATGAGCTGCCTGACACGGGCACAGGAATGGAGCTTAGGTCTTCTGCAGGAGAACAGTCCATGCTCTGAACCGCTGAGCCATCTCTCCAGCCCTGTGTGTCTCTTTGTTATTGTTGTTGTTGAGGCAGTCTCGGTATCCCTGGCTGGCGTGGGACTCACTATGTACCAGATCACAGACAGGTGTCAGTCCTATGGTGGCTCTGTGTTGTCTCACACATACCGAGATTACAATTCGAGTGCCATCTTGACTGGCTAATCTTTCTGGGAGTCTTCCTGGTTCTAGAAAGAATGGTGGCCTGGTGCTAGATGGTTACCTGGGTAAGAGGCTGCAGATGCTCTGGGGTGTCCCAGACCAGGGGACACTGCAGAGACTGCCTCTGGCGGGGATGCTTACAAGAGCGGATCTGCAGGCGCTGGATTATGGTGCATAAACAGGGATGAGAAACAAGGATGCTGAGGTGTGGCTGCTTTCCTCACTGCTGTGATAAGTGTCCTACACAGCGACTGAAGGGAGCGTTACTTTTGGTCACAGTTCGAGGGTGTAGTCCACCACTGCAGGGAAGTCAGAGCAGAAGTACTTTATCCTCAGGCCAGAAGTCAGAGGTGTGGGAAGCTCATACTCTCCCCACTTTTATCTTTTTATCCAGCTCAGAACCCACACCCGTAGAGAGGGAATCTCACGGTTCCCGTGCGTTCCCTGACAGACACAACAGGTTTATCTCCTGGGTGATTCTAGACCAGCATTGGCTATCACAGGTGAGCAAGGTGGCCTAGCCAATAAAATGGCTGGGTGTGCCAGCCTGAGTCAGATCCCCCAGGATTCACAGAAAGACCGAAGGAGATAACCACTCCACAAATCTATCTTCTGACTGCCATGTGTGCCTGTGCATACAGCGTGCACTCTCAAGAATAAATATTCAAAACTTGGCCATCACAACCCACTGGGAATGTGGCTCCAGTGCCGTGCTTGTCTAGCATGCATGAAGCCTTATGTTCACACACATACACACACACACACACACACACACACACACACAGAGGCAAAAAGAGGAGAAAAGAATGTAAGAGAATACGATTCTAGTGTGGTGGCTCGTACCTAAAATCTCAGTATTTGGGAGTTCAAGGCCAGTCTCGGGTATGTAGTGAGCTTCAGGCCACTCTGAGCTGCAGAATGAGACCTTGTCTAACTAACAAGCAAACGAAGAGAAAGCCACCGGTCCCCAGCACTTTACCAAGCAGCACTTGACATTTATTTCTGTGGTTTCTGGAGGCCCGCAGCTCATACTTCTGCCACCTGCTTTTCAACGGTTAGAGGATAAATGGTTTTCACAGTGGTCCAGGCCCTCCTGAGCTGAGCAGACTCCAGGGCTCACCCTCCCCTCCTCAGCATATACTTCAAGGCCAGGATGCAGGAAGGTGGAGCCTCTGCAGCTCTTGCCTTCTGTCAAACACTCCCCCCAGCCTGGTTCGCCATCCTGCTTCCTACAGATCCTTCTGTTGTCTTTATTATTGCTGTATGTGTCTAGTGTATGGGTGAATATGGATGCATGCATGAGGTCAGAAGACAACTTTTAGAGGACAGGTCTCTCTTTCCTCATGGGTCTCATGAATTAAATTCAACTGTGAGGTTTGCACGACAAGCACTGTGACTTGCTGAGTCATCTCACTGGAAGATATTTTTTTTATTTTTAAAAAAAGGTAATTTTTTTCTTTCCTTTTTGGCTGCATATATGTGTCTGCACCACGTGCGTACCTGATGTTTACAAAGGAAGGACAAAAGGGGGTGTTAACTGAAACTGGCGTATAGACCAGTTTGAGCTGACAGGTGAGACTGGGAAATCAAACCTGGAAGAGCAGCCAGTGCTCTTAACCGCTGAGCTGTCTCTCCAGCCCTCCCTGCGCTCATTCACTGTCCTGTCTGTCTGTCTTCCTCCGGGCTCCACTTCACTTGCTCCTTTATTCCTCAGGTCTCTGCTTAAGTGCTGCCTTAACATCGAGGGCTTCTCCAAACACTCTTTTTATTTTTGATTGTTTTTAAAACGGGTTCTGACCAGGTAGCCCTGGCCAGCCTTGAACTCCCAAAGATCTACTTGTCTCTGCTATCCAAGTACTGGGATTGAGGGTATGTGCCAGGGCTAGCTGGATGGCTCACTGCTTTCAGAGGACTGGGGTTGGGTTCCCAGCATCCACAAGGTTCCTCAGAACCACCTCTAACTCCTGACAACCTCCTATAACTCCAGTTCCAAAGGATCTGAAGATCTGATGTCCTCTTTTAGCATCTGAGTGCACCCAACATGCAAATAATACAGATATACATGCAGGCAAAACACCACGCACATCACAAAAAGAAATCAATAAAGACAGGCAAGCAACACTACGTCCGACCTAATCAGCCATCTCTAAACCGGCCATTTACGGTCCCAATTCCCTTCCCCGCCTCATCTGTCCTGTGGCATCTGACAGTATATATTTTACTGCCTCTTTAATACCAGTTCTCCCCACAAAATATAAGTTTCGCAAGGACAGAGACTTATGCCTGGTTTGTGCCTGACTATTCCTCAGGACATAAAATACGGCCTGTTTATAGAACATTCAACAGAGATCTACTGAGCCTGCTAGGCACACTGACATGCCTACAGTCACAGTCACTGAGGGCAGAACAGGTCCAGCTTTGGGGCTAGCCTGGGCAATGTAGTAAGACACTATCATAAAAATGAAGACTAAAGCTGGGCGTGGTAGCACATGCCTTTAATCCCAGCACTTGGGAGGCAGAGGCAGGTGGATTTCTGAGTTTGAGGCCAGCCCGGTCTACAGAGTGAGTTCCAGGACAGCCAGGGCTACACAGAGAAACCCTGTCTCAAACAACAAAAACAAAAACAAAAGGGCTGGTAAAATGGCTCAGCGGTTAAGAGCGCCAACTGCTCTTCCAAAGGTCCTGAGTTCAAGTCCCAGCAACCACATGGTGGCTCACAACCATCCGTAACGAAATCTGACGCCCTCTTCTGGAGTGTCTGAAGACAGCTGCAGTGCATACACATATAATTAATAAATAAATAAACAAATCAAAACAAACAAACAGTAGAAGACTAAGTTCCTGCGAGCCACCACGAGGTTCCGTCTGCTCTGAGTCAGGCTGCAGAGGCTGGACTCTCCTTTTCCTTCTCTGTCTTTAAGATGCTGACAGGTGCTCGTGGGAGAAGGTTCCCGAGCCTTTTTACTTTCTTTAAAGCTCCTCTCCTTTCCGGCGGTGACGACCTCCCTACGAGAACATGCCTCTCGCAAAGGATCTCCTTCATCCCTCTCCAGAAGAGGAGAAGAGGAAACACAAGAAAAAGCGCCTGGTGCAGAGCCCCAATTCCTACTTTATGGACGTGAAATGCCCAGGATGCTATAAAGTCACCACGGTCTTTAGCCATGCACAAACGGTGGTAGTCTTGTGTGTTGGCTGCTCCACTGGCCTGTCAGCCTACAGGTGGAAAAGCAGGGCTGACAGGAGGACGCTCCTTCAGGAGGAAGCAGCACTGAAAGGCCCTGGTTGAAGATGAATGGGAACCTTCCCAAGAAACACGTTTTGGATAAAAACAAACAAACAAACTCCTCTCCCCACCACATGGCTGCTTGTTACCATGTGGCTAACCTTGATGTGTAACTCAAATGTCCCTAAAACTGAATAAAAAAAAGAACCACAACACAAAAACATGACAAGGACCAGGGCTGCAGCTTCATGGTTGAGTGCCTGCCTACCAGGCAAACCACCACCACCATCATCACCACCACCATCATCATCACCATCATCATCATCACCACCACCACCACCACAGCCCCCGCCAACAACACCCAGGTGTGGTGGCACAGGCCTTTAATCCCAGACTCAGGAGGCAGAGGTAAGTAATTCTCTGTGGGTTCAGAGTCCAGGCCAACCAGGTCTACAGAATGAGTTTCAGGACAGCCAGGACTGTTACACAGATAAACCCTCTCTCAATACTACAACAACAACAACAACAACAACCACCTGGCTTGAAGGATGACTGAGAAGAAGCCGTGGATTCACACTGCATTCGGGCCTGATGATGTCATGCATTTACTTCCTTGGAACCGCAGCCATTCCCCTCAGTTTACACCCGCCACTTGCTCCCACAGTCAGTGTCCTCAGCAGATTGTCATTACCACCTCTAACCACCAAGTTCACTCCCTCTCTCCACAATTCTACAACCCGCTTCTGCCAGACACAGCAGCTCCTGCCTGCAATCCCAGAGCCCTATGACAAGACACAAGGTAGAGACAAGACAATCCCCTCACCTGCAGCACTGAACGAGAGACCCTGTCTCAATCAACATGGAAAGCAGTGACCCATACCCAGAAGTGTGTTCTGACCTCTGCATGTCCCAAAATTCACACACGCACACACACATATCACGTGCACACAAAGGGGTTTTTCCACCTATGTTTACGAGCAGGGCGTAGCAGTGCATGCCTGTGATCCTAGCACTTGAAGCATGAAGATGAGGAGTCTAAGGTCATCCTCAGCTACTCACGGAGCCCAAGCTCAGTCTGCAGATGAGCCCTTATCTCAAGGGGGGGGGGAGAAGCGGACAGTCCAGAAGCAGGTATAGAGGATATCTGAGAGGATCTTTGAGGACAGTCTGGTCTACATAGTGAATTCCAGCCAGGGCTTCACAGTAAGACCCTGTCAAAAAACTATAAAAAGCAGCTGGAGAGATGTCTCAGTGATCAAGAGCACTGGTTACCCTTCTAGAGGACCGAGGTTCAACTTCTAGTACACACATGGCAGATCACAGCCTTCTGTGACCAATTCCAGTGCCCTCTTCTGACCCCTACAGGCACACATGTGGTATAGACATATAGGCAAAACACCCATACATGGTCTACAGTTTCATGCCAACCAAGGCTACATAGTAAGACCCCATCTCAAAACAAACAAACAAACAAACAAAACAAAGACAACCAGGGTCTGTGTGCACTAGGCAGACAACCTCGGCACTTACGGTAGAGCCAGCAGATAGGAGTTCAAGGCTGTCCTTGGCTATACAGCTGCTTTGAGTTTGAAGCCAGCCTTTTCTACATAAGATCGTCTCAAAGGCGTGGGGGAGTGAGGGTGCTGGAGAGATGGCTCAGCAGTTAAGAGCACTGCTCTTCTAGAAGACCTGGGGTTCAATTCCCATTGCCCACATGACCGCTAACAGTGATCTGGGACTCTAGTCCTAGGGGATTTGACCTATCTTCTGGCTTCCATAGGCCCTGTATGTATGTGGTGCACAAATGTACATTCAGACAAAACTCATATGCATTAAAACAATTTTTAAATATAAAAAAAAAACCAAACAAACAAAAAATCCAACTTTTTACTTGGGTGTGACAAATGATGCCTGTTAGTTTCCAGCACTTGAAAGGAGGGAGGAAATCAGGCTAGCCTCAGCCACATAACGTGCTAGAAGCCAGCATGAGACCTGTCTCAAAAAGAGGTGGCTGAAAAGATGGCTCAGAGCATTTAACTAGCAGAGGACCCAAGTTCAGTCCCCAGCACCCATGTCAGATGCCTTCAAAGTACCTACCAACTCCAGCGTGGCTCTCTACTGGGAACACAAAGGTCCTTGTGTCTACAGGTAAAAACCCTATTCTTCCATCCAGAAAGCTAGGAATTGAAGTGATTAATAGTCCTGTGATCTGTTATCTGCTGGGCTAAGCCATACCAAGTTCCTTCAACCAGGGCCAGAGGTGGCTAGTACTCTAAATGAGCCTTACAGACAGGGGCTCCCCAAGCTCCCACAGCCAGGACCTGAGATACCTAATAGTCTAAATGACCTTCACATCATCTGTATGGCCAGGGGCTTCCCCAGGCTCCCACAACCAGGACTACAAGTGGCTAATATCCCAAACGACCTCTATAGCATCTGTATGACCAAGATAAGGCCAGACGCTTCCTTAGGCCCTAGATCTTCTTGGAACAAATGACAAAATGACATGTCAAGTCAAGTTTCTATGCAATTATGCTTCCTCGTGTCCCGGAGATTGCATTACACCAGGAAACGTTTTCCAATTATACTGCATTCACTGCCTGAGATCAGCCTCCCTAGCATCCTGATCTACCTTGATGGAAGCCAGTCTGAACCAAGTTTTCATTCTCACCTGACGTTCTCTTGCCTGCCTGACACCCGAAGACCACCCCCCTCAGCTCTGAAGCACACCCCCCCCACACACACACACACTCACACACTTTAAAAAAAAAAAAAAAAAAACTTGGTTTGGTTATTTCAAAACACGGTTTGTTTGTTTGTTTGTTTGTTTGTTTTTCCATATAGCTCTAGCTGTCCTGGAATTCCCTCAGTAGACCAGGTCATCCTCAAACTCCAGAGATCTGGAAACTCTGTCTTCCAAGCGCTGGGGTTAAAGGAAAAGAGGGAGAGAGCAAACGGATATGGAGTCTCACAGCACTGCTCGGGTGCACTGTAGCTCGCCACAGGCTGAGGTAAGGGCTTTGAGAGCATTTGTTAGGCCGTGTAATAACCTTACTTATTGATATGCATTTGCACACTGCCCCCAAAAAACACAACCAGCTCTTCAGTCATGGTTCATGTCTACACAAGCCCAACACAGGGGTCTTCAGTCATGGTTCATGTCTACACAAGCCCAACGCAGGGTTCTAGCGTCCTGCAGTTGAGGATGGCCTTGAATTTACCTCTTCTCCACCTCTGGGGAGCTGTGGTTACCAGTGAGGCAGCACAGCAGTCTATGCAGTGTGGGGGCTCAAACATGGGCTTCGCGTGTAATGCTATGCTAGCACTCTACTGAGCTACTTCCCCAGCACCATTTGAAAAAAATCATTCTAGAAACACACAATGTCACAGAAAACACCGGCTCCTGACTAGTCTTTAAATGACTTCATAATTCAAGGCAGAAAATGATGTATATAGTGAGGGAAAATCCTGTCTGTCAACAGGTGACGCATGGACACACAGTTTTCACTTGCAGGGAGGGCTCTAAAGTGCAAGGGCTGGCAAAGGCCCCTACCCTTACCATTTCGGCGTAATCCACCTGCTCTTGTTCACTGTACAATTCTGGGGGCAGGTTGTAAATCCGAAGGACATTATCAGCACTATTGGTCAAGATACAGGAACCGTCAGGGGCCCTGAAAATACAGGAAAATTAGAAAACCCAAACAGAGCTGCGATTTCAAGGTTGTAGTGCGAGGGCCATGGCTAGCCTCTGAGTCCCTGAGAAGACACCCGGCTCTAGGGAAACAAGCTCGTGCAGAGAGTGGTGGCACACATCTGTAAGCCCAGCTCCTGGAGAGGCTGAGGCAGAGAACCAACCTCCAGGCCAGTCTGGGCAACTTGACCCTATCTCAAAATAAAGCAAAAAAGGACCAGGATGCTGGCCACTCTGAGGTAAATCCACAATACGATACACGGCAGTACGCATCCACAGGGGAAGGGCAGGGAAAACCTTAACCTCGGTATCACCCGTAGTCTATTGCTCCCTAGCAACTTCTAGAAACCCTGGGGTTGATTTTAGCTTTTGTTTTGTTTTGCTTTCCCTCAAGACAGATTCTCTAAGTAGCCCTGGCTGTCCTAGAACTGGACCCATGGTCCATGTTTGCCTGGAACTCACACATCTGCCTGCTTCTTCCCCCAGAGTGCTGAGATTAAAGGCATGCGCCCAACTTTGTTACTGTTTTTATTTTAAGACAGGGTCTCACTCTGTGGACAAACCAGGCCTCCATTTCCCAACAGTTGAGATTACAAGACTGTCGTCCCACCGAAAGGGGCCAAGTATGTGTGGTTAAGTTTTAAGGGGAAACTCCTGAAGATGGCCATCTCCTTGCCCATCGTACTTACCACTTGCAACCTTTCAAGAAGTTCTCGGAGCGGGTGCTGAACTCGGACCAGGAACCACTGAGGTATCGGGGTACCTGCGAGAAGCTGTAGGTCCAAAAGCTGGAAAGGAGATGGAGAAACAGCAAACGTGGGTCGTCAGAGCAAAATGGAAATAAAATGGTGCTGAGGACCGGTGGCTGTCGTTCTCACAGGTCCAGGCTCCTCAGATTCCAGTGTCACTTACGTGTCCCCCTCATCCACTTCAGCGCGTTCCTCAGACACACCTTCCGTGGCTTCTCCTGACTCCAACTCGGGGAGATTCGTTTCTTCTCCGGGAAGACTCGCATGTTCAGAAACATCTTGCTCCTCGATTCCAGGACTCAACTCACTGGAAGTATTAAATTCTACTTCCAGAGGTACAGAGTCCCCTTGTTGAAGCTCCTGGGACACAACCAAGCTAGCCACGGGATCTGTGGCTAGCTGGGGTTGGTCATCACCACCGCATGGCGGAGGCACCGGTTCAAAGTCTGTATTTTTCTCCGCTGGGGAACCTTGGGGTACCGGAGCTGGGGCCAGGTCAGGAGGGAGGCTATCCGGAGCTAAGAGTCGCTCCTCCGACGTCTTCATTCTGTAGAGTAAGCCCCCGGAAGGCAGAGGTCGGGCAAGTCTCGCTGAGCCGGCTACCAGCTGCCGAGGCTAGAGTGCATTACCGTTCCCAGGGATGCTCAGAGACCGGAGTCCGCTTTCCTCTTCCGGAAAATGTAAGCCGAACCTAAAGCAATCACCAGGGAACGAGTGTCCAAAGCCAAGCGCCTAGGGTCGCTAGGCGCCGCCAGGGCTTCTTGCTCTCGCGGGAGTCGGGCCACCTTCCGATAGGCTCTCCGCATCCTCCTCCGATTCCGAGCGGGAAGGCGGGAAGGAACGACTTTGCCTACACCTCAAGCGCTGGAGAATTCCTAGAGGTTTCTGGGAGTTGTAGTCTGAACTCTGGGCCTTGGCGAAAACTACACGAGCGCCCCCTACCGTCCCCTGGGGGTAATTCTTAAAGCGCCTATCCTCCCTGGCCTGCAGAGGGCGCATAATTTCTACAGTTTTTGCCCCTCTTGACTATCTTGTTTTGAATCCCGTAACCTCAGGTTTCCTTTCTCCCCATCTCTCCCCCCTTCTTGTTCCTCTCTTTCCCTTTCTCCCCCGCCCTCCCTTCATTCATTCGACATTTATTATCAAGTTCTTACTGCCTAACCCAGGACTATACAAGGCATTGGGAAAAAAATAGCAATGTTTTCTAGTTCTTAATCTCCATAAAGTTTTCGTTGCTGTGCAATTAAAGGCTGTGAAAACAGTCTTTACAGAGAGTGATAAGGACTGTACAGGAAATTAAACACGGTGGTGCGATACCAAGTATCTCGGAGAACACGTTAGATTGAGATACTATGAAAAGCCTTTCTAAAGTGACATTTTAGCTAATGAGGGGAAAAAGAACTTAGGGGCCCGTGTTGGTTCATCCCTGTACTTGGAAGGCCTAAAGCAGGAAGACGGCCGCGAATTCCAGGCCAGCCTTGGCTACAAAGACTCTGTCTTAAAAATCCAAAAAGATGGCTATGACTATCTAGCTGGATAGGAAAGAGCACAGAGCTCAGAACAGTGGCGGTCCACTTACGATAAAAACTTAATTCTTTCCACTCTTTATACTTGACACAGAGGCAGGAGTCCTCCGAATCGGTTTCCACCCATTTTGCCCTCACAGCTCTATATCTTAGACGACTTTTCACAAAGCGTTCCTGCTGAGGGCAACATCTCAGGGAGAATCCTGACTCTGCAAGTCCCCGCCTCCATTTCTTGCCCTCAACCCACGGAAGGACTTGCCCTTACTTGTTATGGCGACTATCCAGCTTTGTGCCAGGAGTCTCGCGGGGGTTGCTGGGATTGGGACTTTCCCCTCCCACGTGCTCACCCTGGCTAAAGTTCTGTAGCTTCAGTTCATTGGGACCATCCTGGCTGTAGGTAGCGACTACAGTTAGGGGGCACCTAGCATTCAGGCCCTCATCCTCCTCCTTCCCAGCAGGGTGTCACGCTTCTCCGAAGACTGGGTAAGTAATTGATGAGCGTGACGAGACCTCTCGGTCACTGGCTCTCTCCGTTTGCATCCATAAAACTAGAGAAAACCGTGGGGTTTGGGGGTGGGGCAGTGGGGGGACTCAGCGCGATGGAGATGGGCGGAATGGAAGCTTGGCGGGCGGGATGAACGGGAGTGTATATGTCAGATGCTGTAGTGAGGGTAGCTGATGATGATGATGTTAGGACCGACGAGCCTCACTGTCATGCACCTGCAAAGTAGAGCATATAGGGACCACTGAGATGGCCTAAGGGGTTTTCTCTCCGCTACGCGTTGTACACACTTATCTGCCCGCTGCTAGGTGATGGAAGCTCCGGAAATAACATGCACAAAGCACCAGGATTTAAGATTTTTCGAGATTCATAGCTTAAGACTTAAGACCCCCCATAGCATCCTAATGAAACCCTGGGTTCCGTTCCTGGATGAGATCGGGGTGATCCGGGGAGCCTTAGCTGCTAAGGTCCCGCAACTTCCGGACCTTTGTCCCTGGAGTGATTTCTTTTTTTTTCCAGCCGCTTCTCGACCCTGCTAGATGAAGAAAATCCAAGAAAAGCCTGAAGCACTAGCGGTGCTAGCCAGAAGTATTTGCCCTCGGGGCCCGACTCAGCCTCTTGGTCTGAAAGGCCCGCCGGCCCTGTTATTGTTTGGCTCCTTTACGTTTCTGCCGCTTGCAGGAGCATTTCCGGTTTCTTGTTTTCGGAGCAGATCACTGCTCGCCCGGCGACGGGGGAGTAGCGAAAGGGGAGAAATGGATTCTAGGCTGGTTCTGTGGTTTGAGGAGGAAAACTGCTGTCCTCGACATCTTATTTTTCTGGATTACTTGGTTATTGCTTTTGCAAAGGAGGAGGTGTTTATTTAAAAGAGTGCGCCGATAGGTCGTTTCTTCCTGCCGGAAAAGCAAATTACCGAGTATCCGGTTTTAGGGTGAGCCATTCCCTTGCTTAACGCATTCCGCGCGTCCTGAAAGCGGAAGGGGCGGGCTTGGGCCCCGGGCGCCCGGCGGTCCTAAGTGCAGTCAGCCCGCACCATCCGGTTCTTCCCAGCGGGAGGTGGCGGGACTCTGCCTGGGCGTGGGCTATGCCTGTCCCCGCCACTTCAATTTTTAGAACAGGTCATTTCATTACAGTTTCTTATCGCGCACCAGACATCGTGCGTGCCTTTTTTTCTTTTGTAAAAATACTATTTCCACACTGCACTTGGATCGGGAAGTAAATTTTTTTGTCCATCTGAAGATTTAGTTTCGGTCTAAAGAATAAATGATAGGTAGACCGGGAGGCGGGGGGACTTTGTTTTCGTGGCTTCAGCTGTAAAGCCGTAAGGAAGACTAGATCCTCCAGTTCATTGAGAAAGTATACAAATGACTTCACTTAAACTTTGACGCGCGAAGGGAACCCTAGCTGTGAAGGTTAGACTGGACAGCCACAGCGGTCCAGGGATGCCTTCTTATGCAAATAGCCTCCCTGCTCTTGCAATCTCTTTGACTGGATTTAGTGAAGGACTCTCTTGTGAATGTTAAAAGATCCCAACCCGAAGTCAAAAGGAGGTGCCCCTAGGCCCCATCTTGTTTACAAATGTAGATATATGTAAATTGGTTTTTTTGTTTTTTTTTTTTTTACATAAAGACAACTTTGGAAGATATTTACCCTGCTCTTCCAGTTTCTCTTCTCTGAATAATTTACTGCAGAGGGGTTTGGGAATGTCTGGGATGGGTAGTATATGCACTTAAATTATGCTTAAATCATCTGTAGCTTACATATGACCCTGCACTGTAAATGTTATTCAAATAAATGTTACCGTGTTGACTGAAAAAAGGAGCCAGGCTGGACTGGGACCGGGTGCTGCAAGCCTTTAACCCCAAAGCTAGGGAGGCCGAGGCAGGTCAATATCAGAGATTCAGGCCAGCCAAAGATATGCAAGGAGACCCTATCTCAAAAAGAAAAATATGTCACGTATGTTAATATTCACACTGACACAAGATAACCTGCTGCTACAGTTGAGTAGCAGTGGGAAGCCTCGACAGTCTCGAGTTCCAGACCACAGTGTCCAGACCATACATAGAGGGAGTTCAAGGTCATCCTTCCCTGGGTAGTTGTAAGCTGACTTGAGATAAATGAGAGTGTCTTCAAAAACAGAGAAAGAGTACAAAAGTTAACATTGGCAAACCAGAGCCTACTGGCCTTTCTCCTGATGGGTAAATGAGGACGTCTCGATGGCCCGTGCCTTTAATGCTAACACTCTTGGGATGCTGAGGTAACTTGGGCTACTTAGCAAGACCTTGTCTCAGAAAGGCAAACAGCTGGAGATATGGCTTGGAGTAGATTATTTCACCTGGCAAACATGATACCCTTGGTTTAAATCCTGAGACCACAAAAAACAGGTTAAACCCAGCTTGACCAAGTGCCATTGGTCCATGGATTGCTGTATTGGAATCAAACAGAAATCTATGTCATTCACAGCAGTAACCTCCTGGGAATACTTCAAGAGACGGAGAAAGGGCGACTGACTGTGCCCTCCGTCCTTTTTCGCAATCCTTTATTCTGTTCGAATCATAATTTGTTTTCCTGAGACAGGGTTTCTCTGTGTAGTCCTGGCTGTCCTGGGACTCCCCTCTGTAGACCAGGCTGGCCTCCAACTGTCTCTGCCTCCTATGTGCTGGGATCAAAGGTGCCTGCCACCACCGCCTGGCTTCTTAGAGTTGGGACAAGCCTCGAAGTAAGTTGGATGCCTAGGATCCCAGCACTACTGTGGTTAAGACAGTAATGAATTTAAGGCCAGCCTGGGATACATAGTGAGACCCTGTCTCAAGAAAGGGGGAAATAAGTTCCAAAAGTGACATTTTCCAAGGTGCGAAAGCGATGGTTCCTTAGAGAAAGTGACGTTGGAAGGGACAGAAGTAAATTTGACTCCTTAGTTATTAATTTGGTATCGATTTGAGACCTGGATAAAAAGCTGGTAAGCTTTAGGAAGGAAGGTAACGGTGGGCACGCATCTTTACGTCTTGGTTGGTTGGTTTTTTTTTGTCTCTGGCTGATAAAAGTAAACCCACTGTCTTTGTCTTGGTGCAAGAGAGGGCTACTACTAGGCTATTTCAAAGTTTGCCAAATAAACACTTACCATGTTCTCTTGTATCCACGTTTTAGTTACATAAACAGTCTTAAACCAGATGTGGTGGCTCACACCTGCAAGCCCAATGGTCAGGAAGCTGCAACAGAAGAAGTGCCATTGTAGCCGAGCCACAGAGTGAGGCGACTGTCTCAGAGTACAAAATAAAACTAAATCAAACATAATGGTCATCTTTTATCACACTGAGTACGCGCGCGCGCGTGCGTGTGTGCGTGTGTGTGTGTGTGTGTGTGTGTGTGTGTGTGTGTGTGTGTGTGTGAGTGTGTGTCGAGCTCATGCATACTCATTAGCATGTGTGTCAGAGGTCAGCTGACAACTTAATAGAAATTAGTTTTGGGGTACTCAGTCTTGGTACCAGGTGCCTATTCTGGCCACACAGACCCACCTATTTTCTGATTTGTATAAACTATTTTGAGTTTTTCTACCAATCGTATTCCTCACCCAGTGTGTTTCTAAACGTTTTCCAAAGCCGTGTTTTATGTGTCTGTTCCCCACCAGTGTGTTGTGATTTCTTCTTGCTCCACACCCGGAATAATGCTGACAGGAGCAGTTTTTGTGCAAGGCTCCTGCTGTCCGTGTTCTAGGAACTGCACCTAGATGTGGTTTTGCTGAGTGAGATGTGTGCTTTAAGTGATACCAGACACAGCCTTCTTATTTTTTCTTAGAACCAACAATATATCGGTCCTTGGCCCCCACCCCCATGCCCCTTTTTTCCAATGCTGGGTGTTGAACCCGGAGCCTTAGACATAACACACGAACTCTGCAGCTGAGCTACCCTGCCAGCTCCGAAAGATTTGTATACTAAGTTCTATGAAACATTAAGGTCGTTTTATTCAGGGTAAGGTGTGGCTTCTGGCTTCCCTGGGTCCAGTCCTTTGATGGTGGTGGGTAGTACTGTTCGTTCCATTCCGTTTGGGGTTTTGATTGACAAGCCTTGCACCTTTCCAACTGTTCTACCTCAAGAGCCAAAGATAAAGGGTAAAAGATTCCCTTCCCTTATCCCTGTCAATAGCAGCCTGCCTAGCTTCCTCAGGATCAAATGAGATGAGCCCCTGAGAAGAGCAAGGCCCGCTGGGCCTGGAAGGCCAGCCCTGGTTGTACTCAAACCTCTCGAGTCTATTGCCTTTCCCAGCCAACATTTTCTTACACATCCAGCCTCTGTGGATACTGTGACCCTCCTGATCTGGTTCTTGTGAAAAGTTTCATATTGGCAACTGTTCTTAAGGAAACACTGAAAACCTAATTACTACTAACGACCTGGAAGATAGAGCAGGAAGACCTCCTATTGTCAGTGTGGCTATGTCTCCAAGACTGAGACATTGGGCCGCCATCCCAGCATGTGCGCGCGCGCGCGCGCACACACACACACACACACACAGTATTCACTAAGCAAGAGTTCCTTGACAGGGTGAACTGGCATTAACGGGTAGTGGTTAGCGCCACAGAAGCACTGCTAGCTCAGAACAAATGAGGTGCTCATACCCACAGGGCTGAGCTCTTACATGAGTGTGTACTGTTGGGCGTGGGGTGGGGCTGGACCCAGGGCTTCACAGATGAGCTCCGCCCAAGGCCAAATCTCAAAAAATGAAAAGGTCAAAAGGTAACCCTTTCAGATAGATACCGGAGATATGATATTTACAAAAAATATGATAATTAAATGCTACAGTTTTAATTATGAATCTGAAGCAGCTCTGGGTCTCCCTGACCCCTTTCCAGGGCCAGCCACCTCATTACTCAGATGTAGGGGCTATATAATACCCAGTCCTTTGCTTTCTTCATCTAGCTGATTGCAAGAGAACTGTGCCTAAGAGCCTGTGACGCACTAGATTGTTTGGGTGGCCATCTTTAATAAAGAGTCATTCACCTGCCCAGGGGCAGATGTGACCATCGAGACAGATGAAATAGCCCATATGGAAAGGTTTCTCAAACTCTTAAATAAATGAGAACTTGATTGTTCTACATACAAGTGAATATATTAAATGTTGAGATTATAGTCAGTATTAACAGTAATTATTCTGAAATGCTTGCCTTTGCTGTTAGAAAGGAAACATGATGTCCCAGGGGGTTGGCCGAACTCAATCCCCAGAACCCACTTCTTATAAGTTGTCATCTGACCTCCATACGCATGTCTTGGCACCTTTAAATAAGGCACAATAAATAAGTAAATGTCTAAGTAAGGAAGATAATAGCTCCGTGGTTAGTAACAAGAGAAAATGAGTGAGAGAGTATCATACGGCTTAACCTCTGAAGGAGGTGGTGGTGGTGTGGCTGGCTGGAGATTGGCTGGCTGTGACTGTCTCCGAGGAGCTATGGCATACAAGATAAGGAAGAGCCTACCTCATAGCCTAGGGAGAACAGAAACTGTGACTTTGCTCTTGTAGAGGTAACCACACTGATTCAGCCAGGAGGAAGTAAGTGCTCCCTAGAGCCCTTGGGGAAGAAGGCAGTAGGAAACCTGCTGAATCTTCAGGAATTTGTAAGGCGCTGGGGACCTGTCCCTAGGGGGCAGATGAGACACTGATGGGCGTACTTAGAGATTTGCCATGAAGTGGGTTTGAAGAATGGAGCTGTGTGTGAAATGGTGGATGGGGGGGGGGAGTCCCTCCCCAGAGGGAAGGGAAGAGAGATGAGATGTAGGGTGCAGATGTAGGGGGGCTTGGGGCTAGAAGTACCTCCCTGATTACCTGTTCCTTGAAGCAGTGTGTGGTTCGAGAAGCTGATAGGAAGCCAGGCCAAGGCTTGAGCAGCCTGAATAAAAGACGGAAGAGCTGCCCCATTCCTGCTTCTCTGGAAATGGTGTCCCTCACGGCCATCTTGGGTCCTGACTTCTTCTCAAAGGAGCCTGGCCGACTTCTTGGATACTTGTAACTTTGCGCTTTCCCACCCTCGCATAAGTTTCCTGAAATAATGACTCTGAAACTCAAAATATATTTACAAACACCTCGGCTGTAGCTTTGGTTTGTTCTCTGACTTGCTTATAACTTAATATCCCTCTTATTCTAACCTAAGTTCTGCCACGTGGTTGGTTACCTCTGCTCAGCCCCCGGCTTCTGTCCTCCATGTTCCTGGGGGAATCCCTACACTTTCAGAATTTAATTTCCCTACTGGATGTCCCACCTTCTTTTTATTCTACCCTTTCCTATAAGCCATAGGGGTTTGTTTGTTTGTATGTTTTTTAATTGACAAGTTATGCATCCATACAGTACACAATCTCTTCTCTCTACAGATGACTGCCATGGAGGAGTCACAGTCGGATATCAGCCTCGAGCTCCCTCTGAGCCAGGAGACATTTTCAGGCTTATGGAAACTGTGAGTGGATCTTTTTGGGGCCCTTAAGATACATCCCGCCATACCTGTATCCTCCCCTTGCCTGAGAGAAACAAAAACAGTAGTGTTCAAACATGGTATGGTGTTGGGTGTCTGTAAATCCTGCGGGGCGGGGTGGCGGGGGGGGGGGGGGACTGCAGGGTCTCAGAAGTTTGAGGTCATCATTGACTACATAGCAAGTTGGAGGCCAGCCTGGGATAAGTGAGATTCTGTCTTCAAAAAATGGAAGGAAATCAGGAACTAACTCTCTGCTCTTGTTTTCCAGACTTCCTCCAGAAGATATCCTGGTAAGGCCCAGAGCAGAAAGGGACTTGGGCTTTGGTGTTGGGCTGGTAGGCTGAGAACACAGTCCTGAGGGTTCTTCTTTGTCCCATCCACAGCCATCACCTCACTGCATGGACGATCTGTTGCTGCCCCAGGATGTTGAGGAGTTTTTTGAAGGCCCAAGTGAAGCCCTCCGAGTGTCAGGAGCTCCTGCAGCACAGGACCCTGTCACCGAGACCCCTGGGCCAGTGGCCCCTGCCCCAGCCACTCCATGGCCCCTGTCATCTTTTGTCCCTTCTCAAAAAACTTACCAGGGCAACTATGGCTTCCACCTGGGCTTCCTGCAGTCTGGGACAGCCAAGTCTGTTATGTGCACGGTGAGTGGGCCCCGGGGAGTTGTCTTTCGTGTGACCTTTCAATGCCTCTTTTTCTCTGTCTAGATTTGGGGGTTCCTCTTCAGCCTGTAGACTGTGCCTCAGAGTTTAGTTTTGCCCTGAACCTTTTTAGCCTCTTCTCCTTTCTCTCATATTCTCTGCATCTCTCCAGGGGACGTGGAACTCTCTTCCCTCACATTCCTTTCTTGGCTTTTGAAAATAATCTTCTGAAGCCAAGCACAGAGGCGTGTGCTGTAGGCCCAGCTGCTAGAGACAGTTGAGGCAGGATTGCTTAAGGCCAGCCTGAGCATGGAAGTAAGACCCCTTCTCACCAAAAACAAAAACAGCCCAGTGGAGTGACACACACCTGTAGCTCCAGCACTGGGGAGGCCAAAGTGGGAGGGACAAAAGTTCGAGGCCATCTCTGACTACACAGAGAGGTGCCCTCTCAAAAAAAGAGAAGTCAGGTGTGTTGGCCATCTCTGTGAGTTCGAGGCCAGCCTGGTCTACAAAGTGAGTTCCAGGACAGCCAGGGCTACATAGAGAAACCCTGTCTCGAAAAACACAGAAAGGGAGGAAGAAGGAAAGGTCCCAGTCCTCTCTTTGCTGGCTGCCCTCTGCCACTGCGAGGGCGTCCAATGGTGCTTGGACAATGTGTTTCATTAGTTCCCCACCTTGACACCTGATCGTTACTCGGCTTGTCCCCGACCTCCGTTCTCTCTCCTCTCTTCCAGTACTCTCCTCCCCTCAATAAGCTATTCTGCCAGCTGGCGAAGACGTGCCCTGTGCAGTTGTGGGTCAGCGCCACACCTCCAGCTGGGAGCCGTGTCCGCGCCATGGCCATCTACAAGAAGTCACAGCACATGACGGAGGTCGTGAGACGCTGCCCCCACCATGAGCGCTGCTCCGATGGTGATGGTAAGCCCTCAACACCGCCTGTGGGGTTAGGACTGGCAGCCTCCCATCTCCCGGCTTCTGACTTATTCTTGCTCTTAGGCCTGGCTCCTCCCCAGCATCTTATCCGGGTGGAAGGAAATTTGTATCCCGAGTATCTGGAAGACAGGCAGACTTTTCGCCACAGCGTGGTGGTACCTTATGAGCCACCCGAGGTCTGTAATTTTGTTTTGGTTTGTGCGTCTTAGAGACAGTTGACTCCAGCCTAGACTGATGTTGACTTTCTAGCAACCCGTTTGCCTCACCCTCCTGAGTGCTAGCTAGGCTTAGAGGTGCAAGCTGCCGTGCCCAGCCCAGGGTCTACTTTAACAGCAGTCTCTGGGAGAAGGGGCTTCCCCATCCAGGCGGGAAATAGAGACGCTGAGTCCGGTTCCCTCCCATGCTAAGCAAGTGTTGGGCCCCACAGCTCCAGCAGGTGTGCCGAACAGGTGGAATATCCCTACTCTACAACTAAAACTGAAACTTATTAGAGGCTATAGCCAGCCATTCCCGGCTGCTGCAGGTCACCTGTAGTGAGGTAGGGAGCGACTTCACCTGGATCCTGTGTCTTCCCCCAGGCCGGCTCTGAGTATACCACCATCCACTACAAGTACATGTGTAATAGCTCCTGCATGGGGGGCATGAACCGCCGACCTATCCTTACCATCATCACACTGGAAGACTCCAGGTAGGAAGGCGCGTGGTAGGTTAGGTTAGCCTGTTTCTTCCCCAGCTTCTGCCTGTTTCTGTTCCACGAGTCCCGCCCCCTACCACATGCCCAACGCTCTTTGGTTCCTACCCTATCTACCTAAATGAAGTCTCCTCCTCTGTTTCCTCTTGGGCTTAGGGACGTCTCTTATCTGTGGCTTCTCGGGGTTCCTGTAACTGGACCTTTGGCTGCAGATATGACAAGAGGGGTTGGGAACAGGTGGGGGCCTAGTTTACACACAGTCAGGATGGGGCCCAGCTTTCTTACTGCCTTGTGCTGGTCCTTTTCTTGTCCCGGATAGTGGGAACCTTCTGGGACGGGACAGCTTTGAGGTTCGTGTTTGTGCCTGCCCTGGGAGAGACCGCCGTACAGAAGAAGAAAATTTCCGCAAAAAGGAAGTCCTTTGCCCTGAACTGCCCCCAGGGAGCGCAAAGAGAGGTACGCAGGCGGGACCAAGGAGGCGGAGGAGCCTGTTGAGCTTCACCCCAAAGTCACCTCTTGCTCTCTCCTTCCACAGCGCTGCCCACCTGCACAAGCGCCTCTCCCCCGCAAAAGAAAAAACCACTTGATGGAGAGTATTTCACCCTCAAGGTACCAAGGCTGGAGAGTCGCATGCCAGAGACAAGCTGTACCCATTATTGCCTCTGTCTCTCGCATGTATAAAATAGTGTTATTAGCAGGTTGCCAGGTCTTTTTCAGTGGCTTTATCTCTAGCCGTGACATTAGCTTGAGAGCTCATGCTCTGAGGCTGTGCCTCCTCCGACAGTGGTTCTCAGTGTAACTAACTTGACAACACCAACTTACACCATAAGACAGGTGCTCCTCCACTGGGGATGGGAACATGTCCTAGGAAACTCACCATAAATTGAAAATAACACACGACAAAAATGTGTTTAGAGGCAGGCCTGGTGGCACCTGCCTGTAATTACAGCACTGAAGAGGGTGGTTCAAAGCTGGCAAGAAAAAGTAACCCAAGGAAAGGACATTGGGGTTTAAGGGTATAACTCAGTTCCAGGATACTTGCCAAGTGTGTGCCAGGCCCCGGATTAGGTCCCCAGCGGCTCACGGTGCCTTTAGTCCACCTAACCCACAACTGGACTCTACAGCTCAGCTCCCGGTTGCCCTGTTAAGCGTCTGTTCCCTCTAACTGAAAAGATCCAAGCTTGTTGTACACGTTCTACTGAATGCCTGTTACTTTCACACCATCTTATTAAAGATGATCTCCCCCCCCCCCAAAAAAAAAAACAAAACAAAACAAAACAAAAACCTGTAAGTGGAGCCAGCTTAAGTTGGGAACCAACTTTCAGAAAGAAAGTTGTTAAAATCGTGAAAGTGGTTGTGTGACCTTGTCCAGTGCTTCCATCTCACTTCATCTCTGCTGCAGATCCGCGGGCGTAAACGCTTCGAGATGTTCCGGGAGCTGAATGAGGCCTTAGAGTTAAAGGATGCCCATGCTACAGAGGAGTCTGGAGACAGCAGGGCTCACTCCAGGTAAGTGGCCTGGGGCAGCGCCTGCCTGTGGTGCTCTACCCAGACCTCCCTCCAGCTCAGCCTTTGTAGTGAAAGATAAAAACCCCACCCTGCTAGATGCTTAGGGCTGCACCCTACGAGAACTGACTTCTTGACTTTTTAGGCTCTGTTAAGGGGTATGAGGGACAAGGTATGGTGTCATGCTCCTATAATCTCAGCAGTAAGGAAGACAAAGTCAGGAGGATTTGGGGAAGTTTGAAGCCTTCATAAACTATATAAAACTTTAGGCCAGCTAGGGCTAGCTACAATAGCAAGACCCTGTCTCATGGTGATGGTGATGATGGTGGTGGTGGTGACAGTTGTGATAATAATGGCAGTGGTGGTGATGATGATGGTGGTGGTGATGATGGTGATGGTGAAAGGGAGGATAAACTGATTCTCAGAAGTATTCCAGTGTGTTCTGTGAATATCCCTACCCATAGTAGAAGCCATCTTAAATTCCTTTTTTTCAGCCTCCAGCCTAGAGCCTTCCAAGCCTTGATCAAGGAGGAAAGCCCAAACTGCTAGCTCCCATCACTTCATCCCTCCCCTTTTCTGTCTTCCTATAGCTACCTGAAGACCAAGAAGGGCCAGTCTACTTCCCGCCATAAAAAAACAATGGTCAAGAAAGTGGGGCCTGACTCAGACTGACTGCCTCTGCATCCCGTCCCCATCACCAGCCTCCCCCTCTCCTTGCTGTCTTATGACTTCAGGGCTGAGACACAATCCTCCCGGTCCCTTCTGCTGCCTTTTTTACCTTGTAGCTAGGGCTCAGCCCCCTCTCTGAGTAGTGGTTCCTGGCCCAAGTTGGGGAATAGGTTGATAGTTGTCAGGTCTCTGCTGGCCCAGCGAAATTCTATCCAGCCAGTTGTTGGACCCTGGCACCTACAATGAAATCTCACCCTACCCCACACCCTGTAAGATTCTATCTTGGGCCCTCATAGGGTCCATATCCTCCAGGGCCTACTTTCCTTCCATTCTGCAAAGCCTGTCTGCATTTATCCACCCCCCACCCTGTCTCCCTCTTTTTTTTTTTTTTACCCCTTTTTATATATCAATTTCCTATTTTACAATAAAATTTTGTTATCACTTATATGGTTTTGAGAGGTTGATATCAGCATAAGCTGTCTGGGCCCCCAGGGGCAGGATGAATTTGGGAGGTACCCACCTGAGTCCAGGCAGTCTGTTGGAGTCAGGGGTGGGGAACTTGGGTTCCAGAAGAGGAACAAAGCCGGGGACTGGGTCAGTCTGTGGGCTGCATGACAACAAGAGAGCAGGGTGACTCCATTCATAACTTGGGAACCAACTGTCCCTCCTCCCTCCTGCCAGGACTGGCACATGGTCCTTACCCACCCCTACTTCTAGGGTTGGGCTCCTGCTGTCCTCTGGGGAGCCTCTCACCAAGGATTAAGGGATTTAAATGTCTGATATAGCAAACCTGAGCCTCTGGAGTGACCATCTGCTCCACAAGAAAGGATCAGGGTGCCTGGGTTCCACAGGGAAGGGGGTGGCTGTTCCTGGATGAAGAGACAAGTGGGAGGCCCGCCAGCTGGGGTCCCAGGAAACTGGGAGCAGTTAAGGTGAGGCTAGGGGCCTTCCCAGCATCCCCAAACTCCGGGCCTCACGCCAGGCAAGTGAATGAATCGAAGCTTTGCACTTTGCCAGGAAATCCTTTGAAAGGGCTTCTTGGAGTAGGGAGGAGAGTCAGAGTTGGGGAGCCTAACACCCTCTCACCCACCCCCTTCCTCAGTGCTGCTGGCTCCCAGAGAGCGGGACTAGGCCAAGCTCTCCCCATAGCCTGCTGAGCCAGTGCCAGTAGGGAGAGCAGTCGGTGAGCACATGGCTTGGCCATGGCTCTTGGTAACAGAGAGAGGGGTACTGAGGTCCAGAGGCACTTTGGGGCCACTGTCCTCTGCCTGTCCCAGGCTTAAAGAGCCAGTGAGAGTCCTTTGCCTTGCCCGAGGGTCCTATACAAGTTGGGAGGGAGCAGCCCCTTAGCCTCAAAATTTTGTACTTGTGAGTACCAAATATTTTCGCAGCAGACTAGGGTCTATCTTTTTAACTGTTGTGGGAATGTGTGATGCCAGTCAAACCCACTACGCTTTTCCCCTGTTTTTGTCCCACAGCTTTACTGAGAACTAAATCCAAAGAACTGTGTTTAAGGGCCACAAATTTGAGCCCTTATCTCAAAAAGGGAGGAGGGGCTAAAACAATTGCCAAATGAAAAGCTATCTCTGCATTTGTGCCTGTATGGTAAACGTTAAGACTGACAGAGAACTACTCAACAAAAGCTCCTCCACCCAACTCCTTTATTTTTTTCAGACAGTACCTTGCTAACTAAGTAGCCCAGGCTACCCTCAACATTGGTCTCTTTATTTAGCTTTCCAAGTGGAGGGAGGGATCGATGGGCTACCATACTTCCTTACCTTCCCCATTTCCCTATCTTTTGTCCTTAATTCTGTCCTTGTACCTCAAGTCTTCAGAAAGCAGGTCCATTTTGGTACCTCAAATCCCTTCTCTGAGAGCTGATATCAATGGACAAAGGATAATGAGGTTTTTGCTTCTCCTGCAAGCTCTTCTATGTAACTTCACATCAGTCACTTACCTCCCAGGTTCCACTTCCGGGCTGTTTCCATTGATGCATCAACTAGGCATCGATCCATAAAGTACTTGACATTCACAGGGACCCTATGTCTGCTATGATGTCTGCCCAAGAGGTAAATACCTCAGGCCTTACTCTATTGAGGTCTAAAATCAAACCTCCCAATCTCTAATCTTGTAACTCTAACCTACTTTTACATTTTAGGTCAATATATTTTTTATTTTTTGTATTTTGAGAAATGGTGGCGTGCCAGACCATGATAAGCAAGACATTGTACCAGCAATTAACCCCCCACCCCCAACTCCATAGCTGGGTGGTGATGGAGCACACCTTTAATCCTGGCACTTGGGACACAGAGGCAGGCAGAGTTCAGCCTAGTAAACAGAGTGAGTTCCAGTCCAGCCAGGGCTATACAGAGAAACCCTGTCTCAAAAAAAACAAAACAAAAACACCAAACAAACAGGAAAATCAACCCCAGGCTGGAGAGATGGCTCAGCAGTTAAGAGCACTGACTGTTCTTCCAAAGGTCCTGAGTTCAAATCCCAGCAAGCACATGGTGGCTCACAACCATCTGACATCTGATGCCCTCTACAGGTGTGTCTGAAGATAGCTACAGTGTACTTACATATAAATAATAAATCTTTTTTTAAAAAAAGAAGAAAAGAAAAATCAACCCCTATTCTGGCTTGATTTTTGTGATGGTTTCAAGATCTTGTTGTTGCTGCTGTTTTGTTTTGTTAATTTCTGAGATGATGGAGTCTTGTACAACACAGGCTAGCTCTAACTCCTGATTCTACCTCTACCTCCAAAATGCTGAGATTATAATAAACAAGTTTCATGACTCCCAGTACATATATTGTTTGTTTGGTTGGTTGGTTTGGTTTGTTTTTTTTCGAGACAAGGTTCCTCTGTATAGCCCTGGCTGTCCTGGAACTCACTTTGTAGACCAGTCTGGCCTCGAACTCAGAAATCTGCCTGCCTCTGCCTCCCAAGTGCTGGGAATACTTTTTTAATTTAGAAATTAATTTAAGAAGCATGTTGGGTGCCGGGTGTGGTGGCGCACTCCTTTAATCCCAGCACTCGGGAGGCAGAGGCAGGCGGATTTCTGAGTTCGAGGCCAGACTGGTCTACAAAGTGAGTTCCAGGACAGCCAGGGCTACACAGAGAAACCCTGTCTCAAAAAACCAAAAAAAAAAAAAAAAAAAAAAGCATGTTGGATCTCCAAATTTGAGGCCAGCCTGGTCTACAGCACAAGTTCCAGGACAAACACAGACAAACCCTATTTCAAACATACATAGGGTCAGGAGGCAAAGGCAGGTAGATCTCTGTGAGTACCAGTCTCGCTTGCCTGGTCTATATAGTGAGTTCTAGGTATTCAGGAAATAACCTAGATAATGTTAGCCCCAAGTGCTGTCATTATTTAAGAGAGAGAGAAAATAAAGGAACCTAGGGGCTAGAGAAGTGGCTCAATGATTATGAAAGAGTACAAGCTGCTCTTCCAGAGGACCAGGGTTCTGATCCCAGCACCCATGTCAAGTCACTCACAAATCCATATCACCAAGAGATTCACCCTCTTCTCACCTCCAGAGGAACCTGCACATACATGGTACACATGCATACACGGTACACACAGTACAGATGCACACACACATGGTATACATACATGTACAGATGATACACACACGCGCACACACCATACACGTGCGCTCCCACAGTGCACACTCACACGTGATACAATATGCACACACAAATAAAACAAATAACTAAATCTTCAAGGAACCTGTACCCATCCTAAAATTAAAGCTATAAATTACTGACATCTGATTGAAAGGACAAGCCCAAAATTTTAATCAGGATTTTGAAAATCAGGAACTTTAAAATGTATGTATACCTTGAAAAGCTAAGGGCTGAGGGTATAGCTCAGCACAGACTCCACATGTGCAAAGCCCTGGGCCCACCCAGTACTATCACCAAAAGAGAAAGGGGGGAGAGAGGAAAAGAGGAACGGAAGGAGAGGGAAGAGGGAAAGAAAGGAAAGGGGAAGGAAGATTTGGTGAAGTAACATATCCCAGAAGTCCATCCAGCTGTCCAGCAACTGAGGCAGGAGGATCACATGAGCTCAGAAATTTCAAGTCAAGTCAGTTTAGGCAAGATAATAAGACAGTAACATAGTAAAAGAAAGAAAAATGGAGGGAAGGAAGAAACCCAGGAGTTAGAAGTGTGACTTGATGTTGGAGCATGTCATCCTGAAGGCCTTGGCTTCCATTCCCCACATCAAAAACTACAGGAAGCCAGCATGGTGGTGCAGCACCTGGGAGGCAGAGGCAGGCGAATTTCTGAGTTCAAGGCCAGCTTGGTCAACAGAGTGAGTTCCAGGACAGCCAGGGCTCCACAGAGAAACCCTGTCTCGAAAAAGAATCAAAAGAGAGAGAGACAGAGACACAGAGAGAGAGACAGAGAGAGAGAGAGAGTAGCTCGTGGAGTATGTATGTATATACCATGTTAGAGACTCTTCTTTCCATCCAGAGTCAAAAAAAGGAAAGTTGGTCCCAGTGGTGGTGGCTCATGACTTTAATCCCAGCACCAGGAGGCAGAGGCAGGCAGGTCTTCTGAGCTTCAGAGCAGCAAGGGCTACATAGTGAAACCCTGTCTCAGTAAAACAAAGAAAAACAAAACAAAAACAAAACAAAACAAAAAGAAAGAAAGGACAGAAGGCGGGCTGGTGAAATGGCTCAGTGGTTAAGAGCACTGACTACTCTTCCAAAGGTCCTGAGTTCAAGTCCCAGCAACCACATGGTGGCTCACAACCATCTGTAATGGGATCTGATGCTCTTTTCTGGTGTGTCTGAAGACAGCTACAGTGTACCTCACATGCACAAAATAAACAAATAATTCTTTAAAAAAAAAAAAAAAGCTGGGCGTGGTGGCGCACACCTCTAATCCCAGCACTCCAGAGGCAGAGGCAGGTGGATTTCTGAGTTCAAGGCCAGCCTGGTCTACAAAGTGAGTTCCAGGATAGCCAGGACTACACAGAGAAACACTGTCTCGAAAAACCAAAACCAAAACAAACAAACAAACAAACAAAAGATATAAAAGAAATATAAGACAGGTCTGAGTTACACAAGATTTTGTTTTTAAAATACTAAAATAGAAAACTAGGAAATGGGCTGAAGAGATGGCTCAGGGGTTAAGAACACTGACTGCTCTTCCAAAGGTCCTGAGTTCAATTCCCAGCAAGCACATGGTGGCTCACAACCATCTGTAACAGGATCTAATGCCCTCTTCTGGTGTGTCTGAAGACCGCTACAGTGTACTCATATAAATAAAATAAATCTTAAAAAAACAAACAAACTAGGAAACACATAATTTATAAGTATTGGTTGCAAAGACATTCATGCAAACTGTCCCAAATATTACCACAATAATGAATTTGAGAAATTCTATGTTCTAACCAGTTTATTCCAGAGCCAGGATTTGTTTAGTAACATAAGATCTATTAGCATAATTCATAATGGTAACAAAACAAAGGAAAAAATGATAAGATCAAATCAACAGGTCCTGAAAAGCACTTGATGACAATGCAGCTGCCATTCCTTAAAATAATATATTTTAATTAAAGCACTAATAGATTGGTAATAGAATGCCAATGGGTTGATATAAACACACACACATATATATATAGCTAGCCTGGTCTACAGAGTGAATTCCAGAACATCCAGGGCTACAAGAAACCCTGTCTTGAAAAAAAAAAAAAAAACAGTATGTACACACACACACACATACATATACACTGAAAGTAAACTGAGGGGCTTGCACAGGCTATACAAACACTGCTACTGAGCTGTCCAACCAGCAGATCAATGTTATAAACATGGAAGTGTTAAAATCATAAGGTCATTTCCAGTTGGAATGAAAACTACACAGAGCTTCCACTCACTAACTTCGGTTTTAATGTGTTGGAAAGGACCAAAATAACCTGTTGGAGAGAGGGATGCCTCAGCTGTTAAGAGCACGGGCTGCTCTTCCAGAAGACTGGGGTCCCATTCCCAGCACCCACATGGTAGCTCACAACCATCTGTAATCCCAGTTCCAGGCAAGCCGATGCCTTCTTCTGGCCAGCTTGGGCCAGGCATGAAAGTGGTACATAGATGTACCTACAAAAATACCCATATGCATAAAATAAAAATAACTCTTAGCAAGATTGAAATTGAGTTTGGTTCTCTCTCACTCTCTCTATCAAAAGAGAGAGAAAAAGAGAGAAGAGAGAAGAGAGAGAGAGAGAGAGAGATGCCTGTCATCCCAGTGACTGGGAGACTGATGCAGGAAGATGGTAGCAAGTTGGAGACTGGCCTAGGCTACTTTCATCCTTGCTTCAAAAAGGAGGCAGGAGGCTTTTAATTTTTTTTTAGACAGGGTCTGCAGCTCAAGCTGGGGTCAAATTCCCATTGAAGATGATGATGGCCTTGAATGCCTAGAGGTTCCAGTCAGCTTCAACCTCCTGGAGTACTGGATCACAGGCGTGTACCACCACCATACTCAGTTTTATGTGGTCCTGGAAACTAATCCAGGGGGGGGGGGGGTCATGTATGCTAGGCAATCACTTCTGGATGAGCTACATTCCCAGGCTTCTGCCTTTTGGAATGTGAGAGGTTGAACTTAGGGCGTCACACATGCTACGTTCGTTCTCTACCATTAAGCTGCACTTCCAACCAAAAAAAAAACGATCACAGACTTATAGGCAGGTTGAGTAGCCAATAGTAATTGAAGGAAAGAGTGAGTGCTGGGCACAGAGCTCTTCTTAGTATAGCATACTCTCATGTAAAGCGTTTTGGGTTCAATTCCCAACATCAAAAACAGAAAAGGGCAGGGGATAGGGAACTCTGCTTGCCATTGTCAAATATCACAAAGCATACTCTTAAAAATTAGTTAGAGCCGGGCGTGGTGGCGCACGCCTTTAATCCCAGCACTTGGGAGGCAGAGGCAGGTGGATTTCTGAGTTCCAAGGCCAGCCTGGTCTACAAAGTGAGTTCCAGGACAGCCAGGGCTATAAAGGGAAACCCTGTCTCGAAAAAACAAAAACAAAACAAAACAAAACAAAAAAAATTAAAGTTAGGGCCCATTGGACACGCAAACTTTATATGCCCCAGTACAGGGGAACGCCAGGGCCAAAAAGGGGGAGTGGGTGGGTAGGGGAGTGGGGATGGGTGGGTATGGGGGACTTTTGGTATAGCATTGGAAATGTAAATGAGCTAAATACCTAATAAAAAATGGGAAAAAAAATTAAAGTTAGGCCAGGACTGGGGAGATGACTCAGAGGTTAAGAATGCACACCGGTGTTACAAAGTACCTGTGCTTCTTGCCCAGCACTCATGTAAGACAGCTCACAAGTGCCCCTAACTCCTGTAACTGCAGCTCCAGGGGAGCCAAACCTCTGGCCTCCTCAGTCAGTGCACCCACGTACACAAACCCACACTCAGACGCACATGCAGATACATCATTTCTTTTTTTTTTTTTAAATAAAAATTGAAGTTAGGGGCTGGCACACACTTGCAATCCCTGTATTCAGGAAGGAAAGCTCAGAGGACTAGGAGTCCAGGCCAGCCGGCTTTGGCAATGAATTGGTCTTAGGATTTGCTTAGAACGGTAACGTGTACATATGCATGCATGCACAGCATCATGGAGGCCAAAATAAAATGTAACATTCAGCTATGAAGAATACATTCCTTCTCCTATATAGATCAGGATCCTGGCTGGGTACGGTGATGCACCTTAGCACTCAGAGAGCTGAAACAGGAGAAATACCTTAAGTTTGAAATAAAAAAGAAAAAAAATTTTTGAACCCTACAGTTCCTAGTTTTTATACGTTAGAATCAGCTTCATCTAGTCAATGAATCTGTCTCAAAAGCATTTTCAAATCTGGTCTCCTAAACTGAAGTCCCAGCCCAGGTGCCTTCTCCTCTGAGAGAAGTCCCCCTGGAGCCCCTGGCAACAGATCACTGTCTGTCACCCGCTGGCTCTCCTTCCTGGGAGCACACAGGTCTCAATCTTGTTTCTCATCCCCTTCTTTTGCGTCTGTTAAACTGGGGCCACGGACTCTGCCGCCTTCCTAAGTGTGTACTCATGGTGCCTAAAACCCACAGAGGCACTTTATAAACCTCGACACACTGCATCCGTTTAATGGCGTCGAAAGGGAAGGGAACTGATGTTTGGCCACTGGAGGGCAGAGGTCAAAATGAAAGCCCCTGCTCAAGGCGTGGTGCATAACCCAGTATCACCCAAATCCACCCTCCAGTTGTTTCTCAGAGCTCTTCCAAATTCTCAGAAAAAGACAAGCACACACAGGGCTCTGTGTATGATATACATTTATATATATAATCGCTCTCAGTTTATTGTACTTTACCCTCTTTTTACAGTAGATCTGACACAGGCATTAAATAACTGCAGAAGGAGACCACTGGGAAGATGAAGGGGCAGGAAGACCTGGATACCCAAAGGGAAGAGACACAGATCCAGCGGGAGGAAAGAGGGAAGGAGCCACTTGAGGGTGGGACGTGGGGGCTGCGGTGAAGAGGAGATTGGAAAGGATTAAAGAGAAGCAGAGAGACTAGAGGAATATGCTGCTCTGATGGACGAAAACTTGGAGCAGGGGGCTCTTTCGCAACATTCTAGGGATGTCATAGGGTTGTTTGTTTGTTTGTTTGTTTTTTAAAGGCAAAAGAGTTTGAAGGAGGCGGAGCAAAGAAACTCAGAGCTGAGCTGGAGGAGGGTGTCTGACGCTTTCAGGCTGGCATGCAGAAAGGGAAGACCTTAGTGACCAGTTAGCAACTTGCAAGGAGTAGCCAGAGAGAGGATGGGGGTGGGTAGATCTGGGCTTAGGGAGTCCCCCCAGCCAGCTGACGTTTCCAAGGTGGCTGCTGGGGATAGAGCCAAGACAGCGGCCCCTCCCCCACAGAGCTCCCTGGGAAGGAGAATTTGAAAGATATTCTGGGAAGGCCAGTGGGGGAAGGGAGCCATCAGTTAAAAAACAAAGTGGATATTCAGAGCAGGTCAAGCCCGCCTGAGTAGGAGCCGTTTGGATGACAGGAGGGACCAGGAAGAAGTTAAAAGTCTAAGCCTACTAGAGAATTTTCTAGAAGAATTAAAGACTTCTCTTCCAGTCATCCTTTGGAGTCACAGTTGGGGGAGAAGCAGGATGTATCAGGAAGGACGGAAAAGGCCACAGAACCAACTTGTACTGAGCTACAAATGGCAGCTTTTCAGAGGGAGAGGGATCAGGGAGAGGAGAGGGCAGAACTGCTGGAGGAACCAGAAGTCAAAGCCACCAAGATACTGGCTATGGTGACAGAAGTGTGAAGAGATGAAAGGAAAGTGGCTAGAACCTTGTAAAAGGAAGAAGGACAGTGTTCACCCCTGGGAAGCAAGTGGCTGAAACGGGTTCGAGGGATCTGTGGGGTAGAGGCTGGGTGGATGAGACCATTTCCTGTACCTCTAAGGGGATGGGAGTAGAAACTGAAACAGGAGCTGTAAGGGCATCTCATTCATAAACTCAAACTAGAAAACCTCCAACAATGCTGAGGCCCTCGTGCTTGCTAGGCAAGTCCTCTGTCGCTGAGTGACAACTCCGGTTCCCGAACTAGAAAACTCCCGACTCCTCTCTGTCTCTGGCTAAGCTAAGGTTGGAAGATGTTGGAAATTGTGTGGGCATCAGGCTAGGTAGAGAAGTTGAGGAAAGGGTGTGAGGCTCAGACAAGTCATAGCTCTATTATAAAAAATACCTTTGGGGTGGGTGAGGGAGGGATCAGGCAGGGTCAAGGACATTCCAGAAGCATCCACAGGAGAGTGTGGGCGGGTGGGGGTGGGGAGCCTCAGGTTTTGTTGATCCGGAGTTTGAAGGCCACACGGCCAGCGAACTTGTCCCGCTCATCGTCTGTGGCAATATTGGCAGCGTTGATGCGGCATTCAACATTCACCTCCACGTTGGGGGTCACATTCAGGAACTTTACAGCCACCAAAGGCTGAGTATAGTTTACCTGGGCCAGGAGAAGAAAAAAACGTAAGCCTCTGGTACCTTGGCGTCTTTCCCAAGAACACCATTTTTTCATTCAGGAGCCACCGTCAAGGACCTTCCGAGGTGGGACTTACATGGAACTTTTTGCCATAGTAGGGAAAGTACATCAGATCAATGCTGCCATTAGCAGGGAACATGACAAAGTGGCCAAGGTTCTCAGCATCTTCATCTCTCTGTGGGGGTGCAGGAAGGTTAAGGGGAGAGGATGTTAGGAACAGCAGGCACCTGGAAGCGCTCACAAGACTTCCTTCTGTACCTCCTTCATCCCAAATTATCCCTGTCAAACTTGTTTTCTTTGAGCTGTGCATCTGCTCAGGTAGCTGTGTGTGCATTTGTGTGTGCGCATGCACACATGTTCCTATCTGCATGTCTGCAGATAGGGGTGGCCTATCTCCCATCAGACTAGGTCTTCTAAGGGTGCTGACAACACGGTGAGGGCCTTCTAACTCCACCATCAATCCCCAAGTTCTTACCCCGTCCTTGGGAATCAGTCTCTGGAGCAGAGCCAAGAAAGAACAGATAAACAGTCAAGGCTCAGTGGGAAGGAGGAGAGTTTCTAGAGAGGACAGAGTTGGCTGCAGGGTTCCAAGGACAACTAGTTGTAGCAAAGGGTGCTAACTGAGCAGTAGCTAGCAGACTGAGGGAACTGAGAAACAAGGCATGATGGGAGAGTGGAAGAAACCCAGACAACTGAGATGTAAGAAAAAGTTGACAGGGAAGGAACCAGAGGTCAGAGCTTTGGTGCAGGAAGGGATAGGTCTATCTCCAGGACAGCAGGCTCTCTTTATCCTAGAGAGAAGCAATAGGGCTAAGAGCCTCTTAGAGCTAAAACTGCATAGGCGCCCACTCTTACCCCCTTGTCCCTATAGTGCTGTGGCCTCTGAAAGCACAAAAAGATAGGGAGATATGGGTGAAGCACTCAGAAACCAGGAAGTCTAACCAGGTGGGCAGGTAAGGAGGGCCCCCACACTCACCTTGCCAACACAAGTGACATTCATGCTCTGGTTTGCCCCTGCATAGAAGTTGATGACCTAGAGAAAGGAGGGAGGGTGGATTTAGAAGAAGTTGCCACATCTTGGCGTCTAGCCTTTCAGCTCTGGGGCTTAGCTTCCAATAGCCCCACCTCTTAAAACAAACTACCAAAAATCTCTTTAATGCCCATTAACCCCAATGAAAGGACACATTAGTAAACAGATGGTGGCCCCAGCTCCCTCCTCCATCCTCCCCGGGAGACCAATATCATGGGTACCCGATTCATTTTGATGAAGACACAGGGCTGCCCGGTGCTGTAACCATAGTGGGTAGGGTCCCCAATGCCAGAGCAATCGCCCAGTTGGGTCCGGTTGAACTGGCAGGCACGTTTTGGGTAGTTCAGAACCCCATTATCAGGTTGCTCATAATATCGCCCTGGACGGCAGACATCATTCTTCTGTGCTTGGATGGAGTCGTTGTAAGCTAGGAGGTGGGAGGCAGACAGAGAAGGTCAGAGGCCAAATGTCTCACTTCCAGGGTCCTGGATTCCTTCCCCCAAGGTCCTGGACTAGCCCCACACTCACGTTCCAAGAACTTGTTGAGCTTCTGAACATGCTGACCCCAGCTTTCAGTGTCACTAATGTTGACAATGACATCAAGGTTCTCAGTCTTGGGTCGAATCATCAAGCCTAGAGCCAACAGGAGAGAAGACTAGAGAGTCACATAAGATGAAGAGAAACACATCAAGGGAAATGGACAGATATGAAGAACACCAGGGTCAGGTGGGGGCAAAGATCTGAAACTGCCTTCCTGGGAGAGCAATCTCCTGTGGCATCTGCCACGTCTCCAAATCACATGACTCCCGGCTGCAGGGCATGGGAAGGAAGGCCAAGTTCAAGAACTCCCCACTCCAACTCCTGGAAAGAACTATACGTTCCTTGTGAGGCCTTAAGGACACAGTAGTTCCAGTGACCGGTAAGGGGAAAACTACTCTTCTCTCACCTGGTGTGGCCAGTCGATCCTGGTACTTGGGGGTATGGTCAGAGACGGTCTGCAGCATTACCCACATGGTGAGGCTGAACATGGCCGTGAGGAAACCATAGAAGACGAGGTAGAAGAGGAGGATGAAGGCTAGGATAGAGGAACTAGAGTCAGCAGCTCCCACATCTTCCACCAACCCCTCTCTTCCTCCTTCCTCTCAAGCTGTGTACGGGGATAGGCCAAGGAGCGACAGGATATCTTAGAGCCTTCCCCTGGGAGCTAAAGGAAACAAGCTGGAAACAGGCAGGGTCCAGCTCCAGCCCTGACTCCCAGACTCCTCCTGGGGCACAGTGAAGTCTGACCTTTTGGAGGCCACAAGAGACCTAAACTGTAGTTGTTGTGACAACTCCAAGAATAGGCCACTGTCATTCTGCGGCTAATGCATTTCCAACTTCTCAACCCTGCACGGTCCTGAAAAGGCAGCATCTGTTCCTGCCGTATCGGAACTCGAAGTTAGAGCCGTCTCAGAGCACAAGGATCTGGATGCAACCTGGTAACTGCGCAGCACTCTCAGCCAAATTCTTATCACCTCAGAGGACTCAGGTAGCAAGATCTGTCTGTCTGTCTGTCTGTCTCTCGCCCTGAGGAAGCAGCCCCTGAAATGAGGGGCTAATGGCCCAGCAGTCACCCCCACCTTTAACTCACACAGGATCTTGGCCAGAGTCAAGGAGAAGACAGAATCTCCTAGAAGCCTTCCCTGGACATCATCTCTCAGGACTCCTATCCTAAGCCTCCAGTGAGGAGGACATGCTGTTCCAATCTCCCTGAACTCTCAGTCTTTCTACCTAAGAAGACAGTTCCTCTGTGGAGGCTTCTGAGTAGCCCAAGCATCCATCGTTGATCCTTCACATCCCACAGGGTCTTGGGTTCCTTGAGGACAAGGGCTGCATTGATCTCCTTTCATGGTCCCCTAAGCCTCAGGTGGGTGGTCTGATGAAGACTGTGTCCAATCGATGTGGATATGTCGTAAATTATGTCACACAGAATCCCTTGTGCTTCAATTCTCCAGCTTGGCACTGTCTTGCAAGACTGTCAGTCACCCTTACCTCACCGGGTACCCATCAGCAGCCCCTGACTACCTAAGTCCTTGCACACCCATGAGGTAAGGGTAGAGAGTTCTTCCAAGGCATCTGAGTCCCATGTAAACACCCTGCCTGAGGATGTACCCATATCAGCACAGTGACCATTACTCCCTCCACCTCTGACATCTGAAAACCTCAAGCCTGGAAAAATACCATCCCTCCTGGCAGCCCCCCACCCACAAAGCAGCCACAGAGGACTCCAAACGCCCAATGGTGGAATACAGACAAACAACTTCCGCTGTTAAGAACCCCCCCTCCCAAGACCCCCCTGCCAGATCCGCCTCCTCATGAATGTTCCCAGGGTCCAAGGGGGTGGGTGAGAGCTAAAAATAAACGAGGTTGGCTAGCTAGTGAGAGCCAGAGGGAGAGTTAGGGCACTCTTCGGGGAGAGGGATGATGACCGTGTGCAGCCGCAGGGCCTGAGCCGGAGCGGGAGCGCCGTGGCACGGACACGCGCGCAGAGCCCGCGACCCCCCGCCCGAGGGGGCTCCGCGGGGGGCGGGCAGGCGGCAGTGACCTACTTTCTCCGCCTCCGCAGCGGCCAGTCAGAGAGATTAGACCGCTGATTCGGGGCCCCTCCCGATCCAAAGCCCGACAGTGGGGGCTGGACGCCAGGGACCCGGCAGGGGAGCTGGGGCGACGCCCGCGGGACCCTGCGCCCCAAAGGCATCGCCGAGCGGTCAGCTACCACCTTTCCCGCGCCAGCCCCGCGTACCCCAGCTGGTCCCGGTGCGCCCCATGAACTGGTGCGTCCGCGGGTTCCACACGAACTCCTTCCACTCCTCAACCACCTGCCCGCAGCTCTTCTTCTCTTTCTGGATGACCATCTTGGAGGCACGGGGCGAGTCCCGGCGCGCTGCTGGGGGCTGCGGAGAAGCCGGGGCGTCGCGCGCTGAAGCCCTCCACGCACCAAATGCGCGCGGGAGCGAGGCAGGGAGACTCCAGTCAGATATACAGCTGCTGCAAATTCCGGGGTGCACAGCCACGCACTGTGGTCTGCTGGCAGTGCGGCGAAGGTGCACCGAGGCTAGGCCCCCCGACTGCGATAGAAAGGGGGGCTGTCAAAACAGGGAAAGATAACCAGGGAAAGGGATGCCGAGGCACCTTCACCCCACACACCGCCTAGAAGCAAAACAAAAAGGGGTGCAAAACCAGACGGCTCCAAAATTCGAGCGAAACGCAGAAAAAGCGGGGTGCAAAGAAGCAGGGAAAGATGGGGGAGGGAGCCGCCCCGAAATCCGAGATGCAAAGAGGCTGTAGAACGCGGCAGGTGGCCGATTAAGGCTCCTCCGACAAACGGCGACAGCCACACCACAGTTGGCCCAGCCAGTGGGAGCTGGGGCGGGGACAAGCAGTTGTGGGGGAAAGACAAGGATAGGGGCCCCCCAATCGGAGGCTCCGCTCCTCAGCAGTGCGGGGAGCGCGAACCCTGCGCACAGTCTTTATAGTCTGTGACTCTGAGGGTGTCCGCCCCCTTCCCACCCACCCCTCAGGAACCCCGCCTCTTCGTTGCTCGCTCAGGAGACCTCATACATATGCAAATGAAGATGGATTGGACCCGCCCCCTGGCGCCTTTTTTTTTTTTTTTTTTTTTTTTTTTTTTGGTCCTAGCGGGTTCTTCCTACCCCAGACCCCAGGTACAGTACTGAAACAAGATTGGAAAAGAAGACAAGAGGGTGAGAGTCTGGGTAGACCTAAAGAAGAGAACACCTCCTGAGAGGCTCAAACTGAAAGACGAGCTGATACGTACTCAAAAGTGGGGGGCCCGGGGCAGGGAATTTAAAAAGAGACTAAGATAGAGTTACTTCGAAAGCCTCCGGAACAGAGGGCTGAATGTGAGAGGAATAAAGAAAAGCAAGCGCCAGACACCAAGAAAGAGCCTAGAAACTAGAACATAGAGAGGGATAGAAGCCACCACAGGACGCCCTTCTTCTCGGTTCCACTGGCTCCTTTGTCCAACCTACCTGTTCTCCATGACCAGGGTCCCTGCCATCTTTCCAAACTTGTTTGAGCCCCAAAATTTCCCTGTGTCCCTGATCTACAGCCAGGTCTGCATGGGTCCTGCCTTCCAGCCGCCCCTCCCCACCAGGTCTGATCTCCAGCCCACGCTTGCTGGAGCACCTACACCTGATGCCCCAGCTCTGGAACCTGGGTTCCCTTGGAGTGATGTTGCAGCCCAATAGCTTAAGAAGAAGAGGGGCAGGCTGGAGAGATGGCTCAGCAGTTAAGAGCACTGACTGCTCTTCTGAAGGTCCTGAGTTCAAATCCCAACAACCACATGGTGGCTCACAACCATCCATAATGAGATCTGACCTTGTGTGTCTGAAGACAGCTACAGTGTACTTACATATAATAATAAATAAATCGAAGGAGAAGGAGAAGGAGAAGGAGAAGGAGAAGGAGAGGAAGAGGAAGAGGAAGAGGAAGAGGAAGAGGAAGAGGAAGAGGAAGAAGGCCATTATCTTTATTTCTTTCTGTGGCAGGAACACCACAGTCCATACTTAGAGGAATTGGTTTTTTTCTTCTACCATGTGGATCCTGTACACAAGGCTAGCCTTGAAGAGATGCTCCTGCCTCTGCCCCCCACATTCTGGGTTTATAAAAATATGCCACTATGATATTTTATTACTCTCGGTGATGCTAGTAATGTGTTTTGTTTGTTTGTTTGGTTGGTTGGTTGGTTGGTTTTTATTTTTCTTTTCTTGAGACAGGATCCTGTTTATCTGAGGCTGGTCTGGGACACTGGTCTGAAGCAGCCAAGGTGGTTTCCACTCCTGAATACTGGGATTGCAGGTGTGTACCACCATATCCAGCTCCAGGGTTGCCTTCCTCTGCTGAAATTATAGGTGTTCATGACTATGTCTGACTGTAATTCCAATTTTACTCCAAGTATCACGGAAGTAATTCTAGCATTGTGAAATGACATAATTAAGTTTAATGGATCTTCCAGGCATGCTGGCCATATCTGGACTCAGCTACCTGGGATCCTGGGGTAAAAGGATTGATTGAGGTCAGGAGTTCAAGGTCATTCAGGACAGCATAACAAGACCCTAACTCAGAAGAAGAAGGAGGAAGAGGAGGAGGAGGAAGAGGAGGAGGAGGAGGAGGAGGAGGAGGAGGAGGCAGCAGAAAGAAGAGCCAGATATGTTAATCCATGCTAGTAGCCCAAACTGAAGGTGTGAGGATAATGTTTGAAGCCAGCCTGGGCTAATAGAGAAATCATGTCACAAAAATAAAGCTTCTGTGTGTGTGTGTGTGTGTGTGTGTGTGTGTTTGGGTGGGTGTCATCCCAAGGGAGTTGGAGAAGAATGTGAGTAGATATTATTAAAATACATTGTATATGTGCAAAAAATTCTCAAAGAATAAAATAAAGATATATTACCCTTGTGTGTGTGTGTGTGTGTGTGTGTGTGTGTGTGTGTGTGTGAAGGCCACAAGAAGCAAGGGCAGTTAGGAGACACTACAGCATGTAAGTATTCTAGGTAAGAGAGGCGACTGACTTGAACAAGGACATCAAGGTGGAAGATGGAGATACGAGAATGAATTAAAGACCTAGTCCAGAAGTAGGGCGAGTAAACAACAGGATAAGGCAAAGAAAAGGATCATGGCTGGCACCTGAGTTTCCCTCTTGAGCACATGGAACGTGAACTTATTTGTATGCTCTGCCTATGCAATTACATTGTAAACTTCCCCTTCCCCACCCCAGTGCTGAGGCCCAAAACCCAGGGCCCTAAATGTAACTGGCAAATACCACTGAACTGCCTCCCCCACCCTAGACTCTATGCTTTGTTTTCTTTTGTTTTGTGAGAAGGGTTTCACTGTATAGCCCTGGCTGTCCTGGAACTCACTCTGTAGACCAGGCTGGCCTCGAACTAAGAAATCTGCCTGCCTCTGCCTCCCGAGTGCTGGGATTAAAGGCATACGCCACCATGCCCAGCTGACTCTATGCTCTTTGAGAGTAGACCTTTATCTTAAGATAGTGCTGGTTGCTGAATTCAGCTCAAATATGGAATGGCTTCTTCTGCAAGAAGCGCCAGGAAAGCAGCTTGGTCTGTCCAATGGAAGAATGCTAAAAGAGAACCCTAAAATGGACACTCACACACACATACACAGACACACACACACACCATGGCAAATACAGCCTAAGCTCACTTTCTTAGAAAAGAGGGGGTGAATACCTTCTGGGCACTAGAGATAGGTCACAGAGTAGGATGCCGGACGCTCCCTTTCTTATGTCCTCTATAGGTAAGGAGGGGGTAGAAGGGAGGGAGGGAGGGAGGGAGGGAGGGAGGGAGGGAGGGAGGAGTTCTATATTGAATGCCTGACCCATACTCAGAGGGAGACAAGCTGAGAAGGGGGAGATCCAGAAGAGTCTGTGATGGACCTAGGGGCAAACCTTAAGGCTGGGGCTACAGCTCATAGGCACGATGCTTTCTTCTATGTACAGAGCCCTGGGTTCAATCCCAAGCAAAAGAGGAGCAAGAGGAGAAAAAACTCTTCTTTTGGAATCTGCCTCCATTCAGAATGTCCAGAGAGGAAGGAGTTAGATGGCTACCCCTCCGCTCTGTCCCAGAGGCAGAGACAGTCCACAGTCAAAGGTCTATGCTCCTTCATACCCTCCTATTTAACCTTTATTACCATTATTTACCCCACCCCCAATCTGTGTGTGTGTGTGTGTGTGTATGCAGAAGTCAGAATACAACTTGTGGGAGTTAGTTCTCTCCACATATTTTATGTGAGCCTTAGGAATGAAACTCAGCCAGCCATGCTCGCTAGCAGCTTGGTACCTACTGAGCCACCCAGCCCTGAGTCCAGAATTTAAACGAATGAGTTAAACAAGATGGAATTTTGCAAAGACAGAGACTAAGAAAGCTTAGTTTTTACAAGCTGAAAGGAACCTTCTGGTACAGCTCCATGGTGGAGCGCTTGCCTTGCATGCGTGAGGTACTAAGACCAACCGCCCCAGTGGTTAGGATGGTGATTTCTACGTTGCTTGTATTTTATCACAACTGAAACAAAACAAAACAGTTAGATAAAACAGAAACGTTCTTCACAGACCACATGGAGCCCAGACTCTCAGCAGGACACACCAGCCCTTTCATCACGTGACCCAAGGAGCCTCCGCAATCTACCTTCCTTCATCTCTGTCTGCCCCAGGCTCAACCCAGTGACATCCCCTCCCTCCCCTGGTTCTCTAGACTTAGCAGCCTCAAATGTACTCATCAAGAACTAAAGGAGACTTAAATAAAGAAAAAAAAAAAAACCCAACAACAATAGAGCACACATCTTGGGCACTTTTCATATGCCAAGTACTGTAGTAGATGTTTTTACCTAAATGATTCTATCAAATCTTTTAGCACCCCCAGAGACAGAGTAATGTAGATGTCTGTGAGTTCAATACCAGCCTGGTTTATCTAGTGAGTTCTGGGACAGCCAAAGTTATAGAATTAAACTCAGTCTAAAAAAAATGGTAGAGACTGACAGTTACAATCATTTGTTCAATTTCACACAATGTAATATAGTTCATTCCTTTGATATACCTTGATGAAATTAATATCTAGGTTTCCTGTAGATATCACTGGGTTGTGGGGAAGATATCACTTCCTTACTTCCTTCCTTTATTTATTTACTTTGGTTTGTTGAGACAGGGTTTCTCTGTCCTGGCTGTCCTGGAACTCACTCTGTAGACCAGGCTGGCCTCGAACTCAGAAATCCGCCTGCCTCTGCCTCCCAATTGCTGGGATTAAAGGTGTGTGCCACCAGGACCAGAACTTGTTTTTCCTTTTAGCTATCCCAGTTAGGGGCTGGGATAGCATCTCGATGTCAGAGCACTTCTCTCAGCATACCCATGATCCTAGATAAAAGTGGGGCACGGAGGTGATCTATCTAGTGAGCTCAGGCCAGCCAGAACTATATAGTAAAACCCCTAGGGTGGTGGGGGGGAGAAGCAGAAACATAAAGAAAGCATACTGACGCCTAGAAATGTAATTCAGTTGGTAGAGTGTTTGCCTAGGAAGCACTGTGTCCTGGAGATGCTTACATTTGCCATGGTGGCACTAGTAGTTCCGGTGCTCAAAGGGTGGAGGCAGTAGCATCAGGCATTCACAGGTCATCTTCAGCTGCACAAAGTAGGAAGCCAGCTTGGGCAACATAAAACACTGTTTCAAAAGAAAAAAAAAAAGTTGTGTTGTTTGTTTGTTTTAAATAGCATTTTACATACATATCTCTCTCAAACACTCAGGGACTACAGGGACATTATCAGGTCATCTTCATCCTTAGAATCTCTGTGGATGACCTAACACAGTGCTTGGCATCCTGTCTGCAGCTAATAAATGTTAGCTGAAAGAGAGAGAGAGAAGAGAGAGGAGGGGGACAGAGGGCAGGGAGGGGGTGGAGGGAGGGGGAGAGAGGCAGTGGCTAGCGTGGTAGGGTGGAATCAGTAGGGTAGGCCAGGCCTTGATGGCTTCAGGATGTGCTGCCAAATCTGGAAAGTTTTCTTTTGGAGGGGGGTGGGTGCTGGAGAAGACAAGGGACGCTGAGCAGGCTCAGTCGATGCCCTTGGTGGGGGCTTGGCAAAGTCTGTGTCAAAGCAAAGTCAGTCTTAATGAAAGAGTGTAGACAGCCTTGGACTGCGGTCAGGAATCCTGGAATCTAGGGCAGGCAGCAGAAGAGAGGTGGAGGGCACAGTGTCCTGGAGAGCACAGGGTAGGGGCAGAGGAGGAGAAGGAGCCCCTGGAACAGCCTGAGCACACAAAGTCACCCGGAACTCAGCCCTCCTTGATGGATGCTCACCTTTGTTCAGACTCTTCAACCCATCCCCTGCGGTCGAACACCTGAGACATCCACTGGGTGACCTCTCATTACTTAGGTCTCCACTCCAGTGACATTACTTCATGGACGTTTCTGCCTTCCTCCCTCTACTCCAGTCTTGGCTCTTACTCCCTTTATAGTTACTTTTTTTTTTTTTTTTCTTTTTTGGTTTTTCGAGGAAGGGTTTCTCTGTATAGCCCTGGCTATCCTGGAACTCTGTAGACCAGGCTGGCCTTGAACTCAGAAATCTGCCTGCCCCTGCCTCCGGAATGCTGGGATTAAAGGTGTGTGCCACCATGCCCGGCTATAGTCACCTTTTGAAATGGTGCATTTTAGGGGAGTTGTTTTATTAGTTTTTGTTTGTTTTTGTTTTGAGACAGTTTTCACTATGTAGCTCTGGCTGGCTTAGTTAGACCAGACTGGCCTTGAACTCAAGGGATCCCCCTGCCTCTGCCTCCCAAGTAGTGGGATTAAAGGCATGCATACCACATCCAACCTTATTTAAAAAAAAAAATGTATACAGATATTTTTGCCTGCAGGGCTATGCACCAAGTATGTGCAGTACCCATAGAGGCTAAAAGGAGGTGTTGGGTCCCTTGGAACTGGAGTCATAGACCACTGTGAGCCACCACGTGGGTGCTGAGAAATGAATCTCAATCCTCTGGGAAAAACAGCAAATGCTCTTAACCTCTGAGCCACCTCTTCAGTCCCCTTGTTTTTTGAGATAGGGTCTCATGTACTCCAGATTAGACTTCCATTTATGTAGCTAAGGATGACCTTTGAAATCCTTGCTCCCAAGTGCTGGGATTACAGACTGAGCTACCAACCTAAGTATTATTTTGGTTTGTTTTGAGTTTTTAGGCAGGGTCTCTAAAGTCTAGGCTATCCTTTTGCCTTAGCCTCCCAAAGACTGAGATTTCAGGCATGAGCCACCCACTATTGGCTGGCATTATTTATTTCCTATATGGGTTAACTGTTCTCTTCCCACCATACTGTGAGAGCCACACCTGCCAAGGACTGTGAATGTGTCCATTTGACCAGAGTGGCCCCAGTGTCCAGAAACCAGAACAGTGGTAGGTACACAGTATCTATCAGTTGAATGAGCATGCCCCAGGTGGCCAAAGTTGACCTTAAACACAAACCAGAGATCAGAATGAATTTGGACTCCCTAGATTTCCTGAAGACTCTTCTGCCAACACTGCTGGCTGGGTGGAGGAGAGCCTACAGGAACAAAGTTGGGGAAAACAAGGCTGGGGGTGTGTGCTCTGTGCCTTTCACTACAGGGGCTTTGCTAGGGCCTCCTCAGTCTGGAGTCATCAAGGTGGTCCTGGCTGATCTCTGTGGAAGAGAATAGTGGGTCCAGGGAGTGAGATCCCATGGCTTTGGGTTACTGGGTGGCTGAAGCTGAGGATGTAGCTTGGTGGTTGGTTGAGTGCTTGTCTGCTATGCATGAAACCCTGGGTTTCTCTCTAGTACCCCACAAAACTAATTTGTTTACCCACACCTGTAATTACAGCACTCAAGAGCTAGAGGCAGAAGGAGCAGGGATGGGTGGGAGGCAATTCGAGGTCTTCCTTGACTACATATCAGTTTGAAGCCAGCCTGGAATACTTGAAATCCTTTCTCAAAAAGAGATGGGGGAGATGGAGGCGGAGGGGAGGTATGACTTAGATCCCAGCACCCAGGAAACAGAGGCAGGTGGATCTCTGTGAATCTGAGGCCAGCCTGTTTTACACAGTGAGTTTCAGGACAGCCAGAAGGTGAGGGATGGGAGGTAGGATGGATGACACAACAAAAATAAGTAAATAAATTTAAAATAAACCTTCTATTCTTATCACTTAGAGAGAGAGAGAGAGAGAGAGAGAGAGAGAGAGAGAGTAAAGAAATTGGAGGCTGGAGCCTTGGGACTCTCACTGGGTCTGGAAGGGCACAGCGGTCCACTCACTCCTGTGGCAGAGTCAGGCGAATTTTTGTGACTTCATGTGAGGTCAGCATGGTCTACATAGCAAGTTCAAGTTCCAGACCAGCAAGGGCTGCATAGTGAGACTCAGAGGCAGGACGGAGGGCTGGAGCCCGAGGACTCCTTGGCAGCTAGGACACAGTGAATCCGAAAAGAGCTGAAAGTTGGAGCCTGAGCCTTGGGCATTGAGGTTCCCTTGGAGAGTGAGGGCCACCATATTCGGTTTTGATTTTTAACAGACTGCTGCAGATATCCGGGTAGTGGGAGAGTGGGGGGGGGGGGCGGCATAGCATGTACACATTCTGGTTCCATCCCCAGCACCACAAAAACCAAACAAACAGACCCTGCAGGTCGATGTCAGTACAGGAAGGCCTCCTTCTAGAGGATAGCCATGAACTTCTGGAAGTCCTTCTCCACCTACACGCACCACGCCCACTTTACGCCTTGTTGCACGGTCCTACCATGGGTTTCCCGCTGGTAGACAAGCACTCTACCGCGGGAACAACTGCCCCAATCCCTCCCGAAACACTTTGATGGCAGAATTTTTTTCTGAATCTGCCTTTTCTTTCCAGTTGGAACCAGTACAAACTTTGTTTGTTTGTTTAGTGGAAAAATACAAACGCCTCTGGGACAGCAACAAAGACGAAGCTAGGAGAGTTGCTATTTTGACCCCCTCCGTCCCTCTTTTTGTCTCCTGTTTTGGCCATGCTGGAGACTGAACCCAGGGCCTCCCACAGGCAAGGAAAGCTTTTCACTCCGAGGTCTTTTTTATTCCTTCCCAATCTTTCCCAGAACTCCTGCCCTATCTCTGTGTGACACTCTTCCGCCCCCTGCTGCCCCTTCTCTGCACAGCAGTGGCCATGCCAAAGACCGGAATGACCGAGAAACAACTTTCTTTCTTTTTTTTTTTTTTTTTTTTTTTTTGGTTTTTCGAGACAGGGTTTCTCTGTAGCCCTGGCTGTCCTGGTACTCACTCTGTAGATCAGGCTGGCCTCGAACTCAGAAATCCGCCTGCCTCTGCCTCCCGAGTGCTGGTATTAAAGGCGTGCGCCACCATGCCCGGCGAGAAACAAATTTCTATACGACTTGAGAGATGGGAAGCTGGAGTCTCAGAGTGTGGGTGTTGAAGAAGAGGGTAGGTAGGCGCTCAGCTTCCAGAAAGTAGTGGTGTGTGTGTGTGTGTGTGTGTGTCCGTTGTTCCTGCTTCTCTGCTTCTGGGGCTCAGCCTAAGACGCCACATCCTCAGGAAAATCTCTTGCCTTCCTGGCTATGTCGTAGCCGTGTCGACTCTGTGCACTTTCGCACACATACATCTTCCAGTTATCCTTCTATCTGTTGCCCTTTGAAGCAAACCCGCCTTTCCTGTGGCTCCATGAGCATCCAAAGGAAGAACGGCTGTTTTGCTCTTCAATACATCTCACCGCTTGCCTCACTGTCTGGTCCACTACCAGAGCACAGCAAATATTTGTTGAATAAATGAAATCAGTTGCATCCAAAGTTCTTTTTTTATTTTTAAAGACAGGGTTTCATGTAGCCTGGGCTGGTCTCAAACATGTTATGTAGCCAAGGATAATCTTGAAGTCCCGATTCTCCCAACTTCACCTCTCCTGGCTTTAAAGATGTGTACCACCTTGTCTGCTTCTCAGAAGGGGCTAGTGGGAGGTGCGGGTATCGTTGCTAGGTCTCTGGGGGCAGCTGTGAGTCCAGATGTCCTGGCTTCTGCTCAGGGCCTGGTCTATGTCCAGTCTCTGTCCTTGTACCCAAAAGTCACTCAGGCAGAAGGAAGCAGAAGAACTCTCTCCTAGAGGAGGAAGATGGTGCAGACCGTCAGGATGGCTCAGACCCCGTAGCTCCCACCCCACAGTCTGAATTTCCGCAATAATTTCCTCACCCTTTTAAAGATTTCTTTTTTTAGACTGAGTTTTGCTATGTAGCCCAGGCTAGCCTTGCACATGCACTCTTCCTGCCTGAGCCTCCCCAGTGTTTGTTGATTGTGTGTGTGTGTGTGCACGCGCACACACACACACAAGCCTGCCCCCTTTCTATTCCACTTTTATTTTCTAGTTATAAAACCACAGGCCTCAGGCACTCAGTGCTTGAGCAACACCCCACAAGTCACCCCTCTCTTTCCTCCCAGTGATCTCGTTCCCCTCAGAATACCTTCTCTCTTCTTCAGCTAACATACTTCTAAGGCCTTCTCTTACCTGGTAAAGCCCCAAGGGAGAGATGGCCCTGAGGGTGGGACCAGAGTCTCCAGAGGGAGGCAGGTCTCAAAAGAGACATAGAAAGGACTTCCATCTTTGGTCCTTGGCTCAAGACCACTTTGACTCTATCCAGCGTCAGCTGAAGAGGGAGTCCCACGTCCAAGGGTAAAACTACCTTAGGTTCTGCCTCGGAAGACAGAACCACGCTCTGCAATGGGTGGGACAGAGATGGGCATTAAGACAGGAAAGAACGAGCCGCCTTGCAGTCCCACTAGCTACTGTGATTTTGCCTCTGATCTATATTCCCATGCAGTTTCCTGGTTTGACCTTCTGTGAAAAATCTCCAGACCGAAATAAACATGCATTCTAGGTAAAAGCTGTTTGCATTCTGTGGACAATGACAAGATATGTCCCAGGATTTCCCCTTAAGCCTTTCTACTCCTCAAAGCCCCCCTTGCCTCATTTTCCCATAATCCACTAAATACAGCCAGCATCCGACCCTGTCCCTTTACTTGGTTTTGGAGGTGAATGTTAAGCCAAGAAGAATTTGTTCCTGTTCCAAGAGCAAGGAGTTGTCCTGAGCCATCCACCAGCTTAAATCCTAGCTCCAGAGAAAAGGTCCAGGGGTCTGCATGAGGCTGGGGAATGTCTAGAGAGAGAGAGAGAGGGAGAGAGAGAGAGAGGGAGAGAGAGAGAGAGAGAGAGAATCCTTCTTAGGCCTTAAGACGGGTTTTATGGAGAGATGAGCACAGTGTTAAAGAGAGACAGCAGAAGGCAGAGCTGGCCATAGAGGAGAAAGAGACTTTTAAAAGTCCACCTTGGAGACTGAATTCTGCGTGGGTCCCTGGAGGGAAGAACAGTCCAGGTTGCAGGTCCACATCACAGTTTCCCAGGCTAGTGCGGGGAGAGGCTGAGAGCTGGGCCTGGTGGCCCAGCCAGATATCTCGCCGAATACAGCCGTCCAGGGCAGGCACGAGCTGAAGGGGGTGGGAGTGGAAGGAAAGGAAATTATTGGGAGGTGGAATTAGGGCATCTGAGCCCCAAAAACTATAGCAAATTTCCTCTGAAATATAAGTGTTTAGCTCTTCCCCATGTAGCTTTTGCTGGATGGACCTCCCTCTCCCTAAAACCTGAACTGAGATTTCCACAGCTTAGCCCTGGGATATAGTTACCGGAAACCGAAGTTTGGAAGTAGGGAGGAGGAGCCCCCCTAGTGCAATCCTCATGCTGCGCTGGGAGTGGTCAGCCAGGGATGCAGAGATTTGTCTCAGGCATAGCATCTCCTTCCCATCCACCCACAGCAGCAGTGAATCCCCGTTCATCTTCAGCTCCACCTACAGGAGGTGGTCAGAAGCAGAGTGAGAGGGTCCTGACCCTGTCTCCGGGCAGCCGAGTACAGCTGAAAGAAGATGCTCTGGAACATGGGTGCTTGGCTCACTCAGACTGTGTCACTGACATACTGACTCAGCCTTGGGATTCCCATCTGATGAAACTAGGACAAGAATAGCCACTTCCCAGGGATTGTGTGTCGCCGAGACAGACGACCAGGCTGAAGGGACACTCCTGCTCTCCCCCAGATGACATCAAGGTGACCCCTCCCCACGAAGGCAGAGTTCTCTTACCGGGTGCCATCTCCCATCGTCCAGCCGAGGACCAAAGCCTACTGTGAGCCGAGCCCAGGCATTGTGTAGCTGGATTTCAAGCTGGCCAGCTCGCAGTCCCAGCAGGAACCAGTCATCTTCAGTGTTGGTGTCCCCATAAAAAATCACTCCCTCTGGATCCCAGGTTCGAAACTCAAAGGAGGAATGGGGTCTGGAAAGACACAGAAAGGAAGACTGGATATGGGGTGTGGGGGGCTTCCAGTGTTGGGGGAAGAGGAATTCAGGGAGAAAACGGATAGGTGAAGGGAGAGAGCAGGTGGGGTGGGAACAGGAGGTCAGAGGACTGGATTAAGAGGCCCAGTGGCTCCCATACTTGCTGATTTTGGTGAGGTCAATGGTCATAACCATGACAGGCTCTTGTCCTGGGCCATTGCTGAGGTACTTAGCAGGAGGGTCCTGGGCACTCTGTCAGGAAAAAAAAAAAAAAAAAGCTGACCAAAGACATTTCAGAGACAGAAAGGTACAGTTCCAGGGTCAGAGGAGGAGAGAAAGGGGAAGGGGAAAGGCAGGGCTAAGATGAAGCTCATTTAAGCACACAGAAGCTGAGAATTCTATCTCCTTCTTGCACCTGGATAGGGTCAATGTGTCTCAGGGCCCGTCCCTGGTGGGTGGGAGGCGGCATCAGTAGTAGCAACAGCAGAAGCAGTCGCCAATGCAAGGCCACAGAGTCTCTCTTCTCCATAGTTAGCAGCTATCCACCCAGTGGCTCAGACTATCTGAAAACCAGTGGGGGTAGGTAACCTGGCGCACATGGGTGGTGGAGGGTTAAAGGTTGCTCTGGGGGAAGAAGGGGGGCAGGAGATAGGGACACTGACCCTGACCGTGCGGCCCCTCTGAAGGCAAATGAGGTGAGGGACAGAGTCCCTCCACTAGTATCCCCTGCAGCCAAGAGATCTATAAAGAACATTTCTTCTCTTCTCCCTCACTGTTATCTAGTGAGGCTCCTCCAAGCCGTCCTCCCACAGAGGGGGGCTGCCTAGGTACACTTGAGATCTGGAAACAGTTCTCCCTGTTTAACTAGCATCCTGTCAAGGCTAATGCTGAGGTGTGGAATCCAGATATCTTGCTGACTGACCTAGGGAGACACACGGTCACCCTTGTGCTTCAGTGACCTTGTCCGTTAAAAGAGGAACATAATCCTTCTTCTATGGGGCTGCTGGGAATGAGGATTGAAACAATGTCGGCAGAATGCCCAGGATCCTAGATGAATGCCTCCCTTGGTTTCCCCAGACCTATGAGGTTGCTCTCACAAGAAAGTACTGTCTCTCTGGGTGTTTCATGGCTACTAAGAAGAAATCTGCCTATAACCCAAGCACTGGGGAGACTGAGACAGGAAAATCATGAGCTCAAGGCTAATCTGGACCACACAGAAAGACTATTCTAAAAAGTGGTGGGAGTGGAGATGGCCCAGTGTAGACCACCCGCTCCACACAGTAGACGAAGGGAAATGTCTCCTGAGAATTGTTTCTGACCACCACATACACATGTTCGCACACATGTACAAAGGCACATTACACACATGCATACACACACACACACATTTGTGGTTTTTTTTTTTCTTTTTTTTAAGGAAGGGTAAAAATAATGAAAAAGGAACAACTATTTCTAGCTGGGCATGGTTGTACACTGGTTTAATCCCATCACTTGGGAGGCAGAGGCAGGTGGATCTCTGTGAGTCAGCCTCGTCCATATTAGGAGTTCCAGGCCAGCAATAATTCATTTTAAACTGTGTGTCTACGTCTACGGGATGAGGCCAGAAGAGAGGCTGGTTCCTCTGGAGCTGGAGTTTGTGAGCTTCGTTTGTGAGCCTCTCGGTCTGTGTGCTAAGAACCAAAGTCACTTTCATTCTCCTTTACTCTCAGCACTTGAGGCAGAGAGAGCTCGGTGGGTTAGAGGCCGGCCAGCGCTACGTAGTCATTTCTAGGCAAATGAAGACTACATAGCCTCAAAAAAAAAAAACAAAAAAACAAAAAAAAAAAAAATGGTGAGACGGCTCAGTGGCAAAGGACACAGGCTGCTCTTACAGAGGACTTGGGGTTCAGTTCACATTATTCCTGTGATCGCTTATAACTCTAGTTCCAAGGAATCCAGCACCTTTTTTTTTTTTTTTTTTTTTTTGGCCTCTGTAGGTACCAGGTATGTAAGTGGTTCACAGATACATATGCAAACACCCATGCACATAAAATAAAATTTAAAAAGTTATAATTATATATTTAAAAAGGAAGTTATGCTGGGCATAGTGGCACTGGCATTTAATCCCAGCACTTAGGAGGCAGAAGCAGACACATCTCTGTGAGTTTGAGGTCAGCCTGGTCTATATAGGACAACCAAAGATACATAGTAAGACCCTGCCTTGAAAAAAAAAAGTTATAAAAGGAATCTAACACCCAACTCAGGTTGTCTGGAAGAGCAATGATTGCTTTCTTCTTTTATTTATTTATTTATTTATTTATTTATTTATTTATTTATTATATGTAAGTACACTGTAGCTGTCTTCAGACACTCCAGAAGAGGGCATCAGATCTTGTTACAGATGGCTGTGAGCCACCATGTGGTTGCTGGGATTTGAACTCTGGACCTTCGGAAGAACAGTTGAGTGCTCTTACCCACTGAGCCATCTCACCAGCCCCTGACTGCTTTCTTCTAACCACTGAACCATTTCTTAAGCCTAGAAATACACACATTAAAAAAAAAAAAAAGCATGGAGCTGGAGAGAGGGCTCAGTGGTTAAGAGCACTAGCTGCTCTTGCAGAGAACCCAGGTTCAATTCTCAGCTCACAACTGTCTATAACTCCACTTCCTGGGGACCCAACACCCACACACAGACAGATATGCAGGCAAAACACCAATACATATGTAAGATAGATAGATAGATGGATGGATGGATGGATGGATAGGTAGGTAGGTAGGTAGATAGATAGATAGATAGATAGATAGATAGATAGATAGATAGATAGATAGATAAAAATATAAAAGGCAGTTGGAGAGATGATTTAGAGAGGTGGCTCAGTAGTTGAGAGTGCTGGCTGCTCTTGCAGAGGACTTGGGATCAATTTCCGGAACCCACATAGCAACCCACAAGTACAGTTCTAGGGAATGGACATCCTCTCCTATCCCCTGAGGGATCCTGAGACAAACGTGGTGGACATATATACAGTGCAGGCACAAACACTCCATACCCACACACACAAAAACAAACAAACAAACAAACAAAAACAGATGTAGCGGGGTAGAGGTGGGGGGAGGGAATGTAATCAAAGCTACTGAGGCTCAGATCCAGAGTTCAAGACTTGGTTGGGGAAAGAACTCCAGAGTAGAGAGCTTGCTGTGCAAACAGGAAGCTGTAAGTTTGGATGGCCCACACCTACAATCCACCTGGACTGAGTGGCACACACCTTTGACCCTAGCGCTGGGGAAGATGGAGCAGTAGAGGGTACAGAGGCCAGCCTGCCTAGCAGGATTGACTGCTGAGCTCCAGGCTTCTTGGTGGAAGGCCTCTCTCTCTCTTTCTCTCTCTCTCTCTCTCTCTCTCTCTCTCTCTTTCTCAGAGTAACTGAAGAAGAGATTCAACCTAGACTTCTTGCTCCCCGAGAATTCGCATGCACCAGCAAGCACAACTGCACAGACAGCACACTCACTCACTGAAAATAAAATAAGAACTCAAGGCTGAGTGGGCGTGGTGCTCACACCGACAACCCAAACACTTGACACTGGAGAAGTTGTAAGAGATAAGAGGCTGCTTTGAGTTTGAGGAGAGCCTCAGCTGTATCATGAGTTTCAGGCCAGCATGGGTGTTAGAGTGAGACTCTTTGTCTCAAAAAAACAAAAACAAAAACAAAGCAAAAAAAGAGGTGGACACGGTGGCACAAGATTGTAGCCCCAGTTGCTACTGGAGAACAAAGGGGTATTGAGCCCAGAACATCAAAGGTTTGAGGCTAAGTCAGATATAGTGATATACATAATCCCAGCACTGGGGAGGTAGAGGCAGGAAAATCAGTAGTTCTAGATCATCCTTGGCTACACAGCAAATTTGAGCCTAGCCTGGGCTACATATCCAGGAAAATCTTCCACTCCCTGAAAACCCTATCAGGCCTGGCTTGGTGGCGCACGCCTTTAATCCTAGCACTTGGGAGGCAGAGGCAGGTGGATTTCTGAGTTCGAGGCCAGCCTCTCAAAAACAAAAAACAAACAAACAAAAAAACCACAAAACAACAACAACAACAACAAACCCTATCAGATATAAAGGAGAAAAAAGAATAAGGGACCTGCTGTTACTGTTAATTACAGGGATTTGTTAACAGAACCTAATGAGGAAACGTCAAAACACAACTGTCCCTTTGAGGACACCATTATGAGCCACAAAACAGCTATAGGAATCAAGTGTAGGGCTTTTTTCAGCATGTCCTGAGTACTGGATTTAATGCCTAGAACCAAAGAAGGGAAGGAGGAAAAGCTGCCAGAGGCATAGCACAGGGCTTCCACTACCAAAGACAGCTACAGGAACCGGTCGGGGGTCTTGGGCTCCCTCAGGGTCGGGGATGCCCCAGTGATTAGACGGCTAAGAGTGAAAACTAAAGCAGCTAACTGGAGTGTACTCTAACTAAAGCAGGGTAGGGGAGGACTTTTAAGCTTGAGGTATGTACGACACAGACTGGATAGCCAAGGCTACACAGAGAAACCCTGTCTCGAAAAACCAAAATAAATAAATAAAATACAAAATACAAAAAATAAACAAACAAACAGGAAGCTTAAGTAGTCCGGCGCAGAGTCCAGTCACTGGACAGCGAGGCGAGGCGGGACCAGGGGGTGGGGGTGGGGAAATGGTCGTAAGCAGCAAGCTGATTGGCTGCAGGGAGGCCCGGAGGGGGCTCAGAATTTAAGGCCTTTTCTGGCAGAAGAGACCACCAGGCCGGCTAATCCTCCCAGCTGAGACCGGTTGGTGCCAGAATCTTGTCTAGAAGCTTCTAGCATTTCTTCTGCCCCTCGCTCCCAGCACTTTGAGACCTGAGCTTTGAGACCAGACCTCCGCGGTTCTGCAAACGTGGGAGTTGTCTGTGATCTTTGATTTTTGACAGTGAGGCTCGGAATGGCTTCCACGCGAATCCGAGAGGCCAGGGAGAGCGATTGTGGAGACATTATGAGGATGATCCGGGTAAAGACTGCGGTTTGGAAAAACAGTGCGGGGTGGGGGTGGGGGGCTGGGAGCAGTTTGGCTGGAGTTGGGGAGTCAGAAATGAGGGTGCACCTTTGGACCCTGTTCTCAGAGATCAGGACCTTCCTGCCTTAATGTTGTTTTGGTACCCCTGTTATAGGAACTGGCAGAGTTCGAGAAACTGTCCCATCAGGTGAAGATCAGTGAAGAAGGTGGGTGAGGCTGTGCACCTGGGTCCTGATTGAGATGGGGGGCGGGTGATGGGGTGGAAGGATGGAGTCCTAAGATCGTAACTACTGGACTGGGCTTTACTCCAAGTTCCGGTTTTTCCCGGCCCATCTCTGCCTTTTTTGTCATACCTCCAATCTTTATAGCTCTGCGAGCAGATGGCTTTGGAGAGAACCCTTTCTTTCACTGTTTGGTGGCAGAGATTATCCCAGCACCTGGGGAGTCACAAGGTAAGGAAGCCTGCAGTTATCCTCCGTGTTTTTCCTCCCAAAAGCCTCACTCTTCTCTCTCATTTTCAGGGTCCCTTGTGGTGGGCTATGGGCTGTACTACTTCATCTATAGCACATGGACCGGACGAAACGTTTATCTGGAAGACATCTATGTGATGCCGCAATATCGGGGTACTGGCTGGGGCTAAGGATGGACAGAATGCCCACAGACCCAATGAACAGTCCTCAGACCTATCCCATTACCCCAACCTCAGATTATAGTTTCCTTTGATACCCTTTCAACTCAAATAATAGTCCTTCCTGTCCCTTTCTCCACTATAGGTCAAGGGATTGGTACCAAAATAATCAAAAAGGTGGCTGAGGTGAGCAAAGGGGTGGGGCTTACAAACTAGTTACCGCCCCCAAACGAAAGCCAGCCAGTCAGCCAAACCATCAATCAATCAATCAATCAATCAGTCACGTAAGTGGGAGTGTCGAGGTTGAATGAGGGGGATGAGAAAGATTTTTCTTTTTATTGTTTGTTGTTCAAGACAGGGTTTCTCTGTGTAGTCCTGATTGTCCTAGAACTTGCTCTGTAGACCAGGCTGGCCTCCAACTCAGAGGTCTGCCTGCCTCTGCAGGAATTAAAGGTGCTGGGATTAAAGGTGTGTGCCAGCCATTAGTTTTTGAGCCCTGTGCAGTAAGCGTATGTCTTCTACAGGTTGCCCTGAATAAGGGTTGCTCCCAGTTCCGCCTGGCAGTTCTGGATTGGAACAAGAAGGCCGTGAACTTGTACAAATTTCTAGGGGCTCAAGATCTGACTGAATCGGAAGGCTGGCTCTCCTTTCGATTTGAAGGCGAGGCAATGAGGGAGTTGGCAGGACGCTGACTTACGCCCTCTCTCTCCTGCCTCTTCTTTGGGATCACCATATCAAGTTTTCCTAAGACCATAACCATAGGCACTGACCCAGACAGACGCTCGCTCACCCAGAGGCCTCCCAGGGTGCAGACTCCTGAAGTACAGAAAGAGTGGAAGAGGGAGAAGCCTTATTAGGAACCACAAATAAAATACTTGCTTTGCCCTCATGGGTAGAGGATGTGATGCTGCAGCCATTTTGAAGCCCTTCTATTTGAACATTGTTCTGATGAGGGCTGGGACAGCCAAAGAGGCAGGGGTCATGGAGGCCTCAAGGACTCTGGGCACCCTAGTCTTGCCTCTAGCCTGTTAGAAAAAAAAAAAAAAAAAAAAAAAGAACAAGAGGGAATAAGCAATGGTATATCAAGCTTGTCATTCATCTTTGGAACCCAAAGATATTTTAGGACTAATGCGATAAAGGCCGCAGACTGTGCGCTGCCGTCAGCATTTCAAGGGACACTGGGAAGGAGCAATTGCCTCCCCTTGACTAATCAACCTCTACTAGGTAGGTATGATGCATGGTACTGGGGAGCCGGGAGTATAAAAACCTCCAGCTCAGGGGTTTGGGGGCCCACCAGGGAAAGTGAGACTTGTTTCATTAAAAAAAAAAATTAAAAAAAAACAAAACAAATCTTTAAAACACTGGGAATGAAGCTCAGGACCTCTGGAGGAGCAGTCTGCTTTTAACCACTGAGCCATCTTTCCAGTTCCCTCTTTCTTTCTTTTTTTTTGTTTGTTTGTTTGGTTGGTTGGTTTTGTTTGTTTGTTTGTTTTTTGGTTTTTTCGAGACAGGGTTTCTCTGTGTAGCCCTGACTGTTCTGGAACTCACTCTGAGGACCAGGCTGGCCTGGAACTCAGAAATCCGCCTGCTAGGCTGGTGAGATGGCTCAGTGGGTAAGAGCACCTGACTGCTCTTCCAAAGGTCCAGAGTTCAAATCCCAGCAACCACATGGTGGCTCACAACCATCCATAACAAGATCTGACTCCCTCTTCTGGTGTGTCTGAAGACAGCTACAGTGTACTTACATAAAATAATAAATAAATCTTTTAAAAAAAAATCCGCCTGCCTCTGCCTCCCAAGTGCTGGGATTAAAGGTGTGTACCACCACTGCCCAGCCCTTTTTTTTTTTTTTAGACAGGATCTATCTACACTATGTAGCTCTGGCTGGTCTGGAACTCCTTATGTAGACCACCAGACTGGCTTAGAACTCACAGATTTACCTCTTCTGCCTTGAGAGTGTGGGATTAAAAGTGTGTGCCATCACTACAGTCCTCTTTTGTCTTGTTGTTTTGAAGCCCACCCTGACCTCCCACTCCTGGTGTGTAGCCAAGAACAACCTTGGCCTTTCCATGCTCTGCAGGAGATAGCAGGTGTTCCCACCTTGCCCATTTCATGGAGGTGTTAGGGATGGGACAGAGGACATTCAACCTAACAACTGAGATACGCGTCCCCAGCCCTTGTTTCCTTTTTTTTTTTTTTTGGTTTTTCGAGACAGGGTTTCTCTGTGTACCCCTGGCTGTCCTGGAACTCACTCTGTAGACCAGGCTGGCCTTGAACTCAGAAATCTGCCTGCCTCTGCCTCCCAAGTGCTGGAGTTAAAGGCATGCACCACCACCCCTGGTTCCTTGTTTCCTTTTTATTTTTAAAAATTTTTAAAAAGATTTATTTATTATTATATCTAAGTACACTGTAGCTGTCTTCAGATGCACCAGAAGAGGGTGTCAGATCTCATTACGGATGGTTGTGAGCCACCATGTGTTTGCTGGAATTTGAACTCAGGACCTTCAGAAGAGCAGTCGGTGCTCTTAACCACTGAGCCATCTCTCCAGCCCCCTATTTTTTAAATTCTAAAAATAATTTATTTTGCTTTTATGTGCATTGGTATTTTACCTGCATGTATGTCTGTGTGAGGGTGTCAGATCTTGGAGGTAGAGATGGTTGTGAGCTGCAATGTGGGTGCTAGGAATTGAACTTTGATCCTCTGGAAGAGCAGTTAGTGCTCTTAACTGCTGAGCCATCTCTCCAGCCCTCTTTTTATTTTATTTTATTTTATTTTATTTTATTTTATTTTATTTATTTTTTAACATCCATCCATTTTGTGTGTTGAGACACAAGGATGCCATGGCTAGTTCTACTGGTGCATAGGCACTGCATGCTCATGGTGCACAGACATACACACTAGCAAAACACCCAGACACATAGTAAAGAATACATTCATTTGTTGTTTTATGTGAGTACACTGTTGCTGTTTTTAGACACACTAGAAGAGGGCATCAGATACCATTACAGATGGGGGTGGGTAGGTGGGGGAAGAGAAAAAAGAGGAAGAAAAAAGAAAGGACAATGCGGGCTGGTGAGATGGCTCAGTGGGTAAGAGCACCCGACTACTCTTCCGAAGGTCCAGAGTTCAAATCCCAGCAACCACATGGTGGCTCATAACCATCCCTAACGAAATCTGACTCCCTCTTCTGGAGTGTCTGAAGACAGCTACAGTGTACTTACATATAATCAATAAATAAATCTTTAAAAAAAAAAAAAAGGACAATGCACTGAGGGGCTAGAAAGATGGCTCAAAGGTCTTGAGTTCAATTCCCAGTACCCACATGTCAGCTCAGTAGTGTATATCATGGGATTTGATGCTCCTTTCTGGTGTGTAGGCATGAATGCAGACAAAGGGTTATATTCATAAAATACACAATAAATAAATCCTCATCAAAAACAAACAAAGCAAAAACTGTTGGGGCTAGGAAGAGCACCTGCCTAGTCATTGGTAAGCCCTGGGTTTGATTTCAATGTAAAGGGCTGGGAAATGGCTCAGTGGCTAAAAGCAGTTTGTGCTTCTCTAGGGGATCAGGTTTTGATTCCCTACATCTACCTGGCCACAGGACCACACATGGTATACATGCATATATTCAGGCAAAACACCCATTAAGTTAAACAAATACATTAAAAATAATTTAAGCAGCCGGGCAGTGGTGGCACATGCCTTTAATCCCAGCGCTTGGGAGGTAGCGGCAGGTGGATTTCTGAGTTTGAGGTCAGCCTGGTCTACAGAGTGAGTTCCAGGACAGCCAGGGCTACACAGAGAAACCCTGTCTCCAAACAAACAAACAACCCCAAAACACATGTTTACATTTTTGAAAGACCATTAAATCATACCTTCTCAATTCCAGAATTTTGTAGCAGATAGACTCCTCTGGATTCAATACTCAATATTTATTTTATAAATATTTATTTACTTAATGTATAAGTGCTCCTTCTGCATGGACCCCGTCAGACCCCATTACAGATGCTGTGGGAGAGCAGTCAGGGCTCTTAACCACCGAGCCATCTCTCCAGCCCTTTCTGATTAATTTTAAAAATACAACTCAGCCAAGAGAACATTCACTTCTGGCTCTATTAAACAAGAGGCAAATCCAGTTTTTCTGTACTTTTAATCACCTTCATCAACAGAATACTGTTGTGACCTTAACAATTATAGAAGGGAGCCCAGCAGTGGTGGTGCATACCTTTAATCCCAACACTTGGGAGGCAAAGGCAGGTGGATCGGTTTTTTTTTTTTTAAAGATTAATTTATTTATTATATGTAAATACACTGTAGCTGTCTTCGGAGGGCGTCAGATCTCATTATGGATGGTTGCTCGCTTCCGCCCTGTTTGCTCTGGCCCAGAGATTTATTTATTTATTATATATACGTATATACGTGTATATATATAGCTGTCTTCAGAGAATCCAGAAGAGGGCGTCAGATCTCATTATAGATGGTTGTGAGCCACCATGTGGTTGCTGGGATTTGAACTCAGGACCTCTGGAAGAGCAGACAGTGCACTTAACCTCTGAGCCATCTCTCCAGCCCAAGGTGCATCTTTGAGTTCGAGGCCAGCCTGGTCTACAGAGTGAGTTCCAGGACAGAGAGAAACCCTGTTTGGAAAAACTAAGAAAAAAAAAAACAAGACAAAACAAAACAAAACGTAATTATAGGAGGGCCTAAGAAGATGGTTCAAGGACTGGAGAGATGGCTCAGCGGTTAAAAGAGCACTGACTGCTTTTCCAGAGGTCCTGAGTTCAATTCCCAGCCACCACATGGTGGCTCACCACCACCTGCAATGGGATCCAATGCCCTCTTCTGGCATGTCTAAGAGACAGTGTACTCATATATAAACAAACAAACAAACAAATAGTAGAAGAAGGAGGAGGAGGAGGAGGAGGTTCAATCAGTAAATCCTTGCCTGGGAAGTATGAGGACCTACATTTGAACCTTTATCACTTACATAAGAGACTGGTACTGCAGTGTGCACGGGAATCTCAGTGCTGGGGAGGAAGAGACAGGAGTGGGTGAGATCCGGGTTCACTGAGAGGCCCTATCTCAAAAAAACCATGGTAGTACCAAGGGTGGTCAAGCAGGCCTCTGATTCAGGCACTCCAGAAGTAGAGGCCAGTGGATCTCTGTGAGTTCCAGGATAGCTAGGGCTATGTAGAGAGACCATGACTCAAAAAGAAGAGAAAACAAAACCAACCAAATACATAAATAAGATGGTGCGGCTCTGAGATGATTCTGTCTGAGGGTCTGAACTACATCTCCAGAATCTCGCTAGTCGTGCGATGGTGCGTGTGCCCTCAACAAATGAATATAACAAAACTTAAAAAGAAATGAAAATTGGTTGAGGGGGCCCTTGACCTCTAACCTCTGACCTCTAACCTCTGTTCCCTTGCAAGTACATGAATGGCCACATCCTTACATGCATGCACAGCTAACATTAATGGGAAATCATCGAACCCAACTGTTCTTGCACCATCTGCCTGTAGAGGGCGCACATCCCACAGGTTGTGGGCTCAGTGTCCACAATTGCCCATTTCATTGAGTTCAGCTGCCAGAGTCAAGTCCCAGGTTGTTCTAGCAATGCCTCTGACCAGCCAGTTATAAATCAGGTTAGCACAGCCGCTCTTCGGATCCAATGAATCTGCTAGGATGGCCCACACAATTAGCAAACAAGGTTACAGTTTATTATTAAAGATGTTACTGCCCAGGTTACAGATAAAGATGTATTTTGGGTAAGGAATAGGAGCACTAAGTTGGGGCGTCCTTGCCCCATATTCAGCTTTCTGGAAGTTCTCAAGCCTGTTTTAAATTTTTGTTTTAATTAGCATATTAAATACATGTGCCCATAATATACCTGTCCACAGCCTTCACCCATTTCTTTCCCCCACTGGTGCTCTTCTCAGAGTCTTGCTTTCATTTTCGTGCCCTATATATGAGCATATATGTATATATGCTGTTGAATCTCGATTCTCTGAGGAAATTAATTCAGTGTTATATTTCAGTCCATTACCTTCTTCCTCTTCCCTAATAACCTGCTTCCACTTTCATTATGTGTATACATACATATTTAAACACAAGTTCTGTGAGAGAAAATATGTAATGTTTGTCTTTCCATGATCGAACCTAGGGTCTTACATCTGCCATGGCATGTGTACTACTACTTAGCTAGACACACACACCTCTTTTAGTTTTGAGTTAGGGTCTCATTAAGTTGCACAGACTGGCCTCGATTCTACTCTATAATTCAGAATCCAAAGAGTTGTTTTCCCACACATATACATCAGGTACACATTACATGCACACTAATAACAACAACAACAATAATAAATATAGGCAATCTGCCCTCTGACAGAGCATATTATTTCTACTTATTTAGTATGTTTGTAGTCTTGTTACGTCTCTCAGGCTGGCTTGAAACTTGCAATTCTTTTTCCTCTGACTCTCAAATGTTAGAATTACAGAAGACAACTACTGTGCTTAATAGGACATTTTCTTTTCTTTTTCTTTCTTTTTTTTGGGGGGGGTTTTTCGAGACAGGGTTTCTCTATATAGTCCTGGCTGTCTTGGAACTCACTTTGTAGACCAGTCTGGCCTCGAACTCAGAAATCCACCTGCCTCTGCCTCCCGAGTGCTGGGATCAAAGGCGTGCGCCATCACATCCGGCCCGTGTTTTGCAAGACAGGGTTTTTCTAGTTAGTCCTGGATGTCCTGGAACTCACTTTGTAGACTAGGCTATCCTCAAACCTGCCTCTGCCTCCCAACTGCTGGGCCCAAAGTCGTGCAACCACCACTACCTGGCTTAATAGGACATATTAAAAAACACACATTTATTTTTGTAAGTGTGTAGAGTTCATTTTGCCCCTGCACAGAACATTGTGGATGTTATGCCAACTCCTAATAGTTAGGCTTTTTGTTGTTGTTGTTGTTGTTACGGTTTATTTATTTAATGTGAGTGCTCTATCTGCATGTACACCTGTAGGCCAGAAGAGGGCACCAGATCACACTATAGATGGTTATGAGCTACCATGTAGTTGTCAGAAATTGAACTCAGGACCTCTGGAAATACAGGAATTACCTCTTAACTGCTAAGCAATCCAACCCTGGCTTTTTTCTCTTTAATTTTATGCACATGAGTGTTTTACCTGCATGTAGGTATGTGCAGCACATGTGTGCTGGATGCCCACAGAGGCCAGAAGGGATGTGATGTCTCCTAGAACTGAATTCTAGATGGTTACCTTTGACTATTTTGTATTTATTTTCTGTGGCCACATATACATGATCGTGGACCAGAGAGAAATGTGTGGGAATTACCTTTTAACTTTCCACCATATGGGGCCTAGAGATTGAACTCAGGTTGTCAGCCTTGACGGTGACTACCTCTGGCTACTGAGACATCTCCCAGGTTTTAAAAACAATTCTTTTGTTGTTGTTTTTGAGCCACTATCACTATGTATCCATGGCTGTTCTGAAGCTCACAAGTAGACCAGCATGGTCGTAAACTCACAAAGGTCCACCAGCCTCTGCCTACTGCTAATGAAAGATCTTAACAGAAATATTTTTTATTATTTATTTAGGCAGAGTCTTTCTATATAGTCCTGGTTGTCTTGTAACTCACTGTGTAGACCAAGCTGAAACTCAGCAGAGATCTGCCTGTCTCTGCCTCTCAAGTGCTGGGATCAAAAGCATGTGCCACCATGCCAGGAAACTTTAAAAATAATTTAAACAGCATTACGTGTCAGGCCTGTGGTATCTGACTTTAATCCTAGTACTGGGAAGGCAGAGCAGGTGAGGGGTCTTTGTGAGTTTGTGGCCAGCTTGGCCTACATATTGAGTTCCAGGCCAGCCAGAGTTTTCTTTTTTTTTCCTTTTTTTTCCTCCACAATCCACGAAGGCTTTTTATTTATGCTTTACATTTAAAAAAATAACCCCAGGATTTTTCCCTCCTGTACGTTTTCGTCTCCCTTCTCCATGGTCCATGATGCCAGCCGAGGTTGTCAGCACAATGAAACCAAATTGCTGCGATGGGAGCAGATCGTTCTGCAATTTATTTCTCAAGGTCTTTGAATCGAACATCAAATCTAGGGCTTATAACTCCACGCTTGTTCAACCTTCCTGTGAGGTTCACAACGATCTTCCCAGCTCTGTGATCATCAATGACCTCGAATTCACTAGTGTAGCCGTGCTTCACCATCGAAGAACCGAACAATGACTTTACAACACAGCCTGATGAGGACCTGGTGTTTGCCTCTCTTCTCAGTGTTGTGGAAGCTCTTGAAAGCCTCTGCCAGAACATTCATTCGCACCATGGTGGCGGCAAGGGAATATGGCAGAAAGGGCCAGAGTTTTCAAAACACCTCAAGACACAAAATAAAACCTCGGGTCTGGGTCTTTTTTTTTTTTTTCAGCATCAAAATTTTAATTCATGTGAATTGTTTAAAATGAGAATCTATTACCAGTGTCAAATGAACGTGGAAGAGGAAGGCAGGGCTGGGGGAGGAGGAGGAATCTCCCTTTCTTGGTCACAGAGCTCTGGTTCATCCCACTGTGGATTTGATAATCTCCCAGAGACACGTGGTCCTTCAAACTCCTGTACCATTGGGCCGCTATCAAGTTCTTCAAGTTTCTGATGGTGTCATCTGTGTTGCATTTAACCCTGACTTCCTTTCCAAGAAGGTTGTTGTTAGCAGCCTCAATCATTGTGGTGGCAGCTTAAATCTTGACGACACAACCTGTAGTTTGAACACTGATCCTATTTTATTTTGTTAAGTATTTATTTAATGTATATGAGTACACTATTGCTGTTTTCAAATACACCAGAATAGGGTACCAGTTCCCATTATAGATGATTGTGAGCCACCATGGGGTTGCTGGGAATTTAACTCAATACCTCTGGAAGAGTAGTCAGTGCTCTTAACCACTGAGCCATCTCTCCACCTCACACCCCTTATTTTTACAAAAAAAAAAAAAAAATCTGTTATACGTGTGGGTGACCACGAGTGATGTTATATGTATGATGTTCAGGAGACAACTTGCAGGAGGATATCTCCTTCCATTTTGTGGTCTAGGAATACAATTCCCGTTAAGCTTCGTATTCGAGCCATCTCTCTCTCTCTCTTTTGTTACTCCATGACAGTTTTTCCTGTATTGAATCCCCTCAGAATTTATGCATCAAGTTATGTGGCATTTTGTTTTTCATACGGCACTAAATTTACTAGAATACTAGTCAACTTAGGGCAAGCATGGTAATGACATGGCTGTAATTTTTGCACTTGGGAGGTGGAGGTTGGAGGACCTATTCAAGGTCATTCCCCCACTACCTAGTTAGTTCATGGTCAGCCTAGGACACAAGAGACCCTGTCTCACAAAACTTAAAAAAAAAAAAAAAAAAAAAAAAAAAAAAAGTCTACTTAAGCCAACAACAGTGACTCTTGATTCTCCTATGGATGCAGAGAGTCAACACATGCGCATGGACACCAAAGCCCAGCGCCTGCGCACTGGGCAGTTTTTGCCTTTTGGTTCCCCCCCCCCCCCCCTTTTTGGAGTGTGCGCACCAAGAAAGACAAAGGTGGTGAAAGTGACCAAGCAGTCATTCGGGCGCATGCCCATCCCTAAATTGCCCAGGCTCCATGGGGCTCACTTTGTGGAGGCGGAAGTCCAATCCGATGCAGCGAGCGCGGCCCCCCTCTCCCTTTGATTGGTTTGCTTCCAGTGTTGTGGGGCGGGGAAAGGAAGGGACAGGGACAGTGGAAGGTTGGAGTGGTACAGAGAGCGTTCGCCTCGTTCTGCGCAAGCGCAGAGAGGCGACCAGGAGGGGGCGTGAGAGAGTGCAAGAGAATGTGGAAGCCCTGACGCGCTGGCGAGCGGGAGCTGGGTCGCTAGCCTAGACGCCTGCGCCTTGGCCCTCCGGCTCCGCGCGCGGCGGGCGGGTGCCCTGTGCGCCTGCGCAGTAGGCGGCGGCAGCAGGGGGAGGTGGAGGCCGTGGAGCGGCAGCGGCGGGTCCCGGGACCGAGGCAGCAGCGGGGGCGCCGGCGGGCGGAAGCTGAGGTGACGAAGGCGGCGGCGGCGGCGGCGGCCGTTTCCCTCACGGTGGCGGAGACCAAGGCAGCGGCGGCGGCGGCGGACGGGGAGCGGCCCGGCCCCGGCCCCCTGCTCGTCGGCTGTAGCAGGGCCGCCGTGGGGCCGGCCCGGCTCCCGCCCCCCGCGGCTCCCCCTCCGGCTCCTCCTCCAGGGAGACGCCGGGGACCCGGCCCGGCCCGCACTCAGGGCTCTGTTTCAGCTGCTGCCGGGCCAGTCGGAGGTGGTGGCGGCGCCATGGGCGGCCTGGCCTCTGGGGGGGATGTGGAGCCGGGACTGCCCGTCGAGGTGCGGGGCTCCAACGGGGCCTTCTACAAGGTGAGACGGCGCGTCGACCCGGGCCACCCTCCTTAGCCCCCTCCCCCAGCCGAGGCAGGGAAGAGTGGAGCGGGATCGAGTTTCTGGAGCTTGGTCTTGACCCTTAGAACCTTCGACCCACGTTCCCACTCGAAACCCTCCCGTGGCGATCGTGGGAGTTAACCCTCGTGCTTTTATTTTGAGCTCGCTGTTACACCTGCTTTTATCAGCTGAAAACATGGCCATCAGGTCATTCCTGTGCGGGGATGGGAGCCCCGGGTCCCTTTGGAGAAAGCCCTTTTCCTAGCTTCTAATCGACTTTTCTTGTTTTTTTTTTTTTTTTTTTTTTTTTTTTTTTTTTTTTTTTTTAGTGTAGGCGATACTTCAGCTTTTAATCACATCACCCCTGCAGCCCAAGCACATGGAGGATTCGCATTCTTTTCCTACATGACCCCCTTGGGAAGGTCCACTGTCCCACATTAGGTCTTCAGGGAGCCTTCTGCCTACTGGCTCTAGACCATTTGCTCAACTTTTGGTCTTAAATTCCTGTTCCCAGGCTGACAAGAAATGGTCAAAACCCATCTGTGTTATTTAGCATTAGCATCTTTGGCCTCAGGTTTTTATCAGCCAGCCATAAAGTGGATTTGTTGGACAAGTTTGTCACCCACCACACCTATATTCCAAAATCACCTATGAGGGATGGATTCACGCTTATCTCTTTGACTCTAGATATATTTAGGTCATTCCTCTATCTTCTTGGTAAGTTTAAGCTTCACTGTCTCTCAAAGGCCATCTCAACAAGTTCTTATTCTAACAGATTTCTGCTTGTTGACAATCCTTCTGGAAAGAAAAAAAGTATCTTTCAGAATTGCTTCTTTAATCAGCTTTTTCTTTGCCTAAGATTTGATTCCTGTGAACTTTTTTAAGGGGTGTGGTTGGGACAAGATCCCCTCCCTGGCTGCACTTGAACTCTTCCTCAGCCTAGGATTACAGCTCTGGCGTTACTGGTTGAGCCACCATGCCAGACCAGACTTTTGTTTTTTCCTTCTTTCTATCCACCACCCACCCCATCTTCTGTATCTGTCCTGAGTCTATTCTGGATCCCACGCCCCAGATATTTTCTTCTTCTGATCAGTGGGGTTCTGAACATCTTTTGACTTTTATGAGTGGAATTGTCCCGGACACGTTTGGTCCCTCTCTTACTCTTCATCCTGGAGAGAAAGAGGAATTTCCATAGCATGAGATGGGTGAGAAGAGCCCCTTTTTCTTCAGGTTTCCTCAGGTTGTCTGTCCCCCTACCCTAGTAGAACTTCTACTTTCTTATGCCCTTGGAAATAACTTTCTCTGACTCTACTATGAAATTGTATCTTTTTTGTAGCTGAAAAAAGACTTAGGTTTGCCCTACCCCTGTAGATGGTTCCTACCCTCACTTCAACTGATATGCTAGTTATCCATTATAAAGGCCAGGCCATTTTTTTCCCTTTTCTGATCAAGTTCTTTACCCAGTGCCTATGGGTGCACATACCTATTAGCTTTAATGCAGCTTCTCAACTAAGTCTCGGTCTTTTTAGCTTGGTATTTCTGTATTCCTGTGTATCCTTGATGATGTCTACCTGTCTAGTCTGTGTATAGCTGAAGAAGGCTCCTAGCTGATTCTGTCACTTTCCTAACTCTTGGTACTTTTTCTTCAGACCAGAACAGTGTCTCTAACATTTCTGTTTTCTGTAGCAAAAGTCTTTAATTCTTTTGGCTTCTGAGAGGACACATTAATGTTTTAATATCTATTTCACCCACATTTGTATTACCTTTGTTAAAACAGTCTCCTCAGGCTGGGTATGGTGGTACATACTCTAACCCTAGTACTTAGAAGGCTAAAGTAGGATTGTTGAAGTTCAAAACCAGCATGGGGAATGGAATCCAGTCTAAAACAACCCAAACAAACCCAAAAAGTACTCTTTATTATGCTCTCTTTTCCTCGATATGTTAGTCTTCATCTGTATCCTTCTAACATCAAAATGTTAAAAATTCCAAAAAAGCTGTGTGTAGGTGTGTGTGTGTATATACATACATACACACACACACACCTACACACACACCCACCCCCGTTCGATTTCTGGGTACAGGATTTCTCTATGTAGCCGTGGCTGCCCTGAACTCAAACTCTGTGGGATAGGTCTGCCTTTGTTGAGTGCTGGGATTAAAAGCATCCACAACTACTCTTAGTTTGAAAAGTGGTTCTTAAATTGAGTATGAGATCAAGATAAGATATTTGCATTTGGTTTAAGGAAGCTCAGGAGCCATGCACAGCTGGGACAGATGAGTGCTCAGTTCCAATTAACTGTATGACATGGTTGGGCTGGGACATGAATTCTGTTACACATATGGGTATCCAACAGAAAGTCTCTCTTTTATCCTTTTATTCTGTGGGCCAGAGCAGTGATAGATTTGAGGGAAGCAGGGACAGGATTCTTTGATAGTATAGAGTTAATAAAAGCCAAATATTGAGTGTAGATTTTGTATTCTGGCCACTTCAGCACTTTCTGCTCCATGACTGAGTTAAAGACATTGCCTAAGTGTAATGTAGATACTTACCTATTCAAACCTTGCTGATTAATATTTATGACTCAGCAAACTTTGGTGTGAGTAAGGGATACTAACTTTTTAGATCTTTTACGTTTGGGGAGATTCTTTTCTCCTCTCACAAAACTGTTTTACTGTGATTTTTCTAGAGCCAGTAAATATCAGATCTGAGGTCTAAGTTATTTTAGAATTATCCTATCAAACTTGGCTTTTCTGTCAGGATGTGATGTGTTTTGTTAAGGTGGTTTCAGGTGGCTTGGGCTTTTAACCCGGGATGACCTTGGACTCCTGGTTTACTGTGGCCTTTCCTAAGACCTGGGATTACAGGTGCACACCATCAACCCCAGCTTCATAATGTGTTTTGTTTTGTTTTTGTTTGTTTTTTGAAACAAGGTTTTTCTGTGTAGCCCTGGCTGTCCTGTAACTCATTCTGTAGACCAGGCTAGCCTCAAACTCAGAAACCCGCCTGCCTCTGTCTTTTGTTGTTTTTTTTTGGGGTGGGGGGCAGGATATCCTGTGTTGCCCTGGAACTCACTCTGTAGGCTAGGCTGGCCTTGGAAGGTTTAGGCCACCACCAACCTGTTAAGATGGGGTCTTATTGTATAGCCTTGCTTTGTTGATAAGGCTAACCTTGAACTTGAGGTCTCATCTTAGCCTTCCACTGAAGTACATCCTCAGCCAGGTAGCCCTCCTCCGATCTCTTCCTTCTTTCTTCCTTTCCCTTTCCCTTCCTCCCTTCTTTCATTTTTAAAAACATTTCTCCCCATATAGAGACAGGATTTTTATACTTTGATAGCTCAGGTTACTCTGAAACTTAGCACGTAGCCTAAGCTGACCTCCAATTCTTAGACCCTCCTGCCTCAGGCTCCCCCCAAACAGCCAAAGCAGGTCGTATCTGAAGCAATATTCAGGGTTAGATGTTCTCATTATAAGGAAAGAATAGTTTTGTAAGTGGTGACTGGCCAGGTCTGTGAGGTGGGAACTCTGTATTCTCTAGAATATTATTGGTACATTTTCTCCTAAGCTCTGCCACTATCCTAGTTACTGTACTTAGGGCTGGTCCTTGAATATTGTTAGCCTTTTTTTTGAAGCATCTGGCTTTCTTACTGCTTTTGATGTTGAGGATTGAAATCAGGGCTTTATACTTGCTAGGCACACATCACACGGAACTATATTCTAGCCAAACCCCCCTTATCTAATCTATCTAGTGTTTTTTTTTTTTTTTTTTTTTTTTTCTTCCAGAATAGGGTTTCTCTGTAGCCCTGGCTGTCCTGGAACTCACTCTGTAGACCATGCTGGCTTGGTTAGAGATCTGCCTGCCTCTGCGTGTTGGGATTAAAAAAACCACCACCTGGCAGCTATTATTTTTCCTTTCTTCCTTCCTTCTTATCTATCTTCCTTCCTTCTCTATCTCTGTCTATCTGGCAACTTATTATTTCTTTCTATCCATCCACCTATCTATGAGACACTGTCTATATATTTCTGGGTAGCCTGAACTTGTGATATAGACCAGGCTGGTCGTGAATTTAAAAAGATTCACTTGCTCCTACTTCTCAGCTCCTGGGACTAACAGCTCTCTAAACTGTCTCCACTTCTATCAAAAAACGCAAATACAAACTAATGTTTACTAATCAAAAGCAACTGTGGGACTAAGAGTGTAGTACAGTTGGTAAAGATGCATAAAACACCGTCAGCACCAGATAAACAGGGTGTAGTGGTGATCACAACAATGCTCGCACGATAGAAACAGGAAAATCAGAAAGGCTCTGCTTCATGTGAGTTTCTGTCTCTAAAAGAAAATCTGTAACATACCTAAATGTAAAATAAAAATCTTGGGACAGGGAGATGGCTCAATGGGTAAAAGGTATCTGCTGCCAATCCTGTAGACCTGAGTTTGATCCCAAGACCCACATGGTGGAAGAGAGCCTACTTCGATAGGTTGTCCTCTGACATCCACACACGTTGTGGGGAAAACATGCATGTGTTCACACACACATAACACGTATACAATGTGTAGTTGTTTTTTTTTTTTTTTTAAGATTTATTTATTATATTTAGGTACACTGTAACTGTCTTCAGACAGCTACAGAAGAGGGCATCAGATCTCGTTAGGGATGGTTGTGAGCCACCATGTGGTTGCTGGGATTTGAACTCAGTATCTTTGGAAGAGCAGTCAGTGCTCTTAACTGCTGAGCCATCTCACCAGCCCCCATAATGTGTAGTTTAAAACAGAGAATGAGGCTGAAGAGATGGCTTAGCATCGACTGCCTTTCCAGAGGACCCAGGTTCAGTTTCCAGTACCCACATGATAGCTCACAATTGTCTGTAACTCCAAGGTCTAACACCCTCAACCACATACATGTGGGCAAAACATCACTGCACAAATGAATGTGAATGAATAAATAAATACTAAAAAACGACTAACAAAATTTCTAGAAGACATAGGAGAAAACTTGTGGCTTTGAATTCCAGAAGTTTCTTAACCATGAAATGAGATCATACTTTGTAAAATAATAGTAATAGTAGTAATAATAGTAATGAATTAGACTTTATCAAAACAAGAAAGAACAGCCGGGCATGGTGGCGCACACCTTTAATCCCAGCACTCAGGAGGCAGAGGCAGGCAGATTTCTGAGTTCGAGGCCAGCCTGGTCTACGGACTGAGTTCCAGGACAGCTAGGGCTACACAGAGAAACCCTGTTTCAAAAAACTGAAGGGAAAACAAAACAAAACAAGAAAGAACAATTGAGACTGTAGGTTGAATGTACAGTTTAGACCTTCTTAGGAAAGAGAAAATAAAATAGATTATTTAATGATTCCTATTGTCATGATCTCAAGATTGGTGGCTTTGCATATTTTATTTTTAGATTCAGTAGTTATTTCTGTCCATTCAGAACTATGACATCTTTTAAATTGTAGTTGTTTTTTTTTTTCCTTTTATAAACTGCTGTTTCTTTTGAACTTCTCCAGTGTGTTCTATTCTTTAAGTACTCAGTCTCTGGGGATCAGACCCTTCTCCCTCTTGGCAGCTCTGATATCTTCTAGATGTTCTAGTGCAGTCGTTCACTGTCTTATGGGATATTATTGGCCTTGCTGAAAGTTGCTAGTGATTTAATTGAACTCGGGCAAGCTGCTTAGCTCTCTGGGAGCAGGCAGGTAGGGAGGTAACAGGCCCTGAGTAGATGAGCAGCTTCTGGGCTGTTCCTGGGCAGGTTTTACTTTGTGCCTCGTCCACGTTTTCTAGATTCTCTCAGTATCATTTCTTTTCTCATTCTTTATATTCTTTCCCATCACAGTCTTTCTGGCGATGTTTACTCTGCTCACATCTCCAGCTAAAACTCTTAATTTTAAAGGTTTCTGATATTTCTTACCTGATGGCTAAGGTGGTGGTAAAATGTATTTTCATTTATGTTTTTTACATTTTCTCCCTAGGGCTTTGTAAAGGATGTCCATGAAGACTCTGTCACTATCTTCTTTGAGAACAAGTAAGACCTTGGGAATAGACAAGCTCAATATCACTAGGCCCTAAAGGAGGGTGAGAGGAGAGACTGCTGAGGTCTGTGAGGCCTGTAATAGATGGCAGAGAGCTGAGGGTTTAGATGGAAATTCTAAGAAAAGAAGAGCAGATAGCTTGGTGCAAGTTTTGGTCACTTGATAGTTGGTAGCAAGGATAAAAGACCACTATGGAACAGGATCTGGTGTTTTGACTTTTTTTTTTTTTTTTTCTCGAGACAGGGTTTCTCTGTGTAATCCTGGCTGTCCTGGAACTCACTCTGTAGACCAGGCTGGCCTCGAACTCAGAAATCTGCCTGCCTCTGCCTCCCGAGTACTGGGATTAAAGGCGTGCGCCACCATGCCCGGCTTGGTGTTTTGACTCTTTACCAGGAAGAATAAAAGTGGTCTGGCTGGGGGTGGGGTGGGGATAGAGGATTTTTGGAGGGGAAACTAGGAAAGGAGATAACATCAAATAAAGAAAGAAAACATCTAATTAAAAAACAGAAAGAAGCAGAGCAGTGGTGGCGCATGCCTTTAATCCCAGCAATTGGGAGGCAGAGTCAGGCGGATTTCTGAGTTTGAGGCCAGCCTGGTCTACAGAGTGAGTTCCAGGACAGCCAGAGCTACACAGAGAAACCCTGTCTCAGAAAACCAAAAAAAAAGAAAAAAAACAGGAAAAAAATGGAAAAAAAAAAAAGTGGTCTAAGGGAGTAACCCCCTTGTGAAGAGGTGGACAATAACATCAATCTGAATAGCTTTCATGTCACTGTTTGTCCTATAGCTGGCAGAGTGAGAGACAGATTCCCTTTGGGGATGTCCGACTACCGCCTCCAGCTGACTACAATAAGGAAATCACAGAAGGAGATGAAGTAGAGGTAAGGACTGTGAGGTCCACCTTTCCAATGTTTGCTTTATTAGGAACCTTGGTTTTTTACTTACTGATTGTGTTCTTTCCTTTTCTGAGCCACCGTGTCTAGCCATGTAGTCAGTGAGTAATGTAGCAGTGCCTTTCTATCGTGGCTGTGACCTGGGGGCACCAGCTTTAAAGGATCTGCTTCTTCATTTGTCACAAATGCACTTAAAGCCTAACTCCTACAGTTCCAATATATATGTACGTGTGTGTACAAGGGGTGGGGGGTTTGGTTCCTGGGGATTGAAACCCAGGCCTTGGGCATGTAAGGCACGCATTCTACCACTGAAATGTATCTGCAACCCCAGTTTCAGTACTTGGAGGCTGAGGGAGGAGACTCACTTAAGCCCAAGAGTTTTTGATTGTTCTGGTCAATATAGTGAGACTTCCATCTCTCTCTTTCTCTCTTTTAAGATTTATTTATGTATGTGAGTACAGTGTCACTGTCTTCAGACACACCAGAAAAGGGCATCAGATCCCATTACAGATGGTTGTGAACCACCATGTGGTTGCTGGGAACTGAACTCAGGACCTTTGGAAGAGCAGTCAGTGCTCTTAACCTCTGAGCCATCTCTCCAGCTCAAGACCTCCATCTCTTTATCTTTTTTCCTTAGTGTGAAGTAGTGTGTGTGTGTGTGTGTGTGTGTTTGAGGGGCATGAGTGTTCCACAGCTTAGGAGTGGTGGTCATGACCTGTGAGCTCTGGGACTTGAACTCAGGTCGTTGGGCTTGGAGAACTCTTGCCCACTGAGCAAAAAAAAAGTGAAATAAATAAAACTCAGGGACCCCATACTTTGAGTTGGTATCTCCTTGTTTCCTCTTGTGGGTTTACGAATGCTTGGGTATTTGGATGCTTTCTCCAATTCTTGATATTTTTGGATAGTCTTCAATGCCATTTCTCTTTATTTCTCCTCTTTCAGGTCTATTCGAGAGCCAATGAACAGGAACCTTGTGGCTGGTGGCTGGCCCGGGTGCGGATGATGAAGGGAGATGTGAGTGACTGAAGCCCTTTGGGGAATTCCTGAGACTGTTCTTTTGTTCCTGAAAAGGTAATATACATTCTTTCTCTTTTCTGCCAGTTCTATGTCATTGAGTACGCTGCCTGTGATGCTACCTACAATGAGATTGTCACTCTGGAACGACTTCGGCCAGTCAATCCCAGTCCCCTTGCAACCAAAGGCAGCTTCTTCAAGGTTACCATGGCTGTGCCTGAGGACCTCAGGGAGGCGTAAGTGTTGGAGAGGTTGGGGATTAGAGACTTCCACAGTGCCAGCTCTGTCCTCGTTTCTCCAGGTCTTCCACTCTTCACTCTGCCCTGTTCATCCTCTGGCCTGTGAGGACCTTTTTACATGCTATGCCCATAACCCTCCCATTTTTCATCGTTCACTCTCTCTTTTCCTGTCTGTCTGTGTTTTGTTGGTTTTGAGATGGCCTCACTACACAGCTATGGTTGACCTAAAACTGTAAACCAGACTTGCTTTGCAGTCACAGAGCTCCTCCTGCCTGTGCCTCCAAGTGCTGGGACTAAAACCGTGTGCCACTGTGCCTTGCTGTAATTATTTTACAAAATGATTTTCTTAAGCCCTGTTTTTTTAGCAGGGGTTCTACCTCTCTGGTTTTCTCCTCCCCGCTTGTTCCCGGGCTTCTTGTGCCCCCTTTCCTGAGCATGTTACTTTTTTCTGCAGCTGCTCCAATGAAAATGTCCATAAGGAGTTCAAGAAAGCACTGGGAGCCAACTGCATCTTTCTCAACATCACAAACAGTGAGCTCTTTATTCTGGTGAGTTTCATGCTTGAATTTAACAAGCCTACTCAACAGTTTTTCCTTTTTTACTGCTTAAACTTTTAGAAAAGTGGATATATGGCTTTTGCTCATGCTCGACTATGTTCATGCTTACTTTATTCCTTCTGATACTTCTGGACCAGGTAGCCTTTCCTTTCCTTAATTGTCCTTATGTATGACTTTAATTTATTCCTTCTCTTCTTTTTTTCCTATGCTAGAAATTAAACCATGATTTTCACACACCTATGTGCTCTAGACAAGTGCCTTGCCATTTAGCTGTTGTACCCCAGCCCTTGGATATATTTGGATCTGTGTGTGTATATATTTGCATGTATATAGGTGCACGTCTGGGTTGGAAACCCTTAAGTGTTGGTATCCGATATCTCTTAATCATGATACACTTTACAAGGCGGCTTATCTTCACCTAACCCAGAGCTAGCCAACTTTGGCTAGCCAGCCAGCTCTGGGGGTTCCTGTCTCTCCCTTCTCCGTGTATCTCACAACCACCAATAACTCCAGTTCCAGGGCACCTGACACCCTCTTTTGGTCTATGCACCTATGTTCATATAACATGTTCACACACAGAGAGATGTACATAAATAAATACGTGGGTTTTTTTTTTTTTTTTTTTTTTTTTTTTTTTGAGACTGTCTGCTGTAGACCAGGCTGGCCTCGAACTCAGAAATCCACCTGCCTCTGCCTCCTGAGTTCTGGGATTAAAGGCTTGTGCCACTACCTCTCTACCTGCTATAAATATTTGAAAATGAAACAAATGTATATCTCTCTTCTTGCTCCTTATTGTCATATGACTCCTATCAGTATTTAGCTATTCAGCTGCTATGTGACTGACAGTAGTTTTCATGTAGCCTACCTTATTTCTTTTCTGTTTCCTCTTGGCTGGCCTGGTATTCACTTAGCAGAAGCTGCCCTGACTCTGTGACAGTTTCCTGCTTTACAGTCCCTAGTTTTGAGATAGGCATGTGCTGCCACCTACCTTCCTTCCTTCCTTTCTTTTTTTTCCTTTTAAAAATGTATACAGCATTCTGCCTGCGTGTACCCCACAGGTCCAAAGAGGTTACTAGATCTCATTACAGATGGTTGTGAGCCACCATGTGGTTGCTGGGAATTGAACTCAGGACCTCTGGAAGAGCAGTCAGTGCTCTTAACTGCTGAGCCGTCTCTCCAGCCCATGCTACCACCTTATTTTAAACTTCATTTCTTGCCAGGTGGTGATGGTGCACGCCTTTAATCCCAACACTCAGGAAGCAGGCAGAGGCAGGCGGATCTCTGTGAGTTCAAGGCCAGCCTGGTCTACAGAGTGAGTTCCAGGACAGCCACAGCTACACAGAGAAACCCTGTCTTGAAAAACAAACAAAAAGCCAACTTCCTTTCATTATTCCTGCCCTTTTTCAGGAACTGGCATTCTAATGCCAAGTCTCTAATGCTTCCATGGTGTGTATTTTGCTTTAAAAAGTTATTTTTACTTTATGTGTATTGCTGGTTTGCCTGCATGTGCATCTATGTGAGGGTGTCAGATCTCCTGGAACTGGAATTACAGACAAGTGTGAACTGCCATGTAGGTTCTGGGAATTGAACCTAGCTCCTCTGTCAGAGCAGTCAGTTCTCTTAACCTCTGAGCCACTTGTCTCTGCCCATATATTTTGCTTTTATACTTCTTGTTCATCATTCCCCAGTCAACCACAGAAGCCCCTGTGAAGAGGGCATCTTTGTTGGGTGATATGCATTTCCGAAGCCTTCGCACCAAATTGCTGCTCATGTCCCGCAATGAAGAAGCTACTAAGCACCTAGAGGTAAGTTCTGACTGCTGTTTCTCACCCTGAATAACAACGGCCTTTCCTTTCTAGTTTTCTTTTGTGTCTGAAACACATAGAAAAGGCTACTAGGTCATTAGTCCTGTGTGGCTAATTTATTTTATCATCCTCAGAGGACAGTATTCTATTGTGGTTTGGTATGGATTTAAAAGGCTTGGTTTCGCCGGGCGTGGTGGCACACGCCTTTAATCTCAGCACTTGGGAGGCAGAGGCAGGCGGATTTCTGAGTTCGAGGCCAGCCTGGTCTGCAGAGTGAGTACCAGGACAGCCAGGGCTATACAGAGAAACCCTGTCTTGAAAAATAAAAAAAAAAAAGGTTTGGTTTTGTTTTGTTTGTTTTAGTTTTTTGAGACAGGGTTCTCTGTATACCCTTGTCTGTCCTAGAACTCAACAAGAAATCCACAGATCGCTGACCCTGGAGTGCTGGGATTGATGGCATGCACCACCACTGCCCAGCAGTGTTGTTTTGAACAGGGCCTCACTGGTCTTCTGGCCTGGAATTCTTAGGGTTTTACTGCTGTGAGCAGACACCATGACCAAGGCAACTCTTATAAGGACATTTAACTGGGGCTGGCACTGGTTAGTCCATTATCATCAAGGCTGGAACATGGTGGCATCCAGGCAAGTGTGGTGCAGGAGGAGCTGAGAGTTCTACATTTTCATCAGAAGACTGGCTTTTTCTAGACAGCTAGAAAGAGAGTTTGAAAGACCTATTCCAACCAAGGATATACTTCCTAATAGTGCCACTCCCTGGGCCAAGTATATACAGACCATCACATTTCACTCCCTGGCCCCATAAACACATGAGTCTTTAGGGGAACATACCTACACATAGCATAAAAAAACATACATTTAGTCTCAACAGTGTTCAAAGTTTCTTCTAAAATTCATTCAGTCACTTAACTGTAATTTCCAAAGCAAGGCAGAAAATAAGCTAGGCAAACTCCACATTGGATCTCCATGTTTGATGTCAGTGTGGTCTTCAGATCTCCAACTCCATTCATTCATTCATTCATTCATTCATTTATTTATGGGTTTTTCGAGACAGGGTTTTTCTGTATAGCCCTGGCTTTCTTGGAACTCACTTTGTAGACCAGGCTGGCCTTGAACTCAGAAATCTGCCTGCCTCTGCCTCCCCAGTGCTGGGATTAAAGGTGTGTGCCACCACGCCTGGCTTTTTTTTTTTTTTTTTTTTAATTTATGTATAAGTGTTCTATTTGCATGTACACACCTCATGCCAGAATAGGGCATCAGATCACACTATAGATGGTTATGAGCCACCATGTGGTTGCTGGGAATTGAACTCAGGACCTCTGGATGAGCAGAAAGTGCTCTTAACCCCTAAGCCATCTCCAGCCCGCTACTGCTGCTCTTGGTGATCATCCCATGGCACTGGCATCCCCAATATGCTGAAGTCTTCCACTGCAGCTAGTCCTCTCATTGGTTCTCTTCATGGTGCCATGACCCCTTCAGTTCTGGTCTGTCAGCTGCAACGGAGGCTGCACCTTCACCAATGGCCTTCTATGGCCTTTCTCAGTGCCAAGCCTCAGCTGCTCGTCATGACCTCTTCATGCCTTCAAAACCAGTACCACCTGGGTGACTCTTACACATTATGAAGTACAGCTGCAGCACAAGGTACAACCTTGGCTAGCTCTGGAACACAGCTTCTTTGTGCTCTCAGAAAACACTTACCAGAAGCTTTCACCTCACCTCAGTGATGCTGGCCTCTTCTTTAATCAACACCAATTTCTTTCTTTTTGGGGGTGGGGGGTTGGTTTTTTGGTTGTAGCCCTGGCTGTCCTGAACTCCCTCTGTAGACCAGGCTGGCCTTGAACTCAGAAATCCGCCTGCCTCTGCCTCCCAAGTGCTGGGATTAAAGGCGTTCGCCACCACTGCCCGGCCACCACTAATTTCTCAGCGCCAGATCACCAGCATCAATTGACACAGTAGTCTATTACTTTTGACTATAAAGCCAGATATATATAGCCGAAGCTGCCTAAGTTCTGCTGTTTGCTGGGGCTGGAACATGGCCCACTTGTTCTATTACATCATCACTGGCTTTCTGTTTTCTAACAACTTCACTGTCTAGTTTGGCTATCCTGGAACTTGCTCTGTAGATGGACATTGGACTCAGATCTCCTGGGATTAAAGGCATGTACCACCGTGCCTGAACCTAAATTTAGAAGGGTGGGATCTTGCCCCAAGGTCACCACTCCCTTAACTCAATATCTGAGAACACAGGATTCAGTTTCATTTCACTTTCTGGTGCCCCTTTAATACTTGAACCATATATTTTATATTTTTCCTTTCTCGGCTTGTTACACTTGTTTAAAATGGTTATCATGAAGCTTAACTAGAGAACAAAGTCTATGATGGGAGTTTGTTTCTGAGACCTCCTTTGTTAATGCAATTAATCTGAGTCTTGCACCTTAGCCTCAAGCAGACAACGTCAAAAAGTATGCACATTCTTTAACAAAATACCACAAAACCACTCTCTAGGCCACACATGGAAATTGTCCACTGAAACCTCTTGAGTTAGGTCGGCACAGTTCAGATCAATCTCCGTAATAAAAGTCTTCTTATTCTACTACGAGATTCTACTACGAGAGCCCAGTAAGCCCTGTTTAAAGCCTTGTATTGCTTTCCAAATCCAAAGTCCCCAAATCCACATTCTGATAAACAAGGCCTATTACCGCTATACCCCAGTCCCTGGTACCTACTACGTCTGTCTTTTTGGTTTTTCGAGACAGGGTTTCTCTGTGTAATCCTGGCTGTCCTGGAACTCACTCAGAAATCCACCTGCCTCTGCCTGCCAAGTGCAGGGATTAAAGGCATGCGCTAAGGCGACTCTTATAAGGACAGCATTTAATTGGGGCTGGCTTACATGTTCAGAGGTTCAGTCCATTATCAAGGCTGGAAATGGTGGCATCCAGGCTGGCATGGTGGAGGAGGAGCTGAGAGTTCTACGTCTTCATCTGAAGGCTGCTAGCACAGTCCTGGCTTCCAGGCAGCTAGGATGAGGGTAGTAAAGCCCATTCTCACAGTGGCACACCTCCTCAACCAGGGCCACACCTTCTAATAGTGCCACTCCCTAGGCCAAGCATATACACACCATCACACCAGGATAGCCTCAAACTCAAAGGGGTTGCCTGCCTCTGCATCTCAAACACTAGGATGGCAGGTGTGGACCACCTTGCCTGGCTGTGCTCTGCTTGTTGTTTGGTTTTTAATCATTTTATTTTATTTTATTTTATTTTTTTTTAAGATTTATTTATTTATTTATTACATGTAAGTACACTGTAGCTGTCTTCAGACCCTCCAGAAGAGGGAGTCAGATCTCGTTACGGATGGTTGTGAGCCACCATGTGGTTGCTGGAATTTGAACTTCAGACCTTCGGAAGAGCAGTCGGGTGCTCTTACCCACTGAGCCATCTCACTAGCCCTCATTTTATTTTCTTAAGTAAGGGTGTTTTGGGTTGGTTTGGTTTGAGACAGGGTATCTTTGTGTAGTCCTGGTTGTCCTGGAACTCCAATCCAACTGCCTCAGCCTCCCAAATGCTGGATTCAAAGGCATGTACCACCACTGCCTGGTTTTTTGGTTTTGTTTTAAGATATCCTAGACTGGCTTCGAACTTCAAACCTTTTATTTATTTTATTTTTTAAAGATTATTTACATGAGTACACTGTAACTGTCCTCAGACAAACCAGAAGAGGGCATCAGATCCCATTATAGATGGTTGTAAGCCATCATGTGGTTGCAGGGAATTGAACTCAGGACCTCTGGAAGAATAGTTAGTGTTCTTAACTGCTGAGCCATCTCTCCAGCCCAAACTTCAAACTTTTTTTTTTTAAATATTTATTTATTTGTTTATTATATGTAAGTGTACTGTACCTGTCTTCAGACACTCCAGAAGAGAGCATCAGATTCGTTACAGATAGTTGTGAGCCACAATGTGGTTGCTGGGATTTGAACTCAGGACCTTTGGAAGAGTAGTCGGCGCTCTTAACCACTGAGCCATCTCACCGGCCCCCCCCCAAACTTTTTATGTAGCCAAAAGTGACATTTAGTTTTTGATCCTTTTGCCTCCCTCCATCTTTCTGGTGCTGGGATTGCAGGTGTGGCCGCCAAATCTGTTTTTTTGTATGACCGAAGGTCTAACCCAGAGCTTCCTGCGTGCTGAGCAAGCACTCTACCTGCTGAACTACTCTCCCAGCCCACAAGTTGTCTTTCCCCCTTCTGTACACAGGATGGAGCACAGGGTCTGTTGCTTACAAAGCAAGTGTCCCTCTGTTGAGCCTGGAGCATGTAGCTCTTGAACATGGTGCACATTCACTCATGCAGGAAAACATGCATGTACATAACCACTTTCTGTCAGCCTGTCTAACCCGCCTGCTCGTCTTCTTTTTTTTTTAAGCAGAATAAGCATGGATTTATTAATAAAAAGAGAACTCCTGAGAGTGGGAAGGGCTCAAAAGAGGAATACCATTTGTACTACTTTGAGATTAAGCAGGTCAGCTGTAAGCACTTGTCAGAGGATAGATCAAAGGCACAGTGTGTGTCTTGGTAAGGATCAGTTAGTGTTGGAACCAAATCTAGAACTTTGGTGGCTTCTAGTTCAAACTGCCCTCATTACAGTCCTCACTGCTCACAAGCCCTGGCATTTAAAGGTGCCTGCGGTTTCCATGGAAGTTTCAGTGGCTAGGCAAACTGCAGGTGGTTCTGGTTTTCTTTCATAGGAGTTTTCTTCACACATTTAAACGATGAGGCATCCGGGCCATGTGTTCTGAGATTTCACCTCCAGGGTCTCACAGTGCCTTTTTCCTTTCAGACAAGTAAGCAGCTGGCAGCAGCCTTCCAAGAGGAGTTCACAGTGCGAGAGGACCTGATGGGTCTGGCGATCGGAACGCACGGTGCCAACATCCAGCAGGCTCGGAAAGTGCCCGGAGTGACTGCCATTGAGTTGGGTGAAGAGACCTGCACTTTCCGAATCTATGGGGAGGTCAGCAGAGATTGGACTATTGGGGCCTTTGGGTGACAGAGGGGATTGAGGCTAAGGTGGAAAGCAAATCTGAAGTTATGGTGACCTTCCAGCCTGACTTTGGTGACAGCTTATTTCTCCAAAGTCAGAATGGCAGGGAGATCCGGATTCTGTTTTAGTTTACTTTTTCTATAGACACCAGAGGCATGCAGACAGGCTCGAAGCTACCTTGAATTTTCCGAGGACTCTGTACAAGTGCCCAGGAACCTGGTTGGTGAGTTTGAGTGTGTGTGTAAAAGGGATAAAGTTAGGGCCCAGGTGGCAGAGTTTTGAAAATAGTTTTGTCCATGTAACTAGGATTGATGCCTGCACATATGGATGGAATAAATAGTCTGACATGGGAATAAGGAAGGAGACGATAATAAACCTTGTAGGGATTGTATCATTTTTGTCCCATAGAAAGTTTGAGATTCCTAGAAGCAGGAGAATGAATTACGTGCAATATATGTAGAGAAGTCTATAGAAAAGTTTTATTTATTTATTTATTTATTTATTTATTGGTTTTTCGAGACAGGGTTTCTCTGTATAGCCCTGGCTGTCCTGGAACTCACTTTGTAGACCAGGCTGTCCTTGAACTCAGAAATCTGCCTGCCTCTGCCTCCCGAGTGCTGGGATTAAAGGGGTGTGCCACCACGCCCGGCAAGAGTTTTAATTTTATTTCCTTAGTGATAACAACAAAAATTAAAAGCCTAATTCCTTCTTTATCCATTTAGGCAAAGTGATCGGAAAGAACGGGAAAGTGATTCAGGAGATTGTGGATAAGTCTGGTGTGGTGAGGGTTCGTGTGGAAGGAGATAACGACAAGAAGAACCCCAGGGAGGAGGTACTGTTTTCTGGGGTCTGGTGACTTGTGGAGGGCAGAACACAGAACCTTTTGTTTGCCCTAGTATACTATGATCCTGTCAGTCTGAGAGGTGGGCTTAACATTTCAGTCTTTTTGTTTTGTTTTGTTTGAGACAGGGTTTCTCTGTGTAGCCCGGGCTGTCCTGGACCTCACTTTTGTAGACCAGGCTGGCCTCGAACTCAGAAATCCACCTGCCTCTGCCTCCCGAGTGCTGGGATTAAAGGCGTGTGCCACCACGCCTGGCAATCTTTTTCTTTTTTCTTTTCTTTTCTTTTTTTTGAACAGTAGCTCACTCTATAACCCTGACTTGCCTGGAACTTACTTTGTGAATCAGGCTAGCTTTAAACTCAATTCACAGAGATGTGCCTGCCTCTGCCCTTCTCAGTTTTGGGACTAAAAGTGTGTGCAGCGGTGCCTGGCTTTTTTTTGTGGGAATGGGGAGGGTGGCGGTTTCGAGGCAGAATCTCTGTGGCTTAGGTCATGCTAGCGCTTTGCTGAGAAGCTGAGGATGGCTTTGTGCTGTTCTTGCCTCTGTCTCCTTGGTGCTAAGATCATGTGTGCCATCACGCCTGACTTGTAATTTTCCTGTTGGTCTTTTCTCCAGGGAATGGTTCCCTTCATATTTGTTGGCACCCGAGAGAACATCAGCAATGCCCAGGCACTGCTTGAGTATCACCTCTCCTACCTGCAGGTACCCATATCAGAAGCCTGGGGCAGGGACAGGCGGGGTGGCAAGGAGGGCATGGACCTCTAGGACGTAATCTTTGGGACTATTGTGCCTGGTTTGTTTGTAGAACAGGACCATTGGTGGATATTTTGGCTCTGAGACTGTATCCCGAAATGTTCTTTTTAAGCCTTTGTCTTCCTAAGCCTAAGTCTTGAGAGCTCAGCAGCGTAGGACCATGTGACATGGGTGGGGACGCTTGGAGGAAGGGGACTGACTACTCTCTTAATTCTCCTGTGTTTCTTCCATCTTTCCAACCAGGAGGTTGAACAGCTTCGCCTGGAGAGACTGCAGATTGACGAACAGCTTCGGCAGATTGGGCTGGGCTTTCGCCCTCCTGGGAGTGGACGGGGTGGCAGTGGTGGTGGCAGTGACAAGGCGGGCTATACCACAGACGAAAGCTCCTCCTCTTCCCTGCACACGACCAGAACCTATGGGGGCAGCTATGGGGGCCGGGGCCGGGGCCGGAGGACTGGTGGTCCTGCCTATGGTGAGACAGCTGTGTGGGCAGTGGAGGAGGTGGGTGGAAACTTAGGAAAGCAGTGACTGACCTGGGTCCTGTGAGTGGTAGGAAGAGGAATTCTAATTTAGATGTGGTGGTTGAACTCCTAGGACAAGCACTATTGTCTCTGAATAAACCCTTCTGTGTTCTTTAGGCCCCAGCTCAGACCCCTCCACAGCTTCAGAGACAGAGTCAGAAAAGAGAGAGGAGTCTAATCGAGCAGGACCTGGTGACAGAGATCCCCCAAGCCGTGGAGAAGAAAGCAGGAGGCGGCCGATTGGGGGCCGGGGAAGGGGACCCCCACCTGTTCCCCGGCCTACCTCAAGATATAACTCATCATCTATTAGCTCAGGTATCAGAGCTGGGGTCATGGATGGTGACCTGAAGGAGAAGACAGTGGCCACCTGACTCCCCAGCCTCTTCCTTTTGTTTCACTAGTGCTAAAGGATCCAGACAGCAATCCTTACAGCCTCTTGGACACATCTGAACCAGAGCCTCCAGTTGATTCGGAGCCTGGTGAACCTCCTCCAGCAAGTGCCCGTCGTCGCCGTTCCCGCCGCCGCCGTACTGATGAAGACAGGACTGTCATGGACGGAGGCCTGGAGTCTGATGGTCCTAACATGACAGAGAATGGCCTGGGTGAGGGGCTAGCCTGGAGAATTCTTAGAGGTGTGATTAAGAATGAAGTATGGCCGGGCGTGGTGTTGCACGCCTTTATTCCCAGCACTTGGGAGGCAGAGGCAGGCAGATTTTTGAGTTCGAGGCCAGCCTGGTCTACAGAGCAAGTTCCAGGACAGCCAGGGCTATACAGAGAAACCCTGTCTGGAAAAACCAAAAAAAAAAAAAAAATGAAGTATGAGAGGGTGGGTGAATGACTCTTCTTTACTCCACAGAAGATGAATCAAGACCCCAGAGACGAAATCGCAGCCGCCGCCGCCGTAATCGTGGTAACCGGACTGATGGGTCCATCAGTGGAGACCGCCAACCAGGTCAGCTGACATACAGAATTGGAGCCTTTCTGGAACTAAGATGAAATGTCTCATTGGCTGGGAAACCAGGGTTGGATTCATTGGGAACCATGAAATCCCGAAGTTCCTGAAAGTCTTGATCCTGTGTCTTTCCTAGTGACTGTGGCTGACTATATCTCACGGGCAGAGTCTCAGAGCCGCCAGCGGCCCCTGGAACGCACGAAACCCTCAGAGGATTCTCTTTCAGGACAGAAGGTAGGCAATCAAGATACAGCCTACCCCACTTTGTTGTTGTTGTTTGTTTGTTTGTTTGGGGCAGGGACACAGAAAACTTTGCAAAGAAAGTTGAATTGACTGTATGTGATGGAGTTCAGGCTAAGCTGAGGGTAGAGCAGAGCCGGCACAAACAGAAGACAGGGCTGGTGGTGATTGAGCACAGGGGGGTGAGGGACCTGGCCTCCACGTGTGTCTGTAGTGAGAAGGAAGGCGTGCCTGCATCTGCTGTACTCATCAGCTGCTTCCTTTTTGTTTTCCTCCTGCTTCCTCTGTAGGGTGACTCTGTCAGCAAGCTTCCCAAGGGCCCCTCAGAGAATGGGGAGCTCTCTGCCCCCTTGGAGTTGGGTAGTTTGGTGAATGGAGTTTCATAAAACCTCCGGTCCACATCCCTCCTTTCTCCATCTCGCTTGCTGCCCACCACCATGGCCCTCATGGGTCCAACTGACCTGCGCTGGAGCTGCTCTTATCTACGGGGGAGGGGGGTGGCACAGCAGCTTGGGTCCCCCCCAACCTCCAGGAGCTAGTGGAGGGGTGTGTAACAGGGTCATACCCCTCCCTCTTGTCCACCCTACCCCCAGGGTGAGGGAGCCTCCCCTTCCCTTTCAGACTGGATGTGCCTTTATCCTCTAATGCCCCGACCTCTGAACACCCCCATTCTCCGCCTGTTGGTGGGGGTGCTCCTTGACCCACCCAGATTTGACAGTTCAGGGGGGCTCCCCTGCTATCCCTCCTCCCATCCTGTACCCCCCATTTCTGGGGCCTCATCACTGTGGAAGACGGGGATAGTGAGGGTATTCGTGGGTGGGAGGCATGGGGAAGGTTTTGGAATAGAACCAGGGGTATGTATGAAGGGGGGTGACAAGGTCTCCCAGGGGAGTTGGGAGGAAATAACCTTGTCTGGTGGATGAGAAGGCGTATTTATTTTTCACTGTACAGTATTTAAAAAGAGAATAAAAAAATCCAAATGGCCTTGTGTTTCCCATGTTGCCTTTGTCCCCAGTCTGGGCTGTTTAAATCTCTAGGGCTGACCGGCATTGGTCCCTGGCTCTCGTTCTATAGCCTTTATTATCAGCTCCTCGTTCTGTGTCAGGAAGATGATATTCTGGGAATGGCTGCATCCTTAATTCTCCGTGGCCAGAGGACCGTGCTTCAGACCTTGCTGTTTCTTCCCTCCCTTGGTTGTTGAGAGTTGGGCCACTCCTGAGCCCTGAGTCACAGGAGGATAGGCCAGGCTCCGTGAAGCTGGAGCTGTTCCTGGTAGAAGCTGAGAGTCTGAGCAGGCTGTTTAATCCGATTATCTGGGGCCTGGGGCACAGGCTGGGCCTTCAGCAGAGAGGAAAATAGGGTTTCCTCACCATAGCCTCTAGAACTCAGGAGGGCAGGTTGTATTTCTGGCCTGGTGTCACTCTAGCTCTAGAATCCATGTCACTGACCTCAGCTTTTAGGGGCCTCAAGGGTAAAGAGTAGTGACTATCGGAATTGGGAAGCGCCAGAGCTAGGTACAGTGCACTGCACTGTGGTGAACTGAACGTGATCCTCAGGAGGGTGTGCTGAATGCTTTCTCCCAGAAACCTTAGAATGGAGGAAATCGGGATTCTTAACTATGTAACTGCTGGGCAGTACTGGGCACACGCCTTTAATCCCAGAACTCTAGTCCGAGATAGAGGCAGGTGGATCGAGTGAGTTCAAGGGCAAGACAGGATTATTAGACTAAAGAAAGAAAGAAAAAAAAAATTCCGGTACCCAGGAGGCAGAGGTAGATGGATCTTGATCAAGTCCAGCCTAGTCTACACAAGGAGCAAGGAGTTCAGGCCAATCAGGGCTATATGCTGCACTCCCTGTCTCAAATAATTACACTTTAAAAAAAAAAGAAAAAAGGGATCAAAGGGGTAAAGAAACAGCTCAGCACTTAGGTAGATTTCTGAGTTCAAGGACAGCCAGGGCTACACAGAGAAACCCTGTCTCAAAAAACAAAAAAAAAAAAAAAACAAAAACCATAGCTCAGAAGGTTAGGTGCCCCCTGAGATCAGTCACGGAGATAGCCACTACCACCTCTCCACCTTGACCTGGGAAAGAGAACGGACTTGTGAAAGTTATCCTCTGACCTCTATATACAAAGTGGTGACACTTGTGCCCCACCCCATCCATAACCTTTTAAAAAATAGGAAGATTTTTAAAAAGTGTATCTGCAGGCCCAGAGGCATGTCCATGGTTTGGGCTTAAAGATGAAACTTGCAATACTCAGTGGCAATGGGGAACCTCAGGACTGGAAGTGGCTTTGAATGTTTTCATCTGCCTAGCACCTGCTGGAATGACTAAGAAAACAAAAATGGCCTTGAGTTTCTTTCCCCTGGGGCAGATCAGGGGTTTAAGGAGCAACAGACACCGGAAAAGGCTTTGATAGGGAGTGAGAGCTTCTTAAATTCTCCGGGTTTGATCGACCCTGGGAGCCTTTGGTTCCCCTTCTTGGGAAGGAAGTTACTTTAAATTGCTGGTGCTTGAGAATTGAGACAATTTTTAGGCCTGCCGTCCAGGCCTCCGGTGGAACGTTAGGGGGGTGTGGTGCCCTAGGGGGAGGTGTAAGGACTGGGAAGAACAAGACGCCTGGGTTTGCAGAAAGAAGAGGGGTGGAGAGAACCGCACAGCCACTGGGAGGGGTCTGGGGAGGAGTCAGCCTTTTAGAGGCTGAGTACAGGTGGGAAAGGCCTGTAGCACCTGGGTGCACTCCTGGCAGCTGTTGGGACTTTGTGGAGACCAAGAGCTGCACGCTTGAAACTGCAGTTTCAACAGAAGAACCCTGTCTCGCTGAAGCAGAGGGTAGAAAGAGCGACTGGTAGACCTGAGAGAACACTACCTCTCCGGTAAAGGGCTCCAGACAAGGATTCTAAATTCAGCTTCCCAGAGGTGACAATCGATCGCTGGGAGCAAAGTTTGGATTCAAGCGCTCTGGAAGATACTTAAGTACCCAAATATTCCTAGTCCAGTCTTCGCTCTGGGAGAAGGGCATTCAAGACGCCCTCTCAAAGAGGCTTCACCTCCAACCCATGGCGCTGACCAGCTCCTCACAAGCAGAGACTTGGAGCCTGCATCCTCGGGCTTCCACGGCCTCTTTGCCTTTAGGACCCCAGGAGCAGGAGGCCGGCGGGAGCCCTGGAGCGTCTGGGGGACTTCCGCTGGAGAAGGTGAAGCGGCCCATGAACGCCTTCATGGTGTGGAGCTCTGTTCAGCGCCGCCAGATGGCGCAGCAGAACCCCAAGATGCACAACTCTGAGATCTCCAAGCGCTTGGGCGCTCAGTGGAAGCTGCTGGGCGATGAAGAGAAGCGACCCTTCGTGGAGGAGGCTAAGCGTCTTCGTGCCCGCCACCTCCGCGACTATCCCGACTACAAGTACCGACCCCGGCGTAAGAGCAAAAACTCGAGCACCGGGTCTGTCCCCTTTAGCCAAGAAGGAGGTGGCCTGGCATGTGGTGGCTCACACTGGGGGCCAGGGTACACAACTACCCAAGGGAGCAGAGGCTTTGGGTACCAGCCCCCCAACTATTCGACAGCCTACCTGCCTGGCAGTTACACGTGAGTGCCTAATTGTGTCCATCTGTCTGTTCCATGCTTCCCACACGACCCCCTTCCTTGAGAGCTGGGTGGGAACAGAGGCCAGAGTGCCAAGTTAAACCCAAATCCACCCAAGCAGAAGCTACACCAGGCTGAGGGCCCAGAGTTCAGGATAGTGGCTGTTCCATCTCAACTAATGTGTCCTACCTCTGCCTTTTGGATGGCAGTTTCTCCTTGTGGCTGGCCCTTGTGTGACCCATCTTCCTCTCCCAGCCCTGGGGGCAAGGAGAGACCAAGCCCATCCTGTTGCTCCTTCCTGGCCTGCTGCCCCAGGAGGCAAACAGCCGTGCAGCACGCAAGCCGCCTGCTGAGCATGCCCCAACAGAACTACCTTGTTCTTTAAGTCACCCTAGGGTCCCATTCCATGCCTGCTGTACCCAGCAAGGCTGGCTGAATGGCAAGCTCTAACCCTGTCTGCTGCAAACTGGTCAGACCAGTCCCCCACGAAGAGTTGAGGACACTGCCCAATCGATTCAAGAAGACTAACCTCCAGACCCCATGTTTCTTTTTACAGCTCTTCCCACTGCAGACCGGAGGCCCCCTTACCATGCACCTTCCCTCAGAGTGATCCCAGGCTCCAGGGGGAGCTAAGACCCTCTTTCTCCCCTTACCTATCCCCAGACTCTTCCACTCCATATAATACTTCCCTTGCTGGAGCCCCCATGCCAGTAACCCACCTTTAACTGGCAGGGACGCCCAGGGCCAACCCCACAGACCCCTACAGATCTCCAAGGAACCAGAATGCACACTAAACACAATTTTGTACAATTAAAACCATGTTTCGGAGTCTTTTATTGTCCCATTTGTATTCTCTCCCTACAGCAGCAACCAGCGCCTTCACACACCCTTCCGCCAGGACCTGCCTCGGCAGGAACCTCCCCACCCAACCCCAGGGCCCTTATCTGAGTCACTCTCCCTCACCCCCAGAACTGGGCTCCAATAGACCATCCCACCCGGGCAGCACAGGGAAGCAGCCACTAGCTTCCAACCACAGTTTTCTAGGCTCTGTCCTTGGTCCAAAAGGAAGGTAAGTGGACAGGGCCAGAGCATCTGCTCCAGTAAACCAGCTGCTCACAAGGAGGGATCTGGGGAAGTGAGTGAGTGAAGGCAGGGCCTACACAAGCTTTACTGCTCCCACAACCCTGGCTCAGGAGGCTGCAGTTAGAGGAATGGAGGGTGCTTACACTGCACCCGCAGATCAAGTCATGTGGGGAGGACTCTGAGGATGAGTGGAAATGGAATTGTTCTAGAAGCGAGCTCAGCTCTATTGCTCCTTTTTCTGTTTGTGGGGAGCCTTTGCGTTCCAGTAGAAGAGGACCTGGGCAGCAATGAGGCCATTGCAGAGAGAAGAGACCACAAAGACTCCAGCCATGAGGGGGTCTCCAGTTTCCTGTTATGAGAGAGCACAGATCTAGAAAAGTTCCAAGACTCAGCAGAGAATGAGGTTTTAGTGCCCTCTAGTGGGCAGAAGGTGCACTCACCTGAACAGAAGTGAAGATTCGGGCCAAGGAGCCCCCAAACAGCATAAACACTGTAATGGCTGAAAGCTGGCCTGTGTGTCCGTTGCGGTAGTTAGTGGCTGCCTGAAGCAACTAGAGGAGACATTGATACTTTTGGTTCTCTCATCTGACCCTTCTCCGTGACCCGTCACTATTCCTCACGCCCTGCACACTAGCACTCCATAGTTGGAGGTCCTCCTCTGCCTTACACTAGCTCGCGCGCGTACACACACACACACACACACACTCTCACGTCCCTTTGCTTCCTACTTCCCCAGAGTACCCACCTTCCCCACCACCACGGCAGGTACATTGGAGGCCTGGAGCAGAGTGACTACAGCCAGAGGCGTGAGCGGGGAGAGCAGCGCCAGCAGGACCATGGCATAGCAGGCAAGGAAAGCGACTCCTGGGGGTCAGGGAGACAAGGAGTCCTCTTGAGCCTGAGTCCCCACCAAAGTTCCCATACACAATGCCTGCTCTCCAGCCAGTCCCCGGCACCTTTCACGGTCTCTCCTCTGTAGTGCATGACCAGGAAGCAGATGGCAACGGTCTGGAGTGTCAGGAACAGCGCTTCACCCCAAGAGCTGCAGAGTCAAGGGGTGGGAGGAAAAAGGCAGGCCTGGAAAAAGGCAGGGGAAGCCTCCATGCCCCGTCCGGCTCAGCTCTGGGATGAGCCTGTGCTTTTCAGTCTGCCACTCCCACCATGCCTGGCTCACGCAGGGAAGGCTCGCTCCATCCCCATATTTACTTATTAGAACTGCAGGTGCTGGGGCCAGAATAGCTCAGCAAGTAAGGATGTTTGCCTCTGAGTCTGATTGCCTACGTTCCAGCCCCAGGATCCACACACTGCAAGGAGAGAACCAACTCCTACAAGTTGTTCCGTGACCCCTCCCACCTCAAATAAACAAACTGAAAAGAAAAGAATTGTGGGGCTGGGCGGTGGTGGCACATGCCTTTAATCCCAGCAGTTGGGAGGCAGAGGCAGGCGGATTTCTGAGTTTGAGGCCAGCCTGGTCTACAGAGTGAGTTCCAGGACGGCCAGGGCCACACAGAGAAACCCTGTCTTGAAAAACCCAAAGAGAATCTTGGGGATTTGGCTTTGGGCGTGAAGAGTGGACCCTCACTCACCTGAAGGGGAAGTTGTTGGTGATGCTGTAGACCACGGTTCCGGTCAGTGCCACTAGCTCCAGCATTACTGACTGGAGACTCAGTCCTTCTGCACTCTTGGCTCCCAAGAGTTTAAATACCTGGGGCAGCTTGACTGTGGACAAAGCAGCAGGGCTGAGGAAAGGGCACTCTATCCCCAGCCTTGGCATCCTCAGCCTCTCACCTCCCTTCCCTTTACTCCAACAGCAGGAAGGAGCTGTACGTACCGAGAAGTGACCCAGCCACGATGCCCAGCCCGAGGCCTTTGCTGAGGAGAATCTTGAGGCAGGGAACTGAGAAGAGAGAGCAGTCAGCAGAGAGGCCTCTGGCGCCCAGGTGAGGGTTTGAAGTGCTCCTAGGAGCTGTTGCCCTCTCCCTCACCCGTGACCACCACACCTACCACACCAGTAAGTCTCTGGGGGTGGTAGGGATGACAGGGCAAACATCCTTGCTACAGACATCTTCTATTCAGACTGGGTGTGCTGTCACAACAGCTTCTTCCTTCCTGTCCCCCTTCCATTCCCTATAAATACACGTCTAAAATAGTTTTGAGGGCTGCAAAGAGTAGGGTTGTCCCCTTCAGAAGGACCAGGATAACCAGAAGGTTCTGAAATGTATGGTGTGGGCACTTGTCTTTGGAAGGAGGAGCATTTGAAGTAGGCCATCCAGTTCCTGAGGAGAGTAGGGTCAGGGAATTCTTAAGCAATGCCTGTGTAACTAAAAAGCTAACTTTTATCCCTCATTAACCCAGGAGCCACGTGGTAGACGGACAGAAACAACTCCAGAACTTCCATGCATGGCCCCCCTAATAAACTGTACTAACAAAAATGCACTAAGGCCGGGCGTGGTGACGCACTCGGGAGGCAGAGGCAGGCGGATTTCTGAGTTCTCTGAGTTCTCGAGGTCAGCCTGGTTCTACAGAGTGAGTTCCAGGACAGCCAGGGCTACACAGAAACCCTGTCAAAAAAAAAAAAAAAGCACTAAGAAAGTATGTCTTTTAAAAATGGAGAGATGGCTCAGAGGTTAAGAGCACCAACTGCTCTTCCAAAGGTCATGAGTTCAAATCCTAGCAACCACATGATGGCTCACAACCATCTTTAATGAGATCTGATGTCCTCTTCTGGGATGTCTGAAGACTGCTACAATGTATTTACACATAATAAATTAATTAAAAATGAAATCTTTTTTTGTTTTTGTTTCTGTTTTTTTTTTTTGTTTTTCGAGACAGGGTTTCTCTAGCCCTGGCTGTCCTGGAACTCACTTTGTAGACCAGGCTGGCCTCGAACTCAGAAATCCGCCTGCCTCTGCCTCCCGAGTGCTGGGATTAAAGGCGTGTGCCACCACGCCTGGCTGAAAAAAAATTTAAAAAGTCATAAGGGATGTGTGTTGTAGTTCAGGCTTTTAGTCTTATTTAATCATCTCTGAGTTCAAAGCCAGCCAGAATTACACAGTGAGACCCTATCTCAAATACTTAAAAACTATTGTCAGGTGTGGTGGCAAAAACATTTAATCTTAGCACTTGGGATCGAAGGACAGCTATGTGAGTTCAAAGCCAGCCTGGTCTACATAGTGAGTTCAGGCCAGCCAGGGTGATATAGAGAAACTATTAAAAAGGCTGGAGATATGGCTCAGTGTTTACGAGTACTGACTGTTCTTCCAGAGGACCTGGGTTTAATTCCTGACACCCACATGGAGTTCACAACTCTTAACTCTATTTCGAGGAGATCTGACACCCTCATTCATACATACATTCAGGCAAAACACCAGTGTACATAAAACAAAAATAAATCTTTAAAGAAATCATTAGGCCAACAAGATGGCTCTGCTGCCAACTCTGTTGACCTGAGTGTATATAAGGGAATACCACAACAGAAATACATTTTAAACATTTGGGACTGGAAAGATGACTTAGTGGTTAAGAGCACATCTCTGCTCTTGCAGAGAAGATCTGAATTCAATTTTTAGCATCCTTCTCCAGTGACTCACAAATGCCCGTAGCTCCAGCTCCAGTGGCATCTTCAGGCCCTTGCAGTCATGTATAGTATACATATACACACACATATACAAGTGAAAAGACACACATAAAAAAAAAAAATCTACATTTCAAAACAACCCTGGCTGGCGAGATGGCTTAGTGGGTAAGAGAGCTGACTGCTCTTCTGAAGGTCCTGAGTTCAAATCCCAGCAACCACATGGTGGCTCACAACCACCCATAATGAGATCTGACGCCCTCTTTTGGTGTGTCTGAAGTCAGCTACGGTGTACTTATGTATAATAATAAATAAATATTAAAAAATAAATAAAAAATAAAACAACCCTATTTTGTGTGTGAGCACATAGGTGCATGTGTTCAGGTCAGAGACTTTGAGGAGCCAGTTCTCCCTTTTTGCCTTTCTGTGGGTTCCGGGAATTGTACCCAGGTTGCCAGCCTTGCAAGCCACCCCTCCAGTCCCACAGGCGTTCCCTGACTCTTTTCTCTCCCCCCCCACCCCATTCCCACATTCATACATTCCTGAACCTTCAGGTTGTCCCCACTCTTCCAGGACATTTATCCTTGTTCTTCCACTATCTCTATCATTTACTTCTTTTTTTTAAAGATTTATTTATTTATTTACTTTATGTGTGTGAGTACATTGTAGCTATCTATCTTCAGACACACCAGAAGAGGGCATTGGATCCCATTACAGATGGTTGTAGGCCACCATGTGGTTGCTGGGAATTAAACTCAGAACCTCTGGGAGAGCAGTCAGTGCTCTTAACCACTGAGCCATCTCTCCAGCCCCTATCATTTACTTCTTATCTTGGTTTTTCCAGACAAGGCTGCTCTGTGTAGCCAGCCCTGGTTGTATTGGAACTCATCCAGTTGCCTAGGCTGTCCTTGAACTCCCGCCTCTGGGTCCCTCCCAAGGGCTGGGATTAAAGGTGTGGGCCACAGTTCCTGGCAATTTCTCTAATTTTTTTTAAAAAACATTTTTCTTTCAAACCCTGTGTCCAGGGCTGATTTTCAATAGATTGCAGCGAGTGAGCTGAGCTGCTGCCTACAAAACCCTGATCCTGGCAATCTCTCTACCACTGAATCTTTGACCTGGTGGGCATTTGGCCCAGGAAGGCGTCTTGACTATTGTAAGCCAAAAGTCACTTAGAATAGAGAGATGGAGAAGGCTTATCAAAGGCCTTTGTAAAGAAAAAGGAAAGGAAAAGTGCTATACTCCCAACACTCTAGTGACTGAGGCAGGAGGACTGTTGCCAGTTCAAGGGCAGTCTGTGCCACATAGTAAATTCCAGAAGCTGGTGCTGGAGAGAGGGGATAAAAAAAAAAATTTGTGAGCCTCTGTCAGTTGAGTGCTTGGGGCGAAAGGAGGCCTACATGCCTGGCTGGGGTTTTAATTTTGTTTTATAAAATACGAGTTTTCCGCCGAGGATTGGTGGCACACACCTTTAATCCCAGCATTTGGGAGACAGAGTCAGGTGGATTTCTGAGTTCGAGGCCAGCCTGGTCTACAGAGCGAGTTCCAGGTCAGCCAGAGCTATACCCTGTCGGGGGGGGGGGGGGGGGTACGACAAAAAAGCTCCGAGTTTTCCAGCCTGGGGCTAGAGCCTGGTTAGCAGAGTAGCACATGCCGCCCTGAGTTCGACTCCCAGCCCAGAAAGGGATGAGGGTTGGGTACAGACTTCCGAGATTGTAAAACACAAATTTAACTTTTTTTCGGGAGACACCCCTTCATGCCCAAATATGGCACTTTTCCTATGCAGGGCCCCAAACACTTCCGCCCTCGTCAGAACCGCCTTCTGCCCAGCTTCGCGGTGACATTAATCGCCACTGTCACGCCAACTTACGGTTCAAGGCTGCTCCAGCTAGACCTTGAAGGCTGAAATAAAACTCACCATGAAGCAAGTCCCATTGCACGAAGAGCTGGTCGTAACATTTCTCAGGTAAAAGAATTGGCACCAGCAGCCCTTTGAACGGCCCGTCGGCCTCCCCCGCCATGTTGGAAAGCTAAGCTTCCGCCAGGCGGGACAACCCCCGCCATTTATCCGCGCCGCGCATGCGCGCCGCGCACACCCCGCCCTGCTGTCCCCGAGGCCAGGGCTGCTCTTCCCTCTCCGTGATGCTCGCCCGCCTCCTCTAGGGGACACAGGTCTCCTTCCCAGGCAGGCTTTTGTGCGCGCCTTGACGTTCGAATTTTAAAGCGTGTCCGCGTTTGGCGCCTGCGCTGTTAGGACTTCCTCACTTTTGTTTACGCTCTTGTTCTGAAAGCAAGGTCCATGCTGCCCCCTCGCCCTGTCCCCCCTGCATGTACGCCATCTTGTCTAATCTCGGCCAACTTGATAGTGTTTGAAGTTGAAAGGGAAAAGAGTTCGAGTCTTCAAAATGGCGCTAGCAGAAGCACTGCAGCTCTCTTTATCTTTCCTCTTGGTTTCTCCAGAGGGAATAGAGCCGCAAAAGAGCCATTCCGAGCTGGGCCTTCTTTCTGGTCCCCTGCTTCGTCCTCTGTCCAGATGTTAAGAGGATGACGGTGGGGCTGGTGAGATGGCTCAGCGGTTAAGAGCGCCGATTGCTCTTCCAAAGGTACTGAGTTCAAATCCCAGCAACCACATGGTGGCTCACAGCCATCCGTAAGGGGCGAGCTCCGCTGCAGGAGAGCAACCCCTGACACAACAGGGGACCTCAGTCTGCTGTGTCTAGGTGGGAACCCAGAGGGTGCGAGCAAAATTCCAGTATTTGTCTGGGAAAGGGCCCCTAGGGTTAGGCGAAGAGAGCCATCTACATTCCACCACACTGCCAGGACACCTACTCTTGGTTCAGGCTGTAGGGCATTCCTAAACTGTTTCTCAGTTCCTTGTTTTTGGGGGTGAGGGGAATGTAGTTGCTGGTCAGGGCATAATGTCACATGTACCTCTGCTGTGTGGGGGCTCTGGTCCAAGAATTTCTGTAACCTCATGGGACTGTTAAATTGGAAAGGCACCCATCCTTGGCTCCCATCCGTTGAACCATGTCCTACTATAAACAGTAGAATTTATACTTTGGTACAGTGGGTGGCTGTCTGAAAAATCCCTTTTTATATCTGGACAAGGGCAGATTGCAATTGCCACCGCTCCCTCTCCTTCTGGTACTCGGGGATGTGTTTGCGAGGCCTGAAGTTGTTCCTCGTAGCACAGCCTCATAGAAGTCGGCTGCACCAGTGGGCTCCTCAGTGAACTAGCCCCGGCCACAGTGCACATGGAATCTCATTGTTCAGTCACCACTTTTGAAATAAATTAATACAGCCACCTACTCATATTTTAGTTGTGTTGTACCTAGCTGCGCCCCGAGGGTCAGCAACAGGGTGTCAGGTCGGAATGATTCATTCTGTAAGGGACTAGGCAGCCATTGGCCCCAGAGGGAGGAGGGAATTTTGGCAGCTTCACCAGCAGTCACAGGACATTGAGGGATGAACCAATGAAGGCATTTGGTCACTCTCTGGTACTTTTGTCCCTTCTTGCCAGCTGTCTCTTGGTGACTCAGCCACGGGAAGGCACAGGAAGGCATATGACAAGAAACTCGTGGCTTTTAGCCCCGGCAGGACAAGGCAAGCCAAGAGAAAAGATTTCATTAAGTGTTTGTACTCTTAATGAGGAAAGAAAGGAGTAGTAGGTACCATTCATGTTTATTGATTCCCCACCCCTATTATAAAATCTCTTCATTGTGTTCCTAAAGACAGAGAAGGAAGGTAACTGTTGAGTCAGTGGCATGGTGAAGAGATGAGGCGCTCCTTGGTGGCTTACACAGTGGACTGGGGCAGATGCTCAGAGGGGCTGGTAGGTTGATTGTCGTCTGCGGGTGATGCAGAAGGCGATGAGCACCAGGGTGAGGAGGCCGAGGAGGACCAGGCCAATGATGAGAGGCAGCAAGAGGGACTGGTCACGGTTGCAAGAGAAACCTGGCAGAATAATGGGATCCCTGAGAATTGCTGCAGTGGTGGACGGGCTAAAGGTGGGAGGTGGGGGAGGACGGAAGAGGAAAGGGGATGAAGAAAGGCTGAGGAGCCAACCCATAGGTGAGAGCAGTCAGCAAAGGGGAAATAAGGCAGTCTTGTAGAGGAGGCGGAGGTCTAGAAAAAGAGTTCTGGGGAAGGTTTCCAGAGCAATGGGAGAGCTCTAGGAAAGAAGAAGTAGGTAGGGCTTACATGGCCCGAAGTGTCCCTTGTCAGGCAGCTGAGCAGCCTGTAGCCTTAGAGAGAGCAGGTCAAGGTGAACAGCTGGAGAAAGAACTATGCTTGCATTTCCACAGCAGAAGCTTTGGCCCAAGGGAGCTTGGAGCTCTCGAAGAGATGAATTCTGCGCCATGAATGTCCACTCTGCAGTAATTAGTAATTAAGAGTCAAATCCAGTCCTGACTCCTGAGTCCTCCCCACCAGCCCAGCACGCCCAGCCTAGACTTTTAGTGTGGTAAGGAGAAGAGATTACTCACGTGCTGCCTGTGGGAAGGACACATTGTATTCCACCGCCATGTAGTCCAGGTAGACTGTACTCGGGCTCTGATGTAGGTCCTTAAGGTGAACAGAAAGACTCAAGGCATCAGGGACAGAGGCATCCATGTCCACAGAGCAAGAACAGAGGCTCCGGGGGTACAGGTATGGGATATGGAAGAATAGAGGATAGAGACAAACTCAAGCTGTATACCTGTTTGAATCCAAAGGTAAGCTGTCCATAAGGAAATGAGAGAGACAGGTGGGGATGGGTACCGTCACAACCTCCCTGGACCTTGGTTTTGTTGGGATTCAAAACAGATATGCCCCAAGCCTGTAGAAGTGCAATGGTGGGTCTGAAATCACAAGAATGCTCCATCCAGTTTATCCCCTCCTCTTCTCTTCCTCTTCCCTGCTGAACGAGCCCAGGACTTGCCTCTTGCCCTCTTTAAGCCCCACTTTAGCTTTACCTTTCTTCCACCCTGAATTGGGTATAGGATTCGGATTTGAATTTGGGCTTGGAGCTGAACACAAGGCTGGGAGCCGTTGGCCCACGTGTAGTTCCCAAGAGCCCCCTTGGACCTTGGACTAGGCGAGGGTGGAGGTGGTCCAGGGTGAGGGCCAACAGTGGAGGATCTTGGACTAGTAGCAGTGCCATTTGTGGTGGGAGAAACTGTGGCATGAGAAATTGTGGCATTCCCATGACTGGTGGTGGTGGCAGGGTTATGAGTGACAGTTGTGGGTCCGGAGCTGGTGTGAACTGTGACATTTCCGTGACTGGTGGTGGTGGGCCTGTGGCTGGTCGTAGGGCTGGCTGTGCTTTCTGTGGCTGTAGGTGTCATCGTGAAGGATGGCAGGAGAGTAACGGCCTTTTTGTGAGGACAGTCTTCCTCTGTTCCTTGGGCTTTCAGTAAGAGATTGGTTGGCCACCCAGGTGCAGGCTCCTGCCCATGAGCCCTCCCTCCCCCACCTCCCATTTCTCCTTACCTATAAGCGGTCCTAGCAAGATCAGACACACAGGGAGCCGCATGGCAGAGATGCTCAGACCAGCTAGGCTACACCAGTTCCTTCCTCAATCCAATCCCCTTTGCCTTCTCTTGGAAGAGGAAATGAAAAGCCTCACTTCCCTTAACTAAAATAATCCCACCCCAAACCTGACTCAGACACCTCAGCTTTAGCAACCCACTCAAGCCATTGGTTTTCACAATTAGGCTGTGATTGGCAGTGACGTTCTCAGTGGGCGGTACAAAGCCTTGGTTACCTCGTGAGAATGAGGCAGCTGACTCACACGGAACTTACCTAAGCAAAACTTGCTCTACTTGGGAGCTTACAATGCAGCAGAGAAATGGGAAGCCCTTTCCTCATTGGTAAGAAATGCAACCCCACCCATGCACTCCAATCCTAGCACAGGAGGCCGAAGGCAGATGTAAGAGGTCAGCTTAGCCTATTTATTTAGTTGCAGGACAGGAAGAGCTACAGAACAACCATCTCCCTACATCCCCAAGGTGAGTTGACACCTACATCATCTGGGCTAGGCCTAACCAACCAGTTGAATTTTTTTTTTTTGGTTTTTCAAGACAGGTATTTTGTGTAGCCTTGGCTGTCCTGGAACTCACTTTTGTAGACCAGGCTAGCCTCGAACTCAGAAATCCACCTGCTTCTGCCTCCGGCAGAATGCTGGGATTAAAGGCTTGCGCCACCATACCCAGCCAGTTTAAGTCTTAATGCAGCAAGTTTCACTCATGTCTTGTGCCTAACACTGAGGCAAATTACCAAATGTTAGTAATGTGGGTCATTTGGTATTGCAGGAAGCAACATGGCAAATTCAGTAATCAACTAGTATGGGGGCAGGTGATCCACACTAGCAGGTAGGAGGGAAGGGAAAGAAACAAGAAGCCCAAACAGGCAGTTTCCAAGTAATTTTATTCAGAATTTTGTGTTTGTTTCCTGAATCAATAAATACTATACAAAACAATGTAAAAATGGCTACCATTTTCTCTCCCCTGCTCCCCTCACCAGGGGACAATTCCCTGGACAACCTCACTCAGGGGTTCTCCCTGTAGATTTGGTCCAGCAAATGAGGCCAGCCTTGTTTTTTAGCCCCTTGACTCACTTTTGGAGATTTGGCTGGGGTAGGAAAGCCTTTAGGAACGAGGTGACTAGGTTAGGGAAATGCATTAGTGTTTGGGGGGGGAAGGAGACGGCGCCTGGGGCAGAGCCTACCCCAAAGAAAAGGGTGTCTAAAATGTTCACGGTTCCTTCTTTTTGCCTCAAAAAGTGACATTTATTCATAGAGAAAAAAAACTGAAACAAAAAAAAAAAAAGCCAAAACAAAAACAAGATGTCCATCCCTTGGCTCCCTCCCCTCCCCCCTCCAGCTCTTCCTTAGCCCCACCCCAGGACTGAACCCTGGGCTAGGGCCAGGTCGCAGGACAGCCCCTCAAATGAGGTCAGCAACGTTGAGGGGCATCTCTTCAATGGAGGTGTTGTAGAAAGTCTCAATGTCTCGAAGAGTCCTCTTGTCTTCTTCGGTCACCATGTTAATAGCCACACCCTTACGACCAAACCGACCACCTCGACCGATTCTGAGGGGGGTAAAAAGGATGATGGAACACTTGGGTTTCAGCATAGGGGTTGTTTAGTCTGTCAGACCTAGACTTACCTGTGGATGTAGTTTTCCCTGTTGGTGGGAAGGTCATAGTTGATGACTAAGGAGACCTGCTGCACATCAATGCCTCTGGCCTAGGTCAGGAAAGAATATAGCCATCAGAGGATACAATCTATCCTAATTAAGTAGGCATACATGTAGGCAGCCAGAGGAGGGCAAAGGAAACAAGAGTTTCTTGTCCACCAGAGACCTCAGGCACGCCTGGTTTTCTTCCAAGTTGCTACGTTCCTGAAAAGGGCACACAGTCAGCCCTTTGGAGAGGGAATCACCTTGGACTAACTTAACTTGTCTTCCTTTCTTTCCCTGAAAGCATCTACTCACCAACAGGTCAGTGGTAATTAATACTCTGCTAGAGCCAGACCGGAACTCCCTCATGATCACATCTCGTTCCTTTTGGTCCATATCTCCGTGCTGGAAAACAAAGAGGTAGAAGCATTTGGCACAAGGCTCCCAACACAGACAGACACACAGAGACACATAGCCATTAAAACTCACCATGGCAGAAACAGTGAAATCTCGGGCATGCATCTTCTCGGTGAGCCAGTCCACCTTCCTTCTGGTGTTGATAAAGATGACTGCCTGGGTGATGGTCAGCGTCTCATACAAGTCACACAATGTGTCAAGCTTCCACTCCTGGAGATTCAGAAGTCAGGGGTTACACTCAACAACTTACTACCAGGTCTGCCTCCTGCACTGGGCCTCACCTCTCGTTCCACATTGATGTAGAATTGGCGGATACCCTCCAGGGTCAATTCTTCCTTCTTGACAAGAATCCGAATAGGGTCTCTCATAAATTTCTTGGTCACCTCAAGGACATCAGAAGGCATTGTAGCAGACAACAAAACTACCTAATGGGGAAAACAGCAGCCATGATGAGGGCACTGTACATTCCTCAGATCACAACCAAGCCCCTTGTGTCCTATCAACCTCGCCATTTGTCCACCTGTGTGTTGCTGTTGAGCTTCTGGAATATGTCATAGATCTGATCCTTGAACCCTCGGCTTAACATTTCATCTGCTTCATCCAGTACGAACATCTTGATGTATTTGGGGGCTAGAAGGCAGAAGAAAAAACACCAACACATAGTGATCAGACAAATGTGAAATACATGGAAATCTCTTGGTAAGAGGGCAGTCAAAGGGCAGATGTCTGCTCTCAGAATACAAGGACTGATCCTTTGCCCAAAGCTTCCCTGATAAGCCAGGCAAAAGCCCTGGTAAGTAGAACACTACCTGGGCTAAGGTAACAACAGGGAAGCCAGGCTCAGATGACACGCATGGGGTTCATCACAGAGCAACTCAGTTCTAAACTAAAGGAAAACTTGCATCCAAGAAAATGACATGTGGGAATGCCCACCAACTGTTACATGGTACTCACACAGGTATCTCCGGTTAAGCATGTCAAACACCCGGCCAGGGGTACCCACGATGATATGGGGAGCTTCCATCTGCAGCTTCTGCACCTCAGCACGCACATTGGTGCCCCCAATGCAGGCATGACAAGAGGCACCCATGTAGTCTCCTAATGCCATAACCACCTTTTGTATCTGAATGCAGAAGAACATCTACATTAACTCGGGCGGTACCCACGTAATTCTCTCTCAATCCCAGCACTACAACCACAAATGGCAGTGCTGAATCCCACCACACAGGTTCACAGTAATTTCCCCACCCCTACATGCAGCCTTGTAAAAAAACACCAGGCCAGCTCTACAAAGGCTTAGAAATCACTCTCCACCCTACTACCACATTCCAAATCCAAAGGCTGGGATTATGAACATAGCCTTATACCAACAATGTGTGTGATTATTTCATCCCTGCCACAGAACCAAGACTTAGTGTTCCACTAGAGCCAACATCCCCAGCTGATGTGCAAACAAAACCCAAAATCTACAGGGCTCTAAGACGTCAATCCTCTTAATTAGCTTCAGGATTTTATGTGCCCTAGGCATGAAACAGCTTTGGCCACCAAGCCAGGCATCAAGCTAGGATGAACAAAGGACTGCCATTTGCTCTGCCCCTGACTGATATAAGAACAACACCACAAACAAGGTGCCTCTTTGCCCATTGCCAGGGGTGTGTCATAAACAGCTAAACCTGCCCAGCCAGCTAGATAGATTCTACCAATCCTCTTCCCCTTCCTCAAAAGATGCATTTTCTTTTTTCTTTTTGCTGGTAAAGTTGGTGGTAATTAGGTCAGCAAATCTCAATAGAACTAAAAGCTGTCAACAAGACCCAGTGGCATTAAGACAATGTCCTCAACCTTCTTCTAATTGTCTTATTTTTAAGGTAAACGTCATAGTACTGGCTGTCCTGGAACTAGCTCTATGGACCAGGGTGGCCTTGAACTTGCAGTGCTCAATCTACCTGTATCACTCACCACTAGTACTCTTCTCTCTTAAACCAGTCATATAGGAAACACACCAATCTCACCTGCTGAGCCAATTCACGTGTGGGTGCCAGAACCAAAGCCTGAGTGGCCTTTAGATCTAATTCAATCTGCTGCAGAATTGATATGGCAAATGTAGCTGTTTTCCCAGTCCCAGACTGGGCTTGAGCAATCACATCATAACCTACAACCAGATCAAGAATTAGATGTGCACCTTGGGATCAGAGGATATTTGAAACTTTACTTCATGACATCAGTAACAGAAAAAAGGTTGTAAATGAAATGGTAGAGGTTTGCAAACAAACTTTTGCCAAAATATTATGAACTCACAACAGCTTGTTAGACTAGATGTAGAGCAATAAAAACAAAGCCTCTAATTGGAAACAAACCCATGCATCCAAGGCATGACCTATGTACTAACAAAACTAAAAATCCAAGATCCAAGAAGGATGTTTCCTCCCGGTTGCTATGCCCACCAACTCCCTACCACTCTGTCCAGTCCAATCTAGTCCAGTACAAGTCTTACCCTTGATACAAGGAAGAATAGCTCGCTGCTGGATGGCAGAGGGCTTCTCAAAACCATAGGCATAAATACCACGGAGGAGGGACTCTGAGAGATTCATGTCATCAAAGCTATCCACAATCTCGTTCCAGTTACTCTGCAGGATTAGGAAAAAAAAAAACTTAGGCACTTCGAGTAACGTGTTTACACTAAAGCTGGAGTCACCTCATCCTACAGGTTGCTCTGTTCTACCACTCCAAATGTCTAAGGTCACTGTCACGCTAAGGAAGTGCCTGTTCTGACAAAATAAAGTGGGAACCGCAGGTTCTGGTCTTACCTCGATGACGCCTTCCGGCTCCATCCCGTCGGGGCCATTGTCTCTGGATCTGTTGATTCAAAGCACTAGTTTTGCTTCATGCCTTGACCAGAGTGGAAGCAACCAGCCCATTCCCGATCCAACTCCCATGTACTCCCAAAGAACCATCAAGAGGCACTTCATAGAGTGACGCTCCTTTAAGATCAAGCGGCTGTAAAGGACTTCATTCACACACACATTCACACTCTCTCTCTCTCTCTCATACACAAAACGCCGAGATGCGGTCTTTGCAGCCAGGCCCACATGTTCTAGGTCTGGTGGATCAAAGCGCGTGCACCTCCTGGATGAACACCAAGGCCACCGGAAGTCCCGCCTTCCACCTCCGAGTTCCGTGGGTGGGCCATCCCCTTCCCCCCACGTCATGCCGCCCGCGCCCTCCCCCACTCCCTCTGGCCGGCCCCCCTCCACAGTACCCGGATGTGGGAGGCCGCGGGCGGTGGCGGCCTCGCGCACAATGAGCCCCAGCCGCGCTCGCAAAGGGGGAGATTGCACAACAGACAAGCGAAACAGGCTGGGGGAGGGGAATCTCTCAAGCGGCCATGTGCTCATTCGCTCCGCCACTCGGCGGCGTCTCCCCCGCCATGGAACAATCCGCAACCCGCCCGCCCCCGTCGAGAAATGGCGTCGCCCTCCCATACCTCAGGCCGCTCACCCCCGAAGGAAAGTGGACCTGCCCATCCGCAGTTTGCCAATTGCCCGGCTTGTGCGGCAAAATGGACCCGCCCGCCAGGCGCCGGGTGGGTTCCCCGTGCCTCACGCGGCCGCTCCTCCGGGTTAGGCTCTTTCCTGGCCGTCAAGAAGGCCAGCGCCCTGATCGGCCGGTTTCTTCTTCCCCGACCCACATTCCAAGCGCGACGGAGGGACTCGCTGAAGACCGGGGCACCCCTGCTTGTCGCGAGTGGTACCGCCAGAACTCTCCGGAACCCTCGCTCGCACGCCCTGCCCGACACAGGGAGGCAGCCAGACCAGCCGGCTCCGGGCCGCGCAGCCGCCTCTTTCCCACGTTATGTCGCGACCTCATCTTGCCTTTCAGTATCCGAGCTTCGCGTACGGCGTTCCCACAGGCCGAGGCCTCGTGACGAAGCTCGCGCCCTCCGCCCTAGCCAGGTCGTCCTTCCCCGTAACCACACTGGGGTCAGCGGCGGCCATGGGAATCTCCCCCACCCCCCCAACCCCGGACGGTTCCTCCCGGCTCGGTTCTCCCGCAACCTGGTAGGTTCGGTGCGATGGGCCTCTCAACTTCCCCACGGCGGGCCCTTTGGAGGGAACTACGGGGTAAGTAGCCATAACCTTTTGCAAAAGCCTTTCTTACCGAGAATCCTGACTCGCAGACATGATCCTTAGAATCTAGGGCGGAGTGCCCGCCTATCGACAACTTATAGAGCGTCCGACCCCGCCCCAGCCATCGCATTGGCTTGGCCACCTCTGCCCCGCCTGCCGGCGCTCTGCAACTCGACGTGACGTTACTTTGTAGGCGCTTTAGTTCGGACGCCCTATTGGGTAGTTTGAAAGCCCATCATGGCCTAGCCCCGCCCTATGGCCTCATTGGCTGAAGGGTCCGCCTTTCTCGCTGGTGCGGAAGTGACATACTTAAGTCGGGCCTCGCGGCGGGGCAGCCATCTTGGAACCCAGCACCTTTACACGTGCGGAGGCGATCGTGCCTTAGTCATGTGGCTCAGCAGGTCCTATCAAGCGACGGGGGTGAGGCCTTAGCCTCCAGGAACTTCCGGGCAGTCTGGACTGCCACTTTCCTTTACCTGGGTTTTCTTTACAGGACAAGTTTTATTTATTCTTCCGTTCAGGAAAATATTGTAGCGATATCTCATTGGATAGTAAGTTTCCCCGACTGGAGACAAAAAGGATGGAACCCACTTTTGGGTTAAAGGGCATAGGGGGATAAGCTGTCAAGGATTGTCCCACTCAATCACTGGTTCATTTAGTATGTTTCCAGTTTCTCCTGGGCTTCCTTACATGAATAAGCGAGTCTTAATTCATATTTACTGCCATCTGCTCCCCGGGGATGGCATCTATCGAAAGCTGGACTCTCAAGCCCTGAAATGGGGATCGCTAACAGTGTTAGCTGGAAGAAGACCTGAGATAAAGCACAGCCACTATTTTGAGGCCCCTTAAGGAAGACCACCACTTGCATATCTTCAAAGGATCCTTTATTGACCAGAGCAGGACCGTGGCATTTTTATATATATTTATATATATAAAAAAAAGTTTGAAGATCGGGCAGGCAGTAATCCCTTTGCGCGTCCACCACCCCCACACTGTTTTCCTGCCCTCTGAACATGGAAGGAGGAATGGCTGCTCCACCTAGGCCACAAGGCAACATTCTCCTATAGAGGGAGAAAGAGGCTTGCTTTTATGTGGCCATTCCCTTCCCATCAGAAATCAATATACTCGCAGCAAAAAAAAACAAAATACAGAAACCAAACATTTAAATATGAAAATCCAAAGGGAATTGGGTAGAGAAACAAAAAGGAACTAGAGTTTCTTGGGAAGGGTCTCCCTTTCCCCTGCCCACTGATGGGCTAAGGGTCTGGGGTATGAGGCTCACACAGTGAGTTTGCAGTGACACAGTTCCTTGTAGATCTGACGACGGAGTTTGGGCATGTCCTGCTGGGTGAAGCTGAATGGCTGAGACAGGGCCAGGTGCTTGCAGTACTGGGTGTTAACAAAGTAGACCATGAGAACAGTTTACTGAGCACCCTCCCAAGTCAGGACCTGTGCTACACATTTCACACAAAATACATCTTAATTTCTCAGAAAATATCTGTTTCTCATACACACTGCCATTATAGACTAAGCCTGGGGCTTCAACAAGCCTACATAATATATCTGGTGTTTAAACTGGAAAATATATTTAGTTGGATGTTGGGAAGCCTCTATATCAGGACCAAAGCCAGAGATACAGTCCCAACTGAGGATGGAGAAAACCAATGAAACCAGGGTTTCTGTGCTAACACATAAAAGTACACCCTGCTGTGCAATCTGACTGAACCAAATGAGGCAAGAGCTACCAACAACCCCTAAGCTACTGACTGAGAGCTAAGAAGACCTTATCATTTGCTTACCTGTAATACAAAGGCACCACAGTCACTGTCATTATTCTGCCTGGCCACATTCTAGGGAATAGAAAGCAAGAATCTGTTCACTTGGAGACTCCTAGAGGTTACGAATTCAATTGCTGCCTCCTATCAAACTATTCCATTTTTCTCTGGAAACTCACCATTTTGAAGTAACCTTTCCAGCCCTGATGGAAGTCCAGTCGGTCTTTTTTGACTGCCTCTGCCTGTAGATACTTGGCAATATGCTATGTGGGCAAGAAAAAAGAAAGTGACACCTTAATCACCTGCCAGTGTAACACAGAGTGTGCTGGTGGGAAACATCACACCCACTCACTCCTCGGACTCCAAGCCCACGCTTCTTCCTGAAATGGCTTGCTGCCACATCTCCCTACAATTTTACTACTTGTTTCCCCACAACCTCCTCAAACCTTAGGGCAGCGGCGATTTAGAGTTCGCTGGGAGTCAAAATAGGTGATGGTACGTCGCCTTACATCAACTGAGATAAGGGACCAGTGCACCTCCAGATGGATGGGGATTAGCAGTAATTCCTTATTGAAGATGTCCACCTGGAAAGAGAGTGCTGGAAGTCAGCTACAACATAAAACCCTATTGATTGCCATGAGGATTCTAAAAAAAAAAATATGGAACAAGCAAAGGAGTTACAAAATATACATCATGGACTGTGAGGCAAGGCTCAGCATCAGATGCTATTACTTTTGGGAGGGTTTTTTTTCGGGGGTGGGGTGGGGGTGGGGACATACTCTTCAGACAATGTTGCCCTTTTGTTTAAGACTGGGTCCTTCCCTGACTTAGGACTCAGCAAATAACGTTGGTGGGCTGGCCAGCAAGTCCAAGGAATCTACTTACCTCCACTTCTGTAGCACTGAAAACAACTACCCCTGGCCTGGCTTTTTAGGTGGGGATCAAACTCCAGTCCTTGTATGCCCTCTATAGGTTGAGATATCTTCCTAACCCAGATATGCTCCTGCTTCTCAGGCCTGGCTGATATTGAGATATTTGATGGTGAAGAAAGACAGAAATAAGAAGGTAATATCAGAACACATGTGCCTTCTAATTTAGCACCTGGGAGGTAGAACTACGAGTTCAAGGCCAGCCTCTACTACATGCTCTGCTACCAGGTACATATACATTAAAGGAAAAAGTCTAGATAAGTACCCAGACTCTGGAGCTGCAGAAATGGCCAATTGGTTAAGAGCACTGGCTGTTCTTCCTGAGAAACAGAGTTCAATTCCCAGCACGCATATGGTGGCTCACAACCACCTGTAACTTGAGTTTCAGAGATCTGATGCCCATGTCTGGCCACTATGGCACTGCATTCATGTGGTGCTGAGACATTCACTCAGGCAAAACATATATACACATATAATAATTTAGAACAAACAAAAAACAGACTCAAGATTTTGGTGCCACACTGACATGGTTGAAACTCAGCTTCTACACTTACTAGTCCATGACCATGAGCAAGCTACTTAACCTTCTTTACCTTTCCTTATCTGGAAGAGGGAGAGAACAAAAGCACCTGCCCTCATTCACTATAGGGAGTACACTACTATCCACATAAAACACATGGCCTGAAAGAAATGCTCACACTATCACCAACTTCTTGTGTCACTCAAGACAGGAGGAAACTGCAAATTGGGAAAGTAATTGCTCAAGGTCACAGAAACATTTTTTTATTACATTGTTATTGGGAGGAGGGGAGTGGGTACACATGCCAGGGTGGAGGCATGGAGGTCAGAGGGCAAGCTGATTCTCTCCTTCCTTCCACCATGTGAGTCACACACAGGCTTGGCGGCACGCACCTTTTCATTTACCTCAATATACAGAAGGCTAAGTAAGGGTTTTTTGTTTTTGTTTGTTTTTAAACTGTATTTCACTCTTGCTTCTACTGGAAGAAACACGACTCAACAGGTCTCTGAGTAATTCTAAGCACAAAAATTAAATCCTGATGCTTGGACTGGGGTTGTGAGTGACAAAGAGCTCTAGCTCTAGCTACTATCTGGGGTAGGTCAGGGAATAGAAAGGCAGTGTTAGGTAACAGGAGGAAGACATGTGTGTGTTAGAACCAATGTTCCTTTGTCCTGTTATGAAAGGCCATGAAATTTCAGGACAGAGAAACCTATGGAAGTTCTTAAATACCTCCACATCTGCTCCTGACCCAATTTTTACTATCACTTAAGCCAAAAACCCAGATATAATTCTCCACTGATCTCTTCATCCCACATGAAACCTGCCAGAAATGTCTACAAGTTCTACCTTAACCTCCTCTCGCCTCTCCTTTTGGCACTCCAGCCCCAGGTACTTCACCTAGACTCCTTTCTCCTTCTATTCCATCACCGAATGGGGACACCAAACATGAAGCATCGCTAGTCTGGTAGGGTAAAGGTGTTTCCACCAAGCCTGACTTCCTGAGTTTGGGCTCTGGAACCCACATCACAGAAAGAAAGAACTGACTCTTACAAGCTGACTTCTAACCTCCACATCCACACCATGGCATGCACTTACATCCACACAAGACAATGTACACAGAACAACCTCTATCCTTGACAGTCTACCTTACGTGCCTCACATGATCTTCTCCAATTTTCTGTATTCAGCTACCACAGTCACTGTGTCAGAGTGGTCTCTTTCTCTGGGTCTGAAGCACTTGCTGCTCCTTTTGCCCAAGTGCTGCTCCCAGACCGCACAGGATGACTCCTATCACTCAAATGTGGAAGGCCTTAGCACAGATGTAAGGAAGACCTACACCCAATCCAAAGTCCCCATTCCCATGCTGTCACATTACTGTTGTAGGACATTTGCAGCACTCCAGGACCTGCTGTAATTTACCCTCATTCCATCACAGAAAGAACTCTTCTGATTTAATACTGCATCCTCAGTTTCTACAATCACGCCTGATACACAAGACCTTTAACCTTTGTAGAATGATGACCAGGATTGGGGAAAGGACTCATAGCAAGCAAAACTCTTATTACATTTTTTTTTAGAGACAAGGTGCTATATAAGTAGTTGTAAATTCGTAACTCACATTTTTGGTCCACCTCTTTACCCCATCATAACCCTTGGTACGGAGTTTATCATAGAAGAAGCTGTTGAAGAAATGCACCTGTGCCAAAGACACAAAGAAGCTGAACAGAATGAAAGACTTCAGCTTGCCCACAATTCCACCCTCCCAATCCACACACTGCTTCATAGTGTCCAACTGAAATGGCTCCAAGGATACCACCATACTCTTTTTAACCTTTTATAGATAAGTTCCTGTCCCAATTTAACCAAACAGGAAAACACTACAGATTGGCTTACAGATTTAAAATGAATAGATTAGCCCTTACTATCTCCCCCTCCAAACCGCAGACCTTAGGCTATATAAAATAGAAGAGATGAAAATGGATGTTTACCAAAAAATAAAAAGTAAAAATAAAAAGGAAAGGAAAAGGGAGGAGAAAACTGCTCAGAGTGCTGCAGAGATGGCTCAGTGGTTACCAACACTGACTGCTCTTCCAGAGGTCATGAGTTTTAATTCCAATCAACCACATGGTGGCTCACAACCATCTGTAATGGGATCAGATGCCCCCTTCTCGTGTCTGAAGACAGCTACAGTGTACTCATATACATAAAATACTTTAAAAAAAAAAAACTGCTCAGGATTGCAAAGGTTCTGGTGACTAAAGAATCTGGTTAGTGTTGGGTCAGGAAAACTAGGGCTACACAGAAAAATCCTGCCAAAGGGGGGGGGGGGGGCGCGCAGTGGTGGCACACACCTTTAATCCCAGCACTTGGGAGGCAGAGGCAGGCGAATTTCTGAGTTCCAGGCCAGCCTGGTCTACAGAGTGAGTTCCAGGACAGCCAGGGCTATACAGAGAAACCCTGCCTCGAAAAAAAACAAAACAAAAAAGTGTGCTTGGACCTACCTTTTCAGGGACTGTGTCCATGACCAGATCTCCATACATGTTCATCACCTGTGGAAAAAATGGCAATTTGCTCTGGAGGATGTAGCATGGGGGTGGAGGGTTCCCTTACGCATCCACTCTCCCTCCAAAGGCCTTTTCAAGCTCTTTTATGTTCCTCTTCTTACCTGGTCATTGAGCCAGTTCTGTCCATATAAGGTACCCAAGTCATCCATGGTGAGCACGTGTCGCTTATAGGATACCCGGAAGCCCCTTACCATAGCGTTGCCTGGCATCCGCTGATAAGACTGGATCAGCTGTAGTACCAGACTCTTCCTGCATAGGCCAAATTTTTGTAATTATACAAGAGCTAATGTGGCTGGAGCAGCCAGAAATACCCACTACTACTGTCTAGAATAACTATGTAAAACAACTTTTCTTTTTCACAGGTTGTTTCGATGGTCTCCCACTCCCCACAAAGAGACACGAGAATGCTCATGGACAAGCTTTTCAATGTCTCTTAGTGTCCTACATAAAGATCCCCCCAGTTGTCTTACAGGGCTTGACACTTTGTCTGCAGCTTCCTCAGCTGCAGCTCTAGCTCTTACTTCCTCAAATCCACCACATTCTCTCCTCTACCTAAGGTAGGTCTCAGCCCTCCCTCAGTGCTCACCTTGAGGGTGTAGAGAACTCCTGCTGGAAAATGTCCTCCAACTTCTCTACAACTTCATCAGTGCTGAGAGGGATGAGGCTGCCATAAGTTTGAAGGAATTCATCTAAGATACCTAATGGAGGTAGGAGAGAGTAAGCGGGGGCCTTTAGACTCTATCGGAAAAGCTGGCCAGAAGGGGACTAAGTCTTCTGAAGACTCACTCTGCACACAGGTCACATGTTCCTCCCGAAGGGGGCTATGCTGGCCAGCTTTCTCCCCAGTCCGATCTGCCTCTTCTGCAATGCCCAAGTCAGAGCTCTGAAAAAGTTCCTGAGCCACGTGGTCTCCAATGCTGCACACATTACTGATGAGTATGCTGGCATCAGGGGGTGCCAGGCTGCGCTCCCCTTCAGGACCAGACAGTCCCCCAAAACCATTGGGTAGAGTACATGAGAGGAGGCCTATAAAGCACAGAAATAGGAATGAGAAACTGGCCGTGTAAAAGAACCAATGCATACAAATGATAAGACCACAGAACACAGACTGAAGCAGAGTCTAGCAATGGAAACCTTATGGAATACAGACACCACCACCCTACACACACACACACACACACACACACACACACACACACACACACATATGTGCGCGCCTAATGTAAGGACAGCCAGAGTTTATTAAAAAAAAAAAAAAAAAGAAGAAGAAGAAGAAAAAGTAGTAGGTCATCTTCAAAAAAGAGGAAGAATGCAAAAGCCTAGGATTTGGAGACCAGAAATCTCTGCTGCCAATATCTGCTTACCACCTAACAGTGCACAGTGAGTGAGGAAGGCTCAGTAGTAGTAAGGTTGGTAAGTTTTTAGCTTGAGTTCTCAAAGAGGAAATATTCTAAATAAAAATGTTAAAATCTACAAATGATATATTCCATAAGAACCATGAGTGTCCTATGGAGATCCACATGTCTAGGCCTTTTTCCGGCAGGAAGAAAGCCTTAGAATGGACAACATGATTTCCTAGAGCATAGATAGCTCTTTGTCATCTGCACTGAAGACCATAGGACATCTACTTATGTAGATGTTCCCAACACTGTGTCCCAGGTATCAGTCCTGCTAAAAATCAGAGTCCCCAGCTCCCACAAGATAGGATCTTTCTTTGCAGCCCAGGTGGGGCCTTGATTAATTGTTCCATCTTAGCCTCCAAAATCATAGGATTAGTGTGTGCCTAGACGGGCCTTTAAAATTAAGGCTTAAATCGGGTGGTGGCGGCGCACGCCTTTAGTCCCAGCACTTGGGAGGCAGAGGCAGGCGGATTTCTGAGTTCGAGGCCAGCCTGGTCTACAGAATGAGTTCCAGGACAGCCAGGACTACACAGAGAAACCCTGTCTCAAAAAAAAAACTAAATTAATTAATTAATTAATTAATAAAAATTAAGGCTTAAGATCATTTCACGGATATTCTGGAAGCTTTGCTCTGCTTTTCTTAGGCTCACCATGGCAACAAACTCCTGGTGCTCCAGGCTCATCACCCTTCCCATTTCCCACCTTACCCGAGTCAGGGTCCAGAGGAGACTTTGGGGTCCACCTTAGTCCATCTTCCTCCATGGGGGGCCCAGAGGGCACTGGTGGAGACCCTCTCATCCCATCCTCTGCCATGAGAGCACCTAGCAGACCCAGCCGGGGTGGGGGTAGCCCCCGGGGGGAGTCAAAACGACAGCAGGGTGATGGCACCTGTGGCGTTGCACCCCCTTCCTGGGGTGAGAGATGGTTCTTGGGGTGCGCGAGGTTCCGCCGCCGGCCTCGGTGGCGCCCCCAAAGCTTCCAGTGGAATGTCAGCGAGGTGCTTTTTGAGTAGAGCAGCATCTGGAAGGCTCTCATGGCTCGGCGCCGGCGCTGTGAGCAGGTTTTTCTATGAGAGGGTCGGAGAGCTCGAGAGCGCTGGGAGGCCCCCAGTTGGCCCCACCTAGGGGGTAGCCTCCAAGCTGCTACTTCCTCCTCATCTTCCTCCTCTTCCTCTTCCTCTTCTTCACTAGCTGAGGCATCAAAAGATGGCCGGGGGGCAGGGAGGCGTCTAGTTGGCACTGTGGTCCCAGACCCAGGATCTGGCCCAAAACCACCACCGGACTTGAGCCGGGGCTTAGGGGGTAGGGGCCAACGAAGACGCTCTCGCCTGGGATTTGAGTAAGTGGTGCCGGGTCCCGGAGGCTCAGGCCCCCAAGACCCGGTCCCCTGTATAGTCTCTTTCATCTTTCAGTACCCTGTAAAACAAAAGTTTGATTATCCAACTGAGGACACCCTACTCCTTTCTCCAAGATCGGAACTGTTCTTCAGCATTGTCCCTCTAATCTCAGATACAGCTAAAGACAAATCTAAAAACTCATAACTTCAGCTCTTCCCAGCCAACCTCGTCCAGAAGGAACTGACTCTGCCATCATTTCGTCCCTTGTCCAGGTAGAGAAGACAAAAGAAAATGACTGACTGGTAGGCCTTAGATATTTTATTTTTAAGCTCTTTGGGTGAAACCCAGTATTTCCAGGCTCAGCTTTAATGCTACTATGGATGTCCTTGGGACAAGTCTGAAGGCTGTTTTGCTAAGAGAGATGGCTCAGCACAGGAACCCAGACACAGGTACCTGGGAAGACAACTTTCACCAGGAAAACTTTGGTCCCCTGTGGGAAGTTCCCTTTCGCCCTGGAATGATATGGGGGTAGGGGGGGAACACACACGTCTCAGGTATGGGGGAGGGTGGTGCGAGGGCAATGGCTCAGGAAATGGAGTGATGAGAGGAAACGTTGAAGAAAACTGCAAGCGAACCGAATCGGTGCTTAGCGACCGAATTAAGGAGATGGGACAGAACGGAGCCGTGGGGGCCAGGCAGACCGGCCCCTCTCCAGTCTTCTCCCAGGAGACCTGATCGCTTCCCGGCCCCAGTATAGTTTGAAAGCTCGGGCGACTCGGCACACAACAGTCTTAAGTCCTTTAAAGGGCTTCCTGGGCCCAGTTAGGTGCGAGCGAAGACCAGAAATGGAAGAGGCCACAAGGGCGGGGGGAGGGGAAGGGGCGTCCTCACCAGGAGCGGGGAAGCCGGGCACACGGGCCCCAAGGCGGCTGTCTCCGACTTAGGCTTTCCGGCTCATCTTTCGGACGGCGGCGACCCCGCCACTCCTGCTATCCTCAGGCGGAGCCGTCTCAATTCACGAAGCCAATGCTCGTGCCGCCCCACTGCGGCCGCCTCTAGCGCGGCTCTAGCCTCCACCTCCACCTCCACCTCCAGCACCGCCGCCACCCCTCCTCCTCCTTCCCCTCCCGCGAGCCCCAGGCCCACCGCCGATGGCGGCGCGCAATTAGTGCGTCACACCCGGCGAGCAGCGCCGGCTCGTGCTCAGTCCCGCCTACCTCAGCGCGTCTAGGCCACCGGACGGTCCCGCCCTCGAGCTCTACGCGGAGCCGAGCCTGCGCACAGTCGCCTGGCTTGCCGCGTGTGGCAGTCCCACGGCTCGCTCTTTTACGCCTGCGTGTCGCGCCTAGCCTCACGCTCTACGTCGCAGCCACACGGTACTCCCTGCTCTTCCGTGGCCTGAGCTTTGGGTGATCTAGTGGGCTTCCCAGTGCATGGCCAGAATGTCAGGGGCCCCGCAAGGATTGGACCAAAGCTAGGCGCTTAGGAAAACGGAGGCCGAACATTGGGTTTTGAGGGCTTTGTTTTTAAAAACAAACAAACAAACAAAAAACAGCTGGGCGTGGTGGCGCACGCCTTTAGTCCCAGCACTTGGGAGGCAGAGGCAGGCGGATTTCTGAGTTCGAGGCCAGCCTGGTCTACAGAGTGAGTTCCAGGACAGCCAAGGCTACACAGAGAAACCCTGTCTCAAAAAACGAAAAAAGAAAAAAAAACAAAAACTTTAAGCAGGGCGTGATTAAATAGTGAGACACGACCGGTGTGCCAGGGCGTCCAGTACATACAAACTTCCCGGATACCAGTCTGATCGTGGAGAGCCTTTCGTTTATTTGTTTGTTAGTTTGTTTGAGACAGGGTCTCACCATTGTAACCCCTGGGTGGCCTGGAACTCACTATTTAGACCAAGTTGGCCTCGAACTCATCGAGATCTGCCTCCCGAGTACTGTGATTTAAGGCGTAAAGCTCAGTGCCCAGCTCGGAAGTGTATAGGAGAATGGGGAGGATGAATGGCATGCATATCGAGGCACCTAACATATATCTTTTTCTAGATAGTAACAAGAATTTGGACGCAATAGGTGAAATACTGAAAGCCGGGCTTCTTGTTAATTGAAGCAGAGGGTACTTGAAGAGTTGGATAAGGTTTTCCCTAGCAGAGACCATAGTCTTTCCTCAACCTGCCGCTAGATGGTGCTGCTGTTCTGGATGCATTCCAGTGGACAAGGCTTGGCACAGTGCGCAAAACCCCCTTCGCACACACAACAAAAGAATTTGGGGCTGTGTGGGAGATAAACACAAAATATTCTACTTTTTTAATATCCATGGAGTCAAAGCCCAGATAGTGGGAGCGGGAAAGGCAAAGGGAGGAACAACAGTCAAGGCAAAGCCATGGAGAGCTGTTCTTGACCGTTCCTTGTCCTTTGTCTAGCCAGTTTTTGGAATGGGAAATCCCCACCCCCTTTATAACAATCATAGTTTCACAAACCCCAGGAATGTTCCATGCGGAGAAAGGCTAAGTTTTGCGTTTGCCCGTGGAATTTTGACAGTGATAATATCCCCTTGATGTAAATGAAAGACACCTGAGGGTGGGGGAAAAAAACATTTCAGACGCTTCGTTCTGCCTGCTCCAGCCCCTCCTCCATTTTGATTTTATGTTTTCAGTTTTTTGTTGGGGAACATGTGCATGTGTGGAGATCAGAAGACAGCTTGAGAGTTGGTTCCTTCCTTTTGCTCTGTGGGTTCTCGGAATCAAACCCAGGAGGTGAGATGTAAGGGATGGAGCAAGTTACTTTCCTAAGTGAGCGGTCTCACTGGCTTTGTTGAATTTTGAAGGCAGTCTCACTCTGTAGCCTAGGCTGACCTTGAACTTTAGGCTAACCTATCACATGGGCTTCATATGTGGGATTATAGGCACGAACCTAGTTGTTCATAGGCGGGTGCCTTTTCTCCCTGCAAGGACTTTGGCATCTTGTTCTTGAGTCTTCAGATTTGCCTCTCCACCCCCGTTCCCAACTCTCTGGTCTAACTCCCCACTCCAAGTCAGCTCTGCTACCTCATATCAACACTCCACGGAGCCCACAGTTCTCACCTGCACTGTAGCAGCTATTGTAGGCACGGTCAGGATCAGAAGGCATACTTCTGATACATCGGAATAGAGTTTCTCTTCTCCCTTGTCCTTCCCGAGATACCACCTGACCCATTGTGAAAGTCACATCATGAAACAGGACCTGTCAGAGAAGGGAGACGCTGAAGAAAACCGGGATGGCACCATTCAGTCCCTGGAGGCCTCAGGAGCACTGGCAGTGGAGCCAGGCAATAAGGAGGGGGTTTTCTAAGTTTAGTATGAGCAGAGGGATCAGGAAAACCCTCCTTACAGACAGGGTACATAGAAAGAAGAGTGACAAGCCAGTCTCCATGTCCACACGGCAGGCTCAGGGCTTATCTGGGATTACCTGACTATAGAGCAGATAAATTCCAGTGTCCCAGACTCGTACAATGTCTCCCTGGGCCTCCAGGCCTCTCCCACGCCTAAGTACTGGTTGCCACATCACCTCTGTCACGTCAGAGTCTGCTAGAGGTGAGGAGTGTGCAGGTCAGCATTTCCTTACCCTCAGTACATGAGCTCTCTCCCTTTTCAGTTCTAGGGTTCTCTTGGCCCCAGCCCCACAGTTCCTGGTTGGTGCCCCTCCCACAGTGCCGTTATTTAAAATAGTGCTTACCCTTGGAGGTAATGTTAACTGGAACAAGATGCAGGACTGAGTGCTTCTCTAAGGAAAGAAGGAGGAAACAGCAGTGTTGACCTGCCCTGGAGTCCACCCTCACCTCAGCCCTGCTCCGCATCCCTCGTGCTCCTGGGTCACCGCCAACCGCACCGAAACCCCAGGGCTCACTCACTCTTGTGCTTCTGGGTGAGTACTGCTCTCCTTCTCCGAGATTTCGCCCCATCCTTCCAGGCTTCCAGGACATCAGGACTCTGCTCATGAAAGAGGGCCAGAGTTTGACTAAGATGTTAAGGGTCTCAGACAACCTTCTTCCCAGCCCTCCTCAACACCAGGAATAACTGAAATGTATGTATCTGTCATAGGCCCCTGATCTGGGCACTGACTGCCTTTCAGGGTGTTTATTTTCCTTAAATGGCTGTTCCCTTGACTTCCAAATCTAGATCCACCTCCAGCACTTACTTGCAATTTTGCAGATTGAGAGGCTCTGAGACCCCTCTGCCATTCATCCTTCAGCCCTAGATTCCCATCTCCCCTGACTCACCTGCTCCCAGAGGCTCTGCCATGGGCGCTCTCCCTGCTTCTGGGAAGGCCCTCCACTCCGCTGCAGCCGGCTCACCTCCCGCCTTAGGCTTTGCAGCTCTGTCTGTTGGATCAGTAGTGCGACAGCACAAGTCACAGCCCCCAGAACTGCCCCCCAACTCAACCAAAGAGCAACCGAAAGGGCTGGCTCTCTGACTGAGCCCCCCATGTGGCCTGGAGATGAGGCTGGCATGAGCTAGGGACCCTGCCAACAGCTGTGGTCTCAGAAGTGAGGTGGCCAAGAGGTAGCAGGGAGGGTGGGAATACAGGCAAAGGCACAGAAGGGAAGAGCGGGTTACGCAAGGGAGAAATAAAAAGGAACTTGAGAATAGGAAGAAATCAAGCTAGGGTACTATTAGTCCCCCTTGTCCCCAGGGTCGAGCTAGTGACACTCTGACACTCCTTCCCCCCTAGCCTCAGGAGAATTTGGTGCCATTATCTAGGAAGGACAGGGCAGCCGTGACACCCAGAAGGAGCGGCCAGCCTTCAGGAGCCCAGGGGCGGCCCCTAAGTTGGAGGAGGGCAGGTCGGTTGGTTATGGGGCATGGTGCCAGGAGCAGGGAATGGGTATAAGCTGGGCAGCGTGGGGTTTAGAAGGTGAGTGTGGTAGACTCTGACTCAGGCATGAATGAGATCTTTGAGGAGGTTTGTTAGGGGTGACTGGAGATGAAAAAAAGGGGTTTAGGGGCCAGCAGGGAGGAGAACCAGGGACAAGAAACTGGCAGGGTGCTGGGGTTAAGGCTGGGCCGGGTGTGTTGGAACCAGGCCTGCACTACTCCCTGTGCTGAACTTGGCAAGCTGGACTTCCTGTTTCCCAAGAAGAGTTCTTACATAAGGTTCTCTGGACAAAGAGAAAAGACAAAAGCGGCAAGCCCCTCAGTCGGTGCAGCTCTCCTCCCCACGCCCATGTAGCTGGCCCACCGGAATCCTTCCTACGGCTGGTTCTAAGCCCCTTCCCAAGCTAGATCCCATCCCATGTCCTAGCCAGACCTCTGCCAGCACCTGCTCAACTGCTTGAGGCTGCCAAGAGGAAGGGCCCTGCTCCTCCTAGCCAGGGATTCCCCTGCAGGAGGAAGTCCTTTGCTAGGAAAATGAGGCTGCTTCTGCAGCACCTTGAGCAGAGGACCAGGTGGGTTTTGTTGTTGTTTGTTTGTTTGTTTGCATTTTTTTTCTGGTACCTTTGTGATTTCTATTCAGAACTGCAGCTTGGAGGCATGCAGGTCCCTGTTCCCCAAAGCCTAAATCCCCTTCCCACAATCTTCAGTTACTCTGAACCCCAAAGAAGAGAAATCATGATTTATTCTCTTTAATATCCATTTAACATTTTGTCACAATAATAATAAAAATAGTATCTTTTCAAAATCCACAGGGATCCAGGGAGGAGCTTGTCCCCAGCTCTTCCCCCTCACAGTTGGGAACTTCTGGCCTAGTCCCAGGTTCTCTGGCTTCCTGCCACCAGGTCCAGCCCATCTCAGTGCCTGGTGCACAAAGTCAATAAACACGTGGTCGGGTGAGTGGGTGGGGGAGTCAGGGATAAGTAGGGGCTTTGGGAGCTAGTGAGGTGGATAGTTGTGGTGGGATGGGATGTTAAAGAAGAGCAAGGATACGTCTGTGGAATGGAAAACATGTGAACAAGCTCTGGCTGCCTTTGAGGAGAGGACAGGACTGGACCAAGGAGCAGCGAGGGGGTGGAGGAGTGGGGGTGGGGTAGGGAGGTGTGGTGATGCTCCTGGAGCCAGGGAAAGTTTAAGGAATCTGGGAGAGCAAGGCCCCTCAGTGAACTTGAAAGAGTCCAAAGTAGGTTAGGAAGGGGGCAGCCTTAAGATGAGCCCAGGGGAGGGTGCGGATCCGAAGGGAAGACCCTGGCCGCAGCGGCAACAGCCCAGACACCTGGCACAAACGGAGCTGGGGCCCAGGAGAGCTTGCTGCTGTGGCTGAGAATTCTTCCAGGCAGCGCAGGGCCAGCACACCGTTCACCAGCAAGTCCAGCTTCAGGTAGACAGCCTTTCCCTCATCAAAGTGCACCTGGAACAGAGAGAGGCAAGCAAATCCAGACCTCTGCCTCCCTCATCGAAAGCCAGGCATCTTCCTTCATGAGTCGCAGAGTCTCCCTCTCCCACCCATTCCTTGCCAGTCCCTCCTCCCCTTAGCCTTTGCTCTGCCCCTGAAGCCAGGCAGGGCTTACCTGACAGTACAGGTAGTAGAGCCCAGCCCTGATGACTGTAAATTCCCCAATCTGGCGGTCGTAGCGCAGAGGGCTGGAGCTGTTGATTTTGGTCTCTTCCCAGCCACTCACTGTCCCATCCACACCTGAATGGGGGATGTTTAGGGATAAGTAGAAGCCCCTTTACAAGACCCCACACACATTCCCCAGGAATCCATTAAGAGTGTGTGTGTGTGTGTGTGTGTGTGTGTGTGTTTGTGTGTGTGTGTATACACACACATACATGGTACAGCTTGCCCAGAGTATAGGTGGAGCCATGCCCTTATGGTACACGAAGTGATAATAAAGTATTGTGTGATGAAACCTAACATACATGACCAGGAAGTTGTCACTGGTGATTGCTTCTGGGGAGAATAAAGAGTAGTGCTACAGCAGAAGAGTTGGGGTTTTTACATTTTACTTCACGGTTTATGTCCTGAACATCTATACTATACTATACTATACTATACTATACTATACTATATACACACGTGCCCGCATCATTTGAGTCAACTGAAAACAGGTGACAGGCCACAGACTCATGGGTTATGAATTGAAAACTTCCTATACAAATGAGAAGAATATGCCCAGCATTGCTGGTGCACACCTTTAGTGTTCACCTTTAATCCCAGCACTTGGGAGACAGAGGCAAGAGTATCTATGTGAGTCTGAGGCCAGCCTGGTCTATAGAGCAAGTTCCAGAACAGCCTGGGATACATAGAGATCCCTGTCACAAAACAAAACTAAGAAAAAAATAAAATAACTCTTAATGTCCATCAGCAAATGAACAGATGAGTAAATATGACATCCCTGTCTCTTGGTCCATTACTCTGCTGTAGAAAGGAATAAAGAGTTGCTTGCTAGCATGTGAGTGAACCTTGAAAACATTGTGCTCAGTGAAAGAACCACATATTGTCTGCTCCCAAGCATAGGAAATACCTGCAATAAGTAGTCTATAGAGACTGCGAGGGGGCAGGTGATTACTTGAGGTTAGCCATGATGGGACTATAATGTGATGGCTAAAGGATGCGCGGCTGCTTCTTCCTCTTTTTATTACTACTATTATTTTTTGACACTGGATCTCATGTAGCTTAGGCTGCCTCAGACTTTCAATGCAGTTGAAGATGAACTTGAATTCCTCATGCTGCCTTCCAAGTGCTGAGATTATGGTATGTGCCACTTTACCAGACTTGGCCTCATGTTTGTGACAGGCTCTCTATGCAGTCCTAGCTATCCTGTTGTCCACTATATTACCCATGCTGGTCTCTAACCCAGAAACTGGCCTGCACCAGCCTCTGCCTCCTAATGCTGGGATTGCAGGTGTGAGCCATGGTTTTTGGTGATTAACGGTTTACACCTCAGGGTGCACTTTAGTCACAGTAGAGCACAGGATTATACATGTGGGCGGACTGCATGGGATGTGAGAGCTATCTTTTTTTTTTTTTTTTTTTTGGTTTTTCGAGGCAGAGTTTCTGTGTAGCCCTGGCTGTCCTGGAACTCACTCTGTAGACCAGGCTGGCCTCAAACTCAGAAATCTGCCTGTCTCTGCCTCCCTAGTGCTGGGATTAAAGGCGTGCATCACCACTGCCCGGCTGTGAGATCTATCTTAATAGAGCTGCTACCAAAAGCCATGCCATGCAAAGGGCTGGGGATGTAGCTCAGGGGTAAAGTGCTCAGCTAGCGTGCCTAGGACTCTAAATTATGTCACCACAAAACAAAGAGAAATCTCTAGAACTAGTGTAGTCGAAAACTGTAAAGAAAGCCAGGCATGGTGACACACGCCTTTAATCCCAGCACTTGAGGCAGAAGCAGGTGGATCTTTGAGTTCAAGGCCAGCCTGGTCTACAAAGTGAGTTCCAGGACAGCCAGGGCTACACAGAGAAACTCTGTCTCGAAAAAAAACAAACAAACAACAAGGAAGTAGTAGTCAGCTTGGACCTCAGAGTCTATGACTTCCCAGATTCTGCTCCAAGGCTATCACCCCCACCCCACTCCCACCCCCACCACTACTACCACGTCCCATCCTGGCCTTCTTCCTGTCTCCCACCATGCTCCAAGCTCCTTCTCTCTATGGGGCTTTATAATGGTATTCCTCCCCCAACTGCACCCCCGCCAGCTCTTCTCTTCCTGACAATGACTTCTAGTTTCTCCTGTGGGAGTGGTGTGTGTGTGTGTGTGTGTGTGTGTGTGTGTGTGTGTGTGTGTGTGTGATATGTGGGGCGGGGAGTGGGGGGGAGTGGTGTGTGTGTGTGTGTGTGTGTGTGTGTGTGTGTGTGTGTGTGTGTGAGAGAGAGAGAGAGAGAGAGAGAGAGAGAGAGAGAGAGATGGAACAGGTCTATAATCTGATCCTTTGGGATTCTGAGAAAGAAAGCTCCTGAATTCAAAGCCGTGTCTCAAAACAAAGCAAAATAAGACAAGCAAACAGACCCGGCCATGCCCATCTCTGACTTCCCTTCTTGTTCCCCAGCAGTCAGCAAAACATGAACTCTGTATTCATCCCCCCTTGCAAGGGCAAGGACAGCTGTCCTATTCACCCCGACTATCTTCCCAGCACTTAGAACTGGGCCTCACCTAAGGTAGGCCTAAGATGCACGGGTGAGGAGTTACCTGACAGTTCTCATCCTTTGGGTCCACAGGCTCCCTGGGCCTCAGGCCCCACAGTCAGTCAGTCATCCACCCCCCTCAGCCCTCCCTCTCTGCCATCCCCAGCTCTGTTCCTGTCTCTTATTTTTTGTTGCTTGGTTGAAGTCAGAGTCTCACTGTGTAGCCCTGGCTGCCTGGTAGTTACAGTACACTGCCTTGACCTTCCTGCCTCTGCCTTCAAGGTGCTGGAATCACACTGCGCTCCACCCTGCCTGGCTTTCTCATCCCTTTCTCAAGTAAACAGTAACTCTTTGGCTTAGGGTGTGGCTCTGTGGTACAGCACTGGTCTAGCTAGCCTATGGCCCTCCTTCAGTTTGTCTCCCTGTCCCTTCTCCACATTACCCACCCCATGCTCACTGTGGGGTTGGGGGGGGGCAGTGATTCTTTCTGGGCATTTCCATCTGAGTTGTTAGCACAGCCACCTGTCCTTTACCAGCCTCCCTTTACCCAAACTGACCTGACCCCTTAACCCAGAAGGGTGAATGAAGACTCACTCCAGTATCCACACCCCATGCGTGGCTCACAGAACCACCAGTCTCTCCTATACCAATACCAAATTTGCTCAATAATAACAGTTTCCTACTGTTCCCGCTCCTGAACAGCCCTGTCCTCTCCTCCCCTCCCTCCCCAGTCTGGCCTCCTCGGGACTCCTCACTGTTTCCAATTTTGACTTTTCCAGTTTATTCCCCAAAGTATTGGAGTTGCTATGTCCAAAACCTGACTCTCCCTGCATTACCTTTGATGGATAGGTCACTGAAGAACAATCCCTTCTCTCTTTGTGACCTGCCTGCCATCTGTCTTCCGTAGTCTTCTACCCTACCCTATTTTCTTTTACAGGCATGTGCAACCTGCAGCCATCAGAGGGCCCCATGCATCTCAGGGTGCTATGGACATGGCCCAATGTATCTGCAGAGGACATCATGTCACAGTATCAGAAGATCAGGTACCCCACATGTATAGAGCGCTTTTCCACCCCCACCTCACTGAAACTCTTTAACAACCTTCCGCCTCATCAGACTCTTGGGAAAGCCTGGCCTTGCATGGGTCCTGAGCCTGCCTCTACCACCCAATTAAGCTTTGAGGCCTACTAAGGCCTAAATGCTACTACCAGGGGCAAGGAGTCCCTGACTCCACTGTAAAATCGTCTTCCTGTGTGGTGCCATGTATCTTGGGCTACCTTACCATCATTCTTGTCATCTACCACTGTAATTACACATTTACAGACTGCCTGCTGTTCCTCTGTGGTGAATCCTTAAGCAAAGATGTGTGAGTGTGACTCACCGTGGCCTGGCCCCTGGTACTGAGCAGGTTCCTGATTGCATGTATGCCGAGCCGGTGGGCTGAGGCTTGGGGAATCATCAGCTGCCCAATAATGCCGAAATAATGATGCCCAAACAAACCATCTCTCCCAAGGTGAAGAGAGCTAGCCTGGCCCTACCGAACAGTGAGGAAGGAAAAAGGAGAAGGAATACTGGGTGTAGACTGGCTTAGGGCAAGGCTAGTTGTGGTCTGAGGACAGGGTATACTTGGGAATGTGAATGGCTCCTAGGTCACGCAGCACCATAAACCTTCAAGGGTGTCCCATGCTACTTGGCAGCTCCCATAAGGGCTATACTTGTTAGTGTAGCATCTCTCCTCAGATCTTCTGCTGCCATGTCCCTAGTTCCCCTGGGGTCCCCCATAAAACCTACAAGCACCACTTCTCATGTTCCTTTGGCATCTTCAGGATGGAAGTGTGTCATCTCTTCCTTCTAGAATCATCCCTTCTACCTTCTCTAGCCTGTGGGTAACCTTATCCCTGCCCCAAGTGAGTCTCTCATGAAGACTCTGTTCAGCACCTAAGCATGTCCTAGCTGGCTTTGAATCCCACCTCCACCACTTAGGCCTGCCATGACCTTGGGCAAGCTGAATATCCCTCTCATTAGACGTAGGTTATCGGTGTCCTCCTGCTATGGCGGTTGTGGGGATCTGATCAGTTCTAATGCCTACCGGCTACTCCCAGTGCCTACCCCAAAGGCACCGCACCAGGAGGAATGCAGCTTTGCTAAGGACCAAGGTTTTCTCTGACTTACATCCCTCTTTACCGACCAGCCACTTCTCTCCTTCTTGCCGCTGTCTTCTCATTCCCTTTTTCATGCTTGCTGCGCTCGCTCTATCTACACTTCTTTTTGTTGTTGTTTTTTTTCTTTGTTTGTTTTGTTTTTTTGTTTTTTTCTACTCAGGGTTTCTCTGTATAGCCCTGGCTGTCCTGGGCTATACACTTTGTAGACCAGGCTGGCCTCTTAACTCAGAAATCCGCCTGCCTCTGCCTCCCAAGTGCTGGGATTAAAGGCATGCAACCACCACGCCTGGCTCTCCGTCTTCACTTCTAACCACAACCCTGAAACTGCCCATTAAGGTCATCAGTTGGTGTTATGTCACTTAACCCTGTAGTCACATCTCTGTCCATGTCATGTGGCCTCTCAGCTGCCTCTGCACAGACAGCCACATCCTCCTGCCTGGAACTGTCTTCTGAGATCTCAGGGCACCGCCCTGCCTCAGAGTCTTCCTTTCCCATCTCTTCAGCTGGCTTCCCCTTCTGCCCAGCTTCATTCACGGGGAGTCTCTCTCCCCTGGTGTCTCATCTCATCCTGTAGCTTTAAATAACAACCCCATGACCATTTCTCACCTAGCCTGGGCCAGCCTTCCCACACACCCACGGGTGAAATTCACTTTACTAACCGCCCTCCCATTTGTTGGTAATTAGACATCTCCAAGTTAATCAGTCAACTTACACTCCTTTCCTCCCCGGCAATCCAGTCTTAGGAAATGGCATTATCTTTCTCAGACATTCTAGCCAGATATGAAGGCACCAGCCTGGTGTTTCAGCCGCTAAGGAGGCTGAGGCAGGAGGATCACTTAAGCCCAGAAGTATTAGAACAGCCTGGGTAGAGTGGCAAGGCCCCACCTCAAAAACAGAAAAGGAGGTAGATTCTACTTATTGATCCTCCATTTCTCTTACTGTTTACATCTAACCCGTTAGCAAGCCCTGCATCTCTAAGCCACATGTAGAATCTCCAGTTCTCCCTTTATCTACTACTAATGCCCCAGTCCGAGCCACCCTCGAATCCTGCCTCCGGGCCTTCACAGTGGATGGATGTTCCAGGTGACAAAACAGCAAGTACAAAGTCCAGAAGAGGCACACTAGGGCACAGGAGAGTCAGCCTCACAGTGCCAGGAAGTGAGGCTGAGGCCATAGCATGGAGAGACTGAAGCTAAGCAGAGAAGCAATGGGATAGGAGAGCTAAGCTGGGGGGTGGTGCGGGGGGGCGGGGGGGGAGGAGGTGATCCAGGATGGGGAAGGGGCAGAGTTGAGTCTGAGGTCCTAAGGTCATGGTGTCAAGGTGGGGGACAGAGATAGGCAGAGACTAGAAACATTTGGAGAAATAATGATCACACAGTAGGAGAACCCATGGTACACAGAGAACACAGGGCCACAGGTGCTTCCTGGAAAAGCCTGAGCATTAGAGGAGGAAGCTGGGGGCCACTGGTTTGGGGAGGGGTCTGGGTTCTGCCGATGCGTGCAGGGAAAGCTGAGGTTGGGTGGGACTCACCTGCTTGTGCTCCATCCTGTCCTGGCCGAGGATGAACTGTAAGACACAGGAAAGGGTTGGTGAGGCTTCCCCTGCCCATCTCCCACCATCCCTCCCTCCACAGTGGGCTACCTACCCTCATAATGGGCTGCAATAGCTCGGCGAGGCCGCGCCTTCCGGCCTTTAGGAGCTAAAAATAAAGCAAGGATTTATTAGGAGATTAGCAGAGACACCTCTCAGGGGATCCAAGAGCTAGTCCCCAGCCTTTCACCCTGCTCAGGACACTGGCAGTTATCCAGACTGCTGGATAATCCTCCTCCTCCATCAACAGTGACAACATAATTTATCATCCAAACTGCGATACTTCTGAGAGCAAGAAGTGGCTATTAATTAATAATCACACTGGAAGCCGGACTTGGTGGCACACACCTTTAATCCCAGCACTTGAGGCAGAAGCAGGTGGATATCTGAGTTCGAGGCCAGCCTGGTCTACAAAGTGAGTTCCAGGACAGCCAGGGCTATACAGAGAAACCCTGTCTCATAAAAACAAAAAAGAAAAAAAAAATCACACTGGGCTAGGGTGCAGCTTAGTGGTAGAGCGTTTGCCTAGCATGCACGAGGCTCTGGAATCTAGCTCCACCACCACACAGATACACGACACAAACACACAGACAGACACAGATACACAGATACAGACACACACAGAGCAGGGAAACTTTCATCCAACCAAACCAGTAATATATCTAGTAATGAACCACTGATTCATGGGAGCCTTTATTTAGGGAAGCCTGGGCCTCTTTAGGAGAACTCCTGGAGTCTGTTTAACGCCTGGTCATTTGTGGTAGGGTCCACAGCTAGCAGCTCCATGTGGCAAATGAGCTTTAGAAGGTAGAGCTGAAGCTGGGCGGTGGTGGCACACGCCTTTAATCCCAGCACTTGGGAGGCAGAGGCAGACGGATTTCTGGGTTTAAGGCCAGCCTGGTCTACAGAGTGAGTTCCGGGACAGCCAGGGCTACACAGAGAAACCCTGTCTCGAAAGACCAAAAAACAAAAAAGCTAGAGCTGAACTTCTTAGATTCCATTCTCAGCTGCTTAGCTGCTTGACTCTGGGTCTCCTTCAGGCTCCCTGCCTCAGTTTCTCTACAAAAATAGTAGTTTTTTCCCCCCTCTGCTCACTTCATAATACTGCTGTGAATTCAGAGCAAAGCAGTATATGAACCAAAGAATCTTGTTACTGAGACTGGGACATAGGGACAGATGCTCACCACTTCTTCGAGGCCGGACTAGTTGTTCCAAGAAAGGTACCACATCCTGGCTTTCCTCTGTCTGGGGATTCAGTTCCTAGAGGAATTAAGGGCAGGGTTCAAACAGGACCTCCCAGAGACAAACAAGCAAAGAGCCTGTCAGAAGAACCATCAGCCAGTAACAGACACAAAACCTGGGAGGTTAGGGGTTGGCCAAACTGGAGAGTGAGGCTCAGCCCCAATCAACAACCTGCAGTCTACTCACACACACACACACGCACACGCACACGCACACGCACACGCACACGCACACACACACACCTGCACAGGATCTCAGGAAGGTGGGGCAGAGACAGACAGCATGTATGCATAGGTGATACATTATCATTCTCTGGTATCTGGTTCAGACGTCACAGCCAATCAGCACTTTCCACTCGGGCAGCACAACTCTCACCTTGGTAAAGTTGCCCCCTTATATCCAGATCACCCTCTTGTACACACCGACATACCCACGTGGGCTGGTTCACTCCGCACACTCAGTCTTAAACTAGTGCCAGCTGGAGTCTCCCTGCACACACCTCACACAACTGTCACAGCAAGCCAACGCTCAGTTTAGACACATTTTCCATGCTGGCATCCCGAACGCAGCATCCACACCTACTCACAGGGGGCTCCCGGCGGTCCTCTGCTGTCAGCTCCTCCTGAGAAGGCTCCTGCTGGGAAGGAGGCAGCGTCACCCTGTCCTTCTGACATCTCATCCTCCACCCCTTCTCCGATCCCCTGGCCCTCTGCCCACCCGGCCCCCATCTGCTTCTCTGCACTTTCTGCTCCTAAGATACCCAGAAAGGGGTATGCTGAGGGCCTCACCTGGGCAGACAGCGTTGCCCAGCTCCCCAGGCTGACCACGACCAGCAGGAGGCCAAGGCAGGCCAGCGCCAGGCCCAGGCTCAGCACCAGCGGGGCCAGCAGGGCGGTGCCCGGCTCCCCCCGGCGCCCCCTCCGCCTCTGGCTCCGACGGGCGGCCATGGGGGCGGGGGGCTGTGCCTGCCTCACCGCCCCCCCATCCCGGGACCCGAGGGATGGGGAGGGGGAGCTGGTGGGCGGATCGGGCCAGGGGAGAGGGAGGGACCAGGGAAGCGGGCCGGAGGGGGGGCGGATGAGGACAGGAAGCCGGACACTGTTTGTGTGATTAAACTCCAACCTCCCCGGAGTGCTGTGCAAGAAGTAAGAGACGTCCTGCGCCCGGGCGCGTGCAGGCAGGCGACCGCAGTGGCACTCCAGACCAAGAACTCTGAGGGCCAGTGAAAGCAGAAGTGGACAGGCACCCACCCAGGCCAGTGTGCCAGGGATGGGACGCGGGCCCTGGCCCCAGGAACTCAGCACCGCCCCAGTATGTTGAGCCCTCCCACGGCAATCATTAATCATGAAAATGCCCCCAAAGGGCTTGCCTATAGGCCAATCTGATGGACTCAGTTTCTGAGTTGAGATTCCCTCTTCCAGAATTCCCCCCAACTTGTTTCAAGTCTGCTAATTACCTCCTTCCCAGCATAGGTTATTTTTTCAGCTCATCCTGGTTTGGGTTTTGTTGTTGTTGTTCTTTTTGTTTGGTTTTGGGTGTTTTTTTGTTTTTTTGGTTTTTTTGGTTTTTGAAGACAGGGTTTCTCTGTGTAGCCCTGGCTGTCCTGGAACTCACTCTGTAGACCAGGCTGGCCTCGAACTCAGAAAGATCCCCCTGCCTCTGCCTCCTGAGTGCTGGGATTAATGCACCCTGGAGGCATGGATCACCACCTCTGCAATAAAGAATATGTTTTTAAAAGATAGTTTGTGGGCTGGTGAGATGGCTCAGTGGGTAAGAGCACCTGACTGCTCTTCTGAAGGTCAGGAGTTCAAATCCCAGCAACCACATGGTGGCTCACAACCATCCATAACGACCATAACGAGATCTCTTCTGGAGTGTCTGAAGACAGCTACAGTGTACTTACATATAAATAAATAAATCTTTAAAAAAAAAAAAGATAGTTTGTAAAGTTGTTTATGTGTACAGTGTGCAGCTATCTGAGCAGGAGGCCAGAGACAGCTGCCTCACTAGCTCTGCCCCTTGTTTTAGGGGAGATGGTGTGGTGACAATTCTGAAATTTTGTTTTTGTTGTTGTTTGGTTGTTTGGTTTTGTGGTTTTTGTTTGTTTTTTGTTTTTCTCAAGACAGGGTTTCTCTATGTAGCCCTGGCTATCCTGGAATTCACTTTGTAGACCAGGCTGCCCTTGAACTCAGAAATCCACCTGTCTTTGCCTCCTGAGTGCTAGGATTAAAGGTGTGTGCCACTACTGCCCAGCCCTGAGGAGAGTTTTTTGTTTTGTTTTGTTTTGCTTTTTGTTCTTTCAAGACTGGGTTTCTCTGTATAGCCCTGGCTGTCCTGGAACTCACTCTGTAGACCAGGCCTCAACTCAGAAATCCACCTGCCTCTGCCTCCCCAGTGCTGGGATTAAAGGTGTGTGCCACCAGGCCCGGCTGTCCTTTTTCTTCTATCTAATGATAGGAGGTGAGACACAGGGTGTGGGGTAATAAAAGGTGGGAAAGCACTTGGGAAACAGAGGCAGGCGAATTTCTGAGTTTGAGGCCAGCCTGTTCTATACAGTGTGTTCTAGGACAGCCAGGGCTACACAGAGAAACCCTGTCTCGAAGAAGAAGAAAAAATAAAAGTGGGGAAAAGAACCTATAAAGCAGCAAAGACCAACTACAAGCAGAGAAGAAACAAGAAGAAAGACATTAGATTCAAGGATCATCAACTCTCTCTCTCCCCTCCCCCACCCTCACCTCCGCTCTGTCTCTGGTCTACCCCTCTATCCTTCTTATCCTTACTTTGACTCATGGTCCTGGTCCAAGGTTGAAGGGCCACACTCAGTGATGGCCGTTCTGTTGCCAAAGTCCTAAGTAGCACAGGACATCACATGGTGACAGATAGGGAACATGAGAGTGACCAAACTGGCTTTATAGCCAATACCTTCTGAAGATAACCCACTAATTCATTCATTGCATGGATGGATTGATTCATCTACTATTGAGGGCAGAGCCCTAGTCACCTCTCAACCAGGTCCTGACCCACCTCTCACTATCTCCTAATGAGGATTAAATTCCAACATGAGTTTCAGAGAGACAAACCATATAAGGCCATAGAAGGTGATATAAGTAAAATGTATAAAAAGGGGGGAAAAAAACAGAATTAAAGAATAAATTAATGACTGAGGTAAAAATAATTAAGCTATAATAGGACAATACTATTTAATTGATAAAGTACCAAAAGATATTTTTTTGCCATATTTTTCTTAGAATGACGGGACTTATATCCATGGAGAGTTATGGCTTGACCATAGAGTGTCTCCCAAAAGCTGGGACCCAGTGAGACGTGAAGAGGTAGATTTTTGAGAAGTAGTTAGATCTCGATGGTCCTGATTATATCAATTGATGATTGATGGATTCAAACTTTAAATTTTTATTTTTATTCTTATTTTTTTTTGAGACAGGGTTTCTCTGTGTAGAGTTGGCTGTCCTGGAACTCACTCTGTAGACAAGGCTGGCCTCAAACTCAGAAATCTGCCTGCCTCTGCCTCCCAAGTGCTGGGATTAAAGGTGTGCGCCACCACTGCCTGGCCTGATCTTGATCTTTTTTTTTTTTAACTTTTATTTTTTTAAAGATTTTATTTTATATATAAATACATATAATATATAATTGTGTGTGTGAGAGAGAGAGAGAGAGAGAGAGAGAGAGAGACAAGTATACTGTAGCTGTCTTCAGACACACCAGAAGAGGGCATTGGATTCTGTTACAGATGGTGGTGAGCCACCATGTGGTTTCTGAGAATTGAAAACTCAAGACCTTTGGAAGAACAGTCAATGTTCTTAACGGCTGAGCCATTCCTCTAGCCCTAACTTTAACTTTTTTTACATTTTATGTGTTGAGGTGTTTGCCTGCATGTGTGTCTGTGCACCAAATACATGCAGTACCTATGGATGTCAGAAGAGGGCGCTGGATCTATCAGAACTGGAGTTACAGCCATTTGTAAGCTGCCATTTGGGCGCAGAACACCGAGTCCTATTCCTATGGAAGAGCACCAGGCTCTCTTGACTGCTGAGCCATCTCTGCAGTTCTCAACTGAAACTTGGGCAAGGCTATCTGAAGGTGGTGCAACTGTGAAAGGAGAGCCGTGTAGGAGGCAGGAGGTCACTGCTGCTGTGCTTTGCCTTCTGTTTTCCTTCCCTGCTTCCAGTACTCCAGGAGGGAAGCAATTTTCTCTACCAGAGGCTCCCCACCATGATGCTCTTCCTCATCACGGGCAAAGGAACAGTACAAAGTGACCATGAACTGAGAGACTTTGGAACCAAGCTTTCAAATAAATCTCTCTTCCTTTGCTTTCTAGGTTATCTTTAGCTGCAATGAAAAGTCCAATCAAGGGCTGGTGAGATGGCTCAGTGGGTAAGAGCACCCGACTGCTCTTCCGAAGGTCCAAAGTTCAAATCCCAGCAACCACATGGTGGCTCACAACCATCCGTAATGAGATCTGACGCCCTCTTCTGGAGTGTCTGAAGACAGCTACAGTGTACTTACATATAATCAAAATAAATAAATCTAAAAAAAAAAAAAAAGTCCAATCAACACAAAGAAGAGAGCCTAATGTTAGCCCATTGTTTGCCAGAGCTAAGCCCTTGTTAACATGCTTATGATAAGCCGGACGTAGTGGTCTACACCTTTAATCCCAGCACTCGGGAGGCAGAGGCAGGCGGATTTCTTAGTTTGAGGCCAGCCTGGTCTACAGAGTAAGTTCCAGGACAGTCAGGGCTACACAGAGAAACCCTGTCTCAAAAAAAAAAAAAAAAAAAAGGTAAGTCTGTGTATATATAGGGCTGTAACTTTCAGTCTGTCAGGTCCAAAGCAAACTCCAGTTCCCCAAACCCCAAAGGCAGTCCATTTATCCAGAAAGGAGCTCAACCTGGAGCACTAGAAGATTTCTGGCAGTTAGATAAAAGCCAGCATTCCTCAGTTATCTGTGAAGCAGGTGCCCCTCCCCCAAAGGGTCATTTCCTTCATGTCTGGCAGCGGAGACAGTAGCACCCATCAGTATATTAAAGCTTATGCTGGTATAACAAGTACACATTACAAAATTTAAAGTCCAAGCTAGCTGCCTCCCACCCCTGCCACCTTAAACTCCCTCCAGCTTTTGGACTTTTCTCCCCATAACCAGCTATCTTGGTTATGCACTTTCTCCCTGGTTCCTGTCACCGTGTTTTCTCTCTCTGTCCCTGCTAGTCTTCCCCTCTCTCACAGACAGCCCTGGCCATGGCCACTGTGCTGACAGTGTCCAGTCTATTTCTCCTTCGTCTCCCTCTCATATCTACAATAAAACAAATAAACAAACAAACAACCCTTCCCTTAGACATTCCATGCTGTCAGTTTATACCCAGACTAATCCTTTAAAAAACCAGAGACCTTGTAGTCAGTGTAGCAAATCTCACAAACGCTCCCACTTGAGTACTGTATGTGAAGCTGAGAAGAGGTTGCTCATGGGAGGGGTGGGGTGATAAACCAGACACTCTCACCAGGTCACCCTGACAGGGGGGCACACTGGTAGACTTACTTCCATCATCAAATAACTAATATAAGCCAGCAGGATGGCACACACCATGATCCCAACCAGAGGGTATCCTTGAGATTAGCTGGGCTGCACTGTCACACCTGCTAATGGAAAATCACAAGGACTGGCCCCTCGGAGACACCAGAGCATCTGCAGATCCCATAACTTTGCCTTGAAAAATTAATTTAATACACTTAACCTTTTTGTTCTTGGTTTGCCGCCAGAGCTAAAATTGACTTGCATTCTTCTAGAACGCGGATGAGAAGTGACTTGGGAAAGCCTAGGAAAAGAGGGAATCTGCCAGCCCCTCCCCTTTCCTTGTTTTCTAAGTTTTCTCCCCCCAACACTGAAGAAAGAGGGGCTTTTCTATCTTTATTTTCGAGGCCTTGTCAAATTAATATTCCTCACACTCAGAGAGGGAATTTCACGTGTGTGTCTCACATAGTGATTCGGTGTGTCACTGTGACATATCCCTGGCCATTGCATTCCCAGGGCCAGATAGAGCTTGTGAAATGAATACATGCAGTCTACCTTCCTCAGGGGTAGCAGTGACTAAAGAATGTTAACTACCGGCTGGTCTCAGCCCGGAGAGGACAGTAATCATCCTAGTTTGCTGGAAGTGAAGAGCTGTCCAGGTTGAGGGACTCTCAGTGCTAAAGTTTGAGGTGAGTTAGTACAGACTCTGGGGAGGCCTGCACCACCATGTGCTTCTGGTCCAAGTGTGAGCTCCCCTCATTCAGTGGAACAAGGCCCTACCTGCGCCGGGTGCCTCCCTCTCCTCACTCCTGTCCACACACAAATGGTCTGTGCTGTCTCATGGTTACGGAGAGATGCAAGACTGAGGGGTCACATCTGGAGAGATCCTTCCTGCTGGCTGCCCTGCTGCCCACAGTGTAGACAAGAGGCTCAGTGCAAGTGTGGGGACAGCCAGCCCTAACCTGATGGCACTGTGTTATTGCCTGCTGTGTCCCAGAGTCACTTCCCCAAGAATGCTCAGGACTGTGTAAAAATAAATTACATGTAGCCGGGCGTGGTGGCTCACGCCTTTAATCCCAGCACTCGGGAGGCAGAGGCAGGTGGATTTCTGAGTTTGAGGCCAGCCTGGTCTACAAAGTGAGTTCCAAGATAGCCAGGGCTATACAGAGAAACCCTGTCTCAACTCAACAAAACAAAACAAAACAAAACAAAACAAAACAAAACAAAACAAAACAAAACAAAATTACACGTAACTCCCCTGCAATTGCTAAAGAAACTTCATATGATAACAGGCATTCCTTATAGGCCTTTGCCCTCTGCCCTGGAAAGCCTTGAGATCCTTGAGAGCAAAGGAGTGAGAGAGCAAGAGCCTCCATTTTCTTAAAAGGGCTCCAGGATTCAGTCACTGAACTGCACTTTGATAAATAAATTTCATTCTAATCCAGTCACTTCCCAAAAGTCGTGCTTCTAAATGCCACAGATGGATTAGTCCTGATAGCAGGAATTCAGTCTTAAAACATAAAACTTTTGGGAGAGAGGGTAGAGAAGCCTAGGTAAGTTTTGAACAAGCTTGACAGCCTAAATGTAGAGCCCTGGCATCCATATAGAACTGGGCTTGGGTAAGGCCAGCCCTGTAGAGGGCAGAGCAGACAGAGTAAACCTTCACCTCACCTGCTTCAACACAGAACCCCTAAGAAGAAGGGCAGCCCACTACTAACATGTGACCCAGAATAGCCTTGAACTCACTGCATAGCCCAGGCTGTCCTGGAACTCACTTTGTAGACCGCCTGCCTCTGCCTCCCGAGTGCTGGGATTAAAGGCCTGTGCCACTACAGCTGGGGAGAACCCCTGATTCTGACAGTGGGGGTTATAGGTGTGCACCACAGTACCACAGTGCCTAACCCAGAGCTCTTCTTTTTTTTTTTTAATTTATTTATTAATATATGTAAGTACACTGTAGCTGTCCTCAGACACTCCAGAAGAGGATCTTGTTGTGGATGGTTGTGAGCCACCATGTGGTTGCTGGGATTTGAACTCTGGACCTTCGGAAGAGCAGTCTCTTCCGAACTCTTACCCACTGAGCCATCTCACCAGCCCTCCAGAGCTCTTCTTTATTTGCCCTGAAATGGTCAAATGCAGGTAGTTACTGCAAACAATTGCTAGCTGCCCACTGATGCCCTTAGATGTTCTAATTGTGTGTGCAGCAACTGTCCTTTCCTGCTCAGGGTCACATGCTTCATTGTCATCGTCTTTACGTTGTCTGTTTATTGGTTTCCTTCACTTCTTTTCAGCACAACACTGTAAGGAGAACAGCAAGCAGGGCAGGAAGCACCACAACACTCGGTCGGTCTGCCAGTGGCTTTAGTGGAGAATAGTTCCTTGGCCTTTCTTTGTCCTTCATGATATTGATAATTTTGGGCTAGAGCCTGTTGTCTTTTTTTTTTTTTTTTTTTTTTTTTTTTTAAAGATTTATTTATTATTTTATGTAAGTACACTGTAGCTGTCTTCAGACACACCAGAAGAGGGAGTCAGATCTTGTTACGGATGGTTGTGAGCCACCATGTGGTTGCTGGGATTTGAACTCTGGACCTTCGGAAGAGCAGTCGGGTGCTCTTACCCACTGAGCCATCTCACCAGCCCCTAGAGCCTGTTGTCTTATAGAACACTTCCCAGTTGGTTTTCTCCTGGTTAACCTCAGGCGATGCTGTTTGAGAGGGATACTGTGGACCACTGCTGTTTCCTCTGTGTGTTTGTCAGGAGACCTGAGGCTCAACTCATTCCGTATTGCTAAGTTAACCAATGGACTGGCTACAGTGGTGTCTGCTGGGCTCCGGGACCTGAAGTTACCTTTCCGTCTTATAAAGAATCAGTATTTTGCTGGGCGGTGGTGGCGCACGCCTTTAATCCCAGCACTTGGGAGGCAGAGGCAGGCAGATTTCTGAGTTCGAGGCCAGCCTGGTCTACAAAGTGAGTTCCAGGACAGCCAGGGCTACACAGAGAAACCCTGTCTCCAAAAAACAAAACAAAACAAAAAAGAATCATTATTTTGTGGAAGGACATTCAGAGGCTCTATAACAGTTTCCTGCCAGGGACCAGCCTCAGCTTGGAGAGGGGTTCTGTGGAAGGGGTGTCAAATCATGGTGGCCTATGTTTGGCTGGAGACAGCTTTCCAGGTGCTCTCTCTAAGTTTCGTTATCTCTGGCCATCTCCAGACAACTCTCTCTAGACAACTTTCTCTTGCTATTCAGAGTTCTCCAAGGGGTTCTTTTTTTCCTATTTGAAAACATTCACTGGGGCTGGTGAGATGGCTCAGTGGGTAAGAGCACCCGACTGTTCTTCCAAAGGTCAGGAGTTCAAATCCCAGCAACCACATGGTGGCTCACAACCATCCGTAACAAGATCTGACTCCCTCTTCTGGAGTGTCTGAAGACAGCTACAGTGTACTTACATATAATCAATAAATAAAATCTTTAAAAAAAAAAAAAAAAACAAAAAAACATTCACTGAATGTTGAATGTTTTCATCTCTGCATATCTTTTTTTTTTTTTTTTTTTTTTTTGGTTTTTCGTCTGTTACACACAATTGCTGAGCTAGCTGGGGTGGTGGTGGTGGTGGGGGGCTCTGTTCTGAAATTACCATTTCTACCACACCCGGCCTGACCTTGCTCTGTCCCAGGCCGACCTTGAACTCAAAAATCTCTCTGCCTTTGTAGCAATAACAAAGGAACAAACTTCCTTAGTATCTTCTGACAAGTTGGCTCACAGTGAGGCTGCTTTTGTTCCTTTAGATTCATCTTTTATACTGTATCTTTATATTTTGCATGACTGAGAACCCATAAATTCTGAACTTCTGTTTTGAGAGTTCTTTTCCATGGCCTTAAAGTGTGGTCCTGAAGGTCCCAGTCTGTAGCATTTTGCTGAGCATTAGCCACACCTTCCTGTCCCGGATGTCTCCAGTCTCTAATTATCATATTATCATGAAGTCATTAACTTTAACCCCATGACATTCCTTAGAGAAAGAATACAAACCATGTACATTTATTATACAAACAAGCCCAACGCCCACAGTAGCCATCCACAACCCAGGATTCTATAGACTGCCAGTCCTGTTCCAAGGGCAGGAACCGCATTCAGCCCCCACCGAGGCCACACCACCCGCCCCTCAGTTTCCTTCAGCTTCCACCTGGCCTGAGCAGTTGCTGGTTCCTGACTAGCCTCCACTTACTATTGACAGGCTGCCACAAGTTGTAAGCCACAGACTCATTATTCATGTGTATTTTAAAATGTATCAAGATGTATTAAATCATTATCCATTTTAATACTTGGATTTGTTTCAGTTTGTTTACTACAGAGCTTTCCTGTCTGCTAATCCGGTTCTGTCTCAGCCTCCCAAATGCTGAGGTTATGAGCATTCACCACAAAGTCGGCTTCTCTCAGCTCACCTGCATTCCTTCCCTCCCCTCCCCTCCCCTTCCCTTCCCTTCCCTCCCCTCCCCTTCTCTTCCCTTCCCTTCCCTCCCCACCCCTCTCCTCCCCTCCCCTTCCCTTCCCTCCCCTTCCCTTCCCTCCCCACCCCTTCCTTTCCCCTTCTCCTTCCCTTCCCTCCCTCCTTTCCTCTCCCTCTCTATCCCACTCAGAACCCTTCTCTTGAGGAACTCTGCTCCCTTTCTGGGGGAAGGGTGCCTAGGAACTATGGTCTAAGCACTGAATGTGCCTCGCTGTGTGCCTGTGTCTAGGCTCTGTGCAGACAGAGATGGGAGATGCAAATAGTGAACAGGTGTTGCCTGCAGCTTAGAGTTCTCATCTGTACAATGGTAAAAAAAGCTATATGCTTTCTGTACCCCACATTCTAGAAGTCTGAGTGGCTGTTTTCCACATCCAGTGACATTCAGTCTGTCATGGAGCTGGGCAGTGGTAGCTGCCCTCGATCCCAGGCAGTCCCCCCCTCTCCAAGAAATGACTGCACCCTACCTACCGTATAGATGTGATGTACACAGATGTGAGAAGGTTGGGCAGATCTAGCATCCTCACTTGGCCACTGTGAGGTTTTGGGATTTAAACCCATTGAGAGTTATCATAAAAAGTCATGGCACTTCTGATCTGGTCCGACACACCAACTGCTGCCTCACAGTGCTTCCCAAGGGGTCCTTGTCACCAGAGCTGTGTGTTTATCATTGCCCTGGTCAAGCTTGCTCTCTGGGGTCTGCCTCCCACACTTCACACAGCCATGTGCACGCTAATACTGTTAATCTTTTTTTTTTTAAGATTTATTTAGCTGGGCGTGGCAGCCCACGCCTTTAATCCCAGCACTCGGGAGGCAGAGGCAGGTGGATCTCTGAGTTCGAGGCCAGCCTGGTCTACAAAGTGAGTTCCAGGACAGCCAGGGCTATACAGAGAAACTCTGTCTCGAAAAAAAAAAAAAAAAAAAAAAAAAAGAAAAGAAAAGAAAAGAAAAAAAAAAGATTTATTTATTTATTATATGTGAGTACACTGTAGCTGTCTTCAGACATTCCAGAAGAGGGCATCAGCTCTTATTACAAATGGTTGTGAGCCACCATGTGGTTGCTGGGAATTGAACTCAGGACCTCTTAACTGCTGAGCTATCTCTCCAGCTCCAAGACTGTTTATCTTAAGGTCCATATCTCTCCTGGCCCAGCTTGTACATGGCACACAGTAAGACTTTTTTTTTTTTTTTTTGGTTTTTCGAGACAGAGTTTCTCTGTATAGCCCTGGCTGTCCTGGAACTCACTCTGTAGATGGCCTCGAACTCAGAAATCCGCCTGCCTCTGCCTCCTTAGTGCTGGGATTAAAGGCGTGCGCCACCACACCTGGCTTTTTTTTTTTTTTTTTTGAGGTTTTTTCCATTTCCAGAAACCAAACCCCACCACAGCCGGGCATGGTGGTGCACACCTTTAATCCCAGCACTAGGGAGGCAGAAGCAGGCGGATTTCTGAGTTCGAGGTCAGCCTGGTCTACAGAGTGAGTTCCAGGACAGCCAGGGCTATACAGAGAAACCCTGTCTCGAAAGAAACAAAAAACAAAAAAACAAAAAACAGAACAACGACAACAACAAAAAACCTGGTTCATGATAGGCAAGTGCTCTACTGCTGACATGTGCTGACTCTCTCTCTCTCTCTCTCTCTTTGTCCCTTTTCTTGCTTGTTTACTAAGAAGCACAGCATGGTACAAAGTATTTGCAGGGGGAAGCATGTTCAGGGTGGAGGCAGAGTGGCCAAGGTCAGCAGAAAGCAAAGTTTGATAATGTTGGCAAAGAGGACACCGGATTCAGCTGCCTCAGGACTGAAGACCACAGTCCAGGGGGGAAAGTTGGGTTTCCAGAAACAGAACCCCCTACCCATCTAAGACATGGGCCCCAGAATCAGTGTGAGCCTTACCAAGTCCACACCTGGACAAGGACACCGAACTAAAGTTCCCTCTGAGGAAGTCTTAGGTTGGTATAGCTCCCCACAGTCAGCCCTCTGTCTTCCTCCCTCTTCACCATTCAGTCTGTAGCTGCCCTCAGGTTAAGGCTGAGCCGGTCGGTCGTCCTTCCTAGCCAGCCTCAGCACCTGACTATGTTGGCAACCTGCTGTGTTGGCTCCGAGGCTAATGTGATTGGTCTGGCTTGGCTCCTGGCCCTTGGCACCTTCTTTGGGCTTGGCCCTGAGCTGCAACTTGACTCACTTCTGTTTTAGCTCTGATGTGTCACACCATCTGTCCTCCCTCCAAGCAAGAGAGCAGGCAGTAGGAGCCAACTGCCCTGCAAACTCAGGAACAGTTACCTGAAAGTGCTCCTTGGCAGTGTTAGGACTTTAATCCCAGCAGAGGGAGGCAGATGTCTGTGAGTTTGAGGTCAGTTCACAGAGTGAGTTCCTGGATAGCCAGGGCTACACAAAGAAACCCTGTCCCTAGATAAATAAATAAATAAATAAATAACTGCAACAAACCCCATGAACATCCTGAGTGGTGGACCAGCCAGCTGTTAACCCTTTGTGTAGCAGTGGGCTAGGCAATGAGGCGAGGCGCCTGCTTTGTTGATTAGCTTTCCTACAGTAAATCAGTCTTAAGGAAGCAAAGTTTGTTTCTATTTTAGAATTCAGAGGTTTTAATCCCTAGTATCTGGGCTCCTTCAGGCCATGGAAAGCAGAGCATCATGGGAGGAGGTAACTCCCGCCTGTTTTTAAATGGGAATCAGGATCCCCACAATCCCTTCAGGATTTTTCTCCCACAGGCCTTCTCTCCCACAGGCCTTCTCTCCCACAGGCCTCACCACCCACCTCCTAGTAGCACCGCACGCTGGGACAGATGTTTGGAAGGCATTTAAGATACAGACTATAGCACCTGGATTCTGCCCTCCACTGGCTTTTGGCGCTGGGAAGACTTCCTGTATGGGTCATTGTAGAGACCCTTTAATACACCCTCATGCTGTGGTGACCCCAACCATAACATCATCATCATCATCACTATTATTATTATTTTGGTTTTTCCAGACAGGGTTTCTCTGTATAGCCCTGGCTGTCTTGGAACTCACTCTGTAGACCAGGCTGGCCTCGAACTCAGAAATCTGCCTGCCTCTGCCTCCTGAGTGCTGGGACTAAAGGCGTGTGTCACCACTGCCCCTGGCTTGTTTTTGTTGTTGTTGTTTTAAGGTGAAGAATTATTTGTGTGTGGCCTTCCCAGCCTTGAGCAGACTGAACAGACCTCGAGTGCTGGCCACAATGGACCTTATCTACCTTAGTGGTGTCACCTGCCTTGGCTGTACGTGCCTTAGGTGGAGTCACCTGCCTGGGTTGCCTGTGTAATTCCCCACAGGAATTTAGAAGAATAGACTGCCCACAGACCTTGCTTTGCAACATAATCCAGCTGAAATGGAGGATGGGGTGTGTGGGCTTGCCCTATACAAAGGCAGTGCTGAATACTAAACTTGTAGCCTTGATCAGTACCTTGTTTTGGTTTCATTCTTCTCCCCCTAACCCCCCCCCTTTTTCATTTCCAGCCCCCCTTTCAGGTAAACCCAGCTTGGCCATGGCCACTGGATGCCTACATTTGTGGTACAAAAATACCAAATAAAACTCAGTGGAAACATGAGATCATTGGTTTTTGATGCAGACTGGCCTCAGACTGGTTATGTAGCTGAAGATGATGACGTGAACTCCTGTTCTTCCCAAATGCTGGGATCAAAGGCAAAAGCCGAAGCCACCCACCCATCCATCTACTTTGGACAGGGTTTCACTATGTAGCAGGTGAGACTGACCTCAGGCTCCCCAAAACCCCCTGCCTGAGCCCCCCAATTTCTGGTACTATACATGCGGCCTTTTTGTTTGTTTGGGTTATATGAAACCATTGAAGGGGCTCACTCTGAGACACATTGTGAAGTGAAAGAAGAAAAATGTTAATGTTTCCTGTGTGTAGGCACAGCTAGGTACTGGAAGGGGAATCTCCAGGAAGGAACAGCAGGGGACCACCGCCACCATCCCCCTTACACCTGCAGGCCTGTTGTAAATCAAGAGAAAAACTGTTGTTTGGTTTGCAAAGGAGGGAATTAACTAAATTCCACCCTTTCCCTTGAAATACTGGAAACTGAACATAAGACTTCCTCCATGTTGGTTGAGCTCTCTACCACTGAGCTACACAGCACTCTTTAAAGGTGTGTCTCTATCCCCTGCCTTGAGCCCAAGGGAACCCCACCATGCCCATGCTGCCTTTGGCTTCCTGGCCCAGTGATACCTTGAGGCCATCTGTTTCTGGCTTTGGACGCTCTCTCATTTATATTTTCCTGTTTTCTCTGTCCCAGGAGGCAAGACCTCTGACTTCCTGCACCAACAGATGCCCTCTTGCCAGAGCCTCTGAGGAAGAGTTTAAGGAGCAGTATTTAAAGGTGGAAGCACAGAGTAGTGACTCCTGCTGACTTTAGACCAAGTACTTAGGCCAAAAAGTTGTTTCTGTTTTGTTTGTTTAGCACAGCATGTATTTATGTTTTGGTTTGTTTTTGAAACAGTTTCACACTGTAGCCCAGGGTATCTAGGACTCACTACTGTAGCCTAGGCGGTGAGTGTTTGGTGACCTCTGGGAACACTGCTCCCAGGCTTGGAGTTTCAGATCTGGTGTGTAAGACTGGAATAGGCATCTCCAGTGACAACTGTGTGTCATCCAATCAGCAGCCCCATAATCTGATCCCACCACTCAGTGTTCTGCCCAGCCCTGCAGAAGGGGGACCTAGGCAAAAGCTGTGCCTGAGGCTGATCGCTGGCCATCACACAGGCAGGCCTGAAGGCCTTCATCTCTACCCAGAGCCCTGCATGGGACTGAGGTAGCAGAGCTTTTAGTTGGAAGGAATAGAAACCAACCCCGGGAGGTATCAGCAGGAAATGAGATGAAGAGCCATGCAGAGCTCCTAGAGTCTCTGGGAAGATTGTAGAATCAGATTAGAACATCGACCTGGGTGGAGAAAACCCGCAGTGAGGGCCACTGCTCTCTGCAGAGGCTATTCCCTCCCTAGTCTCCTGGCTGGGACAACTGCAGTCTCCTGCAGCACAACTGAAAGCAGATGCTCCCTGGAGCGGGTTCTGCTCTCAATCTGTTCCCTCACTCGTCAGAACAAAGACTGAACAGGCAGTAGTCCTCGTGCCTCAGACAGGGGCCTATTCCCCATCTGTAGCAAAGGATGCTGGGAAACTGAAACTCTGGCTCTGAGGCTTCCACAGAGAGTCAACCTTCTCTCAGCACGGTTAGTGCAGTGGATACTGTAGAGGTGGGAGCAGAGGTTGGGGTAAGGCTCCCAGTTCTTGAAGGAGTGAATTTAGTCAAGAAACATAGAGCCATGGAGCTGGCTGAGCAAGTAAAGGCCCTTGCTGTCAGGCTTGGTGATCCAAGCCCAGTTCCCAGGGCCCACATGGTAGAAATAGAGAACTGACTTCCAGGAGTTATCTTTGACCTCCATAAGTGTAATCTCCCACGCACAATGAATTAACATGTTTTTTAAAGAGAGAGACATACAGACATAGTTTAAGCAGAAGTTTACTTAGCAAAGCCATACACGCAAAGCTAAGCAATGCAAACACTCCAAAAAGAGATGAAGTCGCTGCCTTAACCCAGGGACTACAGCAGCCTAGTGGTGTCTGTGCTCTGGATTTTAAAGAAGTTTTATGAATATTTATAAAGCAGGTGCTATATTCATAGCATAGGGTGATCCTTTCTCTGTCCCAAATGATGGTGAATCCATCTCCCTTTTAGGGTATCTCCTCCCATGAGCCCTACAGAAAGGGGCTGGTGTCAAACTCGTGATGTAAATGACCCTCTGTCACTACGCATGTGTGATTCATGTGGACTGATGTGGGTTTTGGGGACTCACTGTTGTAGCTTCAGGCTGTCTAATCACAAGGGGGCCACTCCCAAGACACAGCAGGTCTCCTTGGCTGCTGCATATAACTCCTTGTCCAGGGTGGCCTGGGATGGTCTTCCTTCTGGAATCCGTGAGAGCTCTTTTAGAAGCAGTTCTTATCCACAGTCAGTCTGATTTCTTTTGTTATTGTTGTTGTTTTGTTTTGTTTTGAGACAGGGTTTTTCTGTGTAGCCCTGGCTGTCCTGCAACTCCCTCTGTAGACCAGGCTGGTTTCAAATTCAGAGATCTGGGGGCTGGAGAGATGGCTCAGCGGTTAAGAGCACTGACTGCTCTTCCAGAGATCCTGAGTTCAATTCCCAGCAACCACATGGTAACTCACAACCATCTGTAAGGGAATCCAATGCCCTCTTCTGGTGTGTCTGAAGACAGCGACAGTGTGCTCAAATTCAGAGATCCACCTGTCTGCCTCCAGAGAGCAGGAATTTTGTTTTGTTTTGTTTTAAGAGATAAAGCTTGCACCACTGCCCAGCACTTGAGTCAGTTTTAGTTGGACACACTAGATGAATCTGAGTAGGGGGTTTGTGCTCTGAGAATGTTGCCCTGAAGCAGGGCTGGGCCCAGGAGCCACTCAGAGCCTGTTGAAGCTGGTTTTGTTGTTTTTTCCTAGAGCCTTTTCCCAAGTCCTGACTCTTACCTGGTCGGGTTAGCTAACACAGAACCAGAAGCAGAAGCAAGCCACTTTTTTTCCTCCTCATTTCCAGTGTCTCTAGCTTCACAGTCTGAGTCTTAGAGAACCTGACCTAAGGTTGAACTCAAGTTAACTAACAGGCTGGTACCTAGCATCAGTTTCCAGGTTAGCCCCCAACAAGACCTGTGTCTACCAGTTTCCAGGTTACACTCCCCCCACAACAAAACTTGCATCTAGCACCAGTTTCCAGGTTATTCCCCAAGAGTTCGCACCCCCCAGGTTACAAGCCTGCTTCTGACACCTCACTTCCTAACAACCACTATCAGAAGGAAAACAAAAGTTTATGGTTTGGATCCTGCACCAGCCAATTGTGTTAAAGGCCGTAATGCCCCCCCCCAGTCAGATGTGTACCAGGCTAGACACCCCTTTCTTGCCTCTATAAATGCTTGCTTGAAACTAGGTAGGCTCAGGGATCTGCCTTCCTGCCATATCAGGGCTGGCAGGGACCCCAAGGTTGAGCCTGAATAAAGAAACCCTAATTTGACTGCATCATATTCAGGTCCTTGGTGGTCTTTTGGGGTTCACAAACATTTCATGGCACAATACCCTTTAACCCTAACCTTTGTGCTTACCTTGATAGTTTGGGAGATACAATAGAAATTAAGTCCTGGGAAACTAGTGACAGCACACTCCACCCTGGGGCAGGGTGGAGCACAGCATTTGCATTCTAGGTCACAAACTCTTCTCTTCATTGTTAAAATATTTACTTTTATTACTTTAAAAACTTGTATTTTGGGGCTGGTGAGATGGCTCAGCAGGTAAGAGCACCCGACTGCTCTTCCAAAGGTCCTGAGTTCAAATCCCAGCCACCACGTGGTGGCTCACAACCATCTGTAATGAGATCTGACTCCCTCTTCTGGTGTGTCTGAAGACAGCTACAGTGTGCTTACATATAATAAATAAATAAATCTTAAAAAAAAAAAAGAATCCACAGTCTCTTAACTGTAGGTCCTGTAATTAAAAAAAAAAACAACAAACAAACAAACAAACAAAAACTTGTATTTTGTCAGGCGTGGTGGCGCACGCCTTTGGTCCCAGCACTTGGGAGGCAGAGGTAGGTGAATTTCTGAGTTCAAGCCCAGCCTGGTCTACAGAGTGAGTTCCAGGACAGCCAGGGCTACACAGAGAAATCCTGTCTCAAAAAAACCAAAAACCAAAAAAAAAAAAAAAAAAAAAAAAAACAACAACAACAAAAAAAAACAAAACCCAAAACAAAACAAAAACAAACAAAAAACCAAACTTGTACTTTGGGGCTGGAGAGAGTTAAGAACACTGACTGCTCTTCCACAGGTCCTGAGTTCAATTCCCAGCAACCACATGGTGATTCACAACCATCTGTAATAGGATCTGATGCCCTCTTCTGGTGTCTGAAGACAGCTACAGTGTATTCACATACATATAAATTAAATAAATCTTAAAAAAAAAAAAAAAAAACTTGTATTTTTCTTTTCTTTTCTTTTTTTTTTTTTTTTTTTTTGCTTGTTTGTTTTTTTTTTGTGACAGGGTTTCTCTGTATAGCCCTGGCTATCCTGGAACTTACTCTGTAGATTAGGCTGGCCTCAAACTTAGAAATCCACCTGCCTCTGCCTCCCAAGTGCTGGGATTAAAGGCGTGCGCCGCCGCCGCCACCACCACCACGCCTGGCTTGAAACACGTCTTTATATGGGAGGTAGAAAGAATGCTAACAGCTGGGTGGCAGGAACTCCAGCCTGTCATGGTGACAGAGGTTAAAAGCCAGGCAGGGCGTCACTCACCTACAGTCCCAGCACTTGGGAAGCTGAAACTAGAGAATCCTGATCTGTTGGGCGGGCGGGCGGGCGGGCGGGCGGGCAACACAGGGAGTTTCAGGGCAGTCAGGGCTACATCATGAGACCATCTCTGAAAACCAGAAAAATCAAGCAAGCATGCAAGGAAACATACAAACAAAAATGTGAGTTCAAAGGTTAACTGTTTAGGAGAGTGCTAACCCCAGGGTTGGGACCAGAAATGGAAGAGCTGATCTTGAGTTCCCTGTATGAGGAAAGGAATGTAAATCTGCTTGGTCAGCTGGTTTTCCACCTGGGAGTTACCCGAGCTTGATTGACTGCCCAAGGGAAGGGGGTAGAAGCAGAGGGAGAAGCCAGCGATGATCCTGGATCCTCAGGCGGTGCCACAGAAAGAGGACAAAGAGGACATGGCCACGGTTTTTTGTTGTTTTGTGTTTTGGGGGCGTGTTTTTGTTTTGTTTTTGTTTGTTTTTCGAGACAAGGTTTCTCTGTATAGCCCTGCTGTCCTAGAACTCACTTTGTAGACCAGGCTGGCCTCGAACTCAGAAATCCACCTGCCTCTGCCCCCCCACCCCCCAATGCTGGGATCAGAGGCATGCACCACCACTGCCCGGATCATTGGGGGGGGGGGGGTGTTTTGAGACAAGAATTTTCTATGTTCCCTGGGTGGGATTAATACTAGCTCTTCCTCCTACAGACCTGTGGCATGGGCCAGCTCAACTGAGTCTCTGTTGGGGGGGGGGGTTACTTTGTGCCTTTACACTGAAACCGTAGGTGACCCAACCACATGCAGGACTCTCTCCCATCCAAGAGTTTCTTCTTCTTCCTCCTCCTCCTCCTCCTCTTCTTCTTCTTCTCCTCCTTCTTTGTTTTTTCCAGACAAGGTTTCTCTGTGTAGCCCTGGCTGTCCTGGAACTCACTTTGTAGACCAGGCTAGCCTCGAACTCAGAAATCTGCCTGCCTCTGCCTCTGCCTCCCAAGTGCTGGGATTAAAGGCGTGTGCCACCATGCCTGGCTTATACAGGTCTCTTTAAAAAAAAAAAAGAAAGAAAGAAAGAAAAGAAAAGAAAGGAAAAGAAAAGAAAAGAAAAGAAAAGAAAAGAAAAGAAAAGAAAAGAAAAGAAAGGAAAAGAAAAGAAGAGAAAAAAGTAAGAAAAGGCGCTGGAGATGTGGCCCAGCAGTTAGGAGCACTGGCTGCTCTTCCAGAGGCTCTGGACTCCTAGCCCTCCGGTGGCAGCTCACACTGTCTATAACTCCAGTTTTAGGGGTGATCCAACACCCTTTTCTCACCCTGACACACTTGTGGTACACATACATACATACTGACAAAACAGCCACATGTGTAAAATAAAATTTTAAAAAGAAAGAAAGGGAGAGAGGAAGGGGCTTTAAATCTAATCTGAGAGAGAGAGAGAGAGAGAGAGAGAGAGAGAGAGAGAGAGAGAGAGAGAGAGAATGAATACCAGACAATGAGAAAAGAAAGCAAAGCCAGAAGTCAGCACCTGTCTGAGGGCCTACGAGGTCACTATTGTCTCACGTGAGGGTCAGGGCTCTGCATATCTGCCTTGATCTTCCCACTAATAAGCCAGAGCTGGTGGCGCGTGACTGCCCAGCTGTCTTTGATTAACTCCGGAGCTCTGCTCTAGAGCCCGAGTCCTCACCTTGGCGTCGGGATCACAGCAACAAAACAAAACAAAACCAAAAACAAAGAAAACAAACCAAAACAAAAAAGCCAACTTCTTCAGTCTGTCCTCTCAAAGGAGCGAGGTAGACGAGGTAGACACCTAAGGGTCCTAGGCTGTGAGTCATGAGGGTCCTCAGAAACACCCGGCATGCAGGCTGATGCTCTCTTTGCAGGGAAGCTGGTGAGGTAATGAGGCTTGACCTTGAAACTGAGCCCCGGGCTCAGTCTTAGGAAAGTAAGGCTTATCTGGGAGGCCATGGAGGTTTGGTACTTTTGCCACTAAAGCAGTGAAGGACCCCCGGCACACCAAGATGCGTTGCAATGAAGAACTCACACACCCTGGAGGGGCCGCAGGTGGTATGTGAACTTTGAATGACGGGGCAAGGGACATGTGCAGGCCATGCCAAAGGGATACTCACAGACCGCCAGCCTCCATTCTCATTTTCTCTCTTTCGTTTTTGTTTTTGTTTTTTTCAAGACAGGGTTTCTCTGTGTAGCCCGGGCTGTCCTGGAACTCACTCTGTAGACCAGGCTGGCCTTGAACTCAGAAATCAGCCTGCCTCTGCCTACGGAGTGCTGTGATTAAAGGCATTACCACCACGCCCAGCTGCCATTCCCATTTTCTATGTTCACACAGTTTGTAAGTTCTTTGGAGAGCTTCCAAGCGGCTGAGGCACATAAAGCTCTGAGGCTTGAATGGGCTGGAGAGACTGCATAGCAGTTAAGAGCATTTGCTGCCCTTGCTGAGTGAGGGCCAGGGTCGGATTCCAGCACCAGCATGGCGGCTCGCAAGCATCCGTAACTCCAATCCTGGGCATATGACGCCCTCTTCTGGCTCCTACTGGTACTGCATGAGTGTGGTGCACATACAGACAAGCAGGCAAAACATTCATACACGTAAGATAAATATGAAATAAAAACTTTCCGTGACTTGTTCTGTACTTGTGTCTGTCATTAAGTTCAGAGTAAGACACAATAAGCGTCAGGATCAGGTTTTTGGTTTTGAGTGGCAGTACATGACTTCTAATCCTAGCACTGGTGGATCTCTGAGTTCAAGGCCAATCTGATATACAGAGCAAGTTTTAGTATTTCCAGAGCTACATAGTCAACCTTGTTTCAAAATCAAGAGGAGGAGGACGGGAAGCAAAGGAAAACACGTGGGTGCCAGCATTCTTTAGCAATCTGTTTCTTATCTGCAGCTAGAGGGTGACCAGTTGACTCAAGCTCTTGTTACCATGGTTTCCCTGGTCAGCTCCTCCTCCCACAGAGATGGAGTTGTCTCTGGACTTGAATCACAGTTGACAGGATGATTTGATCAATAGATCGTAGCAGTAGTATTCAGGCTGTGAAACAATCCTGTGAAGTGTAGATGACTGCTTCGTCCAGCTCACAGTGAGCCTTCTGTACTGAAAGCAGGCAGAGCTGTGATTTACGGCCATCTCTGGCTACCTTTACTTCCTAATTTATTACCCTGCCAGACTCTCTTTAAATAAACTATTTGCTGTTGTTTCTGTTATCTCAAGACAAGAGTCTCTCTGTGTACCCCTGGGCTGTCCTGGAACTCACTCTGTGCATCAACCTGGCCTTGAACTCACAGAGACCTGTCTGTCTTTGCCTCCCAAGTGTCTGGCAAGGGGCTATTTATCTATTTAACTTTTTAGCTTTTTTAATGTGTATGAATATTTTGCCAGGATGTGTGTGTGTGTGTGTGTGTGTGTGTGTGTGTGTGTGAGAGAGAGAGAGAGAGAGAGAGAGAGAGAGATGGAAGAGTGTCTTAAAAAAGGGAAAGAAGCCAGGTGATGGTGGCGCATGCCTTTAATCCCAGCACTTGGGAGGCAGAGGCAGGCAGATTTCTGAGTTCGAGGCCAGCCTGGTCTACAAAGTGAGTTCTAGGACAGCCAGGGCTATACAGAGAAACCTTGTCTTGAAAAACAAACAAAAACAAAACAAAACAAAAACACGCCCCAAAAACACAAAACAACAAAAACCCATTTCATCAAAGAAGATATGGGGGGCAAGGGGAAGAAGAGCTTGTCTTGACTCTGGAGAAAAGTGAATGTCTTCTGAGGGAAGACATTCTAGGGTCCTGGGGTTGGCAGTGAAACAAGCCTCAACTAGCAAGGCAAGCTCTCTCTGGAGGTGGTGTGCTCAGGCGGAGGGATCAAAGATTTCCCCACAGACCAGGTTCAGAGGCCAAGAACAGCTCACAAGTAAAAGCTACAAGCCACCCAGGCACCGGGCACAAGCTGAGAGACAGTGCAGAGCTACCAAGGCTGTGCCGCACTGCTGCTCACTGGGACCAGGCACAGGGGGCGCCTCTGATAAAGACATCTGTTACCAGGCTTAGTGCAGGTCAGTCATCCTAGTCACTGGAGACACAGACAGCATGAGGTCATAACCTAAAGACCCATAGTAGTAGTGGTGGGACCCTTTCTCAAAATAAAAATTCTAAAAAAGGAGCTGGAGAGATGGCTCAGTGGTTAAGAGCACTGCTCTTCCAGAGGTCCTGAGTTCAAATCCCAGCAACCACATCTGTAATGGGATCTGATGCCCTCTTCTGGTGTGTCTGAAGATAGCTGCAGTGTACTCATATAAATAAAATAAGTATTTTTTTTAATTCTAAAAAAGAAGAAAAATTAAACTATTTTTCACCATAAGTTGTTTTGTTGTTGTTGTTTTGTAAATTGGGCTGAGAGATGGCTCAACAATTTAGAGCACTTGTTGCTCTTGCCGAGGATACAAATGCAGGATCAATTCTGAGAACCTGTGAGATGTCTCGCAATCATCCATAGCTCCAGTCCCAGAGCACCTGACCCTCTCTTCTGGCCTCCATGAACACTGCACGCATGTGGTGGTACACACACCTACATGCACTCACACAGATAAAACAATGAAGTCTAAACCAGGATCTATCTCCTGTAGACCAGGCTGGCCTTGCACTTGGTAAGTAGTAGAGGCTAACCTTGAACTCCTGACTCTCTTGCTTATACCTTCCAGGTGCTGGGTGGCAGGTGTGGGAAGTACCACGTTCATTTGGACGTAAGAGGAATAGAATTTTTTTTCCATTTTTTATTAGGTATTTAGCTCATTTACATTTCCAATGAATTTTTTTTTCCTGTTCACTAACTTCTATCCCCATCCTTCACGATGGTTGGGCTTTGTCCCTGCATCTGTAACTGTCACCAGCAAGCGTCCAGGCCCAGCTGCCCCCAATCTCAAGCAGAGTAAAGTCTGCCCCATAGGACACAGATCCACTCCAGGTGGTCTCTTCTCACAGTATTGTCTAGCCTAAACCCACAGGTTGGCAAAGCAAGCCAGAGGCATGACACAACGCACAGGCAGGAGAGAAGTGTTTAGACTGGGCAAGCAGGTAAATCAATATACAGACACATTTTAATAACACGTTAAGGTTTTAATGTGTGGATGTGTGTGAGGGTGTGTTGTGTGCGTGCGTGTGTATGAGTATGTGTATATGAATTGGAATTAACTCAGTGGATAAACTAAGACAGGTGACGTCCCAGCTAAAGAATATAGTGACTCAAGGGACAGACTTGAAGATGTCCAGAACGCCACCTTGCCACCTTTAATCCCAGCACTGGCAGAGGCAGGAGGAGATCGAGGCCAGCCTGATCGACAGAGCCAGTTCCAGGACAGCCAGAGCTACAAAAAGAAACCCTGTCTCAAAAAAAAAAAAAAATTAAAAAAGACATGGAGGATTCTACAGCTTATCAGAACTCAAAGCAGGTGATAGACTGGAAAGAAATTTATTTCTTCAGAATTGCTGAAATCTTCTGGTACTCCAGAGCCTGCCACGTGTCAGGAAAGCTAAGGGAAAGAATAGAAAAGAGGCACAAGAAAAGAAGGTCTCAAGAGCAGCTAAAGAGAGTCAGACCGCCCGCCCGCTCCCTCCCTCGCCGCCCGCGTCTCTGCAGCAAGGGAAGCCGCCGGGGAGGGGCAACACATAGGGCTGGGACTCAATTTAAAAGGCGGGAAAACCCATTATCAAAGGTCACAGACTGGCCTGGGCTCAGCAGAATGGTGCATGGTTAGTCTGTAACTTGGCCTGCCCCACCCCCTCTCCCGAGGGGTAGGGGGAAGACGAAGACGAGGAAGAAGGCTGGCTTCAAAATCAAAATTATCCCAATCAGCTGGGCATGGTGGCGCACACACCTTTAATCCCAGCATCCAGTAAGCAGAAGTGGGCTGATCTCTGAATTCAAGGCTAACCTGTTCTACACCAATGAATTACAGGCCAGGCAGGGATACCTAGTGAATCCTTGTTTCTTTTCTTCTTCCTTCTCCTTCTTCTTCTTCTTTTGGTTGTGAGCCTTCATGTAGTTATTGGGAATTGAATTTAGGACCTCTACTCGCTCTGGCCTTGTTCGCTCCAGCACAAAGATTTATTTATTATAAATAAGTACACTGTAGCTGTCTTCAGACACACAAGAAAAGGGTGTCAGATCTCATTACGGATGTTTGTGAGCCACCATGTGGTTGCTGGGAATTGAACTCAGGACCTTCAGGAAAGCAGTCAGTGCTCTTACCCGCTGAGCCATCTCACCAGCCCTGAGTCCCTGTTTCAAAACACAGCAGTATCACCACCAGTAGCAATAAACAAACAAACAGTGCTAGCTAGAATTGGAGAGATGGCCCGTTCATTAAGAGAACTGGGGCTCTTCCGAAGGACCAGGATTTAATTCCCAGCATTCGCTCTGCTAGTCATAGCCATCTGTAACACCCAATTCCAAAGGTTCCGACGCCCTCTTCAGGCCCCTGCTGGAAATGCATATACGTGCACAGCTATACATGCAGGCAAAAATCCATACATGTAAAATAATAAAATTAAATAATAAAATAAAATTGAGAGAGAGAGAGAGAGAGGAAGAGAAAGAGAGAGAGAGAGAGAGAGAGAGAGAGAGAGAGAGAGGAAGAGAAAGAGAGAGAGAGAGAGAGAGAGAGAGAGAGAGAGAGAGAGAGAGAGAGGATCCCGAGGTAGGCAGATCTCTGAGTTTCGAAGCTAGTTTGGTCTACAAAGTGAGTTCCAGTACAGCCAGGGCTACACAGAGAAACCCTGTCTCGGAAAACCAAGCAAAAGGAGCTCGGGCTTGCAGCCTGAAATCCGAGTCTCTCCGGAGGCTGATGCTGGAACGTCAGGTTCGGGACCAGAAAGGGTTTCAGAGCAAGGCTTCAAGGCCTTCCTGAAACTTAGTGAAATCTTGCCTGAAAATGAACTAAAATCTCCATTACCACATCAACAAAAAGCAGAGTGTGCTTGCACACTGTCTCCAATACTTACACACTGCTTATAATTCTAACGCCAGCCAGGGAGGTTAGAGGCTCAGGAGTTCAAGGCATGTGTCTCAAACAACACAAAGGGCGAGGGAGAAATGAAGACCGAGAGCCACACACAGGTTACCCTACCCCTTCACTTGCAGATTCGTCTTTGCAAATCTGCCTACTTTCTTTTTTTTTTTTCTTTTTCTTTTTTTCGAGACAGGGTTTCTCTGTGTAGCCCTGGCTGTCCGGGAACTCACTCTGTAGACCAGGCTGGCCTCGAACTCAGAAATCCACCTGCCTCTGCCTCCCAAGTGCTGGGATTAAAGGCGTGCACCACCATGCCCGGCTAATCTGCCTACTTTCTAAAATGTATTTGTAACTCTAAGATCAGTATTTTAGGGACTGGAAAAGTGGCCCAGAGGTTAAAAGCACCTAAATTTAGTTCTCGGCACCCACTGGGCAGCTCACAACGCTCTGTAACTCCTATTCCAAGGGATCTACTCAACAAACTCTTCTGGGCTCCTTGGCCATCTGGCTCACATGAGGTGTGCATACATACACAGAGACAACATGCTTTTATACACATAAAACAGATAAATATAAAATAGTTTTAAAACCTAATAAAATCAGGATTTTAATAGTTGTGGTCACCTGCAAACCAGCAGACACTTATTACTCATTCACAGTTGCTGCTGACTGCTGTTTTCTGCCTCGTTTCCCATCCAGGGACTAAGAGTTGGACAAATAAGGAGAGAGGCACCCAGGTGCAGAGGGTGGCTGGAGTCTTCTGCAAACTCCTGATTGAGACAGAAAAGCCTGGACAACTTAAAACAAAGGCCTTGGGGGCTTTTTCCCTTTCGGGTAAGGCCCTTGCTGGCGGACTGGCTCAACAAGTTCTGGCCAGATCAGAACATGGTTACATAACACTTGTGGGCTAATCAGCCAGCCTGACTTTCTTCAAACTGACCAACCCTAAATCGGGGAGGGATGTGTGAACCCTACACATTAGTAACTCCGAGTTACCAATAAAACATCAAGGAAAGAAATCAAAACACTTCCCCTTGGAATCCGGACTTGAATTCTCTGCTTCATTCTCCTTGTGCTGTGTGTTCTCTGTCTGTTGTGTGAGCCTGACTCTGTGCCAGCCTGTGTCTGTGTGTGTCCCTGAAGATGGCTCTGCTTTTGTCACTCTGTCTTTATTGCACAGCACTGAACGCATCACACCTGGAAGAAATGGGACAGTGTACAGAAATCTGTAACAGACTTTTACAAACAAGTCAGAGACTCCAACTGACCTTAACTAAATGATAAATGTGCATTGTTCTGGGTCAGGGGCATGGCAGGGTACATGGCTTAACATTACAGCAATGCATTAGCTTATGTTGTAAATGCTGACTGCATGGGAAATACAAGGCATGTAAGGGTGATAGCTACATTGTTCTTTGAAAGGTGGGATAAATGCACGGGGAGTGCACAGTAGGAAATCAGTCTTTTTAAATAAATTCTTTTTAAAGTATTTATTTATTTATTTACTTATTTGTATATGAGTACACTGTCACTGTCTTCAGACACACCAGAAGAGGGCGTCAGATCCTATTACAGATGGCTGTGCTGGGAATTGAACTCAGGACCTTCAGAAGAGCAGTCAGTGTTTTTAACCGCCGAGCCATTTCTCCAGCCTGGAAAGTAGTCTTAAGTGACCTGAAGGTGGGTCATTAACTGGATGTGAGGGCCAGCAAAAGTTCCAGTCTCTTAACATAGAAGAGATATTTTCATACTATTGCATCACTACAGAGGGAAAACCTGTCAGAGTTTAAAGCCCCCGTCACTCTCTGGGAAGCTGCTTAGGTTTCCTGAGTCCCCCCAGCTTTACAGAAGGCGTTTCTATGTGCGCTGTTGTGTTTGAGATTTCTCCACTGCTACTGAGAGAAAATGAACCAGATCAAGACTCCTGTATTGTGTGTGTGTGGTGCTTTGTGTATCTGTGGTGTTAGGGTTTGACTTTCCTACATCCCTACACCTTTTTAATTTTAATTATTTGAAGTTGTTTGTTTGTTTTGGCTTTTTTTTTTTTTTTCGAGACAGGGTTTCAGGGTTTCTTTGTGTAGCCCTGGCTGTCCTTGAACTTTCTCTGTAGACCAGGCTGCCTCGAACTCAGAAATCTGCCTGCCTCGGCCTCCTGAGTGCTGGGATTAAAGGTGTGTGCCACCACTGCCTGGCTTATTTGAGATTTTTTTTTTTAAAGATTTATTTATTATTATACATAACTACACTGTAGCTGTCTTCAGACATACCAGAAGAGGGTGTCAGATCTCATTACGGATGGTTGTGAGCCACCATGTGGTTGCTGGGATTTGAACTCAGGACCTCTGGAAGAGCAGTCAGTGCTCTTACCCACTGAGCCATCTCGCTAGCCCCTTATTTGAGATTTTTAAAAGACTTTTTATTTCTTTTATGTATGTGAGTACATTGTCACTTTCTTCAGACACACCAAAAAAGGATCCCATTACAGATGGTTCTGAGCTATCATGTGGTTGCTAGGAATTGAACTCATGACCTCTGGAAGAGCAGTAAATGTTCCATCTCTCCAGTCCCCATTTGAGAATTTTATACAATATATCTTGGTCACACCAACCCTCCAAGTCCTCCCATATAAATCCTCTTCATTTTTATCTACATATCTGTCCAACTTTTTCTCTCCTCTAACGCCCCACAGAGTCCAGTTTCTGTTGCTCACTTGATCTTGGAAGTGGGGCCTGCTCTGGAATGGTCCACCTATCTTGGATCACACCTTAAAAAAAGTTTCACCGGGCGGTGGTGGCGAATGCCCTTAATCCCAGCACTTGGGAGGCAGAGGCAGGTGGATTTCTGAGTTCAAGGCCAGCCTGGTCTACAAAGTGAGTTCCAGGACAACCAGGGCTATACAGGGAAACCCTGTCTAGAAAAAAACAAAACAAAACAAAACAAAACAAAACAGTTTCTCTCCTCGCAGCTCTCCAGTGCTGACAGCTCCTTAGCTACTGGTGGGATCTCCTGCCTATCCTCTCCCCACCATGCTGGGATTGTATCTGACTTAAGCTTGTATAAAGTCTGTGCCTGCTGTTACAGCCACTGAGTTCCTATGGTAACTGTCTGGGTGTGTCTTGAAGCCAACCTCCTGCTCTGGCCCGAGTCTTGTGGTGAGAGGTGAGATGTGTGCATCCCATTGAGGAGTGAGCACCTTGCAGTCTCTTATTCTTTGTACACTGAACAGTTTAGGGTCTGTTAATTTCCACCTACTGCAAGAAGAAACTTCTCTGATGAGGGTTAGAGACACACTCTTCTATGGGTGTCAAGATGTCATTAGGAGTCATTTTAACCCTGTAATAGCTGGAGAGATGGTTCAGCCATTAAGAGCTCCAGCTGCGGGGCTGGAGAGATGGCTCAGCGGTTAAGAGCACTGACTGCTCTTCCAGAGGTCCTGAGTTCAATTCCCAGCAACCACATGATGGCTCACAACCACTTGTAATGAGATCTGACTCTCTCTTCCGTTGTGTCCGAAAACAGCTACAGTGCACTCACATACATAAAATAAGTAAATAAATCTTAAAAAAAAAAAAGAAAGAAAGAAAAAGAAATTAAGTTGTTTAAAAAAAAAAAAAAAAAAGAGCTCCAGCTGCCTTCCTAAAGGTCATGAGTTCAATTCCTAGCAACCGCACAGTGGCTCACAACCATCTGTAAAATAAGATTTTTGGGCTGGAGAGATGACTCAGCAGTTAAGAGCACTGAAGAAAGTCTGAAGAAAGCTACAGTGTATTCATATAAAATAAATAAATAGATAAATAAATAAATAAATAAATAAATAAATACTTTGGGGGGGGCAAGCATGGTGGCACATTTTTTTTTTTTAAAGATTTATTTATTTATTATATGTAAGTACACTGTAGCTGTCTTCAGACACTCCAGAAGAGGGAGTCAGATCTCATTACGGGTGGTTGTGAGCCACCATGTGGTTGCTGGGATTTGAACTCCGGACCTTCGGAAGAGCAGTCGGGTGCTCTTACCCGCTGAGCCATCTCACCAGCCCCACATTTTTTTTTTAAACCAACAAAAAAACACCTGGCAGTGGTGGCGCATGCCTTTAATTCCAGCACTCTGGAGGCAGAAGCAGGCGGATTTCTGAGTTTGAGGCCAGCATGGTCTACAGAGTGAGTTCCAGGACAGCCAGGGCTACACAGAGAAACCCTGTTTCGAAAACAAACCCCCCCAAAACAAAAAAAAAATCCTGCAATAGTTTAAGAATAATAGTGTTAGGTTCTACCCCAGGGTCTATGGCCTATCCAGAACAGTGAGAGGAAAGGGCTCCATCTTACTGAGATGGAGCCGTAGATCTAACCAGAAAGTGGTTGGTTACTCCCAAAGCACCTGTGCTCCCATTACATCAGTGGGCCATCTAGACAGGCCAGCTGTTACTGGAGCTTGCACAATTCACATCTGGGTGATCAGTGGGCATATCTAGACAGGCCAGCTGTTACTGGAGCTTGCACAATTCACATCTGGGTGATCAGTGGGCATATCTAGACAGGCCAGCTGTTACTGGAGCTTGCACAATTCACATCTGGGTGATCAGTGGGCATATCTAGACAGGCCAGCTGTTACTGGAGCTTGCACAATTCTCATCTGGGTGATCAGTGGGCATATCTAGACAGGCCAGCTGTTACTGGAGCTTGCACAATTCACATCTGGGTGATCAGTGGGCATATCTAGACAGGCCAGCTGTTACTGGAGCTTGCACAATTCACATCTGGGTGATCAGTGGGCATATCTAGACAGGCCAGCTGTTACTGGAGCTTGCACAATTCACATCTGGGTGATCAGTGGGCATATCTAGACAGGCCAGCTGTTACTGGTGCTTGCACAATTCACATCTGGGTGAGACATGTGATTACCTTTCTCTTCTGATAGAAGCCCTTCTCTTCTGACATTGGTGAACACCAGCATGATTTCTCTATGTTCTGTGAGTCTAGGTTTCTCTGTATCACCCTGGCTGTCCTGGAACTCACTCTGTAGACCAGGCTGGCCTCGAACTCAGAAATCCTCCTGCTACTGCCTCCTGAGTGCTGGGATTAAAGGCATGCGCCACCATGCCCGACTGGATGTAGTATCTTTACCAACAGGGTCTTACCACCACATTCTAGAAGGTGACCAAGAGTACTGGCAACAGCCTATTACACTTGAGTGTCTATAGGATCCCATTTGCCAACAACTCACAAAGAGGTGAACTGGTCCTGGTCCTGGGGTGTTTATTTGCTAGCATTCAGTAGCATTCAGTGTCTGGTTCTTCCCCTGTTGTAGGATAGCTCCATTAATATATATATATATGTATATAAAACAACAGTAGGTTCCCATGTGGCCTCTTAGAAGGCCTTTTGTGTCAGTTATCCCTCCCTGCATTCAATCCTTCCCTTTATCTCTCACTTTTTTGTTGTTGTTGTTTTGTTTTTTGAGACAGGGTTTCTATGTATAGCCCTGGCTGTCCTGGAACTCACTGTGTAGACCAGGCTGGCCTCGAACTCAGAAATCTGCCTGCCTCTGACTCCCGAGTGTGTGTGCCACCACACTCTCACTCTTATTTAACCCTTCCTGTTCCATTATTCTCCCTTTAGCCTATAATATATCAATATGTTCTGTCTCCTCTCCCTTAACCTCCACCCCCACCTCTATGGGTATTTCAAGTGAAACATATCACTGAAGATTCCAAACTACATCCACAAAAGAGAGAAGATACACAACATTCGCCTTCTGTGTCAGGGTTAAAATAACCTCACTCAAAATAGTTTCTAGCCCCTTCTGTATGGGTTAGTTCTAGGAGAACTTGACAGACAGAAGCTAGAGTCGTCAGTGAAGAGGGAACCTCAACTGAGAAAAACACCTCCATAAAGAGCCAAAGATTGGGTAAAGCTGGAGGGCATTTTCTCAATTGGTGATTGGTGGGGCCCCGCCCACTGTGGGTGGGGCCATCCCTGGGCAGGAATGCTACTGTGGTCTATGAGAAAGCAGGCTGAGCAAGCCATGATGGACAAGCCAGAAAGCAGCGCCCCTCCATGCCCTCTGCATCAGCTCCTGCCTCCAGGTTCCTGCCCTGCTTGAGTTCCTGCCCTCGCTGCTTTTGATGATGAACCGTTTCTATGGAACTGTGAGTGAAATAAGCCCTCTCCTCCCCAAGTTGCTTTTGGTCATGGTGTTTGCCCTCTCCTCCCCAAGTTGCTTTTGGTCATGGTGTTTGCCCTCTCCTCCCCAAGTTGCTTTTGGTCATGGTGTTTTATCACAGCAAAACATCCTAAGACACCCTTTATTTGAGACAAGGTCTCTCTTAGTTGCCCAGGCTAGCTCTGAAGTCACTCGAGGCAGGCCTTGAACTTTCTGCTTTAGCCTTCCACCTAGCTGAAATTATCGGCTCGTGACCTTAATTACCCTCCTTTTTAGCACAGTGCTAAAGTGTGTAAAATTAACTTTTATTTGCCTGAAGTAATTGTCGCCCCTGAGGCCCACTGCCTCAGTCTGCTCACCTAGACCTAGCTCTGGAAGCGTCTGACTTCCTTACAGTCTAATTTAGGCTTAAAATGTTTTCAGCCTCTGAGACTTACTGCTGAACAGGCTCATGCTGGTTCACCTCAGCTGTCCTGGCTCAGTCTCCCCTCCAAGCTGAGGCAAGCTGTCTTCTCTCAGTCTTCCACTGAATTGTCCTGCTTGACTAACCTGATCCTTTCTTTCTCTCTCTCTCTCTCTCTCTCTCTCTCTCTCTCTCTCTCTCTCTCTCTCTCTCTCTCTCTCTCTCTCTTTCAGATAGAATTTTTCTGTGTAGCCCTGGAACTTGATCTGTACACCAGGCTGGTCTGAAACTCACAGAGATCTGACTGTCTCTGCCTTCCAAGTGCAGGGATTAAAGTCCTGAGGCACCACCTGGCACAAGACCCTGTCTTAACTGTTTCCCAAGATGAAACAAACAAGCAAACCACATTGCACCTCCCATATATGCACACACACACACACACACACACACACACACACTCACACTCACACACACATGAACATGAAGCTATGTGTGGCAAACACAGGTATCACCCCAGTACTTTGGGGGTAGAGGCAGAGCATCAAAGTAGCCCCAGGACAGCCAGGGCTGTGTGGTGATGTCTCATCTCAAAAAACAAAATCGAAACCCAAAGCATTTAGTAATTTGGTTTTGCTAAGTAGGTTAAAAGCTAAATGTTTACAAAACAACACAGAGATCCTAGGGGACACTATACAAAGTAAGAGAATGATGCCTGAGACACCATGATGGTTAATTTTGTGTATTATGCATGACTATATTAAAGATGTCCAAAGAGCTGGCAAAATGTAATTCCTTAAGGGGTCCTAGAGGGCCTCTCCAGAAGAAATCAACATTAAGATCAATAGACCAAGTGGAGAGGAGTCTCTTTTGCCAGTGCTTGATTCACACAGAACAGGGAGAACCTAGCCCGTCTTCTTGACCTTGGCTCCAGGCTCTCGTGTCTCCAGGCCTCATGTTCAGGTTCTCAGGCTTTTGGCATCAGACTGGGTGATGCCAGGAGCTTTCTAGTTTTCCAGGTTACATTCCACATGCCACGAAGTTCTTGGTCTTCATAATCCTGTGTGCTCTTTATGTGTTCGTTGCCCCTGACGGCTACTGCTTCTCTGGAGGAATCTGAGTTATACACCAAGCTGTCAAAAACCCAAGGTAAAAAGAATCCTGAAAGCACCAGAGGAGAAAACAGGAAGAAATAAATCGTCCAAGAACACCTCACTGGAAACCACGAAGGCCAGGATTCAGTTTGAAATCCCTGAGAACACTACAAGAACCGTAAACCTGCTGTAGCAGAAGCTGAGGTCGGGGGAGATATCCCTTTGAAGGGAGAATGGAGAACTCCAGATAAAAACCAAGCGTCTACCACAAGCAACACTGCTGGGCAGGGAGTATGGAAAAGGGAGTTTCCTATGCTGAAGGAAAAGAGCGCATGTCTCAGGCCCTCAGGAGCACGTGAATTGGGCAACACAGCCTATCTAGGGGGACACAAAACAATACTATTTTCTTCTTTAATTTTTTTTATCGAACTTTAAAGACTTTGATTTTGGTTTTTTTTTTTTTTTAATATTTATTTACTTATTATATGTGAGTACACTGTAGCTGTCTTCAGACACTCCAGAAGAGGGAGTCAGATCTCATTACCGATGGTTGTGAGCCACCATGTGGTTGCTGGGACTTGAACTCAGGACCTTAGGAAGAGCAGTCGGCGCTCTTAACCCCTGAGCCATCTCACCAGCCCCTGATTTTGTTTTTTAAGATAGGGTTTTTCTGTGTAGCCCTGGATGACCAGGCTGGTCTCAAACTTACAGGGATCTGCCTGCCTCTGCCTCCTGAGAGCTGGGGTCAGAGGCATGAACCACCACACTTAGCTTTTATTTGTAGTTTTGGTCAGATTTTGAATTTCTTCCAAAATTATAGTTAGTTAAGCACAGGACTGGGAACGTTGCTTCTGAGACCCATCTCCAATGAGAAAATTCAATTCCACCTGGGAAAGTTACCCTAGAAAAATAAATGCCCATGATTGTTGTTGTTGTTGTTGTTCTTCATCTATTCTTGTTGTTGTTATTATTATTAATAATTTTTTATTATTTTAACATTTTATTTTTATTTATTTATTTTTGGTTTTTTGAGACAGAGTCTCTCTGTGTAGCCCTGGCTGTCCTGGAACTCACTCTATAGACCAGGTTGGCCTCAAACTCAGAAATCCACCTGCCTCTGCCTCCCAAGTGCTGGAATTAAAGGTGTGTGCCATCACTTCCTGGCTCTTAAAATTATATTTTTATACACATTTTCCTGTGTGTGTTTCTATGAGGGTGTCAGATCTCCTGGAACTGGAGTTACAGTTGCCAGCTGCCACTTGGTGCTGGGAATTGAACCCTGGATCCTCTATAAGACCAGCCAGATCCAGGGGCTCCTAACCACTGAGCCATCTCTCTAGCCCCAAGATTTAGAGTTTTTATGTGTATGAGTATATTTTCTGCCAGTATGTAAGTGCGCTGAGTGCATTCTTGGTACGTTCAGTTGCCAGAAGAGGGCGCCATATCCCCTGAATTGGAGTCAAGGACAAGAAACCACCATGGGAGTGCCAGGAACCAAACCTGAGTCTTCTGCAAGAACAGCAAGTGCTCTTAACAACTCCTTTACTGCATCAAAAATATTTATTTGTGTGTATGTGGGTGCCTGAGTGTGGGTTTGTGCATTTGAATGCAGGTATTTTTTTAGAGGCATCAGACAGCCTGGAGCTAGAGTGATTATGAACTTCTGACACAGATGCTGGGAGCTGAACTCAGGTCTTCTGGAAGAGCAGCACATGTGCTCTTAAGTACAGAGTCATCTTTATCACACACACACACACATGAGAGAGAGAGAGAGAGAGAGAGAGAGAGAGAGAGGACAAGACAATTTATAGGAGTTGGTCCTCCCTTGTACCATGTGGGCTCCCAGGGATGGAAATCAGGTCAGCAGGTCAGCAGGCACCTTCACTGGCTGAGCTATATCACAGGCCGTTTTTCCATTTAATTTCCTTAAATATTCAATTTAAACATTTGGAGCTAAATAACATGCCCAAATTAATGAAACTATTAAATGAAAAAAAAAAAAAACTTTTCATAGTGGTAGGAAAGAGGGAAGCAATGCTTCTAAGAACAAAATAATTAAAGTTCAGCCATGTCGTAGTAACAGTCAACCATCTATTTCATGTATTTATCTGTTTGTTTATTTATTTGCCTTATGGGAATTTTATTGCAATACTCTAATGGCTCACTACTTTTTGGCATCTTGTTCTCCAGCTTTCTTTGCCCTTTGTATTTGGGTGGCAAGGAGCCGGGCACTGGCCCGGACCCTAAGACTGGTCAAAGTCTCCCACTCCTCTTCTTCTGGGGCGGCTCTGGCTTTTCCCTTTTTGTAGACATTCCAGATGGGCATCCCAGGTCCTGTAAGCCGGTGGGTAATATAAGTTCTTCAGCGGAACTAGCTCCCTTTGGAGCAGAGGGTTTCCTGGGGGAAAGCATGAGCTTGGAGAGGTGCTGCTCTGCATGCTGGCCTGCTTCTCCTTGGGTCCACGAAGGTGCCACGATGCTGCATCCCACTTTCTCGTGGATACCAGTCACCCTGAGTTCTTCCAGGCTGGAGTCCCTGCCATCTTGGACCTTGGTGTGGTATCTCATCATAGGGCACCTCACTATGGGCCTGATGGGACCTGACACTGGGTGAGGGGGCATTGTGGCACACTTTGGATTCCCGGCCTTGCGTTTGTGGATCTGGTGTGCCAGTTGGTTGAACTGAGTGCCCGTTCACTGCTGCCAATCCTTGTGGAAGAGGGGCTTCTGGATCATGCTATTCTGGCTGGGTGCTATGGCTGCAGCTCTTGTGCTATTTATTTATATTTAGACAGGGCCTCACTACATAGCTCTGACTGGAGTGGAACTTGCTATGAAGATCAGGCTGGTCTCAGACATAGAGTTCTGATTGGCTTTGTGTCCAGAGTTCTAGGATTAAAGCTTTGTACCACCATACCCAGCAGTTAATTATTTTTAAAATGGGCAGGCAGCAAGATGGCTCAGTGGCTCAAGGCATCTGCTACAGAGGCTGAAGCCTGAGTTTGACCCCTGGGAGAGAACCAACTCTCACAAGTTGTCTTTTGAACTCCATTGGCACTATTACATGTGTGCGTGCACACACATGCACATACACGCACACATCCCAAAACCAAATAAAATATAATAAAACTAATAAGGGGCTGGAGAAATGGCTCAGTCATTAAAGTCTATAATCAGTAATGAAAGTTTGGCATGCTGACACTCATGATTCTAATGCTTGAGGGTGTCATGCAAGAAGATTCCAAGCATGAGGCCAATGTCGGCAACATAGCTGACCTCAAAGTTTCATAGAATCCTGTATCTGTATCTCCTGGGAGTCTCACTCTGTAGCTCAGTTTTCTCACTTTCAGGATGTAGTCCAAGCTGGGCTCCAACTAGTAGCAGTCCTGGTGCTTGGCCACCGACATGCTGGAATTACAGACTGAAACCACTATGGCTGGCTTCATAAAACTGAATGTTCCTGTGTAATAAGATCTTGTTGCAGATTAGATAAGTGTAGTAGCTTGCTGAAAGTTCCACTTTTTAAAATCCCAGCACTTGGGAGGCAGGCAGATTTCTGAGTTCGAGGCTAGCCTGGTCTACAGAGTGAGTTCCGGGACAGCCAGGGCTAGCACAGAGAAACCCTGTCTTGAAACACACACACACACACACACACACACACACACACACACACACACACACACACACACACACACACGACAGAGAGAGAGAGAGAAAGAGAGAGAGAATTATGTATACAGCATTCTTCCTGCATGTATCCTGTGGGCCAGAAGAGGGCACTAGATCCCATTACAGATGGTTATAAACCACCACGAGCTTGCTGAGAATTGAACTCAGGACCTCTGGAAGAGCAGACAGTGCTCTTAACCTCTGAACCATCTCTCCAGCCTGAAATTTCCACTCCCCCCCACCCCCCCTGAGACAGGGTTTCTCTGTATAGCCCTGGCTGTCCTGGAAAACTCACTTTGTAGACCAGGCTGGCCTCGAACTCAGAAATCCGCCTGCCTCTGCCTCCCAAGTGCTGGGATTAAAGGCGTGCACCACCACGCCCGGCAAATTTCCACTTTTTAAATCCTGAATGAATTTTTATTTTGTGTATATGGGTATTTTGTTTGTATGTATGCCTGTGTCCCACACAGGTTTGTTTGGTACCCTCTGAGGTCAGAGGAAGGTGTTGGATCCCCTGGAACTGTGGTTACAGATGTCTGTGAGCCACCATGTAGGTACTGGGAATTGAACCATGTAGGTGGTCCTCAACCACTAACCCACCTCTCTAGCCTAAAAGTTTAATTTTTAAAAAATGGTTATAGGGCATGAGAGATGCAGACTGCTCTAGTGTTCTTCCAGACGGCCTGATAGCACGCACAGGGTGACTCATAACTATTCCTAACTCTAGTTCCAGGGGATCCAACACCACCTTCTGATCTCTGTGGACCGTGGGCACTTGGCATGCACGTGGTACATGCACTCCTATGCAAGGGAAACATTCATACACATAAAATAGTAAGTCTCAAAATAGGGGAAAAAAGGCCAAAGGCAAAGATGAATTGTTCTAGTCAGTTACATTTCTCATCAAGAAGTAACTTCGGAAATCAAAGCTGTGACTGGAAAGCTAGAGAGCTGATTCCTTTGGTCTTTTGGTAGTGTCTGCCCCTCAAGCATCAGGACTTGCGCTGTCTCCAGCATTCATGTGAAAGCCAGGCCTGGCACCACAATGCACTGAGACATGAATACCCACAGAAAATAAAAATAGGTGACCCCCTTTATAGATTTACTTCTGAGTGTCTTGTCTTCATGTATGTATGTGTGCCAAGTGTGTGCCTGGACCCAGGTCCCCTCAAGAGCAATACACTGCTCTTACCCTGAGCTATCTCTCCAGCACCATAACTCCCGTTTTTGTTTTTAAAAGACCTTTAACTTATATATGTGTGTGTGTACTGAATGCAGGCTGTGTTGGAGGCTAGGTGGAGCTTATGGGTAGTTGTGACTACTGCCTGGTGTATGCTGGAAATTGAACTTGGGTCCTCTGCCAAGTGTACTGAGCACTCTTAACAAAGAATTCATGTCTCTAGCTTAATTAAACTTTGTTTTTTGAGACAAGATTTCACTATGTAGCCCTGGCTGTCCTGGAAGTTACTATGTAGGCCAGGTACAACTCTGCCTTCCTCTGCCTCTGGAGTGCTGGTAAATTTGTGTGCTACCCCTACTGGCAAAAATCTTTCTAAAAAATTAAGTTATAAGGCTAGGTTTGGTGGCATGTGTCTATAATCCCAGCATTCCAGAGATAGAGGCAGGTATTCTCCTATGTGTAGAATAAAAATATCAAAATGGGGACTGGGAAGCTGGAGAGATGGTTCAGCAATTAGGCCAACATGTGTTCTGGGCTGGTGGTAGTGGTGCTTTAATCCCTGCACTGGGGAGTCTGAGGGTAGCCAAGGCTATACTGAGAAACCCTAGTCTTAAACTAAAAACCAACCAACCCCACTTGTTCTGTCAGAGAACATGGATTTGGTTTCCAATGCCCCCATGGTGGCTCATAATTATCAAGAGACCCAACGCCCTCTTCTGATCATTGGGCACTAGATACATATGGTACACACTTATATATGTAAAACAAAACACCAAAAAATCCCTCATTTAGAAACAAATCCTAACAAAAATATTTTAAGGTTAGGTCCTTGCACTCCTGAGGCAGAGGCAGAACATATCTGAGTTGGAGGCTACCTGGTCAGTATAGACACTTCCAAACAGCCAGGACTACACAGGCATTTCTTTATAACAAACATGCCCCCCTCCCCGCAAACAAACAAACAAAAACAAAGACATGCTTCCTGATGGTAGGATTTAGGCAAATTATTTTTGCTTCTTCTGCACTAGCATCTTCTGTAGTTTTCTTTTCTTTCCTTCCTTCCTTCCTTCCTTCCTTTCATGTAAGTACACTGTAGCTGACTTCAGACACTCCAGAAAAGGGCATCAGATCTCGTTATGGATGGCTGTGAGCCACCGCGTGGTTGCTGGGATTTGAACTCATGACCTTTGGAAGAGCAGTCAGTGCTCTTACCTGCTCAGCCATCTCACCAGCCCCCGTAGTTTTTCAAGAAGGCTCAGTGAGCTTGGAATTTTTGCCTCTCTGAGCCTCAATTAAGCAGTCAGTACACATACAGACTTTTGGTCAAAATTAGTAAACTTTATTTCAATTTCAAAAAATAACAAAGGCAGCTTAAGCTTTGTTCTTCCAGATCAGGTGTATGACCCAGAGCAGGCACCAAACTAGCCTTCCAAAGTTAAATGCCTGTATCCCAATCAAGTCACAGGAAAGCAGAGACCTTCATGGTGGAGTGAGGCAGGGGACTGGCAGGGTAACAAAACCCTGCAGCTGGGTCAGTGAGTCCAAGACAGCATGAGTAGAGGACAAGACAAAAAAGCCTATCAAAAATGGGGTCCAGAACTTCCAGAGGGTTTTGTCACAAGGAGTTATGTACAAGGGACCCAGGGTAGGGTCACAGCCTGTGAGGTGAGGGAAGTGACACACAGGCCACCGAGGTTGTCTGACCCTAACCAGCTCTTCGCCCTGTTCGCTCAGTTCTCCTCATCGCTGTCATCTGGGCTGATGGCTGGGCTGGTGAGGCTGTAGGTGGGGCTAGTGGGTGAGTAGCCAGGAGAAGTGGGAGAGTAGGTGGAGCCCTTGGGAGAGGTGGGTGAGTAGGTGGGACTGGTGGGCGAGTACTTGGGAGAAGTGGGCGAGTAGGTAGGGCTGGTTGGGGAGTACTTGGGAGAGGTCGGGGTATAGACTGGAGAGGTTGGTGAGTATGTCGGGGAGGTTGGAGAATATTTTGGGGTGGTAGGTGAGTAAGTGGGGCTGGTAGGAGAATACTTGGGAGAAGTGGGTGAATATTTAGGGCTTGTAGGTGAGTATTTGGGAGAAGCTGGGGTGTACTCTGGTGAGCTGGGACTGTAGGAAGGACTAGTTGGGGTGTACTTGGGTGAAGTGGGGCTGTAGCTTGGTGAGCTGGGACTGTAGCTTGGTGAGCTTGGTGTGTAGGTTGGAGACTGTGGTGTATATCGTGGGCTGGAGGGGGAGTAGCTTGGTGAGGTGGGGGAATAACTGGGTGAGGTTGGGGAATAGCTTGGAGAGGTTGGGCTGTAATTAGGGCTGGTGGGTGTATAGTTGGGACTTGTAGGTGAGTAACTGGGTGAGGTTGGGCTGTAGCTGGGTGATGTCGGGGTATAGTTGGGACTAGTTGGAGAATAGTTAGGGCTGGTGGGTGAGTAGCTTGGAGAAGTTGGTGAGTAGCTTGGAGAAGTTGGTGAGTAGCTGGGAGATGTCGGTGAGTAGCTGGGGGAGGTGGGAGAATAGCTTGGTGAAGTTGGTGAGTAGCTGGGAGAAGTTGGGGAGTAGCTAGGAGATGTCGGTGAGTAGCTGGGAGAAGTTGGAGAATAGCTAGGTGATGTTGGAGAATAGCTTGGAGAGGTTGGGGAGTAGCTAGGAGAGGTTGGGGAATAGCTTGGAGAGGTGGGGGAGTAGGAAGGAGAGGTTGGCGAGTAGCTAGGGGAGGTGGGCGAGTAGCTAGGAGAGGTAGGGCTGTAGTTGGGACTGGTTGGAGAGTAAGATGGAGAGGTTGGGGAGTAGGAAGGTGAAGTAGGGGAGTAGGAGGGGCTCTGGGGTGTATAGCCCCCAGGGGAGCGTGGCTCATAGGCTGGTGATGTCGGTGAGTAGCTGGGAGACATAGCACCACCTATAGGAAAAGACAAAGGGAAATAGTGGTGAAGAGCCCGGCATACAAACATGGAGGAAGGAGGAAATGGTGTAGCAGCTCACCTGGTGAGGGGATGTATGGGCTTGAGGGTCCAGGGGAGCCCGGAGAGCCTGGTGTGGGAGACCATGCAGGGGAGTAACCTGGGCTGAAGCCACTGGCATCAGATGCAGCACTGGGAGAGAAGCCGGCCGCTCCTGGGGTCATCCCGCTCCCTGAAGGAAGAACAGGTGCGTCAGCAGGAGCTCTAGCACCCCCTTCCCCAGCCCCAAACCCACGAAGTCCGACGCTTCTCTTCCTGGACGAGGCTACTCACCAACACTCGGGGACCAGGCACCATAGGCGGGAGTTGCACCCTGGTTCCAGGGTGTCATTGCAGGAGATATTCCTCCCATCGGACTGGGTGCAGAGCCAAAGAACATGCCGGTAGCTGCAAAGAGCCCAGAGTGGTTTATGAGGAGCAGCACTCGGGGCTAAAGGCACGCACTCCCTTGTATGTCTACCCTTAAGCATGACCCAGCCAGCTTGACACAGCTGAAAGCCCACACACTCACGTCCAGCAGCCCCCAGGCCAGGGATATTGGTGGGGATTTCCATGCCGTATTTGCACTTCTCAGCATCAAGCAGGAGGTCAAAACAGCCAGTACCAGCTGGAGCGAGCTGGCCCAGCATAATATTCTCAGAGACTCCCTTCATCGGGTCACTCTCCCCATGTGCTGCTGCTTCCATAAGGACATCCACCTGAACAACCAGAAGAGACATTAATCTCCCTGCCCACAGCACCCATCACCCACAGCACCCATCCTGCCCAACAATCAACAGTGGAAAGCAGTGCCAAAGGCCTGCACGCTCACTACTGAGACAAGCTCCCTTCTTTCAATCTACTCAGGCATGGTTAATCCCAGCACTTGGGAGACACAAACAGAAGGAACTTTGTGAGTTCAAAGCCAACCTGGTCTCCACAGTGAGTTCCAGTTAGGGCTACATAGTAAGACCCTGCCTCTCCCCTACACAAATGATGATAAAATAAGCCTGTCCTTAGTGCTGGGCATGATGACTCATGCTTACCCTTCAGAGAGCTTTAGTGACAGGACAGGGTTCCTGGGGATTACTAAGAGTCTAAGGCTAGGAAAGGCCCAGTGAAGTCCTATCTATCTCTAAAAACCAGGCCGGGAAAAGGTTGTCAGTACCGTTTCCTCAAAGGAGCATTTCATGAGCGGTCCAGTGTCCTGGCGGTTGACCCCATGACGAGTGATGGCCATCAAGTGGCCACGGCATGTCATAGTGTCACACAGGAGCGCCAAATGCCGATAATTGACATAAGAACCATCAAAGGAGATGACATGGTACAGTTCTCGCTCCAGAGCCTTCCGCACAGCCTCAATGCCCAGTACCTGCCAGAGTTGAAAGGAAGTCACACCAAGTTAGCTCAGTTCATCTCCCTGATCCGGTCACTACCCAGACTGGCAGGGAGGATATCGGGGGCAGTCCATCCCAAACTAAAAAACCAATGGATCCAGACAGAAAGCCTAAGCATGGAAACCATGAGCGGGGAGTTCCTAGAGAGACTTAGGCATCATGCTCTGTGGGCTCTCACCGTGAAGATCTCCACAATATCATTGGACGTGGTGCGCACAGGGTCTACATCCTTCTCACTCAGCACCCGCATCAGGCTCACACCATCCGTCTCTAAGATCCATTCCTGCAGGGCCTTGAACTCCCCATCCTCTGTGATGATGATCTTCTTCTTGTTGTCTGTCTGAGGTAAGTGCATGTACACCTGGAGAGACGAGGCAAGCTCTAGTCAGGCTGAGTAGGGGCAAGAGCAGGCGGGCAGGTGGCCAGAGTAGAACGGATGCTGACCTTGCTGATCTGCTCGATACCCTGCAGGGTCATATCTGTCAGCATGTTGGACTCAATGCATCGCAGGAAGACATCATCATCCATTTTATCCACCACCTCTTCCTCCTGCAACAAGAGTGAGGTCAGTAAGCCTGTGATTTCCTCTGTTCCCTCCCCAAACTACAATTGGCCAAGAAAGAATTGCTTCCTTGTCTTCACTAAAGCCCTTAGCTTTTATGACATTAATATATTTTTACTTTTTGTTTGTGAGTGTTTGTTTGTGTGTATGTCTGTGTTCAATTATGTGTCTGGAGTTGGGAATGAAACCTGGGTCCTCTGTAAAGACTAAGAATTATTAATTACTTAATTACTGAACTGGGCGTGGTGGCACCCGCCTTTAATCCCAGCACTTGGGAGGCAGAGGCAGGCGGATTTCTGAGTTCGAGGCCAGCCTGGTCTAAAGAGTGAGACAGCCAAGGCTACACAGAGAAACCCTGTCTCAAAACAAACAAAACCCAAAAAAGAGTATTCTTAGCTGTTGAGCCACCTCTTTAGTCCCTAGCCTCCTCTTTTTAGCTGAGGATAAACTGGTTCCTGAACCCCATCCTGCATAGGAATGAAAGGTGTTCATACAACAGAAGAGGCACTACACCCTACAACCAAAATGCATTTTCCACTTTTAAAAAGTATTTTAAATTAAACTAATTGTGCTGGGATTAAAAGTTGACTTTTTTTTTTAAAGAAGAGTTTTATTTGTGTATGGGAATGTCGTCTGCATGTGTCACCACGTGTATGCAGTGCCCAAGAGTGGCTAGAAGAGGGTATCAGAGTCTCTCTGTAAACCAGTACCAGGGAACTGGGAATTAATGAACTTGAGTCCTCTGGGAAAGCAGCCGGAGTTCTTAACCAGTGAGTCATCTCTGAAGCCCCTACATGCACACACACACAAATATGGAAGTCACAGAACTCGCAATAAGAGTTATCTCTCTCTCAACCATATAGGTTCCTGGGACTCAAACTTAGTCCATCAGGATTGGCAGCAAGAGCTTTTGCCTGCACAGTCCTTGTGCAGTGTCCCACACACTGTGCAGTATGTACTTGTGCATAGTGGAAATATAGTATAATTTATCAAGATTTATTACTTTCATAATCATTTTCTCTATGCCAGGTATTGTAAAGCACACCTATAATCCTAATAACGGGGAGATGATGGCAGAAGATCAAGAGTTTAAGACCAGGGCTGGAGGGATGGCTCAGCAGTTAAGAACAATGGCTGCTCTTCTAGAGGTCCTGAGTTCAAATCCCAGCAAGCACATGATGGCTTATAACCATCTGTAATGAGATCTGATACCCTCTTCTGGTGTGTCTGAAGACAGATATAGTGTACTTACAGATAATAAACTTTTTTTTAAAAAAAGATTTATTTAAGACCAGAAATATGAGTTAACACTGAGGAGCCAAGAAGCGGCTGGAGAGATGGCTCAGTGACTAAAGACATTTGGGTTTGGTTACCAGCACCTACATAGTGGCTCACAATCATCTGTAACTGCAGTGCTAGGTGATAAACAGCCTCTTCAGTCCCCCACGGGCACAATGGATCAATTCTGGTTGGCCCGGAACTCAACAGACCCAACTGCCTCTATCTCTGAGTACTGCCAAACAAAACCAAACTTAAAATTCTTGCTGTACTTATACAAATAAATATTAGGTCAGTATTAAAACTTGTTTGTTCTAATTAAGTGGACTTATAGTAACTGACTCTCCCTAATGCTGAGGTACAGGCATGCCTGTTTATTGTTTCAAAGACTTTTTACTCATTAATTTGGACTTTTCCTTCTTTAACTACCCAGCTGCAACTCTCTCTAAAGTAACTCCATTCTCCCACCATCTTGACTTGAAGTAGCTAAGATCAGAATCACCTAACTGCAGATGCCACACACTGGTAATCACAGCATTACATCCCATTCTATTTTATTTCCCCCGGGTCTCAGACCATTTACCTCTTGCATCTTGTTTTCATCACTGTTCATGATGCGGATTCGAAGGACCAGCTTCTCTGCATTATCATCGTTGAAGATACAATTCAAATCATCGCCAAAACCTGGTAGGAATAGTAATGCCCATGAGAAAGAGTACATTTAATAGACTGTCTGTAACCTCAGTGACATGAGGGCACGAGGAGACAGAGACAGGTGGATGGATGGAGCCTAGAGATTCACTGGTCATCCAGCTCAGACAACACAGTGGGTTCCAACAGCCAAACCAAACCCAAAACACCTTGGGAAGGGAAGGAAGGAAGTACAGAGAGGACTTGAAGGGTTTAATGATCCTGAAAAGGACCTGTTGGAGAGCAGAGGTGTTTACAGGTGACTCTAAGGACTCCAATAAAGTGACCATGAAAGTAGTAGAAACCTAGGTGGGACATCCATGTGGGCTGTCTACTCAGCCTTACCTGCATTGATTTTCTCAGCAATCTGTTCCATGGTAAGCTTCCGGTCAGTCATGTGCTTTCGGTCGAGCTCCACACGCAGCAGCCAGGGAGATATCCGGGCCACGTCAAAGTCGGGCATCTCATAGTACACATTCACCCACTCCTGATCTTCTGCCACCACTGTGCTCTGGGGGTTAGGGTCATAGTAGATGGCTGTATTGGCAGTCACCTTCCTCAATGTTGTATGTTCCAAGCGGCAAAGAATGTCCTAGGAAGAGACAGTGACTCATGACATGGTACTGGGGTCACTGGGCTTTTGGCCTAGTGAACTCTTCAGAGGTATCATCATTTCCTGATCCAACCTGTTCTTGCTAGGCAGTCCATTATCCTGATTCTTACCTTGGCTCTTTCAGCATCTCGTGCAGATTGACCTAACAGGAAGACAGTGAGTGAAGGAGTCTTTGGCTTCTTGGAAATGTTGATAAGCTCCTTAAGTCGAGGCACACCCAGCGTCACATTCTTGGCAGATACACCAGCATAGTGGAAAGTGTTCAGGGTCATCTGAGTGGCAGGTTCTCCAAGAGACTGAGCAGCCAGAGCTCCCACCATTTCTCCAGGATGGGCCTATAGGAAAACTGGCATCAGACAATGTCTATCTTGCAAGTCATGGGATGCAGTTAGGGTGAGCCTATCTGTTAATTATAAAGGGACTTGGGGAAGATGAGTGTAGCAAAGGAAAGAACACTATTTCCTTTACAAGGGCTTCAGTTTTTAACCTATCACTATGCATCACTTTGGAATATGCTGAACACCCAGAAAAGATTCTATAACATGCTAAATCCATTTTTTGTTTCTGAAGAATACTTTATTTATGTGTATGGATGTTCTGCCTGAATATATGCTGTGCAGCATGTATATGCTGGCCACAGAGGTCAGAAGAGGGTGTCAGATCCTGTGACTGGAGTTTATAAGTCTGAACCACCATGTAGGTTCGAGGAATTGAACTCAGGGCCTTTGGAAGAGCAGTCAGTGCTCTTAACCGCTGAGCCATCTCTCCAGTGAAATGGGCTATTCTTAGTAACCAAAGACGCCAATAAACAAAAGAATAAAAATCAAGGCTAAGGAGAAGTGCAACACTCACAATGGCTTGGTTGAACTTGGACTCTATCTCCCCAAGCAGCCAGTCAAAGGCCTCTCCACTCAGCCGAAACTCCTCAGCCATGCGGCGAGAGCAGAGTGTGGATCTTAGGTGGATGTTGAAGAGCAATGTGGCATTCTCCTGTGCCTGCCGACTTAGTGGGTCATCTCCATTCACAATTACCAACTTCTTGCTCAATTCTTTGACTCCTGGGGTCCATGGAGAGGCAAAGAGATGGTTATACCAAGCCATAGCAGAGTCTAATCCTCCAGTCAAGTCCTGAGACAGCAAAGCAGGCACTACTTACAAAAGCTGAGCTGCCTACTTAACCTATCAGCAAACCTGGTCAGTGGGTTCTCCCAGCATCCCTCAGTCCATACCTGTTACAAGGTATGGCTGGCTGGCTGGCTCTTTCCTATGTAATCCTGACATTTTGGGTACTACTCCTTTGGTTCTGTTGGCCTCGTGGCTGCTGAACTTGGCTCCCCTCTCTCACTTCTTACATGGCTCAGGGTCATGACCACCGGACTCACCCAGATGTATCTGCCTTTGGCTATACTCCCCCTTAATCTACAATAACCTTTCTCCTCCATTATACCTAGGTGGTCATGTCCTTTTTTTTTTCTTTTCCATTTGCTTACCCTCTACCACTTTGATGGGATGCAGGTCAGAGGGAAGGCGAGGGTTGATGTGGAAGATTTTCTGAGCATTCCAGATCATCCGCAGAAGGTTACAAGGGAGGACCACCTGAGGGAGGAGGGATTAATGGGAGGATTATCCATTAGGATGACAGTTCAACAGCAGGACCCTCAGACTAGAGTCCAGCATTTCACACTTCTATGCACCTTGCTGTCACCAGTTGGGAAGATGACCCTGAGCACTTCCCGATCTTCACGCATCCGTTCAAATTCCCGTTCCAGCTCATTCTGTATATGGGCATTGCTCAGCACATCCTTTACCAGGTCCTCCTGAAGGGTGCGCCGCAGGGCCCTCTCATTGGTATAATCAAAACGGAACCTAGGTGACAAGGGGGTGGAATCAGGACAAATGGGCTCTGTGTTTTCACTCCACTAAGGCATACTGTGAGGTTTCCAAATGGGAACAGACCACTAGGAACAGGACGGCTAATGGAACCTAGGCTTGTACCTATCTGTTCCTCTCTGCTCTTTTTTACTACCATAGGGAGACTTCAAATCTGCCTCTATATCCACTCTTTTCCCATGCAGCATCTATTTCAAATGGGTGGAGAAACGATGGTGCTAAAAGTCAAGTACGTCTGCTGCAAACTGTATGAGGTCACCTTCTAAAGGGAATCCTGTAACTCAGGGAAGGCACTAAGACCCAGGGGTGTGAATCATCTGTTTTCCCGCTTTCTTACTTCTTCTCAAAAGCTTTATTAGAAGGTTTAAGTGTAGCCAGATTCTGGAACTCAACACTCTCCCCTGCCAGGCCGTCCTCTCCATAGCGCAGCTGTACCACCTGGTTGATGGAGTTCCTCACAGTTGCATCATATTTCACCATCACCGACTCCATGGACTTTATCAGCCTTCGCTGAATATACCCTGGGAAAGGGAATTAATTGAAAGACCTGAGGTAAAAGCATGACAAAGCTCAAAATGCAGAGACCAAAATTCACCTTTAGATGGAGAATCCCCATTCCCATCTCCACAAGAGCTCAGAAAAGGCCTCACCAGTCTCAGCAGTCTTAACAGCCGTGTCAATGAGACCTTCTCGTCCTCCCATGGCATGGAAGAAGAACTCAGTGGGTGTGAGACCAGCCAAGTATGAATTTTCTACAAAGCCTCGGCTCTCAGGACCATAATCATCCTTGATAAAGTGAGGAAGAGTCCGATGCTTGAATCCAAATGGGATCCGCTTGCCCTCTACATTCTGCTGCCCGACAACAGCAATGACCTAAGGGGGGGGAAAGGCTGCATATGATTTCCCCTAGCATTAAAAGTATGAATTTATGGCAGAAATAGTGCATGCCTGAAACCTAAAGTTGGAAAGAGGAGGCAGAAAGATACAAAGTTCACACTCAACCTGGGCTACACAGCAAAACCATGTTTTGTTTTGTTTTAAAAAAGGTCTTTTACACGTGAGTGAATCTTGTTTCAAGCCATGACACTGCAGCAGTGGTGGTGGTGGTGACAATTCCCTACTATTTTTTCCATCTTTCCTCACACCAAAACATGTACATACCATCCTCTTTACAAACTCTGGTATAGGCCACATATCTGGAAAATGAAGCATCTTGCCTGGGAGATGTTGATCTTGGAACCCTTGGCTCCAGACACCACCATAGACTTGAAGTTGTTATATTCAGAGAGGGATTTCTGTGCAGAGGAGCCAGTTTTGTCTCGAGCATCATTGAGAATACGATTCACTTGATTCTCAAATGTCTGACGCAATGTGTTTCCTGGAGTGGGTTCTAGCTCATTGTTATGAGCCTTCTCAATGACCTGGAGACAGAGTTTTCATTAACACATTTGAGTCACTATTCCCTCTCTCTCTAAACCCTTATATCTATTTTGCTCTTGCAGAGTTTTAAGTTCAAATCCCTAAGAAGCTCTTCTCTGCCCAGCCTTCCCTCACCTCTATTACATCTTGTTTAGCTTTCTTAATAGTGTTCTGAATGTCCTGGTAAGTCTTTGAATCTGCAATGGAGTCCCCAATGCCAATGGTATGACCTAGGGAGAAACAAAAACTACATTAGCAATCTAGGAGGACAGTGTGAACAAGTAAAGGATAAATTGTAAGTGAGGTGAAGAAGAGTCAGAGAGGATTTGGAAGCTGGCTATACTGACCCTCGATGAGAAGCCAGTTGTTAATGACAGTCTGAATGTTGGAGTAGAAGAGGCGGGTGATGTCATGCCCCATCTCCAGGTAGGAGATATGGACCAGCGAGCCTGCTGAGGTGCCCAGGGACTTCTTACAAAGGATGCCCATGATAAGCTCCCCATTCTCCACTACAACCTGTGGACAAACACTCACTTAGATTTTTGTTCTCATTCCCATGTTCAAATCTTGTATACACTCAGAAGCAAAGCCTTACTTTGGTGTCCCCAGGAGAGATGTGCTTGTAAGGGCCACTATCTTCATCATCAGGATGGGTGCTGTGGGTACGGATACAATTGATGTGTCCAGGTATGATGAGGGAGAAGATCTGCTTGCCTGTCCACAGGGGCCGGGGCTTGAGGATAGCTGGTTGTGGGACCTTGCCATCCCACGTGGACAGAAACATTAAGAGGTTCATGACTTCACCCTGAGAGGTAAACAGCAAGAAAAGAAAGTAAAAGGGAGGAAGATCTAACTGAGCTCACTGTCTTAGGAATATCTGGAACATGGCCCTGCCTAACACAGTAAGTCAGATTTTGGAAGCAAAAATATGTTAGAATTGACTTTCAAATTTTTACTTAAATACAGAATATTATAATAGTAAGATCTTATTTTTCTTTTAATAATTAGAAAATAAAAAAATATAGAAGTGATAGATAATACATGAAATTAAAGAAAAAAACACTGTAGCTCTCCTTCCCTGGCTCTTTCATACTCAGACCCTTTTGCCCACCCAAGACCAGTTTCCATTTGGGTCACACACCCGCTCCAGGAAGACATCTCTCTTAGTGAATTTGCGTACTGCCGTGAGTGTGTCTTGCACAATACCCATGACAGGTCGATTGCTCTGGGGGGTGACAATCATTCGAGGCACCATAGCCAACTCTTGGATCTCTGCCCGTGTTTCCAGAGACTGTGGCAGATGCAAATTCATCTCATCTCCATCAAAGTCTGCATTGTATGGAGTTGTCACACTGTAGCCAAACAGAGAAAGAAGTCAAGAGTTGGGACTACTTCTTCAGTGACATAATGGAATTGCCTGGCCTGTTCCCATCTCAGTCTGATTCCCTCAGGTAGAGAACTAACCTAAGATTCAACCGAAAAGTAGACCAGGGGAGGATTCGGACCCGATGCCCCATCATGGACATTTTGTGCAAAGTTGGCTGACGATTGAAGATAACAATGTCCCCATCACACATGTGCCGTTCCACCTAGAGAGGTGAGGCAGAGAAGGGTTCAGTGAAGAAGGCACACTAAGAATGAAATGACAGTGGACCCAGTCTCTCGTAGCCTGGAGATGATACTGCGATGCTTTTTCACTGTTATTTCACCTTCAAACATCCCCTTTGCACGGTCCCAGTCCAACATCAGGTTACTAAGAATAATAAAATGTAGGAATCACAAACATCCATGAAGCTCTCTCCCCTGCCACACACATGCTGACACGGGCTGATGTAGCCTCACTTTGACCTCAGAGACTGGCAGCACAACTGGTTAAGCAGAACAAAAGGCACCCACTGTCATAGTGGTATACACTAGCACTAGGGAACTAAGGCAAGAGGAACACATACTTGAAGTCCACCATTTCTAGGTTAGCCTGGGGTATATGATGAAAACCTGTCTCAGAAAAAACCCCCACAACACTCTGACTGCCACACTCCTAAAATAACCAGCCCCATTCTACAGGAGGCTCCCAGCTCTGGTGACTAAGAATGGTCATGGCCTATTTACATGCCTTATAGCCAGTCTGCAGATGAAGGTCACTGGGCTTAGGATGGAAACGCAAGTCAATTCGATCGCCATTATCGCGGATGATGTACTTGGCTCCTGGATACTGGCTGTTTCCCCTGCGTACTAATTCCTGAAGTCTAGGAAGGAATGAAGTATGAAATGAGCAAAATACTCTCCAAAAACCATGAATTCCCACCTTCATCCCAAACCCCAAGTGGATGCCAAACTTATAAACTTCAGGGTCTTCCTGCTTCATTCCAAGCTGTCTCTTCCAGATGAGGAAGGTACACATCTGAGAACAAGTGCTCCACCCCCTACCTTGGTCACTATGGACAAGGTTTATGGACTAAAGCACACCTGTCAATATTGAAGGGTGTGACAATCTCTGCAAAGGTCATGTTGGCAGCAATGGAGCGGGGCACACCCACTTGGTCAATGGATAGGTTAGGGTCAGGGGTGATGACAGTGCGGGCTGAGAAGTCCACTCGCTTGCCCATTAGATTCCCTCGAACCCGTCCTTCTTTGCCCTTCAACCGTTGCTTCAGGGACTTGAGGGGACGGCCAGACTTCTGCATGGCCTATAAGAAAACACAGGAAGGGGCACTCAGGTAGTCAGCACTGGTCTCTCCTCCAGAGTTCTGCTGCCTCATGCTGGCCCCCACTCTGGCTCCAATCCATAAGGGCAGGAGTGTGCAGACGTACACGGGGTAAGCCGGGCAGTTCATTGTCCACCATGGTGGCCACATGGAACTGGAGAAGTTTTACATCTTCTGCTATGACATGGGCAGCTGCACCATTCTGCTCGTTCCGCCGCAGCTGATTGTTGATCTTCACAATGTCAGCCAGTTTGTGAGTCAGATCATCCTGAGGTAAAGAGTCAGCAGTGTCACAGTCAGGCCAGCACTGACAAACATGCCAAGGACACGGTCAAACTCCTTTCAGCCTACCCTGGGAAACCATGTTTAGGGTATCTTTAAAGGTTACACAACTATCAAGGAGCAAAACATGTTCAAACTCCTGTCAGTCCACCTGGCCCTTTACACACGCTACACCTAAGTGTATTTAAAAGAAAGCAGCCTCTAATCACATGATCCTTCCCCAGATGCCCAGGGAAGATTCTTAGAGCAGCTTACCTGGTTTCGAGCAGAACCCTGCATCACCACAGCAGGTCTCACTGAGAGAGGAGGCACAGGCAACACTGTGACAATCATCCACTCAGGCCGGGCATAGCGAGGCTCCATGCCCAACACAAAACACTCCTCATCTGAGATGCGTTTGAAGATTTCATGCACTCGTTCTGGACTCAGCAAGATCTTTTTCTCCTGAGAGTCCTCATTAACATGCTTCCATTCAGCATACAACTCTAGGCCAGAGCGCCGGATTCGGGGTTGGTACCGCCCACAGCCGCCATGGCCCTTTCAAGAAGAGAACCATTAGAACCTAGCACAGGGCCATTTCTGCCACACTATGAAATATATTCCACAGCTGTATGTGATTTCACCAAATTTTCTAGAGTCACTTTCCCGCAAGTCCCTGTCACCTTCTCTTTGGTCAGATCCTCATCACCCTCCGGCTGCTCCACACCAAACTTGTTGTCCATCTCCTCTCCACCTTCACAGATGTTTTTGCCCTTGCACAGGTCATAGACATGCGTAAGCCGTTTCTTTGGCTGCCCCTTAGATTTGGCCAGGATGTCCTTAATCTTCGGGTTATTCTGGGGGAAAAACAGAGCAGGGTCAATTGGAGCTGTTCCCTTGCCCTGCCCCAGCTAGCAACCACCCTCCCAGACTAGGGACCAAAGACCTACTCACAGAATCTACAAGCAGTTTGGAGCAGAAGAAGCAGACACAGCGCAAAACCTTCATTGTCTTCACCAGGAAGCCCACATGAAACACAGGTTTGGCCAATTCGATGTGGCCAAAGTGGCCAGGACACTCGGTCATGTTTCCTATGGAAAGACACACCAGACACTTTCTTTCTTTTTTTTCTTTTTTCTTTTTTAAAGATTTATTTATTTATTATATGTAAGTACACTGTAGCTGTCTTCAGACACTCCAGAAGAGGGCATCAGATCTTGTTACAGATGGTTGTGAGCCACCATGTGGTTGCTGGGATTTGAACTCTGGACCTTCTGAAGAATAGTCGGGTGCTCTTACCCACTGAGCCATCTCACCAGCCCCCACCAGACACTTTCTTTAAAGTTGCCACTGACTCTAAAGGTTCTTTGTTTCTGAGACAGGGTTTCTATGTAGTTAGTTCTGGTGTCTTAGAACTCTGGAAATAGGCTGGCTTAGAACTCAGATATTCGTCTCCCTTTGCTTCCAAGTGCTAGGATCAAAGGCATAAACCACCACCGCTAGGCTAAGAGACTAGTTTAGGTATCCATCCTTAGGAATCCTCTAACCCCAGCACTTACCTGCACATGTTTGGCAGCGGCCAGTCCGCTCAATCACCCCCTGCCGTGGATCCATTAGTCCCCCAAGTTTGGGGCGACCTCCCTCCGTTGTTTCTGGGTATTTGATACCACCCTCTGTCACAGACATCCGCTTCTGCAGGAAAGAAAAGCCAGTACCAACTAAGTAGGATTCCTAGTGTGCAGAACTGAAGAGTTCTGTAATAAGGCCTAAGAAAATTCCAAACAAGGCTGGAGAAATGGCTCAGTGGTTAAGAGCACTGACTGCTCTTCCAGAGGATCTGAGTTCAAATCCCAGCAACCACATGGTAGCTTACAACCATCTCTAATGGGATCCGATGCCCTCTGTGTGTCTGAAGACAGCTATAGTGTACTCATATAAGTAAATCTTAAAAGAAAGAAAAGAAAGAAAATTCCAAACCATTTGTTTAAGGTATGAAATGGGAATGTTAGCATAGTTAAAACTTTAGAATACTAAACTTAAGTAACACATCCCAAGTATGTTTCAGTCAGCCACTGTGTCTGCATGAGGGGTAGAGGGTGAGTTGGCATGTATTCAAACAGAATATGAGCCTTGGTTCTATACCTACTTTTAGTATTTTGAGACGTCTTGCTATGTGGTTCATGCTGGCCTCAAACTCAAAATTCTCCCGCTTCTTTCTTTCAAAAGCTAGGGTTACACAAGCACCACCTTGCCTCTAGCCAGGACTGGAATTCCAAGTAATATCTCTCTGAGTTAAATTCTTTTTTTTTGTTTTTGGTTTTTTTGTTTGCTTTTCGAGACAGGGTTTCTCTGTGTAGCCCTGGCTGTCCTGGAACTCACTTTGTAGACCAGGCTGGCTTCAAACTCAGAAATCCACCTGCCTCTGCCTCCTAAGTGCTGGGATCAAAGGCATGTGCCACCACACCTGGCTACTGAGTTAAATTCTATGTCACAGTTTGGAGCAATGGCTCAGAGCACTGACTGCTCTTCCAGAGGTCCTGAGTTCAATTCCCAGCAACCACATGGTGGCTCACAACCATCCCTAATGAGATCTAATACCCTCTTCTGGTATCTGAAGACAGCTACAGTGTACTTACATTTAATAAATAAATAAATCTTAAAAAATTTTTTAAAAAATCTACGTCACTATTACATCAGTAAGATTTAACATGAAAAGAGATGGAAAGAGGTTGAGCGCGGAGTCAAAACCAAAATACTATTTTTTTCTTCTCCCAAGCTGAAATCAGGCCAATGACTATCGGAGTCCCTGGAGAATCTCTCTGTACCTGCAATGTGCCTGAGAGCCAACGTGTGCTGTCAAGACTTATCTACCAACTCTTAACTTCAGCTCCTGAAAAGAACAGGCACTTGGAAACTTTGTCTCCTCTCTTAACCCCTATCTTTGCCATTTACTCCTCCTTCTTAGGGCCTAAACTGCCGGAGCACTTTCATATCCAGGTGAAACTTTATTGTAAGTAAGGACACAGGCTGGCAGAGCAAAAGTGAATAGCTGGAGTCCCAAGAAAGATGGAGCCAGGACTCAAAGGGTCGATTCAGTGATGAGAACTAGAGGAGCTCAGAAGATAAGGTCTTTTTTTCTGTTCATTTGAATATATAGGGGAGGAGGATGTAGACCTGGGGTCTAACCCAGGGCCTCAAGCACACTAAGCTGGTCAAGGCAATCCTGAGTATCTTCTCATATAACGAAAGGTAGACTTTCAAATTAGTCAGGCTTTGCTCCACCAGCTTCTAGAGGTATACAGCTCACTGAGTGTTAATTGAGATATAGACAAAATTTGTTCCTCTAATTCTAACCACTGACCTCCTTACCTCTTAGATGTCTCATGAAGTTATTTACCCAAACCTTCAGTCTCAAGTAGTCAACAGAGATGAGACCCAACACTCTCTAGTACTATACACAGGCTCATCCTACTCTCCTATACTACCTATACTATAGCAGAAACAATGATTATATATATATATATTTTTTTGAGACAGCACCTCACTAAGTAATCCTGCCCCCACCCCCAAACTCAGAGATCTGCCATGCTCTGCCTCTAGAGTACTATGATAATTAAAGGCATGCACCACCATGACCAGCTCATTCATTCATTTATTTATTTTAAAACTTTATTTTATTATATGGGTATATTATCTGCAGACACACTAGAAGAGGGCATCAGATCCTATCACATATGGTTGTGAGCCACCATTTGGTTGCTGGGAATTGAACTCAGGACCTCTGGAAGAACAGTCAGTGCTCTTAATTAACCTCTAAGCCACCTCTCCAGCCCTCATTCTTTAAGACACGTAGCCTAGGCTGGCCTTGGACTCCCTATGTAACCTATAATCTCAAACAAGTTGAAAAAGGTTTTAAAAACCCAAAACTGATTGCATGTGGTGGCACACACCATTAGTTCCAGCACTCAGGAGGCAGAGGCAGGCAGAATTTTTTGAGTTCTGTGTCAGTTAGAGCTTCATGGCTAGTTGTGTCAAACTTAAACAATACCGGCCTCAACACCACGCAAATAGATAAATAAATTCAATCAAGGTGATATGACTCAGGAGACAGGCCTGGGATGGGACTAAATTATTAGGCTGGACCCTCACCAGCTTCTCTAAGTCCCAAGCTACATGAAGAGGATTTTGCTTACTATGAAATGCAAAAACACAGAAGCAGACATGAATCTGGCCACTGGTGTACACAGTACATAGGAGCCTAAGAAGTACACTAAAGGGCTGGTGAGATGGCTCAGGGGGTAAGAGCACCCGACTGCTCTTCCAAAGGTCCGAAGTTCAAATCCCAGCAACCACATGGTGGCTCACAACCACCTGTAACAGAGATCTGATGCCCTCTTCTGGTGCGTCTGAAGACAGCTATAGTGTACTTACATATAATAAATAAATAAATCTTTAAAAAAAAAAAAGTACACTAAAAAATTCCACCTCTCTCTGCTCAGTCAATACTCACTGAGCCTCATCTAATTGATTAATTCTATTTCCAAGCATCCTGAGACTAGTCCAGAGGCTCTCCTTGTAGCAGGCATAAATGCATAAATGGAAGGACCACTCTACTAAAGATTTAACAAATGTTAGTTTGGGATTATTCACTACTTTAACCAAACACTGGTTCTTACTGAATACAGGACATTCTTTTTTTAAAATATTATTTATTTTTATTTATATGAATACACTATAGCTATCTTCAAACACACACACACCAGAAGAGTTCATCATATCCCATTATAGATGGTTGCAAGCCACCATGTGGTTGCTGGGAATTCAATTCAGGACCTCTGGGAGAGCAATCAGTGCTCTTAACTGCTGAGCCACCTCTCTAGCCCCCCTACAGGACATTCTTGGTGTGTGTGTGTGTGTGTGTGTGTGTGTGTGTGTATGTGTGAAGCTGGCTGTTCTTTTGTGTTACCCCAGGTCACAGGAAAATACACAAATAACAATAAAAAAACTAAACAGCCTGCTCTACAAAGCTCACTAATTCTTCACTCTCTTTCATCTGCCTATATCAAACCACATGAGGTCCTTATATCCTTGACCTTCAACAACTCACTTTACAGCTTTATTTGCTACATTCTCTTACCTTATATACTTCTACTACAGCAAGTTACCTCACAATTCCTCTAGTCTTACCACCCTGTTATACACGGACTGAGTAAACTCATTCCTTTGTAAGAGTCAGCTCAGATGTCCTTTCCAATTTCTCTTTTTATTTTTATTTCTTTTTAGCTTTGAGGGAATACTGTCCACCACGGAAGCAAAGGCACAGTGGCAAGAGTGTGAAAGTAGCTGGTCACTCAGTGTCTGCAGTCAGGAAGAAGTGCCAGATGCAGAAGTCTTATCTCACTCTATTAGCCTTATCTCTAGTCTCTAGTCTTACCCATACTAGGAAGGTTCTGCTAAGCACAACTTTAACTTTGCTTATATATGTTACTCCCACTTGACTATAATCCTTGAGGCACAGAACATGACACGTGTACACGTACACACACACACACACACACACACACTCAGTGGCTAGTCTACACACCAGCAAATGGTTAAATATACTGGCAGACTGTAGGAAACCAGACCCTTATTAGATTGTAATTAATTTTAAGACAAAGAAAATCTCATTCATTAGTGTAACTACCCACTTCAAAGAGTACATGAATGACTGAGGATACAGTTTGGTAGTACAGTGTGTATTTAGCATGTGTGAGGGTTTAATGCCAGGTTTCCCCTGGCCCCAGACAGACACACACCACAATACTAACTTTCCTAGCTCCCCACCCCAACTCAAATCATTTCCTATAACAGCATTTTTTTCTTTGGTTTTTTTTTTGAAACATGGTTTCTCTTTATAGCCCTGGCTGTCCTGGAACTCACTCTGTAGACCAGGCTGCCCTCAAACTCAGAAATCTGCCTACTTCTGCCTCCCAAGTGCTGAGATTAAAGGCGTGTGCCACCACTGCCCGGCGATTTTTTTTTTCTTTTTCTTTTTAAAGAGTCTCATTGTGTAGCCCTCAATGTTTAGGAACTAGCAGTATATAGATCAGAACAGCCTTGAACTTACAAGCACTGTCAACCAGTCTGACAGACTTTTTTTTTTTTTTTTTTAAATGTATTTTCATGTGTTTGAGTGTTCTACTTGCATGTATACTGCATGTGTGCCTGGTACCAAAGAAGGCCAGAAAAGGGCACTGGACTCCCTGGAACCAGAGTTAGGGTGTTGTAAACTGCCATGTAGGTGCTAGGAGTTAAGCCAAAGTCCAATAGCCAGTGCTCTTAACCACTGAGCCATCTCTTTAGCCCCATGGCAACATATATTCTTTTTTAAATTTAATTTTATATTATGAGTATGCATGTCCTGTGTGTCTATGAGTGCAGGTGCCCTTGGAGTCAGAGGCATCAGATCCCCTTCATGTGAGTGTGAGTCACTCATGTGGGTTCTGAGAATAAGCTCAGGCCCTCTCCAAGGCCAGTAAATTAACCACTGAGCCATCTCTCTAGTCCTAGCAGCAGACATTTTACCAATTCAAAGAGCCCTCTGTAATTCAATTTCTACCCCAAAACTTTAAGAATACCTCACAGAAAGCCCCTTATTACCCATCTTCCTACCCAAACTAAAACCATGTAATTCCCTTAAAAACAGGCTCTCACACTGAACTCGGAGCCCACCAATGTGGCTATCCTAACAAGCCAGCAAGCCCCAGAGCTCCTCCTTTCCTCACTGCTGGGATTATGGGAGCACACCTCTACACCTGATTTCTTACATGGCTATTAGGAACTGAAACTCAGGTCTTATGCTTGCACAGCTCCCCAGCCCTAAGTGCTGTATCTTTTAAAAAGGGGTAAAAGGCAGGCATAAGGGCCCATGCTTGTTATCCTAGCACCAGGCAGAAAGAGCTCAAGTTTGAGGCAAGCCTGGGTTATGTAACGTGTTCTAGATTAGCCAGAACTATATAGTGAGACCAAGTCTCAAAAAAATCCACCTCATTTTGCATATTGTTAAGTAACTTTTTCTCTTATCTGTTCACAATACCTTCAAAAAAGATTCATTAAGCAAGAAAACCCAAACTTAAAAATATTTATGTCTTAGCAACCAGTAGCCATTTGAAAAAAAAAACAAAAAAACAACAACAAAAAGCAAAAACAAACACATGAGCTGAAGAATATTTTAATTTGTTAAAATAAAGCCAGGTATGGTGACATGTACCTGTCACCCAGGAGGAGGTTTTAGGGTGCGAGGCCAGCCTGAGCCTACAATGGACATCTTGTTTAAATAAACAATGAAATAATAAAATTTCTTACTTAAAACTGTTAAATGCTGTCTGACCTCTCAATCCTTAGCTAACAGCACCCCATTTCATGCTCCAAATCTACTAGTCCTTAGCAATTGCTAAAATTGCAGCTTTGTGATCCAGGCACAGTAGCATTTGCCTATAACCCCAGAACTCAGATCTAAACACTGTCTCAAAAGACAAAAAAGCTAGAGAGCTGACTCAGTGCTTAAGAACATATCACAGGGGCTGGTGAGATGGCTCAGCGGGTAAGAGCACTGACTGCTCTTCCAGAGGTCCTGAGTTCAAATCCCAGAAACCACATGGTGGCTCACAACTACCTATAATGAAATCTGACACCCTCTTCTGGTGTGTCTGAAGACAGCTATAGTGTACTTATGTATAATAATAAATAAATATTAAAAAAAAAAAAAAGAACATATCACAGAGCTGGGTGTGATGGCAAACTCCTTTAAGCTCAGCAGGTACATCTCTGAATCTCTTCGTGAAAGGCCAGCCTGCTCTACAAAGCAAGTTCCACAGTAGCCAGGGCCATACAGAGAACCCTTATCTCAACAAAACAAAACAACAAAAAAACCAAACTACCACCCCCCCCAACCAAACAAGGACAAAACACCCACATATTGTTCTTGCAGATAATTGGAGGGGAGTTTTCAGCAACTGTGTCAGGTCTCCAACACCTCTTCAGACTCCCCCACATACATATGCCATGCACATATGCACACAAAAACACACATCAAATTTTTTTTATTTTTTAATTTTTTGTAAACAACCTGAATACAGCTCCAGGGGATAAGATCCCCTGATCTCAAAAAGACAAAAAACAGTCGGGCGGGGTGGCGCACGCCTTTAATCCCAGCACTTGGGAGGCAGAGGCAGGTGGATTTCTGAGTTCGAGGCCAGCCTGGTCTATAAAGTGAGTTCCAGGACAGCCAGGGCTACACAGAGAAACTCTGTCTCGAAAAAAACCAAAACCAAAACCAAAACAAAACAAAAAATCCCCTGATCTCTAAGAGCACCTCCACCCTTTTCCACACATATCAAAAAACAAAAACAAAACAAAAACCCTACAAAAAAAAGCAAGCCAAACCAAACAAAAAACAATTCAGCTTCTCAAACATATGATGTCATTCAATGGGATCCAGCGCCATCTAATGTTGGAACTGAACCATGTGCAACTAGTAGAGTACAGAGCACCTATACTTCTAGAGTACAGAATACCCTGTGCCCCTGTGATTTTGCTACAGTGCTTTCAAATGTGACAGCAGTTTGGGAACATTGGATCTAGACTATAGGGCAGTTTTGTTCTATTCTAAAGATAGGACCTACGGTATTCAAAAAGGGTTCCTATTAGTAAATATTTAGGTGACTTTCAATTGTCATTTTCAAACAATCTTAAAACGTATTTACCCAAATCATTTTAATTACATGCAAATCAGCACCAGGATCTACTTGGAATGCTAACAGAAAGTTAAGAAAATTAATCCTCCAACAGTGGCAGGCTATTGAAGTAAAACAAAGGGTAGGGGGTTACAGAACGAAGGATGCTATTTAAATGGTCAGAGTAGACATCTAAATACAGAACACACTGACATGAAGAGCAGGCAATAAGGTCTGGGCAGTGTTATTCTAAGCAGCAGAGACTGATTAAATAGCCCCTGAAGCAAGAATAAACTTGCAGTGTTAAAAGCTAAGCAGGTCAGAGTTGCAAAAGGAAACCAAGAAGGGCTAGAGAAATGGCAGAGTGGTTAAAAGCACTTGTTGCTCTTGCAGAGGACCTAGGTTTTATTCCCATCACCCACATGGTGGCTCACTACCTTCAAGAATTCCAGTTTAAGGGGACCCAATGCCCTCTTCTGACTCTCAGGCACCAGGGACACATGTGGTGTACATACATGCATGCTGGCAAAACATTAATAATACTCATAAAATAAATTAATCTAAAAATATTTTTTTAATTTACCAGGAGACTGGTAATAAGATGGAGAGGCAAGCAGGGGCAGAATTTCAAGGAGTCTGGATCCTCCTGAGAGGATGCCATGAAGGGAAGGACCATGATGAAAACATCTCTACAACTACTGGAAGACTGAGGCAGGGCTACTCAGAACAGAGGTCAGTGGGTAGGTACCATCGTAAAGGTAAAGGCTGGCCTGGCCAGGTGGTGGTGGCAGCACTTGGGATGCAGGTCTCTGTGAGGTTGAGGCTAGCCTGGTCTACAGAGCAAGTTCCAGAACTATACAAAGAAACCCTGTCTCAATTTAAAAATTAAATAAATTCTTGGTTTGATGCTGGGTCAAGAGATACATATATTAAAGACTGAATGATCTCCAAAAAGCTAACCAACTTATTCTTCTATCAATAATGCATGAGGTCACTCATCTTCTCATTATTTTTGCTACCAGATTAAGAAACTCTTTTTAACTTGTTATTAGGAAACCTTTAAAAAAATAAAAGATTTATTTTATGAGTACACTGCTGTTGTCTTCAGACACACCAGAAAGGGGCATCAATTTCTATTACAGATGGTTGTGAGCTACCATGTGTGTGTACTCAGGACCTCTGGAAGAGCAGTTAGTGCTCTTAACCACTGAGCCATCTCTCCAGCCCCACCCCACCCCCTTTTATTTTTAATTTGTTAAAGGAAAAAAAAGTCTAACCACGCCAGGTGAGATGGGCTTATGCTCTCAGCACTCAGAAAGGTAAGGCAGAAGAATCACCATTTGCAGGGCAGCCTGAACTGAACAGCAAGATTCTGCTTCAAAATACCAAGAGCTTCAAATACATGTAGCCAAGTGGTCAAGAGCACTTGCCTAGCATGCACAAGGCTGACTTTCAGTCCCAGCAAAATTCAGCCTGGGCTATGAGCTCCAGGATAGCCAGTGCTACATACAGAGACCCTGCTTCAAAAGCAAAACAGAACAAAACCCTGAAAAATCAAACCCTGTCCATCACAGTACAAATTTGTTTCCCAATATACTTATTTTAGTTCTGTTCTAGAGCCTCTGATAAAAGTGGCCCATGTCTGCCTTACTCTTTTAGTACAATGCTTAGCTTACTGTAGGATCATCAGAAAATTTACCTTTATTTATTAATGTAAGGTTTGTCCTCTGGTATCAGCTCCCCTAAAATCCTGTTCTTTCTTAATGTTTTATTACTTTAATTATCTGGAATTTATTTTGTGTCGGTCTGTGAGGTCTTGGATGTCCAGAAACCTGATGTAGGGCTTTGTTTTTTTTTTTTTAAGATTTATTTATTATATGTAAGTACACTGTAGCTGACTTCAGACACTCCAGAAAAGGGCATCAGATCTCATTACAGATGGTTGTGAGCCACCATATGGTTGCTGGGATTTGAACTCATGACTTTCGGAAGAGCAGTCAGTTCTCTTACCTGCTGAGCCATCTTACCAGCCCTGATGTAGGTTTTTCTGTTTTTTCTTTTGAGTTCTGCTATAGTTGAGCCCTTACCCCAACAGGACTGCCTCAGTCTAGAATCAGCTGTTTAATTCCACTCTCTATTCCTCTCAGGAGGAAGAAGTCCAAGTCTCCAAAAGCTATCCCTTGTCTATCCTCACCCACTTCACATCAGCTCTTTACGGAGCTTCTGTACATGCGTGTGTGTATAAGTTACTACTGTCACCTTTATAATTACCCAGTGGTTTCCTACTGAAAACAGAAATTTGGACTCTCTAGAGCGTAATTTACAATATCCCGTGCTTCTTCAGTGCACTCTCCGCACCCACTAACCCTGCCTGCCCCAACACTGGCTTTTCAGTCTCTAGAATACAAGTTTATTTCCCTCTCAGTCCCATGACACTTGTTTCCTCCACCTAAAAAAATAGCTCTGATGACTGATATTACTTGGGAATGTCACCATCCCTGGCAAGTATGTCTTCCAAACCCTGACACCATTCAATTTCAGTGACTTCTTACAGCATTTCCTCATTTTGCTTTAATCTAGGTACTTATTTTTGCTCATTTCTTTTTGTTCTTAAGCTCTCTTCTCTGTTTTTCCCATAGTGTTTTAGAAGGTAGAGTTTCTGTTATATTTATTGTGCAGCTGTGTTCCTAGTGTCTGATTACTGTCACATAGCAGGATGCTCAATATTGGTGAAAGAACTAAAACTGGGGATCCACTTCCTGTACAACTTTCAACCCTGTCTCGTTGAACCGCAGCAATGCTCAAGTATGGAAACATCTTTCTTCTCTGTCCAGTCAAGCACTCATCTCAGGCATAGCATTTCGCTTGTTTAAGTCCTGGCATAATTTAACTTTTGAAGGCTGGACCCCCGCACAACATCAGCATCACTGACCCATCTTCCCAGAGGATCATCAGCCAAAGGCATAGCAGAGAGACGGGCGGACTATCTTACCAATTCATCCGGACTCAGGACTCCGAACTGCACTCTCTTGATGGTGCGCAGCGGGCATGCGCTGTCCCCGGAGGGGGGGCCACCCCCGTGCATGGCGAGGCAGGCGCGCTGCGCAGGCGCAAACCTCGCTACAAAAAGCCTGCGCCACCGCCGCCTAAGTGCTCAGAACCCGTCCGGGCGGCCACCAGGAAAGACCTCCCGGGATAGGGAGGGAAAGGCTGGAGGAGGGAAAGGTGGGGGAGGGGGGAAGGGGGGGGGAAGGCAGAGGAACGAAAAGGGCTGAAAGAAAGCCTTTTCTCCCTTTCCGGAGATTCGTCGGCTCCCAAAAAGGAAACAAAAGAAGGGAGGAGAGGAGGAGGTTTTGGGAGGGAGGAAGAAGAAAAGGGGTAACGAATAAATAAGTAACCGGGATCCTGAACGGCAGAGGTTACGGCAGTTTGTCTCTCCCCCTTCCGGGAGCCACCTTCTTCTCCAACCGTCCCGGTCGCGCTCTCGGCGCTTCTGAGGAGAGAACTGGCTGAGTGACGCCCTTTATAGATTCGCCCTTGTGTCCCGCCCCTTCCTTTCCCGCCCTCCCTTGCGCTACGGGGCCGCCCGCACCGGCCTACACGGAGCGCGCGCGGCGGAGTTGTTGACGCTAGGGCTCCGGCTCCCTGGTTGGGTGTTCTTTCTGACGCGACAGGAGGAGGAGAATGTTCCTGGTCCTGTCGTCCTCCTTTCGGGTTTCCCGTGCACTCAAACCGAGGACTTACAGAACGGAGGATAAAGTTAGGCCATTTTTACTCAGCTTCGGAGTTCAGGCTCATTTTCAGCTAAAGTCTCTCATTAGTATCCCCCCACACACATCGGGAAAATGGTTTGTCCTACGCATCGGTAATGAAGGCGGGGCCCTTCGGGTCCTCCGGAGCGGGTTCCGGGGGTGGGGGGAAGGAGGGAGGGACGGGACGGGCCTCGTTCATGAATATTCAGTTCACCGCTGAATATGCATAAGGCAGGCAAGATGGCGCGTCCAATCAATTGGAAGTAGCCGTTATTAGTGGAGAGGCCCCAGGACGTTGGGGCACCGCCTGTGCTCTAATAGCTTTACGGAGCCCTGGCGCTCGATGTTCAGCCCAAGCTTTTCCCGAGCCCGGAGGCCTATTCTGAAAGTAGAATGGCTGCTACCCAGGAGCCGCAGATCACGCGACCGTGACAATCTGAGAAAAGCAGATTAGCGGTGGGGCAGAATAGGGATGTCTTGGGGAATTCGGGGTCAAGGAAACCCTACACCTTTCAGACGACTTCAGAAATAAGGTGGCGGCTGAGTGTTTCAAGGGAATCTCCCAAAAGAGCATGTTTCCACTCCTTTTCAAAGCAAAGCCAACTGCTCAGCCAACCACAGTGATTCATTCATGCTTGATGTCAGCGTTACATCACCGCTCGGACAGGGAGCACCACCACTGAGGAAAGCAAAATACCTTCCAAAGGAAAGGAAACACGCCCCTCCCCCAGTGCTGGCTGTTCGCCTGACAAGCTGCATTCTTCGTTCTTCATCTCCAGCGCTCTTCTCTTTCCTGCCTGTGGGATTAATCCCCTTGACCCACTACCAGGCTTCCTTAGTCCTCTGGATCTGAGACCTCGCTGCTGAGTGATGCCCTTATTCCCTGTTCCCAGCCCCAATTCCATACCCTGGTTCCTGTACATGCTCCCGGTCTCTCCTCTCCACTTAGTCCCAAGTCACCCTTGAATCCTAGGGCATCTCTCTCCACACCAGTTTTTTGCTTTAATATATATTTTTTATTTTGTGTGTAAGCACGCCACAGCGAATGTATAGAGAGAATAATCTGTAGGAGTCGGTTCTCTCCATCTACCATATAGATCAGGCTTGGTAGCATTAGCCTCTATCTGCTGAGCTATCTCACTGGTCCTCCACACCAGTTCTTTGCCAGGCATTTGTTCTCCCATGGTTTTTATTCCCATCTCTCCTATTTACCCCTGTCCCCCCTCCCCCCCTCAAGTTTGATTTCATTCCTCCGTTTGCCCTTCCTTATCACAACTGAGGTTCTGGGCAGTAATGATGGCAATGCTGCCCAACACAACCCCTGCTCCCATGATGTCAGAAGGTGCCACGGTCTCATAGAGCACGTAATACTGCAGCATGAGGGCTACCACGACCTCAGAGTGCAGGACAGCACATACCAGGGCAGGGTGGGCCTTGGTGACTGCATAGCTCACACATACAAAGGAAACCAATGCAAGGAGCCCCACTGCCACCACACAGCTCCAGCTTAGAGTGTCTTGGGGTAGCACAGGGGTCTGCAGCACAAAGAGGCCTGGTACAGAGACCATTAGCCCCACCAGGCCAAAAAGGAAGGCCACAGTTGGTAGACAGGAAGGGAAGTGTAGAGAGCGGTAAATCTGCAGCCCCAGTGACAGTGCCAGTCCTCCCAGGAAAGCCAGTACATAGCCCAGGGCTGTGTAGAGGCCAGTAGTCCCTTCTTGCAGTGTCCCTAGTCCAGGTCCCACGATGATGATTAGCCCAAGGGTGCTGCCAAACAGGCCACACCAGGCATAGCCACTGAGACCCTGGCTCTCGAGGCAGAGTGCCAGGAGGGCAGAGCACACGGTGGAAGAACCTTTGCGGACAGTGACTGCGTTGCCGGCAGGCACCACCTGAACAGCACTGTAGGCGCAACCAATGCTGAGGACATTAAGAATGGCATGGAGGAAGGCCCGAACCCGAACATCAGGAGGTCCCAGCAGTGGATCACCACGGAACTTAAGTAACAAGGCAATGGGGAGGTGGAAGAGGCATCGGAAGATGAGCAGCTCCAACGAGGGCAACTGGGAGGTCTGGTAAGCCATACGGGAGAATGGGCCCACGAAGCCAGCAGACAGGCCTCCACCCAGCAGGGCCACAAACAGGCCTTTGGTGGCATTGGAGGGCCCACAGCGATGGTGATGTTTGGAGGGGAGGCTGGCTGGAGTGGAGGGCGGCGATGGCTGGGTGAAGTCAGGTAGGTTGAAATAGGGATGACTGGCAGCCTGTTAGGGAGAAAGGAGCTTGGACAGGAGAGCAACCACAGCCCTGGGGTAGGGTGAGTGGCAGGCTGAAACCTTGGACCCTTCAGGATAGTAGAGGAACTCATAGGAGCTAGAAAGGGCCTGAAGATGGATGAAATGATACAGTGTGGGCCTTGAGGATCTAAAGCAGGAGGCAGGTAGTGAATAGTCCTGGAGCCTCATGTTTCTCTGGGTAGTTAGTTGTTCCTGGGTGGAAAAAAGAGGACCCAGGGATACTCTGTTTGTTTGAGGAATGGGAGTTAGCTTCAGATGCTGTGTGTATCCATATCATGTCACAGGCTCCAGGAACTTTTGGGTCCACCATTATGAATTTCATTTGTTAGTATCTCCAGGACCACTGGGAACTTTAGAGGAAGAAGGGAAGAGGAGCACCTCGAAACTGAGTGTCGCCCCCACTTTTCCCCTTTGCCCCAAATACTCACCATCTCTTCTTGGACTTCCTCCTCTCCTCCTGGGTCAGGTTGCCTGGTCCCCTGCAGAGCTTCAGCCATTGTGACTGGCTTGGAGTGGGGCTGAGGTTCCTTCCCTGGAACCTTCTCGAGGGACTATTTTCTCATTGATTCCAACTCGGTTTTCTTGTTGTTGTCATTTATTTGGGGGATCGGTTTGTTTCTTTTTGGTTTGGAGTGAGATCTGAGGGTGAGAGGGTAAAGAGGCTCTTTCTGCAGGCCAGGCTATTCTGGAGTTCGCTAAGTTGTCCAGGCTGATTTTAGGTGTGTACCACCACTGCAGGCTTGTTTCCTGTCTTTGTTGCTATGGCTCCAAGTTCATTCTCATTCTCTCTCCCCCTCCCCTCCCCCACCTCATAGTAAAGCTGCTCTTGGTTTATTTCATTTATGCTTTGCTGATGTCATTTTATGAGGATTGTTTCTTTTTGGTTTCTGTTTATGTTCATGTTCCTATGAGTGTAAATACCAGAGGGCAACATTAGGTATTTTTCTTCAGGCTTTTTTTATTTTTTAATGTTCTGTCCACCTTTTTGTTTTGTTTTGTTTTGTTTTGTTTTTGTTTTTGTTTTTGTTTTTGTTTTTGTTTTTTCAAGACAGGGTTTCTCTGTGTAGCCCTGGCTGTCCTAGAACTCATTCTGTAGACCAGGCTGGCCCCGAACACAGAGATCTGCCTGCTTCTGCCTCCCAAGTGCTGGGATTAAAGGCATGTGCCACCACTGCCTGGCTATTTTTTCATTTTTTAGACAGGATCTTTAGTGGCTAAAAGTTGCTCAGTAGGTTAGATGGCTGGTCAGAGAACCCAGGGATCCACCTGCCCCTGTGTCCTCTACTTTGTGATTACAAGCATACAACCTCCGTCCTTGGCTTTTCTTTCTTTCTTCTTTCTCCTCCCTCTCTCTCCTTCCCTTTCTCTCCTTCCTTCCTTCCTTCCTTTCTTTCTTTCTTTCTTTCTTTCTTTCTTTCTTTCTTTCTTTCTCTCTCTCTCTCTCTCTCTCTCTCTCTCTCTCTTTCTCTCTCTCTCTCTCTCTCTCTCTTTCTTTCTTTCTTTCTTTCTTTCTTTCTTTCTTTCTTTCTTTCTTTCTTTCGTGGAGAACGTGTGTATGCCATACACGTGTGGGACACACGTGGGACACAGAAAGCATAGGGAGAAGCTGGCAGTCCTCCCCTCCACCCTATCTGAGACAGAGTCTTTTGCTCTGTGCTTCTGTAAACTCAGAGTAACTGGTCTGAGAGCTTCTGGGATTTTCCCATCTCTGTCTTCCATCTCATCATTGTGGGAGTGCTAGGATTACAAATACAGTGATTACAAAAGTCTGGCCTTATGTGGGGCTTAAGAATCTAAACTTTATGTGCGGCTTTACACATATCTTCCCAGCGCCTGCTAGAATTTTTTTTTTTAACATGAGTTCTGGGGCTCAAACCCAGGTCTTCATGCTTGTGTGACAGGCCTTTACCAAGTGAGCTGTCTTTTCTGTTTGTTTATTCTTTCTTGTTTGTTTGTTTGTTTGTTTGCTTGTTGTTGTTGTTGTTGTTGTTGTTGTTGTTGTTGTTGTTTTGAGACAGAGTTTCTTTGTATAGCCCTGGCTGTCCTGGAACTCACTCTGTAGACCAGGCTGGCCTCGAACTCAGAAATCTGCCTGCCTCTGCCTCCCAAGTGCTGGGATTAAAGATGTGTGCCACCACTGCCTGCCCCCCCTCCCCTTTTTTAAAGATTTATTTATTTTATGTATGTGACTACACTGTAGCTCCTGACCCAGGAGGAGAGGAGGAAGTCCAAGAAGAGATGGTGAGTATTTGGGGCAAAGGGGAAAAGTGGGGGCGACACTCAGTTTCGAGGTGCTCCTCTTCCCTTCTTCCTCTAAAGTTCCCAGTGGTCCTGGAGATACTAACAAATGATGATGGTTGTGAGCCTTCATGTGGTTGTTGGGAATTGAATTTTTAGGACCTGTGCTTGCTCTGGGCGGCCCCGCTCGCTCCAATCAGCTCTGCTCGCTCAGTCCCGGCTTACTCTGGCTCAGAGATTGAATTATCATGCTTAAGTCCACTGCAGCTGTCTGCAGACACCAGAGGAGGGCGGCAGAGCTCAGTACAGCTGGTTGTGAGTCACCATGTGGTTGCTGGGATTTGAACTCAGGACCTTTGGAAGAGCAGTCAGTGTTCTTACCCACTGAACCATCTCGCCAGCCCCTGCTTGTTTATTCTCATTTTTAAATTTAATTTTGTGTGGGTGAGTGTTTTGCCTACCTGCATATTTGTGTACCATTTGCATATGCCTTGTGCCCTTGGAGGTCAGAAGAAGATGTTAACTCCCCTGAAATGAGTTACAGGTGTTTGTAAACCACCACATGGGTTCTGAGAGTTGAATCTGAAAAAGCAACAGTACTCTTAACCACTGAGCAATCTTTATAGCCTCAGCTTCTTTTTTTAAAAAATTGGTATGTGGGCAGGTATGGTGAGTTACACCTTAAACCCCAACATTTGGGAGGCAGAAGTGGATTCCTGTGAGTTCTGGGCCAACCTGATCTATATTGTGAGTTCCAGGCCAGCCAGGGTTACAGAGTGAGGAAAAAAAAATCGAAGAGAAGAGTGTACGTGGTTATGTTCATGCAAGTGTGCAAACTCAACCATCTCTCCAGCCCCCAAATTTATTTTATTTTTAGTTATGCATATGTATCTGTGTGGGAATTTGTGGATGAATGCTGATGCCTGCAGAGGCCAGAGGTATCAGGTCCCCTGGAGCTGGAGTTCCAGGTGGTTGTGAATGGCCGTATTTGGATGTGGGGGAAATGGAACTCTTGGGTCTTCTGCAAGAGCAGTTCTCTCACTGACCAGCTTGTGGGGGTTGGTGGTTTGTTTTGATTTTTGCTTTATGCTAAGTATTGCCCAGGTTGGTCTCAAAAGGCCTGTGGAATCTGGCCTTGAAATCTTGGTCCTCATGCCACTATCTCCCAAAGTGCTTGGGGTTATAGGTACCGGAAGTAGATGTTTGAAAGAGTGTGGAAGTGGCCGGGCAGTGGTGGCGCATGCCTTTAAACCTAGCACTTGGGAAGGCAGGCGGATTTCTGAGTTCGAGGCCAGCCTGGTCTACAGCGTGAGTTCCAGGACAGCCAGGGCTACACAGAGAAACCCTGTCTCAAAACAAAACAAAACAAAACAAAACAAAACAAAACAAAACAAAACAAACAAAAGAGTGTGGGAGTGGTTTTGTGGCTGTATGGCTTGTCTAGGCCGAGTGGCTTGGAACCCGCTCGTAGACCAGCATGGACTTGAGCTTGCAGAGCTTCCGCCTTTGCTGCCCGAGCGCAGGCGGGCTTGAACCTTCATGCTCTTCGGGGAGAGCCTGCTCCTCTTTCTCCTGAAGTGGGTCTTTTTTATGGGGATGGGGGTGTTCGTTTTTGTTTTTTCAAGCAGGGATATCACACTGTAGCCCTGGCTGACTGGAACTTGCTGTTTAGATCAGGTTGGCTTCCAAGTCCTTAAATCCACTTGCCTCTGGCTCCACAGCATCATCACGCCGGGCCTCTCCAGAGTCTTTAGTTTTGCAACTAGGGAGCCGTCTATAGCATTGTCCCATGGAGGTTCCAGGAATTTTTTGTTTGTTTGTTTGTTTTTATGTATGTCACATTTCTCATGCTTCCACCTGGCGTGTGGTTAGTGTTGTGCTGGGAAGGCCACACCAAGGCCTCTGCATTTATATGCAGGGACACAGAAGCGAATCTTTCCACTGGTGACACAAAGTTCCAAGCTTTGTGCTTATCTGCACTAATGATCATCTGTTCTACGGAGTTGAGGTCTTTCTTGCCAGTGGGTCTGGTGATAATCCCTAGGTATTCGCGAGGGTGCTCACTTTGGATCTATAGGTTCCACGGGGCCCAAATGTGAATCTGCCGTGTTGTAAGTTTGCGGCCCCGGAGAACATGTGTGTGGTGTGCGTGTCTGTGGTGAACAGCTGTGCCCACGCAGCGTGCTCTAGGCGATGTGACCCCTGAGTGAAGGGTGTGCAGAGGGAAGGGCGGGCGTGGGGGTGAGTCCCTTCCCAGGGAATGAGTGGTCTAGGTCACTGCCCGCCCCGTAAGGTGTGCATTCTGCGGGAAGCCCCGAGTCTTTTCCCTGTGAGGGATCCACCAGGCCTTGGCCATCAGACTTCAGAGTCCAGAGTCGGTGTCGTCTGCGCTTTGCTGGCTTCCTCTCAGCGGCGGCGCTGGGGGGGTGGGGGGGGACTGTTTCCGGGGGTGGGGTGGGGGGGAGGACCGGGGCGGGGGGGGAGCCGATGATGTCAGCGGCGGCGGCGGCGGCGGTGGGGCTGGGCCGGGGCCGGGCGCTGGGGGGGGCCGGGGCCGGGGCCGGAGCCGGAGCCGGAGCTGGAGGAGAGCGAAACCCAAGCGGCCGGGGCTGGCCACGGTGATGAGCCGGGCCTGGCAGACGCGGCGCCATCGCAGTCAGGTGGGCCCCGGGGCGAACCGGGCAGGGCTAGGGAAGATGCCCCCTCTCCGCTGCCCGGCGCCGCAGGGGCCGGAGCCGCGCCCCGCGACCGCTCCCCTTCCAGGTTGATCTAGGGGCGCAGGGGTCGGGGGTTCTAATAAGCCCCGCCCCCGGACGTGCACGGCGCTGGGGAGCAACTTAAGAGCGCCCTGGTATGGTGTCCAACGAGCCGTGACTGGGGGACTCGGTCTCCTGGGGCCGTGAAGAGGGTCGCAATCACTCCACCTATGAAGGGTTAAATTCTGCAGCCCAATGCCCCCTCCCTCTGCCTCTGTGGGGCAGGTTGGGGGTTGGGTTGGGGCGGGTGTGATCCCGGGCAAGCGCTGCAAGCTGCTGGGAGGGCGATGGCGTAGGAGCCAGGCAGAGAGGGGGAGGGGTGGCCCTCTGAGCGCCCCAGAGTTGGGGTGTGCAGGGTGCGCAGTGCGAGCAGGGGCCCGGAACCGCCGCGCCGTCGGGGAAGGGTTGTTGCAGTGAGTCCTGGAGATTGTGCCTCCTGCGGTACTGTGGGGCAAGGTAAACTGCTCCTCCTGGGCAACACGGTTTCCCAGTCTGGCACCGAGGGGTCTGCGAGGGCCCTCCCTGATACATAGAGACAGAAAGCCAGGAGGGGGTACTTATTGGTACAGAATTACAAGGTTTGGCTCTGTGGCTTTAGGTGACAGATACCTTAAGTGTGCTGTTCGAGGATTTGTATATAGTTTTTGTCAGCGTGTGTTTTCCTTCACGTATGTCTTGTGTTGTACATATGAATGTTTATGAATGTTTGTTTTCTGCATAGCTGGCATGGTGTGTGTGTGTGTGTGTGTGTGTTATGGTGGACACCAGAATGAGGGGTGTGCGTACCCATTTGAAGAGTGCAGTCAGTTGTGGACATTTGAATCAGAAGGTATCACGCCTGAGTTCCATTTCTGTCGTCCTGATGAGGTGTGGTCCAGTTGTGTAGAGGACAGAAAGGCGGATGGATTTGTGTGTCTGTGATGTACGAGTTTCACGGGGGGCTGCATGTCTGGAACTCAGACCTAATAATCCTCAGGAGCATGTGAGGTGAGGGGTTCTGGGTGGGACATGCAAGATGTGTTTATGGGATCCTGGGAAGCCAAGCACGGGAAAGGTTGCATGTTTGCAACACTCTCCACGGGATTCTTTGGTGACGTTGTTTGTGGGAGCCTGTCTGGGCTGTTGGGCCTGGAGGCAAGCTGCTCAGAAAACACTTAGGAGGAGGTGGCGTGACAAGGGCAATGTGGGCCTTAGACCCAGGAGGCCAGTGGAAGGCTTGGTGTGCATGTCTACCTTCTGTGTGCTTAAGTGACGGGTGTAGGGCTGCCAGGAGATGTTATGGGAAAGTTGGGAGATAAACACTAGGCAGGCGAAAGGGGCAGGAATGGGTGCTGTTGGGTGGCACTGCTCTCCTTTTGCAGGGTCTCTGTGTTTGCCCAGCACATTAGGGCCATAGGGAGGAAAAGTCCTGGCGCCCATAAGGGAAGTGAGCTTAGACAGAGCGGCTCCTTGGTCATGTTTATGTAAAGGCTGGGTGTGACTTTTGTCACTAAAATGGAAAAAGGGATCAGGAGTTTTCAGTCTCCTCCTGCTTTGCCCTCTCCCCCACCCCCCTTCCGGTATCTCTGACGCACATGAAGCCCTACTCCTGGGACAGTGGAAGAGCTTTGGACAGAATTTGCTCACTAAGCAGATTCTTTGGAACAGGTTTCCCTCACCTTTGGGGCCTAGGCCCTTCAGTGCATGTGGGAGATACACATGTACGCCTGCTCACTCCGTTGGTGTTCCTTGTGTGCCCTACTGTGCGTGTCATCTAGCCTGTGTGTACACATATAGGAGTGAGAAAGCTTTAAAGCTGTATCCTCTGGAATGGGTGAGGGAGGCTGTCTGCCTATGAGGCCCGGAGGACAGGTGCAAGCAAGACTTACACTGGAACTGAAGTTCTGGTGCCTCCCCAACTTCCTCAGTGGAACATTCTCTGAGTGCCCTAGTCCACGTCTGTGAGATGGAGCTAACAACCTGCCCAGGGAACTTACAACAGCATATGGAACATAGACCTGATATATAGCGGCAAAGTAGAGACTATGCAGTACCAGCCTCTGTCAGCCCTGCTGCAGAGACTCCCCGGCTCCCAGTTTTACTGGTAACAGTAGTCGTAAACAGTTGGCTTGCACTAACTCTACAGCCTCTGCTCCCAGGCTTCTGTGTCCCACCACTCAGCCGTCCTCACCCTGGCCTCTGAGGACCTCACTCTCTCAGACAAAGCAGCTGAAACCCAGACGTTAAAGCTTTTGCCCCAAGTCACTTGGTTGTGAGAGGTGCTCAGGTCTCAGGTTCTAGGTTCTGTGCTCTTGACTTCTGTGCTGTGCAGCCCTTTGCTTTCCTGGAGCATTCAGTGTGCACACACCACCATTTTTTTTTTTTTTTAAGAACATCACTTTTTTTTTTTGGAGACAGGGTCACACTCTGTAGCCAAGACTAGCCTCAGTTTTTCCCAAGTGTCTTGCCTCAACTTCTTGAATACTGGGATTACAGGCTTAAACTATCATACCTGGCTCAGCAGGACCTTTTTTTTTTTTTTTTTTAAAGATTTAATCATGTATATGAATATTTTTGCCTGTGTGTATGTCTGTGCACCACATGTATCTGAGGAGGTCAGAAGGTGTTATTGGAGCCTCTGCAGCTGGACTTATGGATGGCTCTGAGCCACCATATGGATGCTGGGAATTGAACCTGGGTCTTCTCAAGAACAAGGGCTCTTAACTGCTGGGCTCTCTCTCCTGCCCCTTCACCAATCTATTTTTTGAGGACCAGGGCTCGTAGGCAGTGCTCTCGAGAGTCCTAGCCCAGGGTGTGAGAACCTGAGCATCTGTGGCTTTGCCTTACAGGTGCTGGCTTTGGGACACTGATCAGTCAAAAGTGGGGGATTGTCTTTATCCTATCCCATGGGTGATAGAAGGCAAAAGAGGAGGAACATTTAAGATCAGTCCTAACAGTTTGTAGAGATGTTGGGCCAAGGAAAGGTCATTAAGTGTGTGTGTGTGTGTGTGTGTGTGTGTGTGTGTGTGTGTGTGTGTGTGTGGTGCACTTGAATATGGCGATACTATAAGTGTCAACTGCACATGTGGAGGCCAGAGCAAGACATTGCTTATCTTTTATTGCCTTTGGCCTTATTGGCTGGCTTGGGAAAGGGTCTGACATTAACCTAGAATTTGCCGTTTTGACTAGAATGACCAGCCAGTGAGCCCTCAACCTGTCTTTGCCCTCCAATCCTAAGGTGACAAGTTCAGAGCCATGCCCCAGCTTTATATGTGGGTGCTGGGGATTTGAACTCAAGTACTGTTACTGAGAGCTGACTTATTTGAATGATATTTATATGTATGTGAGCACACACCACTGTGTCCGTGTGGAGTCAGAGGAGAGCTTGCAAGGGTTGCTTCTCCCCTTCTACTGTGTGGATTCAGGTTCCCAGACCTGTGTGGCCAATACCTTTACCCTTTCAGCTATCTTACTCACTCTAGCTTTTGTGTTTTTAAGACAGGGTCTCAATATGTAGGCCTGGGTGACTTTGAACTCTCTGCATTCCTCCTGCTCCAGCCTTCTGAGTGCTGGGATTACAGGCATGAGCTACCAGACCCAGCTTCTAAAGACCATTTTCAACCCAGGAGTCCCTTTAAACTGCAGTTAGTGCTGAGGACTCTCGGTGGAAGAATGCAGGTTGGAAGAGATAAACCTACAGGCAAAGAGATAGCTTGCCCATCGCCTTGATCCGTGTGAGTGTTAACGAGGGCTTGGACTAGTTTGGCAGCACAAAGGGGCTTGAGAAGGCTGGCAGGCCATTTCCAGGCAGCTTTAGACAGACTTGGTGACTGCTGGATTTAGGAATAAGGGAAAGGGTGGAGTCAGATGTGACACAGTTAACACTTAAGCACGTGAGAATTTGTGTGGTGATTTATGTAACCAGCTGGCCTGCTATAGGCTCCTCGGGGCAGGATCCAGCAGTGTGGCAGAGGGAAAGGCTCGGCATCTGGGGTCATCCAAGCCTGGATTAAAATTCTGGCTGTTTCTTAAAATGTCTCTTACCTTCAGTAAGATTTATTCCTTTTCTGTAAAATCTTGAGAATATAAAAAGCTACTGTGGCCTGTTGTGTGCAGCTGTGGGGGGAGACAATTGTATCAAGCCTCTAGGTAGGATCCAGGTAGACTGAGTGTCCTTAAGTCAAGATACGGTCGACATCCTCAGCTCTGAAGATGGCTTCTTTCTTTATAGTAGAGGCTCCAGGAAGAATAGTTTTTTCTGTTTGTTCTAGAAAAGTCTCATATTGTCCAAACTAACTTCAAATTCATGATCTTCTGCACCCAACCCCCAGAGTGCTGGTATTAAAGGCTTGTGCCACCAACACCGATTCTCTAATTTACCGAAATCCTGCGCTTCATACATTTCCTTCTGGGATCCAAGGCCATGCTAGACAAGTGTCCTGGACCTTCAGCCTCTAAAGTTTTTCACCTCACATTATGCACAATGCAAGATATTTGAGCAAACAACACACCCATCCTACCTTGTCCCTCCTTGAAGCCCATACTCTAGAGATAAATGAGCAGTGTGTTTATAAGTGACACGAAGGGAAATAAAAAACATAGAGAGCTATGAAGTTTCCGAAAGTGGGAAGAGGCTAGGGAAGAGCCCTGAGCCAGGTGACAGGTCAGAGCATACAGAAGGTAGAACTATGGGGCCTTAAGCGATCGAGAGGAAAGAACATCCCATTCTCCGCATTTGGGGAACAGCAAGAGGTGAAGCATTCTGGAATGTGTGCACAGAACCTCAGCTCCACGGTACCTCTGAGGTCACTCAGGCAGTCAGGAGTAGAAAACTAGGGCTGGGAATGTAAGTCAGGAATACAGCTCCCTTAGCACACCTGAGGCCCTGGGTTCACTCCTCAGTCACACACACACACACACACACACACACACACACACACACACACACAAAACATAGAAGTGGGGCTGGAGAAATGGCTCAGCAATTAAGAGCACTGGCTTTTCTTCCAAATGGACCCGGGATTCAAATCCCAGCACCCAGATGGCAACTCACAATTTCCGTCTGTAATTCCAATTGCAGGGAATATGATACCCTGGCACAGATATACATGGAGGCAGAACACCAATGTAAGTAAAATTTTAAACATTTAAAAAGCAAACAAATAAAAAAAAAAACCATAGAAATATAAGAATATGTTTTCGTTTAAACCCCAGATGTGGGGACATGGGGATGCTTTGCAGCAGCTGACTATGATTTGCCTCATGCTCTAGCAGAGGTGTGGTTTTGCCAGCTGCAGATAGTTTCTGCAGTTGTGCGATGTTTGGAATTCTGGGAACTTTTCAGAGGGTATATAAATGCTAGAGCTCTGATAGGTGGGGTGGTGGTTATTGGTCATTCAGGGGGGTGGAGGGTTACGGCTTGTTAGAAACAAAAAGGAAGAAATTAGATTCAGAGATGTTTTATCTTTCTCTCTTCCCTCTGTCTTCTTTTTTTGTTTGTTTGTTTGTTTTGTTTTGTTTTTGTTTTTCGAGACGGAGTTTCTCTGTGTAGCCTTGGCTGTCCTGGAACTCACTTTGTAGATCAGGCTGGCCTCGAACTCAGAAATCCACCTGCCTCTGCCTCCCAAGTGCTGGGATTAAAGGCATGTGCCACCATGCCCCGCCCCTCTGTCTTCTTTCTCTCCTATCTAGTGGCAGGGGGTGAGAAGGGAGCTGGGGTTGGGGAGGGATAGAGGGTGGGAAAAAGAAGAACTCACAAAGTAGCTAAGACCCTTTGCAAGAGAAACAGCAAGGACAGACAAAGAACTTTAAAATTCACAGAACCACCAAACTCATCCTTTCAAATGTTTGTTTGTTTCTTTGTTTGTCTGTTTAATGTGTATGAGTATCTTGCCTGAATGCATGTTTATGTGCCACATACCATCTGCTGCCAATGGAGGTCAGAAGACATGAGATTCCTCTGCCACAGTTGTGAGCTGTCATTGGGTGCTGTAAATAGAACCTGGATCTTCTCAGAGAGAGAGTGACCAGTGCTCTTAACTGCTGAACCCTCTCTTTACCAAATTCATCTGACAGCCCAAATTCTGCCTTTTTTTCTTCTTCATCACTTTACTTACCATTTTCTAGGGCGAAATTTCAAGACTAGGCACAGTCATCCCTTAGTATCTATGAGAAGTTGGTTCCAGAATGCCCCATGGGTATATATAAATCTCAAAATTTTATGCTGGTATAAATATACTAGTTATACTAGTAAGTCATGTCTGGTGATACTAGTTATACTAGTAAGTCATGTCTGGTGATACTAGTTATACTAGTAAGTCATGTCTGGTGATACTAGTTATACTAGTAAGTCATGTCTGGTGATACTAGTTATACTAGTAAGTCATGTCTGGTGATATGCTCCTATCCTCCCAACACTGAGGAGGTGGAGGGTTAGGATCAGGAAGGAGTTCAAGACCACTCTTGATCAGTTCAGGTCTGGGCTACAAGAGACCCTGTCTCAAAATAAGTAAACAATGTGTCAAAGTATCTGCATCTAAATTACGTCCTGCTGTCTACCTTGTTGTCTCTACTTAAAATGTTTAAATCCTTAAATTCTATATAAATTGTTTTTGGAAATTTGTATTTTATTTTTTTGGTTCCATTCAGGGTTCTCCCTTTTGGGTCTGCTGGCCTGATACTTGGTATGAAGATCAGGGTGACACTGAACATCAGTGACCCTTCTGCCTCTCCTCCTCAGTGCTGGGACATGCATGTCCACCACACCTGTTCAAATAGTTCTTCTTGTGTGTTGTGCAGAGAACAATGGCCAGAGAATAAAGTCTGTGTATGTTCAGTGCAGGACCAGTGTTTTGGAATATTGTTGATCCCTAGTTGGTTAGTTATTAGCCCATTTTATCTTTACAGCCACCCTGCCCAGTGGGAACTGTTTCTCACCGCCACCATACAGACAAGAAAACTAAGATGAAGGTTAAGTAACTTTTCCAGGATCATATAACTGGTGTCTTCATCGCCCATAACTCATTTTAGGGCACTGTCCTGTCCTGGGGCAGTTGAACTGGTCTAAACTGTAAGGGACTAGCAGCAGTGCCAGGGTCAGGTCGCCGCAGCAGTGCGTTCCCTGGACCTGAAGATGAGCTCTCAGTGCTTAGCTCCTTATCAGTGGTCATTCTGAGTGTTAAAAGGAGATCGTGTGCGTAACATATTTTGTTATGCTTTGCCTGGCAATAAATGGCAGCTCCAATACTTGTAGTGATCATGATTCTGGGTGATTGTTAAGAGCCAGGCCATCTTTGGGTCTCTGCAGTTCTAAGAAGCACCAACAGGCCTTGCCCCCATACAGTGGTAGTCCACACTCAGGTGCATATCTGTAGGCGCCTGTCTTGTAACATGTGGTGCAGACTGGGCAGTCCTGGTTCCAGGGGCGAATGGGGACTGGAATCAAACTGACTCTGCTTATCTTCACATGGCTTCCTAGAGGAAGGAGCTCCCCTAATTATACAAAGTTCTATGTAGGCTAACAGTGGGGGCTGTTAACATCCTCTGTCATGGTGTACTGAAGTCACTGGAGACTTGGAACCCAAACTTTGTAGGGTCAGATCCCAGCCTTGAGCTAGCTACCTAGTATGCCTGAGTTTTTATCATCTTAAAGAAGAGAATCACACTAAGTGGTGAGGGAAAAGATGAAATGACACAAATGCAGTGCTGAGGCCATCATAGAAGGGAGTAAGAGGGACTGGAGAGACAGACAGCTCAGTGGTTAAGAACACTGGCTGCTCTTCCAGAGGACCTGGTTTCAGTTCCCAGCTTACAACTGTCTGTAATAATTCCACTTCCAGGGGATCTGACACCATTATCCAGATATACATGCAGGTAGAACACCAATGTACATTAAGATAGATAGATAGATAGATAGATAGATAGATAGATAGATAGATAGATAGATAGGAGGGAGTAAGAGACAATGACTCCAGACAACAGGTGAGGAGAATATCTGTCCCCAGGACTCTTGCCGTACCACCCACAATGCAGTAACAAATGGGGCAACCCTTGGGCTCTGCGCCTGGCATGGTGGTCACAACTTTGGTTACCACTATTGCCCTGTTTACCACCATTTTTTCCTCCTGCCCAGAAGAGGTATCAGAGCCATGTCTTGGGGCATCTTGAAGTGAGGTATAGTCTTTAGTCTATATGGTGATCACTGGGGAAGGAGCATTTGGGAGATTAGATGAGAAGCTTTGGATGTGTGGCCCTCGGCCTGTGGAAGGAGCCAGAGCTTTGTGAGTACACTGAGGGTAAATAAGAAGGACCCACGCAATCTCTGCCAGGCTTTGGATAAGGGACCAGAATGGCTCTGGAACTCGGATCCTCAAATGAAAAAGGGAACCTGAGACTGCAGTGGCCAGCACAGCTGTGAATTGCTCACTTGTGACTGCCATAGCTTACTCTTTGGTTGCCTACTGTTCCATTTGGATGAACCTCTCTGCAAGAGGTGTGGTGGGTTACATGTGCCCCTGGTCCCGGCTTTAAAGACAAAATCCAGAAGCCAAAGGTCTCAGAACAAAGAGTTGGACCCAAAGCCCCTCGCTCTAGGTCTGGTCACCTTCCCAGGGTCCTCAAGAGACTAGAGCAAATAGGCATGTATGCATGCCACTGGCCAGCTGGTATGTAGAGCACCTCCTAACACCCCCCAACATATGTCCCAGGCTAAAGTTTCTGGGTCTGTGGTGTAGATGTGGAAGCACTCTCCTAATGCAAAAATCTAATCAGGTTAGTCCTATGGGGAGGGCGGAGTTCTATTTTGGTATGTAAATAAGCCGACTGAGATTTAAAACAACAACAACAAAACAGGCAAATCTTTGATTTCTTTGAGTCCCAGGTCTGGGCCACAGGGATTAGAGAGCGGACTGCAGGCTGAGGCTGCCCTGAACCTGTGGGATTGAAATGTGTTGCTGTGCTATTCCGAGGCGAATTGGGGCTATGCAAATCATCTTGTTGTACTTCCTGTAGCTGACTGAGCAAGCCTAGTGATAATCTTGTGGCCTCCCTGGTCTGATTGGATTTGGCCACATAGCCTGACGGGCTGCTGGTAGGGATCAGGGTTTGCAGAGCAGCCAAGGTGTCTTTGACTGTTGGCCCACACCCTGAATCCTTTCCTTGTGAGGACCCTCTCCCCTCTCCTCTTGATTTCTGACACAGTTTCCGTTTCTCTGCAGAAGGAAAAGGCCAGGCTGGAGGGACTTGCTGAGCCACGACGCTTCTCCATGTTGGCTATGCTCTCAGGTGAGAGAGTGCAGGGAAGACTACAGCCAGGGAGAAAGTAGACCCCAGGCGGGAAGGCAGCCAAGGCAGCAGCCATTTTGTTCAGTCCTCCTCTCCCCCAATGGTTGGGTGTGGAGAGCTCCCCTTCTACTGCTTACTGTAAATCTGGAGGTCATGACTACTTGCCCTTTGCTGTGGCCTGAGGTATCCCTGGCCTCTGCTGACCCAGATGTTAGACATGTGCTGGTCTTGGACACTAGTTCGATTCTGAGCTGTCTAGTATTAATCCATGACTTCTGTGGCCTGAATTATTCAGCCTTTCACCAGATTCTGTCCAACAGCCTCTAACTGCCGTCCCCCATTTATCTCCCTGCTCTCAGAGGTTCCTGACACCGGCCCAGCCTCTGAGACTCTCCCTGGCCTCTTTTCCCTATGTTTAGGCTGGCATCATGCCACCCCCTGCAGAGGTGACGGACCCATCCCATGCCCCAGCTGTCCTGCATCAGCTCAATGAGCAGCGGCTCCGTGGCCTCTTCTGTGACGTCACCCTCATAGCTGGAGACACCAAGTTCCCTGCTCACCGCAGTGTCCTGGCCGCCTCTAGTCCCTTCTTCAGAGAAGCCCTACTAGCTTCAGCCCCACTGCCCCTTCCACCAGTTACTGGCGGCTCAGCCCCCAGCCCCGCAACCACCACAGCTGCCTCCTCTTCGTCCTCCTCTCCCCCTCCAGCCTCTCCTCACTCTTCATCTCCTCCCCGGGTGCTAGAGCTGCCCGGGGTCCCAGCAGCTGCCTTCTCCGATGTCCTCAACTTCATCTATAGTGCCCGGCTTGCACTCCCTGGCGGTGGTGGGGATGGGGCAGCTGTGGCAGAGATTGGAGCTCTGGGCCGGAGGCTGGGTATCTCCCGTCTACAGGGCCTGGGGGAAGGAGGTGATACTTGGGTACCACCTGCCCCAACTTCCATGGTCACCTCAGATCCTACTGAGGATGGTTTGGGGGCAGGGCCTAGAACAGATGGAGAGTGGGTGGGTGACAAAGCTGAGGCCCTGACTCCTGACTCCCAGCCCCGGCGGCCCTTTCCTTGCCCTCGATGTGGAAAAAGCTTCATCCATCCCAAGCGACTACAGACCCACGAGGCTCAGTGTCGACGAGGGTCCAACACTCGGGGGTCTGCAGGGCTGGGGCCTGGAGTCTCTGGCTCTGGGGGTCCTGCAGGAGTGGATGCCTCTGCCCTGCCACAACCAGTGGGCTTCAGAGATGGCCCTGAGCATGTGGTGAAGGTTGTGGGCGGCCACGTGCTCTATGTGTGTGCGGCCTGTGAGCGTTCCTACGTGACCCTGTCCAGCCTGAAGCGGCACAGCAATGTACACTCGTGGCGGAGGAAGTACCCCTGCCGCTACTGTGAGAAGGTGTTTGCCCTGGCTGAGTACCGCACCAAGCACGAGGTGTGGCACACTGGGGAGCGCAGGTGAGTGACCTGAGGTGACAAGGGAGGGATGGGCCGAGGGGGCTAGAAAGCCGGCTGTCCACACCAGGGTCTGCTCTTGTCCTGTCCTGCTTCCATGCCTCCTTTCAGCCCCAGTTCCTGGATGCCAGCATCTTGCCTGTCCATCCAGGCTTGGTGCTGTGGGAAAAGCTAGGAAGGAAAGAGAAATCTGCCCCTCCCAGGAGAGGACTGTGGGAGTCCAGGCCCACCCACTGGGGTTTTCGAGCACACAGAACAACACCTGGTATTTCCTTAGCCTGTCCATTCTGTTCTTTGCACCACAGAAGGCATTTTGGGGGCTAAACTATGTGACTAGTCCCATTTCACGACAGAACAGCCAAGGCTGAGAGTGGAAGCTGGAAGGAGCCAGGGTGCTGAGCTTAGTCTGGCCCTGCTGCAGTGGCTGGCAGGGTGCAGCAAAGCAGCAGGAAGGGAGGATGGAGAGGTTGCTGGGCAGTTACAGGTCTGAGGGCTGCAGATGACAGGGCAAGATGAGGTACTGCCTTCAGGGCCCTTAACTCAAGTGGCTCTGTTCCTGCCCTATTCCCTGCTGTCCTGGCCCAGGTACCAGTGCATCTTCTGCTGGGACACCTTTGTCACCTATTATAACCTGAAGACCCACCAGCGAGCCTTCCATGGCATTAGCCCTGGCCTCCTAGCCAGTGAGAAGACACCCAATGGAGGCTACAAACCCAGGCTTAATACCCTCAAGCTGTACCGCCTGCTCCCTATGCGGGCGGCCAAGCGGCCCTACAAGACCTACAGTCAGGGAGCCCCTGAGGCCCCTCTTTCTCCAAGCCTCCACACACCGGCCCCCGCGGCAATGCCAGCCAGCCCCCAACCCCTACCCCCACCCGCCCCAGAGCCTGGTCCTCCCCCCTCTGTCATCACCTTTGCTCATCCGGCTCCCTCTGTCATTGTCCACGGGAGCAGTAGTAGTGGTGCAGCCGGGGGCGGACCAGCCGGCACAGGAGGGTCCCAAGCTGCCTCAGTCATCACTTATACGACTCCCCCAAGACCCCCCAAGAAACGAGAGTACCCACCTCCTCCCCCTGAGCCTACAGCAACACCCACCAGCCCAGCCTCCACCGCCGTCAGCCCAGCCACAGCTGCAGGGCCAGCCACAGCCACAGAGGAGGCCAAGGGCCGGAATCTGCGGGCTGGGAGGACTCTGACTTACACAGCCAAACCCGTGGGTGGGTTGAGTGGGAGTGGGGGTTCCCCCACAGGGACTGGCCGAGGCTCTTCTCAGCTTCAGGCTCCACCTCCACTGTGTCAGATCACTGTGCGAATTGGGGAAGAGGCCATTGTCAAGCGCCGCATCTCAGAAACTGACCTGCGTCCTGGAGAGCTGAGTGGAGAGGAAGTAGAGGAGAGCGAGGAAGAGGAGGAGGAAGAGGAGGAGGAGGACCAGGAGGAACAAGAGGAATCGAAGGCTGGAGGGGAAGATCAGCTTTGGAGACCCTACTATTCATACAAGCCTAAGCGCAAGGCTGGAGCTACTGCCGGCGGGGCCAGCGGGGTCAGTGGACTGCCCCGAGGACGAAGACCACCACGCTGGAGGCAAAAGCTGGAACGAAGGGGCTGGGAGGAGACCCCATCAGTGGAGGGCCCAGGAGGACGAGGACGTGGTGAGCGTAGGCACCGTTGTGGGGACTGTGCCCAGGCCTTTGCCACTGTGAGGAAGCTGAGAAAGCACCAGGAAGCCCATAGTGGAGGCTCCCACACCTCCAGGACTGGGAGGAGGTCTTCCACCCGCTTCACCTGTCCCCACTGTGCCAAGGTGTGCAAGACGGCAGCTGCCCTGAACCGACATGGGCAAAGGCATGCTGTGGAACGGCCCGGGGGCACTCCCACACCTGTCATTGCCTATTCCAAAGGAAGCATTGGCACCAGGCCCACTGACGTCAAGGAGGAGGCCCCCCAGGAGATGCAAGTGTCCTCTTCCAGTGGGGAGGCAGGCAGTGGTAGCGCTGCCGCTGCTGAAGCTTCTGAGTCTGCCTCACTCCAGGACCCGGTCATCTCTGGGGGTGAGGAGCCTCCAGTAGCAGGTGGGGGCAGCTATGTATACCCACCTGTGCAGGAATTTCCCCTGGCCCTGATAGGAGGCAGCCGGGAGCCCAGTGCCGGCAAAGGAAAACCTGGGAATGAGGGTTCCTTGGGAGCTTCTGAGGGTGACCGGATGGAGGGGATGGGGACTGCCAAAGTCACCTTCTACCCTGAGCCCTACCCACTTGTCTATGGCCCCCAGCTCCTTGCTGCCTACCCTTACAACTTCAGCAACTTGGCTGCTCTCCCAGTTGCTCTCAACATGGTCCTACCTGACGAAAAAGGTGGTGGGGCCCTTCCCTTCCTACCAGGGGTCTTTGGCTACGCAGTGAATCCTCAAGCGGCGCCACCCACTCCCCCTCCCCCTCTCCCTCTGCCAGTTTCCCCTAAGGGAATAGGGGGAATGACAGGGGTAGAGAGAACCCAGAAGGGGGATGTGGGGTGAGCAACAAGGCCAGGTCCCCCTCTTACCAGATGCCACCCTCCCCGAGTCCCCTCCCCCCACTCTCAGCTCCCTGGCCTCCCTGCCCTTTGGGAGCCCCATCACACTCTTGTGCAGGGATTTGGGGGCCCCTGGAGCTCAGGAGTCAGGCTGCTTTGTGTGATTGTAGTTTCCCCATTCCCTGAGAAGGGAGTTTTGGTGGTTCCTCTCTGTCTTCTCCAGGGAATGGCCCCTGTGAGGGGAAGAGCCAGCTCCCATCCCTCATCCAGCCCTTGGGGCAACTGAGCAATATACTTATCTGAGTCTCTACTTACAGCCCCCACCAGCTCTGAATGTCTAACCTGCTCCCCTGATCTGTAAGCCTAGGGGGAACCATCTCTCACCCAACGATGCCTGCTCATTCTGACGCTGTCTCTAAGACCTTCTTCCCCAGAGGCTTCCTAGCACATTCCATCCTTTGTGGCCCAAGGCCTGGACCAGACCATTGTGATATCCAACCCACCAGCCTGGAAGCATGGCTTTTGGATTCCGTTCTTCCCAAGGGTGGGTTTCCCTGTCCTTGTTTCTTTCATATTAAGACGCCATGCCTTCCTTGGCTTCCATGCCTTTGGATCTTCCATATTCCTTCCTGTGCTCCTAGACTTGGAGATGGCCTAACCCATTTCAGGTCAAAAGGAGGTGGGAGGTGTCCTGTGGCTAAGCACTTTCTCAATACAGGGCAGGGAAATCGTGGGCCCTACCTTTACCCCCACGTCCAGTGACCCCAGATTCTTCCAAGACAAAAGAGGTGAATAGATCATAACTCTTCTGGCCTTTATATGTGGCTTCTTTGGGGCTAACCTAACTTTGAGCACCAGGTATGAAGCACTCCATAGAGAATGGAGAAGATACTCTACTTTCTCCCTGACAACCCCTTACTAGGGCTTCTCCTAGATTAGACCAAATAGCCAGATAAATGGATGGGGTTTGATGTGTGGGTAAGCCCAGGATTTGAACATCACCTCCATCTTTACCTTTATCCCTTCTCTGATGTCACTGTCCTCACCGATCACTCCAGATGGTTTCAAAGGAACCATCTTTCTCTTCTGGTGGGCTTTGGGGTATCCCCACCAACTTTGCCTCCAAAATAGCACCTTATACCCCATCTTTGACTCAGTCCCCCACACCCAAAGATCCCAGCCTAGGAATGGGGTGCAGGGATTTTAAATAGTCCCTAATCCCTAATTTGCACTAGTTAACCCTGGTCAGGGGACCTATGTTTCCTTCCAGTAGGGACTATAGACAAATGTTTGTTCTTAATTCCCTTTGAAAAATGGGGCCTCCCTGATGTGTGATTAGATGGATATTTCCAATATACCCATCTCCCCTCCCCCACAAAGAAAGAACCAGCTCACAAAGGGAGAGCCAGTTTGGGCAAGCAAATTTGATGTGGGAGTTAGAGGAGTATGACTTCAAAAGGAGAAAGACTGTTTTAACCAAATGACAGTCTTTCTCTCAGCTACTGTTTTCTGGGGCCAAGATGGCTGCCCTCTGACCTGCTGTGGAGAGGGCAAGATCATGGCTTTTGGAGGGAGGTGAGTTTGGGAAGGCCAGGAGCATCCTCCTGCCCCCTCCTAGCCTCCAAGTATATAGAAAGGGGGAGGTTTTTGACAGGCTTCCTGAATGTTAACCACGGAGGGGGTCACTCCACCCCTCCTCTGTCTCTTTGCACTTTTCTTGGTCTTGGCTACAGCCTGAGTGAAGAATTTCCTACTGAATGTACCAAGTTCCAGTTTTTAAGGGTTTGGAAAAAGTTTCAAACAGGGAAAAATGGAGAGAAAAAAAAAGAAAAAGAAAAAAAATCACTAAAAACTCCCGTAAATCTTGTTTCTGGCACTTTAGAAAAACTGCAAAAAATACATAATAAAGAATACATATATATATATCTACACACAAATTATATATATAAATATATCTATATATACAGCGGAACCACAAGAGAGACTGAGGAAGGCCTGAAGGCAGGGGGCAGACAGGGGTCCCTCCTACCCTCCACTGCCCTCCTCTGAGGAAGTCATGAGAGAAGGGGTAAAAAATGGTCTGGGGAATTTGAATTTCAGAATAGATCAAAATTCTACCTTTTGGAAGAATTGAGATTCTTATGTGGGCTTTTTTTTGTTGTCGTTTTTTGTTTTTAATAAGGGTAAAGAGAATAGCTTCCAGAATTTAGCAACAAATAGTTGTGGCAAAGCAGAAACTTAAAAATATGTATTTGAGATGGAAGGTCTCGATATCATGAGTTTCAGGTGTTGGAAGTTTGGGATTTCGCAATTTTGTCATTTGAAGGTGATCAAGTCTTGTCAGTTTGTGCCCTCTTTCCCCATGTGACCTGGGAAGAAGGGAGAAAGTGGGAAGCCACTGGTTCTGTGCCACAGCACGCAAGATTTAGAATTTTACAGACTCTAGCTCTATATGTAGTGAGGACCCAGATTTAGAGAATCTGACCACTATTTATCTCCAGATTTGTGTGTGTTTCCAATTCTCTAGGCCAATAAATCAACAAGACAAATGAACTATGCTCACAGCGGGATGCCAGATGCGATCATTTGTGTGACTGGGGGTAGGGGGCAGGCATTTGTTGTCTTTGCTTGGCAGGGATCCTGAGACCTGTAGCCTACTCCTGACTCCAGGTGCTTCACTGTAGTTGTCTAGCCCCTAGGCTGCAGCTCACTTCTATCTGACCTCTCTACACAGAGATGCTAACTCTGGAGCTGGGGATGTAGCTCAGTCGGTAGAGAGAGGGCTTGAGTAGAATGCGGGTGTGTTTCTCAGCTCAACAAGATGGCACACACCTATAAAACAAGCGCTTGGGAGGTGAAGGTTAAGGGTCATCTTCAGCTACACATAGAGTTCCATAGCCCCTTTCTCACAAGGTCCCTTCTTAAAAATGCAGTGCTCCCCTGCCCCCACCTTTAGAAGCACCCTTAAGTGCTGTGTTCAAGATTTCTATGTCCCAGAATAACCTTTGCCTTAAGCCAGGTGCAGAGATTGCATCATTGCCATAAGAGCTCCTTACTCCACTCCTGTCTCCTTGGCTTCATCTTGCCTGCTGGGTCTCTTTATGGAGGAATAGCTGGGAGCACGAGTAAGGCTGGACAGGTAGATGAGATCTTGTCTGGTTTGAGTATCCTGACCAGAGTGGGTTGCGACTCATAAGCCCTGGCAAGTTGCTGTCAACAGCCGCATCTGGTCTCTCGTCACTATAGCTTTCTAAATGTTTTCAAGAGAAGCCAAAAAACCCAAATGTCTGTAAGGTACACAAACTTTAAAGGTACCAAGCTTCAACTACTTTTTTTCCTTTGAGTGTTTTGCTTGCATGTAGGTCTGTGTACCACACATATACGGTGCCAGAGGAGGTCAGAAAGAGGGTATTCGATCCACTGGGGGCTGGAGTTGCACATGTGGGTGATAGGAATCAAATCCTGAAGAAGAGCAGCCAATGTTCCTAACCTCGGAATCATCTCTCTCCAGTCCCTAATCCACATTTAAGATATCTTTAATCCTAGCATTCATGAGGCAGAAGCAAGTGGAGTTTGAGGCCAACCTGGTCTACACAACAAGCTCCAGGCTAGCCATGGTTACAGAGCGAGACCATGTCTCGAGGCTGTGTACCGTAGTGAGTTAAAGGCCAGGTTGGACAACTTACTAAGACTCTGTTTCTAAAACAAAAACCAGGCTTGGTGAGATGTGTCTATAATCCCAGTTCTTGAAAGAAGCAGATGGATCAGGAGTTTAAGTGGTTCTTAGCTCTGTAGTGAGTTCAGCCAACCTGGACTGTATGAGACCCTGTCTCAAAACAAAACAAAAATTAAAGCTGCACTAGTGGTGAAAAACTGTGACCCCAGCATTTGAGAGGGTAAGGCAAAAGGGTTGCTGAGAGTTCAAGACCAGCCTGGACTATATCAAGACTGTCTTAAACAACAGTAACAAAACCATGAAGTCAAAAATGAAGGAAAAATAAGGTCTGTTAAATAGCTCAGAGGTAGATGACTTGCCTACTGTTTGCAATTCTGGGTTCAATTCCAACTACTCTAAAAACAAACCAATAAATACTGTACAGCCCAAGGACATAGGCAAAAAATAAAACAAAACAAAAAAACCCAAGCCAAAAAAAAAAATGCACCTGTTTGAAAGCTCTGATATATACTGTTAGGAATTCTCTATGGGCACATACTACTACGTGCTCCATTTTACAGATATAACAACAGATAGTGAGTAGTTTAGTGGTTTGTGTGCCAGAGCTAGCACTTGAATAAGGTTGTGTGTGAGACAAGGTCTCATTCTATAACCTCGACTGGGTGAAACCCACAGCAGTCCTGCCTCAGCCTTCCAACGCTGGGGTTCTAAGTATGGGACACTATGCCTGGTTTGAATGAGATCTCTCAATATGTAGCAGAGGTTGGCCTTGAACTCATAGCAATCCTCCTGCCTCTGTCTTCCAAGTTCTGAGATTACAGGCATTCACCACCACTCCCCCCCTCCCCCTTTTTTAAATGTTTATTGCAAATGCTGACTTTTAGAAATAACCTTTTTTCACTCTAAAGGTGGTAATCATTGCAAAAAATAAATTTTAGAAAGTTAAAAATAGACAAAAATGATTAATCATTTTCTACATTTTAATTTTAATACGTGCAATTGTAGGCGATATTTATATTTCCTTCCAGATTTATTTTCCCTCTCTTCAACAAATGTTAAGCACTTATGGGCTAGGACCTGTACACATTGCTGGGGATAATTCAGTAGCCAACAGATCTCCTGTCCTCAAAAGGCTTACAGTCTACTACTTGGTTATAATTCTATTTCACTAGAGATCTAAGCTGTGACATTCTATGTAGTTTCAAGAAACAAACTCCAAGTGTGCTGGTTTACCAGGTCTGTGATTCCAACAATTGCTAGGCTAAGGAAGTAACATTGTTGGGAGTTTGAGACCAGCCTGGACGCCACAGTTCCAGGCTAGCCTGGGCCACAGAGTGAGACTCTGTCTCAAAAACAACAAAAACAAAACCGCAGAAGAACAAAACTCTAAATAATAAGTAGAAGGACATTTCGGGTGGGTCCAAGGCACCATGCTCAGCCTCCAAGTCTCACTTGAACGTCTTCCCAGAAACAAGATTCTTACAAGCGCCAAGCGCTATTGAGCTTGAGAGTACCTGCAGCATTTGGCAAAAATGACCGGAGGGTCCTCAAGGGAAAGGTTCAGGAGGGGGCAAATGGTACGTGGCATCTAGGAAAATGACTAGGGTCCCGACGCTTGTGAAAACGATGAATGTCCACAGAAAAAGACGGTCCACAACCATGGCCACAAACTGCCAGTCCTCCTTCAGCTAAGGGTAGACAAAAATAAATAAATAACTCCAGGTCTGGAGTTTTGGGGTGCCCACCCCTTTCAGTTTTCTGCCAAGGTATTGTTACTTGGAATGTGAGAAAAAGATAAGTAGCGCAAAAGTAAGGCTCCAGCTAGATATGAAAGCAAGGAAACCAGTCGGAAAGCAGGAAGGACAAACCAAGCACACTTCCAATCAGAAACGGAAGGGCCTGCTAAAGGCGGAGCTTAAAGTTAAGGGTGGAGCCGAGGTCCATGAGCCCACAGGCTCCAGACTCTTTGGACTTACTGCGTCGTGGTCCTCCTGTTCCTGAAGCTGTCGGGCCATGTAGCTGATTGAGGAAATGACCTCTCGTAGCTCCTGAGGCAGACCTACAGCCCGGGTTGGACCATCGATAAATCGTCGCAGGTCCGGGGCAGATGATTCAGGCTGAAACCTGTGTGTGTAGGGTGGGGACTGTTTGACCACACCCTGGGTTCAAAGAGAATGTGAAGTTCCCGTTGACCTGTCAACCCTGCTCCAGCTGCCTCCTCCAACAACCTTCCGTACCTGGGAGAGACCTTCCGACCTCTCCAGACTTTTGCAAGTTTCTGGCTCTTTAAACTTTTAAATGCCACCTTTTTACAATGCAAGCACAGACAAGGTTCCTACAACTCCCATGATGCTAGGCCACATTACCTTCCACTGTCTTCTGGGAGCTGTAGCTCTCCCTTGCCCAAGTGATTGATTAGTGTAGGTCTTTTTTTGTTGTTGTTTTTTGTTTTGTTTTGTTTTTTTGTTTGTTTTGTTTTTCGAGACAGAGTTTCTCTGTATAGCCCTGGCTGTCCTGGAACTCACTTTGTAGACCAGGCTGGCCTCGAACTCAGAAATCTGCCTGCCTCTGCCTCCCGAGTGCTGGGATTAAAGGCGTGCACCACCACACCCAGCGACTAGTGTAGGTCTTACCTGTTAAGTTTAGGGAAAAGAAAATCACTTGGAGGCTTCCGGATGAAATATTCATCAGTTCCTCTGCCCCAGCCACTTCTTGGAGAAAGAGAGTGATGTGGTTCAGGGAGTTGGTCTCTCTCGGGTTTGGGCCTCTTCAGACCCAGGTATGGAGGGAGCTTGTGAATGAAGATCTATACAGTAGAAGTGACATATTACAGAGGGCTTTAATGCTTTCAATCACAAAGAAAGCAGCTAAGGATTCACACCCCAGATGTCCCTTCCTGTACATGCGCACTCACAGTACTCCTGAGCTACACTGGCAGAACCTCTACTGCACAGCTTTAGGGCTGGACAGATAGATGGCTCAGCAGTTAAGAGCACTGACTGCTCTTCCAGAGAACCCTGGTTTCCAGGGCCACATGGTGGCTCACAACCATCTGTAAGTCTTAGGCACGTAGGTAGTACATATATACATACATGAAACAAACATTCATTCATGTAAAAAATATATGTGTGTGTATACACATGTATATGTGTACACACACACACACATATATATATAATCACACACCACACACACAATGTATATACACTTTAAAAAAGAGCTCTTTTAGGTCAGATTTGGTGCCTCACAACTTTAATCCCAGCACTTGGGAGACAAAAGGCAGGTGGATCTCTGGTCTACAGAGCAAGTTCCAGGACAGCTAAGACTACAAAGAGAATCTCTGTTTCAGAAAGTAAAAAAAAAAAAAAAAAAGTCTTTAACAGGCTGGGAGGCATCCTGATTTTTCGGGTCCAAAGTCTTCTACCCTGATGGCATCTAAACCTGAGAATGTTTCCTTGGGCCTCCAAATGAGCCACATGGGTGAAGAACATGGTAGATCTATGAAATGATGAGCGTGGGAAGGGAAAATAACTGTGCAGTGCTTCACCACTCAGCAGGCTCGGCCCTTCACCATGCCAACTGCAGCTCTCCTTAAGCTCTGAACGCCAAGTACAGCTTGGCGAAAGGCAGGAGCAGCATCTGGACACAAACCCAAGTGCAAGAATGCCTTTCCTCCCTTCTTTTATTCTTTCTGTCATTTGCAGACAGGATCTTACTATGTAGCCCAGGCTAGCCTCATCTTCTCCCACACCTGACTGACTGTAAGAACAGGAATTGAGACAGATCGGATGCAGAGAGCTCTCCTACCTGGCGGACCCAAAAGGGCATTTGGTGGGTGTGGGGTGAGCGATGATGCAGGTTGAGGACCACAACACTAAGGATAACGGAGAAGGTGACAAGGACCATGGTAAACATGAGGTACTTGATAATGATGGGCACCGCCAGGGAGGTCTCAGGCACTTTGTCGGCCAACAGCAGCAAGAACACAGTGAGCGTCAGCAGGGCAAAGATGGAGAGCCCCATCTTCTCTCCTGAGAGGCAGTGAAGGCAGAGGATTAGTTTTTTGTTTTATATATATATATATATATATATATATATATATATATATATATATATATTTATTTATTTATTTTATTGAGACAAGGACTTTCTGTGTAGCCTTGGCTGTTCTGGGATTTGCTGTGTAGACCAGTCTGGCCTCAAACTCAGAAATCCTGCCTCTGCCTCCCAACCCAAATGCTGGGATTAGAGGCGCGCACTGACACCACTAAGAAGGATTCGTCTTTACCAGAAGGACATCTCTATGGCATAATCAAAGGTCATGTCTCCAACCTAGGGGTAGGCTTTTGGAAAAGCCATTTGTATGCAAATCTCTCTCACCCAGCCATTTCTCAGACTTCCTCTGAACACCAGGCTCACATTCAGATGCCGACTCATTTTGTTGTTGCTGACTATCTAACGGACATCACAGAACAGTTGGGCCTGGCACAGTTCTGTATCCCAACTGCTCTCAAGGCTGAGACAGGAGGATTGCAAGTTCAAAGCCTGCTTCTGGGCTACAGAATAAATTCAAGGTCAACCTGGACTGCTTAGGCAAACAGGGCTGGATGAGGCTGAGAATCCAAATGAACTGATGCAATGCTAGCCTTGCTTGCTTAAGACCCTGGATCCAATTCTTAGTACCAGAATTTTTTTTTTTGAAAGGAAGTTGGGATGTAGCTTCCATTATGTTATTATCTTTCTAGTATAAAGTAAACTAGGTCTAGCATGGCGTCCCACCCATCCTAACACTTTGGTGATAGAGGCAGGAAGATCATGAATTCAATGCTAGCTAGCCTCAGCTACATATGGAGTTCAAGGCTAACCTGGGCTACATGAAACTCTGTCTGGAAATGAGACAAACACACAGACATACAGACACACACAGACACACAGACACACAAAGAGAAATGCTGCTATTTCTATGGTCTGTACGCCTCTGTCATTGGCTTCCTAACTTGATCCCCTTTCCTTCCTCCTTTACTTTTTAAAATTATGTTTGGTTTTCCTCTTTTTTAAAAAAATTTTAAAAAGATATATTTATTATTATACATACGTACACTGTAGCTGTCTTTTAGATGTGCTAGAAGAAGGCATCAGATCTCATTACGGATGGTTGTGAGCCACCATGTGGTTGCTGGGATTTGAACTCAGGACCTTTGGAAGGACTGACTATGTATTTCAGACTGGCCTCAAATTTAAGATGATCCTCCTGCCTCACTTGCCTGAGTATTGGATTATATTATGCACCCCCATGCCTACCTTTGTCTATCATTTTGAACCTCTCTATTTGGCCAATGTAGATGATAGCCTCTCATTGGAGGGCCGTTGTGCTTGCAATCTCTTCTACCTGGCATGTTCTTCCACCAGAAACTTGAGGGCTATTCCCTACCCACTTAAAGCCAAATACTTGCTTTTTGTTGAGGCATTTGCTAACACCAGGTTTTACTCATATTAAATTCTTCTATTTTTATTTTGTGTATATGTTTGTGCACACATATGCACATGTACACATATGGCAGAGCAAGAGCCATGCCCAGAGGACAGTTTTCAAGAGTCATTTCTCTTTCCTCATGTGGGGATCAAACTCAGGTCATCTGGCTTAGCAGCAAGTACCTTTCCCATTTTGGTTTTTGAATGGTCTCAGGTAGCCCTGACTCTCACTGGAATGTACTATACTATAGTACTATATAGTACAGTAGTCCAGGCTGGCTTCAAATTCACTGAGATTTGCCTCCCACATTAAAGATGTATACCACCATCCCCAATTTTTATTTATTTACTCATCCCTTTTTATTCTTTGGGGCTAGGGACCAAACTCAGGGATGCTGTGGTTTTTTTTTTAAATATTGATTTATTTTATTATTCTAAGTAAGTACACTATAGGTGTCTTCAGACACAACAGAAGAGGGTGTCCGACCTCTTTAAGGATGGTTGTGAGCCACCATGTGGTTGTTTGGATTTGAACTCAGGTCCTTCAGAAGAGCAGTCAGTGCACTTAACAGCTGAGACATCTTTCCAGCTCCAGGGATGCTGTTTTGAAATTGCAGCCTCTAAGGCTGAGGATGGAGTTCGGTTGGCACGGTGCTTCCCCAACATACAGGGAGCCCTGGCTACAACCCCCAGCACCCCAGAAACTGGTGTGGTAATGCATGCCTGTGATTCTAGCTCCCCTGAGAGAGAGGCAGGAGGATCAGAAGTTAAAGGTTATCTTAGCTACGTGTGAGTTTTGGTTACTTGGGATACTCAGACCCTGTAACCAAAAAAGCCACAGAGTCCCTGGCCCTGTTCTCATTAGATGTTTTTGATCGCATTTTAACTTATTTTGGGACTTGGGGTAGCACAAGTGCCATGGCACACACAGCCTGCAAGAGTGCATTCTCTCCCCGTGGCATGGAGATTCCAGGGATCAGACTGAGGTTATCGGACTTGGCAGCAAGTCCCTTAACCAGCTGAGCCATCTCTCTAGCTTGGTTTGATTTTTGAGACCAGATGTCACATACTCAGTCTGGCCTTGAGCTCACTGTGCTCAGAGCGTGACCTTGACTTTCTGATCCCCCTGTCCTCCCTCCCATCCCTGGCTCTAGAATTACAGGGTTTGCTACTGTGTCTGGTTTATTCTGCCATAAGGGTCAAAGGCTTCGTGCATGAGAGGCAAACACTACAGCTACCCTCCCACCCCAGCCTGTTTTTGAGATCGGATCTCACTCTGTAGCCTGCATCCTCCCTGTGTAGTCCTGTCTTTGAGTGCTAGTACAACAGGAGTCCACCCTCATTTAGTCTTTCCAAACTGCTTCCTGTTTTATTTTCCTCTTTAAAACTCGTTCAGAAGCTGGACGTGGTGGCATTCACCTTTAATCCCAGCACTCAGGACACAGAGGCAGGTGGATTTCTGAGGTCAAGGCCAGCCTGGTCTACAGAGTGAGTTCCAGGGCAGCCAGGACTGCACAGAGAAACCCTGCCTTGAAAAATAAATAAATAAAACAACAAACAAACAACAAAACTTGCTCTTTTGTAACCTATGATGGAGAACATCATTCTATTGACAGGCTTCCCCACTAGAAGGAAGTCAGGGATTTTATTTACTTGTTTGCTGTCTGTTTATAGATGGGTTCTGGGGATTGAATTTGGGGCTTCATGCATGCATACAAGGGAAACACTAAGCCAGCTAACCGACATCCCTGCCACGCCCTGCAGACCCCATTGCTAGGGATGGAATCCAGGACTTGGTGTGCAGTAGACTAGCTCTACAGACCTCCTCTAGTGCTCTACCATGGAGCAATAGTCTCAATCCAGTTATGTTGTTTTTATTCCCTGATACATTTTCAGTGCCCAGCATATCATAGGATTCCCACAGACAGAGTTGCATAAGTGAATAGACCAATCCCTGTAGCTTTTTCAAGAACAATATAGCAATTTGAAGAATCTAAAAATAAAACAGTATACAAAAGTGGCTGATTCTTCCTGTGTCATACAAGAGACCTTACAAACTTCATGAAAGCTACTGAAAGAAATAAGCTATACAGTTCACTCTATTTTAGGCCTGTAATACTAGGTTCCAAGATTGCCCTGTTCTAGAAGGAAGTGGTTGTATTTGTAAGTAGGTTCTTTTTTCTTTTTAACACTGTGTGTGTCTGTATGTGTGTGTGTTTGTGTGTGTGTGTGTGTGTGTGTGTGTGTGTGTGTGTTTGTGTACACAAAGCCTTCTATAGAACACCGAGAGGTGTCCAAGAACAACTTAAGGGTTTCATATTAGACTCAGGCCCTCAAGCTTGGTCACAAGCATCTTACCTACTGAGCCATCTTACAGGACCTGAGAATACGTTCTTGAACAGCGTCCCTCTTCCTTTCTGGAGAGAGGGCTGGATGTCATAAATGAGGAAAATGCAGGGGTCTGATTATTTGTTTTCATATTTGCTTGCTTTGTTTTTTGGAATGTTTTGAGACAGGATCTTGCTTATGAAACTTCAGGTAAACTCATACTCATTTGCCTCAAACTGTTAGCAATTCTCCTGCATCAGCCTCCCAAGTGCAGAAGTACTGACCTGAATGTGCTGCCAGGGTAAATGACTTTCTTTCCCTCAGCCTCTGTACCCTTCTCTATAAAAGGAAATGACAATTTGGCATTTACCTGAAAGGTTATTGTAAAGATTAGAATTTACACATAGAATTCAATTGTATTACCTTCCAGCAATTGTTCAAACATAGCAAACACATTTACATAGATCCAGCTAGGTACCAGGTATAGTTTTATTAACCTGGTCAATCTTCAGAATCATTTTATGCAGTAGAGACAGTGACTGTCCCATTTCCAGATCAGGAAACTCAGACACACAGTCATGATGGAACGTGTTCAGGGTTATACCCTGTTGCTATATTGTACTTCCTTACAGAGAAAAGTCAACTGTCATTTCCTACGGAGACAGCCAGAGAAGGCACCAGTTGGTGTCTGGAAGGTAGGAGGAAGGTGGTTTGCTAGGAATGGGAAACACAAAAAGTTGGCTTAGCCTGGAATTTGGTTTGTCATATACGTGGGAGCTCTGTGAATGGGAGGCTGGAACTCTAAAGGGAAGAGTGAAAATGTTACCGAGTGAAGAGAAGCCAGAAGCAGAGGGGATGCAGAGCCAGGAGATGGGTTTAATTGTGCATGGGGAGAACCTGGACCTGTTGAGAGCCAATCTGCGATGGTTTGAGTTGGCAAAAAAAACAAAAAACAAAAACAAACAAAAAAACCAAAACCCTAACCTGGGGGCTGGAGAGATTGCTCAGTAGTTAAGAACACTTAGTGCTTATTTAGATGAACTTCAGTTCATTTCACAAACCGAGAAAAAGGAGACGTCAAAAGGAACGACTTCATCAGACTAGCCTGTGGGCGAGTAGGGGACAGTCTCTTAATTGCTAGGTGATATTGAAGAGCCCAATCCACCATGGGACAGTGCCATTCCTGGGCAAGTGGTTCAGGACTGTATAAAGAAAGTAGCTGAGCAAGCCAGAGGAAGCAAGCCAGCAAGCAGAGTCCTTTCACCATCTGTTTTCAGTTCTTACTTTGAGCTCCAGCCTTGATGGTGAACTGTAACCTGTAAGCCAATTAAAACCCTTTCCTCCCATAAGTTGGTTTTGGCCAGTCTTTTATCGCACCTACAAAAAAGAAAACTAGGCTAGTGCTCTATCAGAGGTCTGAAGTTCAGATCCCAGTACTATCTGCCTCAGGAGGCTCAGGAATGCCTGGAACTCCAGTCTCTCTCTCTCTCTCTCTCTCTCTCTCTCTCTCTCTCTCTGTGTGTGTGTGTGTGTGTGTGTGTGTGTGTGTGTGTGGTGTGTCTGTGTGAGTATGCACAAATCTTTTTTTTTCAAGTCAAAGTTTCTTTGTGTAGCCTTGGCTGGCCTGGAACTCGCTCTGTAGACCAGGCTGGCCTGGAACTCAAAGACCTGCCTGCCTCTGCCTTCAAATGCTGGGATTAAAGGCATTGGCCATCACCATCCACCTCGTGTACAAATCTTAGAACACCAAAGCAAACCTGGACTAAAAGGTGAGAAGGAAGATGCTGGGATAACGCCACAGAGAGCCTGGAGCCCCTGCCCTTACCTGCATCTGGTGGGAGGTAGAAGACAAAGATGGCCAGGAGCGTGATGAGGATGCATGGGGCAATGACGTTGACCAGGTAGAAGAGAGGCTTCCGCCGAATAATGAGATAGAAGATAACTTCCTCATGATGCCCTTCCTTCCCACCTCTCTGATCCCCTGGAAGTTGGATTAACCTAGAAGGTTTGTGGATAATCTCCCATTGGCCATTCTCTGGAGGAGGGAGACAGAATAAGTAAACCCAGCTGCGCCTGATATGGCAGCTTACCTCTAATAAACAAGCCTCAACTTCCATATTTGTTTAGTGTGTGTGTGTGTGTGTGTGTGTGTGTGTGTGTGTGTGTGTGTACACGTGTGTGTACATGCCACCATGTGAATTCAAAGGTTCAAGGACAACTTTTGGGAGTTCTCTCCTTCCACTGTAGATTCCCGGGACTGAATTCAGGCTGTCAAGTTTACATTTCAAGAGCTTCTACCACTGAGCTATCTCATCATCCCTGTGTATGCTGCATCTATTTTTTGCTTGTCTGTTTTAAGAATCAGGGCATCTGAATGTAGTCCAGACTGGCCCTGAATATACAGCAATACCCCTGCCTCACCCTGCCCCTCCAAGTGCTAGCATTAAAGGTCTGACTTACCACGCTTGGCTTCCTTTGCCATATTTGCAGTATTGATCATCATCCCCAAGTTGCTGACCCCACCAGGTTCACTGAGCATCCATAAGAGAACCTGCCTCTCAGCCTTGGATGTGAGAACCACGTCCACTCACCAATGAAGGTCCCTTCATGAATGTAGACTTCCTGCCTCTCCTCTCCTTCAGGATCCAGGCCCGTCTTCAGGCTGACCTCAGAGCTGTCATAGCTGTAGGAACTAAACACCATGGTGCAGTTCTGCCAGTCAAAGGGGAAGTAGGTGACCTGGATGGAGGGGAAGACACTGGAGCTGCCAAAGACCTGGCAAGGAAGGACTAGGGGAGTTTGGAAGGTCACTGGACTCGGGTTACAAAGGAGAAGGGAATCAGAAATATGGCAGGCAACCTCTGAAGAAGGCAGAATCCCAAAGCAAGGATACAGGGCAGTGGAAAGTCAGGGCAGACAACCGAGAGGTTTGGGTCAGGAGGAACGGTGGCACTGGATTGGGAGTAGCTGGGGAGTCAGGAAGCCTGAGGTCAGACAAAAGCTTGAAAACCTGGATGCTGCAGCTGCTGCGGTACAGGCCAGGGGGTTGCCAGCGCACAGAGCCCTCGAAAGATACCACAACATTGATGTCCAGGGCAACGTCGAAATTTCCGTCATTGCTAAAGGGAAGAGATTTTTCATATGGGATCTGGATCTGTCCCCCGGAGACCCTGCCCCTTCCCCGATGGTACACACACACACACACACACACACACACCATGGCTTACCCTAATCCCCTCATGCCTCAACCCCGCCCAGGCTTTAGAAAGACCCTACTTGTTCAGCAGCACCACATCAGGGAGCCAAACGGATTCAGCAGTGATGCGGAGAGAATCGATGCCATCATGTTCTGCGGGGTCCCAGCTTAACCTGTAGTCGGTCCACTCCTAAGGAAGCAGAGGCTAAAGGGCTGTTCAGGCTAAAGGGCTGGGAGAGGCTTGAGGTGTCAGAAAGAATGCCAGGAAGAGGGTGCAAAGGGGAGAAGCACAGGGCTGAGAAAAGGAAAAAAGGTTCTGGCTATGCTGTCACTGTCTGGGATTCACGTCAACTGGTTTCCTCCGCCCAGTCCCGAGCCCTGGACTGAACTCTCTTTTTTCAGTCTCAAACCGAAGAAGGGGCCTAAAGAGATACCTCATTGGTTAAGGGCACTGGCTACTCTTCCAGAGGACCCAAAATAGATTCCGAGCACCTACGTGGAAGGCCCAAACATCTGTAACTCTAGTTCCAGGAGAACAGGGGCCCTCTTCTGGCTTCCACGGACACCAGTTATGCATGTGCTTCACAGACATATGCAAGCAAAACACCCATTCACATAAAATAAAAATAGAATAATTTAAGAAATAACTGAAGAGATTGAACTAGCCACCCTAAAGTGATGTTCAACCTGCATGCAGTTCAGGATCTTTCAAGGATGGGAATTCAAATTAGTGATCCCCAAACTTGTATCTTAAATTTGTTGATCGAAAATTCTGTTTCAGTTATTATATGTGTACGTTGTGAGTTACTATTAAAAAAAAATCTTACTGGGATGAGGACTCCAGGAGATTAATATAAAGGAAACAGGGTGCCTTTCCCTAACCCACGAGGTCTCCATACCAGGTCTAAGTACACCTTTGTGCTCATTTCTTCATCCTTCTCGTTCTAGAATGGAAAAGTTAAAAGGCAGAAGTGAAATGAAGTGGGTGGAAACGAGGGTTCGGTGAGTTACTTTCTCCATGGAATCTCTAGTCCCTTTCTCTAAATTGCACCTTCTTGGGTGCAAACTCCATCTCATATCAATCTCGAAACACCAGCCTTGGTGCCTGCTTTCCTTTCTTTTACGTCGAGGTTAAGTCACGGGCCACGCCCGGCGTCTAATGGATACAACTCTGAATCTCCGCTCAGAGTTGTTTATTGACTGCTTAGGTACCAAGCTCTGCTGGACTTTGCTAGAATATTACACAGCCCCGCCTCGAGGTCCTCCCGGTAGCAGGTCCTTCTGCCCCAGCTCCGCCTCAAAACCCGCCCACAGGCGAGTTAGCAGAACAGTATTCTGTACCTATCATAGAGGCCTCGCCCATGAACTAGTTCATTGGTCTGATTTTTACCCAATCACCGCCAAAGGCTTGTCTGCCTCTTAGCATAACCCGCCCGCCCCCAGGCTGTCGATCTTCTGGGCAGCGTCTAAAGCCACGCCCCCAGTCGGTCCTGCCCAGCGACTCCACCCGCAGTGCCGCTCTCACCAGGCTGATGAGTTGCGCCAGGGTGAGGCCGATGCTGACCCCGACGCGGTCTCCCACCTCCCGCGCCGGCCTCACCGAGCTATCATAGTTGGAGAAAAGTTTCTTAATCAGTTGGCCTTCGGCTTCCGACCCGCGGGCGCCTGACGAAGGAAAGCACTAAGTGACGCTCCCGGGGCTGGCCGTGACCATTGCTCATCACTGCCTCTTGGAGACCCAAACTGACTTACCTGGGGCGAGGGGCGTCCCGAGTACCCCTAGAAGCAGAAGCAGCGCCCCTAAGGCCATGGCCCTGCCTCTTTCGCTCAGTGAAGTTTGTCCGGATAGCGGCCTCAGGCCAGGGGAAGTGACGAGGCGCCCAGGAATGTGCACCTGTTGTCGGGGGACCAGACGCCAGCCCACCCGCCCCGCCCTCGGGACTTGGTCCCGCCCGGAGCAACTGCAGTCGCCCTCCACTCACAAATGTCAGATAACACTCCGGTTGTATAAATCATCTTTAATTACAGAAAGCATGAAGTGGAGACCCCGTCCCCTGAGAGCAGTGCCAGGAGATGGGCGGAGCCTGAGCGGGGTTTGTATGAGGGAGGGGGGCATCTCTTGCAACAAGCCAGAAGTAAAAGGGCCTGAGGAAAAGTGACCTGTCTTTGAGCACTAGCCCCTCCCTTAGGACCTCAATAGACGTTTCCACCTACATCTGCTAGACTCAGAATCTACCTCCTATTTTACTAGAGGTTCCCCATGGCTTTCTCCGTTTTTCAGGTCCTTTTTGGGTACTTAGAACCCACCTGAGGTTTAAAAGCTGTAAAGTAAAGTAAATTCTATTTAGTTAGAAGCTCTGGGGATACATATGAGGTCTGGGAGCCCAAGAGGCTCCTCGTTTCCTAAGCCTGACCTGTAGAGGGCTCGGAGAAGTTGAACTTATTGCTGAGTTGGGGGTCTCTCTGCTGTGAGGGGGAGTCAAGGCTGTGTCCCTATTTGTCCTTTTTAATTCTAGAGTTATTCTCATTGTAGACCTTAGCTTCCTGTTGTTTGAGACAGGGTCTCACATAGCCTAGGCTGGCCCTGACCTCACTAGGTAGCCCAGGCTAGCCTTTTATTTCCTGATTCTCCTCCTCTCCTTTACCTCACAGATGCAGCATACCATATCAGAACGAAAGTCCTCAGCTTTAAAAGGGATCTGGAAGGAATTCCTGCTGAGGTAGCTAAGTGTTCAGACACAGGTTCAATCATACCATGGCATTTTCTCCCTCTCAGCTTCCCTTCTAGGAGCCAGGTATATTCTTCCAGAATTCCTGTATCTTTCCCCAGACTCTTGTCTCCCTGGCAGAACCCTAGTTGGAATGCTGAAACTAGAAACCATGTAAAAGTAAGGTTAGTATTCTGGAGGGACTATTTTTAGAAAATTATTTAGGAAAAGCAAGAAGTGGTTCTTGATCCGTTCAGTACTGATTAGTTCTCTCTCTCTCTCTCTCTCTCTCTCTCTTTCTCTCTCTCTCTCTCTGTGTGTGTGTGTGTGTGTGTGTGTGTATGTGTGTGTGTGTATTGGCTTTTGAGACAGGGTTTTGCTATTGTAGCCCAGGATGGCCTCCAACTCAGGATCTGTCTGATTCAGCCTCCCGGGTGCTGAATTACAGGTGTGTGCCACCAAGCACAGCTCAGAGCCAATCAGTTTTTAATTAATCATAGCTGAGTTCTACCCATAGCTCATCCTTTAATTGCTAGAGAAAGTGGAAGGGTAGGTCTAGAACTTACTCTAGTACAATAATATGGCTATACAGGCCCTAGCTCCATCCGGGAAGAAAGGGCTGAGAGTCATGGGCTATGTCCTAGAACTGAGATTCAGGAGGAAGTATGGCTCCAGAAAGGTCTAGAATACCACGTTCTAGAATTGGGTGTCTCTGGGATAAGAAGGTTTAATCAGTGGTGACCTGAGACTGGTCCCAATTCAGACCAAGGCCAATTGCTACAGTAGGGGGCCTCTTTTTTAAAGCCAGGGGTGGGAGGTGTCCATCTAGGACAAGGATAGACGTGGAAAGGATACATACTTGGGTTCCAACACAGAACATAGGGATGGCCCTGCCTGGCTGGGGTGACCAGCTCTATCAGAACCTGTCCAGACCAAGTCAGAAGGTAGAGCAGAGAGAGAAGGAGATGCATTCTGAGTGCCAGTGGACCGACCTAGAAAGCTATGGCTTCGAGACGATGCAAAGAAGGACATGGCTTCAGAGACTGGCTCAGCCAGGGTGAAGAGTATTACCTTCCTGCCTTGAGTGTTGGAACCCCGGTGCCTTTTAGGAAAAAAAATGGGTGTTCTCTTAAGGGGTAGGAATTAGTGTGGAAAAAAGAGAAGTGATCAGGCAGGGTCATCTCAGGCACCCCCATCTTGGGACCTCTCCTGGGCCCCAGGATCTAAGAGCTCAGCAACTCCGGAGGTCCCTGACAGCCCCGAAGCTCCCACAGGGTGCAGCACCTGCTGAGACCTGACTGCTCAGGGCATGTGTGTGGCAACAGGGGTGAGAGCGGCAAGGCCCGGCGCAGGGCTAGGACACAGGATGTGGCGGTGGCTGACTCACTGGAAGAGCAGGGAGCCTCCAGTCCAGGGACTATATCTCAGTGGGCAGGGGGACTGGAAGGGGAGGTCTCAGGAACACTGTGGAGAGAAGGCTCCCGGTACATGGCCACTGTGGAGGGGAGAGAGAGAGAGGAGCAAGGAAGGAGAATTAGGCACATAGGGAGCCAGGAAGAAGCAGAGCTCTGAGAGGCCTCCCTTCTCTTACACTCACCCTTAGAGAACCCCAACCCAAAAGAAGAGAGCTTCCTAACCCCCCAAAGGCCAAAGCCTTCCTGCCTCCATCTGCCATAACAACATCTTGTTGAACATTTATGGCCTGCCCGAGCTATGTGTCATTAAGTGTTCATGTCAAGGTCAATGCCCTCCCACGTGACCCACCTTTTCTGGAGCCCATACCCACCCTCCAGGAGCTTGGGCACAAAGTGGGCAGCTGCCTTGGTCTTCTTGACTCGGTTTCCCTTCATGACCCGGCCTTCCTTGTCCAGGCCTAGGTACCAGGCCCGGCCAGAACGACGCTGACGGTAGAGAGCAGAGGCATACAGGACATAGTAATTCTCAAAGACGCACTCCTTAAAGCGACACTCTGCTGTGAAATGTGGCTGAGGAGACAGATTCAGAAAGAGGTGTGGACACACAACACACACACACACACACACACACACACACACACACACATACACACACACACAGAGAGAGAGAGAGAGAGAGAGAGAGAGAGAGAGAGAGAGAGAGATCACTGGTAGAATGGAGCCCTTGGGAAGAAACAGCCAAGATATAATCCATACATCATTTGGAAAGGAGGACGGCAGCTACTCAGTCCATGCAGCAGCCAGAACACAGAGAGAATAGGAAGAACCCAGTGAACCACCCAGGGGCAGGATCTAAATTTACAGGGGCACTAGAAATAAGATTTCTTCTCTTCGTTCCCAACCTCGTATTTATCCGGAGGAAAGATGAGGTTTGAAGGCTGAGAGGTGCCACTGTAATAGCTGGAAGAGTCAGGCATCCAAAGAGCCTGGGCCCCTTGAGGGAGAGTGAACTCTAGAGGGGGAGTTCTGGACTAGGCCCTAGACAAGCCAAAACAGGAAGGACAGAGTCCTGGGTGTAAGCCATGTGTGTAGCAAAGGATGATTATGTGCTGAGGGTGTCCCCAGTCGTCCAGGCCACTCAGCCTCATTGTCCTCTTACCGAGCTGTACAATAGCCCCTCAGCGTTCATGGCCATGTAGTGACCCAGCTTGGCACTCTGGATGGTGACCACACGGAGTCCCACAGGAATCAGATTGAAGTGGGCTGGGGTGGGGGTGGGGGAGTGGAAAGCAAGCAGTCAATACCCAAGTACCTCATTTCCATCTGAGCCCCGCCCCCCAACTCCAGCCTCACTGCCTCCCTTGGGGCCCAAGAAGACAAATGGAAGGCAGCCAAGCCTGAAGAGGTGATAGGCTTGTCATCTCCTGTCCCCATCTCCCCACTGCCCACCCTGCAGCTGGTGTCCCTTCTCACTGAAGGAGCTGGTGTCCTCTGGGGTGCCCTGGATACTCCCATCGGGATTCGCCTGGAGGTAGAAACCCTGGCGGCAGAACAGTTTGGTGACGATGCCTTTGAGCTGAGGCTCTGGAGAGAGAGACATTTATCTTTGAAAATGACATCTCTGTTCCCAGAAACATTCCTACACTTGGCGGGATCACAGGAAAGAAGAAAGGGGAAATGAAGAGAAGAGGGTTCCAGGGCCCCAGCTCCTTTACCCTTCAAGCAAGCTTCCCTCCACCTCGCTTTGATTCCTGAGGAAGCTGGGGTGTGGGTCCCTTCCGCTTTCTCTAATCATGAGCGTCAGCTTAATTTATTGAAATTTATTTAAATGGTTTAATTCCTTTTCCCTACCAGAGTTGGGGGCGGGGAGGAGGTAGAAGAGAGAGAGAGAGAGAGAGAGAGAGAGAGAGAGAGAGAGAGAGAGAGAGAGAGAGAGAAACGGACAGTGCCAGAAACGCAGGGCAATGTGTTTGCAAATGTCGGGGTGAGCAGCAAGGTGACCACAGGGAAGGGGCTCCCCCTCAGAAGTAGGGGTGGGACTGGGCTTGACTGACGCTGACTCAGCACCTGCTGCTGCAGCTGCCGCTCGCTTGGCGCGGGCCTTGCTCTGGCACAGCGCCGGCCTGTCTGACACTGACCCATCTGTCTGTCTGTCTGTCAGTCAGTCGGCTGGCTCACGAGGGTCCAGTTTTCCCTGAGACTGAGCTTCTACCCTTCAGCCAGGTAACTGGCCTGGGATGGGGGACATTTAAACCACATCAAGGAAAAGGAAGAGGGGACAGAGATGGAGAGGCAGGCTGCATCACGTGGGGGCTGGGTCCCACTCAGAGGGTGGGCTGCGGACTGTACCACTACCTACCGTTGGTGGTGGGGGAGGAGGGCACAAGGGGCTACCCCTAAGGGAACCGGCAGCGGCCTGGAGCGAGGCCAGAGGGACTCCCTAACTGTCGTACCTGGACGGGAATCACATACCAGCCCTTACATCTCTCCTCTCCTGGTGGGGCTTGCTCTCTGCCGATTTCCCTGTTCCCCCTTGTAAGTGGTACGACCCCCCGCTTAAGTCCCTGTGCAGGTCTTCAGCTTGAACTATGTGTGAGTTCCTACTGGCTGAGGGTCCCCGGAGCCTGTGGGACTGGATTTCCGAGTCACACAGGAGTAATGGGAGGGGGTGCCCAGCACCCTTCTCGAAGCGCAGGTCACAGAAGGAGGGCGTACGGAGGGGGCTGACTGACGAGGTAGCCTGCAAGGACACCCGGGGGAGAGCTGGAGAGATTGGCTCCTGGCCAGGCGAGCTCGACCAGGAAGAACAGAGCCAAAGCGTGGAGGGGCGGGAGAGCCGGAGCGGGGGCGGGGCAGCCAGGGCTGCAGAAACCCTCGGGGTGACCCAAGCGTCCAGAACCCCTCAAGCCCCGCCACTTCGGATGGAAAGAATCGCGAGAACCCGCACGTAGGCGAAGAACCGTGGGGGGTGGGGAGTCCTGTGCTGAAGGGGGGCTGACAGGAGCAGAGAAGCTTGGGGCGCCAGACTTCGCCCCTCAAACCTTCCCCCTGCCCTCGAAAGCAAGGAGACTCGGCATTACAGGCAAAGAGGAAGAACCTGAAGGATAGTCCCGTAAATTCTGTCGTTCTGGCCCACCTCTTCCACTTCTGGGACACCCCCCTCCTCATCGGGCTTCAATCGTCAGGGTCCCTGGCCTCAGGCAGGACTTCTGTGGGAGACCCCGCCCTAGCCACACTCACCTGGGCCGCGGTCCTGTCGCGTGGGACGCCCCCCGCACAGTCGCACCTTGGACAGCAGGATGAGGAGCTGTTTCTGGCAAAGTGACTTGGTACCGCGGGGACACACGCGCCGCTGCGCCGACACGGGCCGGCTGCCCCCGGGCTCGCGGACCTCCCGCTTCTGTCGGATCAGGCTACTGGCCAACGCCGCCATCGCGCCCCGGGAGGAGACACCCCCAAACCAGCAGGCTCCCGGAGCGCCCTGGGCTCCCCAAGAGGAGCCCTCTCACCAGGGCATGCTCAGGACCCAACCCACCGCCCCACCCACAGGATCTGAAGAGAAACCCCAGACCCCAGTACGTTCCCCAACACCACCGGCTCCCACCCTTGGGCCCTGACTAGCTCCAGCGGCTCCAGCAGCCTATGCACTCCTCAGCTGACCTCACCCATGAATTCTGTCCCCTAATGAAAGCTTTCCCCTTCCCTCCTCTCTGGCCTCTGTACCAGATAGAAGATACCTCCTCTATCCCACAGTCAAGACCCTCCTATATTTCTAAGATGTGTTCTCAATACCCCGAGGCTTCTTTCTACCCTATTTTGGGGCCGCTCCTGCCCAGCCTACTCTTACACAGGGTGTGGGTCCTAAGCTTTGTGGACATTAGCTCACCCTAGGCTGCTGTCAATGTCAAGAGGAGCCCAGCTCTGTTTTCTTTTTTCCTTTTCTATACTCTAAATGGAGTGGGTCTCCCACTTTCTTCAAATCCCCCCTCTGCCAGCAAATATGACTCAAAATTCAGGCTGTTTAGGTTCAGTGAAAAGGGGTTCCCAGGCCCCCTGGCTGGATAATGCTTTTTCTCATTGTCACCCCCATTTCTAGTACCACAGAGTCCCAGCTGCTAACACCATTCCCTCACCTTGCTACCCTCCACTCCTTTTGAAGTCACCTCCAAATCAACCCTTCTTAGTGCAGACACCAGGTGGTTGTCTGCAGGACCCTCTGTCGCCCCGAAAAAAGGAGCATCCGCCGTTTCTGTCTGTTTTCTAGTTGCCCCTTAAATTTCCCGAGGAACAACTGGCACTGCTTAGATCCCACACCCTCCAATCTAACAAGGCCCCCAAGAGAGGAGTGCACCCACGTTGTCAACACTCCTCAAACGTGAACAGGCCCTTAATAAGTCACAGCGCATCAGAGCTTCCTGCGCCAGGGCTTTCTCGTCCTCCCTGGGACTGCTATAACACCCCTTCCTTTCCCCGACGCCCCTCAACCTGTCCTGTCCTGTTGATCCGGGCGACGGGTGCCGCGAGCTCCAGCTCCAGGCTCCTCCCTCCCTGTCACCCGCAAGCGGAGGTTTCCCCCCAACGTCGGCCTAAGCGTCCCGGACCCCCAGGAAGGAGTAAGGATGTCTCTGCAGAGCGCCTCGGTTCGGCAAAGTCAGAGCACTGGGCCTGGAGGTTGGACCAGGCAGAGCGGCGGAGGCAGCGGCAGCGGCTGTGGGAAGCTGAGGCGGCGGCGGCGACAGAGGCTCCCCCTCCTCTGCGAGCCGGCCTGGGGGCGGGGCAGGGGGCGGAGACGCTGGGAGAAGCTGGGCGGGCGGAACCCTGGGGTTCCTTGGAAGCTCTAAGTGGGAACTGTCACAGAGGCAGGCGGAGTAGAGGCAAGGCCTGCAAATCTCGGGGTTCAGAGGAGAGGAGACACGGAGCCTGATATGGCGGGGCTGGGGGCAGGGGGTCGATGGAATAGCCGACAGAGAGAAAATGAAAAGGGATTCTACTGCCTGGGATGGAAGTGAGGACAGAAATGGACGAGGAGAGTTGGGGGGAAAGTGGAGAAACCGGTAGCTGTGCCATCCAGTCTGGGCTGTGATCCGGCCTTAATATCTCTGGTTTGGTATGAGCCAATTGATCAGAACTAGGTTTCCAAAAACCAGTTCCTTCCCGCATTTTGTCAGTAAATACATTCCTACTATCCCTGTCAGACTCTGAAAGAATAGGGGAGAGAGGTTCCGGGAGGCAGTACCGGGACAGAAGGGGCGCCAGCCAGATTTAGAGAACTTGGGCCTCAGGCAGGGTAGAATACTGGGGAAACCTTTTAGAAAAGGGACTTTGGACCCAAGCATACACTGTCTGTATGGAGGGAGCAGCAGTCCCCTGCATGACCCTCTCACCAAAGGAAACACTTTCCATTCCCTTAGGAGTAAAATCTTTAATGGGTCCCGCCCCCTACGCCCGCTAAACCGCCCCCTTTGCGGGCAACCTTGGCTTCCTCTACAGCCTCACGCAAGGCCTGTGCAGGGTCCCCGCGGAGCTGGGCCAATGCCCCGCGCAGAGCAGCGGAGCCGTCTCCCACACGGAGCTTTCGGCCGCTCAAAAAATAATGAGGCAGCGCCCCGGCCTCTAGCACTCGGCTCAGCTCATCCAGTAGCCCAAGGCAACAAGCGCCGGCATTTTCCGGCCGCGCCAAGTAGAGCGCCGGGAGCCGCTCGCACGCCCAGTAGAGCAAGGTCCGCAGGAGGTAGGGCGCAGCGGCTCGGGTCCCCGCCACCAGCGGGCGCAGCAGCGCCTGGGCCGCCGCGTGTGCCTGAAGCAGCGGCGTGGGGATGCGCTCTTTGAGCGCCAGCTCCTGGCGAGCGAAGCACAGCTGCCATCCAGAGGTGCTCGGCTGCTCTGGGAGGCTGCCCGGCACTAGGTAGAAAGAGGCCGATTCAGAGACCAGTGGACCCGCCCACGAGTGGCTCCGAGCCGTGTCAGGCCAGCCTGTCACGGTCACCACCGGGATCAAGTCGAAGAGCAGGAGGTGGCGTGGGGGCTCTGGAGTTGCCAGGAGGACCGTGGTGACACCTGCGTGACGAGCTGCATGAACTAGCCGTGGGGCGCCTGGGACCGGGATCAGGGACTCAGCAACCTCAGCCAACTTAACGAAGAACCAGGAAGTTACTTGGGTCGGGCATAATGTGGGCCATGCCTTTGGAGCCTCCGACGGCTTTGGGACTTGGCTTTCGTCGGCGTCCAAGGCGTCGCTGCTCAGTGTTTCCAATGGCTCAGGAGTTTCAGGATTGGTAATGTCCTTATAAGACGATTGGGACTCTGAAAGGTCACTAGATGATTTTTGCAAAGACATGTGTGGCTCAGGTTCAGGGACATAATCATGTGACGGATCTACAGAGTTTTCCCGGTCGGTGGGACTCTCTTTGCTATGGGTTTGGTGAGTCATATCACTTTCTTCTGGGACAGGAGGTCCTAAGCAATCCTGCCAGGCCTCCCGGACCAAAATTCCACGCATCAGTTCTGGAAGGCGGAGCCATGCAGAACAGGATTCCAGATCCAGTAGCAGCTCGGGCCCAGTGCCATCCAGAGAAAACACAGGCACAAGGAGTGTAAAGCCGGCATCATAATGAGGTCCCCGGGAGTAGGGACCTAAGGGGGCGTGCCCTAAATCTAGGGAACCTTCGCGAATCCCACCACGAAGCAGCAAGAGTTCTGCCTGGGGTGGAAAACGAGGGTCTTGGCGGTGAACCAGACCTAAAGAAGAGAAAGGGTCGTGAAGGTATCCTGGTTCAAAGTCGGGGCAGGAAATGGCGAGGCTGGGGTTTGCAAATTCCCACACTTACCGAGTAGAGCGAAGACAAAATCCTTGGCTCGGAGAAGATCAGCTCCAGGCTTGGGCCCTTCACTCCAACTCTCCTGAACACGGAGCTCCTGAATTAACTGAGTGAGCTCCTGCAGCTGGGCGCCCGAGCAGAAATCTATGTCTGTGAGAGGCCGGGCTGGGGCTGGGGGCGGTGGTCCCCACCAGGGGGCACCCCCCCAGACGGTGGAAGCCATGCTTCGCTAGCGTTTGGTGCAGTTAGCTTTGGCAGGCCTTTCTTTTGCGGCCCCAAACTTGTCCAGTTTTCCCCTCCCTCTGAGGCAGATCAAGGGTTACAGACAGGCCACAAGTGGGTCTTGGAGATGATGTGATCTGTATTTAGTCTTCCTGATGAACAAATGACTATTGCCTTCGGTTTTTTCTAAGCAGGTTGCCCCACGGTAAATCGGTTCACCTGACTCAGCAGGTTAAAAAAAAAAAAAAAGGCTATTTGGTCCCTCCTGGGAATACAATAGCCAATCTTTACCACGAGCCTTTGCCCACCTCCCTTTACCTCTTTTTGAGAAGGGCTTATTGGTCCGCGGCTTTCCGATGAAGGGGTAGCTTCAAAGGTGGTGGACAGAAAGCAACATAAAAGATTCTACAGGTAACTTCCTGGTGGTCACATGTCCACGCCCTTTCTGGAAGCTGTCTGGGTGGCTCCGGACTGGTTCCGCCTCCTGTGAGAGTTCGTTCAGTCACGCCTCTCACCCTGCTGAGATGTTGTTACCCTGGGAGTTGTAGTTTGTGTTCCACGATACAGGTGCAGCGGTGCCTACACACCCTTTCCGTTGTTTCAAAGTAGTGCCTACTGGAAGCTGTAGTTTGTTTGTTTGTTTTCCTTTTTATCCCTTCAATTTATTTAGCTATTTGAGACTGGGTCTCACTGTGCACCTCTGGATGGCTTGGAACTTGCTATGTAGACCTGACTGACTGCATCTCAAACAGTTCATCCTGCCTCTGCCTCCTGAGTTCTGAGATTAAAGACATATGGTACCTTTTATACAAAGTCTTATGTAGCCCAAGATGGCCTGGAGTCACCATGTAGCCCAGGCTGACCCTGAACTCACAGCAGGCTTCCTATTTCAGCTTCCTTGATGAGAGAAGTTACAGGTTCCTGCCACTACACCCAGCTGGAGACAGTATATTATTCTGTCTAATCAGTCCTACACAAACACTCCTTGGAATTGAAGAATAATCGGTTGGATCCGAACAGTAAATAATGAACATTTCCTTCGGTCCAGTTTTGAGGCTCCATGGCCTCTTAGACAAGGCTCTTTAAAGGAAATTCTGACTTCATTCTGTTTTTATCTAACTTGAGCTAGGGCCTCACTGTCTAGCTAAGGCTGGCCTGAAACTCACTATGTCTATCAGGGGGGCTAGTTTTGAACTCAGAGATCCACCTGCCTCTGCCTCCCAGGAATCAAAGGTCTCTGATCATTTGAGAGAAGCTATGGCTTGGAAATGTCAGGAGATGGAACAACTGGACACTTTTTTTTTAAAGATTTATTTTAGGTAAATGAGTGCTCTGTCTGCATGTACACTTGTGTGCCAGAAGAGGGCATCAGATCCCTTATGGATGGTTGTGAGCCATCGTGTAGTTGCTGGGAATTGAACTCAGGTCCTCTGGAAAAGCAGCCAGTACTCTTAACCGCTGAGCCGTCTCTCCAGCCCTTTGACTCTTTTAAAAGAAGGGAAAAGCTGAGCGTGGCCTTTAATCTTAGTGCTTGGGGTACAGAAGCAGGCTGATCTCTGTGAGCTCAAGGCTGGCTTGGTCTGCACAGAGTTCTAGGTAGTGAGGACTGAATAGTGAGACCTTGTCAAAATAAAATAAAGTAAAATAAAATAAAACAAAATAAAATAAAATGGAATAGTGCATGATTGTCCAGGGTCAGAGTTGAGGTGGGGACTGGTGGGAAAGCATCTTCCTGGAGTCAGTGGTCATCATACTAAGGCAGGAATACATAGCTGACGTGGAAATAGACATCTGAATCTTAGAAGGGATTGCAGCCAGCGATGCTCACGTCAGACATGCAGAATCGTGACAGGAAAAGCACTTGGGAATTCAAGTTACATGTACACAGAAGCTATTAGGACTAAATTGAAAGTCCAGAGGAAACTCCCAGATAGGTTAGGTCAGGCCACAAAAAACTAGGGCAGGAAATTATATTCAGTAACCTATGCTACCAGAAATCAGAATAAGGGGTCAGAATATAGCACAGACACGGGATGGGACCAAGAGCGTGATTACGAGACAGTAAACCCATAGACATGAAGTAGGCTCATAGACCAGACCACCTATCACCAGCCAGGCCTCCAGAGACTCCGTCTGCTTCTCATCTCTCGTACATTCTCAGGCTAAATGATGAACCTGGGACATCTTGGAAAACTAGAGGATTGTGGGAGTGTGATGGCTCAAGCACTTGAGCAGCTGAGGCAGGATGCCTACTGCGTACCAGAGACTCAGATGCAGAGTTCCAGGTGAGCCCAGCCTAGAGGGAGACTCTGCCCCAAAATTGGGGTAAGGTGGAGTCAATAGACAAACCTCTAGAACCAGAGCTCACTTGGGGAAGCCCAGACCTAAGGGTTTCCAGTCACTGCCAAGTCCCTGCCTTCCCTTCCCTTCATCCATGAGGGGGGAAGCAGAGAACCAGGAAGACAGGTTTATATATCTGTGACCCAAGAGACCAGATCAAGAGAAGATCAAGTGTTTGTTTATTTCAATGTATTTTTGTGTACGGGTGTTTTGCCTGCGTGTGTGCCTGGAATTCTTGGAACCAGAAGATGACCTCAATGTCCCTGGGGACTGGAGTTACAGATGATGGTTAGTCATCCTGTGAGTGCAGGAATTGAACCTGTGTTCTCTCAACTGCTGAGTTCCCTCAAGTCCCATGTATGAGCAGCTTTTGCCTGTGTGTGTGTGTGTGTGTGTGTGTGTGTGTGTGTGACAGAGAGAGGAGAGAGAGAGAGAGAGAGAGAGAGAGAGAGAGAGAGAGAGAGAGAGAGACGAGGGCATTGTATACCTTGGAACTGGAGATATGGATGATTGTGAACCACTATGTGGGTGCTGGGAACAGAACCTGGGTCCTCTGCAAGAGCAGACAGTCTTCTCTACTGAGCCACTCACTCTGCAGCCTGTGAAAGCTGGGCTCACAGTTCAGGGTACTAAGCATAGGGTATTTGTACACATCTGTCTGAACCACTCTAAAAATCAACAACATTCTCTGTTTTTTCTGAGGCCTTGAAAATACTGATACTACCCAGGCAGTGATGGCTCAGGCCTTTCTTTAGACCCGGTATTTGGGAGACAGAGGGAGGCAGATCTCTGAGTTCAAAGCCACCCTGGTGTACAAAGCGAGTTCTAGGACATCCAGGACTATACAGAGAAACACTGTCTAAACAAACAAAAATGTCAAGAATGGGTGAAAAGCAGTGTTCTTTAAAGAGAACTCTAAAGCACTACTTTCCAACAAAGTAGAATTAAAAAAAATTTATTCTTAAAACTTTTGTCTCCTCTCTCTCTCTCTCTCTCTCTCTCTCTCTCTCTGTGTGTGTGTGTGTGTGTGTGTGTGTGTGTGTGTGTGTGTGTGTGTGGTGGTGGTGGTGGTGGTGGTGGTCAGAGGACAACCTGTGGAAATTGGTCCTCTCCTTCCACCTTGTATATGCCAGGATCAAACTCATCAGGCTTGGCTGTTTTGCCCACTGAGCCATCTGGCTAGACTCTTCCTTTTTTCCTTCTTTCTTTTTTTCCTTTCTTTGTTGCCTTCTTTCTTTGTGTTGTTTTATTTTTCTTTTTTCTTTTTTGTTTTGTTTTGTTTTTTTCGAGGCAGGGTTTCTCTGTGTAACCCTGGCTGTCCTGGAACTCACTCTGTAGACCAGGCTGGCCTCAGACTCAGAAATCTGCCTGCCTTGCCTCTGCCTCTCGAGTGCTGGGATTAAAGGTGTGCACCACCACCTAGCTTTCCTTTTTTTTTTTCTAATTATATTTTCATTTCCTGTGTTTGTGCATGTTCGCATCTGTATACCCATACCGCAGTTTGAGTGTGGAGCTCAAAGGGGACCTTGCAGTAATTGACTCTTAACCCTAAGATCAAACTCACATCAGGCTTAGTAGCAAGCATCCCTGCTTTCTGAGCAAACTCACTAGACCCCTTTCCTTTGTATTGAAAAACAGGGTTTCGTGTAGGTCAGGTTGTCCTTGAACTTACTAGGTATTCGTGGTTAACCTTGAACAACTACTTCTGTCTCTATTCCCCAAATTCTGAGATTACAAACATGCACCGCCACACCCAGTTTTTTAAAGAATGAACTGTGATACCTTAGGTGGGGTGGCCCATTACCTATAATCCTTAAATCGAGAAGTTGGAGCAGCAGAGGGTTGCCTCTAATGTGAGGCCAGTCTGTATGTATAAACAGTTCCCTCAGCTTGCCAAAGTGTCCTCAATGTTTATGCCTCACAAATCAACCTAGAGGCCCCACTACCCAGGACCAGGCATCCAGACAGATCACATGGTCTTTGATTCCTACCAGAAACAGTAATTGATGGGGAATCTCTCTCAGGCACCCTCACCTAGAGGCAAGTTACATATCTTGTGTTGGAGTTGTCATAGGACAGCCTGAACTACAATATTAGAGAATCTCAACTCCCTCCTTCCATAAAAGAGGCAGGCATAAACTGGGCAGTGGTGGTGCATGCCTTTAATCCCAGCACTTGGGAGGCAGAGGCAGGAGGATCTCTTGAGTCTGAGGCCAGCCTGGTCTACAGAGTGAGTTCCAGGACAGCCAGGGCTACACAGAGAAACCGTCTCAAAACAAAACAAAACAAAACAAAACAAAACAAAACAAAACAAAACAAAACAACAAAAAAGGCAGACACAGTGGCAGAACAAGCCTTTAATACTAGCACTCATGATGCTAAGGCTACAGAATTGCAAGTTCAAGTCCAGTATAGGCTATGACAAATGTGTTTATAGTTAGCCTGGGCTACATAACAAGAGCTGGTCTCAAAATTTTTTCTATGATAGAAATGTCCTGAGTCTCTGCTGTCCAGCTACATGTGGCTGTCAGAACTTTAAAATGTAAAGCCTGAGGAACAGAATTTAAATTGATTTTGTCTTTTAGAGACAGGTTTGTGCTATGCAGCTCTGTCTGGGCTCAAAATACAATCACCTTGCCTCAGGCTCGCACAATCAGACCATACAAGTATAAACTACTCTACCCAGCTCAGATTTTTTTTTTGGATAGGCTCTATGTAGCTCTATCCTAGAAATTATTATATATACCAGAGACTAGTCTTGAACCCACAGATATCCACCTGCCTCTGACTTCTTGGTGCTGGCATTAAAGGCATTCACCACCATTCCCAGCTTAATTTATTATTTTTTTATGAGTGGTTGCCTGCCTGGATGTGTACCACATGTGTGCAGTGCTCACATAGGCCAGATGATGGCATTAGGTCCCCTGGGGCTGAAGTTACAGACAGCTGTGAGCCACCTGGTGAGTGCCAGGAATCCAACCTGGGTTCTCTAGAAGAGTAGAAGGAGCTCTTACCAGATAAACTATCTCTCCCATCTTTTCAGGATTTTTTTTTCTTGAGACAAGTTTTCTCTGTGTAACAGCCCTGGCTGCCCTGAAACTCACTTTGTAGGCTAGGCTGGGTTTGAATTCACAGAGATCCACCTGACTCTACCTCCTCCTGAAGAGGATAATTTTTGGTTTTTTTTTTAAAAGGGAGACAGGATCTCAAATAGCCGTGCTGATCTTGAATTCGTAACATAGCTGAGAATTCCTTTAAACTCCTGATCCTCCTACCTCCACTCAAGTGCTGGGGCTCAGGTGTGCAACACAACACTTGGTGAGAATTTTAAATTTTAATTGACATTCTAATAGTCACATTTGGCTAGTGGTTAGTATCTTTTTTTCTTTTTCCCCGAAAATTAACTCTTGAGCCTGGCTATGGAGCTGTGAAGGGTAATAGGAACGTGTTAATTCTGTGCCTGTTTAAGATGGGCATGGTCATTATCCATGGTAGTGCTGGGATGGAGGACCTCAACCAGCCACAGAATGCTTCTCTTGCCTCTTTATTCTCGACGCGAGTTTGTCCCCTCTGTGTTCAAGGTCCTCATCACATTTTGATATCCCCACTCCTTCTGGGTCTCTGAGTTTCTGGGTGCCTCTTGACGGAAGCGTCTGGAACAGAGAGCTTCACACTTTTCTCTGCCAGTCACTAATGGTTTCTGGCGGGAATCAAAGACCACATGACCTGTCCGGAGGCCTGGCCCCGGGTAGTGGGGCTTCCAGTTGATTTTAGGAGGCATAGACATTTGGCGATACTTCTGGCAAGCCGGAGGAACTGTATCCACAGGGTGGTATACCCAGTCTTGTCTGTCTAACCGCCGGGAGGGTTGCTGTAGCTCAATCAGTACAGGCACCTCTGAAAAAGTTTTCATGTCCTCGGAGATCACTTGGGCCTTGGGAGGGCAGGAGTTTTGACTGAAGGGGACAGAAGTCCAGGGTAAGTGCTGCTTGGTATTGTCCTTATGAGAAGCCATCTTACACGCGAAGGATTTCACTGGGGAAGGTGTTAGCATTACTGTCTGAAGTGAGCCTGAGATTTGGGCAGAATCTGTACCTGGAACATAACTTAATCTTTTGGCAAGGCCAGCATCTAGGATAAGGGCCGAGTCCTTGCAGGGAATAGCTTGCTGGGTAAGGCCTGGAGGCTTGAAGCCAGAGCCCCGGCCAAGTGCTGGGTCCTGGTGAGGACAGGGATCGCGCTCTGTGGCAGAGCACTCCTGAAGGTTAGAGCTTTGGCTATGTTCTGAACTGTAAATGCTAACATCTTGGTTAAGGTCCGATCTTTTTTCAGTTTCAGTGGCATTGATGAGGCTGCTGCTCTTGTAGGAGTCAGAGTCTTGGATAAGATCTGGGACTCTACAGATTTGAGAATCTTGGATAAGGCCTAGATTCTTGTAGTCTCCTGAGTCTTGTGTGAGACCTGAGCTCTTATGGAGGCAAGAAGTTTGGACAAGACCTAGGCTCTTATGGGTACTAGATTCCTGAGTAAGTCCCGAGATTTTGTTAACTTCAGAATCTTCGGTATGGTGCCGGTTCTTCTGTGGTCTAGAGTCTTGGGTAAAGCCTACATTCCTGCAGACTCCTGGATATTGTACATTTCCTGTAACATTATTGCCTCCAGACTCTCGACAGGGGTCTGGCCTCTCATAGGTGGTACCTAGGGAGGGGTCTTTATTTTTGTTGATTACAGGATCTTGGTTTAATGGAGCATTCCTATAGACCAGAGAGTCTTGCATAAAGCTCAAAGTACTCTGGCCAGATGTTTCATTAAATATCCCATTCTTGTGGAGACTGGGATGTTGGATGGCATCTAAGGCTGAATGACTCCTGAGAACACCAGCATCTTGGATGGCAGCTGGACTCCTCAGGCCAGAGTCTTGAGAGAGATCTAGATTCTTTTGAAGGCAAGAGTCTTGAGAACCGTTTGGATTTGTGCAGAGGTAAAGATCTTGAGTATGGTTTGGAAACTTGTAGAAACCCAAGTTCTTGTTGACACCTGGGGTCAAGGTAAGCCCGGGGTTCTTGTGAAGGCTTGAATCTTGGGAAAGGCCTGGGTTCTTCTGGAATCCTGGATTTGTGGTAAGGCTTGGGTTCTTGTGGAAGCCTGGATCTTGGGTAAGGCCTGGGTTTTTCTGGAGCTGTGGATTTGGGATAAGGCTTGGGTTCTTCTGGAGTCCTGTGTCTTGTGTAAAGCTGATGTCCTTGAGAACTCCGGAATCCTTGGCAAGTGATGGAGTCTTTTGATGGTCAAGGCCTTGGTTAAGGTTTTGATTCTCGGGGTTTGGAGGTTGGATTAAGGACTGAGCGGTGGTGGAGAACTGAGGAGGGATAGAGAAGTGGGAAGAGGAGGCCATTTGAGGAGAACTGGGAGTTGAGAGAAAGGAGGAGGCTTGTGTTAAACTGGAAGGCTTCAGATGGTTAGACAGAGACACAGCAAACGTTCTGGGAGAAACAAGGGGCAGAGAGAGAGTGCACGGAGCGGGGACGGTGGTCAGTGTGCTCTGGGTGGTGCTGGGGGAGTGAAGGCAGGGTTTCGAGGGTGTGGCATCCTGGGCATAGACCAGGAACTGGTGGTAGAGTGGAGCCTGGGCTTCCTCAGTTTTCCTCTCAGAACGGCAAGGATGAACGCTGCTGTAAGGGAAGGTCTTGGGCTGGGAGAACTTATCTTTGGCATGATCTGAGATCGTCCATTCCATGTTCCCCAACTCCAGGTAGCCCAGCCTAGGCCCTGAAGGAGGCTCAGCAGTGTCCCCACCATGCTGCTTTGGTGTTTGCTCAGCTGTACCAGAATTTACTAGGCCCATCATCTCTTGGGGTCTGGAGAGGATGTTCAAGTCCTTCCGGATGTACCTCGAGTCCTGGGAGCCATGCCTGGGGAAGGTGCTTGGCTTCTCTCTTCGGGCATCATAGACCATATGGCCAGTAGAAAAGCTGGGACCAAAAGTAGCCACTATTGAAGGAACAGAAGATGGGGTAGGGGTAGAGGTGGTGGTGGGAACTTGAACAGGTGCTTGAGTAGTAGTCATGGACAGTGCTAGGGCAGGGGCTGGGGCACAGGTTGGGACAGGGGTCAGAACACAAGTGACTGGAGTAAAGGTTGGAGCTGGGGCAGAGGTTGGGTTGGGCACTGAGGTATGGGCATACAAATGAATCGGAGAATGGGATGGGGCATGTGCTGAGACTTGAGACTCCGTCTCTTTAGGGACATCAGCTTGGGAGTGGGTCAAGGTGTGTACTGGTATTGGGACTGGATCATGGCCTTGGGATTGGAAGGGAGCATATGTAGGAGACTTGGGTGGGGTTTGAGGTGATGTACAGGCTGAGTTTTGCTTAGGGTTGTGGGCTAAATCCCGGGCTGGGGTTGGGGCTGGAATCTGGTGTGAGCTAGAGGGCAGGAGGTGGGGCTGGGCCTGACCCAAGGCATGGGATTGACTATGAGTTGTGGCCTTGACGGGGGCATAGGGTGGGTTGGGGGCTGGCTGACAGGGTGAGGTTGGGGATGGAGCCTTGGCTGGTTTGGAGACTTCACTGAAGGCTGGGATAAAGTCTGGTGCACGGGATGGTGATGCACGGGCTGAGGTATGCTTAACATCCTGTGCCCTGAGTTCAGAGTGCTCTGAGGTCTGAGTCTGGGACTGGGTGGAGAGGTGCTCATGGGTGTTGGTTGAGGTATAGGTTAGAGCCTGGGCTGGAGCATGGGGTGGACTGTCAACTGGTGCCTTAGTCTTGTTGTCTTGCGGTGAAGAGGATGGAGCCATGTTCAGCTTGCTTATCTTTGGAATCTGGGAAGAAATCTCTGGCCTGGCGAAGGAAGAAGCTTGAGTCTTCGTGGCTGGGTCCTGAGACGATTCTCCAGCCCCCATCAGCCCTTCTTTCCACAGCTCCCACGGGGCTTCTGTGGGGGCTCTGCCATGTCCACACTGGGGTGGCATCCAGCAGGACCTAGAAGTGTTCTCATCATTTGTGTTTGGTATCCAAGAGTCTAGGTGATTGCCGTGCCCAGGTAGGAAACTGGGACGGTGGTGGAGTCGGGCAGGGGTTCTTGAACACAGGTTCTTGGTATCTGCGGTACAACACATGCACATGGGTCGTCTGTTTAGAACAATAGGTTGCTTGTAGGGAGGGAAAGCAGGATGGAAAGGGACAGGGTACCAGGGTGGGAATGGAGGCTGTGACAAAGGAGACAAGTTCATCTCCAGGAGACCACTCACCTCTGGGGAAATAGAGATGGAAAAGAATCCGCAAAGAGCTCTTCAGATGCTTCCAGAGCTGAGGGGAGCAGAGGAAGGAGATCCCAGAGGTAAGGTGAGCCCTGAAGGTCACCATTCATCCGGCCACATCCCAGCCGTCCTCCCGCTTTAGCCCCTTGGACACCCCAGAGCTTAGGCTCAGCAGAGTGGCACATGCTTATAATTACAGCTCTCAGAAGACTGAGGCAGGGAGATCTTAAGATTCACCCTGAGTCTCCTAGTGAGAGTTTTGACTCAAAACAAACAAGCAAACAGCCCCTGAGTCCCCTCTCCCCTGTGCCCAGACCCTGCCCTGACCAGAGTCACCACATTGATTCCCACGTTGAGCAAGATGAAGGTGCCCAGAATCAGAAGAATTGAATCTCCTAAATCCTGGCATTTCCTGAAGTTGGTGCCGGAACAGGAATGGGCTCCGTGGTAGATTCGTTCACCCATGACCTGGGATCCCAGGCCTACCTGGGCCCCATGGCCCCCACAAACTAGAAAACAGGCTCGCCCCCTAGTGGGGGAGGGGAAGAGGATTGAGTCATAATGGATCAGGCGATCTGGGTCACAATGAGCCTGTGGAGGAGAAGGTCACAGGATGAAGTGCCCTGGTGACCAGGTCTGAGAAACCTAAGCCTATAGGCCAGCACACCTCCCTTTTTCAGTCATCCCCACCCCCGGCCCCGGCCCACACGGCGCTTTGATTGACTCAAAGGCACCTTACTCGTGAAGTTGAAAACCTAGAATCTTTCACCCCTTAATGACTCCTAAGACCGGGAAGCCCCTTGACCTCAGAGACTTGGTTGGAATCTAGAGTCTTAGACTTCTTCCCACACTGAGCCTCAGGCTTTTGTCTGCCTACTCTCTGACCTCGGTGTTTCGTTGGTTTTTTGTTTGTTTTCCCGGAATTTATTTTATTTTATGTACATGAGTATGTTGCCTGCATGTGTGTATGTGTACCATGTCTGGAGGTCAGAAGAGGACATCAGGTTCCCTGGAGCTGGAGTTACAAATGGTTATAAGTCACCACATAGGTGCTGGGAACTGAACCCAGGTCTTCTGCAAAAGTGACAAGTGCCCAACTACTGAGCCACCTCGCCAAGCTTTGACCTCAGAGGTTCTTGAGCAGAGCCGAGTCCCTTTGGGAACAAGAGCGGAGAGAAGGTGGGTGCATTGAGACCTCCGATCTGTAGTTTAGAGCTTTTCATACAGGATCACGGGGATAGGGGTGGGTGGGGGGCCGAGTAGCAGGAACATGGCCCCCTGGACAACAGGAGCATCACACCAAGAAGAGTGGTTTCTCATTTCAAGAATCCCAGGTCAGGGGCTGGTGAGATGGCTCAGTGGGTAAGAGCACCCGACTGCTCTTCTGAAGGTCTGGAGTTCAAATCCCAGCAACCACATGGTGGCTCACAACCATCTGTAACGAGATCTGACTCCCTCTTCTGGAGTGTCTGAAGACAGCTACAGTGTACTTACATATAACCAATAAATAAATCTTTAAAAAAAAAAAAAAAAATCCCAGGTCAGAGCTGGGTGTCATGGTCCATGCCTTTAATCCCAGCACTTGGGAGGCAGAGGCAGGCGGATTTCTGAGTTGGAAGCCAGGACAGCCAGGGCTACACAGAGAAACCCTGTCTCAAAAAAAAAAAAAAAAAAAAAAAAATCCCAGGTCAGTGAAAGGAGAGATTCCAAACAATAGACAACCGAGTTTTCTGGACTCTTTCTCTTTATTCCTTTCTCCACGCCTTGCGCCTTGTACACGATCACCTGTTGCTCAGTTAAGTTTCCCTGTCCGGCTTCTATGCAGAGAGGGCCTTGAAGCTGAGGTGGAAGGCGGTGGTAGCGAGCTGGCCCGCCCTCTGTTCTCCTGCACCTGCCTCTTCAGCTCCAGGCTGTCATACACCTGGTAGGTGGCATTGCCACCTGGATTCCGACTGAGTGGAACAAAGGTGGTTGGAGGTGGGGTTGGATCAGAAATCTGGACTTCCGCCAAGCGCTGGGAGGAGTGTGGGATCATCAGGCCCGAGCTGGCTGGTGGGGCCCTTTGGTATGAAGCCTCACCCAAGGCCGTAAGGGAGGTAGAGGTGGTCAGAGGATGACGAGAGGGGAAAACCTCAATCCAGTCAGGGGCCCGCCTGCGGACTTCGTGAGATTCCCGGGAGCTGTAACCCACGTGTCCCATGGATTGTGGTGGGCTGTGGTTGGGTTGGCTGTGAGTATGACTAGAGAAGTTCTGCCGGTGGGCCTGGGAGTTGTGGTCCCGGTAGCCTTGGACCTCTCTGGGGTTCCTGGGTACAAAGGCAGGTGGTGGCTCACAGCCTTCTGTCCCGCGCCTCCACTGATCCCTGGCATCATAAGGTATGTGGCCCCCTGAAGGGAAAGAGCTATAACCCACAGTGACCCAGGAAGGGTTAGGAAGCAGCCGGCGGGGAGGAGGTGGTGATGAGGCCCACTGCTCAGCTTCCACGGTACCCCAAATCCGGGACTGTGAATAATGAGGACCGAAGCCCTGTAGCCTCAGTTCTGATTTGGCCTCTACTCGCTTAGGCAAGCGGCGCAGCTCTGGTGACAGGTAGAGGGAGGGTAATGGGAGGCTGGCAAGGATTCCACCCTGGCGACCCCACAGTCCCACATTGGAGGCCAGACGGACTGGCTTACACAAACTACCCCAGCCCCGACGGGGTTGCTTGGCATGCGGGCAGGAATGACCCTCCGGAAGGGAATCCCGGTCTTCCATGTCAAAAAAGGGCATTGGCCTCATCTGTGACATCTTGTGGCCTTGAGGTTGTTTACGAAAGGGTGGGTAGCCACGGGAGAGTGGCCTGTTGCGAAGTCTCTGCTGGTGGCTGAGGCAGCCCTGTTGCTGGCTGCTTTGGTGGATCTGAAGGTTGCCCTGTTGGTAGCCGTAGCGCCTGCGGCTGCGCCTGTCATTAGAGCGCTTGCAAAAATAGTGGGAAGAGGAAGAGGAACACTGTGTGGGTTGGGCCATCTTCACTTGTACAGGGTCCAGGATACAGTGGATGTGGACGTCCTGGACGTTGGCTGGTTGGGGCTCTTTGGGGGGACATTCGGTAACCTGGACTACTTCTGCTAAAAGGCAAGAAGAGCCAAAAAGAGTTCAGGGTTAGGAACACTTAGTGCAGATTTTTCAGGATGAGGGTGTGGGTGTGAGGCACTGTTGTCTAGCATACTTACTTTTCTGGTTCATCCAAAAGATCATCTTGTCTATGGCATTCTGGAGCCCCTGCCACATCTGGAGGTGGTGGGAAGATAAGAGTGAAGACCAGCTTGCTAATATCATCCCCGTTCCCAACAACCCCACCCATGTCTCTAAGGGAAGCCAGCTTGTAGCTGGCTTTTCTATAAAGCCTTCTTCATCCCCATGGATGCTTCACAGTAATCACTGACCGCGGTTGCCACATTGATGCTGATGTTGACCAGAATGATGAGGCCCAGCAGCAGGAACAAGATGTTCTCAGCATCCTGAGGGCTTTCTTGGTATTGCTCGCAGCACCTCAGGGTGTTCTGCCACAGCTGGTTTTCCATGGTGGGGGGGGGTCCTAAGGCCACCTGGGCCACCACCCCCCCACCCAGCCCAACCCAACCCACACTGTTTTCATGCCAGTACTGAAAGATGCTTGCTATCTGGGAGCGAGAGCCAGGTCATAATGAGGCAGGTTAGAGTCATAATGCAGAGGTAGAAGAACTTTTATTCACTCTTTCAACCTATAACATGACAATTTTTTATCTTTGACTTCCATTTGATAGACCATGGCCCTCGGGTACTTGAGTACAGTCTTCTCAGTCTCCTTGTTTAACCCCATATCTTGCTCCTGGTTAGAAAATATGGTTGCTGCAGTCATGAGACCACTTTCACAGGGTCAAATTATTCCTAAGGGATTCCATTGCTCTTCTGAGACACGGCCTGCTTTGAGGGCAGAATGGAGAGAGATGACGGTGTATAGCAGAACCATGTCTTCTGCACGCTGACCATCTCTGTGTCATAATCCCTCTAGCACCAGCGCCCGTGCCCAGCAGTGGCTCATTCGCTTTGGCATCACACAGATGCCGAAGTGTATCTTTCTGGGATCGCTGTCCCTGCCAACTGCCAACCCCAACCATGGTCTTCCTTCCTTCCAAGGAGGTTGTCCTCTCCTGACTCACCCCGACTCCAATAATCACCACCTCGAGAAAACCACAGCATAGTATGGTAGCAATGGGTTTGGCAGCCCTAGCTGCTGGAGAGGCTGAGGCAGGAAGCAGTCTAGTTTCAGGCCATCCTGGAGCTAGAGATACCATCTCGATAAATCAACACCACCACTACCTCACACACACATACAGTATAAAGCAGTAGAATACTTGCCATTTACTCAGCATTGGAAAAATTACATGTTACATGCAGTATAAAGATGTAATTGCTGATATGACAGTAGAAGGGGACTTTCGAGTAAACTAGGTTAACAATCACAAATCTATGAAAGAAGCACCCTGGGCTGGTGAGATGGCTCAGCAGGTAAGAGCACTGGACTGCTCTTCCAAAGGTCCTGAGTTCAAATCCCAGCAACCACATGGTGGCTCTCACAACCATCCGTAACAAGATCTGACTCCCTCTTCTGGTGTGTCTGAAGACAGCTACAGTGTACTTACATATAATCAATAAATAAATCTTAAAAAAAAAAAAAGAAAAAGAAGCACCCTGACTGAAAGGTTTTGGTTTGGCTTGGTTTTTTGTTTTGTTTTGTTTTTCAAGACAGGGTTTCTCTGTGTAGCCTTGACTGTCCTGGAACTCACTCTGTAGACCAGGCTGTCCTTGAACTCAGAAATCTGCCTGCCTCTGCCTCCCAAGTGCTGGGACTAAAGGTGTGCACCACCACTGCCTGGCTGGCTTGTTTAAATAGAGATGGCTCAGCAGTTCAGAGTGCCTACTGCTCTTGCAGAGGACCAAGTTCTGTTCCCGGCATCTTCAAACATACCGTACCTTTACAAGTATGTAACAGAATAAAATTAACATTATCAATAACTTCTCTTTGGAGGTTTTGTTTTGCTGATAGAATGTCTTGCTATTTTAGTCATGTCTAGCCCAGAACTGGCTATGTAAACCTATCTAGCTTTGAACTTGCAATAACCCTCCTGCCTCAGCCCTCCTGAGTACTGGGATTATGTGTTAGCAAATTGAGTATAATGAACAATACATATATATATATATATATGGTGATTTGCAGAAAACTGTGTGCATGGGAGAATCTCAGTCATTTAGGAGCAGGGCAGGGTATCAGTTTCTCTGCTGGCCAGTGGATGGAAAATTCAGAAGAGATTACATGGTAAAGTAGGCTGGGGTGATTCACTGGCATTGAGAATTTATCTGCCAGCAGGAATGGCTGTGCGGGTTGGGGTGGGGGTTAGAGAGTCTTAAGGCTGTGAACATGGTCCCTGGTATCTGTAGCCACAAGCAAGTCACTTGGCCTGAGCTTCCACCTTTCCTTTGTGACATGGACAGACATAAGATCACAGAAGCTAAGACAGTTACGGGAAGTCACCTCCTGAGATGTCCCTATTATTTTACCTCCTGCTTCTAAGTCTATTCTCAAAGGTTGCGGGAAATTGAGGTTCTGCCTGGGAGATTGCGAGAGCCTAGAGACCCTCCCTCCTCAGCAATTGGCCCAAAGAAACCAGAGCATTAGGGGAACCATGTTTTTGCTAGACCTGTAGTCTAAGCCTGGGCTCCTCAGACCTCTGAGTTAGGGCCATGGGGCCTGAGGTCTATCCTCCAGCTCAGGACCACCTGAGGGTCTCAATTGACTTGGTGGCTCTCTGGACACTAAGAGCAAGGTGGAAGCAGTTGGGTGTCTTGGAACCAAGAAGGACCTTAGAAAGGCTCAGGACAGGACCTAGGAGGGCAAGACATTGACAAGGGCCCCGGGGATCTCTGGGCCGTGTCCAGGGAGATCATTCTCTTAGTGACCAGAAATTCTGGGTACTGTGAGGATCACTTCTCTCCATATCACCACAAACCACTTCCTCTCTTTTTTATTTTTTATTTTTTTGTCCCCAGTCACCTTCCCTTCAGGGGACGATACACCCAATCTTTGCCTGTCCCCTCAGCTGCGCTGGATCCAGAGACCAAGGGGTAACAGTGGGACAGAGCCTCCACCTCCTGGGTGAGTTCTCGTAACCTTCTCCTCACATCTCGGGCATCATAGACTATTCGGCCTGATGAATGGCGCCGGGGTATTTCAGGGACATTTGCTGGACCCAGAAAGGATGGTGAGACAGGCTGGCCCTGTGCTTGCTCACCCTCAACACATCCCCCTGACCCTGCCGCATTGTTTTTATGGCTCAAAGCCTCTGGACTGGGAGGTGGAGGATTTACAGTATACACATAGGCCTCTAGGCCCTGGTCTGACCGGATTTCCGATTTGAGAGGCCTGGCCTCTACTGCTGGCTGGAAGCGGATGGTCTGGGGAGGTTGCTCTAGACCATCCTGAGTCCAAGGTTCCCACACCTCCTGCATAGATTGAAAGCCTTCCCAATCCTTAGAGTCATTCCAGTGGCGGGAACAGATTGCAGGGTGCTGATGTGGAGGTTTCTCATCATCAGTATCAGGGGCCCAAGCTATGGGGCAGCGGGCACGGCGAGATGGAGGCGCTCGATGGCGGTAACGACGACGAGTGGGTGGGGGGGTCACAGTCATCTTCACAGGGTCCATGGTACATCGAAGATGGACTTTGGGGTAGGTCTGCTTCCTCAAGGGCTGGACCAGCTTCCCAAGTGAAGTACTGGTTTCTGTAGGGAGAAGTGAGGTTGTTGGAAAGGCTAGCTTCTAGAGAGATGGATGGGAGGTGGGGGCTTTGAAAGAGAAGCTGCAACTCCGTCTTAAGGAGCCAGCTTAGGGTCAGGTGGAATAGAGCGCTTGGTTTCTGCCCCTGCTAGGCCCCAACCCCTAGCCTTCCTTACCTTTTTCACAAATGATATGGAACATTCGGTGTAAGAGGATGCGGATTCGGCTCCAGAGCTAGGTATAGGAGGACATGGTGACCACAGGTAGGTCCGTGGAACCAGGCCTGCCTCCCACCCAGCCTCCCCAACCACACCCTCCATCCCTGACCAGGGTCACCAAATTGATGCCAATGTTAATACAGACGATAAGACCCAAGAGCAGCAGAATGGAGTTTCCCATGTCCTGGCAGTTGTTGATGTTGGGGTTTTGATACGAGGCCCACCCAGGCCGAGGCCGCTCAGCCATGGCCATGGTGGTCCCTAGGGCCACCAGGGCCCTTAGGCCCCCAGCCCACTACCCCTAATGCCCACTAGCCTGCCAGTCTGACCCAGAAAGTCCTGAGAGTGACCGGGTCACAATGAGGTTGGGGCTTTCCCTCATAATGTGCTAAGATGATACTCTCAAGGTGCAAGGCCCAGGGTTGCCCCCCCCCCCCAGCCTTAGCCCAGGCCTCGGCAGGAGCCAGACCCTTTCTTTGCATCCTTTCTTAGAGCCAGCCTCCTGGGTGAACACACTGGCTTTCTAATCTATTGGGCATCTGCCCTCATCAGTTTTTATGTCTTCTAAAGCACCAGGCCCTGGACCACACAAACATAGTTGCTGACCTTTTGTTTTGTTTTGTTTGACTTGAGACAGGGTCTCATGTAGCCTAAGATGGCCTCAAACTTTCTATGTAGGCAGGAGTGACCTTGAACTCCCGTGTTCCCTGTCATTACTACTCCAGTCCTAGAATTACAACATACACCATGTCCAACATTTTTATCTTTTTTGTTGTTATTTTCAAGACAGGGTTTCTCTGTGTATCCCTGGCTGTCCTGGAACTCACTTTGTAGACCAGGCTGGCCTCAAACTCAAGAGATCAGCCTGCCTCTGCCTCCCGTGTGCTGGGATTAAAGGCATGTGCCAACACTGCCCAGCCAGCACTTTTATTTTAAAGATGGGATCTCGTATTTAGCTCAGGCTGGTCTTGAGTTCCTGCCCCACCCCACCCCCCGCAGTGGCCTGAATGCTATGATTATAAGTGTTTCTGACTATTTGTCCATCCTGGTCTCTATGTTAACCATCCAATCCCATCCTGGTCTCTATCTTAACCATCCAATCCCGTCAGGATGGAGACTTTTCCCTTTGCCATTTCTCCTCAGATCTTAAGAGTTATTTTCTGAAAAGGGTTGGGCACTTCTTCCCACCCCCTTCTAACAAGACAGGTACAACCAGAGCTGGGTACCCTCTCCACCCTCCACCTACCTTCTAACACGACAGGAGACAACACAACCAACAGTTAAACTTTTATATTTACAATATTCTCTTCATCTTTTGCCAGGTTTAAAAATGTGTACAGAGCCGCAAAGGGTTGGGGTGGGGGCATGGGATTATTTGGAAAGGGGCCGGGCATTGGAGTCCGTGGCTGTATCGTGGGGTCCCCCAGCCCCTCTCTCACACCCCAGCTCTGGGGCATCTGCTTACAGGGCTCAGGGCCCAGGTTGATAGCTTTTGGAAGGCATGGCTGTTCCAAGAGTTGCTAGACCAGGCAGGGGAAAGGGCCAGAAAAGAACTACATTTCCATGGGGGATGGAGAAAGGACAGGGGCTCAAGACCAAGGATTCTGGACCTGGGTGTCAGTGGAAGACAGCACCCCACTCCTATACAAGTTTGGCACTAACATCCCTCAGAAAGCCAAACAATACATGAAGATTCAGCCACACCTCCACTGGTGTCCCTTAAAACCCTTCCTGACAGCGTTCTTTTCCCCAAGAGGTCCAAATCCAAAGACCTCTAGGCAGCTGCTCCCCATATTTCCTTTCAAAATCTTCCTGCTGGTGTCTGCCCTGTCCCCCACAGCCCCTCCATCTGCTCCTTGGTACGGCTGACCTCATTCTCTTCCCCAGCCTGTCCATGTAACCTTTTTCCCTGACTCCTCCCTTCCCCCTCTCCTCAGCTTTCTTTCTTCTTCTTCAACTCAACCAACCAGGGAGGGGAGACAGGTTAAAGAAGGTAAAGAGAGAAGGCTGGTCTGACCCTGAGATGGGGAGAGAGCATCAAAGAAGGAGCCAGTGATGGAGAAAGAGGAACCAAGGCAGAGAAGGAGAAATGACATGGGGGTGAGACACAAGTGGGAGGGTTGCGGGGGACCACCTTAGCTGCCACCTGCTCCTGGCGTTTCCCTTCCCTGGACTAGAACGTAGGGGATCCTTGGCACATTTTGAGAGTCTCCCAACCCATCTACCCAGTTTGGCACGGATGAGCAATGATCTCAAGGACTGAGGAAAAGGCTGTCCTCAGGCCCCCTTGAGGGCTTAGGTTAAACATGCATGGCCTCTTGTGTGACATGTGCCATGCCCCCCATCCTCCCACCTCGGCGTCTCCCTCCAAGTCTCTACTTCCCACGTGGCTTCTGTCCATTAGAAGTCTGCTCCCACCTGCTATGCAAGGAGGAAGTGTGCGCTGGACCTGAGGTGTGGGAGAGGGCAGGGGAGTGCTGGGGGGCGCAGGACCCTCTGCCTGGGAAACACACATCCACATGCAAGAACATGTTTCCATTCGATGAAATGCGTCCTGGGCCGTGGGAAGGTAAGTTTCCAGGCAGCGCTGGGATGCACAGAGATTCCCCCTTTCCTCTAGCAGGAAATCTCTGTTGTCTGTGGAAGGTGAGGGCTTCCAGGGAGCACGGGCTTCACCTGCCTTGTGCCATGGGGGAGAAACATGCTATTCAGGGGTGGGTGGGGAGCGGGGTCCAGGGGGCCTGTGATTTCCTAGCTGCTCCCCAGGTACCTCCCTGTATTGTCTGGTGGCCAAGGGTCACCGGATGTGCACACATCACTTCCAGGGTCTCCAGGGAGTTGGACGGGGAGGAGAAGACGAAGGCATGGGATACAAATCCCCGCAGAAATTCTTGGAGGAGGCAAACATGTGTCCAGGGCGGCAAAACAAACAAACAAACAAACAACCCCCCCCCCCGAATAAAACAAAAACAAAAAAAAACCCAACCAACCAACCAAAAACAAAAAAACCAAACAAACCTCACCCTGCACATGGGAAAACACCCCCCCCCCCTGAGGAAAGCATGTCTTCACATGGGCAAAAGGACTTCCACATTTCCACACACCGAAGACTGGTGTCCCAACGGAGGGCAAAAAATACCCCCCAGGTGTTCGAAGGCCCAGGTCCAGAGGAGATAATGGGGCTCTCTGCATGGGAAAAACTCTCTTCCCAGTGAGGAATCCCATGTCCACCTTAACACTGCTCCACGAAGTCTGACAAATCCACGGGGGCAAAGCCCGGTGCCAAGTCCTCCTCCCTGCCTTCAAGTGGCCTGGGCTGGGAGGGCTAGGGAGGCAGACCTCCCAAAGCCGCCCCCTATACCCGAGTGGTGGAGTGGGGATGGGGTAGCGTGTTGTTGTGGCTGGTAGCAGTAGGGGGTGGGGGTGGGAAGGGCCCAAAGGGATGGAGAGAAGGGGGTGGGGGCGGGGGCGGGGGCCCCAGGCCACTAGGCAGCAGGGTTAGGGCCCCGGGGGCCAAGAGAGGCACATCGTCCGGTGCCCGGCGCAAGGCCAGGGTATAGTCGGGTGGACAGGCAGGGCGCAGGGCCTCAGCAGGGTCCGCCCCAACACCACCACCCCGCTTCAGCTGCAGCGATACTAGCTCCTCCTCCGGGGGTAGCTCACGGCCAGCAGTGGGAAGCAGGGGGCCCCCACCAGGCACACCTGAGCCTGAGCCTCCTGGTGGGCTAAGCCTCCGGCACCGCAGCTCCTGGCGCCGGTCCCGCTTGTAATAGAGGGCGGCAAAGGCAAGGATGTTGAGGAAGAGGAGGGAGGCACCCACTGCCACAGTCACGCTTAGCTCCGTGGAGTAGTCCCTCGAGTCACCGGGGAAGCGGTCATAGGCCCTTGGGCCTAGGTCAATATCAGACTCAGGTGGCAGAGTGGCAGGTGGGGGAGGACGGCGTGTGCCGGAAGTGCCAGGACCAGGTGTGCGAGGTGGCCAGCGTGTGGCATAGGGAGGCAGGCGAGTGGTGGTGGTGAAGAGCTCTGTGTGCAGGTTGTGCAGGTGGGGCACGAGCTCCAGCCAGAAGGCCACCTTGTTGGCACGGTAGTTGTCGCGCACGCGTGGTTTCAAGCCTATGTGCAGATACTGCTTTTCCTTGCTGTTGAACTTGCTCCACACTACCTCTTCAAAGCGGTTGGGCTTGGTGTGGATGAACTTGGTGTCCTGTGGCACAGGCTGGTTGGGGTCACTGTGGGCACAGGAGGGCAAGGAAAGGAGTGAGGGTGAGGCTCAGAAGGAGGATGGAGCAGCAGAAGGGGAGGGAGAAGTCTGAGATTTAGAGACCAGGAAACACCTACAACTAGAAAAGGTTAGACATAGTGGTGCATGCCTAAGAGAGAGAGGCACAGAGAGAGAGAGAGAGGCAGAGACATGGGAGATGAGAGAGACACAGAGAAAGACAGAGATGAAGTTTGAAGAGATATGCAGTGACACAGAGCTGAGAAATGGAGAGACGGGCACTGAGCTACAGGCCAGGAAGACAGTTCTGGTGAGAGCAGCCAAGAGGTAAAAACCAAAGAGGGCAGATAAGTCAGTGGACCTCAGGAAAGAGACAGAGACATAGCAACAGACAGACAGACAGACAGACATTCTCTATACTTAGATGCAGACCAAGTTGCACCAAAAGCTACCTAAGAAAGCCTACTCCCAGAAAAGACAGAGACCTTTCTAACACTATTGAATCTCCAACCCCCTCCGTATCTGATACAAAGGTGTTCAGTAGTTTGTCTCAGGAGAGCAAGGGCATGTAAGAGCCTGTGTCTTCCTAGAGTGATGGCTTTGTGAAAGAAGGCAAGGGGACCTCAGCCTACAAGGGTGCCCCACCCAGCCCCACTAGGCCCTCTGGCCCTCACCCAGTCTTGGCGAAGTTGGTCCAATAGGTCATGACTACTGCGCTGAGCATGACATCGTTCTTGGAGAAGTTGCAGGGGAAGAGGTCAGTGGCGCCCACCATGGGGACACCAAAGACGTAGGGCAGCTCGTCCCCGTGCGCTGCGTCTGCCCACTCTGGCCGGCCCTCTGCCTGGCAGTGGTGGTAGAAAGTGTAAAAGTAGACGGGGGACTGGTAGTCGGCATGCAGCTTGGCGGTGGCCACAGCCGGGGCGACCCACTGGTGGTCGGTAAAGAGCGCCAGCAGGGTCTTCCGCCGCATCTCGCCATTGTCCCTGTCAGCCCAGTCCGTGTACATGAACTTGATGGTCTCTCGAAGCACGTCCTTGCCTTCTGGGTACCCGTACAAGTTGTCCACAAAGTTGGAGACGGTGAAGTCAAAGGCGCTGGCAGACACACCGTCCTCACTCTCTGCAGAGTCCTCCACGAACTTGAGACCCTCTCCCTGGTTGACACCAATGAGCATGTCGTAGTTGAGGAATTCCCCCTGTTGCATGAGGATCTCGGGGTCATCAGGGACTACGTCGCCGTCCACCACAGGCCCAAAGGCAATGTGGTAGCTGGAGAGAAGGGGGCAAGGTCTCACCATCCGGTTGCTGGCCTCCCCTGGGCCCATGGTCTCCTAAGCCACACATAGGTAGCTCCCTCTGCCTAGAAGACCTTTTTCCATGACCCATAGACTCACAGAGTCAGTCCTTCAGGGCATTCTGGCCCCTCAGGATATCCTCCTAAAGCATTCTGTGAAACCCTGTGCTTGATCTATGTGGTATGGTGACCTCCACATAAGGAGGGCTGCTAACCAACAGCCACTAGGGGTTTCTGAAGCCCACTTCTCCTTGCCCAGTTAGATTGCCTCCAAGAACCTCTCACCTCAACCTCCTTGGAACCAGTTAGGAAAGCAGAGACCTGGACCCAGCCCTCTCCCACCCCCATACCGGGCAGGCTGTACATCCTGGTCCACTAGCTCCCGGGAAGACTTCCGGCGCAGACACTCCACAGCTTCAGTGCTGTCTTCTCGGTCACAGCCCACTTTGGCCGCCAGCAGCCGCGTGTACTTGAGCGGCTGGTAGTTGACAGACCAGCTGGAAATGGCAGTACCACTTTGAGCAATGGCCTTCTGGAACAGTCCTGGTGGGACAGGCAGACCTCAGGCTAGGCTGTTATCAGCCAAAGGAAGGAGAGGATTGGTAGGGTCCAGGCTTTGGGAAGGGAAGGCAGGTGAGGAGGCTGCTGGTACCTTCTGAGTGGTGGGAAAGGATCAGCAAGTTGACACAGGAGGCCCCTGCACCAGACCCAAAGATAGTGATGCGTTCAGGGTCACCTCCAAAGTGGGCAATGTTTTCACTGAGCCAGCGCAGGGCCTGGATCTGGTCCAGGAGCCCATAGTTGCCTTTTGCAGCCTGGTCACCAGTGCTGAGAAAACCTAGGGGTAGAAGAAGGGTACTCCCTGGAGGTGTCACAGCATCCTTGCCTCTCAGCCAGGGGCTTAATGCAGCGTAAGTCTATCAGCGTACTTGGGAGGACCCTGCCCACCAGGACTGCTTCCCAGACCTTGCCCCCCAAGAGTTGGCTGCCCACCCTCACCGAGCACCCCAAGACGGTAGTTGAGTGTGACTACGATGACATTGCCATAGGCAGCCAGGACTGAGCCGTCAAACATGTTCCCGGTGCCTTCCATGTAGGAGCCGCCGTGTAGAAACAGCATGACCGGTTTCTTCCCAGAGTCCCGGATATCTGCGAGGGAAGGGGGTGGCAGGTGGGCCGGGAGATCGGGGACAAGGACACAGTCAGACCAGAAGCAGCACTTTGGAGCTCCCAGACCTTCTGAGGACCAGCCTGGAGCTCAGGGGACTTGTCACTAACATCCCTGGCGGGGGGCAAGACCGGATTCCCCTCCCTCCCTCCCTCCCCAGCTAAGCCTAGAGGAAGGTCCCTCCTCATCACTGGCCAGCATGGGTCCAAGCACTCCACCAAATGTTGGACACACTTTCCAAGAAGCCCAACAGAGGCCAAAGGTAGGAAGTGGCCCTCCTCAGGGCTGCTCCACACACACAAGTCTCCTTCCTGCTCCTGGTGAGAGCGGACTAAGGCCGGGACTAGGGCTGGAGGTGCTGGGAGGCCCTGGCATCTCCTCAGACTCAGGCTTGGGCCTCAGCTCCACATGGCACCCTAGTCTGTGGGTGAGGGGTGCCAGGCCTTAGGGTCCCTGGGGGCTTGGTCTCCTCCCCGCCCTAATTCCTTTCTAGGTCACCTCCCCAGTTACCATGGCAACCCCCAGCCTAATTACTGTGGCAGGAGGAGGCAGGGTGGGAAAGAGCCTGCTTAATGAAGTCATGGTAAAGCTCTGACTCTTGGACTCTCCACCCTCCAAACTGGCCTCTCCTACACTGAAGCCCTCGTGGTGCCATATCCAAAGAATCCTTTAGATGGCTGCCACACGTAGCAGGCCATGAAGCTCTGGACTGGACAACGTTGTGAAAATTCCTAAAGAGGGTGGCTGGGAGTCCAGGAGAGCCTGTCAGAATCCTCAAGACTATATGGCCCGATTCCCACTACTAGCTAAGGATATCTCTGAGTCTCAAGGCTGGGGTCGGCTCCAGCTCTCTTTGAACTGTTAGCATGCTCTTGGGCTCTAGCTCAGTGGTAGAGCTCTTGCCTAACATTTGCCTGCCATGGGAGCTGGGCTTAGACCCTACAGCTGGTCTCCAGCACCTGTACCATCTCCCGCAGCCTGACAGAAGGTCAACCTGCAAGTCGTAGGACAGGCCCTTTCTGCCCTCTGCCCTGGTCTCTGGACTTCTTTGGCCGGAGTTCTCTCTGTGCGCATCCCAAGACATTGTTCCTCCTCCCAGCCTTAACCTCACAGTGCGCTTGCTTGCTTGCTTGCTTGCTTGCTTGCTTGCTTGCTTGCTTCCTTCCTTCCAGGGGCCTACCCTAAATGTCCTCCTTCTCTCCCGCCCTCCCCCAGACCTCTCCCTGTTTGGGGGGGGAGGATATTAGAAAGGGAAGGAGCAGGAAGAGGGGCGGGGCAACAAGAATTCAAAACCAACAACAAAAACCAGGATCAAGAAAGAAGAAAGAAAGAAAAAAACGACAACCAAAAAGCAAGAAGATCTTGGGGCAGATTCAACAAGAAAAGAAAAAACAAAAAAAAGCTCCATCTGGGAAAAAAAGAAAACAAGAAAAAAATTCTTTGCATTATTTCAAAATTTTGTGGTGAAACTTCAAGATATTGGGCCCTGTTTTTAAAAATTTTCGAATTATTTGATTCATTTCAGATGTTCACTTTTTTTTTTTAAATCTGACAGGCTTTAGTTAGAAATCATAGCAGGTTTCTAATGTTTTGATTAATGTCATTAATTTGTCAAATTTTTTCAAATATTATTTTGCTTCAGATTAAAACTTTTTTTTTTCCGGTCAAATGGTACATTTCACATGTTGCAAAACAGTCCAGATTTCTTTCAAACTCAGCATTTTATCCAAAAAAAAAAAAATTTTTTTTTCTGGCAATCCAATTCCTTTTTCTCTTTTCACCTTATTTCACCATGGCTAGCCTTTCTCTCAGGTCAACTAGCGGGTCCAACATTGTTCAAATTTAGTTTGACGTTTTCATAATTCTTTTTTCCAATTATTAAAATTTTTTCTTTTCTTTTTTCTTTTGCATTTTTAGTTGGGAGAACGACTGGGGGGCCTTGAGAGCTGTGGGGACATTGAGTTAGGGGCAGGGCCATCAGAGTCCTCCTCAGAGCAACCACATGCAGCAGCGGGATTTTTAAATCTACCTGTGTCTGGCGGATTGAGCGTCGCCTCGTCACGTTTTTTTGTGAGCGGACCTAAGACCGGGAACACAAAACAGAGAAAAAAGGACAATTTTGTGGGGAAAGATGGGGTCAGGGGAGGCGGTAGATGGGGAGGGGAGGAGAGAAAGCAGAAAAGGGGAGGGGGGAGAGGCAGAAAAAATAAGCCAAAAAAAGCAAAATCTGTTTGCAAGAAAAAGAAACCAAGAAAAGAGAAAAACGTTTCTATAACCCAATTTTTCCCCTCCCCAGAAAAAGTCATGCCCCAAAGAAAAGGTGGGTTTGAGGGGTGGGGTGCCTGAGGGGGCGGAGGCTGTCTTGAGACACAGTGACTTAATTGGAAAGGGCTTGTTGGCTTTTTGGTGTGTTTGCTACTTGCTGGAAATGAAATAGTGTTAGGGGAATGGGGGTAGGGGGGGCCTAGGGACACCAAGGCTGGCTTGCCACCCGGGCCACCTTTCAGGCAGACTCCTTTCAGGGCCAGCCGCATGCTATGGGCTGTCCACTTGAGGCTGTAAGAGGAGGCTGTGCAGAAAGGACTCTACTTCCCTCTGAACTGGTCTGGAGGTCAGAAGGCAGGATGGTTTTCAGACAGACCACCCCATTGCTCATTGATTCCAGAAGCCCCTGCTGCCAACAGAAGGGCTATGGGTAGGTCAGCTAGGCTGCCCCTGGCCCCTATCCAGCCTCACCCCCAGCACTTCTCTTCCATCCACACTCACAGGCCTGGCTTCTCATCCCACTTCCCCAATATGGGCAAAGCAGGGAAAAGGGTCATCAGGTCTTGCCCTCCACTCCAGCTTATCCCTCCACACTCCCGCCCACCTCAGCCCCTGCCCAGGCCTCTTCTCCTCCCCACCAAATTGTGATTTTCCCTTAGAATCACCAGCCCCACCCTAGGTCCACTGCAAAAGAGCCCTCCTCCCCTCTTGGGGCATTCATTCTGCTAACATTAGGAAACAGTGCCTTAAGCCAGTCTAATACATAAAGTAGATGTCGTGCTGGGAGAGCAAGTAAGGCTAAGATCAGCAAAAGTCCCAGCAGAACCCAGAGACTGGTGTTAGACTTCTTTTGGATTTGGGGGTTAGTCAGGGGAGAACTGAGGCTGAAGAGTCTCAGGGAGTTCCCCAGGCTAACTGGTTCTCCCCAGAACTCAAGAAAGGGTGGGGTCAACAAAGCTCAGACTAGCACTATCAATGATGATCCACTTGGTGAACTTGGGACCAGGGCCTCTATTTTGTGAGAGGATATGGATTAGGATGAAGGCAGCAGAGTATTCATGACCGTGAGACTGTGAAGTGTGTGTGTGTGTGTGTGTGTGTGTGTGTGTGTGTGTGTGTGTGCGCGTGTGTGTGTGAAACACTTCCTCCTAGAGCTGGTGTGAAGATTTAGTGAGATCACCTGAATGTGTCAGGCCCCAATCAGGTCTGCAATATGCAACGGTTAAAAATATAGGTGTGGGAAGGCGTAGAGTGGAGGGAGGGAGGAAGGGAGGGAGGGAGGGAGGGAGGGAGGGAACGATCTGTGTGCAGATGGAGTGGACAGTCCAGCGGTGACAAGTGATAGATGGTTCGCATAGGCATGATGAGAACGTCCCCATGAGTAAGACATGGGGTAGATAGCTTATGTGAAAGTGTGGGTGCTATTGATCATGGTGGCTCATAAACCCAGCTCTCAGGAGGTTAGGGCAGGAGGATTATCAAAAGTTCACAGAGGGACCTGAGCTTCCTTGTGAGTTCTAGACCAACCTAGGCTACAGAATAAGACCCGGTCTCAAAATCACGTGTGCATGTGCACGCGCGTACATACGTGTATACACACACACACACACATACACATACACACATACATACACGGTGATGGAGAATCAGTGGGTAGCAGTGGTGAGATGAGAGGATGAGCGAACACTTCAGGGAGATAAGGTGCAGAAGTGGTAAAGGAAGGGAGGTGGAAGAGGACGCTGGGAGAGGGAGAGGGCAGCAGAACCTTGTGGCTAAGCTGTTAGAAGTCACGATTTTACCTGGGGAGGGGCAGTCATCTAGAATGCAGGGCTGGACTACGGGACAGAAGGTGGTCCATATGGGAAGTATTAGCATGGACATGGGCAGGTTTAAGGTATACCAGTCATCCTGTGATTGGCATAAGAGCAATCTTGGTGCAAGGTAAAGGTGTTCGTATTGGACCTTTCAGGAGGGTGATCTCAAGGTTATGTGGATATAAAAACTGCACTCGCGGAGGTTACCAGAGCATCCAGGGATACAGGATTGACATCCAGGATTAAGGGAAGGTTGGGACCCATGTGGGCAATGGGAATACCATGTCAGGGAAATATTGGGCATGTGTACTCTGTGAAGGGGTTGAGAGCTATAACTTGTAAGATACCGGAACACATGGCCAGCTGGACAAATGGTCATTTTAAGCCTCTGAGTCTCAGTTACTGTAGAACTTGAGTACACAATGAGGAGGTACAGGATTCATTCGGGGCTCCTGGTTACCAGGCCTGCATGTAAAGTTACCAGAAACTAGCTGGAGGAAGCATGCAGCAGACAGTCAGTTCTGTGGACATTCTGGGATGTTTTGGAGTGGCGAGATTATATGTCAAAAGGGCGATGTGGAAGCTGTTTGTGGTGCTGGTTTTCGTGTGTGTGTGTGTGTGTGTGTCTGGAAAACATTCTGATTAATCTTGGTGTGCAGAAGGTTGGTGAGGGGAAAGCTACTGGCAGTAAGCGCTGGGGTACAGAGCTGTCCTACAGCAAACAGGAGTTCATTCACAAAAACAGCATCTCAAACTCAAGCAGGATGTTCTGATGGGACCTTTGCTAAGAAGCTCCCCTGACCCTTCAGGGATGTGGAGGGATGTTGGTATAGGAGACAGAAATCTCCCACAAGAAGTCACTGAATACCACTGACTCAACTCAGGTAAGGGACTGACAGGTGCCATATGATAGAAGTCAGGGCAGGTTGGCCCGAGGACGGGGACTCTGAGTGGTATGGATGAAACCGAAATCTGGAGGTAGTTATGTGGGAGAGAAAGGCAGGAGGTGGAGAGGCAAGGCTGGAACAAGTCTTGGAGGATTCCATCATCTCCAGCCACCAACATTGAGATTAAGTGTCTGACTGCGTGCCTTTTCCAGGGGAGGCTGGGTGAGCCTGGCCTAATGCCAGCTACCCTTCCTTCTAGAGCACAGAGTTTCTGCTGCGAGATGCTTACGGGATGCTCCTAGGCCTGCCTGATAAGCAGGCACCCTTACCTCGGAGGATCCAGAGGCTTGCAGGGACATACTGCCCCTTACTACCCATCAAGGCCCAGCTTAGGGGCAGAAGTCGGTCCTGTGCTTGAGGGTCTGCGTGTGCGTTTGTGGGCTGTGTCTACAGGGTGCCCGGCCTTGTGCCTGTGCCCTTACCGTCCTCAGTGGGCACGTAGAGGTTGAGGTACAGGCAGTCCTCGCTCTGGTTCTGCACGTAGGTGGCGGCCGCCTCCAAGTTGTCGGTGAACCACACAGGCAGCATGATGGCCGGCAGGGCCCCGTGCAGGTTCTGCGGGCAGGCGGGCGGCAGGGTGGTGGCGTTGCGCACGCCGGGCCACGAGGCAGGTGCCTCAGGCGGCTGGAAGCGGCGGGCGCCCAAGGGCGGCGTGGCGTAGGGCACGCCCAAGAACTGCACGACCGGGCCCAGGATCTCGTTGTTGAGCTCGCGCCGCACACCGCGCACTCGCCCGTAGGCTGTGTTCACCACGGGGAAGCGCTCCTCCCCGAGGCTGCCGAGGCCCAGGCCTGGGCCGCCCGGGGCGCCGCCGCCGGGACCCCCTCCTCCCCGTTGAGCCCCAGCCAGCCCCACCAGACACAACGCCAGGAGCCACATGCTGATTGGGGGACCCCCCCTCCCTCCCCTGACCCCCCCCTCGGAGAGAGAGAAGGGGGGGAGAGGGAGGGAGGCCCCCCTCGCCCCAGGAGGGAGGAGGGGGCGGGGGAAAGGAAGGAGGAGGGGGACGGGAAGGGACCTGGGTTAGAAGGGACAGAAGAGGAGTCTATTTCTCTCCATGGAGGGGGTAGGGGGTGGGGAAGGGGAAGAAGGTAGAAGAAGGTGCTGGGAGGCCCGACCTGCCGGGTGAAGGGGAGAACGGGGACCCGGACAGGGTGTGCAAGATACAGACAGACAAACAGACAGAAAAATACAGAGAAGTGGAAGAAGGGAAGGGAAATTGGATGGGGAGGACGGAAAGGATGGGGAAACAAGAGACAAGTGGTTAGTGGCTTGAATTTCAGATCGAGTTACCCCCTTTCTCCCACCCGCAGGCCCCCTGACATCCCCTTCCCCCAGCTGCCCTCTTCCCTCCGCAGAGACACAAGTTGGGGGTGGCGTCAGATGTGGTAAAATGTCCAGGGCAGGGTCGAGGGGGGGGAATCCTAGACTCAGGGTGCCTCTTTCCTGCCTCTATCCCTCCCAGGCAGGCTCTCCCTAGGGACTCAGGAGTCCCAGTCCCCACTTCCCTGAGAGAATGAGATAGACAAGGAAGAGAAAATAAAAATACCAAGTCATTAATTAGCAGGAAGTGGCGGGTTTGTTTATACGTGTTAATTACTCCTGAGCTGTAATTTCATGGCGCTGAACCCCCACCCCAGGCCAGCCTCTGGGCCTTCTCAGGACTGTACAAACCCCAGTACCTTCTGTCCCCATCAGTGTACCATTCCCTAAAGATCTGTGCACTTGGGGTCCTTTTCTCCCCAGGCCCTTCCATGTCTTCCCTTAGAAGTTGGGGTGTCTATAGCCAGGGGTTAGAGTGAGTAGGGGATGCTGAAGGGGCAAATCCAGGGACAGATGCATGATCCTGCAGCCGGTTGCTGGGCGACAGGATGCTGCCCCGCAATGTTACCTCGGCAACGGGCTGCAGCTTTAACCCTGGAGGGGGGTGGTCTAGAGGAAGAGGGGAAGGGGCTTGCTTGGTTGCTGAGTCCCTTCGGGCCGTGAGAGGGAGGACAGGGACAAGAGTCAGAACGCTAGTTTCACCCAATCTTATCAGAGAGGAAGAAATATGTATATATGAGGGGAGGGTAGTCTAGGCGAACAGAGAATCCTAAGAGACATGCCCCTCCCCCCATCCTGCTTAGCCCCATCAGAGCCTAACCCTACTGACCAGGTCTTTGGCAGATGGGGAGGGGGGATAAGAGAAGCAGTACTGAGGTTGGCTTCTCAAATAAGCTTACTGACACCCCCCCACCTAATCTGGAAGAGCCTTGGACCCTGGCTGAGGTCTTCTTTGCACAGCATTTTGACCTATGTCCTGAGGCAAACCTCAGATATCTTCTCACCCCAGGAGCACCCCCTCCCCTTCCCAGTCCCCCTCCCCCTTGCCAGTCCCCAGTATTACTGCTGCCCTGGTACCCAGGCAGCAGGAACAGGACCAGTAAAAAGGTAGGCAGGGCAGACACCCAGGTCATTTCAGTAAGCCCCCCCTTGGCACCCCCCCCTTCAGGACTGTTTGCTGACGCTGGGCTTTTCAGAGCCAGGCGCCAGCCCGCGGGTGGCTCTCTGCAGGTGTCAATTTATTCCAGAGATGAGGACACAGGAGTCCTCACCACTCACACCCAGTCATGCCCTCCCCTTTTCAGGTCCTTTTAGGCTCCTGTTCTCCCATCAGCTGAAGGGGGGGTTGTAGTTGACCCCCCCCCAATCTCTTTTTCCTATGCCAGGCTGGGCCTTGCTATCTCTTCCCTCTTCTCCCATCATGTCCTGCCTCAGTCACCCCTTTCCCTTAAGGTACTTTGGGCCCCTTGCCTCCTCTCCTCTAACTAGCTTTTCTCTCTTCCCCTCCCACTAGAGCCCCCCCCCCCCCATCTTTCTCCTCCGAACAGGGTCCCTTGGAGCATCTTTCCTTGGCCTTAACTGGCTTGCTCCAGCTCTTGCCTTCAGTCTCTCACCCCTCAGTCTTTTCTCATTTCTGTCTCCTTGGTGTTTCTCATCGCTCTCTCCTCCAAATACCTTCTCTGATTTTCTCCCTCAAGTGCTCTCTCTCTCTCTCCTTTTTTCTATTACTCTCTCCCCCATTTTCTCTCTTCATCTCTGTCTGCCACATCTTGCTCCCCCCTCCTCCCGATCCCTCTGCCTTGCTCTTCCATTCCAGCCCAGGCCCGACTCCCCCAACCGGGGAGAGTTGAGGGACGGGGGCTCAGGCCGCAGCCCCCCCCCCTTCCTGCAGTGGGGAAAATGGCTTGGCCGGGAAGGGGAGAAGGAGGGGGAGGGGGAGATGGGAACACACGGGGTCTGTGGGCCCATTCAAAGGATCATTCATGGACTGGAGAGAGGCAGAGACAAAGAGACCAAGACGCAGAGACACGGCGAGAGCATCCTTAGGCGGAGACACGCAGACAGAGCAGGCTGAGGGAAACCAGGCGCAGGGAGGAATATGGGAAGAGGAAGACCCCAATGGACCGCCGCGCAGCCCCCTCCACCCAGCATGGCTTAGCTCCTACCTGGATCAGCCCTGGGGCCGTGGTGCCTCCATCCAGGGCTCCGAGCGGGGGGCGGACGGGTTTCAGAAGGGGGGCGGCGGCCTCTGAGCCCCCGCGGCCCCGCAGGCCCAGCCCCCGCCTGCAGCGCCTCACCCGGCGGGGGAGGGGGATCGCCCCAGCCCCGGGGGGCGGGGCCGGAATCCAGTCGATCCCCAGGAAAAGGAAAGCTAGGGTATAGGGTCAGAGAGAGCTCAAGAACAGGGAACCCCGCAGTGGGAAAGGCTGAGCCAGGAGGGAGCAATGGGACAGGACTAGATTGGAGATCCACTGGTTCTCTGGGATGGCTTCGAGGGACCAGGAGGCGGTTCAGGCGACAGATCCTAAGGGATCGGGTGCTGGAGGAGGAGTCCACGGCAATCCCTAGGGGCCCGGAGCCCCGGAGCGCAGAATCCGCGGTGCAGGGGCAGGGATCCAGCCGGAATCCTCGGGGAGGGGGAGGGATCTAGTCGATCCCGAGGGCGGGCGGGAGGGAGATCCGGGGAGTCAGAAGAGGGCGGGGGCCGAGTCCCGAGCCTCGAGGCAGAGGTCGGTGCGGCTCCTAGGAAGGAAGGCAAGGGCTAGGGGAGGCTTTGGGAAATGCTCAGTAGCCAGGAGGCCCGGACTCCTGGCTCTGCGCGCCAGGGCCCGCCCGCCCCGCGTCCATCCCAGCTCGAGAGTGATGATCCGCCGGCGGAGCAGCCGCAGCAGCCCCGCGCGTCACCGCGCGGCCGCCTCCCCCGCCCCCTGCCGAGAGAGCGGCGCACACCCCTCGCTTGCACCCGCCTGCCCACCCGCCCTCTGGAGTGTGGGGGGGGATTGAAGACAGTGAAAGGGGTGGGAGTGGACAGACGGACGGATGGACGTAGCGAACTAGAGCAGGGTGAAGACATCTCTCCCCCCGCCCCCCCGGATCTCCCACCCTCTGGGCTCTCCGGGTCTAGCAAGGGGGAGAACAGCTGAACTATAGAGGGCAGGGCATCACACGAAGAAGGCGGGGCCTCTAGGCACAGAGGCGGAGCCATCGTGGGATGGGAGGGGTTTGATGGCAATAGGTGGAGCTTAGAAATCCGTGGGGCCGCCCCTTTTGAGGAGTGGGTCTGGTTTGAAGCAGAACAGGAGGAGCCTGTAGAAAAAGGGGTGGAACTTTGTGGGGGACCGATATCTTTGCAAATTAGCTGGAGGTGTGGGGTTGGGGTGTCGAAGAGGCGATCAACTTGGAAAGTGGGCCAATCCGTGACGCAAATCCTCTAGTCCCACCCTCAACCCCGCCTCCCACTGCTCCGCTCCTCCGCTCCTAATTGGTTCTAGTTTCTCCGCCCGCCAGACATCTTCTCCATTCAACAGAAGTTTTACAAAGGCGTCTGTAAGGGAACCGGGGCTCTGAAATGAACATAGCCCTGATTGGGCATTTTTGGACCTTATTTGCATGGGCAATCGGGATTGGCTGGCTTGTTGGGTGGTCAGGGCGGTGTTGGTTCCGCGCGTGACCACCCACAGCTATGGCCGGGGTAGGGGCTGCTTTCCGCCGCCTAGGTGCCTTGTCCGGAGCTGGGGCCTTGGGTTTGGCCTCCTACGGGGCACACGGTCAGGGGACGTGGGATGCAGCTGGGCTGGGGGCAATCTTTGGGATCTGGTGCGGGGAGGGACCTATAGGAAGTGTCTTGTCTTTTATGGAATAGAGATCCCTTGGAACCCCGAACCTTCAAGTTTGTCTTTAGGTCCAAAAGCGTCTCAGTACTACATCTGTTTCCACCAGTCAGAAGCTTCCAGGGATGCAGTGTCTACTTAGGTGCCCCTGGGGTTTGAGAGGGTCTAAGCCAATACAGTTCTGATTGGTTTTGCATCTCTCTACAGGCGCTCAGTTTCCGGATGCCTACGGGAAGGAGGTGAAGTAACAGTTCTGGGACTCCTGGACTTGGCGCGATGTTTGGGTGTCCTTAAACTGGGAGGGGGTGGGGAGATGAATGGGAAGGCAGTCAAGTGTAGGTCTCTACTGCAAGGACTGCAGGCCTGTGGCTTGAAGACCTGGGGGAGCAGCAAACTGAGCCGTCAGAGGTGACAGTGTTAATGGACTTCGGTCCTATGTTGCTTAGAAAATCTCTCTCTTCTCTTTTTCTTACAGCTCTTTGACAAGGCCAACAAACACCACTTTTTGCACAGCCTGGCCCTGTTAGGGGTACCCTCTTGCAGAAAACCTGTCTGGGTAACCAATTCCCTTGCCTAATTTAAATCAAACCTCATTTACTCCCTCATGTTGCTTTGTTCTTAAAATTCTGTATTCTGTTCTCTGCCTCTTCCAGGCAGGATTACTGTTAGCTTCTGGAACTACCTTATTCTGCACCAGCTTCTACTACCAGGCTCTGAGTGGAGACACCAGCATCCAGACTCTGGGGCCTGTGGGAGGGAGCCTGCTAATCTTGGGCTGGCTTGCCTTGGCTTTTTGAAGTCTCTTGTTTAAGCGCCCAGTCCTGGCCTTTCTGGGTAATTGGGCGCAGAGGGAAGGAGCCAATGTTGAAGCAGAAAAGAAATTAAAAGAAAAAGGCATATAAAGAACTTTGGTGTCTTTATTCATCTAACATTGAGCAAGGGAGGGCAGAGAGTCTACCTTTGAATTTGCATTTCTAACTACAAAGATCCTCTGGTTCTGGAATTCCAATCTTTACAAGGTGTTGTAATTGTGTGTAGGGCTCATAAAGAGCGCTTGAACTAATGGAGCCTCTTACCTAAAGAGCACATGAGGGGCTGGAGAGATGGCTCAGTGGTTAAGAGCGCCGACTGCTGATCCTGAGTTCAAATCCCAGCAACTACATGGTGGCTCACAACCATCCGTTATGAGATCTGACGCTCTCTTCTGGTGCATCTGAAGTCAGCTACAGTGTACTTAGCTTTTATAATAATAAACAAATCTTTTTTTAAAAAACACATGGGAATGTAGATTTTAGTAATTTCATTCATGTAGTTCATTGGAGTTCCCCTCCAAACTCCCCCATATTGAGGGTTGACCCCAGAGCCTTGGGAATGGTGGGCAGTTTTTCTTCTGTTGAGTTGTATGTCCAGGTGCTTCCTTCCTTAGCCTCCTGGTTGCTGAGATTACAGGTGTGTACACCCACCTTTGTTAGAATTTCGTTACGTGAGGATGGTGAGGTTTAGCCCTGTTATTCCAGGGATGTTCTTTTCCACAGTGTCCACCTGGTGAAACAAATGTTTTCCATGCCCACACAGTTGAGAAGTGAGAGCCATGGCAATACCGAACAGGCATGCAGTTAGTGTAAACTGTGTTGGGATTCAAAACCCAGATGTATTGGACATCGAAAAATGTTTTGCAGTGCTTGAGATGATCCTTAAAGGAGCCCTAGTGTGTGGAGGACATTTCAGTGAACGGAGAGTGAGGAAGACCTGGGGAGGGTTGGATCTTCCTTGCTAAGTTTGAACTAAGATGGAAAAAGAGACACAATTGCAAAGCATACTTGACTAATTCTCATAGAATGGCGAGAACTGACAGACATTTAAGGGACATTTAATAAGCCAGTGTTGATGGGGTGGCAAACACCAAGGAGGGCCAACATGGGCAAGACAGGTGCTGTCCTTTCTCTCATGGAACGCCTTACCTGCTGGGTTTAAAACAACTAAACGTGGGCTGGTGAGATGGCTCAGCAGGTAAGAGCACTGACTGCTCTTCTGGAGGTCCTGAGTTCAAATCCCAGCAACCACATGGTGGCTCACAACCACCCATAATGAGATCTGAAGACAGCTACAGTGTACTTACATATAATAAATAAAATAAAATAAAATAAAGTTAAAAAAAACAACTAAACGTGGGGCTGGAGAGAAGGCTCAGAGGTTAAGAGCACTGGCTGCTCTTCCAGAGGTCCTGAGTTTGAATCCCAGCAAACACACAGTGTCTCCCATCTATAATGGGATCTGATGTCCTCTTCTGGTGTGTCTGCAAACAGCAACACTGTATTCAGATATATAAAATAAATAAGTAAACCTTAAAAAACTATTACTACACAAGCATACAGGTTGCTAGGAGCGAAGGAAGAGAGTAGTGGGCCAACTGGGCAGTGAGCATGCTCCACTTCACCAAGGAGGGCCTAGCAAGAATGGCAAAACTGAACAAGATTACCTAAAATGCCAGGCTTTAGGGAGAGTCCATACTTTTCTCTCTTTTTTTTCAAGATTTATTTATTATTATATGTAAGTACAATGTAGCTGTTTTCAAACACACCAGAAGAGGGTGTCAGATCTCATTGAGATGGTTGTGAGCCACCACATGGTTGCTGGGATTTGAACTCAGGACCTTTGAGAGAAGAGTTAGTGCTCTTAGCGCTGAGCCATCTCTCCCGAATCCATACTTTTCTAAGTGCACACCTTTATAAAATAAATACGTCCCTTTAGGCTAGAAAGATGGCTCAGTGGTTAAGAGCTCTGGCTGCTTTCCCAGAGGACCTAGGTTCAAATCCCAGCACCTACATGGTTGACTCAGAACTGTCTGTTACTCCAGTTCTCAGAGATCCAACATCCTCACACAGGCATACATGCAGGCATAGTAATAGTAATAGTAGTAATAATAATAAAGTGTGTGTCTTCAATTTATTATACAAATCGTGTTTTATAAAACAAAGTTACATGTGGTAGGCCATGCAGTACTTGGGAAATAAGAGGCTGGAGAGAACAAATTTGAGGCTAGCTTAGGCTACATAACAAGACTTTCTCAAGGTTGTTTAGGTCCAGGACGATAGCAGCAGTTTCTACACCTAAATACTGGATGTCTTGTCTTGACCATGGCCAAAAGCAAGAAATGTATTCTAGGCGAAAGAAATAGCTAGCGAGACAGGCTGAAAGAAGCACTCTCAGGTATTTGAGGTAAGAGAAAAATTGGATGAATGGGAGTAAGGAGAAAAATCAGTGTGGCATGAGGTAAGAAATCCTGGGCAGTGGCTGCAGGTCTTACAGATGGCCGTAAGCGGCAGCTTAAACTCTTTTTTTTTTTTTTTTTTTTTTTTCGAGACAGGGTTTCTCTGTATAGCCCTGGCTGTCCTGGAACTCAGTCTGTAGACCAGGCTGGCCTCCAACTCAGAAATCCGCCTGGCTCTGCCTCCCGAGTGCTGGGATTAAAGGCATGCGCCACCATGCCTGGCTGCGGCTTAAACTCTTATGTGCAGAGTGCAGTACGTAGTAAGTTAGAGTTTGAAGTCATCCCCCTATACTCTTGTGTGTGTGTGTGTGTGTGTGTGTGTGTGTGTGTGTGTGTGTGGGCATGTGTGTGGTTTGCCTTTTTGAAGCAGGGTCTCCTGTATCCAGGCTGGACTAGAATGTGACTCTGAACTATTGATCTTTATTTGGGGGTGTGGGTGGGTGGAGACCAGGGTGTTTTGAAACAGGTTCTCTTTACATAGCTCTGGCTGTCCTAAAACTCACTGTGTAGATTAGGCTGGCCTGGAACTCACAGAGGTCTGCCTTCCTCTGCCTGGGATTAAATGCACGTACCACCATACTCAACATATCTGCATACTTTTAAGACAAGGATTTCTATTTCCTACCCTAGTCTCTGCCGAGCTACAGATTCCTTTTATTTATTTATTTATTTTTTTACCTTATTATTATTGTATGTGTGTGGGTAGTGTGGAGATAGAGGGACAGATTTTGGGAGCTGGCTCTCTCATTCAAGCATGGGCTCTGGGAATAAGAAGTCCTCCCGTTTCCACAGCAAGTACTCTTACCTGCTGAGCCATCCCACCAGCTCCGAGCTGCAGGTTCCTACGCTGACATTGGTTTGGTTTGCATCTTAGCTACTTTTCTGTGCCTGTGGTATGACACCATGGCTAAGGCAATTCATAGAAGAAGGTTTATGTAGGGCTTGTAGTTTCAGAGGCTGAGTCCATGACCATCATAGCAGGGAGCATGGCAGCAGGCAGGCAGGCAAAAGTGGTACTGGGGCAGTAGCTAAGAGCTCACATCTCCATCTACAAGTACTAAGCAGAGAACTAACTGGAAGTGATGTGGACTTTTGAAACCTCAAAGCTTTCCTGCACTGAAACTCCACCTCCAACAAGACCACACTTCCTAGTTCTCCCTAAACGAACAGTTCCACCCACTGAAGAACAAGTGTTCAAACATCTGAGTCAATGCGAGCTTCTAACTGAAAACGTCATTGTTCGTGTGAAGTGGTCTCATGCAGCCCATGGTGGGCCTCACATTTGCTGTGTATCCATGGATGACCTTGAACTTTTGATCCTCTGCCTCCATCTTCCAAGTGCTGAGATTATAGGCCTGGTTTATGGAAATGTCTCAGGCCCACTCTGAGCAAGGGTGTGCATTAGTGAGAGAACGCCAGGCATGACAGCAAGGCACAGGCATCCAGGGCTAACATACGGAGTCTATGGGTGGGAGCCAGAGGAAGGGATCTGTGGGCCAGAGCTTTCAGTGGGGCCCAGGGCATTTCCCAGATCTGTTAGTTTCCCATAAAGGACTGAACTGCATAATTTGAAGGGAGCACAAAGCCCAGGTAAGGAAGGCAAGCAAGGATTTGGTTCACCAGGCTTCAAACCACAATGAAGTTGTCAAATGCTTCACAGCCTTCACGGGGCTCTGTCTAAAACAGGATTGGGTTGAGAGTGACCTACTACATAGGTCAAGAGGATGATAAAACTTGGACAGGGCCGGGCAGTGGTGGCACAAGCCTTTAATCCCAGCACTTGGGAGGCAGAGGCAGGCGGATTTCTGAATTCGAGGCCAGCCTGGTCTACAGAGTGAGTTCCAGGACAGCCAGGGCTACACAGAGAAACCCTTTCTCAAACAAAACAAAACAAAACAAAACAAAACAAAACAAAACAAAACAACCAACAACAACAAAAAACGTAGCCAAAGGCTGGAACACAGCACAGGCACACATGTGCTTGTGCCCCAGCTCGGGAACACACACACACACACACACACACACACACACACACACACACACACTGGGTGAGGGAGCTGTGAAGATAATATTGTTAGGAAGAATCCATTTGGGTCAATTCTTAAACGTGCCAGGGGCAGGTTTCTTTTTCTTTTGTTTTCTTTTGTTTGTTAAGTTTTATTTATATGAGTACATTGTAGCTGTCTTCTGACCAGAAGACAGAAGAGGGCATGGGATCCCATCACAGGTGTTCTTTTTTCAAACTCCAGCCCCCACCGTGTAGCCTGGCTGACTAGAACTCACTATGTAGACCAGGCCGGCCTTGTCTCTGCTTCCTGAGTGCTGGGATGAAAGGTATGAGCCATTATGCCAGGCTGTAGTTAGGTTTATTAGTGGAATGAACAACATAGCAGGGCAAAGTGGTGCAAGCCTTTAATCTCAGCACACCAGAGGTAGAGACAGGTATATCTCTGTTAGTTGGAGGCTAACCTGGGCTACATAGTGAATTCCAGGATAGCCAAAGCCACATAATAAGACCTGTCTTAAACAAAAGACTAGAACATTCTCCTCTCTCATCTCCTAGAGTTCAAATCTTCCAAGATGTTCAGATTCCAGGAGCAAGAGAGATGGCCTAGGGGATCAAAGCCCTGACTGCTCTTCCAAAGGACCTGGGTTTGATTCCCAGCACCCATATGGCAGCTCCCAGCTCTCTGAACGTCCAGTTCCAGGGGACGCGACGACACCTTCTTCTGAGCACTGCATGCACCTGTTATGGAGTCATACACTCGGGCATGACACCCTATAGACATAGTAAAATTAAGAATGCAGACCTCGCTGTTTCTTGTGAGACTATGCCGGGGCCTAGCAAACACAGAAGTGGATGCTCACAGTCAGCTATTGGATGGGTCACAGGGCCCCCAATGGAGGAGCTAGAGAAAGTACCCAAGGAGCTAAAGGGAACTGCAACCCTATAGGTGGAACAACAATATGAACTAACCAGTACCCTGGAGCTCTTGTCTCTAGCTGCATATGTATCAAAAGATGGCCTAGTCAGCCATCACTGGAAAGAGAGGCCCTTTGGACTTGCAAACTTTATATGCCCCAGTACAGGGAAATGCCAGGACCAAAAAGAGGGAGTGGGTGGGTAGGGGATTGGGGGGGTGGGTATGGGGGACTTTTGGGATAGCATTGGAAATGTAAACGAGAAAAATACCTAATAAAAAAGAAAGAAAGAAAAAAAAAGAATGCAGACCTCAGCAGTGGAAACATGGCCCTTGTTGGTAAGACCACCCATTGCTCTGTGCTCAACCTTACACTGAAGTGGGCTTATTTGGCATTTGGGGACAGTTAAAGCTTCCTTCCGCTCATTTGCTGGGTTTTCAGCACTAGTAAGAAGTACCCCCAAAGGAACGGGATCTTAGAGGTGAAAGGTCAACAGAGAGACCAAGATATATGAAGCCAGGGATTGCACGGGCAGGCAGTAAATGACATAGCACAGCAAGGCAAGGGGGAGGAGGGGTCTGTGCTGTGCAGAAGGGTCTCAGAGGCCTAGCATGACTCAACTTGCAATTTTCTCCTTACATCCTATCTCTGAGGCATAATGAAGTCATGTTCCCTCATATACACATCAACACTGCCTCACTGCCCTGGTCTCTGGTGCAATCCACCACAGTAGGACCAGATTTCTGTAAGAACCTCTCCCTTACCTTGGCCTGCCCACAGCCTCCTGGGTTGTTCTGACACAGTAGTTCTCAGTTTAGGCTGTACAATAAAAACTAGAATTCTAAGAATCCCTAGTCTGCACCCCAAGCACTAATATACAATTGATAGGAAGTTAAGACCCAGGCACAAGTGATGGGCTAGTTTCGGCTTTGTTTCTTTAATATCTCCCCTAGTGACCCAGGTCACTCCCAAGCTGACCTGGAACTCGCGATCCTCCACACCTGCCCAGATACTATGCTATCTTCTTTTGAGGAAAGGAGTCTTTTGAGAGAGTCTCCCTATTGTAGCCCTGACTTGGTCTGGAACTATGTAAAACAGACTGGCCTCATACTTGTGACTCTCCTCTTGCCTCTCCTTTCCCAAACGCTGGGATTGCATGTTTTGCCTCCATACTGGGGAATGGAGGGCCTGTTCTGTTCAAGTGTCTTTCCCTGAGCCTTACCTCATGCACATTCATTACTGTTACCTTTTGAAAGTCTGTCACGCGTGTAATGGGCGTGCCTGAACTGAGAGGTGACTGAGTGGGTCAACGCTGTGACAGGGGGAGAACACAGCGAGGTCGCCCTGAGAAGAACACCGAGCCAAGTCTGGGAGGCAAGGAATGAGTGTGAATGGTGTTCCGCTGCGTCAGCGAGGCCCGCCCCGCCCTTGGGAGGAGGATCCCGGGGACCGGAGCAGCCACGCGGTGGGGAGGCAGAGCAGCAACCCGCGGAAAAGGCGAGGGTCTTGCTGCTGGGGATAGGGCCGCAATCACCCTCCAACAGGCCAGGTCTCCAAGCCTCTGCAGTCGGAGCGGAAGGGGCGGAACCACGGTGAACAAAGCGCACAAGGTCCAAGGTCCGCGGCCCCGGGGGAGGAGAAGCGCCTGCTTTCTGCGCAGTCGCCCCGCCCGGACTGGGGGGCGGGACTTAGGCGACCCGGGGGTGGGGTCAGATCTGGGCCCGCCTCCACCAGCGCCTGTGAGCCCCGGAGTGCGTGGCCCCCCGACTTATTCTGGGGGCTTCAGGTGAGCCGGACCATAGAGGGGTTAAGGAGACTTTCCTCGGGGTCAGGTCATCTGTCTGACCTCAGGACCATCTGCCCTGCCGTCTGCCAACAGCCATCTCCGTAGAAAAAATGGGAGAACAAAGGGAGGGGGCGGTCCTGGGGCCCCTAAGAAAATTCAGGGTCCTAGGTACCCCGCCCCGCCCGCTGACACTTTCGGTTTCTCCCCGAGTCTTAGGTGCCGCCCTAGAGACCCTGGGCCCGTACTGGGCGCAGCTACCTCTTCGCCTCTGCCTGTCCGTCTTTGTTTCTGTGTCTGTCTAGCTGTTCCCGAGCTTGTCCCACTCCAGAACTAAGTCTCCCCTACGCCAAAAGCCCAAGACTCCCCTCCTGATTCCCATGGCAGGTACGTTGACGCTAGGTTGGGGTCTCCATTATTCCCCCCTGCCCCCACGAAATTGGGTGCCGGGTGTCGAACACATTCTCCAGGAATGTGCTCAGACTGGCTGCGTGGGGCCCTCCCTTCCTCCTGGGGAGCCACCGCCCTGCCCCTCCGCCCCATCATTCTCTGCCTCTTCTTACGTTTTCCGCGGGTGCTCCTGGTCCTTGGGCTGTGAAAGAAGAGTCCACAGATAACTTTCTAATCTACTCCTGCTCCCCTACAGGCTACTTGCCCCCCAAAGGCTATGCCCCTTCACCCCCACCTCCCTACCCCGTGCCATCTGGGTATCCAGAGCCGGTGGCTCTGCATCCTGGACCGGGACAAGCTCCAGTGCCCACCCAGGTGCCTGCCCCTGCTCCCGGCTTCGCTCTCTTCCCCTCGCCAGGCCCAGTGGCTCCAGGGCCTCCTGCTCCTTTCGTGCCATTGCCAGGGGTGCCTCCTGGCCTCGAATTCCTAGTGCAGGTGAGTGAGAGAGAGGATGGCTGGGAGGAGAACTGAAGTTCGAGGTGACGGATAAGGTCAACGCTGCTCTTAACTCTTTACAGATTGATCAAATCTTGATTCATCAGAAGGCTGAACGAGTGGAAAGTGAGTAGGAGATGGATGGAGCAAGATGGGCTTCATGATCTTTATGGCAGTGGTTAGCTTCTGGGCAGGTGGCCCCCGAGCCTCAGCGTGTTGCCCTTCCCAGCGTTCCTAGGCTGGGAGACCTGTAATATGTATGAACTTCGCTCCGGAACCGGACAGCAACTGGGTCAGGCAGCTGAAGAGAGCAACTGTTGTGCCCGCCTGTGCTGTGGTGCCCGCCGACCATTTCGAATCCGCCTAGCGGACCCTGGGGACCGCGAGGTGCTCCGGCTCCTCCGCCCACTTCATTGTGGCTGCAGCTGCTGCCCCTGTGGTCTTCAGGAGGTGGGCATGGCAGGTTTTGGGGTGGTTGGTGGGCAGTGTATGGTAAGCAGCGCAGAAAGAGTTGTGGCTTTAATAGGAGTGGGGGCGGTTTAGTTGAGGGTCTGAACAGTCAGAAGACAGCTGGCACCAGTGAAGAGCGCTGGCCAAGGTGTCCTGGCTTGACAGTAATCCTGTCTGCTTCCCTTTCCAGATGGAAGTCCAGGCTCCACCTGGCACCACCATTGGCCATGTGCTACAGACCTGGCATCCCTTCCTTCCTAAGTTTTCCATCCTGGATGCTGATCGCCAACCTGTTCTACGAGTTGTAGGGCCTTGCTGGACTTGTGGCTGTGGTACAGACACCAACTTTGAGGTATTATGAATTAGGGGGCGGTGATTTCTAGGCTCTTCACAAACCAAGATTGGGGGCGATGAGCTGGCTCAGAGGGTGAAGGTACTTGCCACCAAGTTTGACAACCTGGGCCCTAGCCATGAGTCCCATATTGTAGAAGACAGTTCCTGCAAACTGTCCTCCCCACACACATGCCATGGTGCACGCAATCAATCAACCAAGCAATCATTCAATCAGTCAATGTAATTAGAAAAACAAGAAGAAAAGGCAGTAGCCTCCGTGCTAACGGATGACTTAAGGTCAAGACCTGTCTGAAACCAAAAATGTCTTCTTCAGTCCAAGACTGCATGTTCCCTACAGCCCTGCAGGGCCTTAGGGAGCATCTGAGGCCAGCCTGCATCTAAAGTGGAGGACTGTTATCTCCCAGTCTTCCACTGCATACATTTGCCATGGGCTCGACCCAGGTAGCCCCTGTGCTTATCTGTAAGCATAGACCCTTTCATAATTTAACCCTTGGCTTGGCCTGGAAACCTAGAAGTCCAAATGACCCATCTAACCAGAAGTCCAGGTGATGTCCTTCTCCCAGAGACTTCCTCTCACCAACCCAGGACCAGAGGAACCCAGCTGGTAAAGACTCCAGAGTGAGGGTTGGGAGACTCTCTGGCTCCTAGCACTGCTCGGACTCTTGAGTTCTTTAAGGGATGAGTCCCCATTCTGATAAGGGAGAAACAACAGGTTTCATCCAGTAGAGGTGCTTCACCTAAGGTTGCCTTTTAAAAAGTGAGTCACCTTAGTAGTCAGAGGCAGTTTTTGTGGCCGAGAACCGGTTGGAGAGGAGATAATTGTGTGATCTCCGCGATGGGAATGTGTACGCTATGGGGTTCTCAGGGAGTCAGTGTCCCTTTCACACAATCCTGAATGGTCCATGCGTGAGGCACACTCTCAGGACTGCAGAGTTGGCAGCAGTAGACTTTGCTGAGCCCGGGACTAGGCTGCAGGAAGTTCCCTGCAGCTGCAGGAAGAGGCAGGAAGAGGATGAACAGGAGGTAGAAGGAAATTACTTCAGTTCTAGTCACTGGACCAGGAAGTCACTGAGATACCACTTAGTTTCACATGCCTTGTTATTGCGGAGCTCCAAGAGGCCAGCGAGAACCACAGTCCTCAGAGGCTACCCGTTGGCCCGTCAGCTAGGATTAGGTAGCCTCTAGATGAGGCTCATCCACAGTGCTGGAAAAGATTCTCCCCAGTCCTTCGCAGTTAAGAATCACACTTTCGGGAGGATTTGTGGCACCTCCCTTTGCCTTCCCAGCTAGGCTCCTCTGTCTCAGGCATATGCTTTGCATAGGACACCAACCATGGGTGTCAGGAATACTGATGAGCAAAGCAAGCTTAGCAACTCATTTATCACTAATATGCAGTTACGTTATGCATGGTCTTTGGAAGGCGGCAGATCCGAATCTAAATCCTAATCCTCACTGTGTGCTTATGTAACCTAGGGTATCTCAGTTTCCCTTCTGCTGTCATATAGAAACCCAACGCTATTGCGAAGAGTTCCTGAGCAGTCTACACAACTCATGCATGTACCTATAGAGTGAGACAGGAGGCAAGTGAGACTGTCAGCATCTTCCCCAGTCGGGTCCTTCTTCCCTCCCGCCAGGTGAAGACTAAGGATGAATCGCGAAGTGTGGGCCGCATCAGCAAGCAGTGGGGAGGGCTGCTCCGAGAAGCCCTCACAGATGCCGATGACTTTGGCCTCCAATTCCCAGTCGATCTAGATGTGAAAGTGAAGGCCGTACTGCTGGGAGCCACGTTCCTCATCGTGAGTTAGCTTCCCCTGCCCTTCCCTTCCTGTTATTAGACGCTCTGTTCAGTTCCCTGGACCCTTACTAGGTCAGGGACACGTATGGTGGGTTGCAGGTTCAGAGCTAAGTTAAGAGCTGATCGACACAGACCCAGCCAGATCTCCCATTGACGGTGACCTTTCCTTAGGATTATATGTTCTTCGAGAAGAGAGGAGGCGCAGGACCCTCTGCCATCACCAGTTAGAAGCCACCTCAGGATGAGGAGACCCATCTCCTTGACCAGAATTTAAGATGGTCAGCTGCCCTGGACGTTCCCTCCTGAAGCAACCCTTTCCTTGATATACACTGCGGCGGACCGACGAGGGTGGCCGAGTGGTTGGGAGCCGTTGTGTCCCATCCCTTCCCTGCTTCTCCTGTGGCCCTGCAGAAGAGCATGTATGAGACCTGTTCCTCCTTCTGTTCACCATCTCCAGGCAGTGCCTGTGCACACATTAGCTTTTAAACTTCCTTGCACACTCCTTCCAGCCTTCCTCTGGGGCCTCTGCATAGGCAGGGGCATCTGGAATCCTGGACTCAAGTTTTACCCCAGGGCTTGTGGGTAAAAGGCAAGCAGTACCAAAGATGGCAGACACCACCCTTCCCTTATGGCACTTTAGCCAATTAGTTTAGCTTCCGATTGTGGCACTCTGAGGGGATCCTTGCCTCCTCACTAATAGCTGTAGCGGTTGGGCCCCAGTGCCAACTCCCTAAGCCCCTGGGCCCTGCGGGTGCTTTCTGCAGCTTCCTGTGCCTTATTTAACCGTTAACCCCTTCCTTCCCCTACTGTAGGAAGGAGGCTGTGTCTTTGTATGTTGTACTCATATAAACTTTGAAACTTTTTAAACAGTAGAAGCCGGATGTGATGGGAGAGGGTAGATACCGGATAACACAAAGGGAGCGGCGTCAGCCAGCCTGTATAATCTACACTATTTGGATTAAAGGAAAAAAGTCCTTGAGTCCAAAAAGTTAGTTTTCATCACCCATAGTGATTCTGGACCAAACCAGAGCAGCTCCCAAGTCAATATCTAAGTTGGGTGCCCCATAGAGTTTAGGGAAGTAGCTAATGACAGTTCCGACGGTTGGTCAGTGATCCGGTATTGCTACTTGATCCTTGTCTGTAGTGAGTAGAGGCCTCCTCCAAAGCTTTTTCTTTCAAGTCCTGTTCAATTGGGAATATAGTAGGCAGAGTGGACTTGGTCTTGGTCCCTTCAGAGGCCAAGGAGCAGGGCTCGGAGGAAGCATTAGCCAGTACCTGAGTGCCCTATACACTTCCTGTCACTCCTCACAGCAGGTAAATCTCCCTCAGCGTGCCTCCGTCAAGACCTCATGTTCTGATTAGTCCGTAAGGCCAAGCCCTAAGTGGACCAGGTAACCCATGCTGGTGTCCATCCCTGAGGATACAGAGTTCAGGACCGGGCTAGGATGTAGCGACTGGCTGCTGACAGGTCCCACTGGTGATGCTCCAGGATGCGACGACAGTCTGCTCGGGACCGGTTACTAAGGTGGAAGAGCTGGTCTACCTGTGTGAGCAGGAGGTAGGACAGCTGACCACTAGTGGGCCAAACAGGCGACTGGGGAACCTGCAGAAGGGGTTAGCGTTACCTTGAGGTTCCGGATAGCAGAAGCCACATCTCCCCCAGTGGTTCTGAGTGCCACTTGGCACTCCTGGTAGGTGACACCATGCACACTCAGCTCTACCTGCGGAGGACAAATCTTTGTTTAGCCCTTGTGTCAACCTACAGGCCCTTTGAACATAAAGTCATTTCAGTGAGCCCTCACCTCTACAACCTTCCTCTGCCACTCGGGGTCTGACAAGGGACCTCCAGAGGGGACAGTGGCTTTGCTGGCTCCAGGTGCTCCAGTGCGGTGATTATGTGAGGATTCTCTTTTGGGCCGGGCTTTGTGGGGCTGGGTGGGCTGAGAAGAGTTGCAGATAATAGGTGGGCGTGGAGGCAGGTCTGGTGGGCGTGGAGGTAGGTCTGGGAGTCTTTGCGGCATAGCTCTTGTACGCCGAAGTTCTGGAGGACTTGAACCACCTCCTGTGGGTCTAGGGCCCAGGGACAGAACTGATTCCAGACTCTTGGAAATGCCTTCAGAGTTGAGAAAGAAATGCTATAGGAGGAGGCCCACCTCCCTGCTCTCTTGACTATCTGCACTGAGCTGTGTGATTTTGCAAGGATATTTAGGTAAGCTGGTTGGCCTTGTCCTCAGCTGTCTGTGTGTTAGATGGTATGCAAACAGAATCAAGACAGCTAGAGGCTCAAAGAGCAGTGTGAGAGCCAAAGCCAGGAGCTGCTGCCCAGTGGAGAATCAGGAGCACCTCTAATCTTAAATCTCAAAGTGCGCCAGGAGGAGATAGCGCACGCCTTTAATCCCATCACTTGGGCAGGCAGAGACAGGCAGATCTCTGAGTTCAAGTCCACCCTGGACTACAAGAATGAGTTTAGGACAGCCAGGGCTACACAGAAAAACTATGTCTCAAAAAGCCAAAACAAATAATCTGTCCAAAGATTACCATCTTTGGAGGAAGGAAATCATATACACAAAGGTACGGATTCAGAGTTGGGAAGGGGAATTGGAAAGTTGTTCCTGAGACCCTGGGTACCACCACACCCACCTCGCATCCTCTGCAGGGGCATCTTCGTTCTGTGGCTCCGTGCTGGGGGTAGGTCTTGTAACGTTGCCTTCTCTCTGTCCCTGAGAGAGAGTGATCTCGTTCATTCTACACTATTCATCCACATCATGGCCTCCTTCCAAAAAAATGTGTCCCACACATGACCCACAAGGGAAGCTCCAGATGGGGGCCGGTCCGTTCTCACTCCTCCATCTTGTTTCCCAAGTTTCCTCCCAGGGAAGTTGTGCTATTTGACCAGCAGTCCCCCCCAACCCAACTCTGTCCCCCCACCCTTTCATGGCCTTACCCATCTGTGCCCCCTCTGCATTTCTCTCCATGGGCAGGGGAACCTCTGTGGGCTGGATGGGTGACTGGTGAACCCCCCAAGTCTGCTAGTGTCACTGCGGAAGCCGGAAAGTTGCCCACTTTGAGGGTCCGGCCATTCTGGCCTTTCCAGGTTGCAGTGTCCAGGCTGTGGGAAGAGGAGCTGGTGAAGGAAATGGGGTCAGGGAGAATGGCAGCTGCTCTCGGGCCACATCTGCCCGGAGGAAGGGAAGCCTTTTTCTCTCCAACACAAAAAGGGCACTGTGGGCCAGGCAGGGCTCCAGCAGGGAGGGTGGGGCTGCACCGGGGTGCAGGGCGCAGTGGGAAAACGAAAAGACCCACAAGACCAACATTCAAGGAGTTGGAGAAAAACAAAGGGGTCCGGGAGTCAAGAAGGCTGGGAGAACACCTCCCTGGGGGATGCTTAGGGGGACATAAGGTTGTCACCTGCCCTCAATGATAGTGATGGGGTCACCGGGTTCCATCCGCAAAGCACCTGGCTCTGTGACCTCCCTCACACAGCGTCCCTCAGAAAGCCAAGCCTGTGGAGACAGAGGAAAGGGTGGCTGGGCTAAGTCATAAGGGTAATGAGAAAGGACCTTCCTCTGTAGCAAACAAATACACTCCACGTATTCCCTCCCTTCCCACTGCAACCCAAAGTGGGGGGGGTGCGGGGGGGGGGTTGCTGACCTGGGCCCCATGTCATGCTGAACATGGGATGCAAGAAACCACAAAGGAGACTCTTGTCTCTGTTCAAGGGGACCCAGTGAGTAGCAACCTGTTCACTCTGTTCCACAGCAAGCCCACCAGGTCTGCCTCCCGCACACCTCAGGGGCAGGCCCACGGCTCCGATCGGGAGCTCTTTCTCTCGCTCCTGCCTCCCAGCCACTGTCTGTATCATTTGCCTTACTGTTCTCAAGCCTAGCTAGATGAAAACAACTACTCTGAGCCATAGCCTTCTGCAGCTCCCAAGAGCCCTGGGAGTGAAGACCAAAGTGCTCTAAGGGTAGATGGGCTGATTCAGGGCCCGGCTCTGAAGTCACGTGGGTGGTGAAGTCACGTGGGTGGTGCTACTCTCTGCACCTCCACTTACTGGGTGACTTCGATAAGTCACTGACCTATCAGCGGCTGAAGTGCCCCATCTGTTAAATAGAGATTAAGAGTAATTACCTCCTGGAGCTGTTAAACAAGGATAAAATGAGTGACCGGGGATACCTGTAAGGCTCTTCACAGTCTATCACACTGGTCAAGTGTTCTAAACTCTCCCTGACGAAGTCCTGTTCACATCTGCAGCTCTGTTGCTTCCCTTTCCCCTCCCACACTGAACCTCTTTTCTTTCTTTCTTTTTTTTTTTTTTTTTTTGGTGTGATTTTTTTTTGAGACAGGGTTTCTCTGTGTAGCCCTGGCTGTCCTGGAACTCACTCTGTAGACCAGGCTAGCCTCCTCGAACTCAGAAATTCGCCTGCCTCTGCCTCCCAAGTGCTGGGATTAAAGGTGTGCGTGACCACGCCCGGCTCTTTTCTTTCTTTTATTTATCTATTTCACTTTTCTTGTCAGGCACCCGTGAAAACCCACTACTGTCGTTTCTGTGCCTTTTTTGTGGCCCAGAAGCAAACACCACCTCTTCCAGCTACATCTTTGCAGCCCTTGGCTGCCGCCTCAGGGTTCTGCACTTCCTGCAGGAAGCGACTGAACCTGGTTCTGAGCCGAGTTCCAGATTCCAGCCCAGGCACCAAGCCGTGTTTGTCTTCTGCATGGAACGCTGGGTGAGAGAATACAAGGAAGAAAGGCTATATGTGTATATGGAGAGTTAGGAATTCTCACCTCTTGAAGCAGCCCTTCCAGGTTGGAAAAGCTAGGCCGGTCTGCAGGGTGTGGGGCCCAGCAGCGCAAGGCGAGGGAGTAGAGGGCCCTGGAACACAGGGGAGGCTTTGGCAGCCTGGCTCGGTCCTTCTCCAGTCGCTGTAGGATGAGATATGGTGGGACACCTGCCCAGGGTTCCTCACCTCCAGAAAACATTTCCCAGAGTGTCACGCCAAACATCCACACATCAGAGGCAGACGAGAAGGCTCCCTGGCGTAGGCTCTCTGGGGCACACCTGAGGAAAATGGAAGTTAAAAGTGGCTAGGTCTATGCCCAGCTCACCTTCCTTCCACTGTGTACCCACTCTCTCCATCCCGCCCCCCTCCATTAGCCTCAAAAATCCTTTCTGTGCCTCTTGACCTGATGACACCTCTCTCCTGCCTCCTGTAGAAGAGTAACAACCACTCCCTCCCCCCAACACCCCAACCGCCCTGCCCCCTCTAGTTCCATGCTGGCTGTGGCCCTCTAGCCCTGTTCAACCCAGACCTGCCTCAAACCAGACCATCAGAGTACGCCCCCTCACCAGGCATAGGGGATAGGACGGGGCCCGCCCATGACGTAGCGTCCCCGGGCGCCTCCCAGTGGCCGAACCAGTCCAAAATCCGCCACCTTGATCATTCGAGGTGAGGCCAGCAGCAGGTTGCGGGTGGCGAGATCCCGGTGCACTAACCCACAGGACCCCAAGTACGCCATGGCTCCTGCCAACTGACGCAGAAAAAGGCACAGCAGGGCCACAGGCAGTGGGGGTGTCGGTGCTGGGGCAGTCAGGCGCGCATGCAGGGAGCCCAGTGGCGCAAGTTCCATCACCTGCAGGAACAGAGAAAGTCATGTAAGCCAAAATCTGGCCCCACTGGTATTTCTTGCTGCACAGCAAGCCTGGGGCTATGAGGAAAGCAGAGTCCTTATAGACTCACCATCTGTAGAGGCTGGCCCAGTACGAGGCCATGCAGGCGCAGCACGTGTGGGTGCTCTAGCTTCATCATGACAGATACTTCCCGCAGGAAGTCGCCCAGTTCTGTGCCCATCGGACCCTCGGGACCCACACGGAGGGACTTGACCGCCACTGGGATCTGGAGGTGGGGGTGGGGGAAGGAAGCACCCAGAGTAACTGCCCATAGCCAGAACAGAGGGCATAAAGGATAAAGAGAGCACAGGTACCTTAGATTAAGCAAACCCCTTGTGGGTAGAAAACTGGGAACGGGGGTGGGGGTCGGGGGGCGAAGAGAGAAAGAAAGAAAGAAAGAAAGAAAGAGAGAGAGAGAGAGAGAGAGAGAGAGAGAGAGAGAGAAAGAAAGAAAGAAAGAAAGAAAGAAAGAAAGAAAGAAAGAAAGAGGAAGAAAAGGAGAAAGGAAAAAAGGAAGGAAGCCCCTTAGACACTCACACTCTGCCCACTGGGTAGTGTCCATAACCCTCGATGTACAACACCAAAGCAGCCTGAACCCAGCAGCTCCCCTCTGCGCACAGCACCCTCTGGAATCAGACACTTGAGTCCCCCCTCTGGCTCATGGAAGCACAGAGGACTGTCTGAGCGTGGAGGGATCTCCTTCTGTTCGGGAGCAAAGCCCCCAAGTATCTGAAATAGGAGTAGGAATTTGGGAGTAGGGAGCCCTGATTAACCCTCCCAGGCACTCGGCCCGGCCTATCATCCCTCAAAGACCACCCTCAACAAGCCCTCAACGACCACCATAGCACATACCTTGTACACCCAATTCTTGGACTTGACCCCTGACCGGTACCTCTTCAGGGCTTCATTAAGTCTGCGCTGGGCTGGGGAAGACCAGAATTAGAGGGTGAGGGTAGAGTGGGGGTGCTGTGGAGGACAGAGAACCAACAGTCAAGCCTGAAGTGTGGGGGAGCAGGGCCAGCATCTGGTAGGCTGGGGAAGCTACAGGGCCGTAAGGCAGAGGTTCCTCACCAGGCCTGCCCATGCCTATGTTGTCCAGGTCCTCAGGCCTTACAAAGTCAAAATGTTCTGGCCGAGTGACGTTGAGTTCCTCAAGGATGGGCCGGTAAAACTGGGCCAGTTGAACATCCCGGAGTAGCCGAAGGAGCCACAGGGAACTGGCTTCAGGGAGCATGTCTGGGGTCAGATGTCTCAGGAGGATGGCCGACTGCTTTAAATGGATGGCCTAGGGCAAGCACCAAAGACAGAGACAGAATCTCAACTGCCACCCTAACACAGCAGAAATGCCCAGGGATGCAAGATATCCAACCTTCCTAATGCTGTGACACTTTAATATAGTTCTTCATGTTGTGATGACCCTCAACCATAAAATTAGTTTCATTGCTACTTCATAGCTGCAATTCTGTTGGTTAAGAATCATAATGAGAGCCGGGCGTGGTGGTGCACGCCTTTAACTCGGGAGGCAGAGGCAGGTGGATTTCTGAGTTCGAGGCCAGCCTGGTCTACAAAGTGAGTTCCAGGACAGCCAGGGCTATCCAGAGAAACTCTGTCTCGAAAACAAACAAACAAACAAACAAACAAACAAAAAAACCAAAAAAGTTTTAAAAATCATAATGAAAATATTTTTGGAGACAGGGATTTGTCAGGAGAGTTGTGACCCAAAGGTTGAAAACCATTGCTTTGACCCTATGGCTTACTGCCCTTGAACTCCAGACCCTCAAATACTGTGCCCATTTAGTTCCCAGCACACATTGACTCGTATACAACTGAAACATATCCCCTCTTCATATATGAGACATTTTGCCTACCATATACAAACTAGAGATGCCCTGTTATGCTAACACACCATACCTCAGGAACATAGGTATACTAGGTGCAGTGCCTCCCACCCACTACCACCTCTCTCTCTCTCTCTCTCTCACACACACACACACACACACACTGAGACCTACAGATATACTACAAAACATGCCTAAGACAATCAGAACATGTCGCCTCAAGTCCAAGATATTCCCATACTCTGCCACAAAAAGCAGGCATACTGCAACACGCCCTCACACAGGTGTACTTGAGACACAACGCTTCTCTGCCTCCACAAGTCAAAGATACCTAGATATATCACCACCCATCTGAAACTCCAAGGATCACATAAACAAACACACATAATGAGGACACACTACCACGTCACCCCAGTAATGCCCATGGTCATGGCTTCTTAAACACCCGAGGCAGCAACACTGAAAATTAAACAGATATCAGGGCTGGGCTGTTAATCGAAGGCTAAGCCGAGAGCCAAACTTAAGATACTGTTCGCAAAGCCGCCTAGACTGCTAGGTGTGTGGTCCTTCCACACCCACTTGAGCTCAGTTCCAGGTACAGTGCCCAGGTGTTCTCCTGCGTCATTCAGCCTAAGTCAGCTACCAAACAGTCCCACCAGCCATTATTAAATAAGGCTCTAGGCCTCTGGGTCCGGGCTGCCTGCCCAAAGACTCTCTTTTACACACCTGTCTCTCTGTAGTTATACCACGAGGAAGTCCTAGATCGGAGGTCTGAGGTGGGAGGTGGAGGTGGGGAGCGTGGGGAGTTGGTCACCCCAGGCGGCCTGAGAACTGAGAGCAGAAGAAAGTTCAAATCCAAAAAGGCCCTGTGTTGCACCACAGATAGGAAGGGAGGAGCGGGGAGAAAGCAGCCAAGAAGAAATCCTGAGAGGGAAGGGAAGGATCCGGGAAAAGGGATCCAGCGACGCACCCCAAAGGGAGCCCGCTGGTCCCAGGCCCGGGCGCCCCTGCTAGGTGTGGACTCTCACCTGGCGAAGGCGGAAGAGGCAGCTACGGGGGCCGCCCAAGTGGCGGGCATTAAATCCTAAAAAGGGCGGGACCCCAGGCTGTGGAGGGCGGATCCTGGAAGCTGGCCCTGAACAATCGAGGACCAATTAATTCCCTGGTGACACTTTGTGGCGGAGCTCCTCCCACTTGTAGGACAGGTGAGCCTCTAGGCCGTGGTTAACCTTCCTTCCGCTTGCCTTGCCTTTCTTCACAGTCTTGGCAGTCTTCCTCACTCTCCCTAGATCTCTTCCTCCCGGCCCTGTCCCATATGCTGTTCTTCCCCAAATCCTTCACCGAAACAGTAGCATCTTGTAGTTCTCTGCCCAGGTATGGAACTGTAGGTTAATCAGGAAATAGTCACTGCCTTTAGGAGAAAGGCTCTAACAGGCATTTTGTGTCCCTGGAAGGGAATCGAAAAGGCACAGGATGCTTTAGGATGGAGCCAGGCGCTGTTACCGACATCAGTTTTGGTCCTAGACAGTCAAGAAGTGAGGCACTTCTATAACTCAGCCCCCCAACCCCAACCCGAGCCTATGTCTGTGTGCCTGCATGGACAGAGGCCAGGAGAGAGTGCTGGATCCCCTGAAACTGGAGTTAAAAGTGGGTGTGAGCCACCAGAGTAGGTGCTGGGAACTGAGTACTCTCTGAAGAGCAGCAAGTATCCCTAAGTGCTGAGCCATCTCTCCAGTCCCAAACCCACTTCTTTGAGATTTTGCAGCCCATGCTTGTACTTGCAGATATCTGCCTGTTTTTGCCTCCCTAGTACTGGGTTGAAAGTTGTAAGCCCTGTTGGAGAGTTGGTTAAGAGCACTCTTCCAGAGGTCCAGAGTTCAATTTTCAGCAACCACATGGTGGCTCACAACCATCTGTAATGAGATCTGATGCCCTCTTCTGGTGTGCACTCATAAATAAATAAATAAATAAATAAGTAAATAAATAAATAGTGTGAAAAAATGCTTGATGAATTTTGGGGGCTGGTGAGAAGGCTCAGCGGTTAAGAGCACTCCAAAGGTCCTGAGTTCAAATTCCAGCCACCACATGGTGGCTCACAACCATCTGTACAGCTACAGTGTACTCATATACATAAAATGAATAAATAAATATTGGAAAAAAAGAAAAGTGGATCTCTGGGATCCTGGAGAGTGCTTCAAGGAGAGTCATTCTTTCTCCCTTTTATTCTGAGGTCCCAGAGAGGAAGCTTCAAGGCTTCGGTCCAAGGAAGAATGCATGCATGAACACGGCAGCCGCCATTCCTTCACCTCTGTTTATCGAGCAACATGTGGATGTTCCAGCATTCCTGGGTAAATCACACTGCAATTCTACACATATGATTTCCTACCCCTTCTCTGATCCACCAAGTAGACACGCTATTAATTGTTCCCCCTACGTCTGTCATTCTTATTACACTGTGGGCTCTGCAGGGTAGGAAACCGGCCTGTCTCCTCCTGTTGGTGTTTTAAGTCCCAGAACAGTGTAGGCATGTAGTAGGTGCGATGTACGTTAGTTGTAAAGCAATCTGTCAGTCCAATCTGATCTGATGATGTCTGTGCATGATCTGTCATTATTCCCTGCTTTTAAAATAGCACTGGTATTTCTTTGTTTTCTTGCGTAGTTCTTAGATAATGATCTTTCTCTATTTGTTATATGCACTGCTATATTTCCTCTGTGAATTCAGAATTTTTACCAGATTTGGAGAATTCTCAGCAGTATCTCTTCTTATTGCCTACTAAATGCTATAATTACATACCTAGTCTGCTTTTCTTTAGATGTGGGAGTATACTAAAATGACCATATTGCAGGGATAAAGACAAACTCCTGTGATCTCAGTGTTCAGAGGCTGAGGTAGGGTTTAAGTTTACAGATGGTTGTGAGCCACCATGTGATTGCTGGAAATTGAACTCAGGACCTTGGGAAGAGCAATCAGTGTTCTTAACCACTGAACCATCTCTCCAGCCCATTTATTTGTTTGTTTGTTTTTCTAGACAGGGTTTCTCTGTATAGCCCTGGCTGTCCTGGAACTCACTCTGTAGACCAGGCTGGCCTTGAACTCAGAAATCTGCCTGCCTCTGCCTCTGCCTCTGCCTCTGCCTCTGCCTCTGCCTCTGCCTCTGCCTCTGCCTCTGCCTCTGCCTCTGCCTCTGCCTCTGCCTCTGCCTCTGCCTCTGCCTCTGCCTCTGCCTCTGCCTCTGCCTCTGCCTCTGCCTCTGCCTCTGCCTCTGCCTCTGCCTCTGCCTCTGCCTCTGCCTCCCAAGTGCTGGGATTAAAGGCATACGCCACCACTACCAGGCTTCTCCAGCCCTTTAAAAATATACATTTAAATCACTACAAACCTCTATAGGCACCAGGCCCCCAACTGATCCACAGATATACATAAAGACAAAAGTCCCATACACATAAATTTTTAAGATAAAAATCTATGATTAAAAATGTATTTTAGGGTTAGAGAGATGACTCAGTGGTTAAGAGCACTGACTGCTCTTCCAAAGGTCCTGAGTTCAAGTCCCAGCAACCCCCTGAAAAACACTCAAGGCTGCCTGGGCAGCAATGGTGCAACACCTTTAACCTGGCTCTAGGGAGGCAGAGGCAGGCAGATCTCTGAGTTCAAAGCCAGACATCTACAGGACATCCAGGACTACACAGGGGAAAGACAAAGTCTTACTATGTAGCTCAAGCTGGCTTAGAGATTCACTGTGTCATTCCAAGGGGACCCAATGCCTCTAGCGTCTGCAGGCACCTGTACCCTCAAGAACTAACACACCCCACCCCACACCCCATCCCCGTACACATATTTTCATATTTCACATAGATTCTGAAATGTAATGTTGTCTGACCTAAAACTCATTGTGTACTGGCTGGGAACTCCAGCAGTACACCTACCTTTGCCTCCTGAGTGTGGGAGTTAAAGGTCTGTACCACCACACCAGGCTACACTTAAAGTAATAAAACTTTAAAACTTAAAAGAGTAATTATGGAGCCGGGCATGGTGGCGCAAGCCTTTAATCCCAGCACTCAGGAGGCAGAGGCAGGCGGATTTCTGAGTTCGAGGCCAGTCTGGTCTACAAAGTGAGTTCCGGGCTGGAGAGATGGCTCGGTGGTTAACAGCACTGACTGCTCTTCCGAAGGCCCTGAGTTCAAATCCCAGCAACCACATGGTGGCTCACAACCATCTGTAATGATAACTGAATCTCTTCTGGGGTGTCTGAAGACAGCTATGGTGTACTTACATATAATAAATAAATAAATCTTTAAAAAACAAAAAACAAAACAAAAACAAAAACAAAGTGAGTTCCAGGACAGCCAGGTCTATACAGAGAAACCCTGTCTCGAAAAAAAAAAAAAAAACAGGCAAACAAACAAAAAAGAGTAATTATGCTGAGAGAATGGAGACAGACAGAGAGAACATACTTTATGACTTTGTTTATATAAAGTTTTAGCAGTGAGAGCTGACTCAGGGGTTAAGAGCAAGGACTGCTCTTCCAGAGGTCCTGAGTTCAAATCTCAGCAACCTCATGGTGGCTTACAACCATCTGTAAAGTGATCCGATGCCCTCTTCTGGTGTGTCTGAAGACAGCTAGAGTGTACTCATATACATAAAATAAATAAATGAATAAAGTTTTAGGAAATCCAAGAAGAGAAATAAGGAAACAATTGGGAAGAGACAGGAAACCTGTAGGGGCGGAGGTTTATTTTCATTCTCTTGATTACACCAAAGGCTTCCTGGGTACATACCCATCAAAAATTGCCAAACTACGTACTTTAAATATGACCAGTGTCTTGAATACCAATTACACATTAATAAAGGTGTTTTGCAAAATGTCCAACAAATAAAAACAAACCCAATACCTGTTGTCAGGTATAAAATTTAAAAAGTAATGTGTTAATTGAGTGTGATGGTCACTCCTGTGGTCCCAGTACTCGGGAGACTGATGCAGGAGGATTCAGGTTGGAGCCAATAGTGACCACATAGTGAGTTCCAGGTCAGCCTGATCTACAGAGAAAGCCACTGGCGGCTGTGTCTCTAAACACCGTCAGTGACAACAAAAACCCACCTAATGGTTTGGAGATGTTGCTCAGTGGTAGAACACTTTCCTAACACATTCAAAGTCCTAAGATTAATTGCCAAAACCACAGAAATAAATAAATTCAAAATGAGTGAATATATCTCATTGTGAGGCCCTGGGAGGTGGCTTAGCAGGTGAAGGTGCTGGCGAGCATTCCTGATACCCTGACTTTGATCCCTAGAACCCACACTAAAAAGCTGGCTATTTAGCCTGACTTGGTTTTTTTGTTCTTTGGTTTTTTGACTTCTCAGCCAGCCAAGGGCTACATAGAAAGACCCCCATCTTTAAAAAAAAATCTGGGTGCTGTGGGTGCTGTGACATTCATCTGTAACCCCAACACTCTATTGGGGAGACAGGAACCTGAAACAGGAGACTTGCCAAGAATCTCTTGTAGGCCAGCTAGCCTGGAGTCCACAACACAGCAGCAGCCGAAACCAGAAAGACTCAGAGGTGGAAGGTGAGTGTTAAGTCCCAAAAGCTGTCCTCGAGTCTTCGCATGCTTTTTTGCCAGGCACACATTATTTAAAGTGAAGTGTCTGTACGTTTGTCTGTCCCCTCACCCCCGTCTAGTGGCCTGCTCTTGGTTTTTTTGTTTTTGTTTTTGTTTTTTTTTTGGTTTTTCGAGACAGGGTTTCTCTGTATAGCCCTGGCTGTCCTGGAACTCACTTTGTAGACCAGGCTGGCCTCGAACTCAGAAATCCACCTGCCTCTGCCCCCCAAGTGCTGGGATTAAAGGTGTGTGCCACCACGCCCGGCTTTTGCTCTTGTTCTTATCACAGATTAGTGAGTTTTATATTCTATAAGTAAGTCTTTTATTGAGTATATGTGATTGTTCTGTTTTGTTTTAAAGACAGGAGTATCTAGCCCTCTCCTCTGCCCTCCCTTTGAGCATCCATGTGTGGGACATTGGGCTATGCACAGACAGTCTGGTCTCCAGTAGAGCTGAGATGTTGAACCCTGGGACCCGGTGGTGATAATTTACCTACATGGGACCGAAGGAGTTCTCTCATGTCTCTTGGTTCCCTGGCTCCTGTAGAAGTTACCGCCCCCCTCAGCTCCCACTAAAGGAGTGTGTGGCTTTCAGTCACATAGGCAATGTCCTAAGCTTCTGACCTTCAGGCTATACTCCTCCCCAGTTACCTAGCAACAGAAAAGATAGCAGCATACTTTAAAAGGGGCTGTTTGGCCCCTCCTTGCTCACTCCTCTCCTCTCCTCTCTCTTCCTCTCTCTCTACCTCTTACTCTCTAGCCTTTCTTCTCTCTCTCTCTCTCTCTCTCTCTCTCTCTCTCCCTCTCTCTCTCTCCCTCTCTCCCTCTCTCTCTCTTTTCCCCCTTTCTCTCATCTTGGCCATGGCCACCCCTCTCTTTCTTTTACCTTCTCTCTTTCCCCCTGCCTTCCTACAATAAAGCTCTAAAACCATAGACAGTCTCTGCTCATCAAGGCTGTGCTCACTCTCGCCTGTGTGGGAACCTCAGCCCCCTCTCCCATAACCCCGGGCTACAGGGTGTAACCCTGGGGCCCCTTTTGGTTTTGGGGGCTTCCCCTTGTCTACCCCCCTCGTCAAATGGGTCAGAGGCTTGAATGCCCACCCAGGGCTGAGTGGAAAGCGTTTGGCAGCCCTCCCATGTCCGCCTGTCCAGAGTATAGGTGGAACTCGGCCAGACGTGGGCTATCCTCCCTCCCTGCTCTTTCCCCTAGGCCCCTTTTTAGTTCCCACACCCATGGGAGGGTGCACATAGCCACATTTACACGTGCACACATGCACATGCAGTCTATATGCATATATAATATACAAATACCACACACACATGTTTTAAACTTATATAGTTTTGAAGCCAGCTATCCCTATGAAGACCAGGCTGGCCTCAAACCTGCCTGTGCCTCCTGGGTACTGGGGTTACAGATAAGAGCCAACATGCCTGGCCTCATTTGATGTTTAGATTCTAATTATACATCCTTACAGATATATATTTTTTTGTTGCTGCTGACTCTCAATTATGATTAATTAATTCCTTGTGTGGCTAATGACTCATGATCTGAGGTGATGTACTATTGATCTTAATCTATAGGAATCCCAGGACCAAAACTTGGGATGTTTTTCTCCAGTGAGAACTTTCTTTTGTTTCTTCCAGGAACCAGAGCTTACAAGCACCCTGAGTCATCTTTCAGGAGTTCCAGATTACTGAAGCAGCCTCAGTCCACCCACACCTTGAAAGGAAGGTAATGAAGTTGTATGCAATAGCAATACTGCCGAATTAAACGAATAGACACACGATAGATAATACAGGAGAACGGATAAATGTGAAGTCTTCTTTTCCTTCCAATGCTGAGGATTGAACCTAAGACCCTGTGTACTCTACTCAACCACTGAGTGAATACTTCCACTGGACTGGAGAAAGCTATGAAGGCATCGTGGGAGAGCTAGTATGAGCTGAGCCCCAAAGTACCCAGTAGATGTTGAGAAGGCATTCCAGACCAAAGACGCAAAGCATCCATCCCATCAGTGTCTAAGCTGGAGCAGCAAAATGACCATGGGGAGAGGTACTCTCCTGCCAGACTTGATGGACTTAGTTCCATTTCTGGGATCTACATAACAGAAGGAGAGAATCAACCCTTACCATCATCTCCTGACCTCCACAGGAGTGCTACAGAGCATGCGCATGCATACACACACACACACACTCACACTCACACTCAGACACACTAACTAAACAAGTAAATAAATGTAATAAAAAGCCAGGCAGTGGTGGGGCATGCATTTAATCCCAGCACTTGGCAGGTGGATTTCTGGGTTTGAGGCCAGCCTGGTCTACAGAGTGAGTCCCAGGACAGCCAGGCCTACACAGAGAAACCCTGTCTCGATAAAGCAATAACAACAACAATATAAATAAAGCATCCTCCCTTGAGAACAACCGGAAGGAGAACCATTTCCAGCAGAGATGACTATTGTTTGCCTCCTGTTACAGAAACCTCCACAGTAGGACAGAGGCGGTGGAAGCTGGAAGCTCACTGGCGGATCGGGAGCCAACCGCTCCAGCTTTCCCAGGTGACTTCTGCTGGCATTTTGTAAGCCCCAGATTTAATTGGTGTCTCCATCAAGCTACTCTAGTCCTCCCTGCTGGATGCAATAAACTCCTGTTTCAACGTCTTGCTGTCCGTCTGCAGCTTCGATCTATCTGCCACTCCACTTGCTGTTTGTTCTTTTACTTTTGCTTGCTATGTACTTAATAAGATCACTCACTCAAAACCAAAAGTACAGCTATGCAGATCGTTCTCCAAACTATACAAAATTGGGAGATGCAGGTAGGAGGAGTTTCAAGGTCACCCTAGCCCACATACATTAATATGTAAACATGCGTGCTTATTTGTATAACTTATATAAATATATGCAAATAAGCAAATAGTGCTATAAAGGAAACTGATGAGTAGTCAATTGGAAAGATACATCAGGTGAGGTACAGGGGTGGGGCAGGAGTTCCTATGTGGTTTCTGTACTAGGTATCCTCTCAGAACCTTCCTGTGTTTCCCCAAGCCACATGCCCGCTGAGTAGCACTGTGCTGAGTTCACAATGGCGGCTCCATTATATAGACATCATGCAGGCATCATATACGGCCTTCTGTGATGCACTCAATCTGTAGCCGTCCTTCCCATCTCAGCATCTGGGCACCGAGGCTGAAAATCCCAACCATCTGGCCTCAGACCCCATTCTCCTGAGCCTCCTCATTAACATAAACTCAGGTAGGACTGAAAGGGGCTTAATCCCAATGGCAACAGATGTTCCTGGCACCGTTATCACTTGGGAAATTCCGAAGGTTTTAGGATCTCTGTGGCAGGAACTGGGACAAAGACCAAATATACATTTCTTATTATATCCCAACATGACAGATGGAGAGGAGGCTGAGAATTGGGGGCATTATAGCTTGGACTCCTGGCCTAGGTCTTCCACACTCCATCATGCCTCAGCAGGATACACAGAGACTCACCCCCCCCCATTTCCATTTTAGCTTGAGGGGAAAAAACAATCCAGGAAATTAGCCTTTTGGGGAGCCTTCCACCACCCCACCACCCCCACCCTGCCGTCCCCACACTATTTATCTCTTCTGTTCCAACTTAGAAGTTTTTACCCCTCTTATCCTCACCTTTGCCTGTAAAAGGGAGTAGGATATGGGAGCTTGACCCTCTAACCACCCTTCAGAAGCTTCTCCTCCCAGCTAAGATGGCTTCCCATTAACATCTTAGACTTAGAGCCCCAGATTGGGCATCACCCCTTCCCCAGCCTCCCTCTGCCTTCCCTGCAGACACACGGAGAAGGATGAGCACATCTGTCTACAGCAGAGGACCAGTTTCTCCTGCATAGGATCCAGCAAGAGTAACAGAAAGGGCATCTGGATACTCCCATACGGCCCTGGCTTGACTGAGGCGGATTGCCAGAGGAACACAGCCTGAGTGGGGTCCATCCACACAAGATCCTTGCTCCTAGAACTGCGTTAGGGCTGTTAGCTTTTCCTTTGCTCGGTTCAGGCCACCTCGTCCATGGCAGTATGACACCAGGGAAAGGCAGCTCCGTACACTGCCTCACCCCTCTGAAGTCAGTCCGTAGACTTGGAATAGTTTTTCCAGCCAGGCCTTACCGTGTGCCAAAAACCCATCCCTGGTTTACCATATCTCTTCCTTTGCATCCCAAGACCTTTGTTCTCTTCCACTGCTGCCTCACCAGCCTGCCAGTAACTTGCCTCCTTTGATAACAAATGCTTTGTCTTACTAGGGCGTTATCATTTCGCATGCCTGGCTCCAGTGTGATACGTGCTCAATAAACGTTGTGGAACACACGGATGGGATACAGCATCTCCTGGTGAAGCCCAGGAGAGCAAGTGCTCCTTCGCTAGAATTGGTATAGATGGGGACTTTATCAATATGTATCCTCTTTAGGATCTAGCAGCCACTGCGCTTGTCCCAGGTTGGCGCCCCAGCTTTTCTCAGGCCCCGGCCCTCACCCCCACCCCCACTCCCCTGTTACTACTTCACTACCTCCTAGGGGCCTCAAGCCCCTTCTTTTTCAGGTTTACATTCGCCTCATCCATTTCCAGAGTTGCTGCCTGTTTGGCTTCAGACCCCGAATGAGGGGCTGAGGTGAATACTTTACACATCAAAGCAACCTGGCCCCCAGCTTCTCCCAGCATCCCCAAGTCCCTACTTTTCAAACCCTGCCTTGAACTTTCCAACCCAGGTGCTGGGCTGCCCTTCCTCCAAGGCTCCTCCCTATATAATCTAGACATTTTGGTCTTGCCCTCTCTTTTCTTCTCCTCTTCTCTCTCTGCATACATGCCCTTCCCTCTCTCTCTCCCTCACTCCCCTACCCTCTCACCCATGTTTCCCCATGGCAACTTCCCTAGCCATGTCCTTGGGGCCAGTGAACTCACCTGCTTCCCAATAAACCTGCCTTTAATGTAATCTAATCTGGTTTAAATTGGCTCATTTCACCGGCTTCAGAGAAAAAAAAAACACTACTGGGTAGACACCTTCTGTTCATAGCTACTGTGTTTTCTCTCTATATATTTTATTTTATTATTTGTTTATTTATTTTTGGGTTTTTTTTTCTTTTTCTTCTTTTTTGGTTTTTTGAGACAGGGTTTCTCTGTATAGCCCTGGCTGTCCTGGAACTCACTCTGTAGACCAGGCTGGCCTGAAACTCAGAAATCCACCTGCCTCTGCCTCCCAAGTGCTGGGATTAAAAGTGTGCACCACCACTGCCCAGCACTACTGTGTTTTCTCAAGCTTGCAACAGATATAAGAACCATCACAATAGTTGGAGGCCAGCCAGGTCTACAAAGTGAATTTCAAGACAGCCAGGGCTGTCTCAAAAAACAAAACAAAACAAAACAAAACAAAACAAAACAAAACAAAACAAAACAAAAACATCACAATACAGTAATTCCTCAGCCCTAGAGTCTGATTGCCTGAGGAGGTTTTTTGGTTGGTTGGTTGGTTGGTTGGTTGGTGTTTCAAGACAGGGCTTCTCTGTGTAACAGCCCTGGGTGTCCTGGAACTAATCTTGTAGACCAGGCTGGTCTAGAACTCAGGGAGCCATCTGCTCCTGCCTCCTTAGCTCCTCAGTTCTGGGATTAAAAGCATGCGCCACCACACCCGACTGGCTTTTTTTTTTTTTTTTTTTTGCATTTTAATTGTATGCACATGTCTGATATATGTATGTGGACTATGTGTGTGAAGAATCCCATGGAGGTTAGAAGCAGCATTTGGATCCCCTGGAACTGGAGTTAGCTACCATGTAGATGCTGGGGACTTGATGAACCCAGATCCTCTGCAAGAGCAGTAAGTGCTCCTAACTGCTGAGCCATCTCTCCAGGCCCAGGATGACTGAGTTTGAATTTCAGATTTACCACTTAGAAGGCTGTGAACATGAGCAAATTCCTTCCTATCACTCTATCTGTGTTTCTTCCCTTTCAGGATGAGCCTACTGGGAGCACCTACCTGAGGGCATCACTGGATAATTGTGTCTCTGTATGTAGCGGTTAGCCTCTGGATTAGCTTCCATTGAGTCCCCCTGGCAGACAACCTGTTGAAGAGTCCCTTTCCAAAATTAACAAGAGTTCATCCATATAATCAATAGGATATTTCAGAAAGAATGCTGTGTGTGATATTTTTGTGATTTCTTTTAAGACGGAGACTTGCTATATAAATCATGCTGGCCTGGAACTCATTGCTGTGTATCTAAGACTTGCCTCAGACTTTCAATCCTCCTGCCTCAGTCTCCCAGGTATTGGGACAATATGTCTGTGTCTAATCAAGTGTGTGACTTTCTAGTTGAGCCATGAAAACAGTGTGGCTTCAAACTTTTTCTTGTGTTATTGTTTTTGGGAGGAGGTAGCCACCATGTTGAGGACGTCCAATCAGTCCACTGGACACTTCCCTGTGGATGTTGGGAACTAACTAGGGAGTAGAAGATGCCAGATCCTTGAGGCTTGGGCTCAAAGAGAGGTACCAATGTCCTACCAACAACCTGCCACAGAGCCTGGACTGAAGAGGGGCTGCAGAGACTCGCCTCTCGTCGGCATGCACATCCAAGAGTTTGGGCTTCTTCTTTTTAAATATATTTCCTTTCTTTTTTTATTTTTATTTTTAAAGATTTTAAAATTTTATTTATATGAATACACTATAGCTGTCTTCAGACACAACAGAAGAGGGCATCAGATCCCATTACAGATGGTTGTAAGCCACTATAGGGTTGCTGGGAATTGAACTCAGGACCTCTGGAAGAGCAGTCAGTGCTCTTAACCACTGAGCCACCTCTCCAGCCCTCTTTTTACTTTATGTGTATGTGTTTGCCTGCATGTATACCTATGCACCACATGCATGCAGTGCGGAAGGCCGCCAGAATAGGGAGTTAGATCCTCTGGGATTGTAGTTACTAATGTCTGCGAGCCGCATATGGGAGATGAGAATGGAACCAGAAACCTCTGGAAGAGCAGCCAGTGCTCTTAACCACTGAGCCATCTCTCCTGCCCAAGAGTCTTCTAGTCTTCTTTTCTCCTCTTCTTCCTCCTCCTCCTCTTCCTCCTCCTCCTCCTTTTCTCCTTTTCTTCTTTTTCTTCTTTTAATATATATAGTGTGGGAAAACTCTGCTAATTAAGGTCAAAGTCCACAGAGAGTGACTGGATAGCCTCTGTGCTCAGTGCAACTCCAGAGACTCCCTTCCTTATTGGTGTCTGGGGAATTCTAAGCCCCAATACATTCCTCTACCTGAGGAATGTCATGTAGCCTCAATTAAATTACAAGGTTAATTTCCTTCCTCCTGACAAAGCCTGTTCAGCCAGCACCTGAGATTCCTGAAGTGCTTCCCCATGCTAATGAGACATTTTGGTGCCCTAAGCTCAGCCAATTGCCCATCTTGGATATTCCTACCCTCAGTCCCCCAAAACTTTATAAGTCTTGAGTCACCCTAAGGAAAGTTGATCTGCCTCTTGATAGCTAGTCTTGGGGTGGTTATTCACCTTACGTACTTACAGGGCTTCTGAACACTCCCCACCCCAAACACACACACACACACACACACACACACTGCTCATGATCACTGTTCCCACTGCCTTTGTGGACCTTATCAGAGTACAACCCATGGGGGAAGGGGCCCCACAATATAGAGTCCCATTCTTTAAATTGCCTGGTCTTAAACTCACAGTGATCTACCTGTCTCTGCCTGGGTGTGCTTTGTTTTTATTTTTATTTATTTTTTAAGATATATATTGTCGCTGTCTTCAGACACACCAGAAGAGGGCACGGCATCAGATCCCATTACAGATGGTTGTGAGCCACCATGTAGTTGCTGGGAATTAAACTCAGGACCTCTGGAAGAGCAACCAGTGCTCTTTAACCACTGAGCCAACTCTCCAACCCTTTATTTTTATTTTTTATTTTTTAAAAGATTATTTATGTAATGTATATGAGTATACTGTCGCTGTCTTCAAGCACACCAGAAGAGGGCATCGGATCCCATTACAGATGGTTGTGAGCCACCATGTGGTTGCTGGGAACAGCCCTTAATTTTTTATATTTAAGATGTATTTACTTTTATTTTATGTATACATGTGAATGCCTACACATATGTTTCTGAAACAGATGCCAGAAGAGGGTGTTGTATTACCTAGAGCTGGAGTTATCCATAATTGCCAAGCACTTGGTATTTGCGCTAGGAACAGAGCCTGGATCCCTGGAGAGCGGTGAGTTCCTCCAGCCGGTGCTCAGTCTCTCCAACGCCTTCATTTTTTATTTTAATTTTATTTTGGAGACAGGATACTACTTTGTAGCTCTGGCTGGCCTGGAACCAGCTATGTAGACCAGGCTAGCCTCTAATTTACAGAGATCTGCTTGCTCCTATACCCTAAGTGCTGTAGTTAAAGGCCCTTGCCACTGTCTTTGTTTACAATGGTTGGTGAAGGACTCAGAGAAGCCAGCCCTGGGACAGGGGAGACACTAGTGGGGAAAGTGCTTGGTGCACAAGAATAAGAACTTGAGTTTGATCCCCAACATCTTCATAAAAAGGCAGGCCTCTGAAAGCCCAGCTCTGAGGCCGTGGAGACAGGCAGATGCTGGCGGCGTCCCTGGTCGGCCCTTCTAGCCCATCATTGAGCTCCAGATCTCTGTCTCAAAAAAAAAAAAGGGGGTGAATGAGACTAGCAGAGTGACTCAAATGACTCCGTTTGACCCCTGGGACCCATGTAAAAACCCAGCACCTGTACCGTGGAAAGGAAGTCAGAGATAGGGGAATCCACCTGGAGCTTAGACGTCAGCTACCCTAGAGCTGGCAGGGTGGCAAACAACAAGAGAGACCTGTCTCAACAAGACAGAAGGGAGAACTGACTTCTGAAGGTCCTCCTCTGGCCTTCATGAGCTCCCTGAGGTACATGTGTGCCTTCCTGGTATCACACAGAGCATAGTATCAGAAACAAAGTAGACAGCTGTACAGAAGGACACACAAGGGTGACTCACTGACCTCTATACATGCATGTGTATCCACATATACATATGAGCATGTGCACACACACACACAAGAAAAGCAACATGGCCTCCTGTGCAGCCTGCTCATGAGTTGCCCAGAGCCAGAGAAAGGCTGGAGCCATCATCAAGGATGCCTCTCGGGTTTTAACTATGTGCCAGGCATGGTGGAAATAGAGATCACAGACCCTTTCTGTAGCAGCTCCCTAGGAAGAACATGATCTAGAGAGGTTAAAAAAAACAAAGACCACCAAGTTAGATTCTCCTCTGGTGTCCATCGTGACCAGGCTGGCTGACTACAGCCATGACTAAGGCTGATGTCACTCAGAAAGCCTCTCCCCGGGAAGGTGTCCACATCATCAAAGACACTTTAGGGCCTTGCTTGGCAGACACACAACTGCAAGCCGCTTTGGACCCAGTGAGGCCATCAAAGCCTTAATGGGGCAGTCTGAGCTCGCTCTGATGCTGGCAGGAGTTGAGCACTAGAAACCATTCTGCACCATCCACTGTTGTGTGAACAGAGAATGTCCCCTCTGGATTTGTTTGCTCCCAGCAGGCCTTGGGGCAGGCCTGTTCTGTCCCCACAAAGAAGGTGGTCAGCAAAACCAGCAGATTCAGTCTATTCCAAAAAGCTTAGTCTCTGCCTGTGGCTTCTGCCCTGTTTTCTCTACTGATTCACACCCCCACCCCTCAGGTCGGATATCTTATTAGCATACAATATTTCCAATAGCTTTAATAAATACCACACACACACACACACACACACAAGCCTTTTGCCTTTTACATTGTTTGTTTTACTTTATATATGTGTGTGCACATGTGTACTGTACGCATACAGGAATCTTGCAGATGTCAGAGGAGATATGGATCCCCTGACACTGTGGTTACAGATGAGTGCTAGGAACCAAGCTCAGGTCCTGTGAGAGCAGCAAGTGTTAACCGTTGAGCCATTTCTCTAGACCCTGCTTTGTTTTGCTTTTGAAAACAGGGTCTCTTGGAGTCTGGGTTGGCCTTGAGCTTCATGTGCAACCAATGACCTTAACCTGACTCTCCAGCCTCCGAGTCCCGAGTATTGGGTTTTAGCATGAGCCACTATACACAGCTACCTTCTTATTGTGTAAAAGCAGATAATTTTCTGGGCAGTGGTGGTGCCTTTACTCTCAGCACTGAGGATGCAGAGGTGGGTGGAACTCTGAGTTCTGAGGCCAGCCAGATCAACAGAGTGAGTTCCAGAACAGCCAGTGCTACACAGAAAACCCATCTCAAAAAACAAAAACATCAGGCTGGAGAGGTGGCTCAGCAGTTAAGAGCACTGATTGCTCTTCCAGAGGACCTGAGTTCAATTCCCAGCAACCACATGGTGGTTCACAACCATCTATAATGGGATCCAGTGCCCTATTCTGGTGTGTCTGAAGATGAAGATAGTGTATTTACATAAAATAAATAAATCTTTAAAAAACAAAAACAAAACATCAAGAACAACAAAAAGCAGATAATTTTTTAAAATTCTTTTTGTTTGTTTGTTTGTTTGTTTGTTTTCCAAGACAGGGTTTCTCTGTATAACCCTGGCTGTCCTGGAGCTCACTTTGACATTTTAACATTTTTGAAGTCAAGACAAGTTAGGCATGCCACAGCTTACTAGGTAACTTTTTCTTAACATATAATAAAAGTACATATTATAATTGTTTTATTTTTTTAATGTTTTCTTTTTTTTTTAAAGATTTATTTATTTATTATATGTAAGTACACTGTAGCTGTCTTCAGACACACCAGAAGAGGGAGTCATATCTTTTTACAGATGGTTGTGAGCCACCATGTGGTTGCTGGGATTTGAACTCAGGACCTTCGGTAGAGCAGTCAGTGCTCTTAACCACTGAGCCATCTCACCAGCCCTATTGTTTTCATTTTATGTGTATAAATGTCTTTCCCGGGGCTGGTCAGAGCAGACCAAGGGTTTGAAGTCAGGCAGCTTAACTCCAAAACCTAAGCTCATCAAATGCAGTGAGAGATGTGCAGCCTCAGGAGGACCGTGTAACCATTGAGACTGACTTGGGTTCAAGAGGGGCATTTGCAGCCAAGTGGAGCACCTGGGAGCCTAACGTCCACTCTAAGAGGTTTGTGGTGGGCTGGAGGTCACCACAGGAGAAGGGGCAGACAAGTCCTTTAATGGTGGGTGGTATTGTTGACCTATGAACACTGGAGCAGGAGATCAGGAACAACTGTAAAGTGTTGATCCTGGAAAGTGAGGCTGAGCCAAGGAGCAGACAGGGCAGCTTCCATCCAGGACAGAGCAGCGCCACCTCTGAGATCAGGACATCCAGGGGTTACTTATTCCCTTTTGGGCGGTGATGCTCCCTGTTAATTAGTGGGCATTCACTGTTGCCAAATGAAAGATAGGTTTCCCTATGATCTTGGACACGTTTGCGCTCTCGTGTGACCTCTGGCTCTTGTATCTTCGTGTATAGAATAAAAGGATTGTCTAGAATGTGAGGGCAAGATTGGGGGAGGGGGGCGCATGCCCACAATCCCAGCTCTTGGGAGGCAGAGACAGGAAAGTCAGAGGCTCAAAAACATCTCTGGCCTTATAGCAAGCTGAAGGCCAGGCTAAGCTGACAAGAACCTGTCTCAAAAACAAGAACAATGGGCTATAGGGATGGCTCAGCCAGTTAGGGACCTTTGCCACTGTATTAGTTAGGGTTTTACTGCTGTGAACAGACACCATGACCAAGGCAAGTCTTATAAGAAACAACATTTAATTGGGGCTGGCTTACAGGTCCATTATCATCAAGGTGGGAGCATGGCAGCATCCAGGCTGTCATGGCGCAGGCAGAGCTGAGAGTTCTACGTCTTCATCCAAAGGCTGCTAGTGGAAGACTGACTTCCAGGCAACTGGGGTGAGAGTCTTAAGCCCACACCCACAGTGACACACCTACTCCAACCAGGTCACACCTATTCCAACAAGGCCACACCTCCAAATGGTGCCACTCCCTGGTCCAAAAATATACAAACCATCACAGCCACCAAGCCCGAAGATCTGAGTTCAGTCCAAGACCCTCGTGGAGGTAGAGAGACGTGATTTCTGCACATTGTTCTCTGATCCCCACACATATGCTGTGGTCTACAGAAGCTTACACACACACACTAAACAACATTCAAAAACAAAATTTGGAGCTGGCCCCCAATTTTAATCCCAGCACCTCTAGAGGCAGAGGCAGGCAGATATCTCTGTGAGTTTGAGGCCAACTTGGTCTACGAAGTGAGTTCCAGGACAGCCAAGACTGTTACACAGAGAAACCCTGACTCACAAAGGAACCCTATCTCAAAAGTTAAAGAGGAAAGGCATGTTGACCCCAGTGGTTCTAACCAGGTTGTGGATGCATCATACTAACCAAGGCTTCACATGGGACGATTTTACTCACCCGGGGGGGGGGGGGGACACAAGCAGGCTGTTTAGAGGCTGTCCAAGCCACTCCAAGTGTGCCCTCCGGACACCCAGTTTGAAAAGTAGATGGAGGCTGGGATCCCATATGAAAAGCTCCCAGTGCTCCCACGAGAACTTATGTCTTCATTTTCCATCTCCTGTCATCCAAACCCCAAGCCCCCAATACAGAGAAGACCGGTACCACCAGAATTCCTCCACCATAAATTGTTGACATTAGGACAGGATTTTCCTGTGTGTCCCAGGATGTCTAGCAAGCTGCCTTGGTCTCCACCCACTAGCGCCAGCCACACATTCCTCCAATTAAAACAAAACTGACTCCAGACATTGCTAAATATCTATTGGGGGGGGGGCACCTCTAACAAGAATTCCTAAGAATTCCCATCCCATCTGCCTGCCCAAGTTGCAGATGGAGTCAGACAGGAATGGAAAGCATCACACAGCAGATTTACACAGGCCCAGAAGGAGGGGGAGGTCCAGGCTGCACAATATTAATACAATGGAGGGACTGTATGCCAGCGGGTTGACTGATGTGGTCTCACCCCAGAGGGAGAGAGTTTTCCAGAACCCTCATTCCCGGATTCCGGATCAGTCATTGGAGGGCCTAGAGCAACATCTACAGGCCAACAGTCCCCCGCTTTCCGGGAATGGACAGAGGGGATGTGGGAGTGGTGGTGGTAAGCGATTCTTTCCTTCTGTAGATAATTTCCTGGCATCATCTGCTGCTCTGTTTGATTGGTGGAACACAGAAAGGGAGGGACTTTCCAGCTGTGGGTGCTTGGGTTCCTGGAGGCCATCTGACACGAATATTGATAGCAGAAGTCTGAGGTTTAGGGTCTGAAAGACTGAGGCTTTGGGGCTGGGTCTAAAAAGTGTTCCCACCCTAAGGGATGTGGAAATTGTGGGCACAGATTTCTTAGAGCTGGGGCTGGAAAAGCTGTCCTCCTCTTCACAAGTCTTTTGCTTGCAGGTTCAGGTACCTGAAAGGAGACAGAGGATGGGAGGCCTGAAGAGAATCAGGGAAGGGGGTTGGGAAGATCCCCACAACTCACTCCACTTGGAGGCTCACAACACCCGAAAGCAGGACAATTCCGAAGATACATAGGAGCAGAATCCTAGCGTCCCACAGATCGTGACTGTCTGCAAGGAACCCAGGAGACCGTGGATGATCCTGTGGATCACACCAGGGAACCTAGGGGGCCTTAGGAGGGTGAGGATTAAAGAACCTGGGTAGCAGTGCTTTTGGGGCCAACAAGACTCCTCCTTGCCCTCGCAGGTGGAGCAGTTGTACAGGATGGTGCTGCCCCCTGCAGGAGACAATAGGAGCAGCGCTGGCAAGCGAAGCCACCGCCTCCAACCCCTTCCTCCCAGCCGCCCAAGCTCCTCAGGCCGTCGCCCTACTCTCTTCGCTCCCCAGGGGGCTCCACGGCCTTTTCTTTTACTCACGGCAGACAGGAGCACAAAGAGCTGCAATGAAAAGCAAGGAGCAGTGGCTGACTTGTTCAGTCATGCCCCACGGGGCTACAAATCCTAGGCGTCTCCTTGGTACCCTCCCCATCAATACCTTCCCTGGTGTACTGGGGGATCCTGGTCTTCTGAAGCCATTGCCAGTATAATGGAATCAAGGAGGTGGATCCTTTTTTCTCTGGAGAGGCACAGCACAGCTATATTGCCCTAGACCTCATCGGAGCTGCCTTCCAGGCCCCCTCCCAGATCGGTCCCTCTCTTCACCTCCCCTCCCCCCATATCCCGTCTCGTCTTGGGTCTTCCTAAGTCTCAAAGTGTCCGTTTTCTCCAGACCTCACCTATGACTCTCAGGACTCGGTGAGTTTTCTCTGTGACTTGCTTCATTGAGACCTCATCTGTGGAGATGGACAAGAAGGAGCTAGAGTAGGCTCTAGAGTTTTGGGGGGTTTTGTGTTGTCTTTTGTTTTTTTGTTTTCCTATTTCCTAGGGCACAGAGTTCTTCCAAAGAGAGAGAGAGGCTAGTGTGTCCAGAAAGGGCTATGGACTGAAGCAATGGCTGAGATGCACAGCTAGGAGCTCGGGCGCCAGCCCCCTTAGGATCCAGTGGTGACTATTGCTGAGCTAACCTTGCATATCTGATATTACCTAAGGCAAAGGCCGAGAAATCTGGGGAAGCCCATTCCTTCCATTTCCACTTCGGCTTCGTCTGGTTATTGAGCTGAGCCAGGCGGTTTGCCAAGGCATGATCTTGGAGACGACAGAAGATACAAGCCTTGGCCACGGCCAAGAAAGCCCCACCCAGAGCCAGCACCCACATGAAGCCTGCTGGGGTATGGAAGGAGTTGGACCCCCTCAGACCAGGGAAGAGTCAGAATTCTCTGAGATCCAGATTCTGACCCTTCATGTCGGAGGTTCTAGACTGATCCAGAACAATGCCATTGTCTTACCCCTCGGCTCCGGTAGAGCCACCCCTGGGCCCCCAAGAACTGGAGGCTAAAACGTATCTCTAGGACGGATAAATCAGGGTTTCTGTTGCAAGGGGATAGTGGCCTTTACACGTCATGGTTCTGAAAGCAATTTATTTTTCTTCTTGTAAGTCACAGTGATAGATGAATGACTCCACCCAATGATGACCATGTTTATGTGTGTATCCCATCCGCCCAGGAACCCAGAAATGCTATCCTTCCCACACCCTCCCCGACTCTCCCAACTCTAGCTCCTGGCTGCCCAGGACAGCCTTAGGCCTTCCTTACCCAGCTATTTCCTAGCAACAGGCTCATGGTTGTCTCAGCAACCAAGAGCTCCCAGAGGTCTCAGAGGCCCAGCTAAGCCCAGAGGCTTTTACCTCTCATAGGAAGGGCCTAGTGTGACTCAAACTCAAACAAGGCCCTCCTGCCTACGTGGCAGCGCAGGCATAAACACACATGCAAACACACACACACACACACACACACATACACACACACCCTATGATTAAACTAAATCTGAATCTGCTTTTACACATACCACAGAAGTACCTGAGCCTGGAGAGTTTCTAAGCAACCCCAAACAGGCCTGGACAGGCCAAGATCACAGAAGGACCAATACACAAGCACAGGAGTCAGCAACACTGATGGGAACCAAGACAGCAGGGAGCCAGGCAGCATCAGATCTATTGACTGGCAGGCGCACACACATGAAAGAGGCCTCTGGACACCATGGTCCAGCCCCACTTCCATACAGGATCCTCTGGAATTCCAGAAGGGAGCTCTAGCCCCCGTGTTGATGGAGGTTCTCCTTGCTCCCTATGTCACCCTAGGATGGAGTGTCCCACAATAGGTGGCTTGGAACATAGTAAAGAAACCTCCCAGAGAGTCCTGGCCTCTTAATGGTTACTGTAGGATAAGATGTCAGCTCCAGTAAAGGAAACCACAGTCTAGGGAGCAGGTTACATTTGATAAGTCAAAGTCCTCCCACCTAGTGCTCAACCCGCCAGAGCTCTGCTAGGTTTAGCCTGGGCAAAGAGGTGCTATCTTACTTTGCCACACTTCTGAATACAGAGGACCCATCCTCAAGCAAAAACAGGCTAGAGAATCCACGATGCTTTCCCAGGATAAGCCCCCGCGTAGACCTTCTGGACCATTCGTGAGTCTTGTGGGGTGGAAGGGGGCAGCTCGATCTGGGAACCCCAGCTCTAGGCTCTGGCCAGGTATGGTGGAATCCCTGACTTTCATAGCTACCACACCAGTACTAGAAAGAGGTTTTAGAAGAGCCACAGGCCCCTTGGCTGACTCATCCCCCTCCTCTGCAGTCAAGTGGAGGGCAGCACCCTCAGTGGCGCACAAAGCGCAAGGATCTAGAGTTCAGAAGGTCTTCAGGGTCTGGGAAGACAGAGTCCAGGCGGAAGCCATGTTCCAGAGCCACCCGTAGCACCTCCTCCAGGAATGTAGGCGTGTTCGCTACCTCCCGACGATCTTCTGGCCCCCCAGTCCACAGTGGCTGCAGCCCCAGTCTTTGATACTCTACTTCAGGGAGTTCCTGGGGGCGGGAGGCCCACTCTAGCCGAAAATGTGGACCTCCTTCTGCCCTGTCCCCAATGGCCACACCAAATCTGTTGCGCATGGCAGCCAGACACTCAGGGTCAGTGCAGAAGAGGTTGGCTCGGAAGGTGTCCACCTGGACAGAGCTCAGCTCATAGTGGTGGGGGCCCCTTCGAGCGGAGAAGTGCACCTGGCGGGGGCTGACATCTACATCTGCATGGAGTAGGGCGGCTGTGGATGCAGGTGTACCCCGAGAGGCTTCCAATTCCCGCAGGGCATCCAGGAGGGGCCGGATCTGGTAGAAGTCAGCCTCTGCCTTAAGAAGGGCAGTTTCTCCGTACCCACGGGGCAGGTCCAGACGGCCTAGCCGCAAAAAATTGAGGATGTGCCGGAAAGCCTTGCCATCCCTGTCGATGAAGTAATGGCCATCTCCTTGCGGGTTAAGGTTGGCTGGCATTAGGGTGTCAGCCCTAAACATGGCCCCCAGCATGGAATCTGGGAAGCGAGTCAGGGTCTCCAGTGTAGTGGAATATAGTGTTCCCCCCACATTTAGGGTCACGGGACCCCCAAAGGAAGGGGGTAAAGAGGACACAGGAGGGGGGGAAATTTTGGGTAATATAAGAGACAGGCAAGGAGAAGGAAAAAGCAGATATTTGGGGGTTTGGAAAGAATTGGGTGGTAACGTTCAGACTTGCTAAGTTGGAGGCAGAGGTTGGAGAACAAGACAGTAAAGTTTGTAGCTCACCCAAGCTACTTTGGTGGTGGTTGGGGGCTTCAGGACACAAAAATCCCCGAGAGGATGAAAGAACCGATGAAAGGAACAGACGGCAGCCAGACAGGATCAGGGAGCTTTTGGTCCAGACGCTTCTGATTGTGCGTGGTCAGCGATTCCCTCCTGTACTCTTCAGACAGTGGGTTTCCGAAATTCAACCAGCAGGTGACGGTGGTGAGCACCGGTCGGACGCTGAAAGGATCAGTTTGAGTTTCTGAGCTTTTGTAGTTGTAGAGTCCACGTCGGGTTCCGAGGACCTGTTCAGAGGCCCAGCCAGGGTTAGGGGCGTGTGTCCCAAAAGATGGAGGCGCAACTGATAGGAGCCGGTAGCCAGCAGTTCTGTATGGCTTGGGAGAGGCGATGCTCTTGCAGTCAGAGCTGAGAGTGTCCCGGGACTCTGTTGGGAACAGTGTCTCAGGGCTCGGGCGTTACCGCCTTCCTGGGTTGTCGCAGCAGGCACTGAGGTCCTCTCCACCCCCAGGAAGTGGCCTAAGGGCAGCGGTCAGTGGCCCTTTAAGCGACAGTCCCGCCCCTTAGCGCCCCGCCCTACGCCCCCGTGGGCTGGCCGGGCTCTGCTATGGGTGGGAGCCGGCCTTGCCAGTGCGAGAGATGGGGCGAACAGGCTGGACCGGCCGACTGGAGCGGGGGTGGAATGATTCACAGGCTTCGTTGCGGATGTGGCCGCGACGGCCCCGCGTTCCCTGCAGATGTGCATGACCTCACTAGTACAACTTAGTCGAGGATGGAGTCTCCAGTCCATCCTTCTAGTCTGAGAGAATCCACGTCTCCGGGTTGGATCCCGGTCGGGAACTCCCGAGGGGGCGGATGCTGAGCCATCGCATTCCCGGGATGCCTTCGGGCCATCCCAGCGAGCCCAGGTTCCCACGCGGTGGCTTCCCTGGTCCCCTGGGCTCGAAAGCCCCTCCCGCCAAGCCACCGGGTGCTAGTCAACTTCCTCCTTTAGAGAAACCCTAGCCTCTTGAGTAACCACGGCTACCCGCACCTGGGTGGCCAGTGTGCCAAACACTCTGCCGGGCCCCCAGGTGGCGCACAGTAAATGAACTAAGAAAGAAGCCAAGCTGAGAGACTTTAATGGAGACTTCAATGGGGCAGGGTGGGGAGGAGCCTGGAATCACAGAGTATGGAGGTCGTGACTGCGACGGCTCAGTTTCTCTGGGTCGTCCGACGCCATGAGGGAGAAGTCTCGGAATATGTCGAGATACGTCTCGTCTCCTAAGGAAATCAGAGGAAAGACTGGGAGGCTGGACAGCCGGGCTACACAGTAGGGGTGGTCCTGGCAGGGTAAGCACTTTAAAGTGTGGGTGCATCCTAAGTACAGTACCTTTGTTCCACAGGTCAGGCACGTTCGCTGTGCCCAAAACATGTTTGTTGAATAAACAATGGTATTAATGCAGTTGGGTACTAAGGGGTCAGGCATTTCGGTATGGACCTGGGGTCGGGGTCGGGGTGAAATACGTGGTTACTTTACCTGCCTGGCCCTGGGCCGCTTCAGCCTCCCTCATCTTTGCCAATCGTAGCCTGAAGGGTGGGGATTAAGGAGTAAAAGACCTGGAACTTCGCCAAATCCCCATCCTCTGTCCAATTCTTGAGTTGTGTCACTCCTTAAAAATGTCTGTCCATAACTAGTGCTTAAAGATAAAAGCTTACACTCACGAACATTTTTGCAATGTTGGTGTCCTAATAATGGCTCCCCAGGTGAACTCTCAGTATCTCACCCAACTGGTCCATGCTCCTGCTCCACACCCCTCTCCACACACACACACACACACACACACACCCCAGACCTCACCCTCCAAGTCAGGTTTTGACGTTAGTCTCACCCCAACGAGGACTGTCCAAGCATCAGTCTGCCCCTTCGGCATACTCACAGGGTTACGATGTCAGCATTAGTGGTTTCCATTGCGATAGTCAGAGGGTCCCTGCCTTCTGTGTCTCGAGCCCCCAGATCAGCACCCCGTTTCAGGAACAGGCAAGCGAGCCTAGAGAAGAGAGCTAAATTCAGCAACAGGCATCCCCCAATTTCACTCCCAGAAAGCTTCCTCCCCATGGTGCCATTTCCATGGCTCCCTACCCTGTGTGACCAAGAATGGTGGCATGGTGGAGAGGACCCCGGCCGGCACTGTCTGCTTGGTTCACATTCGCCCCATTTTGGAGGAGAAACTCGCAGGCCAGAAGAGAGTTCTGCATAGAGATCAAGAAGATGGCATTTTTAGAGGTGGATTTTTGGATGTTTCAGGGCTCAGTGAGGTGTCAGGCTTGGTCCTCGACCTTTAGATGCTCATATATTAAATCTATCCCGGGACTGGAGAGATGTCTCAGTGGTTAAAAGCACCAGCTACTCGTCCAAAGGAGTCAGATTCAGTCCTAAGCACCCACAATGCCTGTAACTCCAGTTCCAGGGAACCCCCTCCCATATATATACATGCAAGCAAAACACCAATGCACATTAAAAAAAAAGCCAGGCAGTGGTAGCACATGTCTTAATCTAAAGCCCACCACTCAGGAGGCAGAGGCCAGCAAATCTCTGAGTTTAAGGCCAGCCTGGTCTACAGAGTGAGTTCCAGGACAGCCAGGGCTACACAGAGAAAATCTGTCCCTCCCCAAAGCATATCCTGCACCCTGATGAGTCATGCTGTCCCTCTTTTTTTTTTTAATTAAAGATTGTTTTATTTTTATTTTATGTGTATAGGTGTTTTACCTACATGTATGTCTGTGTGTCACATGCAGTGAATGAGGGGGCCAGTAGAGGGCGCTGGATCTCCTGGCACTGGAGTTACAGTTATGTGCTGCCTTGTAGATGCTGGGAACTGATCCTGAGCAAACGCAGCATGAGCTCCTAACCTCTGAGCCATCTCTCCGGTCTGCTTCCTTATTTTACATTGAGGAGACTAAGTCACAGGGATATTGACAACTTGTTTAAAAGCTCATGTAAGTAGCAGACGAAAAATCTAATTCACCACCTCCAAATCACACTTCAAACACTTAGTCTATATTATTTATCTTGCCCTATGGGAAGGAGACCCCAGGGAGAGCTCTAGGGTAGAGTTGGGGAGGTCAGCATGGTCCTCACAGCAGCTGTGGCCCGGATCAGAGGTGTGGCATTCCCCTGGCCCACATTGACCCAGTTGACATCAGCTCCATGGGCCAGGGCATCAGCCATGGTAGGAAGAGATGGGGGATGTCCAGCAGCTTGAAACAGCAGGGCCCCAGGGTGCAGGCTTCCCATGTCATCAGACGGGCACTCTGTCAAGTGGATTTAATTCTGTTAAGGAGTATCAGTGCCGGGTCTAGAAAGAAAATCTTCAGCAAAGTCCCCAGGTGCTGCAGTGGGATAAGTCACGTCCAAATTGTGGGGAGTCCCTTGTGACTCAGAGCTGTGGTGAGAAACGGGAGCGCTGTGGATGTGTATACGTGTTGGTATGTGTGTTGTGTGTGTGCAGGGCCCTGGGTGTGGAAGAGATAGCATTGCTCATCTCCCCAGACTGGCTGGATGCCAGAGGTGAGCTGACTCCCTGACAGATTCAGTGCTTACCTTCCCCCGCCCAGACAAGGCTCATAACCCTTCCTTCTTTTCAAACCTTTGGAGATGCCAAGTTCAACCTCTCTCTGGAGATGCCCCTCTCTGTGGCTCTTCCTGACCATACTCCAGCCCATACTTTTCCTCATGTCAATGTCACACCCCACTGTGACCTCCTGACTGTACTCTGCTCCTCCCAACCTCCTCCAAGGGACAGCCTGGACCTCACATTCTGCCTCCCTCTAGGGCCTGGCCAGTACTGAGTGTACAGCAATGAGTTGGACTCTCTACCTGATTTGGATCTGACAATGCCCGAGTGTGGCCTGATGGGAGGCTTTGGGGGCACAGGAGGATGTCCTCTTGGGGGTCCCCTGCCACCTCTTCGTCCACGGATTTCAGGAAGTTTGGTCAGGAACTTTTTCTCCACATACTTGGCATGAATCCAGGCTTCCTTTTCCTGCCTGGAGGTTAGAGGAGACAGCCTTTGGTCCCTCGGCCTCTTTGCCATTCCTCTCCACGACAGGGAAGCCCTAGGTGCCTCCACCGCAACCTCACCGGGAGCAGCTGGGCCCTGGCTTCTTCACCGCCATGGCCTCCACCCGGGCCTCATAGATCTGGTTGATGATGACATTCCCCAGCTCGCACATAAGCTTCGAAGGCCCAGAAGAGGGCAAGAGAAAGAGGGAGAGTCACTGGGTGAGTATCAGAGCCCTCAAAGACTCCTCAGTCCTCTGTCTTCACAATATCCCGAGTAACCCTAGTTACCTTCACCAGTTCTGGTTCCCAGGAGTCAAGGGTCAGAGAGCGGACTTTGGAGAAATGAACTCCGAGGCTCCTGGAGGGCCAGAGGGAGAGTCATGCCCTGTGTGGGCAGTAGCCTAGGAAAGCTGTTGCTCCTGAAAAGACCAGGCCTGTGTGCAGACACAGAGGAGCCGGGCCAGGAAGCAGAGCAGCAGAGGCCCTCTAGCTCTGGCCTGCTCACCATTGCTGCTGAACACTCTAGCCTCCCCACTTTGCTCGTGATGCTTCGGTCTGGAACATGTTTTGTCTGCCACCTCTTTTCCCTCCATACACTTCAGACTGGTGGTGAAGCCTTAGGGGCTTTCTAGGATCTCACAACCCTTTCCCTCTTGGGCTCTTGTTGGCTGTCCCACCCTCAGCAACCGTAACCCATGCTTCTTCCTATCAAGACAATGAGTTCATCTAGGAGGCCCCCAGGCCTGTCCACATCCAACTCAAATGTGCACTTGCGCTACAACCTTGGAGACTGGTGACAGAGAAGGAAGAGCAAGGGTAGGGTGCATGAGAGGGGCCACGCAGCAGTTGGAAGCGGGGCTTGTGCCTCGGGTCTTAGGGAATGACCTGTGGATGCCAGAACACTGAATGCAGAGAGTGACGCCAAGGTTGATGCTGGCCCACTCTGGGGCTGGCTCCCTGCAGTCGCAGCATTGCGCATTTCCATCCACGCTTTGTACCTGGGCCGCCACCTGACCAACTCCTCCAGACTCCCTTCCTCTGGCTGCCCCGCCACAGGCCAGAGTTGCAGCAGAGCCCGGGGCATGGTATCCTGAGACCTGAGGGAGACAGGAGAAAGGATGAGCAAGGGGCCTAAGGGTGAGGAAAGCTCCACCTCCCAGGGCAGTGTGGCCCATATGAAGGTACCTGGCCTGGCCCCCGAGGGCTGTTCTCCAGGTGAGCCTGGCTGAAGGCTGAGGCAATGCTGCTCTGGACAGCACTGACCCACAGCTGCAGGAGACGCTCAGAGTCAGCCTGGAGGAAACAGGACCTGCAGGTGATATTGAGAGTGACAAGACCAGAGAGCCGTGAGGCAGGGAGGGCAAGCTGACAGTCTGTGGATGCCCAGCTGATTTTGAAAGATTTTGAAAGATGTTTACTTATTGATCTATTTCTAATGAGATTGGGCCCAAGGCTTTGCGCATGCTTAGGTAAGCACGCTGCCTCGGAGTTATATCCAAGACATTTTTTACTTTAGTTAGAGATAGGATCTGATAAACTTTCCAGACTGACTTCAAACTTGCTAGCAAGCCATTCGGGCCTTGAATTTTTCAGAAAGACAACATTAACCCGGTGGTGGTGGTGCACACCTTTGATCCTACCACTTGGGAAGCAGAGGCAGGTGGATCTCTGAGTTGGAGGCCAGCCTGATCTACAGAATGAGTTCCAAGACAGTCAGGGCTACACAGAGAACCCCCTTCTTGGGGTGGAGAGAGACACATTATATTCACATGTGTGTGTCTGTGTGTCTGTGTGTCTGTGCAAACACACACCCAGTATGTCGTGGAGTTGAGTCTCTCTTTCCACCATGTGCGTCCTGGGGATGAACTCAGGTCGACGAGCTTGGCACAAGTACTGAGCCATCTCAGTAGCCTCTTTCTCCTTGAGTCAGAAACAGGCCATGTTCCTCAAACTTAAGGTTCTCCTCCCAAGTGCTGGCGTTACAGGTGTGCTCCGTACCTGGTTATCTGCTCTACTGAAATCCAGGTGATCCCTAACTTATGGTAGTTTGACAATATTTTTCAAGATTAACACACAAAGGTGTATTTATACAACCCTCTTGGGTTTTCAGTAGCATGTTCAATAACACTTTCATGTAAAAGAACCTTGGAATTGTATGCTAACGGTTTCTAGCAGGTAAGCTAAGGCTAGGCTAAGCTATGTGTAAAGTAGGTTTTCCAGTATCTTTTCAAATGACAATGAATTTACTGTAAGCGGAGCACTGGTACTCCTCTAGTGAATGGCAGCGTCCTCCGAAATATCTCCTACCGGCTTGTCCTCTCAGTCTGGGCTTTCTGCTTCAACCCAGTCACCAAAGGGTTAAGTCCTGGACCTATTCAGGGATACTGTTTTGGTGGCCCTGCCTTTTGGGTTTGTAAACATTCAGACATTTTAGAATATCAACCCAGGGACTCTACTCACTTGCTGGTGGACACTACTTCGAAACAGAAACGCCTTTCTGAGTCTGGACAGAGCTTCACTGTACAGAGACGAAGGTCGTCTACCACCACGGTTACAGGGTCCTGGCAGAGAGTGATAAGGTCCATGAGCCAGTCATTGTGAACAAAGGCTGAGTTTATCTAGAGTCCAGGCACCCCAGACCAACCCACCTTATATTTCTTCTGGTAAACCAGCTGGTTGTTCTGAATGGTGAACCAGCGTCTGGAGGAGACAGAAGAAGTGGTTACATGCATGCCCAACATGGGGACAGGCTCAGGAGTGGACAGAAGAGAAACTGTGCTCTTTGCCCCCTAAGTAGCTCACTGAGGAGAGAGGTGTGGACTGACAGTCCCATGGGACATTCCAGACAATGGTGGGAACTTACACGCAGAATGGGTACACCCTTACAGCTCCTTAAGGGCTGTTCTGCACACCTTGGACAACCGAGATTGGACATACCTTCCAGCAGATGGCAGTAAGGCTGGCCTTCAACTCCTGATCTTCCTACCTCCACCTCAAAAGCCAGGCTCACAAGGATATGCCACCACATATCTTTCTTCTAAGTTTATTATTGTACCTTTTTGTCAAGCTTGGCCAATGTTGAAGGAGCTAGCAGGGGGAGACAGCCTTAAAGGTTATAAAAATGGGTAACAGTGATAGACACTGTTTCGGGTGGCTCCTGAGGGTATTGGAATCACTTCTACGAGTATTTGTTTGAGATAGGATCGTGCCATGTAACCCGGGTAAGCCTAAAAGTCGCTCTGTAGTCCAGGCTGACCACAAATCTGCAATCCTCTCCCCTTAGTCGCCTGACTGCTGGCATTTACACCAAGCTTATTGCTACAGTGTTGGGCAAATGAAACTATGTTAGGGAAGGGGCTCCATTTTCTAATTTGTACCAAGGTCCCTTATGGGCTGGGGGTGGTTCTGAAAGATGAACCAGTCACATCAAGACACGTAGCATTCTGTTTCAAGCCCTGTAGGGTGTCCCCATCTTCCTCAGAGTAGTCTCAGAGTCCTACCAACATCTGCAAAGTTCTAGAAGGATTCCGTAGCCCCTTTAGCTCCTCTTCCTTCCTCCCTCACTCTGTCCCGGCCCACAACTCATTTTGCAAATACTGGGAACTCAGGGCCTTCCTTCCCATTAACTTGTCCTTCTGCCTACAGCATCCTTCACTCAGATATCTTGACTTAGAAGTTACTTTCTTAGCCCGGCATGATGGTGAACACTTGTAATCCCAGCTCTTGGGAGGTGGAGGCCCAAAGATCCGGAGTTCAAGGTCATCCTTGGCTACATCAGCCAAGAGATTTTCCCATAGAGTGTGTCAAGAAATAAAGTAACAGTTTTGTTCCTTACTTGTTTGCAGACAGAATTCCAATCCTAGCCAGGCAGTGGTGGTGCAAGCTTTTGATCCCAGCACTTGGGAGGCAGAGGCAAGTGGATTTCTGAGTTCCGAGGCCAGCCTGGTCCACAGAGTGAGTTCCAGGACAGCCAGGGCTACACAGAGAAACCCTGTCTCAAAGAACCAAAAAAGAGAGAGAGAGAGAGAGAGAGAGAGAGAGAGAGAGAGAGAGAGAGAGAGAGAGTTCCAAACCTCTCTGTTCCTTGCCAGTGCTAGGCTTGCAGGCCTGATCCACCAAACCCAGCCCCTGATAGTTTATTTAGAATTGGGAACCTACATTGTGGGTGTAGCTCAGCTGTAGATCCCTTGTTGTTGTGGTTATTGGTTTTTTTTGTTGTTGTTGTTTTTTCAGACAGGGTTTCTCTGTGTAGCCCTGGCTGTCCTGGAACTCACTTTGTAGACCAGGCTGGCCTCGAACTCAGAAATCTGCCTGCCTCTGCCTCCCAAGTGCTGGGATTAAAGGTGTGCGCCACCATGCTCAGCTTATTATTATTATTATTATTATTATTATTATTATTATTATTATTATTATTATTATTTTGATAGGGTTCCTCTATGTATCCCTGGCAGTCCTGGAACTTGCTATGTTGTAGATCAGGCTGGCCTTGAACTCATAGAGATATGCCTATTTCTGCCTCCCCTGAGCTGGGATTAAAGGAGCGTGCCATTGTGCCAGATGTTTTATTATTACCTTCTAACATAGTATGCAGTTATTTAGTTACTGATCTGTTTGTCTGTCTTTGCTGACTAAGGGTTGTATCTTGATGTACTTCATATACAATACACAATCATTATTGATCCGAGAATATTCAACTGGTTGGGTTTAGCTGAGACAGTTGTCTTCTTACCTGCTCCAGGTCTTAAATGCATTGCTGGCACGTTTGAAAAGATGTCCTTCCATTACCAAGCCACTAGGCCCCTCCTTTAGGCTTGGCTCTGGCTCCTCGCCACCTAGCTCCTAGAAGCATGAGAGGATCAAAGACAACTGGGATAGGCAGAGACCAAAGCCATAGCTGGTTTTCCTCTGGCCTCCATACCAGCCCTTACCTTCTGCTTCAGTAACACATGCCTCTGTTCCATGTCTCTCTTCTGTCGAGCTGAGTTCAAGACCAGGTTGTGCAACTGGGCATAGGAGGGTCCTCTCAGATGTCTGAGTTTGTCCCAACCAGTCCAGAAGAGTCATCTTAGTGTATCCTAACCTCTCTGCTCCAACTTTCTAGAGTCCTTACCTGGGTACCCAATTCCTTCCGATACTGAGCCAGCCTGTTTAGCTCTTCATGGCCCTGCTGGAAATAAGTGGCCTGGGCCTCAACCAAACGCAGTACCTGATGGTGGGCGGGAGGCAGAACTGAGGAAGGACACTCCTCTCTCTCCCTCTTCCCTCCCACTGTCAGCCCGTTCCTCTCCATCTTGGCTGCCCCTGAAACTCACGAATTCCATGATGTCAAACTTCCTCTTATCCTCAATCACATTGACCTGAAGGCCCCAAAAGACCTCAGGTCAGTCTAGAAACCACAGCACCCCCCCATTACACCCTAGGAACTCCCCTTCTCCCGAACACCTTCAAGGTATGCAGGTATCCTGGAGGATGGGTTGGGGTAGGCACCTACCTGCAGGGCATAATCTAATGCCCGACTCCGGTACCCAGCTCGAGCGGTCCTCAAAGCAGTTCCAGCCTCCTCTGCTTCTTGGACACGGCGCCTGGGGACCTCTGCATTGTGGGTAAGAGCAGCCTCCAGGTTCTCAGCCCCTCGCCAGAAATCCCTGCGAGCCTCTCGGAAGCCCCGGAGACCTCTAGAGTTAGGGGAGACAAAACAAAACCACAGATTTACCCTTCTGCTTTAGGAAAGAAAAATCTCAGGATAAGGCCCACCTATCTCCTGTCAGCCTGTGTAGAGAGGAAACGCCAGGCAATCCCAGGATAGGAAGACAGAAGCCAGGCCACTTCCCACCCTCATAGCTCCTCCTGTGGGGGAGGCCCTGTGGGAAGAGAGGTGGAGGGCTAGTTTCTGGGGGATAAGGCCCCTCTTTCCCTCCCGTCTCACTCCTTGACCAGAGTCTGGATTTGCTGCTGCAGTGTATGTTGAGTAGCATCAAGAAGCTCCTGTTGGAAGAAGTTGACAAGTGACAGTCAGGATCCCCATCAACCCTACCCCCATCCATTCCCTCACCCGCAGCCACCCCCACCCCCCACACTCACAGCATGGCTGTCCAGTTTGTGGTTCAGACTCACGGTGAATTTTTCCAGACACTCCTGGGTACGAAAAACAAACAAACAAACAAAAAACACAGAGACGCCAAGGTCTGTCCAACTCTAGGTAGGTCCCACCAGACGGACCTAGCCTGGATGGTTGCCCCAGCTTTGCTTTGTTCTGGGCTCTGCAGACCCCAAATCAGTCCTCCTCTACCGAAGTCCCCTCTATCCCAGTCCCCTACCCCTAGCAACCACAGCCCTGGTTCAGAAGTATCACATACCGCCATCATGGGCTCTGGTGGACCCAGGCGAGCCAGGTCACAGATGCCAACAACGAAGGCACGACCGGCAGCAAGGTAATGCTGTCCGCTCTCCAGGAGGCAGGAACCCAGCTTTAGCAGCTGGGGAAATGAAGCACACCAAGTGATGTTCCCTCTGCACCACGTCCCTTCTTGCCCAAGGCTGTATAGTCCTTCCCTAACCTCATCTGCTGTCCCACCCAGCCCACTGCAGCCACCACCCCCAAGTCAAACTCACGGCTGCAGGGTCATTAACCCCCACTTCCTTTTCCTGTGCCTGTGTCAAAGTTCCTGCCCATTCCTCCAAGTTTGCTCCCAAAGTCACTGTCATCTCTACTCCCCAAATAGCTTTCCCTGTCTGATCCTGCCGGCCCTTCTGTGTCCTGTTTAAATAATGGCTCCCCCTAGGACCCCATCCTCCTGCACTGTCTGGTTACTAGTACCCAGTCCCTGCCTGGCCTCGTTCAAGTCTTTGTCTTTTGTTGTGTGTTGGGGTGGGGAGTGTGTCTCATTCTATACTCTCTAAACACTCCCTTTCAAATGTTAACTCGTCTTCAAGGCCTCAGGATCAGGGCCAAGTAAGATGTTGGGGTGCTCAGTTGTCCATTTTTCAGTGCCCCTATAATGGTCAAACTGTAACTGACTGATCTGGGAAGGGAAAGGTAGGTGTCTGAGCTAGAACCCGATACATGGTTGTGGCTGCTTCACCCTAAGGGTGCCATGCCAGACTTTGGCCAGGAGCCACCATATCTTGAATAGACCAAGTGTTGGTGGAGCCTTTCCGAGTGGTTCAGGGTGATGAGAGGCTACAGAGAGGCTTTGTGAAGAGGTGGCAGGGTGCCAGGAGCCTGGGCTCCATGTCTTCCCAGCACATTTTTTTCTGGAGGCTTGTGGAGGTGTCTGAGAACTGTAGCTTGGGTTGACAGTGGGTCAGCTGTGGTCAGGCAACTGACCGAGATCAAGTCTTAGTAGCTTGAGATAAGGAGACAAAACGGCTCTAACTCAGTGTGGATCAGCAGATTGCCTAGTTCTCATATGTCTACAAACCTTTTTCTCCAATATGACAAAAGACCTTCCATAAAACTGAACCAATAACTAGCTGGGGTGGTGGCACAAACCTTTAATCTCAGTACTCAGAAGGCAGAGACAAGTGGATCTCTGTGAGATTGAGGCCAGACTGGTCAACACAACAAGTTCTAGGCCAGCCAAGGCTACATAGAAGGACCCTGTCTTAAAAAAAAAAAAGCCGGGCAGTGGTGGTGCACGCCTTTAATCCCAGCATTTGGGAGGCAGAGGCAGGTGAATTTCTGAGTTTGAGGCAAGCCTGGTCTACAGAGTGAGCTCCAGGACAGCCAGGGCTACACAGAGAAACCCTGTCTTGGAAAAAAACAAAAAACAAAAATTACAACATCTATAAAATAGAATTGAAGTCAGCAATAGAGAGGAACTGTCAATGTACAAGACAACTTGAATAGACTTCAAACACTTCGTTATTTTCAAGACAGAGTCTTTCTGTATAGCCCTGGGTGTCCTGGATCTCTGTCTCTCTCTCTCTCTTTCTCTCTGTCTCTCTCTCTCTCTCTCTCTCTCTCTCTCTCTCTCTCTCTCTCTCTCTCTCTCTCTTTCAGGCTGCCCTCAAACTCAAGAGATCCACCTGCCTCTGCCTCCTGAGTGCTGGGATTAAAGGTGTGCACCACCACACTGGACTTCTAGTTTTTTAGAAAAGCCAACTTCAGGCCAGTGAGATAGTTTACCTGACAGGTAAGCCAGGCAACCTAAGTGCAATTCTGGAGCCTGGGGTGGAGGGAGAGAACTGACCTGAATTGTCCACTGACCTCCTCCCATGCATTACAGCATACGCACTCACACACACACACACACACACACACACACACACACACACACACACACACACACACGATTATATAGATGATAGACAGACTGACAGACCAGCACTCCTGAGGTAAAAGCTGGCAGGTCTCTGTGAGTTTGAGGCCTAGCCTAGTCTACATAGCAAGTTCCAGGCCAGCCAGGGTAGATAATATGACCTTGAAAAAAAAAAAAAAAAAAAGAACAGTATCCAGTATCTACCATAGGATTTCTCATTAGCCTCTGAACACACCAATTAGGTTAGGCTGCATGGTCAGAAAACCCCAATAATTAATTCTCTTGTCTCTACTTCAATACTAGGGTTATAAATGTATACCATACATATACCTTGTCATTTTTACATGGTGGGGGGGGGAAATCAAACTTAGGTTTCATGCTGGCAAGGGGTGCACTTTGTTGACCAGCCATCTCTCCTGGTCCCTGTAGACTTTATTGTTAACTAGACTGCACCAATGCTAATTTTTGGTTGTGATAATGAGTAAAAACTGCATTAAATATCATCACTCAGGGAAGCTGGCAGGGACGTGGCCTCTCTAAGCAATTACTACAAGTGTAGGATTAACCTGAATTTTAAAAGTTCAATTAGAGGGCTAGAGAGATGCTTCAGTGGTTAAGAGCACTGACTGCTCTTTCAGGGGTCCTGAGTTCAATTCCCAGCAACCACATGGTGGCTCACAACCATCTGTAATGGGATCTGATGCCCTCTCCTGGTGTGTCTGAAGACAGCTACAGTGTACTCATATACATAAAATAAATAAATTTTTTAAAAAAGTTCAATTAGAACCATTTGAGGGGTTGGAGAGATGGCTCAGTGACTACGTGCACTGGCTGCTCATGCAAAGGACTCAGGTTCAATTCCCAGCATCCACATTGTGGCTCACAACTGCAACTCCAATTCCAGAGGATCCAATGCCCTCTGCTAGCCTCTGTAGCAGCCACTAGGTGTGGACATGGTTCACAGACATTTACCCAGATAAAACAGCCAAATATATATACTGAAATAATATCAATAATGTTTTAAGAAGTGTTTGCTCTGGGGATGTAGCTGGTGGGGGAACCCGGCCTGTCTAACATGCACAAAGATGAATTCCATCTCCAGGGGGGAAATAGAGGTCAGAGGATTGGGAATTCAAGACCAGGCTCAACTACAGGTAAATTCAAAGCTAGCCTGAACTACATGTGACCCTGTCTCAAAAAGTATATATTAATATGTTAATAATTTACATACACACACACACACACACACACACACACACACACACATATATGTATGTATTTCAGGCAGGGTTTCTCTTCTGTCCTAGAACTTACTATGTAAACAGACCAAGCTATCTTAGAACTCACAAGAGATTCATCTGCCTCTGCCTCCCAAGTGCTGGGATCTGGGTACGCAGCCCCATTCCCAGCTTTTTTTTTAGCCCTAGCTGGCCTAGAACTCACAGAGATCTGCCTGTTTCAGCTTCACCAGTGTTAGGATTAAAGGCATGAGCCAGTACATCCAGATTTTGGGGTGGGGGGGTCAAGACAGGGTTTCTCTGTGTAGCCCTGGCTATCCTGGAACTCACTTTGTAGACCAGGCTGGCCTCCAACTCAAAAATCTGCCTGCCTCTGCCTCCCAAGTGCTGGGATTAAAGGCGTGCGCCACCACGCCCAGCAACATCCAGATTTTAAATATAATTGTGTGTGTGTGTGTGTGCCAGGCACAGTTAACTTTCAATGACTCTAACGCATTCCCAGTCTCCCGCCATCTCCCTGACCTTTTATTTTAATTTTATTCTAATCTTTTATTTTAATCTGACTCTGCATCTTTTCTCCATGACGTGGTCACCTTTTCCAGGCGGGTCTCCAATTCTGACACTTCAGTTTCCACCAGTTCAATCGAGGCTCTGGGAAAGAATGGACAGCACTTAGGTCCACTGGGCCTCTGCTTAGCATCAGGGGCAGGGTTGGCGTCATGGGGTGATGGGTATGCACAGACCAAGCAGAGTCCAGACAGTTTCTGCTCTTGTGCTGCTGTGCACATTCTAAGCTTCAATAACCCAGACCAGAGCAGGAAGAGTAGGAGGGTGGATGTGGCCAGGGCAGGAAGTTGCTAACCGCCCCGGGGCAGGTGCTGGGGGAGGGGATGCCGTGAGAAGGAAGGAGGAATGCCAATTATAAAGACCAGAAGGGGCAGAAAGGCAGAGTAAAGTGAGCTTCGGAGAGCATGGAGGTTCTGTTATTAAAGGGTTTTTTTTTTTTTTTTTTTTTTTTTTTTTTACTCTGTAGCCCAGGTTAGCCTGGAACACTTAACAACCTTCCTGCCTCAGCCTCCCAAGTGCTGGGGTTCCATGCCTGATTTGAGAGCCTGGCTTGAGTGGTAGAGGCACTAGGTCCCACCAGTTCCCTCTGGTCCCTGTGGCCTAGGCTCTAAGGTTGGTCCTGCCTGGGGAATGCTGGGGGTGGGTGGGTGGGTGTTGGGACCTATTGGGCCTTCCTTCCCCTCCTTAGTCTCATGGACCTGCACACACTTACCGGAAGCGGGGTGAGTCCTTGAGACATTCTTCAAAATCTAGCTTGACCGTCATCTCAGATGACTTGCTTTGGGGGCCTGGGGGGCCCTGGAGGTCAGGTAGGTGGGGATGTAGGCAGATGCACTCCCCACCCCCCAAGAGGGGTATTAATGGAGAAGAATCCTCTGGTAGGAAGAGCCTGGGTCTGGAATTCTTTCCCCAAAGGGAACGGGGTAACCCAGGAGGAGCTCTAACCCCACCACTTCTAGGCAGCTCTGGGAGGGGTAGGGGTGGGGCCTGGGCGGAGGGGGGTGCTGAGATCACAGAAACCACAGTCCCTCCCCCAGAGACTGCCTGCTGTCACCTTCCATCTGGGACACTGGTCTTTCTCTGCTGCTTTCTCCATTGGTGAATAAATTTTTTGAGGGGGAAATGATGGTCTAGAGTCAAATCTGTCTCTGTCACTTAAGACTTTGTGTGATTAGTTGGGCATAGTGCTACATGCCTTTAATTACAGCAGAGACAGGCAGATCTCTGTGAGATCAAGGCCAGTGTGATCTACAGAGCAAGTCACAGGCCTGCCAGGGCTACACAGCGAGACCCTGTCTACACAAAAACCAGTGTGACACTGAACAAGTTCTCTGACCCTTCAGTTCCCTCATCTGGGAGACAAAAAAGCGAGGGGCAGCGCACGCCTTTCATCCAAGCACTCAGTGGGTGGATCTCTGAGTCTGAGGCCAGCTGGTCCAGAGTGAGCTCCAGGACAGCCAGGTCTACACAGAGAAATCCTGTGTCTTTGTCAGGGTTTCAATTCTTGCACAAAAGCAAATTGGGGAGGAAAGGGTTTGTTCAGCTTACACTTCCACACTGCTATTCATCACCAAAGGAAGTCAGGACTAAAACTCAAGCAGGTCAGGAAGCAGGAGCTGATGCAGAGGCCATGGAGGGATGTTACTTACTGGCTTGCTTCCCCTGGCTTGCTCAGCTTGGTTTCCTTCTTTCTTTCTTTTTAAAATTTATTTATTATATATAAGTACACTGTAGCTGCCTTCAGACACAACAGAAGAAGGTGTCAGATGCCATTACAGATGGCTGTGAGCCACCATGTGGTTGCTGGGAATTGAACTCAGGACCTCTGGAAGAACAGACAGTGCTCTTAACCACTGAGCCATCTCCCCAACCCCTCAGCTTGGTTTCTTATGGAACCCAGGACTACCAGCCCAGGATGACACTACCCACAATGGGCCATTACCCCCTTGATCACTAATTGAGAAAATACCTTACATGGATTCTCCAGATCTCATGGAGGCATTTCCTCAAGGGAGGCTCCTTTCTGTGTGATAACTCCAGCTTGTGTCAAGTTGACACACAAAACCAGCCAGTACACCCTGCCTCAAAGATGGTGTTAATAAATGTACAGTATGCTGATTCTATCAGACATGGACATTCTGCTGCAAGGTTGGGCCTTTTCAAGACCCTAGGTTTTGGGACCAGCAAAGTGGCCCACTGTGTAAAAGTGTTTTTCACACATCCAGTCTGACAACCCAAGTTTGACCCCAGAAACCCTAGCAGAACTTATTATGGAAAGTTCCTCTAACCTCGGACCTCCACAGGTGTACCATGTTAACCAAATAAACCAACAGTGAGTTTTTATTTGTTGTTGTTGTTGGCTTTTTCTTTCTTTTTTTTTTTTTTTTTTTTTTTTGTTTCTGAGACAGGGTTTCTCTGTGTAGCCCTGGCTGTCCTGGAACTCACTCTGTAGACCAGGCTGGCCTCGAACTCAGAAATCTGCCTGCCTCTGCCTCCCAAGTGCTGGGATTAAAGGCGTGTGCCACCACGTCGGGCAATAGTGAGTTTTTAAAGCCCTGGTTTTGTTTTGTGTTCTGAAGCAGGCTCTCACTTCGTAGAACAGACTGTGCTTGATTTTGTGACCTTGCTACTTTAGCCCCTAAGTGCTTGCTCCCAGGAGCACAGTTCCTTGGGTTGCTCTGTTCCTCCTCTTGCTTTGCCTTCCCGGGTTATTGTGTCTGGACATCCCTCCCGCTCTCCTGGGCTCCCAGAGCAGGCCCAGTCTGGACACGCAGCTCCCAGCACTCAGATTCCTGATGTTCTCTTTATTGTCCATTAGAGTGGAGACAGGGAAGGCAACCCTCACCCCACTCCTCGTTGACTACATTTTCCAAGGTCTACGTTCTTTTTTCTGAGTCCACTGGAGCCGCAAGCTTTCATCTAGAGAAAGAAAAGGTTAGGCTTTCTTGCAGCAGGGGTACGCTCTTGTCCATGTGACCCACAAATCTCTAGAACCTACCCACTTAACCCCTCTGCCTCCCTGGGCAGTGCAAGTTACCCCCTTGCCTTGGCCCAGGCTCACGTCTGCGCCCATTCCAGCTTGGAGGGTTCTGGTTACTTCCATGTTCCTTTTCTGAGCTCCCTGGACTTCGGCACCTTGGCCCCTTAGCCCAACAGTTGGGCGTCACCTGTGACCCATTGACTGTGAAGGACATAGTACTAACTAGAGAGGGGTGGGGTGGCAGAGGGGAGTCAAGGAGGAGGCATGGAGCCCTTGGCTGATGCTAGGCTGGAGGGGATCTCAACCCCTCTGAGCATCACTCGGACCTGGTCTCTATAATGTAGTCAATCAACGCCAGGATGTTTAAGACCTCTTTTACTGCCTGTGGCTGATGCACTGACTTAAAAGGGATTGGGAGGGTGGGAGATGGGAGCTTGTTAAGAGCCAGGCCTAGAGAGATGGTGCCCTTGCCAGGTTGCACTAGAGTTAGGGTTATGCTCAGAAAGCGCTAAATGGTTTTGTCATACCCAAAGACGCTTCCAACAGTACCTGGAGTGCCTTTCGGATTCTCAGTAACCCAGGTCAAACCTGAAGGACCTGGAAGTAACAGGAGGACAGTTTGTTCCGTCCTCCCACCCCACCCCCCAGGCTGTCCTCCCCGGGCCATCCTCCCCAGGCCATCCTCCCCAGTCTCTCACTATCCTGTTCTTCATCTTCTATATCCTCTCCGAGCTCTGGGCGGGAGCCGGACCTCAGATACCTTCCTTTGCTGTAGTATTCCTTGCGCTGTAGATTAGCCAGCTGCCCCATGGAAGAGTCTGAGGCTGATGGGAACTGGTTTCTATAGGTAGCAGAATCTGAAAAAGTACCCCAGACAATCTTGAGCCTGTGGCCACCTGCTCTGCCTTTGAGTCAGGCCACTACCGGATTAGAGTTTAAGTTCTCATCTAACACCCCTCCCCCATGTTAAAAAGCCTTCAGTGAACCCCCATCCCCCAAGGGTTCTCTTAATCTCTCTGTTCAGTTTGTCTCTGGAGGCCCCCCCCCCCCCAGTGGAGACTCAGCTCCAGTTGTTCCCATTCCTTCCCTAGCGTCCCCTCCAGTCACTGCCTCTCTGTCAGACGAGCAAGACTGTAGGCCAATGCTCTCTGAATAAATCAGAATACAGCAGAGATGTGAGGAGCAGAGAGCCAAAGAGAACAGATTTGAAAACATGTAAATTTCAAGGAGATCTGGGCTCTGGAAGAGTCTCTTGTCTCCACTCTGCAGCCCCAGGAGGCCCCTGTCACTAACCGTTGGTGCTTAAGACATGGCTATCAGTCATCAGGACAGTGTCATTTTTGACTCCTGTGGCCAGTCTTCCTGCCCAGCCTTTCTCCACAGGCCTAGGCTTCAGGTCTGTCGCCACAGCTTGATTACTGCTGCTGATGCTGGCACTAGCCCCAATGCTCTCTTCCTCAGTGGGCAGGTTTTTTGGGGACTTTAGGAACTTCCCTTCACTGTAGTGTATCTTTCGGTGCTTGTCAAAATCACTGGAGTCTGTGGGCCAGCGTGAAAGCTTAGCTTTCCCCCAAGGTCTTCACAGAAGGGCTGCCCCCCACCCAAGCTCCCCTGTCCATCGAGACCCACCCCACGTCTCACATACATGTCTTGGCAAAGTTGTCTGTGTCCTTTGAGTTTTTGTTGTCTCCGTACTGGAGGACCTTGGGGAGGAAATTGTCCATTGTGGCAAACCTGAAGGGGAGGGAGACTAGTTGGGGGTACAGAAGGGAAAAAAAATGATGGTGGGGGTAGGTGTTGGGTGGGGACCAAGCTGCTGATTGCCTAGATCAGCTTTGGTTAGGCCTGAGGAGGTAGGTAGTACCTACCATTTTAGGGTTTGAGGAACAAAGCTATCTGAGACTGCCTTCAAAGGTATGAGGGCAGAGGGCACAGCTCAACTAATCTCTGAGAGGGCTCTCACCTCTCTGCCACTGACTGAGGAGTCACCTTGAGAGAAGATTCTGCAGATGGGTCCTCATCGGTGTCCTGCAGCCTGCAGAGGAGGAGGAGGAGGAGGAGGAGGCAGTGTTTGTGCCCCGAGGCTTCTCTGCCTCTTCCTCATAGCCACATGTTAGAATACAGTTTAGGCTCAAAAGCTAGGGCTTAGCACCTGTGGTAGGGGGTTCTGGGCTCATCCGCCTTCATAAAGCCATAGTCTTTGTCAGCAGGGTGGTAGGTAGCCAAGATGTTCATTTCATCCCAGCGCTGAGACTTCCTAAGGTGAGGGAAGGAGCAAAGGAGGAAGCTCTTCTGGCGACCCTCTCCTAACAGAGAGGTCTCCTTCATTCTTCCCGGCATTCAAAAAATTCTTCTTATATTCCCTCGTAGAGGCTAGGATGGGAGCCAGATACCCAGTGATAATCAGTGCTGTGTGGCCAGGATTCCTGTGACACCTGCTGCCCTCTCCAAGTCATGGAACTTCAGATTTCCAACCTATTTGACCTCACCACCTCTCCCTAACCAGGGCCTTGGGACTCTGTTTTTTTCTTGGCTTCAGCTCAAGGTGTCCTGAACTCCTCCCTCCCTCCCGTCTCAGGGCTGCTGGCTAAAAGCTGAGTTGCTGCTATTTAAGCTCTCACCTTTCTTACTCTCTAGCCCTCCTTCCCTCGCTCTTTCCCCCTGCCTTTCTACAATAAAGCTCTAAAACCATTAAAAAAAAAAAAAACAAAAAAACAAAAAAAAAAAAAAAACCAGCTGAGTTGCTTACTTCTCCGAACCGGGGGGTTTCTTTATCAAAATGGAGCTGCTGTTTTTTAGGATGCTCCGAGGCCGCTCCGTGAAAGATGTCCCGGAGTGTGTACTACTCTCCGAGCTGTACACTTTAGCCTCCTCCGGCCCGGGGGTGGACGCCTTAGTTGCACCAGTTCCAGTGCCAGGGGATGTGCTGGACCCAAGGCTTGCAACCTCCTGAAGTTGCGGAGCGGGTCCTGAATTGAGGGTCACTGCCCCTTCAGAGGGCTGAATTGGACCAGGACTGCGGACTACAGGGTTCCCGGAATGCAAGAGGGAGCCAGGACCGCGAAGCAAGGCTACTCCGGGGGGTAATCCGGTGTCTGTTTGCATACCTCTGGCACTGCCAGGTACTGCCCTAGAAACCCCCCCAGGGGATTCTGCACTGAGGCCACTAACAGGTGCGAGAGACTCCGGCTTCTCCATAGCTCAACTTGGTAACCACTTCAATTCCACTGCCTACCCTTCTAGCTGCACATAGCCCTGCCCGTTGGCCCTGCCCCCATCGCGGCGGGCGGTGGGCGCTGGGGGCTCCGGGTCAGACCGGACCTCCTCTGCCTCTTCTCCCTGGCGCTGAGGCAGGTGAAAGGTCGACTATCAGACTTCAGCCTGGGAGTTCCTCCGCACACCCTTCCCTTATTGTTACACCCCAAGACTTTCTTTGTCTCTGTAATTTGTTCCCGCCCTTCTCCATCACCGCCCTTCTCCGAATCAACCAATCACAGTCAAGGGGCCTGGCCAGCGGTGAGGAGCCTTGTGATGTCACAGCCCCGCAACACCAGGGAGAGCCTGAGTAGGGCTGGGTTCTGTTAATAGCTCTCAGGTAACCTCTCAGAGGTGTCCGCTCTGTCCCTTGAGATTACCCAACGGGACACCGCTAGGATTTTTATTAGTAACTTTTAAGATTTAAGAGTTTCATTGGCACAGAGCTCAAGTTGGCCTTGAAATGTGTGCGGGTAGGAGAGGTGTGATGCAAAGTCTGTGGGGCCGGAGCGGGGTGAGGTGCGAGACTGGGTCAAGGAGAGGTGTGATGCGTGATCGGATTGCGACATTTCCGGCCTCGGCACTGTGAAGGGCTGAGACTTGGATTTATAAAACTACTTTTTCTCTGTCCCGAAGATAGCGTTTACTTCCATCGCCTTAAAGCGTGCGGTGTTAGGGGAAGCCACCAGCCCTTGCGTTAAGGCGAATGCTCTAATATGTCGCTTTTCCCTAACAAGGGTTGGGTCCAAGGCGCCGGGCGACGTCGCAAAGTGTATCTGGGCGCCAGCACGCCTTCGTCGCAAAGACGCCTGCGGCGGGCGATTCTGCCATCCACTGTCGCAAAAGCAGCCCAAATCTTCCCGGCTCTCGTAGCCTCTGTCGTCCCGCTGGGCCGTAAAGCAGTCCCCCGACCCCGTCGTCCTTCCGTTCCCCTCGTGAGAGACCTCGGTTCCTTAGCTGCGGACGCTTCAGTGCCGTAAAGCACACCAGGCCCCAGCCCCCCGGCCGTATTCCCCCAGGGCGTCTGGCCGCCGCGGTTGCCACGGTGCCGCCAAGCGCGGCTGTCGCGCGGCCGCGGTATCAGCGGCGATGGCGGCGGGGTCGGGTGGGAGTGGGGGCTCTGGGGCGGGCCCCGGGCCAGGACCGGGGCCCGGCGGGGGTGGGGGCCCTGGCAGCAGCGGACCAGGCCTGGGGTCCGGCGGGGGTCTCGGCGGTGGCGGGGAGCTGCACCCGCGCACCGGGCGCTTGGTCAGCCTGTCGGCCTGCGGGCGCACGGCGCGGCGGCAGCAGCCGGGCCAAGAGTTTAACCACGGGCTGGTGCTGAGCCGAGAACCCTTGCGCGATGGACGCGTCTTCACCGTCCGCATCGACCGCAAGGTGCAAAGCCGGGGCAGCTGAAACGAGGTGTGGAGGGGAGTGGGAGGGGACGGGAGGGAGAAGCGGTAGGACTGCCAGAAGGTCTGCATCTCCAACCGAGCCTCCAGGTACCGATAGCGAGCCGGCACACTGTAGTGCACCGGGGAAGAGAAAGGAGAAGGACACGGAGCAGACACATTCATTCTGAAGGAGCATTCGTTTCCCGCAGGACAGGGAGCCAGGGTCCGGTGGTTAGAATGGCTAGTGAACACGTCTAGCACAATCTCTTAGGGATGGAAGACTGACAGGTGCCCGAGATGGAAGAGTAGAGAAATAATAAAAAGCGCAAACTGTTGACAAACGTCCCAAACCAGAAAGATAGATGAGGAGACATGCGAAAAAGGGAGTGTATGTGACTTGCTTGACTCCAAAACGAATTTGGAAAGAGAAGAGAATGAATTTGGGTGGAGCTTTGCCCTACTAGAGTATTGGGGTTGGGAATGAGAGTGATGTAGGAGAGCGAGCATTGTGGACCTAAGAAGCATGGGATTGGAGTGGCTGAGGAGCTACAGAGACTGGGAAGTAAGAGGAGATCGGGTTAAAACCAGGGCCTTTAACCAGCTTGTTCAGTGGGTAGAGGGGGTGATGTGCTAAAACACGTGTCAGCAGACACAGATGCTGAGAGCCAGTGGGTCCTGGTAGTTATGGAGGCTAGTTCCAAAAATTATTTGTGTGTCTATGTCAGTGGCCTCAGAGGACAGGGTGAGAGGCACACGGTGCTCTGGAATGTGGCCTCTGGTGATGGGATTTCATACAGAAACTCTGTCCACCACCCTCTCATAGGTCAACTCCTGGAGTGGCTCCATTGAGATTGGAGTGACAGCACTGGATCCCAGTGTGTTGGACTTCCCGAGCAGTGCCACCGGGCTGAAGGGAGGCTCCTGGGTAGTGTCAGGCTGCTCAGTGCTGCGGGACGGGCGCTCTGTGTTGGAGGAATATGGCCAGGACCTGGACCAGCTTGTCGAAGGGGACCGTGTGGGTGTGGAACGCACAGCCACTGGGGAGCTCCGGCTCTGGGTAAACGGGCGGGATTGTGGTGTGGCAGCCACAGGCCTGCCTGCTCGTGTCTGGGCTGTTGTGGACCTTTATGGCAAGTGCACCCAGATCACTGTGCTGCCCTCCGAGCCAGGCTTCAGCCCTCCCACTCCTGTCCCCACACCTCCCCTTGAGCCCTTGGCCCCTCCAGAAGATTCAGCCCTGTTGGAACAGGGGACCTCTGTGGATGAAGGTGAGAACACAGCTTCGGGGAAACATGAGTTTTGGCTGAAGAAATGGGGCGAAAGCAGTCACAAGTCAGCTGGGGGAGGGAAGGGACCATTGAGCCCAGAGCCATTACAGGGGAATAGAGGGGTTAGAAGAGATGGTCTCCTGACTGGGCCCTGAAGCATGAGCTGAACCCTATTCCCCTCCCATCCTACCTGGTCCCTAGCCTTCATGGTGTCCCCAGCGCAGGCACGGCCGGAGACGTTTCCTAACAGCCTTGATTCGCATAATGGTGAGGGCTTCGGGGAAGGCCAGGGAAGGGGAGTGGGTACTGAGGCGGACAGGGTGGGATCTAAGAGACGGTAGGGAGAAGAGGGTCCCAAGCTGGCTGTGGGGAAGAGAGCTCTGTCTTGACTTCCTTCTTCTTGCTGCTACAGACTTTGCCAGTATGGAGCTGTCTGAGGTGGTGAGCAACGCCATCCTGTCTGCCTACAATGGGGGCCTCCTTAATGTGAGCCTGAGCTCCCCACCAGCAGGGGACGGACTGGCATCCAGTGGGCCAGCCACTTCTCCCATCCTCACTTCCAACGATGCCCTGCTCTTCCATGAGAAGTGTGGGACCCTCATCAAACTCAGCAACAACAATAAGACAGCAGAGCGCCGGAGGCCCCTGGATGAATTCAACAATGGAGTTGTCATGACCAACCGCCCACTTCGGGATAATGAAATGTTTGAGGTATGTAAAATCCTGGAGTCTGACTGTGCTTCCTGCCAAAGATTTGGAGCTAAACGTAGGGATTGATCTTTGGCGGCAATATGCCAACAACTGGTGAAGAACCAAGGCTTTGAGGGCCTGTCTTCTGTTGTTATATTTCCTGGACCTGTCTACTCTCACTCAACCCCAGATCCGGATCGACAAGCTTGTAGACAAGTGGTCTGGTTCCATCGAGATTGGTGTCACCACCCACAACCCCAATAGCCTGGAGTACCCAGCCACCATGACCAACCTGCAGTCAGGTACCAGCTCTGGGTAGGGGTAGGGACACAGGCTTGGAGTTGGTGAGATCCAGACAGCCTTTCCCTAACCAGGTGTCCATCTTTACCAGGCACCATCATGATGAGTGGCTGTGGGATCCTGACCAACGGCAAAGGCACTCGGCGGGAGTACTGCGAGTTCAGTCTGGACGAGCTGCAGGTGAGTGTGGAGCACAGCAGCCTGGGCAGTCCAGGGGAGCCCGGCCACCTGGGCCACCAGGCAGTGTCCCTTTCTGCATGAGGCTTCTTCTGAGGAGGCAAGGCCGTCTGGCAGGAGCTAAGGTATGCTCATTAGTAGCACCTTTTTTCCCTTTGGTGCTAGGAATGGAACCTAGGACCTTGGACACGTGTGGCAAGTGCTCTAGCACTGAGTTACAGCTCTAGCCCAATAGCACTAAGTAGGCCGAGATTTTAGAGCAACAACAACAAAAAAGATTGTTGTTGTTGTTGTTGTTGTTTTAATTTATTTATTTATTATATGTAAGTACACTGTAACTGTCTTCAGACGCTCCAGAAGAGGGCATCAGATTTCATTACAGATGGTTGTGAGCCACCATGTGGTTGCTGGGATTTGAACTCAGGACCTTTGGAAGAGCAGTCGGCACTCTTAACCGCTGAGCCATCTCACCAGCTCCAAGATTGTTTTTAAAATAGTTTAATTTAGGGCTAGAGAGATGGCTCAAAGGTTAAGAGCACTGACTGCTCTTCTAAAGGTCCTGAGTTCAATTCCCAGCAACCACATGGTGGCTCACAACCACCTGCAATGGGATCCGATGTCCTCTTCTGGTGTGTCTGAAGACAGTTACAATGTACTCACATAAATGAAATATTTAAATCTTTTTAAAAGAAAAGTTTAATTTAGTACCTACTTTACATTGGGCATTTAGGAAATGTGGAATTATTGTGTCTGGAAAGCAGGGACCCAGCTCCTGCCCAAGAGTGGCTTTATTTGAAATTCTTCAGTGGGTGGTCTCCTGTGAAATGGGGTGGCAGAAAGTGCCCAGGACTGCTGGAACCTGAGCCTGAGTGTAGCTGAATTCCAGACTAGGGTCTTTCTTCTTTGGTTAGGAGGGTGACCATATTGGCCTCACGAGGAAGTCCAACTCTGCCCTACACTTCTTCATTAATGGCATCGATCAGGGTAAGGTGGCACACAAGAAAGACTCCTGGCTCAGGGCCTTTAGTGGGTCATACCTCACCTTTCCTTGTGGTGCTTGCTCTTCCTGTTTGACTCTTCTTTCATCCTGTTCTGCTACAGGCGTAGCTACTCCATTGACACCACCAGTTGTATATGGTGTAGTAGACTTGTATGGAATGGCAGTGAAAGTGACCATCGTCCATAATAACAACCACAGTGACCGTCTCCGCCGGAACAACGCTATCCTGAGGGCTCTGTCCCCCGAGGGTGCTCTTCGTCGTGCTGCCCCTGCAGCCCAGGCAGAACCTGAACGCTTGCTCTTCCATCCTAACTGTGGCCAGAAGGCAGCTATCACCCACGAAGGACGCACTGCCCTGAGGCCCCAGTATGACCCATGGGATGGGAAGACACCTGCAAGGGGGCCCTAATAGGATGCGGGGGCACTGAGGTGGGAACATGGGAGGGTGTCTGTTATAGGAAGCCCTGGACAGAAAGGGGAAGACTTCTGGGAGCAAGAGATCTGGTTGGTTGTCTTGGGGCAGTGGGTATCAGACTAATATTCCTAGTTTAAGCCTTGACACACTCAGTATGCTGAGAGCTGAGTCCTCACTTGCTGTGTCCCCAGTGCCACTGATGACTTCAATCATGGCGTGGTACTGAGCAGCAGAGCCCTCCGGGATGGAGAGGTGTTCCAGGTGCGCATTGACAAGATGGTGGACAAATGGGCTGGCTCCATTGAGATTGGTGTCACCACCCATAACCCTGCCTACCTCCAGCTACCCTCTACTATGACCAACTTACGCTCTGGTGAGCCCCACGAAGGGCAGGGTCGATGCAGGGTGCCAGAGAAGCAGCAGCTCCAGGGTTACAGTTTGTTCCTTGTTCCTCATTATCTGCTGCCACTGCTGTTCCTACAGGGACCTGGATGATGACTGGGAATGGGGTCATGCACAATGGGACAACCATCCTAGATGAATATGGGCACAACCTGGACCGCCTCAAGGTGAGAGAGCAGTCATACTGATTGGATATAGTTCTGGGGGAGTCAGGGAGGCTTGGTAGATGCAGGGCCATCTCAGGCAGGAACTCTGCCTGACTCCTCACTCCAGCCTCACTTTTTCCAAGGCAGGGGACACCGTGGGTGTGGTGCGGCGGGAGGATGGAACGCTCCACTTCTTCGTCAATGGGATGACTCAGGGCCCTGCTGCCTGGAATGTCCCCCCGGGGGTCTATGCTGTTGTTGATCTCTACGGCCAGGCTGCCCAGGCTACTATTGTGGATGACGTGGGTGAGGGCCCGACAGGGCTGGGGTAGAGGATTAGGGTGGCCTTGGGAATCCTTAAAGAAACCTAGAGACTTAATGGGTGATATCTACTATTGCAGAGGTGCCTCCAGTCTCTGAGCCACTCCCTGAAGGAAACAACCAGATGTCTCCCAGTTCTCCATCCTCAGCAGCTGGGGGCTCTGACCTTCGCTTCCACCAGCTGCACGGCAGTAATGCAGTCATCACCAATGGTGGCCGCACTGCTCTCCGCCACAACTGCCGCAGCGAGTTCAACGATGCCATTGTCATTTCCAACCGGTCAGTCTCTAGATTTTCGTGTCTCTACTGTCCCACTGCCTACTTACGTAGGGCCTTAGTGATCCCCACTCTCCCTGACAGAGCCCTGCGGGATGGAGAACTGTTTGAAATTGTCATTCAGAAGATGGTAGATCGTTGGTCAGGCTCCATCGAAGCTGGTGAGGGACCCTCTGTGCAGGGACTGTAGGGTACAGGATCCCTGGGTCCTCGGGATCACTTCTTACCTTGTGTTTTCTCCTAGGAGTTACTGCTATTCGGCCGGAAGACCTAGAATTTCCCAACACCATGACAGACATTGACTATGATACGTGGATGCTGAGGTTAGGCCGTCTAACCTTGAATCCAGCTTAGCAGGGATGGCTGGAGCTGGGTAATATCAGACAACTAAGCCTGTGGTGGCTATAGGACTGAAAGACTCTGGAACCTAATATCCTTTCTCCTCAGTTCTGAGAATTCCCACCCAAGTAGCCCACAGAGCAGTTCCTGCTTTTCTCTGTGGGAATTCTAGGGACAAAGACAGAACTGGGCCTCAGACTAAGGTCAAGTCTCTGTGCCTGATGTCCATAACACTGGATGGTTTTGATAGGCAGAGACCGAGTAGGGGCCAATTAGTGATGAGGCAGGGAAGCTAAATCCCTCCTCCTGTCTTCTCAGTGGTACAGCTATCATGCAAGATGGCAATACGATGCGCAACAACTATGGGTGTGATCTGGACGCGCTGGGCACAGGTGCACGAATTGGCATGATGCGAACTGCCAAGGGTGATCTGCACTATTTCATTAATGGACAGGACCAAGGCGCTGCCTGCTCAGGCTTGCCTCCGGGTAAAGGTGACTACTCTGGCTTCCAGCCTGCCCCCCTTTGCTCAGATGGATCAGGCCCTCAGGCTTCTGATGCCTTCTTTCCTACACAGAGGTGTATGCAGTTGTGGATCTCTATGGCCAGTGTGTCCAAGTGTCTATCACCAATGCTACCGGCCCCATGGACAACAGCCTGGCCACCAGCAATACTGCCACTGAGAAGTCATTCCCCTTGCATTCCCCAGGTATTGCTTAAGGAGTTTGTGAGTAGGGGGGTACTTATATCTGAGACACAGAGTCTCATAATCTCCTTGACTCCCAGAGTCTAACATACCATGTACTGGGCATCTTGAGTCTTACTGTGGTGCAAGGTGTCCAGAGGTCTTGAGTCATGGCAGATGGGGCCTTAGCTTCACCAGCAGCCTGTCTGAAGGTAGTCACCTAACCCTACCCCTTTACCAAACATCTCTCCACAGTGGCGGGTGTGGCTCACCGATTCCATAGCATGTGTGGCAAGAATGTCACTCTGGAGGAGGATGGCACACGGGCAGTCCGTGTGGCTGGCTACGCACATGGCCTCGTTTTCAGCACCAAAGAGCTCAAGGCTGAAGAAGTTTTTGAGGTGGGCTGCAGAGAAGTAGAAGGGGCTTTACCAGCCCGTCAGACAGGACCACCCAATGTTTGCTTTCTCACAGGTGAAAGTGGAAGAGCTAGACGAGAAGTGGGCAGGCTCCCTCCGGCTGGGGCTGACCACACTTGCACCAGAGGACATGGGGCCTGGAGCGGGCAGTGGTCCAGGGCTGCCTCCTTCCTTGCCTGAACTCCGGACAAAGACCACCTGGATGGTGTCCAGCTGTGAAGTGAGGCGTGATGGGCACCTCCAAAGGATGAACTATGGCCGGAACCTCGAGAGACTAGGGGTGAAGCACCTGGCACTGGAGCAGGCGGTGGGGGCTAGGGGTGAGAGTAGAGACAGATCACTGAGCTGGCCTTGTTGAACCTTGGATCTAGGTGGGAAGCCGTGTGGGCATTCGTCGGTGTGCAGATGACACAATGCACATCTTGGTAGATGGAGAAGATATGGGGCCTGCTGCCGCTGGCATTGCCAAGGTAGATCTAAGAGCTTCTTTGAATTTGGGGAGGTACTAGTTGGTTGGAGTTCTTGTGCTGATTTCTGTTTTTTTTTTTTTTTTCTTGTGCTGATTTCTGACTTGCTTCCTTGGTCTGTTCCCAGAATGTGTGGGCTGTGTTGGATCTGTATGGGCCAGTACGCAGTGTGGCCATTGTCAGCTCCACAAGGCTGGAGGAACCAGAAGGCACCCAGCCGCCTTCTCCCAGCTCAGACACTGGCAGTGAGGTCGAGGAAGATGATGAGGTCGAGGAGCAGGGGCTGAGAGTAAGGCTGCATTAGGGCCTGCTGGGTTGCTACGCTACCAGTTACCAGGGTAGTGGGATCTATCTCCTGGTCCAGCAAAGTTCATAGTTGAACTCTGTGTGCACTCTAGTGTAGTGGGTAAAACCTGCTATTGATATCCTGTTTAGCTCACTCTGTATTTCCACTCCAGGGCCAGAATCAAGTGGGGATTGTGCCCACAGCCCTTGAATTCCTGGAGAACCATGGGAAGAATATCCTCTTATCCAACGGGAACCGCACAGCCACTCGGGTGGCCAGCTATAACCAGGGCATCGTTGTCATCAGTCAGCCCCTGGTGCCCCATATGCTTGTTCAGGTGTGCCTTTCTTCCTGCCTAGCTTATTACTACTCCAGGGTGAGAGGCCCTTTCTCTTGCAAATGAAAAGATAGGTAAGAAATTAGCCAGCTGAGCTAGTAGTGGTGGCACATGCCTTTATTCCCAGTACTTGGAAGCAGAGAGACGCAGGCGGATCTTTGTGAGTTTAAGGCCAGCCTGGTCTACATAATGAGTTCCAGGACAGCCAGGCCTATGTAGAGAAATGCCTCAAAAGAACAAAAAACCAAACAGAAGAACAAAAGCCAGTTGAAGGAAGTCTTTAGGAACAGACCAGGGTTCAAAGAGAAAGGATGTTGGGGGTACAGTTCAGTGTAGAACATTTGTTTGACGTGTACAAGGGCCTGGATTCTGTTCCCTGCAGCAGTAGAGACAGGGAAGGAGATATCAGAGTTGATAGTTTCTGCTCTCTACAAACATCAAGAAGGGCAGTGTATCAGGCAGGTCACACTCTGTACAGAGACTGATGTGGGTAGGTGGGTGGCCTCTGTCTGTAAGCTGTGCATGTAGAATAGTCCCTTCTCGTGCAGGTGCGAATAGACTTCCTGAACCGACAGTGGACATCTTCTCTTGTTCTGGGAGTTATCACCTGCCCACCTGAGAGGCTTAACTTCCCTGCCTCTGCTTGTGCCCTTAAACGGGCAGCCTGGCTCCTGCGGGGCCGGGGTGTCTTCCACAATGGTCTGAAGGTGAGGAGGGACCCAGGAAGAATGAAGTGACCCAAGCCTCTGAGTGGAGAGGAGCTGGCCAAAGGGAGACGTGCATGTCCTTACCCGGACCACCTTTGGCCTATTGCTTCCTCCTGTGCTCCTGCCATTGAGAATGTTAAAGTTGGAAGTAAAAAGGGGGACTCTAGGTAAATGAATTGGGAATAGGGCCTAGGCAGTAGGCAAAGATACAGGCAAAGCTTAGGGACTGGCACCTAGAAAGAGTGAACGGGCAGGACAGATGCTGGTGTGGTGGTAAGGAGCTGATGTCTAAAGATAGTAGGTCTTTCCTCTCAGATCTGTGAGAAGTTTGGGCCAAATCTTGACACCTGCCCTGAAGGCACCATCCTGGGACTGCGGCTAGACTCCTCTGGAGGGCTTCATCTCCACATCAATGGGGTGGACCAAGGGGTAGCTGTACCAGATGTGCCCCAGCCATGCCATGCACTGGTGGACCTCTATGGACAGTGTGAGCAGGTTAGTGGCAACAGAGGAGAGGAAAAGGGAGTCCTAGGAGCCTGGCAAGCTTCTGGTCCATAGAGGGATCCGGGGACCTGTCAGTCGGTGGCTGACTACTTTGCTCTGCAGGTGACAATTGTGAGCCCTGACCCAGGGACTGCCAGTGGGAAGATTGCTGGAACTCAAGGGGACATGGAAAAAGCTGATATGGTAGACGGTGCGCTAGCCCAAAGGGATGGTATCTTGCCCTTGTCTGCTCATCAATGCCCCATCCAGTACTTCCTAGCCCAGCTCTTATGACTTCCTCCCCTGCCCTTCCAGGTATCAAGGAGAGTGTGTGCTGGGGTCCACCGCCTGCTGCTAGCCCTTTAAAGAGCTGCGAGTACCATGCCCTTTGCTCCCGCTTCCAAGAACTGCTGTTGCTTCCTGGTGCGTCCTAAGCCTCCAGAGCCTGCCTCACTCCCATGGCTCTGGACCCTGGCTGGAGGGCAGTAGTGTGGCTGAGACCCAGGGCCAGCTCACCAGCTTGTCAATCATTGTCCCATAGAAGATTATTTCATGCCTCCACCGAAGCGTAGCTTATGCTACTGTGAATCTTGCCGGAAGTTGCGAGGAGATGAGGCCCACAGGCGCCGAGGAGAGCCTCCCCGGGAGTACGCCCTGCCTTTCGGATGGTGCAGGTTCAACCTTAGGTACATACAGGCCTCAGGCATGTATTTTCCTCTGGGCAGTTTTCCCTGAGAAAGGAAGAGTCCCAAGAGGGGCAAGATGACAGCATTCCTTGTGTGGGGGTGACCTTGAGGAACCAGTGACCTTTGACTCGGTGGTCTTATCTGTCCTTTTAGGGTGAATCCCCATCTGGAAGCTGGCACACTAACAAAGAAGTGGCACATGGCATATCATGGAAGCAGTGTAGCTGTTGTGCGGAGAGTGCTGGACCGAGGGGAGTTGGGAGCAGGTATCATGGAGTGGGCTGTGCTGAGGGATCTTGGGAGGAATCATGGGGCTGCCCTCACCCAGGTCTCTTCACAGGTACTACCTCCATCCTGAGCTGCCGACCTTTGAAGGGAGAGCCTGGGGTGGGATTTGAGGAGCCTGGTGAGAACTGTGCACCTCCCCGGGAAGAGCAGCCCCCTCCAGTGCTGCTCTCCCCCTCCCTTCAGTATGCCGGGGCAGAGATGCTGGCCTCCAAAGTGCAGTGAGTACATGCCGGGAGCACTAGGGGCTCAGGGCTGTGCTCAGTCACCCACCGCACCCTTCCTGCCCTGCTTGTTCCTGGATGCACCTTTACCTGTCACTGTTCCTCCTTCCCTCCCGTAATACACACGCATGCGCGCGCACACACACACATATGCACGCACACACACACAGAGGCACGGTTTCTCTATGTATCCCTGGCTGTCCTAGAACTCATTCTGTAGACCAAGTTGGCCTTGAACCTAGAAATTCTAATTCCAGTGCTGGGATTAAACACATGGGCCACAGGGAATCAGATTCCATTATAGATGGTTGTAAGCGGTGCTGGGAATTGAACTCAGGACCTCTTGAAGAACAGCCATCTCTCCAGCCCCTTTTGGTTTTTTTGTTTTTGTTTTTGTTTTTGTTTTTCTTAAAACAGGATGTCAAGTAGTCCAAGCTGGCCTCACATTCATGTTTGGTTTGTATCTGAAGCCGGCCTTGAACACTCAGTTCCTGGTTCCATCTCCATGCTGAGTGTGGATTAGATGAGTGCATCTGTAGGCCTGTTTTTCTGAATGTGTATGGATACCAAGTCTTTCAAAATATCCTGCACCAGGCAATGGGTTTGACCCCTTGTACTACCTAAACTGTGCTTGCGCATTGTAACAAATTCCTGGAGTCCTAACACTAAGTGGCAGGGTCAGTGGGTCGGAAGTTTAAGGTTGTCCTTCCTTTATAGGGAGGTTGACTCCAGCCTGGTAGAGACCCTATACTGTCTCCCAAAAGTGGGTGAAGTAGATGAGAAGTGCACTTGGAGTGTTTGGAAGACGTGAACTAGAGTGCCAGGGTAAATAAACACATGAAGAGTGCTGGGGAGGAGTTAGCTGAGCAGGCCAGGGGAGGAGAGTACTACATACACAATAGTTGGTGCTAAGCCAGTCACGGTGAACAGTATTTCCCAGAAAACAGCAAGGCCTGGGTGGAGGGGGCAGAATTAGCAGTCATGGACCTTGGGAGCCTTACTCTTCTCTCGTTTCTGCTTGGCTAACAGATTCCGGGACCCAAAATCCCAGCGGACACACCAGGCTCAGGTGGCCTTTCAGGTGTGTGTGCGCCCTGGCTCCTATACTCCTGGCCCTCCCTCTGCGGCCCTCAGAGAACTTCCTGACCAGCACTTCAGCCCATCGGAACTTGAGTGGGTCACTAAGGAGAAGGGAGCCACACTCCTCTATGCCCTGCTGGTACGAGTGGAATAAGGGGTGACATACCACTACTCCAAGCACAGCCGGGCCTCAAGCCCAGGACTCTTGAATGACGACTGCCTCCACCTCATTCCCGTGACTGAGAGCATGTCCAGTGCTGTCCTGGCAAGGAGGAGCACGTAGGCAGGCTTTGATTTAGAGCAGGTGTGAAGCACATCTCTACATTCAGGGCCCAGCACACTCCCTCTGCTGAGAGGGAGCCCAGCTCGTCTCGGGGTCCCCCCTTCATGCACTGACTTGGGGAACATGACTCCCTATTATTACCCTCCCCCATATCACTTAATTTATTTCCGTTTTTGTTTCTGGTTACTGTGAATCCCAAAGGAGTCTCTCTGTGCCCACATGAAGCTGCTTTTTCCGTGGCCACTGGGCGCCATGGGGAGGGAGTGGGTAAAAGGAAGGGCTGCCCGAGGACGCTGTGGGCCTCTGTACAGTTGTTACTGACTCTGATTTCTAAGGAGCCAATAAATACTGTCTTCAGAGCATCTGCCTCCGCCTCTGTCTCCCGCGGCCTCGCGAGTGAAGAGTTCTAGGGGCTTTATCATCCCAGGCCGCTCTGTAAATCCACATGGAGTTTGGACATCCCGGCACCCGTCTCTAAGCGCTTCCGCCTTCCCTTTCCTCCAATCGGCTGTGCCGTTTGCCGTCGTGACTCCGGAAGGATTTATCCTGGCCGCCGGATATGACGTAGAGGCCAAGGCGCGCCGAAGGCCTCGGAGAAAGCGCCGACAAGGCGGGTTGCGGGGGTTGGCGCCAGGGCTACGAGGGAGGGGCGGGGGCGCGGAGCCTAAGACCCTCGCACGCGCCCCGGCGCTGAGGCAGAGACCCCGGAGGGACGCTGGTGCCCGGGACACGTGATCGAAGTGGCGAGCGGGCGGCGGACGGGCTTCCGCTTCGGCGCGTCGCAGTCTCTCTAAGCTCCCACTTCCCTGCAGGCCCCGCCTGAGGTCTGGCAGTCAGTGAGAGTCGGGTGCCCACTGCCCAAGCGTCACCAACAGCATCATGCCCGCACTCCTGGAGCGCCCCAAGCTTTCCAACGCTATGGCCAGGGCTCTGCACCGGCACATCATGATGGAGCGGGAGCGCAAACGGCAGGGTGAGCCTGGGCCAGAGCGGGAGGACAGACACTCGGCTCAGGGTGGCCCTGCTACCCACGAACTTGCCCCCATCCACGGGCCCAGCTGTGCGCCTGCTGGCGAGGCTAAGAGGGAGGCAGCGGCGCCTTCGGGGTGTGAGTGAAGAGGCCCAGTCTAAGTTCCAGACCAGAACCCTGGGCTGGGAAGGACCTTGGAGAGCACCTAATGAAGCCAAGTTCTCCCTGTGGCTGTGATGGAGTAACTGGTTTTTGCTGGTCTTCAGTCTAACGCTCAGCTTATTCACACCGCCTTGCCACTTCCCCGTTCTGATTCTTCAGAGGAGGAAGAGGTGGACAAGATGATGGAACAGAAGATGAAAGAAGAGCAGGAGAGAAGAAAGAAAAAGGAAATGGAAGAGAGAATGTCACTAGAGGAGACCAAGGAACAGGTAAGTAGCCTCTCCACACTTGTTTCTCGATGCCTTCTTTTCCCTGCTTTAGCTGCTCGTCCCTCTTCCAGATCCTGAAGCTGCAGGAGAAGCTTTCTGCTCTACAGGAGGAGAAGCACCAGCTTTTCTTGCAGCTCAAGAAAGTTTTGCATGAGGAAGAAAAACGGAGGCGAAAGGAACAGAGGTGTGATGAGATGGCTAAAAGTAAAATTGTGCAGTGGCACAGGTGACAATCTAATAGCAAGAGGCTAACTGACCTGTCTTCCTTCCACTCCAGTGACTTAACCACTCTGACATCAGCTGCATACCAGCAGAGCCTGACGGTTCATACAGGAACCCACCTCCTCAGCATGCAGGGTGAGAGGACTGAGGAAACCGCCTAACAGGGGAGTTCTCCAGGAGGTCGCTGCCTATTTTAGCATCGTGAAACCTCTCCCCCTTTCTAGGGAGCCCTGGAGGACACAATCGCCCAGGTACTCTGATGGCAGCTGACAGAGCCAAGCAGATGTTTGGACCACAAGTGCTTACGGTGAGGGAAAGGTTTTTTGATTTTTTTTAACTCTTCAGGCTGGCTTTTTAAGTTACTAGCCAAGACTAGTCTTGAAATCTGATCCTAACTCCATGTCTCCTCCTTCTGTGGATCAGTACTGTTAATCCCAATCATTCAAGAACAAATATACCAAGCATGTGTATGTAGGAGCTGAGCGTAAAGGCATATATATATACATATGGGGTTTTTCCTAAGCAGTGAGCTTTCATTTCCCCTTAGACCCGGCACTACGTGGGATCAGCAGCTGCTTTTGCAGGAACCCCAGAACATGGACAATTCCAAGGCAGTCCAGGGGGTGCTTATGGGACTGCTCAGCCCCCACCTCATTATGGGCCAACACAACCAGCCTATAGTCCTAGCCAGCAGCTCAGAGGTGAGTGTTGTTCTCCTCAGACTAGGGGCAAGAAGAGCAAGAGCATCAAACCCTAACAGATCATCTCCCACCTTCCTCAGCCCCATCAGCATTTCCTGCAGTGCAGTACCTATCTCAGCCACAGCCACAACCCTATGCAGTGCATGGCCACTTTCAGCCCACTCAGACAGGTGAGATCCCCCTGGGCAGGAGCCCTACCTTCAGGAGTCCTACTGCCACCTGCTCATTTCAAACTCTCCTCCCCTCAGGGTTCCTCCAGCCCGGCAGTACCCTCTCTTTGCAGAAACAGATGGAGCATGCCAACCAGCAGACCAGCTTCTCGGACTCAGTGAGTATGGAGTCCTGGGAGGCCAAGGTGCTAAGATGAGGGGAGCCCCAGGATGCCTCCCTTTAAGGTCAGCTTTGTCTCCTAGTCTTCTCTGCGGCCCATGCACCCCCAAGCTCTGCATCCAGCCCCTGGACTCCTGGCTTCCCCCCAGCTTCCCGTACAGATACAAGCAGCAGGGAAGGTAAGGCTGGCAATCAAACCTACATATACTACCAGGGAAAGACTAACCTCTTACTGTAACTGTCCCCTCCCCCTTGTGCTGAGTGCTGGAATACCTACCCACTGATAAAACTCTTATCATTACCAGTCAGGCTTTGCCACCACCAGCCAACCTGGCCCCCGACTCCCTTTCATCCAACACAGCCAGAACCCAAGATTCTATCACAAGTAACCACCAGAGAGCTCCAGCCCACCCTCCATCCCTCAGGCTGGGGTCTTATGTGCCCCAAACCAATAAAATGTACAAAATGTACCCACCATCATGCCTGAGTGCTGTTTATTTGCTTCCTATCCAACTGCCTAAACCACAAAGGCTACTATGAAGTCTCAGCATTTCTAGATTCTAAAAGTACCTTTCAATCAACAAATAAACAACTGAGTTGGGGGCTTCATATTAAACTTGTAGTTTTATTCAGGTTTGATTTTTAACAAATGTGTCAGGGAGAGAGCCCACAGGAAAGGGTAAAGCCCGTGGGGGCAAGGCCTTCCCAGATGCCTGAGGAGGGATCGTGTCCCCTCCCCCCCTCCTCTTCTCACCACCCCTACAGGGGTTTGGGAAGAGACACAGGCAGGGAAGGGGCTGGTCCCCAGTCTGTACAGTGGTGCTTGGGGGTGAAGGACTATGGAGAACAGGGGACCAGATCGGGGATGAGTAGGATAAAGGGCACAAGACCATTTACCAGAATCCAGCTTTCTGATTCCAAATTGAATTAAAAAGAAAAAAAGGAGAGGGGAACCTAAACCACAAGCAGTACCCAACTCCCTTTCCCCCATCAGGGCTGCGAGAGAAGAGGCAGGGAGTTTCACCAAGGCCATGGCTCCCTCATTCCTGGCCAAGGGAGCTAGGTGAAGGGCAGGGTCTCCCCGACAGTTTGAGGGGGTGAGGAAAACCAAAATAAAACGTCAAATAAATTTGAATAGGAGTCCAGCCAAGGGCCCAGCCAGAGCAGAACCTGGCTGGGGGAGGGGCCTCTGTAGGCTCATGGATCACTGCTGCCACCACCGCCACCCTGGGCAAGAGAAAGAAATCATGTTTAAGATATAGGATGTAACTTCAACAGTAAGTGTGGGGACAGTGGGGGGTGCGTTCTCTCACCTGGAAGCCGGTTATTTTGCCATGGCCTTGATTGCAACAGCTGCCTCCTCTGTCATGGCAGACAGCACTGTGATCTGGAAAAGCAAAATGACAGTCCAGAGATGCCTTAACTGAAAGACTTCGAATTAAGGATCAAAGCAGCATACAAAGCAAGGAGGGGGCATCGTACCAGGATCTCTTCTCCACAGTCATACTTCTGCTCAATCTCCTTGCCAAGGTCTCCTTCAGGCAGACGAAGGTCCTCTCGTACCTCCCCACTGTCCTGGAGCAGGGATAGGTACCCATCCTGGATGCCAATCAGCTGGGAGAAGTTAAAAGCAGGTACAAGTAGGTTAAGTATAAGAGAATGGACAGACCAACTACAGTGACAGCAACTTCCTTCACTCCACAGCCTTTACCAGCTCCCTCTTTCCCCACAAGGTGCAGTCAACACCGCCCCCACATACACACTCTTCTAAGCCACCAATCATCTTCATCCTAATAACATACCTGGAAGTCATTCCGTTTGATGTTGGGGACATCCATATTATGAGTTGACGGGCAGATATCTTCATATTTCTTCCCAGTAAAAATGTCAATGCCAACCAGATGGACCTGTGTACATATATCATAAAGAGAAACCCAACAAATCAATTTTTGAAGTATGAGACAAATGTCTGTGTCACTTACTGCCTGAGAGGTGAGCGTGCCATGTTATGGGTAAAGATTAAGGAATTATAAATGAACCAAGTGAGAAAGATATACTAAAGTCTTCAAGGTCTTAAAAGATCACATCTGAAGGTTAGCAAGTGAGGGAAGTCAGTCTCAGGGAACTCATTTACATCAAGTCTCAAAAACTGACTGGCAAGACCTGAGGATATCACCCAACTGCTCACAACACTTGCCCAGCAGCACAGGGCGTTGGGTCCGATGCCTAACACATAAGCCAATCATGGTGACACATGCCTGTAATCCCAGCACTAGAGAGGTAGAGGTGGAAGGAAGTTCAAGTTTGACGGTACCCTGGAGTACATGAGACCGTTTTATTTTATTGGGGAAGTATCTGGGGAAAAGTTTCTTGGACAAACGTGGACAAGTGGAATAGGCTGAGAAAATGAAGCAAAGGAATGTAAAAGATCTGAAGACGATAACCCAGGAGAAGAGCAGAGGGACTGTGCAGTCAGTATGCAAGGAAAACAGAAGAGGAGCACGCCTTATATTTAATGTCAACAAAGGATAGGAAATATAACACAAAAATTTCAACTAGTCAGAAAGTCTAAGCTAAGAGAAAGAATGCCGTCTTAAGTAAACCAAAGAACAGTGGACAGTCAGCAGAAGGTAGAGGACATTGAGATTTATCACAACCCCAAAGGGGAAGCCAGAATTTGAAGGAGCAGCAGCAGTGATTAGAGAATGCAGACTGGAGCACCCCAAGAATGCTGCCTTGGGAGGAGGGGTCCTTGACTGGAGAAATCCTGGACAAGGAGCCCAAGGTCAAGAATAAGAAACTGAATATACAAACCAAAAGAAAACTAGCACAAAGAGGGAGGAAAAAAACATAGCATGACAGGTACCCTACAGAAGAAACTGGGAACAGTTTAGTTTTAAATTGGAGCAAAAAACTGGGTGCTGAACAAAAGGAAAACAGCAAAAGGGGTCAAGACTAGAGCCAACAGTTCACTGCCCAGAGTCCTAGGGGTGTGGGAGCTGCAGGGAAGGCAAGATGTTGAGAGGTGATTCTAACCTTGGCATGGCCATGCTTGCCAGTCTTCGAAGTAGACATCTCGACGATCTTACATGGCCGGCCTTTGAGCACCACAAAACCATTCTTACGTAATGCTGAGCACTGCATTGGGAAGGTGGCTGAGGCCCCTGCATCTCCTGTCTCGAAGTCCAAATCATCTGCCATTTTAAGAGGCTTCGATTCCAACTAAAGCCAAGAAGAGAACTAGGGTCAGTAACGATGGAGGTTAAATGAGATCGCTGATCTATCCCATTCCTCCCTAAAACACTGATCCACTTCCCCTTCATTCATTACCCACCTAAATAAAGTTGCATTTCCTGCTTTGAAACTGGAGTCAAACATATTGAAGAGCTTGAGTATTGGGGGTAAAACAGCTGGGGATCCCCTGGGCCCCCACAATGACATCTAAAGTTGTGGCTAGGGAAAGGAAGCCTCCTGGGAGTTGGGATGCCAAATCCCAGAGATGAGGAAAGGGCTACTTCCCGGGAGCGAGTAGGACTCAGGTGTTACTCGCCACTGAAACCAACCACCCCCTCTTCCCCACACTCTGCCAGGACTATAATTAGGTGAGCAGCAATGAGCCAGCTGAAGGGCGGGGCTAATGGAGGGGTGGAGACGGAGGACAAGGCCCCACCCAGTTGTTACACCACCCCCCCACCCTGTCCACACACAAGCCAGTCATTGGTACAGGAAACCACAAGGCCTCTTTGGGGGATTCCCGCCTCCAACGTGCACTTGCAGATGCAGTCAAGGGAGAGAAAGTAGTTTCCTAAAGGATCCCACTGCCAAACATTTCGATCTCAGTTCCCGAAGGGAACTCAGCCTTTTGTCGATGGCCCTCCCACTTTTCCCAGGATGCACCAGTCCTGTCGGCTTTTCAGGCCCAGCCTGTACAGTCAGTAGAAAGTGAGGGGTGGTGAATGACAATAAAATGAAAGCAAAAGATTCGTAGTAGTAATAGAAATCGTACTAGGCTGGCAGAGTAAAGGACTTTAAAACACAGTAACTCCCAAACAAAACACGACAGGGAAGGCACTGGCATGGTGAAGATCGAAGATCACCGCAGGGGAACTAGAAGCTCACTACTTTCAGGCGCTGTCGGCATGGGCCGAGAAAGAGTTGGGCATCAGTCCAATCGCCCTCAGTTTCCCCACTTTTCCCGGTTTCCCCAGCAAAGCAGTACCACTTACATCTGGCTGGACGTCTCACTTCATATGAAGACTGAGGGATGAGCTCCAGAGGCCCATGAGGCTGGGGAACACTAACATATGCCTGCAACGGGCCCTGCGGGATGAGTGAGACCCAAGGGTAGGGTCTCTCCCGCACGCCAAAATCCAAGGCTCCGGAGAAACCCAAAAAAGACCAGAGCTCCTTGCGCTGAGGGTTGCCGGCTCGCGCCCACCATGTGGTCGCCCGGGGCTTCCGGTGGCCCGGGCCAGGGGGGAGGGGTCCCCGTGCAGCCATGCGGCCCCGGTCAACGTTCGGCCGCATGGCCTCGGACCCCGAGGGCAGCCTCCAATGGGGAACACTTCCGGTGCTACGGCTGCCCCTGCCCCAAAGCTGCGCCAGGCCAGGACCATGCCGCCTCCCCTCCCCCCGCCGGCCGCCAACCCCCTCCACATGCCCTCACCTAACAGCCCCCTCCCCCACCTCACGTGGCCGCGCAGCGCCGGTCCTCAACCGCACAGGAGCCTTTGCCCTGTCTGGGCCGATCTGGCCCCGGGCCCTCGCCCCGGCGTGGCCGCCTGGCGGCCTCTCCCGCGTGGCGGCCTCGCGGCTCGCCGTCCCCCGCCCTGCGTCGCTCCAACGTCACCCGGCCGGCCCCAACCGTCACCCCTCGCGCCAACCGGGCCCTGCACCCGCCTCTCCGCACCTCGCGCCGCTCCCTCACCGAACCCGTGCGGCGACAGCCGCCGCTCCCTTCTGCCCCCCTCCCCGACCCCCGCGTAGTTCCGTCTCTCGTTCGTAGCTCAAACCGAGGTTACGCGCAGGCGCGCCCTGCCCGCTCTCACCTCGCGCGAACGCACTGACTTGACCTGGTCCGCTCGCCGCGAGCCCAACTGCTGCCTCCGAACCCGCTACTGTGCTGCCGCCGCCGCCGCCGCCGCCTCTAGCGCCGCCGCCGCTGCTGCACACGGGTCTTAGTACGCAGGCGCCGACTCCCCACTGACCAACCAAGCAGCCCTATGACAGCCGCGCAAGCGTGCTAGGTAGCTCCACCACCTTCCACCCCCGCACTGCGCAAGCGCATGGACCCTCCCCGATCTCCACCCTCTCTCCCACCTACCCATCGGATGACGCACACACGTGACCCCGCCCCTTTCCAGTCCGTAGTGCTTCCAACCAGTCGGCAATGCGCAGGCGCACCGGGTTTTTTTTTTTTTTTTTTAAATCCCTTCAACCTCTTCTTCCCTCCCCTTGAGCGACAGCTCGCTCTACCGGGCAACCCTTGCGGCTGCGCAATACAGAACCCTGCACTCCACACCCTCCGAAGGAAACGCCTGGGTCTCAACGCATGCGTGTTAGGAATCCTAAACGCCCCTTCCACCTCAGACGTCGTCCCTACGCGGGGTGTTGAAAAGACCACGCCACTGTGCTGCTTGCGGCGTCAAGAACGCATGCGTCTGAGCAGGCGCCACACCTCGGCTTTAACTGGAATTGAACAACTCACAAACACGTTTCTGAGAACCTTTCTAGTTAGGTGTGTGGCTCTTCTCCGAATCGCTGTCCCAGCTCTGCACGTGCTCAAGAGACTGCTTTCCGTGGGAGACTCTGCTCTCACGCTAGTGTGGTCGGATTACAACCATCCCGGCTTCGGTACTTTACACAACTTGTGCGCTATAGTTTCAGTATCCAGAGCTATCCGATACAAGCCACCATCTTGTCTAAACCCTGGTTAGTGTTGATTCCTAAGGTTCGCATAGAAGCTTTTCCTTTCTAAATCCTAAATAAAGAGAACTACATAGCGTTTCCGATTGTTTTCCCAGGTCGGCTTGAGGTTTCTAAAAGGAAATGTCTAATGTTTCTTCCAAAATCAAACTCCCTATGAGAAGAGTGGCTCTGGACCAGGCGACACAGACTTTATTGCCAGATCGCTAGGAGGCTGAGACTTGTTATAAAGCCAGCACATAAAGTTGGTCTTGAAATTTATGATGCCTGTAATCTCTGAGTTTGAGAAACTGGAGCAGGAGAATAGAAAAAAACAAAACAGTGCAATATTAAATTACTTTGACGTTATCTAAAGATGAGCGATCAGGATTCCTACTCCTTAGATAATGCAGGCGTGGTGGAGCACTCCCTTAATCCTGTAAGAGCCAGGTGGGTTCAAGGCCAGTCTGGTCTGTACAGTGTGAATTCTTGACTCAAAAGCAAAACAAAAAAATCTGGTCTAGGAATCTAAACCTTTTTGGTGGTAGTGGTGGTTTTGTTGTTGTTTTTCAAGACAGGGTTTCTCTGTGTAGCTCTGGCTGTCCTGGAACTCACTCAGTCGACCAGACTGGCCTTAAGATCCACCTGCCTCTGCCTCTCGTGTTGGGATGTAAGGCATGCACTGCCACCTATAGTTTTGAGAAATCACTTCAAATTACTGTACTTTTAATTTCTTTACCACTAAGTAAGGATATTAAATGATATCTTAATCTCCAACTTACTGGAACGCTTGCAAGCACTTAATTGGAATTATTACGTGTTTGTGTAGCACAGTAGAACTATCCACCCTATATCTTTCAGTCACTTTTCCTGAATTTTCTGTCGTTTTCTGTGGAATGCCAGCACTGAGAAAGCTGAGATCAGCAGATCAGTAGTTCAAGGCTATGGTAGCCTACATAATCCAATCCTAGCCAGGCACAGGGCCTGCCACCCTCCCTCCCTGTAATTGCAGCACCTAAGGACCCAGAGGCAGAGGAAGGAGGATGGGAAGTTTATGGTCATTCTCTGGGTGTGGTAATACATGCCAGTAATCCTATCTCCTGGCTAAACAGGAAGATTGCCAGCCTGTGCTACATAGTAAAACCCTATTTTAAAATTCTGTCCCAGTACTGAAAAAGATATGAACTTCTGGACACATGTGACAACTGTAAAAGCCAAATGGTGCAAAGCTTGGGGCTAGGGCTATTCAGAGACAATTAGTAGAACTGTAAATGTCACAAACACGATACACAAAAAATATATTAGTGGTTGCCTAATGCAAAGGATTTAGGGAATGGACCATAAGGGAGGGGGAAAGTGGGATGAATCTTTTGGCAGATTATAAAAAAAAAATCCTAGACTTATCAGTCACACACCTCTTCAGGTACTAAAGCACAGCTTTGGCCTGTACTTGCTCGTTTATTTGATGGTACCAGGCAGTTGAATCTAGGGCCAGTGAGTGTTCAGCAAGGATCAAGCTGTGCCTACGTCCCTTACCTGTTTGTTTGTTTGTTTGTTTGTTTGTTTAGCATAATGAAAATAGATTTGGTAATGAAAAGAAAGAACCCCTGAGGTCGGAGGGATAAGACATGAGCTCACTATAGAGCTCTGGCTGTCCTGGAACTCATATAGACCAGGCTGGCTTCAAACTCACAGGAATTCTCCTGCATCTGCCTCCAAGTACTGAGATTGAAGTTATTCACCAACACACTGGGGTCTCCTCTCTCTTTCTTTCAAGAAAGGGTACTGTGTATTCTATGCTGGCCTTAACCTTGTGTCTGAGTGCTGGTGTGTATAGGTGTGAAAATGAACCCAGGTCATCACCCTGCGTGGCGCGTGCTTTACTCCTTCAGCGCACATAGTTTTTTAAATTATGTTTTCATTTTATTTTATTTTTGGTTTTCTGAGACAAGGTTTCTCTCTGTAGCCTTGGCTGTCCTAGAACTCAAACCTTCAGAGGCCAGAGGCCCCAGAGCTGAAGTTAAAGATAACCACAAGCTATCTGACATGGATATTAGGAACTTAAACTCAGTCCTCTGGAAGAGCAGCAAGTACTCTTTAAGTACTGAACCATCTCTCTAGACCTGATTTTTTTTTTTTAAATCTTTGTGTGTGTGATGTGTGTGTACTGGTATGTGTGTGAGTGTGCACATTCATGCACCACGTGTGGAGCTCAGAAGACAATTTCAGCTTAGAGTCTCTGTCTTCCACCCCATTTGAAACTGGGCCACTTTGTTGTATACTGATACATATGGCCTGCTAGCTAGCCCCCCAAGATTCTGGGTTCTTCTGTCTACACCTCCCATCTCAAGTAGGAGCACTTGTATTCAACTCACCGGTTCCCTGTGGGCTCTGGAGACTCGAAGCCGGGTCATCACCCTGTGTGGCGCGTGCTTTACTCCTTCAGCTCACTTAGTTTTTTAAAATATGTTTTCATTTTTGGTTTTCTGAGACAGGGTTTCTCTCTGTAGCCTTGGCTGTTCTAGAACTCAATCTGTAGACTAGGCTGGCCTTGAACTCACAGAGATCTGCCTGCCTCTGCCTTTAAGTGCTAAGACTGTTATACCACTAATATCTGGCTAAAAAATAAATGTTAAAAAACAAACAACAAAGCTGGTGTGGTGGCACACACCTTTAACTCCTACACTCCGGACTCTGGACACAAGGAGTTAGAGTTAGACAGATCTCTGTGAATTCAAGGTCAGCCTGGTCTGTATTAACAGCTCTAGGTTAGTCAGGGTTAACTCTATAGTAAAACTCAGGCAAAAAAGAATTACTAAAAGAGCTGGTCAGTGGTGGCACACGCCTTTAATCCCAGCACTCCGGAGACAGAGGCAGGCGGATTTCTGCGTTTGAGACCAGCCTGGTCTACAAGGTGAGTCCCAGAACAGCCAGGGCTACGCAGAGAAACCCTGTCTTGAAAACAAACAAACAAACAAACAAAAAGAAAGAAAAAGATATCCCAGAAGAAACTGAAGAAACAAAAACTCATGACAGGAATAAATTCAGCAGAAAATAAATGCAGATAAAGTAAGAAAGGAAGGAAGGAAGAAAAGAAAGAATGAAAGGAAGGAAGGAAAGAGAGAGAAGGAGAAAGAAAGAAAGAAAGAAAGAAAGAAAGAAAGAAAGAAAGAAAGAAAGAAAGAAAGAAAGAAAGAAACTGCATTAGCATCCAGGTCCATGAACGTAAGCTGTAATTGAGTTCCCATGATGCTCCTCAGCACACTTTTGGTTTGGATTCTTAGTATGCTTCATTCTAGAAAATAGTTACTTACAAATGTAAGTTCTGCCAAAAGTGATGCTGTGGGTAAGCTATCACGGTGGAGCCAGGGATAGTTGCCTCTGGAAAGAGGGAACCTAGAAAAAAGATGCTCAGGGGGCCTGGGGAGGGGGCAGTGGAGTGTGTGGTTACATGCAAGAGTTTGGAGGGAGGACCCGAAAGAGAGAAATGTTGTTAATATATCATAATCTCCCAAATAAAAAATAGAAAGAAAAAAGATGCTCAGATATTTTAATGGAGCTAGGCATGGTGGTGCCTGTCTGTAATCTCTGCACTGGGAGGAAGAGGCAGGTGGATCCCTGTGAATTCAAAGCCAGTTTGCAGCCTTTAATCCCAGCACTCGGGAGGCAGAGGCAGGCAGATTTCTGAGCTTGAGGCCAGCCTGGTCTACAGAGTGAGTTCAGGACAGCCAGGGCTATACAGAGAAACCCTGTCTGGGGGGTGGGGGGTTCAAAGCCAGCTTGCTCTACATAGAACAGCCGGAGCTACATAGTGAGAACCTGTTTCAAGAAAGGAAGAGAAAGTGAATTAATGAATGAATGAATGAAACAAAAAGAAAAAAACCCTATATATGTTATATATATATATATCCCACAGGACTGTGTTTGACTAATGTGTCAAAATGGCTAACATTGTTTATTGTAGCCGGCACTGGAGTGCACAGCTATAATCCAAAAGGGCTTAGGAGCTCATGATTGTCCTCAGCTACAAAGGGAGTCCAGACCAGGCTGGACTCACCATGGCAACATCAAAACAACAGTAAGGAGAGTTCTCTTTATTTCAGCTTGTGCTTGTAGGAGTTTCCTTTGGTCCACTGTTAGGATTTGAAACATGATATGGTACTGGTAACTTGGCAAAAAAATCTGGTTTTGATATTGTAAATGAAAATGAGTTGGACTGGCAAGATGGCTCAATGGTTAAGAGCGCCGACTGCTCTTCCGAAGGTCCCAAGTTCAAATCCCAGCAACCACAACCATCCGTCACAAAATCTGATGTGTCTTCTGAAAGTGTCTGAAGACAACTACAGTGTACTTACATATAATAAATAAATAAATCTTTAAAAAAAAAGAAAAAAGAAAGAAAATGAGTTGATGTCTCCATCTACTTCCAAAATGTCAGCAATGTTACCATGGTGCACATTGATCGATACTGATAACGACTTCTTGGCATTGGTGTTACCTCTTCAGCCCATAGGAAATCCACACCCAAGTTGATGACTTGTGAGACCATGCTCCTTTTTTTTTTTTTAAGTTGGTTACGTTTTTGATGATTCCTTTTTATTTTTTATGTGCATTGGTGATTTGCCTACATATATGTCTGTGTGAAGGTGTCGGATCCCCTGGAACTGGAGTTACAGTTGTGAACTGCCATGTGGGTGCTGGGAATTGAACCAGGGTCCTTTGGAAGAACAGCCAGTGCTCTTAACCACAGAGCCATCTTTCCACCCCCCCCCCACCATTTTTAATTTTTTAAACACTTTTACACATGAAGTTTTTCTTTTTCTTCTCTTTTTAAAGATTTATTTATTTTGTGTATGAGTGCTCTATCTGCATATATACCTGCATGCCAGAAGAGGGCGTCAGATCCAAGTATAGATTGTCATATGGTTTCTGGGAATTGAACTTAGGGCCTCTGGAAGAGTGCTCTTACCTGCTGAGCCATCTCTCCAGTCCTACACATGAAACTTTTTGTTTGTTTGTTTTTGTTTTTGTTTTTGTTTTTGTTTTTGTTTTTGTTTTTGTTTTTTGAGACATGGTTTCTCTGTATAGCCCTGGCTGTCCTGGAACTCACTCTGTAGACCAGGCTGGCCTCGATCTCAGAAATCTGCCTGCCTCTGCCTCCCAAGTGCTGGGGTTAAAGGCGTGGGCCACCACATGAAACCTTTCTAATGTACTATGTAATAATACTTCATTAAACTAAACTTAAGGGGTAGCAATTGCTTCATTGTCTTCTTTTTTGTTGTTTGCTTTGGTGTTTGTTTTTCAAAACAGGGTTTCTCTGAGTAGCCCTGGTTATCCCAGAAATCACTCTGTATACCAGGCTGGCCCCAAACTCAGACATCTGCTGTCTCTGCTTCCAGGGTGCAGGGAACAAAGGCATTTGACACAACCACCTAGCTTCTTCGATTGATTTTACAAGTCCCTCTTTTCACCCATGGGCCTGATTAAGTAACTATATTAGATACGGCTGACAATGGACAAAGAAAATCATCTAAACACATCCTTTTACTGTTTTGTATACATTTCCTGATTTAGTTGTGAGATGTGTGTATAGTGTGTGCAGTGGGTGTGTGTGCATGTTTGTGGTGAGTGTGTGGTATATGCATGTGATGTATATGTGGTGTACATGTATGCGTGTGGTGGATTTATGGGTGGTGTGTGGTGTGCATATGTATGTGTGTGGTGTACATGTGTGTGTGTGGTGTGTGCATGGTTAATATGTATATGCATTTAGTATATGGTGGCCCTCTTCTGGTGAGTCTGAAAACAGCTACAGTGTACTCATATACATAAAATAAATAAATCTTAAAAAAAATAAACTTGTCATCAGTAAACATTTTTGTTGTTGCTGTTGTTATTAAATATGTTTCTACATAACTAGGTTGTATAACAGAATCCATCTGGGTTGTAACTTTATTTGTTTGTTGTGTAGACAAGGTTTCTCTTTGTAGCCCTGGCTATCCTGGAACTTGTTCTGTAGACCAGACTGATCTCAAACTCAAAGATCCACCTGCCTCTGCTTCCCTAGTGCTGGGATGAAAGTGTGGACCACCACTGTTGGCCTTTAAGTCTACAATTTTGTGCTTGGATGCACTCACATCTATCCTGGGTCATATGAGACCAATAAGCCCATGGATTGGATGCTCTTGATATGAGTCTCAGTGGTAGAAGGCTTGCTTAGCAAGCCTAAGGTCCTTGGTTCAACCCCCTAGTGCCATAAGGAGACAAAATATGAACTTGAAAATATCAACTACTAATGAGACAATTATGACATTGGAACATAGTAGTAATAGCTGTTTCACTGAAAAAAAAAAACAAAAAACAAACATGGAGTGATCTTTCAGGGGGGCAAGGGAGCCAAGAAGGCATAAGCAGGCTGCTGTCTTACAGAGGAGTGACACCAGTGGTGTGAACAGGCAGGGGCAGGGAGGATGGGGGAAATAGATGGATGTGAAAAGGAGGGAGAGATGGGATGTAGAGATAATGAGACTCAGATGAGAGGAGGGGTAATTCCAAGACAGAGACACAAGTCTGGTCAAATTCGGCGGTGGCCTTGAGTGAGGGGGGGGGGGGGCTGGAGCTTTCCAGCTGTCAGCTTAGGAGGACGTCGAGCAGAAAGAGATAAAACTCAGCTCCTAGTCAAGTTCCATGTAATGGCGTGGGTGGAAGTAGAGGCAGTCCATGCACAAATACGTAGAATAAAACCTTAAAAAAAACAAAGCTGGGCGTGGTGGCACACGCCTTTAATCCCAGCACTCTGGAGGCAGAGGCAGGCAGATTTCTGAGCCTGAGGCCAGCCTGGTCTATAGAGTGAGTGAGTTCCAGGAGGCCTACACAGAGAAACCCTGTCTCAAAAACAAAACAAAACAAAACAAAACAAGCAAAAAGAAAGCCAAATTTTGGCTAGGGCTGGTTTGCTTTACTACAATCTAAGCTCTTGAGAGGAATAAGAAGGAGAATTAGGAGTCTAAAGCCAGCAAGTCTGGGCTATATGGGACCCTGGTGTCAAAAACAAAACCAGGGTTGCAGAGATGTCTGAGTGGTCAAAATCACTAGCTGCTCTTCCAGAGGGCCCAGGTTCAATTTCCAGCACCCACAAGGTGACTCACAAGAGTTCACTTCCAAAATATCCAACATCTTCTTCTGGCCTCCCCTGGAACTGCACACACAGTACACAGATATACTTGTAGGCAAAGCACCCATACACAAAAAAATAAGTAAATAAAATAAATCTAAAAAAATAAAAATACAAATAGGGCTGAAGCAACAGCTCAGTGGTTAAGTTATTTGCCATGAAGCCTGTATTGTAACCCCAGAACTCACATAGTGCAAGCTGCTGCAAGCTGTCCTCTTAAATCTCCATCACCATGACACACACACACACACACACACACACACACACACACACACAAAGTACATGTTTAAAAAAACAAGAGCAAAAAGGGCCTGAAGAGATGTCTCAGAGGTTAAGCATACTGGCTGCTCTTCCAGAGGACCTGGGATCCGTTCCCTGTGGTGGCCCATGCCCATCCGCAACTCTAGTTCTGACCTGATATTCTCTTCAGGACTCAGAAAGCAACAGACACAATGTGGTGCACAGACATACATGGAGGCAAAACAGCCATGTGCATAAAATTAGGAAAAAAAAAACAGTTAATAAATCAAACAAAAACAACAAAAATTAGGAACCCAAACCAATCAGCCAGACACAAACTGGTGTCTGAATGTACCTCAGCAGTAATGCACTTGTTCAACATATTGAGGCCCTGTGTTGATCTCTAACACTGGAAAAAAAAAAAAAAAAGGGAAGAGAAGATAATTTCCATAGTAACCTCTTTTCAGATAACCTAAAGCATCCAAACTCACCAAGGGGCACGGTGAGCACCCGGCACACTGTGATTCTTCTCTGACATCATGAATGAAACAGCCTTAGAACCATCGGGGCCCTTCAATTCTCCCTGTCATGTGAGGACAGTGCTCAAGACAACTCATTGGAGGAAAAAAACAAACCACAATTCAGCAAGGTGAAGTGGCCCGTTTCAATACTGGGAGGCAGACACAGCAGTTCTGGTTCTTCCTGCTTTTTTTGGTTGTTGTTGTTCGTTCGTTTGTTTGTTTTTTCGAGACAGGGTTGCTCTGTGTAGCCCTGGCTGTCCTGGAACTAACTCGGTAGACCAGGCTGGCCTCGAACTCAGAAATCTGCCTGCCTCTGCCTCCCAAGTGCTGGGATTAAAGGCGTGTGCCACCACCGCCCGGCTAGGTTCTTTGCTTTGAGGCCAGCCTGGGCAACATAGTGAGTTCAGCCAGCAGCTGCATAGTGAGACCCAAGAGTGGGCTGGAGAGAGGTTATAAGCACTTGCTGCTCTTGCAGAGGACCTGGTTTGGTTCCCAGCACCCGCATGGTGGCTCACCATAGGCTGTAATTCTAGTACCAGGGGACCAGGTACCCTCTTTTGGCACTACATGTACATAGTACACAGGCATACACATAGGCAAAACACCCAAACACAGAACGTTTAATTAATTAAAAAAAAAAAAAAAAAAACAATGGGCTGGAGAGATGGCTCAGTGGTTAAGAGCACTGTTTGCTCTTCCAGAGGTCCTGAGTTCAGTTCCCAGCAACCACATGGTGGCTCCCAACCATCTGCCATGATATCTGATCTCTTCTGACATGGGGATGTAAGTGCAGATAGGGCACTCATCCATAAAATAAATAAACCTTTAAAAATAAAGGATTCGGGGGCTGGCGAGATGGCTCATCGGGTAAGAGCACTGACTGCTCTTCCAGAGGTCCTGAGTTCAAATCCCAGCAACCACATGGTGGCTCACAAACACCCATATTGAGATCTGATGCCCTCTTCTGGTGTGTCTGAAGTCAGCTACAGTGTACTTACATATAATAATAAATAAATCTTTAAAAAAATTTTTAAAAAGTAAAGGATTCTCCTTGGGAGCAGAACCTAGCACCTCTAACAGCCTTGGTTTTGGCCTTCTAGTATGGTGTGGAATGAATTTCTATTATGTATTACTATAGTTAGAAATATGGGGCACAGGTCCCAAGAAAGAGGAAGTTAAGTAGGGGCATCAGATGTAACAGATGGGAGGAAGTGGAGGTGGGTAGAGAAAGGGGAAGGCCTTGGCAGACTGCTCACAGTTCCAGGGAAGGCAGCTAAGAAGTGAGTGGGACGGAGGGAGGGAGTGGAAGAGGAAATGACAGAGGTCAAGGTATGTGCCAATCCAGCCCCTGAGACAGGAGATTGCAGCCATTGAAAGAGAGGAAAGAGAGCCTGGGAGGGTAGGTCGAGCATGCCTTTATCCCCAGAATTTGGGAGGCAGGGTTAGAAGGAGCTCCACCAGATGAAGACTAGCGTGAGTCCTGGATACTGAGTCCCAGGCCAAGAAGAAGAGCTACATAGCAAGATGCCATCTTAGCTGTTCTTCTCCCACCAGGGGAGAAGGATGAGAGGGAAAACCATTTAGGCAACAAAAGGCAGGTTGGAAAGGAAGGTCGCTGGAAGTTTGTGCTATGAGGGCACGGAAGTGACGCCAGCTTCTTCTTCTTCTTCTTTTTTTTTTTCTTTTTTGGTTTTTTGAGACAGGGTTTCTCTGTGTAGCCCTGGCTGTCCTGGAACTCACTCTGTAGACCAGGCTGGCCTGGAACTCAGAAATCCGCCTGCCTCTGCCTCCCGAGTGCTGGGATTAAAGGTGTGCTCAACCAATGCCCGGCCCAACTTCTTAATCACTGAAATATTTTAAATAAATGCCACCAAGCTTCCCCTGTGCTTTGCTAAGCCTTGGCATCCAGAGGAGAGTGTTCTAAACGTGAGGCTCTGAGGAACGACCAGGAGTGGGTGTTTGTGGTCAGGTGCTGGGAACCTAATTCAGTGAGAGGGGGAGAGAGGGGGACTTTAGCTTGTCTCGGCGTCTTTTGGAGATGGGGAGGACTCGGGATGAAAGACACAGGTTTGAGAGCCATCAGAAAGTGGGTGCTTGGAGCCAGTAAGCTGGCTTGTCAGGTCAGGGCATTTACTGCAAAGCTGACCACCTGAGTCTTTCCCACAGGACCCACGAGGTGGAAGGAACGAGCTGATTCCTGAAAGTCACCATCTGATCTCTGCATGTACTCTGGCATGTGTTCCTCCAGGAAGCGAGTGTAATTTAGAAAAAGAACTGCAGCAAGGGCATGGTGGAGCATGGGAGGCTGAGGCAGGTAGATCTCTGTGAGTTCAAAGCCGGCAAGGTCTTAGTCCAGGGTAGCCAGGGCTCTGTTACACAGAGACAGCCTGCCTCAAAAGACCAAGAATAAAATAAAATAAAATAAAATAAAATAAAATTGCATTTTGCCTGCCAAGTATGCAAGTGCATTACCTGCTTGCAGGGCCTGAGGACATCAATAGAGGGCGACAGATCCCCTGGGACCTGAGTTAGATGCTTATGGGCTACCATGTGGATGCTGCAAACCAAATCCATGGGATTTTGTTGTTGTTGTTGTTGTCGTTTTGTTTTAACAAGAGCAGCAAGCACTCTTAAACACTGAGCCATCTCTTCAGTCTCTAATAAATGTGATTTTGGGGGGGGTGGGGGGGTGGGCAGGGTCTTTCCGTATAACCCTGGTTTTCCTAGAACTCACTATGTATACCAGCCTGGCCTCAAACTCCCAGAAATCCATTTGCTTGTGCCTTTTGAATGCTGGGCTTGAAGGTGTGTGCCACTAAGCCTAGCCAATAAATATGAAGAAAGTCATCAGCAGAGCCAGAGACTAAATACGACGACAAACAAGAGATGGGAGAGCACAGCTAGGCCTGACGACACTAGAGATGTGAGACTGGGGGAGAACAAGCTGAATGGGCAGGGAGCTTGGGTTGTGGAAGGGGTAAGTGTTGGGAAAGTCTAGGAACTCACTCAGTACCTGAGGCAGGAAGGTCAAGAGGTCAAGTTCTACCTAGATTTCAGAAAGAGTTAAAGGCCAACTTGAGCAGCTTAATGAGACTCAGTCTTCAGAAGAAAAAAAAAATATAAAAAATGGGCAGGAAAGTTCGGGTATATAGCTCAGTGGGACAGTTAGCCAGGAAGAAAAAAAGTCATCCACAAATATCTTAGGTGGAAAAAAAAAAGAGCCTCTGCTTCATAGTAGCACATATCTTTAATCTAGGCACTCAAGAAACAGAAGCAGGTGGTTCAAGGCCAGCCTGGTCTCCAGAGAGAGATCTTATCTCAAAACAACCAAACTGAAAAACCAGTTAAACAGTTTGAGAGGCTGGGTTATAGCTCAACGGTAGAGTGTTTGTCTAACATGTGCAAAGCCCAGCGCCACAACCCATTTTTTAAAAAGATTTATTTATTTATTTAATATATGTGAGGAATCACTGTGTTCAGACACACCAGAAGAGGGCATCGGCTCCCATTACAGATGGTTGTGAGCCATCACATGTGGTTGCTGGGAATTAAACTCAGGGCCTTTGAAAGAGCAGTCAGTTCTCTTAACCACTAAGCTATCTCTTCAGCCCACCACAACTCATTTTTATTTTATTAAAAATAGTTGCCGGGCATGGTGGCGCATGCCTTTAATCCCAGCACTTGGTAGGCAAAGGCAGGCGGATTTCTGAGTTCTGGCCTCGAACTCAGAAATCCGCCTGCCTCTGCTTCCCAAGGGCTGGAATTAAAGGCGCGCGCACCACTGCCCGGCAGACTTATTTATTATTATACATAAGTACACTGTAGCTGTCTTCAGACACACCAGAAGAGGGCGTCAGATCTCATTATGGGTGGTTTTATGGGTGGTTGTGAGCCACCATGTGGTTGCTGGGATATGAACTCAGGACCTTTGGAAGAGCAGTCAGTGCTCCTACCCACTGAGCCATCTCACCAGCCCCCAGTTTCTTAATCTTAATACAAAAAGGGCTCACCTCCGCTTGTGGGCTTCCTCTCGTTCTCCCACTCATTATTCAGCCCACATCTGAACTCCTCCGTACCTTTGACACCTTTCTGAGTCTTCTGTTACAGCAGTGAGATTGCTTTCCTCAACTAGGATCTCTCTCTTTTCGGGGTCAGGGTTAGAGTTAGAAGCTTTAACAGTATAAGGAAGCGGTCATTTCTGCGCACCTACTGCCTCCCTGGAGACTTGGTTCTTTTCTTGTCTCTTCTCTTTTTGTATTCACTCTGCCTGATGCCCTAAAAATTCCAATCCTCAGCTCTTAAAGGACCAGAGGGGTGCGGTGGGCAAGTTTGCTGTTGAAATTATGACTAGGTGGACCCCAGGAGAGGCCAGCAGAGGGCGCGCTGGGACAGGGAGAGAGATCATACGGGGCTATCCGCGTAGCGGGCACCGCCAGAGCTCACTTGGGGAGCGCGGACAAACTCAGCGGCTCACTCGTGCTACTCCCAGTGGGATAAATATGATCTCTGTTTAGTGTCGCCCATGTCCTCTCATGTGAAGGAGGCGGCCCTCGGAAAGAGTGACTTAGAGCCGTCTGCAGATTGGGAACCAACACTTATTCTGATCGGTGATGCGTTGTTCCAGGTGCTGAGACAAAAGAGTTACTGCTGTGGCGTTTACTGCCTAATGTGTGTTCAGAACATTAAAGGAAATAAAGGGTCAAAACCATTTCATATTTTTTAAAAAGTCACGATAAGATAGGTTAGTTGATACTTGAAGAGACACTCCTCCCACCCCCGGCCACGAGACGCAAAGATAGCAAGTTTTAAGCAAACAGCTTATACAAAGCTGGTCCTGCAATCCTGAACCTAAGAAAATCTGAAGTACTTGATGGGAGACACCAGAACTGCGGCAAGAGGGTCAGGAGGCCAGAGAAGGCTTAAAAGGACTTTCCTGGAGCAAAAATAACGAACTTTAGTTTGTTTAACACATGAGCTCTACCTGGCCTCAACTAGTGAATCTTCCTTCCTTGGCTTTCAGAGTGCTGGAATTACAGGTGCTATCTACCATACATAACCTATAAAGAAGGTATCTTAGGGTGTTGGCTACATGTATGGATATTTTATTAAAACTAAGAAAAGAGCTGCGCTTTGTTCTAAATCTGTAAATGTTGCTTTGTTTCTTTTTTTCTCATTTCTTGAGACATTGCCTCTCAGTGTAGCCCAAACTGTCCTGGAACTCACTATATGATCCAAGCTGACTTCGAACTCAGTAAGGCTGCACTGGGGAGGCGAAAGCAAGAGGATCAGGAGCTCAAGGCCAGGCTGTGCTACACAGACCTTGTTTCAAAACATAAAAACGAGAGGTTTCTGCTTGTGACAGCCACTGTGCCTGCCCTGGAGTGTGCGTGGACGTTCTGTGTGGGAAGGTACCCAGGGCGGTAGTGGGTGGAGAGTTCGGGCACCGACCGTCTGAAGAGTGGAGGTCAGCGGGCCCCCCTCACTGCAGAACCGCGGCTGCCGGCCGCTACCCCCACCCGGGTCGTCAGGGGCAACCTTGGAGGCTCGCCCCGGCCCCGCCTTGCGCACAGAAACCAGGTGGCCGTTGAGGCGCCACCAGCCGGTTTGATTTCCCGCGGCCGGTGGAAAGGGGCGGAGGGGGAGGGGAAATGAGCCATTAGCCAATGGGCTGGGCCGAGGGCATCACGTGGCGGCGGGGAGGTGGGGCTCAGGTGTACTTACGGAGTTGCGGGAGGGGGCCGCAGCTTTAGAGCGGAGTCCGGGAGGCGGGGCTGGCGTGCGGGCCTGGGGGGCTGCGCGGCTACGATTGGCCGGCGGCCGGGAGGCGGGACCTGAGCGCGCCGCTTCAGCCGACTGCGATTGGCCTCGGCTCAGGGCCCGCGGCAGGCGTGCGGGCGAGGCTCGGGGCGCGAGGACCGAGCCGGGTGGCCGGTCCGCGAGCCGGGGGGAGGGGCCGGGGTGGTGGTGGTGGCAGCGGCGGAGGAGGCGGTGGCGGCGGGGGCCGGTACTGGACCCGGCGGGATGAGCGAGGCGGAGGCGTCAGTGGTGGCGACAGCGGCCCCCGCGGCGACGGTGCCCGCGACGGCGGCGGGGGTGGTAGCGGTGGTGGTACCGGTGCCCGCGGGAGAGCCGCAGAAAGCAGGCGGCGGGGCGGGCGGCGGGGGCGGAGCCGCCTCTGGCCCCGCTGCTGGGACCCCCTCAGCGCCCGGCCCTCGCACCCCTGGCAACCAGGCGACGGCGGCCTCGGGGACTCCCGCGCCCCCGGCCCGGAGTCAGGCGGACAAGCCGGTGCTGGGTGAGGGGGGGGCACGCGCTAGGGCGGCTCTCAGGGTCGGCGGGCTGGGGGAGGGGCAGCGGGGTCTGGAAAGCCGAAGGTAGGCCTGGCCCGAAGGACTAATCATAACTAGTCCCGGAGCTGCCGAATAAACTATTAGTGGATTCCGCTGGAGGGAAATCTTGCCGCACCTTCATGAGCCGGAGGGCGGGGCAGGCAGGTTCAGCTAAGGCTTTGGGTAGGAAAATAAAAACCTCCGGGTCTGGCCACACCCCTGTTTGCGGGATACTTGGTGTAGTTGACTCCGGTTCTTGTTAGGTAAACCTCTGAGCTTGGGAGGCAGGTGGATGGGGTCTCTTAAATTTAGGAGGGCTAGAACGGCTGTTGAGTTTTGACCCTGAGGGTGGACCAGGTGAGTACCCGGTTCTAGGTGAAAGACCTGAACTCCGTAGGATGTGAGGAACGTGGGTTTGAGAGCCTGAAACCCCCCTGTGTGTTTTTCCACTTAGAAAGAGGGTTAAGAGTACTTTGACACTTCCAGCGAAGTCTGGTTGACTCGCAGCTTATTAGGGAGGCAGGTTAGGTTTTAGCTTAGTTTTCTCTCAAAACTCAGCCCAACTCCCGTCTCTTCCCCCATCTTACTATCCCCACTGCATCTCTGCCTGGCAGCAATCCAAGTCCTGGGCACAGTCAAATGGTTCAACGTCCGGAATGGTTACGGATTCATCAACAGGTATCCGAGGAACCCAGGGAGGGGGAGGAACGGGTGTCTTTTTCCGAACTGACCTGTGGGATTGGACACCTTATTTCATCTCTACCCCTGCCAAGGCACATGGTTGTGATGTCCAGCTGAGGCTAGTTGAAAGTCTTTAACCACAACACAAATGTATGCTTACTGGCAAGGAGAGGCTGCACCCACATCTTCAAGGGCAGCAGAGGCTTAATGATCCAGGAACTTGGCAAACCTGCCCCTGACCTTCCCAGCTCTTCTGTCTCACCTTCTGGAGTTGCTGCATTATTTTTAGCATGCTGTGTGCCTTTGGGGTAGAATGTTTGGGGCTCCTGGTTGGAGTCCTCACTGATTTCCTGGTTTAGGGCAACACTACTGGCACCCTCACAACTTCTATCCCTTAAAGAGCTGTGGCTCATTTGAACCACGCACCACCCACCCCTAAAGGATAGAACTGAAGCTGGTGTGTGCGGAGCAAGAGAGCGCCTGCCCAGGCTGAGAAGGCTTTGCTTCAGCTGCAGCCCCACCCCTTCCAAGCTCTGGGAAAGGCTGGAGCAGATTCTGACCTAGTAGAGCCAGCACCCCCCCCACACACCCCACCCCCCGCCCCCTACTCTGGCCTTCCCCTGCTCAGGCACCCTGCCCAGCCAAGCCCTCCTGGGAGCCTCAGTTCCCTCTTTACAGGCTGACCTTTGTGCAGATCCAAGTTCTTTAAAACTAGAACATTTGTTCTAGGGATGGCAGCTTCCTGCAAGGAGTCCTCCTCTCCCCTGTCCTGGGACTAAACCAGAGTCATAGGCAAGGTGGTGACAGAGACTGAGAGTATGTCCTTTCGCCCTTGTTCAGCTTGTGTGGAGAGCTTGTGGTTCTCTAGGCTAAGGGCGGCTAAGGCTTTGTGTCTGGTTGCAGAATGCTCCTAATGTCGTGTTCTCTTCTCACAGTTGTATACCCCTGTCCCTGTCCCTGCTTTCTCCCTCCTTGAACATAGAAGGAAGGAGCCTGTGGAATTTTCCAACCCCAACAGGGGTTGGAGGGAGAAGGGGACATTGGCCAGGGACGGTTGGACCTGGCACCAGCAGGTTCTGAGGTGCCTCTGGGGTAGAAGGTGACGCTGTCCTGGCTCCTTCAAGGTGCCTTTACCACCACCTCCTACCTTTTCTTAGGAAGTCCACGCCCCTCACTGTGGATTTACAGTGGGCCTCTCTTTGTACCAGCTTTTAGAGCCCTGGTGGCTTGCTGTTCTTGCTCCCAGGGTCCCATCATGCCCCCAGGAACTGGGGTAGTGGAGAGGCTGGGCCCATCTTGGGGATGGGCAGCTAGGGAGGCCTCGGTGGAACTGAGTGCCTTGCCCATCACCCCCTTAACAACCCATCCTGTTCTGCAGGAATGACACCAAGGAGGATGTCTTTGTTCACCAGGTAAGAGCTAGGCTGCCTTTCTGAGGGGAGGCTTCTCCCTCTCTGGAAGCCTTTGCCATAACCCTAGCTGCACACAATGTATTTCTCTGGCTCCTCACAGTAGCCTGCCTATAGCTGGCTTCCCAGCTGCCTCAGGTGCCTGTATGAACCACCATTAACCCAACTTTCATTGAGTTGCTAAACAGCTGTCAGAGGTGTGTGTGCTGCCCTCAGGGCATGGCATGCCCACCACCTCCTGGGACCTGTTAACACCACAGGAAGGAATCAGGCAATTTTCTGAGGGAAAGGCCAGAGACACTTGGGTGCAGTGAGTCTCAGTGTGTTCTGTGGGCCAGCAGCAGCATCACCTGAATCCTCAGGCCCCGCCCCAAGCCACTGAATTAATCCGCCTCGGGGCGGGGCGGGGCCTGGGCACTCAGTTTTGACCCGCTCCCAGGTGATTCTGATGCTAGTTTGAGAACCACTGCTGTGGTGGAAGTGCTCGGTGGGATCGAGGTAAGAAGCACAGCACGTTTCACCCACTTTGCAACTTGAGATGTTCTTCAGCCTGTTTTGCTCCTGAGTTCCTACTGCCTCCATGTCTTGAAGTCCTTGAGGGGTACAGTGGGGAGGAAGGACATCTTGGGGATAGCGGCTCCCTCAGACCTCTAGCTCTTGACTTTGCCCTACTAATATATCTCTGTCTTGTGGAGCTGTGCTCCAGGCCCTCCCCCTCCCCCTTTGACCATTTTCATGCTCTGCCCTCCAGCCCTAGACTCCAATAAAATGTCACCAAGAGTGGAGTTGGGTGGAGGCTGAAGCTGGTCCAAGGGATCCTGGCTTTGCTGCCCTCACCTTTCTCATGACTTTTCCCCCCAACCAGACAGCTATTAAGAGAAACAACCCCAGGAAGTTTCTGCGGAGTGTTGGAGATGGGGAGACTGTGGAGTTTGATGTCGTGGAAGGAGAGAAGGTTTGGGTGCTGCTGTGGGGTGGAGTTGGCCAGAACTGTGGGAGGGTGGCCTGGAGGTCAGCCGAAGCTCTGGCCCTCCTGGGACCAGCTCTGCCTCTGCCTGTGAACGCTAGAGCTGCTCTAGGACATGTCCTAAAGAACCCATCCCTGTCACCAGCCAGTAACATGTGGGTTTCTTCTCTTTAGTTCACCAAGCACTTCCATGTCTGTTTTCTACACGGGACCCCAGCCCTAACAGGACCCTCAGTCAGTCCTCTGGAATGAAGGAGGGACAGTGGCTCTCTCTATCTCATCCTGTCCTGTCTTTACACTCTGGGGGGAATGTGGCAGTTATTTCTAAGGACAAGTTGTTTCTTCTCAGATGGGTACAAACTCTTTCTGCTGCCCCTCGGGGGAGGGGACAAAGGAGGAGTGGTTTTGAGGAGTGATAGGGTAGAGGACTTGGGCCTGAAGAAGTGGGACACCAGTGATCTGGCAGGTTTGTAAGTACTGTGTGTGTGTGTGTTGTCAGAACAGGTTCTGATTGCTCCCCCTCTACCTCCCCAGGGTGCAGAAGCTGCTAATGTCACTGGGCCTGGGGGGGTACCAGTGAAGGGCAGCCGCTATGCCCCTAATCGACGTAGGTTCCGGAGGTTCATTCCTCGGCCTCGCCCAGCTGCCCCACCACCTATGGTGGCAGAGGCTCCCTCAGGTGGGACAGAACCTGGCAGCGAAGGGGAGCGGGCAGAGGACTCGGGGCAGCGACCTAGACGACGGCGCCCACCACCCTTCTTCTATCGAAGGCGGTTTGTGCGAGGCCCTCGGCCCCCCAACCAGCAACAGCCCATAGAGGTGAGAGGAGAGTTGCAGCCGGGGAGGCTAGTTCTCTTACATTATGGAAAGAAGTTGGGGAGTTGTGAGGGCAGAGACTGTGGTCCTCACAGGAAGTAGAACGAAGAGCAAGGAAGCTCCAAAGACATCAGGCGTTCCACAGCCCACCTAGGCCTTTGTGTATTCCCAGGGCTCTGATGGGGTAGAACCCAAGGAGACAGCACCATTGGAGGGTGATCAACAGCAGGGAGATGAACGGGTGCCCCCACCCAGATTCCGGCCCAGGTACCGAAGGTAAGACTGTTGTTTTGTCTTCCCCTTCAGGGTCCAGTGTTGGGCCTGTGTGAAATGACAAAAGTTCTAGAGCCTGGAACAGATGGGGACAAACCAAGGAATCCTGGGAAGGGAGTCTGCCCAATTCTCTGATCCTGTCAGCTTGTTTCTCTTTCTAGGCCTTTCCGCCCCAGGCCACCCCAACAGCCTACCACAGAAGGTGGGGATGGAGAGACCAAGCCCAGCCAAGGCCCCACTGATGGCTCCCGGCCTGAGCCCCAGCGTCCACGAAACCGTCCCTACTTCCAGCGGCGTCGGCAGCAGCCCCCTGGCCCCCGGCAGCCTATAGCCGCAGAGGTGAGGGTCTTGGTACTTTCTGTCCTTTTGCACCTCTACTTTCCTTGTCCCTGTCCCTCTGGCATCCTCCCTGGCCCACCCCTGGCTGGCATTACTCACCAGGAAACCCCTATGCAGGCAAGTCAAGCCCAGGGTGCCTTTGCATGTCCCATCCCCATGCCCATCTTTGGGGTGTGAAGTGTGAGAACTGGTTGGAAGGGATGAGAAGAGGAAAGTTAAGAAAAGGTTGAAGTAGGGGGCTGTAAACAAGTAAGTCTCAGTTCACCACTGCTCTTCAGACCTCCGCGCCTATCAACAGTGGGGACCCCCCCACCACCATACTGGAGTGATTCCAACTCAGAGGACACCCAGAGCTACCATCTGGTGAGTGCTACATCTCACCAAGAGCCGGAGAGGGGGAGGGGTGGTGGATTCTGCCAAGTGACCCTTTATGATTGGTCTCCCTCTCTTTCTCTTAGGTATCTGCCAGTTTCCAACTGACTCTACCCAGCATCCCCCTCCCCACTTTCCCATAATTCATGACATCAAAACATCGGCTTTTCCCTTGAGACTCAGGAGGGCCAAAGCACCAGCCTTTGGCTTTTTTCTCTTTTTTTTCCCTCTCCCCTAGCATGGGTTGAAGGAAGGGATCCATCCTTATTGTTCCGAGGCATCACCTCCCTCCCTAGTCAGGCTGAGAAGGAACCAGCCAGCTCATACCTCCTCCTGATTGTTTTTCTTCCCCACCCATTTATTTTTTGTTTCCCTTCGACCTCCCCCCAACACCTCTGAAGCCATTTTATGAACTGTCATGTGCCACCTGAGCCTCCAGTAAAAACAAAAGCAGGCTTTCTTGTTGTCCTGGTCTCTGGCTCTTCTGTTTGAGGATGAAGACTCTCTGGTGGGGCTGAGACCCGAACAGTGGGCAGGGCCTGCTAGTACTTCCTTGCTCCAGTACCCCTAGCTATTCAGTTGTGACATGAACCCTTTCACCAAGAGTAACTGGATCTGTTACTGGGGGTGAAGTCTCAGCAGTGCCCAGGCACTTGTAAATACAGTTTACAAACCACTTACTGTTCATTTAGGCAGTGGATAAGGGCTGGAGAGATAGATCAGTGGTTAAGAGCACCGACTGCTCTTCTAGAGGTCCTGAGTTTAATTCCCAGCAACCACATGGTGGCTCACAACCATCTATAACAGAATCTGATGCCCTCTTCTGGTGTGTCTGAAGACGGTGACAGTGTACTCACATAAAATAAGTAAATCTTTAAGCAGTGGATAAAAATCAAAGTAGAAAGATGTGCCAGCGCTCAGAGAGCTGAGACAGGATTCCTAATTCCAGGTCATCCTGAGCCACGTTTCTGTTTCCAGAAAACAAATTGTTTTAAAAAGTAGAGCATTTGGGTTCAGGCCTGCAAACCAGCTCTCTGGAAGGCTGAGGCAAGAGGTTTGCTACAAGGCAGCCTGGGCTATGCAGTGAAACCCTAGTTTTTGGAGGAGGGCAATGAAAGTGGATGTAAATAAGTGACAGCTGGGCATGGTGGCACACGCACACCTTTAATCCCAGCAATCGGGAGGCAGAGGCAGGCGGATTTCTTGAGTTCAAGGCCAGCCTGGTCTACAAAGTGAGTTCCAGGACAGAGAAACCCTGTCTCGAAACCCGCCCCCCCCTAAAAAAAAGGTGACAGAATCTAGAGGCCTCGGTGCCCTGAGCCCAGGAAGGATGAAGTGCAAAGGGTGAGTGAGGCATTTTCTTTTTGCACACCCTCCAGTTCCTCCAGCACAGGACACTCATCTTCAAACAGTGACTTTATGGACGAATCTCTATATACACATTTAATACAGCAGCCCTTGGGTTTCTGCTCCCTATCCGTTCTTCAAAACATACAAAAATACCAAAGGCTCCCTCCCAACCAGTGTTTATAGGCAGCCTTTCAAATCCCCTCCCGCCCTTAGTTGGTCAGAAGCTTTCGGGTTTAGCACCCTTCCTGGAGGGGAACAAGAAAGTGTTGGTACCTACGCTTTGCAGCCCTGGGAACAACCTAGGGCCCCAAATGGAGACTGATGCGCTCTAACCGTCCTTGCCCTGTCAGGTATGTACTATTGTGTTCCTTTGCCCGGGAGGGTGGAGCCTGTGGGGAGGCAGGGCTAGATTTTGGGAGGGTGTATCCTTTGCCCTGGAGGGGTCAAGACAACCCCCTTCACCCAGAGCCTGTGTGGCAAGAGTTCAGTGGAAGTGCCAGTTTGTGGGAGGAAAGCACTCGCTCACACACCCACCCCTGCTGTTTATCCTGATGAATTCAGGGCCACCCCACCCTCCTGCAGACCCCTTCTCGAAAGGGGAGGAAAGTAGTCTAGAGCTGAGTCTGGGTAGGGGCAGGAGGAAGGCAGGACGGAGAAAGCCCATCTAGGTGGCCACAGCCTAGCCACACACATAAATAATCCAAAAGAATCACACAGGGGGAATGAGGGGTACATGGACCACCCCTCCCTTCAGCTTCCCAGTTCCCCAGGCTGCTGTTCCTTCAACCTGGAGGTAACAGGGAAGAGAGGGCTAAAGTGCTGTAGAGGAAAGGAGGGAGTCTGGGTGGAGAGGGTGGCTCTCCCACCCTGTTTTGCCCCTCAGTCATTCTCATCTGGCCCTAAGTATTCAAGTTCTGTACTGGGTTTCACCTCCTGCTCTAAAAGGGAAGGTGTCCGTCGGAAGGCAGCTGAGATCTGGTCAAACGTCCGGCCTCTGGTTTCAGGCACTTTTAGGAAGGTGAAGATGAAGAAGCCAAGCAGGAGGACGGCAAATAGAAGGAAGACGTAAGGACCCATAGCATCCTGGGACAGTTGGAGAAAGAAATGTTGACAGAGATGGGAAGCCAGGAACCAAAGACTAAGGAAACTGGGGCTATGTGAGGAGCAGGTTTGCTCCCTTAAGAGGCAGTGGCAATGACCAGAAATGAAAGCTTTCACTGAAAATCTCATTTAGCTTTTTTACCCTTTGCTCTCCTAAGTGTACAATTGGAGTAGATTTCTAAACCACTTATAGCATTAATAGAAAGTTTAAATTATACCACTGGTTTATTTTTTAGAAGACTTCTAAATCTAAGCTGCTGGATTTCCACCTATTTCCACCCATCTATTTCCGCCTGCCTCCCCCTTGATTGTGGTGAAGTAGTTCCACCAGACCTATCTTCCAGAGACCACCTACATGGCTGGGAGTCCCTGACCAGACAGTGAGGGAACTGGGGGGGGGGGGCCGGGAGGATTTGCCTTCCCTCTGGCCACGGATGTGGGAAACTGGGCAAAGGGTAGGGAACCTACCGCAACATACTGGAAACCCATGCCGACAATGAAGTTACAGGTCCAGTTGGAGAAACCAGCGACAGCCATGGCGGCTGGGCGGGGGCCCTGGCTGAAGAGCTCTGCCACAATGAACCAGGGAATGGGGCCAGGGCCAATCTCAAAGAAGGCCACAAAGCCAAATATGGCCACGATGGAGACATAGCTCATGGCTGGAACCCGTTCCTAGAGACCAGGAAGGAATAGCAGAAAATTTGGTTCTGGCCTTTCCCCTTGCCTTTGGCCCAGAGAACTGAAATCTTCCAGGGCTTAATCGGGTAGAAGCTACCATTCTAGGCTAAAGCAGGCCTAAAGCATCCCCCGTCCACTGCCCTTTTAGACAGTGTCACATGTTGCCCAGTTTGGCCTTGAACTTTCAAGGCCTCCACCTCAGCCTACCAAGTGCTGCACTGCCCCAGAGCGTTTCTGAGAGCTGCTGTCATTTTGTTGGCTACCTCTGGAAGTTTCAAGGTAGAATGTTCTGGTTTCTTGCTCCCTTGGCTCCGAAGTTGTGCTTTTGGGAATCATTGCTCCTGAGGTTTCATAGGAACTATTACATTATGCTAGGCCCCAGCGTGGCCAGGGTACCTCAGAAACATAGACCGTAGACTACAGCACCCACCCACGGTCCTGGCACAGCCAGCCACAGAGCCTCTTGGGGTTATCCCCATGGGTAAGATTGCTGTATTCTCAAAGTCCTGAGGCCTCACCAGCAGCAGCAGAGCCACGGTCATCAAGATGGCACAGCCACACATGCCGGCCAGGCCCAACAGATGGAGTGTCCGTCGTCCAGCTCGTTCTACTAAGAGCACCTGTGGGGGAGAGGGGGTTGTGTGTGCAGCGGTCAGTTGGTGACAAAGAGTAACCCCAGGGCACCCAGGGCTATGACACCAGTGGTGTGGCCATTCCACAGGCAAGCAGTTACCGAGACCAACGTGAAGACCGTATTGACCACACCAGCTCCTATGGTGGCGTAGGCTGGCTGTCCCACCCCAGCCGACTCGAAGATGCTGGTTGAATAGTAGAAAACCTAGAAGTGAGGGGGGACAGGAGAGGCAGAGCTAGGGATGTCTGCTCCTTTATTCTAACCACACCAAACCAGACTGAGCCTGAATGCTAATGGAGGCGGTGACTTGCTCCCTTTTCCCAAACTGGTACCTGACCCATGCTCTGCCTGGGCCTCTCTACGTACAGCATTGATGCCTGAGAGCTGTTGGCTCAGCTGCAGCACCACTGCGATGATCAGAGGCTGCCGGTGGGTGCGGCTGCCCAGGAGCTGGAGCAAGGACATTGGACGCTCTCTCTCCAACTTCCGTTTCTCATCCTTCAGCTCAGCTAGTGCGTCAGACACATCAGCCCAGCCGGTCAGGCGCTTTAGACCTGGGGGAGGGGAATGTCAGGCTTTAGGGAACCCGAGAGGAGGCCCGGTTACTAGCAAGATGGGGTGGAGGTATGAGCCTGGGCTAGATACAAGGTGAGGGCTCACTCTTTCGGGCAGGCCCCTCCAGGTTCCGGATGATGTAGAGGTATCTGGGGCTCTCAGGACAGAAGGGCAGCAGAATCAGCTGCAGGAGAGCAGGGAGTACTGTGAGAGCCAGAAGCAGTGGCCACAGGGTAGCTGTGCCCAGCATAGACTCCAAGCCCAGCACCTGTAGGAAAAGACAGGAAAGAGGAAAAGTGACTTTGCTCTTCCTTCCAGCCCAAATGCAGGCGTCCTCTCCAACTCCTACTCCAGCTCCCCACAAAGCCAGGTCTTTTTACCTGGGCAACCAGAATGCCAATGACGATGGCCAGTTGGTTGAGTGTTCCCAAGGCACCCCGAAGATGAGTGGGGGCGATTTCTCCCACATACATGGGCACCAGCCCTGATGTTAGCCCTGGGCAGAAGGAAGAAGAGAGAGCCGAGGATAGCTGCATATTCCATATAGAAGCTCATACACATACATTAAGGAGAGCAGAGGCACAGAGTAGAGCCATAGCACCTGTGGGTACCTGAGTAGGCGCCAATGAGGAACCGTCCAAGAATGAGTATCTCATAGGAGGCCGCGGCATTGGCTAGGCCCATGAGGGCGCCCCCCAACACGGCCAAGACATTGTTGGCCAGCATAGCCCTTTTCCTGGCAGGCACACAGAGAGGAGGGCTGGTCACGACACCCATGCTGTGGCCCTCCGTCCTACTCCTCCCCTCCTCTGCCCTCCAGCTCCATACCTTCCCAACCATTGAGAAATGATGCCAATGAGAAAGGAAGAGATCATGCCACCCACAGAGAAGATGGCCACGGAGAGAGCCCAGAGCGTAGTGAGGGTGCCTTGTGGGATGGAATCCGGTCCCCCAGGACCTTGCCTACCCAGCCACGTTGCATTGTAGCTCTGTTCAATCACCTGGTTGCGAGGGAGGGGGGGGAATATGGGAGTAACTCTAGAGACCTTTCTCTTTCCACTGCCTGATATACCCCGCCCACCACACCCCAACAGCTGGTAGGTCACTCACCTTCTGTGGGGCATTGATAACCCCAATGTTATAGCCAAACTGAAGGGAGCCAAGCACAGCTGAGAATACAGCTAGGACCAGTGTTCCAGTCACTCGCTGCCGAGGGGGTTCCCCATCCTGGACAGACAGAAACAAAGGAAGGTATGTCATGTAGAGTCATGTTTGACTTCCTTCAGGGGCCCAGGCCTAGCTGCAGCATGAAGATTCTGGGCTCCATCCAACATACTGGATGAGAGAAAGTGGGCCATATTAGGAATTGTACAAAGATCTCACTGTAAACAGAACGCCACAGGAACCTGGGCATGTAGGAAAAAACCGATCTCTGTGTCCACACCACAGGCAAAAGTTTGAGGATCTGGACCTCAAAATTCCCCTGTGACCTTGAGACAGACTCAAGACTTGTGTGACCTTGGGTAAGTCACTTCCCCACTCTAAACTGAACCTGGATTTCCTCTTCTGTCAGGTGATATTGCCTCCCTCGGCTACCTGTCAGTCTGTGAAAACACTTGAAAAATCAAAATCAACTATAACAGTATCCCAGACAGTGCCTGTTTTATAAACTAATATAAATAATGTTTTAACATCACCTCTAGCCCTTGTCTCTTCCTTCTGGAAGTTCTCTCAGCTTGCTCCAGTAGGCCGTAAACAGGCCCAAGAATGGCTAGTCCAGAAAGGGCGTCTGGGTCATTGCTTTGGGGTAGCCTTTTAGGTCTAGGCCTAGCCAACCCTCAGCTCCTAAACTGGGACCAAGTACTCGGGGATGTGAGGGGGGATTTTAGCAGGGAGAGAGAGCCATGCCCAGGGGAAGAGGAGGGATGGTAGTGAGTGGTGTGAGGGGCGGTGGCAGTGGTGGCTACTGCTGGCGGCACAGTCTGTCTCCAAGAGGAAACCTGAGCTGGGGGGGGGGGCTGACACTCCCCTCTGCCCCTCCACCCACCGCAAGGCCGAGAGAAAGTTCAGCCTCCTGGAAGACAGCCAGCAGTGGGGGTGGGGCCCCCGAAGTGCTCGGGTCCTAGAAACACCGTAAATCTGAACAGCTCCGGGAAGGGAAGGCGAGACTCTGGATCTACCATTCCAAATAGAGTCGTGGGCAGAGTGTCACCCCATGCAGTGCACAGTAGGCTAGGAGACAAGTTCTGGATTCCCGAGAATCCAGTCTCTCAGCCTGGGCGCGTAAAGAGTCTCTCGGACCCACTCTGTCTCTTGGCGGGATTGGAATTTGACAGTCACGGGTTGTCTAGGCTGAATATAAATAGCCAGCCCCCCATCTCCAACCCCTGCGCCTGCGCAAGAACCGCCTCCTAGCTGACCCCAACCCCAAACTCAGCCCAAGAAAAACTGGACCAGATTTCCCAATTCGCCCCGGTATGCTGAACCTTACGTCAGAGCCGATCTGCTGGAAACCCGACGGCATCTTGTTTTAAAAGAAGAAAAGACTCAGGCGCTGCAATAAGAAAAAAATGAATAGGGTATAGGGTCCGGGCCTGGCCGGCACGAGACCCCGGCGTTCGGAAGCCGTGTGCAAAGGGCGGGTCTGGTGGGACTCACTGCCACAACCCACGGAACCGGAGAGCACCAAGGCTCTCCGGGATCTAGTGAGACCCGCTTGAGGGGGAAAGATGCGGAGAGCTGAAGCCACCTCCCCACTCCCGCCCCGCCATAGGACACGCCCTTCACAACACCCATTGGCCAGGAGCCCGCACACCCCAAAAGGCCACGCCCCCACCCCTAGCCCTAGTGCTGGCTGGGGAGACACGCCCCTAAGGTTCCCGCCTGCTTCTGAGTTTTCAAAGTAGGGTCCTTGGAACAAAAGGCTCTTCCCGCCATCCAAAATCTTGGACTGCGAAATTTCTGAAAGAATTGAGTGCAGCTGGTCCCCCTGAAAGGTCGAAGAGGAGGGTATGGGCTACATGTACTTGCCAGGGTACGGGGTAACTCCAGCAGGATGACATAGAGCCCGCGTGTGTGTGTGTGTGTGTGTGTGTGTATGTGTGTATGCCCCGAAGTAACCCGGAGTGGCTATTTTTAGTTCCCACGTTAGGCTCCGCCAAATGTCAGGTCCCGGGTGTCCCAGCCTGTCCCAGGCGGGGGAGGGCAAAGGAGATGGAGCCTTAAAGGGTCCGCGACACGCTTCCCACGAGGAGATGATCCAAGGGACCAATAACTTCCGTTCCTAGTGTATCTGGAGACCATGCCTGATCGTCCTTTCTTTCCACGCATCTCTGGGCGGCGCGCTGCCTACTGGCCCATCCCCTCCACATAGTCTCTACACTGGTTCTTGGAGGGGACCCAAGGGACAGGTGCTCACGCCAGTCACACCACCCTCCCTGAAGTCCCTGAGCCTCCAGGCATGTGCTGGCCGCGTGGGCGACAAGCTTTCCAGAGTCAGCTACTGTTTTGGGTCTACAGCTGAGAGGGCACGACCTAAGCACGTCCAGGGAGAGAGCTGGCGAAGAATGTGGAGAGAGAGCTCAATTCAGAAAAAGGCCCAAGAGAAGTGCAAGGCTTCTGGCGCCACCTAGAGGGAGAGCGAGGAACCTTAGTGGATTGCACCAGGGTAGCTAACTTCTGGGGTGGCTCTCTTCTATTAACCCTTCCCCTGAGAGCTCAATAACCTACAACCCAGCCCTCTATGGAACGCCAGACCTGAGTCTAGCTGCCGCCAGAATGGTACCGTTTATATGACGAACACGTACAAGTATGGACCTCCTTCAAGTTCCTTTTCCCAAGGAGCTAACCAGTCACTTTCATGGTGTCTTCTCAATGTTGGTGTTTTGACTTCTCTTGCACATTGGTTTTCTTCATCCGTACCACTACCACTTTATTCTGGACTATCCTGTCATGACTGCTTTTCTTGCTTCTCCTCTTCCCTGAAGAGGAGGGTGGAGGGGCAAGAAAGATGGCTCAGCAGATAAAAGCATTGACTGCTCTTCCAGAATCAGGTTTGATTCCCAGCACACATGTGGAAGCTACAACCATCTGTAACTTCAGTTCCAGGGGCTCCAACACCCTTTTCTGGCTTCCACTGGCCCCAGGTACACATGTGGTACACAGACATATATGCAGGCAAAATGCCCATTCACATAAAAAATAATAATTAGGGGCTGGTGAGATGGCTCAGTGGGTAAGAGCATCTGACTGCTCTTCCAAAGGTCCAGAGTTCAAATCCCAGCAACCACATGGTGGTTCACAACCATCCGTAACGAGATCTGACTCCCTCTTCTGGAGTGTCTGAAGACAGCTACAGTGTACTTACATATAATAAATAAATAAATCTTTAAAAAAATAATTAAAAATAAAAAGAGAGAAGAATGTCCAGGGGTGGTGGGGCACATCTCTAACCCCAAGGCCAGCCTGGTTTACAGAGTGAGTTCCAGAACAGCCAAGGTTTCAAAACAAAACAAAACACCTAAGCCGAACACAACAAAAACAGGAGGGTAGATTACAATTTTCAAAGCACATCCCTTTTGTTTTGTTTTTGAGACAGTCTTGCAGTACCTGAAACTGACGTGGAACTCACTATATATTACACACTGGCCTCGAAGTTGCTGTTCTACCCAGAGTGTTGGGACTGTAGATCTGAGGTTAATTCCTGCCTAGAGTCACTGTCTTTTTCTTGTCCTGTGATCAAGTTTGGATTCTCCTACCCAGATCTTCCCCTTAACTGTCTCCTTTCTTGCCTCTACCCATCCTCTTCTTCCTCTTCATCCTCTTCTTCCTTCCTCTCCTCCCTTTTTTATCCTTCCTGCCCCTCTTTCCCTCTTCCTACTGGCCTAGAACTTATATGTCAGCTAGTCTGACCTTGAATTTGTGATACTTTGGCCTTAGCCTCATGAGGCCTGGGATTACACTTGGTGCATTTACCTGTCCCTGCAGTCTGGAATACCAGAGAATGCCTATTCATCCTCCAAAGCAAGGCTCTCGGGGATGGAGAGGTGGCGCAGTGGTTAAGGAAGCCTGTTGCAGAGGACCCAGGTTAAACTCCCAGCATCTACATGGTGACTCACAACCAACTGCAACTCCAGTTTCAGGTGATCTGACATTCTCTTCTGACCCCCTTGAGTATACATGTGGCACACAAATATGCATGCAAGTAAAACACCCAAATAAAATAAAATAAATAAATCTAAAGAAAATAAAAATAATTTTAAAGGTTCAATCAGATCCTGGCAGCAGTTGTAGAGGCTTAGTTCTCCTGTAGCTCTCTGTTTCCCTTTTGCTTCTGGAAACATGGCCTCTGGTGTGACCGTCTCTGATGGTGTCATCAAGGTATTCAGTGACATGAAAATTCACAAATCCTCAAGGCCAGAAGAAATGAAGCAATGCAAGAGGGTGGTGCTCTTCTGCCTGAGTGAGGAAAGGAAGGACATCATCCTGGAGGAGGGCAAGTCTTGGAAGCAGATGTAGGGCAGACTGTGGGTGAGTCCTCCTACACCACTTCTGTCAGGATGCTGCCAGACAAGGACTGACCGTCACTACACTCTCTAGGATGCAACCAAGGAGAGCAAGACAGAGGACCAACCTGCTGTTATCTTCTGGGCCCCTCAGAGTGCATCCCTTAAAAGCAAAATAATCTGTGCCAGCTTCAAGGATGCCATCAAGAAGCTGACAGGAATAAAACATGAATTACAAGCTAACTGCTACGAGGACATCAAGGCCCCCTGAACCCTGGTAGAGAAACTAGGTGGCGCTGTGGTCATCTTCCTGGAGGGCAAGCCTTTGAGAGGCTCCTCCAGCCCCTGCCTGGAGCATCTAACAGCCCTGGACCTGCTCTTGGGTGTTGCAGGCTACCCCTTTCCTGCCAGATCAGAGGGGTGGGGGTGGGGGGATCCCAGCAGGGGAGAACAATCCCTTCACCCCACTTGCCAAATGTCCCTCCATCCCACCCCCTGTACTTCCTCCTCCCTCCATCCCTGAGGGGTCTGGCCTTCCCAAGCTGCTTTTGATCCTCTGATTCCTCTTGGGTTGAAGCAGACCAAGTCCTGTCCTAGGCACCCAGTTTGGGGAGAGCCTGTATGTTTTTTTAAATGACAGCCCTACAACTCATTTCTCCCCATCCCATGGTGCCAACCTCTAACCACACTGGTTGGTGACTCTATGCTTGTCTGTTTAGTTCTGTGTGTAAATGAAATGTGGAAATGATGCTCCCTGCAGTAGCTGACTGCCCTCCCCTTTCCCTTGACCTTGACCATTCATGGAAGCAGGACCAGTAAGGGACCTTCAATTAGAGAGAGAGAGACAGAGAGACAGAGAGAGAGACAGAGAGAGACAGAGAGAGAGAACAATAAAAAGGCTAATTAACAAAATATAATTTAAAAAAAGCAAGACTTCCCTCCTCGGAGAAGACTTCTTGGCCTTTCTTGAAAATAGCAAATGTTCTCTGTTAGAGTCCATTCCTTTTCATTTCTTCTCTCTCTAATTCTATCTCAGGGGCAGATGGGCATCTTATTCATGCATCCAACTTAGAGCAGGGTATCCTAGCTATTTGCTGAGTTAATGAATGAATGTCTGCCCGCTGCTTATGGTGGACATTGTAGATGGGGCAATAATAATTTATAACCAGAAAGTAAGTGAGGAGATTGATGAGCGGGAGGGGGACTGAGTGTGAAGGGAGAGAGATGTGGGAATGCTGGGATACCATCAAAGGGCAATGGCACGGAGAGAAGAACAGAAAAGAGGGTTAGAGAGGCAGACAGGCTCGACAGAGGTGAAAGTAGTGTGGCAGATGGTTACAGGGCTGGATGCTGGTGTCCTAGGTCCCTAGGTACCATCCTGCCATGGTTTATTCTGCTCTCATTTTGAGGTTTCTCAGGTATCCTAGGTGGTTTTTATTTTATTTTAGTGTGTATGGGTGGAGAGTGGAGGTGAGGGGCAGGGAAGCTAGTGCCAGCAGAGACCAGAAGAGGGCATCATATCCCCTAGAACTGGAGTTACAAGCTGTTGTGGGTTGCTTGATGTGTAGGTATTGGAAAGTGAGCCTGGGTCCTCTGGAAGAGCAGTAAGCATTAAGTGCTAAGCTATCTCCAGCTCTCCAAGCCTAGGTGTTTAAATGCATAGAAAGTGGAATCAGATCGTTTAAGGAGTGCAGAGGCTGGGTATGATGGTGCTCACTTTTAATCCTAACACTAGGGATACAGAGGCATGTGGACTTCTAGGAGGCCAGCCTGCTCTACATAGCCAGTTTCAAGCCAACAGGGCTACATAGTGAGACTCTGTCAAAAAAACAAAGTCAGGTGGTGGAGTCACAGCGCCTTTAATCCCAGCTCTCTGGGAGCAGAGGCAGATGATCTCTGAATTTGAGGTGAGCCTGGTCTACAGAGAGAGTTCCAGCACAACCGGGGCCACACTGAGAAACCCTGTCCTGAAAAATCAAAGGAGGGAAAAAAGTGAGGGCTGGCAAAATGGCTTCTAAGGAATATCCTTGCCATCAAACATGACAACCTGACTTCAGTCCCAAGGACCTATGCTGGAAGAAGAGAACTGACTGTCATAAGGTTGTCTCCTGACATGTGCACACAAAGTAAATGAATACATTATAATAAACAAACAAACAAACTATGAGCTAGCTCAGAGGGCAGAGCGGCACTTGTGTGTAGACCTGAAAACCTGGGTTAAATCATTTTGTCCCACAAGGTAGCAGAAAAGATCTTTGGCCATGTGTGCTTGCCCTTACACTCCAACACACACACACACACACACACACACACACACACACACACACAAATATGAAAGATTGTGGGATTGTGGAGAGGTGCTGGGGACGTAGTTCAAATATAGACTGCTTGCCTCGCACACGTGAAGTTCTGGGTTGGATCCTCAGCGTTATAAACCATGGGTGTGGTAGCACAGGTCTCTAATCCCAGAGCAAGGAACTGAAAGTCACTCTAGGCTATGCAGCCAGCACAAGGCCAGCCTGAAACTCCAGCCTCTTTTTTTTTTTTTTTTTTTTTTAGCGTTGGAGACCTAGATGGTTCAGAAGGTATAAAGAGGGCGGGGTATTTGGAGGAGAGGATGACTAATCAAGAATGGAAAATAAAGGGAAGGGGGCCGACATGTGTGTGTGTGTGTGAGTGTGTGTGAGTGTGTGTTAATCTTTTACCGAGGTCCTCAGCTGCTTTATCTTGGAGCCTATTGTAGCTTTTCCCGATCTCTGCTCCTTATCTCAGGAAGCTAATCCTCGCAGACATTCATTTTCTAACCCTCTGTTTCTAGGTAAGGAGGCAAGAGACTGGACTGCAGGAGGAATCCAGGGAATGCTGGCCTGCCTCCAGCTCCCGATCATTATACAGGTTCACTTCCTCTCCAGTTCTTGGTGGGAGGTGAGACATCATCAGATCCACTCTGGAAATGATCCCTCCTCCCCTCGGTCCTCTCGTGTTTGATTTGTGTGTGGGGGTCAGGTGCAAAATACTGAACTAATAACGTACGTTTTAAGACAGTATCAGCCAGGCGGTGGTGGAACACACCTTTAATCCCAGCACTTGGGAGGCAGAGGCAGGCTGATTTCTGAGTTCGAGGCCAGCCTGGTCTACAAAGTGAGTTCCAGGATATCCAGGGCTACACAGAGAAACCCTGTCTCAAAAAACCAAAAAAAAAAAAAAAAAAAAAGACAGTATCACTCTGTTGCCCAGGCTAGCTTGGGCTGAAAGATCCTGGCAGAATGTAAAAGGACACAGAAGCCCTGAAATTGGCAAGATAGACGTCAGTGTTAGCAGAACTAGCTTCACTGATTTAGAAAAATAGAGGTGCACAATGCTCTGGCCACTCCTTGAACCTGTGTGTCTGCCAATGTTCTGACCAGGTGTGTGCCCATTGCTGCACCTTCATTAAACTCTTTCCTTGTACCCCTCCCATACCCATTTCTTGAGAATAGACATTGTTTAGATCTGGAAATCCCCTAATCTCCCCCTTCTTCTTTCCCCCCTTCTTCTTTCCCCCCTGAGGGCCTATAAAAACTGGGAACTCTTTCCCCTCGAGGACGACTCCTCTACCCCTGCGTGGGATATGAGTCGTCCCCAGAGCTCTGGCTTTCCCCGAATAAAGCCTCATGTGGTTTGCAACAAGCTCGGTCTGTCGTGAGTTCTTGGGTGTCTGCTATTGTCCTGAGGCCTGAGCGAGGGGCTCCTCTCGGAGTCTTTCAGGGCAATTTAAGACAATTCTCCTGTCTCAGCCTCCAGAGTACTGGGATTACAGATGTGAGCCACCGCACACATCGTAACACAATTTATCTATCTATCTATCTATCTATCTATCTATCTATCTATCTATCTATATTTATTTTTGTTTATTGAGACAGGGTTTCTCTGTGTATCCCTGGCTGTCCTGAAACTCACTCTATAGGCCAGGCTGGCCTTAAACTCAGAGATCTGCCTGCCTCTGCCTCCCAAGTGCTGGGCTTAAAGATGTGTACCACTATCCCTGGCCATAGCACAATTCTTGACTTGTGTCTTCATTGATCTATGGTTTGTTATCATTTTATTTTTATACATTGGTGGTGGCGGTTGTGGTGGTGTGCGCGTGCGCGCCATGGCACATGTGTAAAGGTTAGCAGACAGCCGTGGGTGTTGCTTCTTTCCTCTGTGGGATCCAGTTGTCGAGATTGCGCAGCCATTGCTTTACCTACCGAGTCTTCTCGCCAGCCCTGCTTCTCCTTTTAAAAGTGTATCTCCAGGTTGAGCATATGGTCAACGCAGGCTGAAAGAGTCACTCTGTAGCATGGATGAATCCCTAAATTCCATCCCCAGCACCAACCATATAAGCCAGGCATGGGGCCACATACCCATAATCCTAACATCCAGCAGGTAGAGGTGGGATCAGGAGCTCATGGGCTACGCAGACAACTGAAGGCTAGCCTAACTCTATATAGTGACATAGTGAGAGACCTTGCCTTCAGAACACAGTGCAGCGCTTGGGAGACAAAGGCAGGCAGGACCATCTTATTGTACCTGCTTATGATCCATTAGTGGTCTCCTCTGTCCCTTGTGACAATGTGACAATGACTATTTTACACTCAGTTTCTTTCTTTCTTTCTTTCTTTTCTTTCTTTCTTTCTTTTTCAAGACAGGGTTTCTCTGTATAGCCCTGGCTGTCCTGGAACTCACTTTGTAGACCAGGCTGGCCTCGAACTCAGAAATCCGCCTGCCTCTGCCTCCCAAGTGCTGGAATTAAAGGTGTGCGCCACCACACCCAGCTTATGCTCAGTTTCTTTGGGAGACTGTGACTCTGTCTATATTTATGTCTACCTGTAGGGGCAGAGTGGCTGACTCACAGGGTGCTCTGCCTCTTTGATTCCTTACTGTACTGCCCAGTCTCCAGAAAGGCTGTCCCAGTCTCTCAGCAGCTCAGGATGGCTCTGTCACCACTGTCCTGACCTTCAGCATCAGCCAGTGGTGTCTCAGTCCGGAGTGTGATTGCCTGAGCTGAGCCCAGCTGCCTTCCTTACTAACTTGGTGCCCTTTGGAAAGTGACCTCAGCTCTTTGTGCTTTATTTACCTCATTGGTAAAACGAGAAGAGAGATAATAATAGCTGCATCCTGGGTCCTAAGGAAGGTGAGCGATAACTGCTCAGAGCACATGGATCCAAGGGCAAGACTCATTTGTTTTGCAGAGTAGATTTACTAAGATATGATTGGCATCGAATCCATCACATCAAGTGATGGATGTTTTGACATAATTATACACCTCACAACCAAGGCAATGAACACATCTATCACCCCTGAAGTTTCCTTCTATCCTTATATGAAAGTATATTTTATGTTTATAAACATTTTGTGTGCATGTATGTAAGTGCAGCATGTGTGTACCCAGTTCCAGAAGAAACCAGAAGAGGGCATCGGATCCCCTGAAACTGGGGTTACAGACAGATGTAAGCCCATCTGATATGGGTGCTGGGCACTTGGCAAGAACAACCTTCTTTCTTCCTACCTTCCTTCCTTTCTTTTTCTTTGAGACAGGGCTTCTCTGTGTAGCTCTAGCAGTCTTGGAACTCACTCTGTAGACCAGGAAGACCTTGAACTCAGAGATTCACCTGCCTCTGCCTTCTGGGTGCTGGGATTTAAAGGTGTGTGCCACCACTACCTAACCATCTCTCTCTCTCTCTTTCTATCTTGCTTGCTTTGGACATGGTCTCATGTAGTCTAGGCTGGCCTTGAATTTGCTGTTTGCTGAGTCTAATCTTGAATTTCTGATATCCTGCTCTACTTCCCAAATGACGAAAGGTCACAGGCGTTTATCACTGCGCCTGGTTGACTTAATTCCTTCTTATTGCTGTGTATTTTTTTTACTACATTTATTTATTTATTTATTTCCATGTTTCTTCATATGCACATGAGCCTACCATAGAGCACCATGTTCAGGTTAGTTTGAGCAACTGGGGCTTCAACTCAGGTTATGAGGCTTAATGGCTGCATCTGTACTTACTAAGCCATTTTGCCAGCCCATAACTAGTATTCTAATATAGAAATATAGCACAGTTTGCTCTTCCAGTCACTTGTTGGACTTATTAAAGGTAAAGTTGTTAGGAGCATTTTTTGTTGTTGCTGTTGTTATTGTTTGTTTGTTTGTTTTTTTGAGACAGGGTTTCTCTGTGTAGCCCTGGCTGTCCTGGAACTCACTCTGTAGACCAGGCTGGCCTCAAACTCAGAAATCCACCTGCCTCTGCCTCCCAAGTTTTGAGATTAACGGTGTGCACCACCACTGCCCAGCAAGGAGCATTTTTTAAAGATTTATTTATTTATTTTATCTATATTACCTATATATCCACATATGACCTATGTGCCAGAAGAAGGCATCAGATCACTACAGATGGTTGTGAGCCATCATGTGGTTGCTGGGAATTGAACTCAGGACCTCTGGAAGAGCAGTCAGGGCTCTTAACCTCTGAGCCATCTCTCCAGTCCCCTAGGAGAATTTCTGAACAAGTATTTGTTCAAATACATGCTTTCATTTCCTCAGAGAACACCTGGGTTATGTGATAGGCATTATGTGTAATGCTAGGAACCTTCCCAGCCTGTCCGAAGCACTGGGCCAATCCCCATTCCTATCAGCAATATGTGAATTTCAGTTTCTCCACACCCTTACCAAAGGCATGGGATCAAACTTTTACAGGCTTTAGTCAAAATGGACTTCATAAGTGTTCATTAAAAGAGTGAGAAGTTGTTCATAATTCTAATTCTAGAAATACAGTAAAAGCCAGGCGTGGTTGTGCACACCTGTAATCCCAACACCTGGGAGGCAGAGGCAAGCTGATTTCTGTGAATTTGAGATCAGCCTGTTCTACAGAATGAGTTCGAGGACAATCAGGGTTACACACAGAGAGAAACCTTGTCTTGAAAAGAAGAAGGAGAGAAGGAAGAGAAGGAGGAGGAGGAAGAAGAGGAGGAGGAGGAGGAAGAGAAGGAGAAGAAGAAGGAGAAGGAGGAGGAGGAGGAAGAGGAGGAGGAAGAGGAGGAGGAGGAGGAGGAGGAGGAGGAGGAGGAGGAGAAGAAGAAGAAGAAGAAGAAGAAGAAGAAGAAGAAGAAGAAGAAGAAGAAGAAGAAGAAGAAGAAGAAGAAGAAGAAGAAGAAGGTCCTCCAAAGCACAAGAGGTGAAAAGTGGTATTTTCTTACAGTTTTCTCTTTTTTGTTGTTTTCTTTTGTTTTTGTTTTTGTTTTTTTTTGTTTTTGTTTTTCAAGACAGGGTTTCTCTGTGTAGCCCTGGCTGTCCTGGAACTCACTCTGTAGACCAGGCTGGCCTCGAACTCAGAAATCCGCCTGCCTCTGCCTCCTGAGTGCTGGGATTAAAGGCGTGCGCTATCTCTGCCCGGCTTCTCGGTTTGCTTTTTTATGACACCCAGGACCTGATGCCTAGGCATGGTCCTGTTCACAGTAGGCTGGGCCCTCCTGCACCAATTACTAATCAAGAAAATGCCCCCCCCTCCCGCCACAGACTTTTCTATAGACAATCTGATGGAGGCAATGCTTTAGTTAAGATTCACTCTTCCCAGGTAACTCTAGTTATGTCAAGCTGGAGAAAAACACCCAATCAATTATCACCCAGTCAAGTGAACAAATCCCACAAATTAACCACACACACACACACACACACACACACACACACTCTAAGGGGCTGGAGTACAGTTGGTAGAGTTATCGTACATCATCCCTGGCACTTTGGTTTTTGCTTCAAAAACCACAGTGTTGGAGAGACTGCTCATCAGTTAAGAGCATTTGCTGTCCTTGCAGAGGACCTGGGTTTGGTTCCTAGCACCCACTTGGTGGCTCACAAATATGGGTAATTCGGCTCCAGAGGACCTGATGCCCTCTTCTGATACCTCTTTGGGTATGAGACAAACACATGGGGCAGACATACAGACACACGGGCATATGGACAATACACTAATACTTGTAAAATAAATAAGAACCCAAAAGCTGTTCAGTAAAAAACTGTTGATTTAGCTTTTGGTTTTGGTAGGCTAATCTTGTATAGCAACCTTGCTAAATATATCTGTTGGTTCAAGGATGGCCTGGAACTCACAGAGATCTGCCTGACTCAGTACTGGGATTGAAGGCATGTGCCCCATTGCCTTTAGAGTTTCTTTTTTCTTTTTTTCTTTCTCTCTCTCTCTCTCTTTTTTTTTTTCAAGACAGGGTTTCTCTGTGTAGCTCTTGCTGTCCTGGAACTCACTCTGTAGACCAGGCTGGCCTCGAACTCAGAAATCTGCCTGCCTCTGCCTCCCGAGTGCTGGGATTAAAGGCGTGCGCCACCACAGCTCGGCCTAGAGTTTCTTTTTTATCCTCCTTCTTTTTATTTATTCTTCTTTCATACAATACCTCCTGACAGTAGCCTCCTCTCCCTCTACTCCTCCCAGTTCCCCTCCCCCACCTCCCTTCTGCCCCCAGATCCACTGTTTTCCTTCAGCTATGAGCAGACCTCCCAGGAGTATCAACCAAGCTTGTCATAACAAGATGCAGTAATACTCGGCACAAACACTTACATTAAGTGTGGCTGGTGAGGCAACCTAGCAAGGGGAAAATGGCCCTAAGAGAAGGCAAAAGGGTCAGAGACACCCTTAGTCCCAGTACTGGGAGTCCCAGGAAACCTGCAAGCTAAACAACCACAGCACACAGGCAGAGGACCCAGTGCAGACTTATGCCAGGTCAGTCTCTGTGAGTCTCTGTGAGCTCCTAACCACGGAGCCACCTCTCCAGCAGCTCTGAGTTCTTGTGTTCTTGCATTGAATGATTTATTTCAAATGTACTAGAGAGAGAAAAAAGTCCACAAGGATGCTTACTGGCGACCCTAAGCCACTGAGTTTGTTAGCTGGATACCGGGAAGTAAGTGGGAAAAAAATGGATTAGAATACCCAAGAGAACAGAGAGGCACTTCAATGGGACCACGCATGCATAGGATGTTTTAGGGACAGAGAGAAGGTCAAGAAACAAAACCAACAAAGTAAAAATCGTAGAAAAACCAATAGAGAAGCTGGGGATGTAGCCAAGAAAGAGACCTGTGGGGTCAAGGCCAGCCTGGTCTACACTGTAAATTCCAGACCATCCAGGACTACATAGTCTAAATACATACATACATAATACACACACATACATACATACATACATACATACATACTGCTGCTTGTGACACACACCTTTAACCCCAGCACTTATAGGTAGAGGCAGGCAGAGTCTGAGGCCTGTTTTACAGAGTGAGTTCCAGGACAGTCAGGGATACATAGAGAAAACCTGTCTCGCAACAAACAAACAAACAACAACAACCAAAAAACTCTGAACAAACAAAGTCTCCATACATTGCCAAATGTCCTGGGGAAGACATTTAAAATTGATACCGGTTAAGAACCACTACCTTGCCGGGCGTGGTGGCGCCTGCCTTTAATCCTAGCACTCGGGAGGCAGAGGCAGGCGGATCTGAGTTCGAGACCAGCCTGGTCTACAAAGTGAGTTCCAGGGCAGCCAGGGCTACACAGAGAAACCCTGTCTCGTAAAACCAAAAAAAAAAAAAAAAAAAAGAACCACTGCCTTAGTGTTTGTTACCAGTTAGCACCACTGTGGGTGTCTGTCTGTCTGTCTCTAGTAAAGAGGGGAAAGCAAGAACCCAGGAATTCAAATAGTTGGGTAGCTGGACTGTCTCACCATTGGAGGTTTTCCGAAAAGCAGGAGGAGGGGTCTGGAGAAGCGACTCAGGGGTTAAGAGCGTCCTCGCCCCTTTGGAGGATCTGAATTAGAAGCCTAGCACTCACAACTGTCAGTAATCCCAGTCCCAGGGATATGACGCCCTCTTCTGGCCTCTCAGGGCACTGCATGCATGATGTACACAGACACACATACAAGGACAAATACCCAAACACATAAAATGAAAATATGTAATAACAACAGCAACAACAACAAAACAGGACTCAAATGGATAGATAGATAGTTGGACTGTACCATAGCTAGTGCCTCTGCCTCCCAAGATTAAAGTCTAATGGCCTGAGCCACCACTCCTAGCTTTGTGTCATACTGAGGTGTGGCAGAGGGGCTGGTGACATGTAATCTCTACTAACATCAGTAGATCTCAGGATAGTGTTAAATACACTGTACGACCCACAGCAGCAAAGACTTTCTAGCTCCAAGTGTCAGCATTGCTGACATTGCTCCTTTTTGCCTGGTGGTTGAGTCTGTAATCCCAGCACCAGAAAGACAAGAGGCAAGAGGAAGCCAGGACTGTCTTACTCTCCACAGTGAGGCAGATCCTGTCTCAAAACCTCTACCAAAAAAGCCAGGCACGGTGCTCCATGCCTGTAATTCCAGCACTTGGGGAAACAAAGTAAGGAGGGTCATGAAGTCCAGGCCACCCTTGCCCATGAAACAAGACCTTGTCTCAAAAACAAAACAAAACAAAACAAAACAAAACAAAACAAAACAAAACAAAACAAAACAAAACAAATGTAATCCTGCTTGGAATCAATGACTAAGTTCCAAGGGGCAAGTCAGCAAAGGGCCTTTGCTCTCGCTCCTCTTTTGCTTATAGCATGGCTCTCTCATGACTGACTCATTATTTAACAGTCCCTTGCTCAGAAAGTCGCCCTGATTTCACTTGAGATTGGACCCAGCCTTTTGCATTACCCTGCTTCATTACCTTCAAAACAACCAGTGTTTTATGTCTTTATTGCCCTTCTTCCTCCTTCCAGAAGCTGCCCCAGATGAGCACCGTGTCCTTACCTGTCTTGTCCCGAGGCGTATCCCTAGGGTTAATTAATCCCAGGACATTTCTAGGTATTCAGGAAACCCTTGTGGGCCAGCACATGGACAGCATTTCTTTTTTCCAGAATTCAAAATCTAGGCACCTCTGCACTTTACAGAGCAGCAGGGAAATTGATACTCAGTCCATAAGTTACACAAAGAACATTTCAGCCTTTGAGAAGAGCCAGGAGAGGAAAGTACAGGTAACCACGAGAGCCGTGAGATGACCTGACTCAGCGTGGGTGGGGCAGCCAGGACGGACTTCCTCAAAGAGTCACAAAGGATGCATTTCTCGGCTGGGTAGAGGGAGGTGGGTGGGGTGAATGGATTAGAGCACCTAAGCATAGAGGACAGAAAGGAAGGTGCTTTGGTGTGGTGGAACATGTACTGTGGGTTTTGGGGACAGTTGAGGGACAAGGCAGGCATGTCAGTCAGTAGTCCAGAGTGACACTTAGGTGTAGCTCGGTGGCACCAGTACTTGTGTGAGGCTCTTGAGTTCAATCCACAGCAACAGAGGAGAAGAAAAAAGGGCCACTGAATGATTTTTATCTTACACTTAATATTTATTTATTTACTTATTTACTTTTATGTGTGTGTATGCATGTGTGTGTGTGTGCGTGTGTGTGTGTGTGCATGTGTGTGTATGCATGTGTGTGTATGCATGTGCGTGTGTGCATGTGTGTGTTTGCATGTATGAGTATGTGTGCATGTGTGTGTGTGTGCATGTTTGTGTGTATGCATGTGTGAGTGTGTGTGCATGTGTGTGAGTGTGTGTGCATGTGTGTGTATGCATGTGTGTGTGTGCGTGTGCATGTGTGTATCTGTGTCTGAGTGCATGCAAGAGCCAGATTAGTCAGAAGCAGTATTGGACCTGGGCATGATGAGATGCTCCTCCTGCTCCAGCCGCTCCTCCTCACACCCAAGGGTTTCTCTGTGTAGCCCTGGCCGCCGTCCTGGAACTCACTCTGAGGACCAGGCTGGCCTTTAAGTCAGAGATCTAACTGCCTCTGCCTCCCTAGTGCTGGGATGAAGGGCGTGCGCCACCACTGCCTGGCACACTCCAGCTCCTTTAATCACAGTAGTCAATTGGCAGAAGCAGGAGGAGCCCTGTGAGTTCAAGGTAGTCTGGTCTACATAGCAAGTTTCAGAACAGCCATGGCTACAAAGAGACTTTGTCTCAAAAAAAATGAAATAAATAAAACATTAATAATAATAATAATACAAGAGGCATCAGACCACCTAGAACTGGAGTTACAGAAGGTTGAGTCACTATGTGGATGTTGAGGACAGAACACTGGTCCCCTGCAAGAATAGACAGTGCTTTTAACTGCTGAGCTGTCTCCCAAGCCCCCCACACAGTGACTTTTTAAAAAGAATGGTAAGATTTAAGTAGAGGTAAAGAGAGTACCTCTGGGGAGTGAACTTAGGAAAGGGTGGGAGCAGGGAGATTGGTTTGGAGGCAGTTGTAGTCTCCAGGTAATAACTAGGTAATAGCTAGGCATATGGCGGTGATGGTGACTGCCAAATATACAAACAAATGTTGGACTTTCAGAGCTGGAAGGCACTCCCCTTCTGGAAGGCTGGCTTTAAACTGTCTATTTTTCTGCCTCCATCTACCAAAAGCATGCACCAACCACATCCAACAAGAAAACCACCTTAAAAACAAAAGAAAACAAAACAAATCCCAGTTGTGTATAGTAGCCCACATCTATGATCCCAGCATTGGGAAGTAGAGCCAGGTGGCCCACTTGTGAAGTCCAGGCCAGCCTAGTCTATATAGTGAACTTTAACTAGATGGAGCTGCAGAGTGAGATCCTGTCTCAAAAGTACCAACTCACCAACCTTTCAACCAACGAACAAAAAACAGAAACAAACCATCTCAGAAAATAACCCAAAAGGTAAAAAATAGACACAAATAACAAAGTTCACAAAGTTCTGCATTTTATACAAAAGCAGGTTAATTGGCTGAACAAGAAGGGCATTAAATATGTTTACTGGATAAATGGAGGATTTACATAGAAATGTGTAAGGGAAAGGAGAAGGTGTTGACTTTAAAAAACTAGCAAGAGAGAGGGTCTGGAGAATGGGCTCAGTGGTTAAGAGCACTGCTCTTCCAGAGGACCTGGGTTCAAATCCTAGGACCCACACACACATCTGTCACAAGCTTCACAGAAACATAATACATGCAGGGAAAACACCAGTGCACATAAACGTAAATAAAAAACCAAAAAACTAGCAAAAGGAAGAAAGACCTGTGAAGGTCTGAGAGGTGGAAGGAGGTTGTAGGAGAGGTAGACTGGAAGAAAGAACTAGAAAGAGTTCAGGGGGGCAGTGATGGACACACTGGGCTACTGGGCTCCAAGGGTCTGGAGGGAGCAACCTTAGTCTGGAAGTGTGTGTGTGTGTGTGTGTGTGTGTGTGTGTGTGTGTGTGTGTGTTGGGGGGGGTGAATAAAAATGCAGAAGGCAGGAAAAGGGGAAAGATAAATGAGAACCTTAGAAGCCAAGCTGGGAGGAAGGATGGTCAAAGTTCTGGGAAAGCTGGAAGGAGTGGAGGCTGAGCTAGGCTTTCTATTTTTTTTTTTAAGATTTTATTATTATATTTAAATACACTGTAGCTGTCTTCAGACACACCAGAAGAGGGTGTCAAGATCTCATTATGGATGGTTGTGAGCCACCATGTGTTTACTGGGACTTGAACTCAGGACCTTTGGAAGAGCAGTCAGTGCTCTTAACCCCTGAGCCATCTCCCCAGCCTTAAGCTAGACTTTCTAAGGGATGAATTAAGATGCTAGAGTGGGTCGGAGGGCACCGAAAGGGCACACAAACAGGTCCCCGGAAGCTCAGAATGAAGGAAAGAGAAAGTGTGTGGATGGAGAAGGAAGTGAGGAAAATGAAGGTAAACCAGAAATGACAACCTGGGGAGGGGAATGTTGGGCGTGTCGTGTCAGACTCTCTGACCTAGGTCTTACCCTTCTCCCCACCCTCGGAAAACTCCTTCGGGTAGAAGGAGCCTCTATGTTGGAGGAGACACTGACAGGCTCAGGTGCTAAGTCCTGTACCTACCTGGTCCTGGGACCAGGCCTGTGGGAGGACTGTCGGAGAGCCGTGTCTTGTGGAGGGCTTGAGCGGTGAAGCGGTAGGTTGCTAGACTGTCTGAGAGTAGAAATTCCTAGAAGGGTGCATGCAGCACGGGTGATTTTACCGTAATGGGTTAGGGCCCCTGATGATGAGACAGGCCTTGGTAGGAGACTAAAGAAAAAAAGAGCTGAGAGTGGAGACGAAAGTCGGGCTGGACAAGTGGCACGCGCCGAAACCTGCAGGGGAAGGATGGCGAGGAGCCTTTCCAGGGGCGTCTGAGGGTACTGGCTCCGCAGCGACCCAGGCGCACCTGTATGGAAAGGAGAGGAAGGGGCCACTTGGAGTCTGCAGGGCAGACTCCGACCCCAGGGACTTCTGAGAAGCCGTCGCCTATTTCCCATCAACGGTTAGAGCCAGGCAAATGAAGGGGCGTGACCCTGGAGCTCAGGTTTCTTCCTCTTCACCTGGACGAGGAGGGGGTAGGGGCCAAGACTTCCGGTTCAGGTGAGTGTCCCTTCAGTGACGTCAGGTCACTCGACTGCCCCTCTGGTCCCGCCCAAGTTGCAGCGCTCCGGGTGCCTGCGGGGGCGCGTCCCCGACGTCCTGCATATATATACTCAGGTGCGCCGCACCTGCTCGCCCGCACCTGCCGCCGCACCGCCAGCTCCCTGTGCCGCGCACCGCAGCCTGGGGCCCAAGGGCCCGCATACTTTCTGGGGGCCACGCCCTAACGGCCCCTCCACTTCTTTGGGTAGTCTCGGAGCACGCCGGTAGGAACCGCCCGGCCTTCGGGGACCGCTTTTGTCTGGAACCAGTCCTTCGGGCGAAGCCGGTTCCCTCTGCTGTGAGAGTGTCGCTTCACCGGAGGGGACGATTTGTGTTTACCTCGGTTAACAAGATTTGTAGTTACCCGGTCCAAAAAAAAATCTTTTTCTCCTTTGGGTGACTTAAATCTCTATCCAAATTTTCTTGTGTTGCTGCTCCCCGGATTTTTGTTTTTTTGTTTTTTTGCTTTACTGTAGGGTCGCCCTCCCGGCGCGTCCCGTCTTTTCTGAGACAAGGAAATGGCCAACTCGGGCCTGCAACTGCTGGGCTTTTCAATGGCCATGCTTGGCTGGGTGGGCCTGATAGCGAGCACTGCCATCCCTCAGTGGCAGATGAGCTCCTATGCGGGCGACAACATCATCACAGCCCAGGCCATGTACAAGGGGCTCTGGATGGAGTGCGTCACGCAGAGCACCGGCATGATGAGCTGCAAAATGTACGACTCGGTGCTCGCCCTGCCGGGTAAGGCCGTGGGACCGACGGGGCGGACGTGCCCAGGGTCAAGGTGGCCGGGTTGGGTGTGGGGCAGGGCCCAGGCCGCACTGCCCGGCGCCCGGGGTTGCCAGGGAGGAGGAAGTGGACGCCTTGGGCTCAGTCGGTGGGACAGAGAGAGAGCGTGCCTGGGATCTGATCTGGGTGTCCCACGTGGGTCCACGCCCCTCTGCCCAGATTTTTTTTGGGGGGGTTTCCTGGGCGAAGCACCCCCCAACCCCTGGCAGTCAGTGGTCTCTCTCTTCCCCTGCTTCTTTCTCTGGACAAAAGGAGAAGAGGGACGGAGGTTCTCAGGGCCGCGGAATCGTGCCCTCGTTAGACGTGGGACCGTACTTGTGGCCTCTAATCTTATCGGCCGATTAGCTGAAGCCACAAACTCGGTGGCCTCGATAGCGGGGCCAAAGCTAGGACACGCGCCGGCTGGTGTGGCTGGAGCGAGGGCCTTAGCCGCCACCTGCACTTCTCTTTCGCCCCCTTTCTCCCTTCCCCCCTACCTGGAACGGTTTCATCGAAACCTTGGCGCCCCGGGCGGGTTCTGGAGCGCAGGGCGGGGCGGGGAGCGGAAAGGACTTGGTGGCGGGATGGGGGCGGGAACCGTCTGCACAAGGCCTGCCTTGGACTAGGGGGCCCCAGGCTGCCGGCGGAACCAGACAGGCGGACCACGGTCCAGGGGTTAGTGGGCGCGGTCTGCAGCACTAAGGCTGGCGCCATCCTAAGGCTACCTGCCATTTCCAGCAATGACCGCCGCCTTCCTCCCCTGCAGGAGCCCTGCAGGCCACTCGAGCCTTAATGGTGGTGTCCCTGGTGTTGGGCTTCTTAGCCATGTTTGTCGCCACGATGGGCATGAAGTGCACACGCTGTGGGGGAGATGACAAAGCGAAGAAGGCCCGAATAGCTATGACTGGAGGCATTGTTTTCATTGTGGCAGGTGAGCCTCAAGGGTCCAGGGTGGGACCAAGGGGCTCAGTCTTTCACCCAGAAGAGCATAGTCAAGATCTTGGTCTGGACACCCAATACCAGAATCTTCTTTCTCTTTCTAGGTCTTGCTGCCTTGGTAGCATGTTCCTGGATTGGTCATCAGATTGTCACAGACTTTTATAACCCCTTGACGCCCATGAACGTTAAGTAAGTCTCCAGTCTAAAGAACCAGTAAGAACCAGATTATGCTGGGCGTGGTAGCACACGCCTTTAATCCCAGTACTTGGGAGACAGAGGCAGGCGGATCTCTGAGTTCGAGGCCAGCCTGGTCTACAAAGTGAGTTCCAGGACAGCCAAGGCTACACAGAGAAACCCTGTCTTGAAAGAACAAACAAAAAGATTATGTGGACTTGGGAGACATCAGGTCCGTTTTGACTCCAATCTTTTCTCCCTACAGGTACGAGTTTGGACCTGCCATCTTTATCGGCTGGGCAGGGTCTGCTCTGGTCCTTCTGGGAGGTGCCCTGCTCTCTTGCTCCTGTCCAGGCAGTGAAAGCAAAGCTGCGTACCGAGCACCCCGCTCTTACCCCAAGTCCAATTCCTCCAAGGAATACGTGTGAGCTGGGGAGCCCAGCCTGCGGGCAGGGTGGGAGGCAAAGGCCTCCTGGCCACTCCACCTCCAAACATCATGTATAGTTTGCTTGGGGGGAGGGCAGTTGGGGGGTTACTGGGAGAGGAAGACATGGGGTGTGCTTTTGTACAGAAATAAAATTAAGTTTTGGAAATTAGGTCTTTCCAGGCCGCTTTTTCTCCAGACCCAGATCCTTGCACAGGACTTGGAACTAAAGCAACTTACAGCAGCATGTGGTACCAGTGGTGTCTCCAGGCCTGGGGTCCCTACCTCCTTGGGCCTATTGCCTCAGCTCTAGTCTCAAGGTTCTTACCCACTCTCCTCCAAACTTTTCCCCACTGATTATTATTGTGTGGCCTAGTGGTATATAGGTGGGTATGTGTAGGGCAGTGAGTTCAGGGACTGAATTAAGGTCATTGGGAATGTGGCAAGTACCTTTTCCTGTTGCTATCTCATCATCCCCAACATCTGCTCTTGTTTAAGCATTACCAGAGGTTTTGATTGACACACACACACATATATATTTTATTAGAAATGGGCACACACTATGCCCTCATCACACTCATCCTAGCTTGATGCTGCTCCTTGGCTCACGACACAGCTTCTGCAGACAAAGTAACAAAGGACAAGGGACAAGGTAGAGTCTGCCAACAGCAGGGTGGTTCTGAGCCCACAGCCTTCCTCTGCCATTTGTCTGTCAAATATCTAGGTCATCATCTGGGTCTTCTGGGTCCACATCATCAAAAGCATCTGGCTCATAGAAGATGTGGCCAGTGGTCCGGCTGGGTACCGGATGCAGCAGAGCTTTCTGTCTGAGGAAGGAAGAAATGATGAGGGTGGGTGCTAAGTCAAATCTGGGTAGTTCCTTGTAGGTGATATTAGCATAGGTAACCAAGCCTAGGTCTTTGTTCCTTTTCCTAAAGTTTTGAGAGTGATCTGTGGGGATCACTAGGTCCTGGAACAGGAACTATCTTGTACTGCTCTAAGAGAGCCAGGCCCTTAGCTAGGAGGCAAACATTCTTAAGTCTTGTTTCACACCCTCTCACACACAGAGCAGGAAGCATCCCCGAGCTCCTGAGAACAAGCCCTTGCTCATATACACTGTGGTTTGGTCCCTGCTGCCCACCTCCCCCATCTGGTCTGGCTCTCTTGGCCCATGGCTACTCAGGGCCCGTGGCTTTACTGGAGAGAAATACTGAAAGGGCCTCTATCATTGTGGGCATTTGGTATAGGTGGGTATGGAACCACTCCCTAGACTTGTCTCCGGAGGTGGACTTCAGCCCCTATAAAATCTTGAGGTTAATCAATAACCTGTCATCACCCCACGTTTCTGTGACACAGATGCTAAGATCCAAGCCCAACCTTACTTTTCAGAGCTGAACTGGAAAGGCAGAGTGAGGCTGTCTCTGGCTTCTCTTTCTTTCTTGGATAAGTGAAGGTTAAAGGTCAAATGAGCAGTGGGATCCACCTGTAGGTACAAGTGTTATGATCACTCAGTTCTACTTTTCAAGCCCCAGACCCCCAACACCTCTACTTTTCTTTTTTTTTTGGGGGGGGGGGTCGAGACAGGGTTTCTCTATATAGCCCTGGATATCCTGGAACTCACTTTGTAGACCAGGTTGGCCTCGAACTCAGAAATCCGTTTGCCTCTACCTCCCGAGTGCTGGGATTAAAGGTGTGTGCCACCACTGCCCAGCTAATATCTCTAGTTTCTATTTTTCCTTCTGCCAGACTCTAGGCTCACACCCTTGCCAATTTTGACACCTGGGTTGTGTGATGATCCGGGTGTAGCTCAGAACGGAGGGGAAGCCCTTCATGGAGAGTCAGGCTGAAGTCAGGAAGAACGGAGAACCACCAAGTCTAGGGAAGAAAAAAAAATCCCCTTGTTCATTTGCTGTAAGGCATGATCCTTAATTGGTTACATTAATGGACTCTTTTTTTTTTTTTTTTTAAGACAATGAGTTTCTCTATTTAGCCCTGGCTGTCCTCTCAAGTAATGGTATCAAAGGTGTGCACCAGCATGTTTGGCTGGCTTATGGGCCCTTGAGTTGAGCAACCCTGAGTTCAAATCCTGGTTCTTATGCTTTATTACTTAGGTGATTTAAATTTTAACATATCTGGGTTTGTTCCCCAGTCTGAATAACAAGGATGAAACAATGACTTCAAGCACCACAAAAGGGAACCCAGCTTAGCTGTGGTAGCACACCTCTTTAACCCCAGCACTTGGGAGGCAGATCTGTGTGTTCAAAGCTAGCCTTAATCTAAATAAAATCAAGTTCCAGGCTGAAAAAGCTACACAGCGAGACCCTACCTCAAACAAAACAAAATCAACACGGAAGTAATTAGGTCACCTCTCCATTATTGCCTTCCGAGGTAGGACCTCGTTTGTCACACAGCCCAGGCGACAGGTAACCTTTAATTCCTGATCCTCCTGCCTCTACTTCCCAAGAGAACATCAGTTTTTATTGCTCATCCCATTATGCTGCCTGCCCTGGCCAGTTTGATATCAGTTTGACGTAAGTCATCTGGAACCTAAATTTCGGAAAGGCCTCCCTAAGAAGCAGCTGTGGCTCATTTCCTTGATTAGTGATTAACAGAGTGGGAAGGTGGGGAAGCCCCAGCCCCAGGCTCCTTGCCCTGTTTCATGTTTCAGTTCCTGTCCTGACGTCCTTCAATGATGGACTAAAATGTGGATGGATGTGTAAGCCAAATAAACCCTTTCCTCCTTAAGTTGCTTTTGGTCGTGGTGTTTCATAGCAGCAATAGAAACCCTGACTAAGACTCTGGCCTTTCAGATCCTAATCTCCAGTCTTCTCCTTTGTCTCTCCTGACCTGGTAAGTTGCACGTTGTTGGGGCCTTCGACAGAGGATGGAGGCTGAGGTCTGGTCCACTTTACCACTCAGAGTCACCTCTGTGTGAGCAAGGGTGTTCAGTGCTCCCATGGAGCCTGGGCCATGAAGCTCTTCATGTAGGAGGCCCAGGACACGCACCTGCTCTACTAGGGAGTTATCACCTGCAGGGGCGGGGACAAGAAATACAGATGAAAGACATCAGGCCTGAGGAGCAAACAGTGAACGAAGAAAGGACTTACCTTGGCCAATCTTACCATCTCCCCACCCCACATTGTGCTTCTGCTAGTGCACACTTTAATTATCCAATGTTGGTATGAGCAGGGGACCACTGACTTCGACATGCACAATTTATCATGTGCCCACAAACTTTGCATATTAATGACAGAGCTGCTGTATGCTGTGGGTGTGGCCTCTTCCCCCCTCTAGGGATGCATTACCTGCACACTGTACTCAACACTTTGGCACACGTTTCTTCTTTTTTTTTTTTTTTTTTTTAAATTTTTTTTTTTTTGATTTTTCTTTTTTTTTTTTTTTTAAAGATTTATTTATTTATTATATGTAAGTACACTGTAGCTGTCTTCAGACACTCCAGAAGAGGGCATCAGATCTCATTACGGGTGGTTGTGAGCCACCATGTGGTTGCTGGGATTTGAACTTTGGACCTTCGGAAGAGCAGTCGGGTGCTCTTACCCACTGAGCCATCTCACCAGCCCCCACACGTTTCTTCTTACATTTACTTTATGGACGTTTATGTGTATGTCCCATGGTGTGCGTGTGCTATGGCTTGCTTGTAGAGATCAGAAGCTAACTTTTATTTGTTTGTTTTTCAAGACAGGGTTTCTCTGTGTAGTTTTGGCTATCCTGGAACTCACTCTGTAGACCAGGCTGGCCTCGAACTCAGAAATCCACCTGCCCCTGCCTCCCAAGTGCTGGGATTAAAGGCGTGCACCACCACGACAGGCTAGAAACTAACTTTTTGTAAACTGTTCCTCCTTCTACCATGTGGGGTCCAAGCGTTGAATAAAGGTCATTAGATTTGGTGGTAAGCATCTTTACCCACCGAGCCAGCCTGTTGGGTGGCCCAATTGGGCACATTTTCTCTTGTAATTAAAAAAAATGTTTAATTTGAGATAAGGTCTCACTAGATGGTCTGGATCTTGACCAGGTTGGTTCTGAACTTAAGAGATCAGCCTGCCTCTCTCTGCTAGGATTAAAGGTGTGTGCCACCACAGCCAGGTTTAAACAAACAAACAAACAAACAGGTTTTATTTGGTGATGTGTGTGGGTATCCAGAGGCATTAGAGGGTGTTGGTATTTGATCCCCTACAGCTGGAGAAGCAGGTGGTTGTAGGTGTTGGGAGCCAAATTTCAGTCTGTTGGAAGAGCAGCAAGGGCTCTTAACCACTGTCATCTCTCCAGCCATCAACAGTTGAATTTTTATATAGGCTAGCATTTTAGACCGAACTACACAACAACTTCAACTGGCTTATCCTAAAGCTATCATACTCTTCTTTTTTTTTGAAACTGGGTCTTATGTTGTCCAGGATGGCTTTGAACTCACAACAAAGCTAAAGATGACCTAGAACTGATCTGCTTCCCTAGTACAGGGACAACAGGCCTTCACAATCACAGCCACCTCCCCCCATCTTCCTGTATCTAGAGTCCTCCCAGGCTCCTACTGGGCCACATTTTGTCTGGCTGATCCCTTGCTATTCAAGCTACGTTCCTTCCTTAAGGTATCAATGCATGGATTTAAAAAATCCCTCTTATCTTCTATCCCGTCAGACCGTCTTATGGTTGTTACCTTTCACTTTTACTTATTTATTTTCTTGGAGGGCACGTCACGAAGCCCAGGCTACCCTTTAAGTTGTTATTTAGTTGATGATGAGTCAGACGCCCGCCTCTTCAGTTCTGGATTACAGGTGTGCATCACCACCTCATCCAGTTTGTATGATACTAGAGAACAAATCTAGACCTTTGTGAATGTGGAAATTCACTTCCAGTCACTTACTTCTATCTTTTATGACCTTTCATATGGTCAGTCTTTGCTTTTTCATTATTTAAAACCATACCCGAATGCCAGGCATGGTGGTGTACGCCTTTAATCCCAGCACTTGGGAGATAGAGGCAGGTGGATTTCTGAGTTTGAGGCCAGCCTGGTCTACAGGGTAAGTTCCAGGACAGCCAGGGCTACACAGAGAAACCCTGTCTCGGGGAAAGAAGAAAAGAAAAAAGTACCCGACATTGCACTGTATTTTGAATGAGGGGCTGGAGATGTAGCTCAGTTATGGAGCACACCTGTCTGGCACACAGGAATCCTTGGCTTTTAGCCTTAGCACTCTGTAAACTATTCATGGCGGCACAGGTCTGTAGTCAGCATGAGGAGGCAAAAGCAGGGCATAGGAAGCTCAAGGTGGACCCAGCCTTTCTACCCAGCCAGACCCTGAACATTCTTCACCCTGATCTAGCTGGGCTGAGATCATTACAGAAAACCATAACTGACCAAAATGCAGAGAACAAATGACTGGTGCCCAGCCCCAGCGGACACTGACAGCAGAGCTTCTGCAGCCCCAGCTGAAGGGTCAGCTCGGGAAGGGGGCAGGATGACTAAGAACCAGAGGAAAAGGAAGTTCCCTCAGATTCATCTCTTAGAAACATCAGTGCAGCCACACCATTAAGCCTCACCAACATGGCTTCATACACAAGACCTGAGCAAGGGAGAGCCCAGCAGACACGCTAACATGGGAGGGGAAATCTCATAGGGCTTGAGCCCTAGACAAAGAACACCAAGCAACTATGGGACAGTAAGAGCAAGAGAATTATTCTTCCCAAGGAGAAAGCCCCCCCAATTTGCTGTATAATACCAAGGGGTCAGCCCCGCAATCATACACATAAGCGATGTCACACAAACTGAGCAGGCTGTACTGGCAGATTCAGCAGTGAATTGGAAGGAGGAAGTACATGGGAAGGGCTGGAGGGAGAGAAGGGAAGGGGAAAATGGTCTAGTTATATGCTAATTTAAAAATTACTAAAATGATACAAAAAGAACCTGCCTAGTATACTGGAGACTTAGTGTAAATGGGACACATAATGCATAAAGGTGTCCAACATGAAGTTTTCATAAAAAAACAACAAACACAAAGTTGTTTACAGTCATCCCTGGCTATAAACCCACTTAAGGCCAGCTTTGACTTTTTGATCCTAAGGGCTATGAGACCTTGTATTAAGAAAGTGGAGAACTAAAGACAGAACAATACACAGAACAACTGGCACATAAAGAGAAGTTAACAAACAACAAAAACCAAAGACTAGAGAGATGGTGCAGCGACTAGCAGCCCTGGCTGCTTGTCTAGGGGATCCAGGTTCCATGCCCAGCACCCATGTGGGATACTCACAACCATCTGTAATTTCAGCTACACGAGACCCAATGCCCTTTTTTGGTCTCTTCAGTCACTAGACAAGTGCTTGGTGCATAGACACATGTGCAGGAAAAAACTGTAAACCAAACAAAATCCTCACCCCTCTCTCAGCCTGAATGTGGTGCTCTAGTTCCAGGCAACCCCGGAGCACAGACCCTGTATAAGAAACCAAGAACAATAAAACAAACAAAACAGCCCACTAGGGCTGGAGAGATGGCTGAGCATTTAAGGGTTCTTGTTTCACAATCTTAAGGACCAGATCTGGATTCAGCACCCAGTATCCGGGTCCATACAGTAACCCAGCTCCAAGGGGGTCAAATGAGGAGCTGAGGCTTGCTGGCTTCCAGCCTAGCTAAGAACACTCGAGTCCAGGTTCAGGGATAGACTCTGCATCAAAGGAATAAACCAACAATGACAGAGAAGGCACCCAATTCTCTCTTCTGGCCTCCCTTTGCAGAGATATGTGAACCTGTACACATACATTCACATACATCAGATATGGGTATGCACACCCACAAACACACAGGGCTTTGTTTGTTGCTGTTGTTTTGGTTTTTTTTTTGGTTTTGGTTTTTTGAGTCAGGGTTTCTCTGTGTAGCCCTGGCTGTCCTGGAACTCACTCTGTAGACCAGGCTGGCCTGGAACTAAGAAATCTGCCTGCCTCTGCCTCCTGAGTGCTGGGATTAAAGGTGTGCGCCACCACTGCCTGGCGATGTTTTTTTGATAGAGTTTCTTTGGGTAACCCCTGGCTGTCCTCAAACTAGTTCTGTAGACTAGGTTGTTCTTGAACTCAGAGATCCATCCAACTGTCTCTGCCTCCCAGTTGCTGGGGTTCAAAGTGTGTCTGTCCATGCCCAGTTAGATACACACATAAGTTAAAAACAAGTCTCCAACTCCAACACTCCACCCCCAATTCTCCCCAAAAGGAAACGACAGAATGTCAGACTGGAGATCCCCATACCCCTTAGTGAGTGGAAAGGGGTGGCATCCTTTGGCAGGAAGAGCTGTATTAGGGTACAGAACAAAGGGGGAACCGCACCTGGGTCTCCATTTTGCTGGCTCAGAGCATGTAGGGCTTGACAGAGTGTAACACAGGGAATGTGACACAGCAGCCAGCTGAGAGAGTCAAGGGCAATGGTGACTGAGCCATGGTCTGTCCTTTTGCACATGGACCTCAAGGCTTTTAGAGGACCTTCAGGGACAGCTTCTCCAGGCTTTGACCAGTTAAGAGGGTCTCTGAAGAGGTCATGGTAAACCAGGCTACAAAGAGAAAATAGAAGACACATTACAACCTCAAACTTCTTCCTAATTTTTGGACTCTTTCTCAATTTTCACCAACCCCTTAAATATTAATGAAAGCTAATTACTGGAAGGATTTAGTGGCTGACAGCACAGACTTTGGTGTCTCATAATCTAAGTTCCAAACTTGGCTTTAGATCTTGCTACGATTACCTAACTGGGAATTTTTACCCTTCAAAGGTCTTTTGACATCTGTTCTAAACTTCCTTTCTGGCTGTTAAGAGAGCTGGCTTAGTAATCAGAGTGGACGCTGTTCTTGGGTAGGACTGGAACTCAGTTCCTAGTAGGTTCTTAACTGCCTATGATTCCACGTTCAGATGATCTGATGCCCTTTTCTCAATTCCACAGGTGCCTACACTCATGTGCATGTATCCATATAGATGAACACATCATTAAAAAATAAATCTTGCCAAGCTGTGGTGGAACTTGGGAGGCAGAGGCAGGAGGATCTCTAAGTTCAAGGCCAGCCTGACCTACAGACAGAGTGCCATCCAGGGTTACATACATAGAGAAACCCTGTCTTGAAATACAACACCACCCTCCCCAAGCCCCCAACCCAACCCAACCCAACCCAACCCAACCCAACCCAACCCAACTTTTGCTAAACTAGGCAGGCAAGCATGTAATCCCAGCAGTCAGGAGGCAGAGTCAGACATATCTCTGAGAGCTCAAGATCTGTCTGGCATATATAGTAAGTTCGAGGCCAGCCAGGGATAAATACTGGAACCCTGTCTCAAAAACTAAAACCCAAGAAAGAACAACAACAAAAGCCCTCTCCTGTAGAGATTCTCCCATGCACAGGGCTTCTGTCATTTCTTACCATTGATTTCTAAGATTTACTAAGGGCAGGAAACAAGTTTGCCTCATTCACTGTTCATCCCCTGTGTCCTAGCACAGCTCCTGGTTTTTGATCCTCAGTATAGGTACACCTAGTGAGTGAATGTGGATATTGCAGTAACCTTCCCAACTAGTCTCCACATCCAGGCTGCCTTGTTCTGTTACATTCTTGACAAGCTAATCAATGGACTAGTGTTTCTAAAAGGCATGGTGTGACTAACTCTCTCCCAGCCGTCCTTGGCCTAACATCTGAACTTCTATTGTGCTCCATAAGTCCTATCTCAGTCAGGCACCTCTTTATCTCTCTGACCTCTCATGCTCCGTCATTCATTACTTTGTTGCTTCCTTTGCCTTTAGGACAAGCCCATCAGTATCCTGTAGTGAGTGCAAGTCTGGACTCTAGGACTAAATTAAGCACCATTCGGAACAACTCAAGGGCAGTCTGCTTATCCTGCCAGCTCATAGGTCAGCAGATACACTGCCTATCTTTTTATTCGAGGGTCTTTGTTTTGGTTTGCACATGTTGTCACCACTCCGCACTGCCTCAGCTCCCAGCTGCCTGGAACTCCAGCTTCAGGTAATCTGATGTTTCTAAAGATCTACCTCTTCTTCCAGTTACTATTAGTAGTAGTTTTAGGGGATACGGTCAAAATTGTTACGTGGTCAGATGATCTTGAATTTTTGACCCACCAATCTAAACTTCCTAAGTGCTGCAATCACAGAATCCAGGTTTATACAGTGCAGACTCAGGCCTGAGCAGGCTAAGGAGGCACCCACCACCAACTGAGCCGCGCCTCTGGTCCCTAAAAGAAGTTTATGATTTTTTTTGGTTTTTCGAGACAGGGTTTCTCTGTATAGCCCTGGCTGTCCTGGAACTCACTTTGTAGACCAGGCTGGCCTCGAACTCAGAAATCCGCCTGCCTCTGCCTCCCAAGTGCTTGGATTAAAGGCGTGCGCCACCACCACCCGGCAAGTTTATGATTTTTCTAACAGGATTTTATCTCATTCTAATTATGTGTATATATGTGAGTCTGTGATTATGTGTGTACAGTGAGTATAGATGCCCAAGGAAGCCAGAAGAGGACATTAGACACCTCTGAGCTGGAAATACAGGTGCCCGGTGTAGGTGCTGACAGACAACCACACTGAGGGCCTCTGCAAGGACAGCAGGCACTCTTAACTGAGCCATCTCTCTAGACCCTGGGATTCATTTTTAGTAGTATTTTTCTTTTAATTTTTTAAAAATTGAACATGCATTAGTGGTTTTGAGTGTATTCATGTCTGTGTGAAGGTATCAGATGTCCTTGATCTAGAGTTACAGATAGTGAGCATGTGAGTGCTGAGAATTGAACCCAGGTCCTCTGGAAGAGCCGTCAGTGCTCTTTATCACTGAGCCATCTTTCCAGCCCCTATTATTTTATTTTCTGAGACGGGATCTCACTAGGTTTCCTTGGCTGGCTTGGAATTCACTACGTAGACCAGGCTGGCCTTGAATTCATAAGAGATCTGCCTGTCTCTGCCTCTCAAGTGCTGGTATCCTGTCTTCAAACCACACGAGTCTCTTTACATATGCTACCACGACCATCTGGGTAGTGACAATTGACCCTAGAGTCTGGTAGGTGTGGTGACACATGTCTTTAATCCCAGCACTCAGGAACCAAGGCGGTGGATCTCTGGGAGTTTGAGTCCAGTCTGACCTACAGAGGACTACAATACACTGAAGACTACACAGAGAAACCCTGTCTTGAAAAAACATACGAAACCAAACCAAACCAAAAGCACTGGCCACCACTGCTCAGTTAAGAGATCTAAAGATCGCCAGGGCCAAAAAGGGGGAGTGGGTGGGTGGGTATGGGGGACTTTTGGTATAGCATTGGAAATGTAAATGAGCTAAATACCTAATAAAAAATGGAAAAAAAAAGATCTAAAGATCAATTTTGCTAAACACACGAATTCTTCACTGGATTCTACACATAATGCAAATAAGATGAAGGCTTGGTATCCTGTCTTCAAACCACACGAGTCTCTTTACTTCAATTCTTGAATTAGACTCCACTCACTTCAGCACTTTAGACATGTTAGTCATTTTAAAAAACTGTTTATTTTGGGACTGGAGAGATGGCTCATTGGGTAAGAGCACTGGCTACTCTTCCAGAGGTCTTGAGTTCAATTCCCAGCAACCACATGGTGGCTCACAACCATCTATAATGAGATTTGATGGCCTCTTCTGACACACAGGTGTATATGCAGATAAAGCACCCATATACATAAAATCTATAAATCTTAAAAAGAAAACCATACGTATGTATACATATGTGTTTGTGTGTATAAGTACACTGTAGCTATCTTCAGACACACCAGAAGAGGGCATCAGGTCCCATTACAGATGGTTGTGAGCCACCATGTGGGTGCTGGGAATTGAACTCAGGACCTCTGGCAGAGCACTCTTCTGATTTCTGCAAACACCAAGACATACCCCGGCCCACAAATATAGGCAAAACACTCACACACAAAAGATAAAAGCAAAGAAGCAAAACAAAGCTTTTAAAGTAATTTTGTCTTTCTAGCAGATAATTGTGGAAACATCTCAAGGAAACAATTATTTAGATAACTGTGGTTATTTGTGCCTTTTAAAGAATAAGATGTATTTGCTCTATGTTTATTATTTATTTAGAGACACTCTCACTATGTAGCCCTAACTGGTGTGGAACTCTTCTCTGTAGACCAGGCTGGCTTCAGATTCGAGAGATATGCCTGTATCTCCCTTGAATGCAGGGATTAAAAGTGTGTGCTATTGCCAGCCGTGATGGCGCACGTCTTTAATCCCAGCAGTAGGGAGGCAGAGGCCAGCCTGGTCTACAGAGTTCTAGGACAGCCAGGGCTATACAGAGAAACCCTGTCTCATAAAGCCCAAAAAAGTGTGTGCTATTACAGTGATCTTATGCCATTTTTTTAAATTGAAGAAATCTTATAAATTGGACATGTGGCATGTAACATAGTCACAGCATAGGGGAGGATGAGGCAGGATATGAGGCTGGGAGTTAAGAGGTTACTGTGGACTACACAGTGAGTTGTAACGCAGCCTACACCACATAATGAGATCCGCCCCATAATGAGATCAATTAAAAAAAAAAAAAAACAACAACCAAAAAACAAAATGTCCTTTTCTGAGAAAAATAAAATAAAATGGGCAAAAAAGTTCTATCCAAAGGTTAATTTAGCCTACTACTCTTTGGAATTAGTATGTTCCTTTATCCTGCCTTGTGTTTTCAGTTCAATTCTAGCATCTATAGTCTTGAGCCTTATAATAAGGCCTAGAACAAACCAACTCCAAGGACACTTATATAAAAGATGATGACATCAACTTTAGAAGAAACTCAAGTGTTTCTTGGTTGACTATGCATTAACGTGCAAACATTAAAGCCAGAATGCTTATGTATATACAGCAAACTATCTAAGCGTTTACTGCTCTCTTTTGTTGAGTGAGCAACAGCCTCATTCATGTCCCTTCAGTCAAGCCGGCAAGCTGGTGCTAAAGTCTCTAAAAAAAACCCATCTCGCTAGTCTTTTAATTTTTACTGTTCCAAACCCTACGATACCAGTTTCTCCACAGTATGAGATTCTGTGCTGTCTGTTGAAGAGACGTCCTTAGCAGCTGTAGTCCGAATGAAACCTGTTTTAATGTATACTCACCGGCTGTTGACATCAGAGTCGAAACCTTCGCGAAACTCTTCTTCGCTCACTTCACAGCCCAGAACGTGGACCTGCTCCCCACTAAGGCAGAGATGAAGGAAATATATTGAAGAGTGGGGGTACCGGCTCCCTTTCCGGGAAGGAGAGGAGAAACTGTGGGCTAACTCACCGAAGTGCAGATTTCTTGATAAGAGCCTTCAGGAGACTACGCCCTTCCCACTCCACGGAATCTGGGGAGAGCCAAGGATGGGTGAGACCTACTGAGCCCTCAGGGCTCCGACCACGACTTCCACCCCTAGCTGGGTATCCATCCCCAGCGGGTCCTCCAGGCTCCCGCTCCTTCAGCCAAGCCCAAGGCTACCACCGCATGCCTTGATCCCTCACCTCGCAAAAGCACCAAACCACCGATGGCCAACAACGAGTCCAGCATCTCTGACGCCTCAGGACGCCTTCTGATGTCGTCACCACCGAGGAGGCGGGGCACTTACGATTGCTTCCAACCTTAAAGGACCGCAAAGTCCGGAAAGAGGAGCCTGGTTTTTTTATGCTCCGTATTCTCAGGGGGCTTACACGGAGGGGCCGCTCCAGAGTCTCTGTACACAGTCCTAGAGACAACATCCTTAATCTACTCTTGCACCATGACTGGAGCCAGAAGGGCCGTTGGAACAGTTATCAGTGGGATGGGGACAAGGACAGAGGTCTCACGAGCTCCAATCCCGAAGAAGGTTCGAACCTGGGAATAAATGATGTCACTCGGCCCCGCCCACACGGCGCCTGGCTTCTCTCCAGGTCCCGCCCCGCAGTAACCTAGTGCGCGTGCGTAACGCTGCACCCCGGGGTCAGAGCAGAGAGCTTTCCTTAACTTTCCCCTCCCTCCTCAGAATGAATTGAGGGAAACAGCAATCCCGGGGAAGTGAATACACGTCACTACCGGAAGTAATGTCAGAGGGGAAGAGGAGGAGGGAAGAGAGGAGGGAGCCCTTTGGGCGGTAAAATGGCGCCTGTCAGAGTGGGAAGCCTAGCTGCAGAGGCTGCAGCCCCGCTCCTCAGCGGCTAAGCGATCCTGACCTCGGGGAGGGGGAGGCCACTCCGGCCCAGCGATCCGTGCCCTTCGGCTCCCCCTCCCCCTCCTCCCCAGCTCCTGCGCCCAGGGGGCCCCCGAGAATCGCCGCGGCCCACCGCGCGCCGCCGCCGCCCCCGCCCGCCCCCTTCCCGGGGCAGACCCCTAGCGCGCCTGCGCAGAAGGCCACCCTTCGCTTCCCCCTTCCCCTCCCATCTCCCTCCCTCCCTTTTCCCTAGCCCCCTCCCCCACTGCCCCCTCCCCCAATTCTCCATCCCCTTCCCTCCTGGTCTCAGAGGACCCTGTCCTAGCCCGACCTGTTTCGGCCTGCAGCCCACGCGAAGTCGTCGGTGCCACTTCCCGCTCATGTGGGCCCCCGCGGGCTGCCCACGCCAGTCCCCCAGTTCCCGGTTCCGCTGGGCTTTCCCTTCGCTGGGGGTGGCTTTCTAAGCCACCCACTCCGTGCTCATCTCTGCAGCCTCTCCTGCCGCTCGGGGCCCCCGTTCCCCCTCCCTGCGGCGGGGGGCTGCCCCCGGGGGGCTGGCGGAGCTGGGCCGCGGGGGCCCCGGGGCCGGCGGTGCCGGGGTCATCGGGATGATGCGGACGCAGTGTCTGCTGGGGCTGCGCACGTTCGTGGCCTTCGCCGCCAAGCTCTGGAGCTTCTTTATTTACCTTTTGCGGAGGCAGATCCGCACGGTGAGTTTGCTTGGGTGCTGCCAGTGGTGGGGTCCTCTGTCCGCGGTGCTCGCGGAATTTTGGATAGTGCTGGGCCTCTGCTTTGGGCCTAGGAAGGGAGCCTTGGCCAGAGCTTTACCCGCTGGAGAAGTAGGACACCTTTAAGCAAGGTTCAGCCCTTAATAAAAGAACCATGATTTTTACTGGGTTTGCTTTCTTTCTTAATCTGCCTAAATGGGATAGGATTTGGCAGTTCTCGGGGGCTAGAATGGTGCTCTCCTTACGAAAGCTAGAGTTGTTGCTAAAGAAAGAAGAGGCCGGGAACACCTGTTTGCTGGTAGCCAGAACTATTGATATGGGCTTTGGAAAGACCCTCCTGTTGAAAGTCAGACTCCTTTGTCAGTGGTGTGGGTGGGTAGAAGGGCATATGGAGCAGGAATTGGAACTTGAGGAAAAGCCTTGGGTGTGAAGGAGCTCCTCCAAAAAGGCTCTGGAATTCTCTAGCTTGTGTGTATGGGCTTATTATTAAGACCCTGGGACAGAAAACGATGCTTTTCCAATAGGCATCTTTAGTTGTCAGATGCACATTAAAGTTGGGTGTCTCATTAGACAAGCTGGCTGTTAGCTGGAGAGCTTGCATCTGAAGGTGGGCATGTTTCTCCAGGCGACTCTAGCGATTATGAAGGGATACTTGGAGTGTAGAGACTGTTTGGATGAACCCAGGTATCTCTGGGTTCTCTCCCTCAAGCTTTTCTCCAAGGTAAACATTGTTTCAGCTACCATTCCTCCCCGCCGCCCCTGCCCCCAGCCCTGGCTGTCCTGGAACTCACTTTGTAGACCAGGCTGGCCTCGAACTCAGAAATCCACCTGCCTCTGCCTCCCCAGTGCTGGTATCAAAGGCGTGCGCCATCACGCCTGGCTTACCATCACTTCTTAATGAACATGCCCTCTGGAGTAAATCTCCTGAAGTCAGATTCTGGGGGGAAATGACTGAGTAGCATGCAGGCTTTGGCAGCCCAGGTCAGAATTCCCAGAAGGACCTTGGTGGTTCTGGTAGAAGAGGTGACTGAGGTGGCTTGGACTTCAGTTCCTTCTCTAGCAGTCTGTTTATTTCTTCCACTTCCTGCTTTAGGGTGAGGATTATTTTGGATGGTGGCTATAAGCAGTCCTAGTCTCCTGAGATAAAATAGGATCCATAGGGTGTGTGAGGCTGGCCAGGTGTGGGCCTAACTCCTGAGGTTTTCTTTATGCTCTGACCTCTCATCCTCTTTCTGACCTTGCTCTGAGAACCCTCCCTCTTTTCACAGCTCCTTTATTTATTTATCTATCTATTTATTTATTTTTGAGTGTGGGGACTAGTGTCCAGCCCAACTATGGAAAGACTTCCTAAACTGCGTTCTTCTGTAAGAAATCCCCCGACCCCACAGCCTTTTGTCCTCCCCTCCCTTCCAGGCTGGTTTCTTCCCCACGCCCTCTCTGGCAGAAACTTGGAGCATTCCCTCCATGCCCAGCATGTGCAACCCGAGATAGCAGGGCAGGACACCCGAGCTGTTTCAGCCCTCCTCACAGGCTCAGGGAGAAAGGAAGGGCAGATGCCTTGGGATTAGAGAAGAGTGGGCCTTTTGGTTTTCAGGCAGGGACTGTGTGGCTTAGGACCTAAGGATGGACTGAAGAGCATTTGTATGTTAGAAGAAAAGAGCAGAGGAGGGAATTGCCAGGCTTTGCGTAGAAGCTCTAGGGATTAGGAAATGGCTTCTGGAGAAGTCTTGGAGAAGGCGAGCTGGAAAGCTCAAGGTGGTGCTGTCCCTGTCCCCTCCCCACCGTTCTGCAACAGTCCTCACCTCACTCTGGCTTTTCGCTAGCCTGTTAGCTTAGCAAGTAGAACTTTTTAATGCTTTCTACATTTCCCTGGGCACCAAGATAAAGAGGCTCTTCAGAGATTCACTACAACTTGTGACTTGGCTAGTAGAAACAGAAGCAGACAGGTGGCTGGTTAAAATAGTCCCAGTGGCCCCTAGCCAGAGGAACTTAGCTGACCTGACACCCCTGGATTCCCTCATCTACTGTTCCTCTCGGTGATCCAAGGACTTCCTTTCCTGATTGCTATTCTCTGCCCACTAAGAGTCTGAGGTTCTTGGTTCCCAATGAGAGATGACAAGAGTCACCAATGAAGAGCCCTTGAGGTGAAGGGTTGGTGGCGCTGTGTATGTGTGTCTATTTCTTGTTCAGTTCAGCAGGATAATATCACACCAAGAAATACTCTGCTGTTAAGTCATTATCCTTGGTACAGTGTTTGAGGCACTGGAAAGTTAGGCATGGCTGAGAGGAGCTCACGTTCTCATGGAGGTTTCATTCTAATGAAGGGGATAAGTTGAGCTGTGCTGTCCCAGGCATGGGGGTGCTTAATCCTTGTTACCTCTTTCCTTGTTCTTTAAACAAGGGTAGTGACAGTGTTCCTAACGAGTTGTTTAGTTTTCATGGTGCTGGGAACTGAACCAAGATTGATCCTAACTGTCTGTTAGATAAGTGTCCTACTACTGAACTTCACCCTTGTCACTGTTACGATTATATATGAGGTTCTAATCATGTCCAGTGCCCAGCATATGGTAAATATTCAGGATTTGCCATTATTATAATTAGGAGGATTTCCTTTGAAGGGATTCTAATTCTCGTCTCTCATTATTCTTAGGTAATTCAGTATCAGACTGTTCGATATGATATCCTGCCCTTATCTCCTTTGTCCCGGAATCGCCTAGGTGAGTATGTCAGCCAGGAAGACTACAAGAAGGTGAAGCAGGGCTTCGGGCTGGAGGTCAGTCGGTCGGTGTCATTCCTTCCCATTGTGGTTCAGCCCAGGTGAAGAGGAAGATCCTGGTGCTGGATCTGGACGAAACCCTGATTCACTCTCACCACGATGGGGTGCTGAGGCCTACAGTGAGACCTGGGACACCTCCCGACTTCATCCTCAAGGTGTGTGCAGAGTATGGAACGTTTGTGGCAGTGCTCACTGTGTCCACACATAAACTCTCTCTTCCCAGGTTTAGGGTTAGGGCTTGGCAAGACCTGGCACCAGGGTCAGCCAGAAGGAGAAAAGTAGGGAGTGGGCACGGGGCAGGGCCAGTGTGGCAGTGCTTAGGAGTCCCCTTACCTCTTTGCTGTTCCTCTGCAGGTGGTAATAGACAAACACCCAGTCCGGTTTTTTGTACATAAGAGGCCCCATGTGGATTTCTTCTTAGAAGTGGTGAGTGTGCATGAGCTAACGGCGGCTCCGACTCCCTGGTGAAAGGACGGTGTAGACTTGTGGATGCTTAGGGGGGATCCAGAGGAGAGGGTGAGAAGCTGGTGTGGTAGTTGGGGTTCTCTAAATGAACAGAGCCAATTGGATATAAATATATCAATAAATATGTTTCAGCTTATATTAAAATAGTAACAAGGTGTGTCATACCTGAGAAACCGGAAGCTTGGTAGGTGCACAGTTCTCGAGCTGGGTGGCTCAGTGGTGAGAGCAGCCCCACAGTGTTTGCCTCCTGCTGGAGAGGCTGACAGTGTGGAAGTTCCTTAGTCCATGAAGCTGGTGCTGGAAACCCGGAAGGTTCCTGAAGCACTGCTGGTCCTTAGTTAATGATAGGTGCCTGGAAAGGCTGGGTGTGTGTGATGTCAGTGAAGGAAGCAGCTGCAGCAGCACGGTGCAGCACCACAGACAGACAGACAGTCCTTCTGTCATGCCTTCCTCCCTGGGTTCTGCCAGAAGTGTCTACCAATGCTGGACACTTCCCACCTCAGTTAGGACAGTGAGGACAGTTCTGTTGAGCTCCCCATTTGGTGGTTCTAACTTGTGGCAAATTAACATTAAAACGAAGCATCACAATCCATCCTTTGTCACTTGAGAAATTAACACGTCACTTTAAAAACCATAATCTTGGGCGGAAGGGATGGTTCAGTGGTGCGTAGTACTTGTTGCTCCTTCAGAGGACCTGATGCTGTACATCAGCACCTGCATGAGGTAGCCCCCGACTGCTTGTAACTGTAGCTCCAAGGCTCTCATGCCTGTGGTTTCCATGGGAACATGTACTCACACGTGCATAACCATAGCCACGTAAACAAAAGTCATAAGTGTATGCAGGGAGGTATACCTATATACAAATAAATAAATCTTAAAAACTATACCTTTATTTCCTAAGTTTTATATTCACTTAATAATATAAAGTAAAACTTTAAAAGTCCCACAGTCTTCAAAAACTTCAAGCTGGGAGGCGGGAGGTGGGTGGTGCTGCATGCCTTCATTCTGGGAGGCAGAACTTGGGAGGCAGATCTCTGAATCTCTGAGTTCGAGGCCAGCCTAGTGCACAGAGTAAAATCCAGGACAGCCAGGACTACACAGAGAAACTCTGTCTTGGGGGGAGGGGGGAAATGTTTTTTTTTTGTTTTTTTTTTTTTTAAAGATTTATTTATTTATTATATGTAAGTACACTGTAGCTGTCTTCAGACACTCCAGAAGAGGGAGTCAGATCTTCTTACAGATGGTTGTGAGCCACCATGTGGTTGCTGGGATTTGAACTCCAGACCTTCGGAAGAGCAGTCGGGTGCTCTTACCCACTGAGCCATCTCACCAGCCCCGGGGGGAAATGTTTAAAGCCTCTAAAATATTCAGAGTCTTGTTGCAAAATCAAGTTACTTTCTTATTCCAAGAGGGAAGAACCAGGGTAGTTACAATCAAATCATAGCAGAACCAACATCTGGTGCTGCACCAAGCCCTGCAGCTCAGTGTCTGACATTCGGGGCTCACCTATGGTCTCAGGGCTCCAAAGAGCGTGGGCAGCATCACCTCTCCAGCTCTGGCACTGGTAGCACAAACAGCTTGTCTCATAGGCACAGGCCAGCTGTGCTCCACATCTGCCAGCGTCTTCCACTGTCCTCCCATGATCCTGACTTATACAATATGCTAAGATTTCTACTGCAACTGAGGTGGCGTGTTTGCCAGTTGCCTCCTAACTGCTTTTCAGGAACTGACTTTGTCCCGGTAACAAGCCTTAGCTTTTTTCATGATCCTTCAGTCCTGGGATTCCCACTGTAATTGAGATTGTACCTTCATCACTGGCCTCTACTGGCCATTTCATAGTGCCAAGCTTCAATTTTTTCCCCACGACCCCTTTAATTCTGGAGCCTTCATACCTCTAAAACAAGTAGTACCATGTGGGACTTTGAAACGCATACCAAGTTTGGCTGCCACCTTTAGATTTAGTCTCAACTCCCTCTAGACCATAACTTCTGTGTGCCAACCCTGAGGAAATAGTTTCTAGAAGATTTCACCTCAGTGATGCTGGCCTCTTTCTTTTTCCTTTTTTTCTTTTTTTTTTCGAGACAGGGTTTCTCTGTATAGCCCTGGCTGTCCTGGAACTCACTTCGTAGACCAGGCTGACCTGAAACTCAGAAATTCGCCTGCTTCCCAAGTACTGGGATTAAAGGCGTGCGACACCACGCCCGGCCTTTTTTTTTCTCTGTTTGCTGGCCTCTTTCTTAATCAAGCGATTCTTCAGCTCTAGCTGTCCAGTACCCATTGTCCTATTAAAGCACAGGTTTCAGCTGAAGGCCTCTGTGTAGCTCTGGCTGCCCTGAAACTCACCATGTAGACCAGGCTGGCCTCCAACTCAACAGAAATCCACCTGCCTCTGCCTCTCTAGTGCTGAGATTAAAGGTTTGCTCCATCATGCTTGGCTTTGGTCCATAGATTTCTTTTTATTCAAGAGTTGTTTTTGGCTGGGCAGGTAGCCCAGGTCTTTAATCCCAGCACTTGGGAGGCAGAGGCAGGCAGGTTTCTGAGTTCAAGGCCAGCCAGGTCTACAGAGTGAGTTCCAGGACTATACAGAGGAACCCTGTCTCGAAAAACCTTTAAAAAAAAAAAGTTGTTGTTTTTGTTATTTTGTTTTTTAAATTTTATTATGTGTGAGAGTGCCTGCACGTATGTCTTTGTACCATGTGCTTACCTGATGGCCATAGCAGCCTGATGATGGATCACATAGACCTGGAGGTGCAGGCAATTAGTTATTGCCTGATGTGGGTGCTGTGTCCCACAAAGTCTTAATTTAAAACATTACAGTAACTGTTCTGGTAGTCTTGGTTTCCCTCTGAAACTTTACAAGCCAAGCCACCATTGTCTTCATAGTTCTCAGTGTTGTCTTCTAAGCTCTCCCAGAACAGCCCTCTAAGCAATAAGCATTCAGTGGTTTCTTGAGCTCGAAAGCTCCAAATGCTTCCACAGTCCTCTCTCAAATCAACATGGTCCGGTCTGTCAAAGCAAGATTCCATTTTTCTGCTGTCAGTTTGTAGTAGAATTGGATAATAGATAGTAGAATAGGAGCAGAATTGATAAGGCGAATATGTAGTAAAAGAACGTACTCAGTTTACGTTAAAATAGTTGTGCATTCGTGAGCCTGAGAACCTAGAATATGCTGTGTCCTTGTTGCAGAGGTGGGTGACTTGATAGTGCTTAGTCCACGAAGGGCAGTGCTGTCCCTAGGTGGGTTGTCCTGAGTTGTGTAAGAAAGCAAGCCAGTAAGCGGCATTCCTGTGGTCTATACTACTTCCTACCTCCAAGGTTCCTGCCTTGACTTTCTGCTTTGACTTCCTGACTTCCCTCTGTGATGGAATGTGACCTGGGGGTTATAAGATGAAATAAACCCTTTCTTCCTCAAGTTGGTTTTGGTCAGTGTTAATAACAAGAGGAAAGCAGACTAGGACAGTGGGTAGGGACAGTTGAATAAGGAGAGGCTGTGGGGAGGACAGGCAAGGGGATGGCTTTCAGTAGCTGGGGTTAGTGATGCAGTCCCATTCTTTCACAGGCATCCTGGCCTTTACGTTTGTATCTCTGAGTCTCAAGGGCCTTCCCCAGACACTGAGCGTGGGAGTTTGGTAGGGAGCTCAAGTGTTTTGTGTTTTCACCGACATTCGGTGTTACTTGGAGGCTGAAAGGGTTAGGCTGAAAAAGAACCATTCTGTCTAAATGTTGATTAGTTTCTATGACACTGTATTCCTCTCTACTCTACTTCAGGTAAGCCAGTGGTATGAGCTTGTGGTGTTCACAGCAAGCATGGAAATTTATGGCTCTGCTGTGGCAGATAAACTGGACAACAGCAGAAGCATTCTTAAGAGGAGATACTACAGACAGGTAAGGAGCCAGAGTCAGGTTTCAGAGGCAGAGTACCAGGATGGGAGGTAGGAGTGGGGACGAGGGGGCGGGTGTGCTCCATAGTCCTCTGTTTCCAGCACTGCACTTTGGAGTTGGGCAGCTACATCAAAGACCTCTCCGTGGTCCACAGCGACCTGTCCAGCATCGTGATCCTGGACAACTCCCCCGGGGCTTACAGGAGCCACCCAGGTATGAGAAAGTTCTGTCAGGACCAGGACATGCTTCTAAGACATTTTAGTTTGGGTTTTATTTCCGAGACAGGGTCTTCTTATATAACCCAGACTGGCCTGACCTCTGTCATAGTGGTTCTGAGGGTGACACAGATAGTGTTAGTGACCTCACACTAACCTAGGCAAGCGTTATTGAGAGGTTGACTGCAAGGAGCTAGGAGCAGGAGAGTTGGTTCCGAGTGCAGAGTTTGGGTTCCCTGCTGTACTACAGATCTAGATGTAAGTTGTTTCTCTGTTTTAAGTGCGGTATCCACTCTTACGTGTCCATTTTATATGACTAGGACTTCCCTATGAAGCTCACTTCAGGTGAGCATGGGGCAGTTTTATTAGAAGCCTACCTCAAGCTGGTGTCAAATCTGTTTGGCTTTGGCATTTGGGGAAAAAAGGGTTTTAGGTGGTTGATGACTGTGGTGGGGAGTTTTAAGTAATAATATTCAGGAAAGGCTCACCTGCTCTTCTGCATTCTTTGCCTTTTCTCACTTGTAATTTTACCTACCCTAGACAATGCCATCCCCATCAAATCCTGGTTCAGTGACCCCAGTGACACAGCCCTTCTCAACCTTCTCCCAATGCTGGATGCCCTCAGGTAAGGGAAGTGTGTGGCCTGTAGGCGGTAGCTCTTTTTTTTTTTTTAAACACATTCTTTTATATAGTCCATGCTGGCTTGGAACTTGCTTTTACCTCTCAAGTGCTGTGATTACAGGAGTACACTATCAAAACTGGCAATGCTTGGGTTGCCAAGAAAAAGAGGGCGGGGGTGGGGTGGGGAGCGGGTTAAGAACTGAAAAAAAGTCATTCAGAGTCTAAGTGTTTGGGCCAGGTCTTCTTACTCCAGTTGTCATTGTTTGTGGCCTTTTGGCTTCTATCAGATTCAACCTCTGTCACTGTGTGAAAGTGGTATCAAGTTCTGTTCTGTCCAGTGAGACTCCGTTGTGCTAGTGTTGTGAGGGTGTCAACTATAAGGTATTTCACCAACACCAGTTACTGTCATTTCAGGTTCACTGCTGATGTCCGATCGGTGCTGAGCCGAAACCTTCACCAACATAGGCTCTGGTGACAGCTGCTCCCCCTCCACCTGAGTTGGGGTGGAGGGGAAAGGGAGGGAGAGTTCTTGGGACACCGTCTGTTGCCCTGTCCAATGTGAGGACTGCCTGGGCAGAGTCTGCCCCTCCCACCCCTCTGCCCTGGGAGCCCTACACTCCACTTATGGAGTCTGGATGGACACATGGGCCAGACCGTGAAGCAGCCTCACTCTGGGTTCACACTCCGTGGAAATGCCAGACTGGGACAGGCGAAGGCCTAGAGGAGCCGAAACAGTCTGGTGAAGAGGCAGGACTGGCCAGAGTGACAGACATATCCCAGAGGCTCAAAAGAAGCCAATTCAACTTTGTTGTGATTTGATTTTTTTAAAAACTCTTATACAAAACTGATCTAATTCTTCACTCCTGCTCCAAGGGCTGGGCTGTGGGTGGGGACTGGGGTTTCGGGCCACTGGATCCTCCTCAGACTTGTCCCCCCCTTACTTTTCCTCATTTTTTTTCTTTCCCCAATCCCCCATACCTGTAATCGGCTCCTTTCTTCTTTCCTCTTTTAAACCATGCATTATAACTTTGAAACCAAAGCTGCCCTAGACCCTTCTCTGATGTTTTTGGAAATGGAGGGAACTTTGTTGACATCTGCTCTGTCCTTGAAGCAGAGGGAGAAGATGCTGTTTGGAGTTGGGGGGAAGTGGGATTTAGCACAGGGATAAAGTAGTTTATGTTCAGTGTTCGGCAGGAAAGGCCCCACTGACTGGATGGAGTCCCTGATGGACAGTGGACCAACAACTTTAAAGTAGGATATAGAAGGCTAAAGAGGGAAAACTCTAGAACCCTGGAAGGGCATACAGCTGGAGAAAGGCTGGGCTTGTCTGGGAAGTTGACGTGGACAGGCTAAGAGGGCGCTGCCTACGAGGTGTTGGCACTCCAGCAGTAACCTGGGGCGGAACCCTCTTTCCTGGCACCTCCTCTCCAGAGCCGGGACTACTTTTCGCCACCCGCCACGTGATTCTCCGCCCTTTTCTGAGGTCACATGATTTTATCTACACTCAGAAATGTGTTCCTCCGCTCTGGTGTAGTCCTTATCTTTGGGGCTTTTGCAGTTTCTCTTGGTTCACATAAGCCTGAGCCTTGAGCATTCCCTGGGTGTCTGCAAACCTCTTTCCTTTCTGTCTTATGGTGTCCATATCCACAGCTTGGGTACTACTTTGTTTTGGTGTCAACGGCCACCTTCAGCGTAGAAACACGTCTCATGAAATCCTAGACTTGTAATTGTCTGCCTTTCCCCAACGTAATTTCCGAGAACTGCAGAACTAAATCTCATGACTGCCACTGGGTACCAGTTTCGTCCTCAACTTTGTACTGTGGGAAAGGGTTTTTCAGTTCACTCGAAACAACAGCAACCTTATCTGCGATGTCATATGTGTAACCCACAAGTTGATTCCAAAGCAGTTACGCTGAAGGCGTAAGAGGACCAGGCTACGGGTTGCGCTAGCAAGCTGAGCTAGTGGCGTATGTTAGCAGGCGGGGCCGGTCCGATGGTCGGGGGCGGGGTTGATGAATAGGGAAGTGGCGCAAATTCGTGGATCGCTCCGCCAAGTCTGTTCGTCGAAGCCGCCTCCGCCGCCGCCCCCTGTCCCGGCCCCCCCCCTGGGTTCCCTCAGCCCAGCTCGGTCCAGCCCGGTTCTCGGGAGAATGAAGTTCGTGTACAAAGAGGAGCATCCGTTCGAGAAGCGCCGCTCTGAGGGCGAGAAAATCCGAAAGAAATACCCAGACCGGGTCCCGGTAAGGACAGTAGCCAGGGCCCAGGCTAGCGTCGCTGACGCTGTCGCCACAGGCTATGCTTGAGTCTGGGAAAGCTGAAGTCAGGCTCTGTCTGTCGTGGGGTTAGAACTCTGTTGTCTCTGGTACCAGAGGTCTCTCACCTGAAGTAGAGCTGGGGACTAAGATGTGGACGGGAGAGAGAGATCAGGGTATTTCTCAGAATAGAGGCCTTAGTGAGCTTGACAACCCAGAGTTTCCATGGCCATCCTCCCAACTAGCTAGATTTAATGTAGATTTTTGACCCAAACAAGTCATCCTGTATTCTCTGGTGAAAATAGTTATTGTGATGCGCCGTTCTAGGATCAGTTCTCAATATTTAGGTAAGAGTGAGGCCAGGAGCTTTGGACCTAATGCTGTGTGCACCACGTATATAAGGATAACTAGAGAAATGAGATTCCAGTAGGTTTCAGTAAAAGGGAATATTGTATGTTGAGTTCTTCATCGATATAGCAGCATATATATGTGTATGTATGTATATATATATATATATATATTCATTTTTCTCATTCTTACCTTTTATCAGGTGATAGTGGAAAAAGCCCCCAAAGCTCGGATAGGAGACCTGGACAAAAAGAAATACCTGGTGCCTTCTGATCTTACAGGTGAGGGCTTGACCTGTGGTGCACGTTTCTTTCTGTGGGTGGGCCTGCCAACTCTGTGGGAGGAGGCTTCACCTGGCAGCTGTTCTCTGGAGGCGCCTACGACCTCTGTGACTTGCTTGCATCTCCTGTTTTTGGCAGTTGGTCAATTCTACTTCTTGATCCGGAAGCGAATTCATCTCCGTGCTGAAGATGCCTTGTTTTTCTTTGTCAACAATGTCATTCCACCCACCAGTGCCACGATGGGTCAGCTGTACCAGGTACAGTACCTTGGAAGGAACGGTAGTGTTTGGAGAGGAAAGTAAAGGCCAGCGGTCGCTGCTGGCTAACTTTAAAATGTCAGTACAGCCCTGCCGTGGGATCTTACTAGCGCTGAGAATAGGGAGGAGTATGAACTGGTGGAGTTGTTCTGACTGGGACTTACTACCTAAGTGAGTCTCTCCAAGAGTCCCAGATGTCAAAGAATAGATTGCGTTTGAGGAGTGGTGGTTGTTGTTGTTACTTTCTGTTCGTTTTCTTTAGGAGACAGGGCTTCTCTGTATAATCCTGGCTGTCCTGGAATCCCCTCTGTAGACCAGGTTGGCCTCTAAACTCCCAGAGACCCACTTGTTTCTGCCTCCCTAGGGCTGGGCTTAACAAAAGGTGTGCGCCACCACTGCCCTAAACTTGACACACAGACCAGGCTGACCTCAGACTCAGAGAGCTTCCTGCTTATGCCTCTTGAGTGCTGGTGTTAGAGTTGTTATAAGTCCTCATCCTGAATGGTGACACATACCTTTGATCCTTTAAATCCAAAGCACAGCTGTTTCTGCACACAGTTTTAATCCGATCATCCAGGAGTCAGAGGCTGGTGGGTCTCTTTTGAGTTTGAGTCTATCCTGATTAGTCAGAGATACTTAGTAGTGAGACCCTGTCTCAAAAAAAAAAATAATAAATAAATAAATAAAAATAAAAATAAAACAATCAAAAATAAAAATCCCCAAATTAAAAACCCTCAAAACCACTGAACGTGGGGCATGATCATGCACAGCTTCAGTCCCAGCACTGTGGAAGCAGAGGAAGGTAGAGGCCGAGGCAGCAGTATCAAGTTGGAAGTTGTTGACTACATAGTATAGTGAGTTTGAGGTCAGCCTCTTTTTTTTTTGTTTGTTTTTTGTTTTTTTGAGACAGGGTTTCTTTGTATAGCCCTGGCTGTCCTAGAACTCACTTTGTAGACCAGGCTGGCCTTGAACTCAGAAATCCGTCTGCCTCTGCCTCCCGAGTGCTGGGATTAAAGGCGTGTGCCACCACACCGGGCAGTGAGGTCAGCCTTTTTCTTTCTTTCTTTCTTTCTTTCTTTCTTTCTTTCTTTCTTTCTTTCTTTCTTTCTTTCTTTTTTTTTTTTTTTTTTTCAGAGACAGGGTTTCTCTGTAAAGCCCTGGCTGTCCTGGAACTCACTTTGTAGACCAGGCTGGCCTCGAACTCAGAAATCCACCTGCCTCTGCCTCCCAAGTGCTGGGATTAAAGGCTTGCGCTTCCAAGCCCAGCTTGTTTTTGTTTTTGTTTTTGTTTGTTTTGTTTTGTTTTGTTTTGTTTTGTTTTTTGAGACATAGTCTTTCTGTGTAGCCCTGGCTGTTCTGGAGCTCACTCTGTAGACCAGGCTGGTTTCTAACTCACAGAGTTCTGCCTGCCTCTGCCTCCAGAGCATTGGGATTGAAGGTGTGCACCACTACCACCCAGTCCAAGTCAGCCTTTCCTATAGGAGAGAGATAAAATAGGAATGATTGCTTTTCTTTTATTCCTTCTGTACTAGGGACCACGTTTAGTGCCTACTGTTGCTTACAGATGATCTGTATCTTCAAATCTATTTTGAGTCCGGTTCTTAAGTTGCCTTGGTAGCCTTTACCTTTCGGCCCTTTCCTGCATCTGAAATTACCAGGCAATGCTTAAAGTGGTTCTTGAGGAATTGAGGTATTGGTGGTGAATGGTTGAGTAACGAGTTCCCTTAACCTCCCCCCCCCCTTTTGCATTTACTTCAGGAACACCATGAAGAAGACTTCTTTCTATACATTGCCTACAGTGATGAAAGCGTCTATGGTCTGTGAAGCTGCTGTACCTGAGGTGGGGGGTTCCATTCTACGAAGAGAGGTGGCGCTCCTTCCTTGACATCCAGTTCCTCCTTCAGGCTCAAACACCACCTCCTTTCTTCAGGACCTGCACTTAATGTTTGAGGCTGTCTCTCCAGTCCCTCTCAGCAGGAGGGGTAATGGTAGATACAGCCTCCATACATCTCTTTCTCCCCTTGTTTACCCTCCATTCCCACTCTGATTTAGACTTCTTGATTGTCGATCTCTGTCACATCCGATGATTGTTTTGGTTTCTATTCCCTTTCTAACTGCCCATCGGGCTCAGAACCCCAATAATCCCTTCCTTTCACTATCTTCTTTTTGGGGGGTAGGTGGAAGGGATTGACATTGGATGGGGGAGGTAGGAGGCACATCAATAAAAAGGAAACCACCGAGCTGAATTGAATTTGCCCTGTGTCATTCCACCTCCTGGTTTTTTGTTTCAAGTATCGTGAACTTCAGTAGTGGGAAAGGGGAAGGATTGAGGTATAGATCAGTGAAATAGAAACGCGTTGTTGATGTTGGTAATTTCCTGTTTTTTAGTGAGTGGAATAATGTGAACATTATCTCATGAAAGTTCCATTTTATTTATGTGTGTATTGGGGTGTGATGTAAACAGAGAGGTGGTGGTTGCTAGTGTGGGGAGGTATGGAGAAAGTTTGAAAGTACCATTTTTAAGTAAGAATATCCAGATGTTACTTTACATTAAAGAAGATATGTTCATGTTTGGGAGGTGGTAAAAGGACTGTCTATTACTGCTGCCACTGGCAGAGGTTGTGCCAGGGTATGGGAGTCTGTAAAGTAGAATTTGAGAGAGGGCAAATACTAGAAGGTGCCATTATTACTAGGAGAACTTCATCTCCCAGCATCCATTTCTTCTTTTGGCCGGAAGTGGGGCGGTACCCTGAGGGGGTAAAAAGAAGGTACAAAGTGAGGCAGTATGGTGGCCGAGAGTTATAATCCCTTCTTCGTCTACTTTCTTGGTCCCGCCCAGCCTACACTTCCCGGGAGTCAATGTGCACTCTTCCGCTCTTCTTCCCGCTCCCCGTTGCGTATCTCCCCGCCACTCCCCTGGTGGTGGGGGGAAGTTGTTTATTGCGCCTGCGCCAATCCGTGGCTTCCTGGGAACTGAAGTTCCGGAGGATCTTGCATACCCCTTTCCGCTGCCCCTGCACAGACTACAAATCCCTTGGTGCACTGCGCGATAGTGCCGGCGGGGAGGGGCAGAAGGGAGGGAGGAGAGAGGAGGAGGAGGAGGAGGGAGCAGGCGGCCGGCGGTGCGGGGGGAGGGGGCCCGGTCCGGGAGTGCGGGAGGCAGTGGTGGAGGGAGGTGGCGGTAGCGGAGTGGAGTCTCAACCGCGCCAAGCGGACACTTCGGTGGAGCGAGGCGGTAGAAACACGGAGCACTCAAGGCAGCACCGGGAATCCCGGCTTCGAGGAGGGGGTCGCCGGACCGGGTGGAGGGGAGGGGGCGATGCTGGAAGCCATGGCGGAGCCCAGTCCCGAAGGTAAGCACTCCATAGGCACAGAGGACAGGGAGCGGGGTGAGGATTCAATGGGCAAAGTTGGAGGTCGAGCCCCGGCACCCAACGGAGGAGTGCGGGAAAGGGGGTCGGGGCCCTGGCTCTTGAGGTGGAAGGGCGATGAGTTGAGATAGCTTGGAGAAAGAGGAGCGGGAGACTGGGTCGGGATAGTTAGACATCAGGTACAGCGTGGAGAGTGGCGGTGCGGGGTCTGAGCGCCCGAGACCCAGCTTCGGGAACTAAGGGCTGAAAAGGCCTCGGACTGCTTGGAGCTCTGAGACAGAGAGGCTGGGGGAAGCTGCTTGCCCTCCGTAGAGTTGAGGGAGCACGAAGAGGATTGAGTGAGGGGCCCGGTAGTTGGCCGAGGTGGGGGAGTTGGTGGCGGTGGCGCTTGAGCACCTCGTAGTTGCCGCCAGAGCTAGCTTGGTGATTGTTAGAGGGGTGGGCAGGTAGTTGTGGAGTGGGGAGAGGGTCTGGGTATTGTCTCCGGTAGAGAGCCCGATACCGAGGGGCAGCTGTGGGGCCGGAGAACTGGGAAGCGAGGCGAGCCCGGTACTTGTAGGGGCGGCGGGGCGAGGTGTGTGTGTGTGGGGGTTAAGACCGGCAACTTGCGCGGGTGGGGGGTTGGTCGGCCGGGGCAAGAGCTTCCGAGTTGTGGAGTGTGTATTGGGGGTAGCGGCGTCGTCAGGGGGCCTTCTGTGGAGCGGCTGGAGGGTGACCGGGGGCTAGAGTTTATGGGTCCGTAGCCTAAGGGACTCGCTGAGTCCGGGGGCGGGAGGGGGGCGGCCGGAGAAGCTCGGAACTGGGCCCGGGGGCCCGGCGGGGAGCCCGAAGAGCTCGAGACGGGGAGGGAGGGGCTAAAGCCCCGGATGGGGGCGGAGGGACAGCGAAATTGTGGGGAGCGCGGCCGCGGGGTGGGGTGGGGGTCTGGCTCCGGGCTGCAGCTCTTCGCCCGTCCCGGACGCGAAGTAGCGTTGGGGAGTGTGAGCCTGTGTGTGTTTGGGGTGGGGGTGAGGGGCGCGCCCGGCCTCGTGTTCGAGTCGAAGGGGCCCGGAGGGCGGGGAGCAGTTCAGCGTGGTCATCCTGGACCCTGGGGGCGGGCAGGCGGCTTGTGCGGTCTCGGAGGGCCCAGGGCAGTGGAGCGCGGCCGGCTGGGAACTCTGGGCTCCGGGCGCGTGTGAAGGACGGGGGCGGGCGGTGGCCTGGTCTCGCCCCGGGAGCGGTATGGCGGGGTGGGGCGCCAAGAGAGCCGAGTTGACTGGAGAGGCTGGGAGGGGGCGGGGCGCCGGGCCTCGGGGTGGGGGAAGGGGAGCGCTATAGCGAGGCCGGGGAGGGCGCCGCGCCCAGGCTCCGCCCCTTGGGGCGGAAGGGGGAGCAGGGGCGGGTCCGGCACAGCTGGGGGCTGTGGCTGGCTGGGCTAGGCGACCTCACGGTGGATGGGATTAGGTCGGGAACTCCGAGGTTTAGAGGTAGGATTTTACACGGACTCTTTTCTAGTGCCTTGACTCAGCTTTTATTGATTTCACAGATCCGCCTCCGACTCTTAAACCAGAGACTCAGGTGAGCTGTCCCATACCAGAACACTGAGTGACAATTTAGGGGGCTGTGTTTTGGGGAAGGGCTCCTTTAACATTCGTGCCTGGCTTCCATACGATCGTGTTTTGTCTTTCCATTTAGCCACCGGAGAAAAGGCGGAGAACCATTGAGGATTTTAACAAATTCTGCAGTTTTGTCTTGGCCTATGCTGGTTACATCCCCCCTAGCAAAGAGGTAAGGAACAGAAAAGTAGCTGAGGTGAGGCAGAGTGAATTACTTTATAGGAAGAGCCTACTGTAATATGCAAGACTAAGAAAACCGGAAGCCCTTAGGGCTATGGTGGGAGAGCTGGTTTGGAGGGATGGAATAACGGCAATGAACGGCAGAAACAAAAATTTGGAGTGTTGCTCAAGACTTTTTAATGGTTTTGAGTGGCTGTTAACAGAAAAGTGTTTCCAGGTAAGCTGTAGGGAGATGAGTGTCCTAGCAAACGAGATACTGAAAACAGTGCTGGAAGTAACAGCTGTGGCTTCTGTGTTCTAAAGGTCCCCTGAGGACTGTGAGGAAGGTAGGTTATAGAGTACACATCAGATTTGGGGTAGGGATACGTCTAGTTCCTGGTTTTTATGCTGGACATGTGGCAGGGCTGAGCTGTCACTAGACTCCGGCTGACCCTAGTCTCTTCCTCCTTTTAAGGAAAGCGATTGGCCAGCCTCTGGCTCTAGCTCTCCATTGCGAGGTGAGAGTGCAGCAGACAGTGATGGCTGGGACTCGGCCCCGTCGGACCTTCGAACTATCCAGACTTTTGTTAAGAAAGCAAAGTCATCAAAGAGAAGGGCAGTTCAATCAGGTCCTACCCAGCCAGGACCCCCAAGGTCCACTTTTTCTCGTCTGCAGGCTCCTGACAGTGCTACTCTGCTTGAGAAGATGAAGCTCAAGGACTCTCTTTTTGATCTGGATGGGCCCAAAGTGGCATCTCCACTCTCTCCCACATCATTGACGCATACTTCCCGGCCCCCCGCTGCTCTCGCCCCAGTGCCGCTGTCCCAGGGGGACCTCTCCCAGCCTCGAAAGAAGGACCGAAAGAATAGAAAGTTGGGACCAGGAGGTGGGGCTGGCTTTGGGGTGCTTCGGAGACCTCGACCAGCTCCTGGGGATGGGGAAAAGCGGTCTCGAATCAAGAAGAGCAAGAAGCGGAAGTTGAAAAAGGCAGATCGGGGAGATAGACTCCCACCTCCTGGCCCTCCTAGGGCTCCTCCCAGTGATACAGACTCTGAAGAGGAGGAGGAAGAGGAAGAAGAGGAAGATGATGAGGAAGAGATGACAGTGGGGGGTGGAGTCCCAGCCCCTGTGCTCCCAACACCCCCTGAGGCCCCCAGGCCCCCTGTTACAGTGCACTCTGAAGGTGCTCCCCCTACTGACAGTGAAGGCAAAGATGTGGGCAGCACAGAAACAAGCCAAGATGGAGATGCTAGCTCCAGTGAAGGCGAGATGCGGGTCATGGATGAGGACATCATGGTAGAATCAGGTGAGAAGTTGGGCTGCCCGGGGTGGGGAGCAGAGGTGATAGCTTTGGGGGCTCTTAGGAGTTGACGCCTTGAAGCAGAACACTAAAGAGATTTGTCTTTTCCAGGTGACGACTCCTGGGATCTGATCACGTGTTACTGCAGAAAGCCCTTTGCGGGGCGGCCCATGATTGAGTGCAGCCTCTGTGGGACGTGGATCCACCTCTCCTGTGCTAAGATTAAGAAGACCAACGTTCCCGACTTCTTTTATTGCCAGAAATGCAAGGAACTTCGGCCAGAGGCCCGGCGGTTAGGGGGTCTCCCCAAATCTGGAGAACCCTGACATCACTAAGGCTGGAACTTGTGACATTACTTGGGAACTGAGCCTCAGGGTCCCCAGCCTTCCCTTGGAGTGAGGAGGCTGTCCCCACTTGAGGGCCACAATTCCCAAGGGAGACGTATTTGGAAATGAGTGTCTTCTACTCTGTCCTTCCTGCTCCATGGACTTGAAGTTGACCCCATTACAGTTGGGTCGGGGAGGCTGGATCTGTAGACAGAATCTCTGTCCAGTCAACCCTGTACCCTTTTCACTTGCAGGTCCAGGGCTCAAACTGGGATGTAATGGGATAGTTGTCTATAAAACTGTAGTGTAAATACAGCACTCCCCTCATGTTTCTTCTCTCTCCCGTTTACTTTCTTTTACACCGGATGTATTTTTAATTTGGGGCTCCCCCATTTGAGCGAGGTTGCTCAGAGGTGGAGTACCAAAGCCTGTGGAGTGAGGAAGGAAAGAAAAAGGTGTCAATTAGCACTCGCCTCGTTTTTAATACTGTTGGCCGGCTGCTCAGACAGACGGCCTGCGTGTTGTAAATAAAGCAGAGTGGGCTCTTGTGTTTTACAGCCCTCCTTGTCCTATTTGGGGAGGGGATCTTTGGGAAACCTGGTGGAAGTCTTGGGTGGAGTTGGGGCTGAAGGCCACTTGTAAGTCCAGGGCTGTAATTCCACAATTTGGGAGGTGGAGATGGGAAGTTTAGGGGCCAAATCTGGCTTGGGCACTGTCTAATGCCCCTCAGACATCTCTGAAGACTATTTCGGCTTTCTCATCCCAAGTACAGTCTAGTAGGAGTACTGCCCTAAGGGTCCCAGGTTACAATTCTCACTCATCAGCCCATATCCCCGCCCCTCTTATAGTTGCTATTGAGGTGCCTTGAACCTCAGATGGGTAAGGCAAAGTGGGGGCCAGTTGCCAGCATTCCAAGAGTAGAAGCTTGCTAAGGTACTTGGGAGGGGGGGGGGCGGGTTGTACACGTTTGGGGGCGGAGTCGTCTAGGGCTGAAGACCGTTGCTCAAGGCAGTGGTCACGTGAGTGTCTAGGTGGAGCTTGTAGTAACGTGACTCAAGGAAGTCACGTGAAGCACAGTCGGCTGCGCAAAGTGGGCGGGCTTGGGTCACGTGGCATGGGGAGAGGTGGGCGGGGACCTCGGTGCTGCTCGCGACGTCCGTGGAGCTAGTGGCCCTCGACTGTGCGGTCTAGGTTTTGAGTCTCGCCACACAGCTCTTCCCGATCAGCCCGCTGGTCCCCGCCATCCTCCTTGGGCACGTCTTCCGCACTGGCCCTGCGCTGTTGGCGCTAGCGCGTCAGTTTGCGGGTGTGCGCAGGCGCGGCGGGGGCGCTTAGTCCTGTTGGGTGGGCGGCTGAGCCCGGGAGCGCGCGAGCGAGACCATGGCGGGCAGCAGCGCGGGGGGCGGTGGTGTAGGCGAGACGAAGGTGATTTACCATCTGGATGAAGAAGAGACTCCTTACCTGGTGAAGATCCCTGTCCCGGCGGAGCGCATCACGCTCGGCGATTTCAAGAGCGTTTTGCAGCGGCCCGCGGGCGCCAAGTACTTTTTCAAGTCCATGGATCAGGATTTTGGGTAAGCGCGAGGCCTAGACTGGGAAGGACGGTGGGTATGCTAGAGTGGATTGGGCGATATTGAGGGAGACCGGTCTACCTTGGACTGTTTCTGGCCTGTAGTGGAGCATAGCATATTGTACTGTGCTAAGGTAGAAAGCCCATCCCAAGACGGACAAGGTTATATTTGGACACATAGAAGAAAGGGCTGGATGGCGAGAAAATTAGGTTGGAGGAATGGGGAACACTGGTTTGTTTGGCCATTCTCTCTCCATGATTTTAGCCAAAAGGCAAAGAAGTGATGCTTGAGGTTATGCTAGGCTGTGCGGAGATTAGAGCCATCTATCTTTTGGTGAGCTGGGATGCTCGCTCTCAGACGTCTGCACGCGAGTTAGATAGAGATAGTCTGTAATTTTGTTTGCCTGTTTTGATTTGTTCTTTTGTTTGGAGGTAGGGCTTTATTCCTTGTATCCTAGGCTGGCTTCGAACCCATGGAGTTCCTGCCTTAGCCCCCAGAGCTGAAATAAACAGGTGTGAGCCAATATGCTGGGCATGCAGTGTTTTTATGTAGACCGGGCTATAGTGAGACAATTAGGCTATTCTGGCTTATTAATCAGGTTCCATAGTATTATTTTGGGATGGTAGAGTCTGTAATATTGCAGCGAGATCTATTGGGATATATTAGGCTGTTTTGAAGTAGACTTTCCTGGCAAAGCATGTACCATTCTGAACTTTTCTGAGTTCTTATTTCCTCTTAGGGCCAGAACCTCCTCTCCCCGCTACCCCGATACCCCCTGGGGGCTGAAGAGAGTTGGAGGATTTTTTTGCTTTTTTTTTTTTTTTAAAGATATTTTATGTGTTGGGCAGTGGTGGTGCACATCTTTAATCTGAGCACTTGGGAGACAGAGGCAGGCAGTTTTCTGAGTTCAAGGCTAGCCTGGTCTACAGAGCCAGTGCCAGGACAGCTAGGGCTGCACAGAGAAACCTTGTCATAAAACAAACAAAAGCTACTTTATGTGTTTGGGTGTTCTGCATGCATAGTGTGTACCACAAGCATGCAGTGCCCAATGAATCCAGTAGATGGCATGGGATCTCCTAGAACTGGAGTTAGCATCTGCCAGCCACTATGTGTGTGCTGGGACTTGAACTCCAGTCTTCTCCAGAGCCAGTCAGTCTGCTGCTGAGCCAAGAACTTCCTTCTGTTACTGAAGCTACCTAGAACACAATATAGAACAGGCTTGCCTTGAACTTGTAGCAGCCCTGCCTCTACACCTGCATCCATAGTGCTGGAACTAGATAACGTGTGGCAGTCAGGATGCCTGGCCCAGACCTGGGCTTTTTACAAGTTACAAGACAGGGACAAGTGGGAACAAATGGGGTAGTGGTACTGCTACATCATAGCAGAATGGGGTACTGTAATCAGTATGGTGCAAAGGGCTGCTTGTGTGGGGACGCTGGGGGCTATGGAGTTCTGGGGTGATTTGTGACATGCTGGGTGACCCTGTGCTGGACTGAGACTATAATTTAAGGCAGTTTCTTGTTGTTGTAGAGATTGGGACTGAGCCTTCTGTGTCCCCAAGCTCAGACTGTGTTAGGCTATGATGTCCTGAGTTGACAAGCAGGGATAGCAGGGTCCTGGGGACAGGAAGGTGACCTACCACCTGGGTTGGGGAGAGACTTCTTACCTGTGAAAGTCCCTGTGGTGGGAGCACATCCCCCTCGGCTCCCTGAACAGGCTGGACCCTTGTTAACAGTTGTTCGATGTGGAGAAGGTGATGCTGCCTAGGGAGTTGGTCTTGGGTTTATATCAAGGTTGTTCTTTTTGCATTATAATTTTGGGCAATTTATTTAGCTTTTGTGCTTTGATTTCTTCATCTGTGGCATGGTGATAATCATAGTGTAAAATGCTTAATTTCGGTGCATGGCACATGGTACATTCTTGGTGACTGGTAATTTTCATTTAGTATGGAAGCTAACTAGTTCATAGACTACATTACACGATACAGAACTGCTTGCTTTGGAGGAGACTGGGCCATGTCCGGTGGGGTTCTGTTGGGAAGAGTTGGTTAATGTTGAGTAGCTCGTGTGCCGTCTTGATAGCAAATGTATTCGTGAGGCCTATCCCCAAGCCCCCAGAGTACGTTAGGCTAGAACTAATCACACAGACAAATCTGTGCACACAGTGTGCCTGCTTGGTGCCTGGAAAGCTTGGCTGAGACAAGTCAGATCCCTTGGGACTCGAACTATGGATAGTTGTGAGCCACTAGGTGGATTCTGGGAACTAAACCTGGGTCTTCTGCGAGAACGAGTGTTCTGAACCACTGAGCCAATTCTTTAGCCCCCATCCCCACCCCGAAGAAGCTCTGATTTGAGGGTGAGGGTGTTATGTGTGGGAAAGAATGGCTCATGGCTCATAGTTTGTCTACATGGATTTGCTTACAAAGGTGAGGGCTTGTGCCACACACCCAGGACATGTGTTGAATCTAATAGGTACTAATGATTTCTTGTGGGTATGAGAAGGAAGGAACAGGTCTAGTCCACTACAGGAACCTGTGGGAGGCTGGGCTTTGGGATTTTTCAGACCGAGCAGATTGCTTAGTGAGGTGAGGTGGCCCGGAATTGGGAAGCCCAGCTTCCTCGCTCCATGGGAGCGTTCCACACGTGGACTGTTATTGTTGCATGTAAGGGTGATTTTTTACCCAGAAAAGCCACACATTTGGGTGGCTCTGCTTGTGAATTAGAGAGAACTCAAAGGCAGCAGGTTCCGTGAGGACCAGAGGCTTTTATGGGACAGATGTGTAGGACAGAGATGGTTAGGCGGCCAGCCAGGCTCTTAAATTAGATATTTGGAGCAGTTGTGGGAACTGTCCCAAAGGGACTTTGGAGTGGTACTTTGAGGTTTGGATCAAATGGGAAGAAGTCTTTGGAGTGGCATTGTGCCTCTAAGGATGAGTTGGGGTAGTGGTAAATGAGAGAGTCTAGAATTTTTATTTATTTATTTGTGTATAAAAGCAAGTTACTTCACTGTGAAAGCAGAGGAGCTGGGCATGGTGATGCATGCTGGCTGAGTGGCATAGCCAAGTTTGGTGACATATGCCTTTAATACCAGGATGGAGAGGCAGAGTTAGGCAGCTCTCTGTGAGTTTGAAGCCAGCCTGGTCGTCGCTACCGCTGCTGAAAAAAAAAAGGGCAGAAGTCTATAGACAGTTGGCTTAGAGGATGCCGCTGTGTTCTGTTCTTAGCACTAGCACCCACTGGTGGCTCCTGACTCCCTGTAACTAGCTCCAGGGGAGATAATATTCTCCTGTCCTCTGCAAATACCCTCATGTGACAGCCATGCACACAGACATGTACATATACATTAGGGGAAAAGCAGACGACGTGTCAGTCAGGGCAGCAAGTCACCATGCTTGGGCAGGATGGAGATGGGGAGAGACTTGGAATGAGATTTGGAATGGGAGTGACTAGTTTAGCTTTACTAATCTCCCCCATCCCCGTGTTTGTCCCACCCCCACCCCCAGATGGGGTTTCTCTGTGGAGCCCTGGCTGTCCTGGTTCTCTCTGTAAACTAGGCTGGCCTCAAACTCAGATCACCTGCCTCTGCTTTCCAGAGTGCTGGCATTAAAGGCATGCACCACCACCGCCCATCTAGGGTGTGTGTGTGTGTGTGGTGTGTGTGTGTGTGCGCGCAAGAGAAACCCTTGCTCACTGAGTGCCTCTTGCCTCGGCCTCCCAAGTGTTAGTTGAAGGTGTACCCCATCACACCTGGCACCTTACTAATCACTCTGCTCTCTCCGCAGGGTGGTGAAGGAAGAGATCTCCGATGACAATGCCCGCCTACCTTGCTTCAATGGAAGGGTTGTCTCCTGGGTAAGGGGACTCATTACTGAGCTGCTTCCAACCTCAGTCTGTCTCTGCAGCCTCCCCCCTGCTCAGTCGCGGGTGGCCTGGCTTCCCTCTTCTCTAATGTGGATACAGTGAGCACTCCTCGGCCTCCTCTTCCTATAGCCTCCCGTACTGGATTGTTTTTTCTGGCCTCTTCACCCAGGTCTCCAGGACCCTGTGTCCTTCTTTTCTGGTCCTTTTCCTTAGTTTCTTCTCGTACACCGCTCCCCAGCAGAACCATGTTTTCTTACGTGCTCTCTTCTAGCTTGTGTCGTCAGATACCCCACAGCCTGAGGTGGCTCCCCCAGCCCATGAGTCTCGGACAGAACTGGTTCCTCCGCCTCCACCCTTACCCCCTTTGCCACCAGAAAGGACCAGTGGAATTGGGGACTCAAGGCCTCCATCCTTCCAGTGAGTCCTTTATATTCTTGAGTCCAGGGGATGGGAGCGAAGAGGGAATTCAGTCTAGACCTCTTGAGAGAGGGGGACTGAGGTTCCGGTGCTCTGTCCGACTGACTTTGGTTGGAAACTCTCTCTACCTGTGTAGCCCTAATGTATCCAGCAGCCATGAAAATCTAGAGCCTGAGACAGAGACCGAATCTGTCGTATCACTGAGGCGAGACCGACCTAGGAGGAGAGACAGCAGTGAACATGGCGGTGAGGGGATGGACCCTGGAGGCAGGGTAGACTGAGCTGGGCAGACAGGCAAGCCTTAGCATGCTGGGTATGAAGAAGGGGAGGCCTGGCTCCTGAGTCTCTTGTTTATACACAGCTGGTGGCCACAGGCCTGGTGGCCCCTCGAGGCTGGAGCGCCACCTGGCTGGCTACGAGAGCTCTTCCACCCTCATGACCAGTGAGCTGGAGAGTACCAGCCTAGGAGACTCGGATGAGGATGACACCATGAGTAGGTATGGCTGCACACTTCCCTCCCTGTTCCCTCCCTCCTCCCCCCTCCTCCCCTCCCCCTCCCCCCCAGCCAGTCTTCTTGTTTCATGTGGCTCCCTGACCACTTCCACCTCCAAATGCTATGCTTCTCAATTGCTATCAGGTTCAGCAGCTCCACTGAGCAGAGCAGTGCCTCCCGCCTCCTCAAGCGCCACCGAAGGCGAAGGAAGCAGCGGCCGCCACGCATGGAGAGGGTGAGGGTTCTTTTGGGATGAAGTGGGCTCTGGTTGAAACACAAGCTTGTGGCTTCTCTCTCTGTTGACGGGGAGCAGTTCACACCTTTCATGTCTCCCCGCTGTAGACCTCATCCTTCAGCAGTGTCACCGATTCCACAATGTCTCTCAACATCATCACGGTCACGCTCAACATGGGTATGGAGGGTCCTGACGGGGAGAAGGGAAGGAGAGAGAGGGGCTTGGGGTTTCTGGGGCTCAGTCATATGGCCCCCCTCCACAGAGAAGTACAACTTCCTGGGCATCTCCATTGTGGGCCAAAGTAACGAGCGTGGTGATGGGGGCATCTACATCGGCTCCATCATGAAAGGGGGCGCGGTGGCTGCGGACGGGCGGATCGAGCCTGGAGACATGCTTTTGCAGGTGCGCTGACGGCCTGGCTGCTGGCTGGGGCGGATGCTCTGCCCCTCCCACACTGCCCATGACCCACCACCCCTTCCCTTCAGGTAAATGATATGAACTTTGAGAACATGAGCAACGACGATGCTGTACGAGTGCTGAGAGACATCGTGCACAAGCCAGGGTGAGTGCGGCTGGCCCCAGGCCTCTTGGGCTTAAGCCTGTTTACCTTTGTTTTGCAATTTTTATAAAGACGTGAGGCCAGGCATGGTGGTGCATGCCTTTAAACATGTTATTTGAGGCACAGTTGGGCTGAGTGTGAGGCAGCCTGGTCTGCAGAGTGAGTTTCAGTCCATCCGGGTCTACATAGCGAGAAAACAAAAACCAAACAAAACAAGGGCTGTAGAGATGGCTCAGCAGTTAAGAACACTGTTTGCTCTTCCAGAGATCCTGAGTTCAATTCCCAGCAGCCACATGGTGGCTCACAACCATTTGTAATGAGATCTGATGCCCTCTTCTGGTGTGTCTGAAGAGACTGACAGTGTACTCACGTACATAAAAAAAAACAAATACGTCTTTCAAAAGAGAACAAAACCCACAAATTGCAAATCTCCCTGGCATGTCACTCCACACTAGAGCATGAAGCAGATGTGGGTGAGCACCTGAGAAGAGGCCACCCACTGTGTGCTCCTTGCCACTCCCTCTCCTCACTGATGATAATTACCGTTTGGCTTCTTTGGTCAAGAAAACCTTTAATGGTTTTTCATGCATGAGTCCTGGAACAAGATGGTTTGGTGTTACCTGGGTGAGGCTTGCTGTGAGTGAAGGGAACATTCACTCTGCTCTCCATTGTTCCCCGCAGCAGTGTTTTGAACTTAGCCATGTTGTGAGTCACACGCACTGTGGAGGCCTTCACCCTCACTCTCTCTAGCCCAGCAACGTGAGCTCTTTTCTTTCCCACCTCTCTGTCCTCAGTCTCCTCCCACCAGGCCTCGGGCTTCCTGAGGCCTCGTCCCTCCCCTGAGCTGCTCTGCTCTTCCCCACAGCCCCATCGTGCTGACCGTGGCCAAGTGTTGGGACCCGTCTCCCCAGGCCTACTTCACCCTCCCTCGAAGTGAGTGATGCTGGGGCTGGGGTCTGGAGTTAGGAGATCTGGGGAGCGTGGGCACTTGGGAGGTTAAGGCGGGAGGATCTCTAGATGGATGAGGCCAGCCTGGGCTACAGGGTGAAACCCTGCCTCAACCAAACAAGCCCAAAAAGAGATGAGAAAAGCTGGAAGTTGTAGGGAATGTGTTCAGGAGGGCCAAGGGATGGGGGTAGACAGAACTCCTAATTCTGGAACACACAGGCCTAGTTTTCCAGGCTTGAGCAGCAATCATCTTGGTGTTTCACGTTACTCTTGTCCTAGATGAGCCCATCCAGCCCATCGACCCAGCCGCCTGGGTGTCGCACTCGGCTGCGCTGACTGGCGCCTTCCCTGCTTACCCTGGCTCCTCATCTATGAGCACTATCACATCTGGCTCCTCTCTGCCTGATGGTGAGTCTCTCTCCTTTCCCGCCTCCCTGGGTGTGTGAGGGACCTTTCGTAAGTTCTCCGTGGTCTCTCCTATCAGGCTGCGAAGGCCGGGGTCTCTCTGTCCACATGGACATGGCCTCTGTCACCAAGGCCATGGCAGCCCCAGAGTCTGGGCTCGAAGTCCGGGACCGCATGTGGCTCAAGATCACCATCCCAAACGCCTTTCTAGGTATTCCCAGGCCCTGAGCAAGGTGGCATGGGAAGGTGGGGAGGAGGCCAAAGCTGGGCACAACACAAGGTGGAGGGGAGGGGAGGAGCTGGGAGGAGAGTCTGACCTGTTTGCTGTGCTGGATCCCAGGCTCCGATGTGGTGGACTGGCTGTACCATCACGTGGAAGGTTTTCCTGAGCGCCGGGAGGCCCGCAAGTATGCCAGTGGGCTGTTGAAGGCGGGACTCATCCGGCACACCGTCAACAAGATTACTTTCTCTGAGCAGTGCTATTATGTCTTCGGGGACCTCAGTGGTGGCTGTGAGAGTTGTAAGTCAGCAGGTCTGGCTGTAGGAGCTCAGGCTGATGTGTGCCCCGGTACTGCTGAGTAGTACTGCTGAGTAAGCGAGGTACCTGAGCTGCATCCCCAAGGGAAAGAGTGCTGCACGGGGCTCACAAAAGCATTTTGGGGCTATTGGTGAGAGTCCTGGCTGTTTCTCTGCCAGAGCAGCAGAGTTTCCTGTTGTAAGCCATCATGGTCTCTGGCTTTTGTCTCGTGGGGAGCTCTGGGGAAATGGCTCAGGTTTCTCTGTTCTCAGGAATCCTGGCCTCCTAAAGCAGGGACCTCTCTTCCATTTTTTTCCAGACCTAGTTAACCTCTCTCTGAATGACAATGACGGTTCCAGTGGGGCTTCAGACCAGGATACCCTGGCACCTCTGCCTGGAGCTACTCCCTGGCCCCTGCTGCCCACCTTCTCCTACCAGTATCCAGCGCCACACCCCTACAGCCCCCAGCCTCCACCCTACCACGAGCTTTCTTCGTACACCTATGGTGGAGGCAGTGCCAGCAGCCAGCACAGTGAGGGTAAGTGACCCACTCCCACGTACCAGTACAGCCAGAGAAAGTGGGCACAAGTAGAGCGGATTCGGGGAGGAGAGGCAAGAGCAGGGACTGGGATCCTGAGGACTCTGGGCTGAGCTTCATTTTCCTCGTCACCTCTGCCCTCCAACAGGGAGCCGGAGCAGCGGGTCGACAAGAAGCGATGGGGGGGCTGGGCGCACAGGCAGGCCTGAGGAACGGGCCCCTGAGTCCAAGTCCGGCAGTGGCAGTGAGTCAGAACTCTCCAGCCGGGGAGGCAGCCTTCGGCGGGGTGGGGAGCCTGGTGGGACTGGTGATGGCGGCCCTCCTCCATCCAGGGGCTCGACAGGCGCTCCTCCTAATCTCCGAGCTCTTCCCGGGCTCCATCCCTATGGAGCCCCATCTGGCATGGCTCTCCCCTATAACCCCATGATGGTAGTTATGATGCCTCCACCCCCACCCCCTGTCTCCACAGCAGTGCAGCCCCCTGGTGCCCCTCCAGTCAGAGACCTGGGCTCCGTGCCCCCAGAACTGACAGCTAGCCGTCAGAGCTTCCACATGGCCATGGGCAACCCCAGTGAGTTTTTTGTGGATGTTATGTAGGGACCCATCTTGAGGCCACATTGGGTCTGTGCCCTTGGCCTGGCAAGTTTCAGCCTGGTGCCCTTCATAGTGCCTGGGCTCAGCCTGGCGGCTGGTGCCTACCAAAACGTTTTTGCCACTGTGACTCTCACCAGCAGTGCCTGGTCCTTCCCCCTCTTCCTCGGGGGTAGATGGGGACCTTTGGTTATTTTTAGCTTTATTTTTTATAAGCTTTTTGGGGGGTTAAAATAGACTTTCTTATATTTGGGGGAGTATTTTTTTAAATAGACAGTTCCTCTTTTATATGGAGAATCCCTTCTAACCCCAGAATATGACCGCCACCTCCAGGTGCCTAGTCAGCTCTCATGTTGAGGGTGGGTGGTGGTCAGTGGTACCCTGGGAAGAAGAAGGTGTGGGCTGGGTACCCCAGACAGCAGTCCAAGGAGGCTGGTGGTGTGTTGGGGACTGTGTAGCTGCCTTTGTTACTCTATTTATTTTAGTCACTTGTACAAAACACCAAATAAAGCAAATAGAGGCCAACTCCCCAAGCCTCTGGCTCCTTTCTTTGCGAGGCAGGCAGTGGAGAGGAGGGAGCAGTGACATTCACGGCAGACAGTGACTTGGTAGAAAATTTATTGTTAAGGCAATAAGTACTCCATCACCCCCATAAAGGGTTTTGGCATCAGAGAAGGCACATGACCTTGCCAGGGCCTGATTGGGAGTCTCAGATTCCCAGGGGGTTACCGGTGACCAGGCCACCATTCTCCACCATGGCCTTGGAGATGCTTCTGAAGTTCCGGAAGAGCTCCTGATGCTGAGGGCTGGACTGCAGACTGGCCATGTTTTCTCGGATCCGAGTTGCAGCCTGGGGAGAGGGAAGGGGAGGGACGGTCAGGCCGTCCTGTACTGGGGAGCTCCAAGGCCCACCTGTACTGGGGAGCTCCAAGGCTCACCTCAATGCACCAGCTATCACAGAGCATTTTCTCATGCTGTGCCGTCGGGTAGCCCTCACTCAGGGACCTTGAGGCTCTGTGAGGAAACAGAGGTTAAAATGATCCTGAGTGCTGGTGTTGGCCCAGCTCCTCTGTGGCTCTAGCCTGCCAAGCGTCCCTCGCTGCCGCCTTACCTGGACAGAACCACCACCATGGCATAGAGGTCAATGGCGCCGTCCGCCAGTCGCTGCAGCAGGAACTGCTCGTCTGTCAGGTAGATGAGGGTGGGGCTGTTAGTCGGAGGGAGGGAATCAGGGAGGGAAGGGGGTTGCAGAGCTCACTCACTGACAATCCCTTTCTTGTGTTTCACCAGCTTGGCCTCCACCACGGTGGCAAATTGATCCAGAGCCTGCACTGCCTGAAGAGACAAGAGTCACAGACAGAGCTCAGGAGAGGAAGGCAGCGCACAGCCACCGCAGGCTCTGCTTTAAGGCTCACTCACCAGTTCACCACTGCGACTTAACTCTGGGTGGACAATCCCTGACAGACTCAAACCACTGCCGATTCCTGTCCTCCTGAGAGGAGATGGAAGAGTGACTGGTCAGTTGCGGCCTCCCATCTTGTTTGACCCTGACTCTGACCCTGGCCCCGGCCCATGAGGTACCGTCTCAGCTGTTTGCCTGCTTCTCCCATCAGGAGGCCAACGTTTCCAAAAGGATTCTTCAGGGCATTGCCCAGCCCAGTGAGTTCCTTTCCTTTGTCCTGTGGAGAGAAGGGGGACGGCGACAGTGAGGACTCAGTGTCCTCCCCAGCTGCTCTCTCTCATCCTCCTTCCTCTTACCATACAGCCTTGCAGAGCCACAAACAGTCGAAGAATGTCATTTGCCCCTTCAAAGATCCGGAAGATTCGAATATCTCGGAGCACACGCTCCACCCCTGGTTCCTGGCACGCAGGAAGACACAGAAACCTCTGTTGAGATGTGCCTGTCCACTCTGAACAGATGCCCCCCCCTGCCGAGGAATACTCTGTACCTTCATGAAGCCCATGCCCCCCATTATTTGGATGCACTCATCTGCCACTTTCCAGGCCGCCTCCTGAGGACAGAGAACCAGATGAGTTGGATTTTTGAGCTGAGGTCCTAATCTGGACTCCGCCCTCCCATCACACCTGGGTCCTCACCGAGCAAAAGATTTTGCTGATGGCGGCTTCTATCTGGAAGTCTTTGAATCCCTGGTCCATGTTGGCACTCAGCATGTAAGCCATGGACTAAGGGAGCATGGTCGGGACATGGGGAAGACAACAGGGAAGGGCTGCATCAGACAGAATGGCTAATGCTCAGACCTTCAAGACCAGTGCTGATCTACTCCTCCAACCCTTGAATTCACTTTAGCCTCCTGGTCAGGTCAAATATGTCCAATATGTGACCCTCTGGTATATCAGGGGCTTCGAGGCTTCCGACTTTGTAAAGGGGTGGGTTAAAAGTCGTGTTTGGTGCATCTGGGCAGCATTTAGCAGAGCAGCACCACCCTCCAGAAGAGAACTGACTATGCCTCCTCGCATCCCCTAGGGCATTGGTGTAAAGCTGGAGACCCACTGCCCCAGGTGCTGCTGGGGGTTGTAGTCTGACCCAACTGTGAAGAAAGCCATAGGGCTCCAGGGAAGGGGCCCAGGAGGCCCTTACCTCAGTCACATACTGCAGAATAGCCATCCGAGCCAGCTTTTCCTGGATCACCCCAAAGTTGTGAATTTTGTCCCCAAACTGGGTACGATTAGTAGCATGATCAACCTGCAAGAGGGCGCATGTTACCCCACTGTGGTTCTTCAGTTTCCACCTGGACGGGCTGGAGGCCTAACTGTGCCGATGGTCGAGTGTGCATGTGTGTGTGTCGGCGCTCTGAGGCAGTCAGGGACATGTGCTAGCTAGGGACTGGGCTGGGACTCACCGCCTTGGCAATGAGGGATTTCATGGTGCCTGCGAGGGTTGCAGCCATCCCGAATCTTCCGTTGTTGAGGATGTTGACAGCAACCTTGAAGCCATCTCCCACCTCTCCTAGCACATTCTCTGATGGCACCTTCACTCCATCAAAGTACACCTCTGACGTGTTAGATGCTTTGATGCCCATCTTCTTTTCAGGGAGCCCACTGAAAAGGCAGGGCAGGAAAGTTGAGGTATGAACAGGTTGCTGTGGGGGAAAACGGCCTTTTCGGGTCTCATGATCAGGGGAGAACTCCCCAGACTATAAAAAGGATACAGGGCACTGCCTATGTGCCCCAGGGGCTACGGATATCTAGCTATGGCCTGTTAGCCTGTGTTCCCCCAGTGGAAACAAAACTGCTCACCTCCTGTGGGTGCCTCTTGTACAGAGATAGCCCCAGCGTGGCCTGTATTGACTATTTGCTCTTGAGAGCCCAGTGCTGTCCCCATCCTTGATTCTGTTTTGCCCCATACTCACTGGGTAACCCCTCCGAAGCTCCTTTCCACTACAAAAGCTGTGATCTTCTCTTTCACGGCCCCCGTGGCTGCATCTTTAATTGGCGTCTTGGCAAAGACAGTGAAAATGTCAGCCAGGCCCCCATTACTGTGGAAGAGTGAGGTGGTTAGTATAGGGTTTAGAGCAGCAGGGTCAGGCCACTGGGCTGAAGGGTAGAAGAGAAACGGAAGATTGCCTGATCCAGATCTTGCTCCCATTGAGAGTGTAATATTTTCCACAGGGGCTGGGTATGGCTGAGCTTCGGATGGAGGCTACATCGGATCCACTCGAGGGCTCTGTTAGGCAGAAAGCAGCCAAAGCCTGCCCTGTGGGGGAGAGAACGGGCTCACTGGGGATCCTGACCACCAGAGTTGCACCCCCTCATCCCCAGGCAGTTCCTTGTAACACCGTGAGCAGTGTCACACTCCTTACCCCTGGGTCTCTTAAGGTTGCCTTACCAGATGCCACTCTGGGAAGGTATTTTTCTCTCTGGGCCTTTGTGCCATAGAGCAAGATGCCTTTGAAACCGATGCTCTGATGAGCTCCCAGGGTAACGCTAACACCAAGGTCATGCATGCCCACAATCTCTGCCAAGCGAGCATACTGGAGGGAAAGGAGGCATCTGGGATTGTAGCTGGCTGCACTGAACTTGTCCTCAACAAGAATGGGCAGCAGGGCAGACCTGGCCTGGGGCTTGGAGCATCTCTACTCTGAGCATGGGGAGTGGAGTGGGTTTGGACAGGGCACAGGGAGGCTGGCCATGGGGCTCCCAGGTAGGCTGCTTCTCTAGCATGAAACCCTGGAGTCTTTCCTAAGGAGACAGGAGCAGGAACATCAAAGGGCTTAGATAATCCCCCCCCCCCCTTTTGAGGCAGTTTCATTTTGTAGCTCCAGCTAGCCTGAAACTTTGTGGGTTTCCCTGACTGTCCTGAAACTCCCTCTGTAGACCATGCTGGCCTTGAACTCGAGATCCGCCCGCCTCTGCCTCCATCCTCCATGCTGGGATTAAAGATGAGTGCCACTGTGCCCAGCTGCCCTTGGTCTTGATGGGAAGGTTGCCTGCTGTGTTGCCTCACACAGTCCCCAAAGACCTGGGAACCACAGTTAGGTCCACGGTCCTAGTGGGCTGCACACAGATCATGTTTCAGGGGAAAATGTGTGAGAAAAAGGGCAGGCAGGTAGACACTACTCTGGCTACTTGCTTGGCCCTAGTGGTGAGTCTACCAAAACTGGAGCACTGTGGAATGTTAACCAGGGGGATCCTCTCACCTGGGTATTAGAGAGGCCCAAACCACCCAGCTCGCTGGGTACTTGCAGGCCAAATGCCCCCAGTTCCTTGAGTCCCTGCAAAGTGTCGTCCTCCACCTTCTCCAAGGCGTCGTTCTTGGCAGGGTCATTCACTTCCTGAGCAAGGAATAGGAAGAATCTCATATTCAGAGGCTCCTTTAAGCTCCTTAGCATCTTACTTAGCCCAGGAGGGGCTGAGCTCTGGTCATCCCTTACCTCAAAGAACCGGGCCACTGGTCCCACCAGCTCTTTGAGAAATTGTGCCTGTTCTTCACTGAGCACTGTATAATGGGAGAGAAGAGCAGGCTAGTCAGGCAGAGAGGGCTCCCCTGCCCACACTGTCAGTGACTGACTAAGCCTTTACTTACCAGATGGGTATGGGAACACCTGATCAATGGTAAGCTGGCCTTTGAACATCCCCACAGCAAAGGACTTCGATTCCTAGGCAAGGAAGGAAAGGATCTTAGGTGGGTGCCTGGGGTGATTCTACTCCTGGTTTTTAAGTGTCAGTCCAGTTTCCAGTCACTTACTGCCCTGGCTGGTTTTTCTCTGGTGGAAGCATCAGAGGAGAGGGTTTCTGGCTTGTCCAGAACTGCCTGGAGGGAAGGGCAGAGCAGTTAGGCTGGAGATGGGTCTTAAAAGGTGTGCAGGAAGCGCTAGCTCTAGGAAGTGCGTTTGGTGCATGTTCCATTACTTTCTCACTAGGGCACCCTGGCGTGCCCTTTCCCCTACTTTCAGTGACAGAACTGCCACCAGGTGACTGGGTCGAAGAGAGAGACCCCTGTCGGTCGCAGGCTAGTGGGAACTGGCAACTCGCATTTCTACGTCCGTCTCCCTCATCCACTGTCACTTACCTGAGTGGCCTCCCTGGCATAAAGTCGCTGGGCAGAGATAGGCCGGGGTTGTCCCTGAAGCACAGTAGTAGATCGCGAGCTGTAAGGAGTCGGGGTTCAGTTCTGCCCTGGTTCCCAGACCCAGTGTCCCCTTGCTATATACGGACCTTCGGGCCCCCAGCCGCAGCAGCTGTCGCCCCACACTCGGGGTCATCCGAGCCGACTGCATCTCCAAAGCCGCCGCCGAAGTCTTGACCACTGACCTCTTCTCTTCGCGTCTCGCCTGCCCAAAGGTTGTGTGTCTGGGCCCTGACTCATGCTCCACAATGCACTGCGTGGTGGGGGCGTGGTCTTGGGCCTCGATGCATGGTGGGAGCTGAAGTTCCGACGTGTGCCCGGTCCCTGTATTCTACCTGACCTAGGGTGATCCATCTTCAAACGATCCGTTTTCTTTCCCAAACTCTATAGAGCCGCTGGTCTAAACTAAAGTCTGATCCACTAAAAAGGGAAGAGATTAGATAAGAGAAGGAAGAATTAAATGACTAGAAGGTTGGAGGTAGACTGGAGGGAGGACTTCCTAGCTAAAGTTAAAAGAGAGAAAGGAAAATATCAGATGCAGAGACCTGGATTATAAGGAAAAAAATTCTCCTTCAAATAAAGAGGGGCGTGAGGTGGCAGACTCAAGCTGGGGTGTACTCTAAGCGAATTCTGAGATCTAGAAGATTTCACCAACTTAAAACACTTCTAAAAGCGCGTAGTAGGCACCTCTAGTCTCTCATGGACTTTGGGAGATAATAAATCACGATCACTATGAATTTGAGGCCACATAGACCCTGCTAGAGTGAAGACTCCAAATACATAAGTCTTAGGAAATGAATACTTTTTTTTAAAAAAGAACTTTATGTGTGTCTCTGTGTGTCTGTATATTAGCGTGTGCACATGGGTGCAGTGCCTATAGATACAGAGACCAGAAGCTGTGGAGCTGGAGGGAAGTTGTGAGTCTCCCGACGTGGTTGCTGAGAACAGAACTAAGGTCCTCTGGAAGAGCAAAATGCATCGTGTGTGTGTTGTATGGTTTTTGTTGTTGTTGGTGGTGGTTTGTTTTTCTGAGACAGGGTTTCTCTGTGTAGCCCTGACTGTCCTGGAACTTACTCTGTAAACAAGACTGGTCTTGAACTCAGAAATCTGCCTGCCTCTCCTTCCCAAGTACTGGGATTAAAGGTGTGCGCCACCACTGCCAGGCTAGTTTTTTTGTTTGTTTGTTTTTTAATTTATGTATGTGAGTACACTGTAGCTGTCCTCAGACACATCAGAAGAGGGCATCGGATCCCATTATAGATGGCTGTGAGCCACAATGTGGTTGCTGGGTATTGAACTCAGGGCCTCTGGAAGAGCAGTCAGTGCTTTTAACCCCTGAGACATCTCTCCAGCCCTCCCTTTTTTTTTTTTTTTTTTAGGCTTTAAAGGTTTATTTTAAAATTTTTATATATATGAGTGTTTTGTGTGTATATATATATATATATATATATATATATATATATCCCACCAAGGTCAGAAGAAGGCATTAGATCACCTGCAACTGGAATTACATACAGTTAGCTGTACACTGCCATGTATGTGGACACTGGAGACTGAACACAAGTCCTCTGCCTAAGAGCAACGCATGCTCTGATTGCTGAGCTGTCTTGAACCTCATCTAAAAGTCTGCTTATGCGAGTGTGCACTCACATAAGCCCTTATCAGAAGACAACTTCCAATAGTTCTCTCCACATTTATGTGGGTCCCTGATGACAGGCTTGGCAGTGAGTTCCTTTACTCAGTGAGCCATGTCACTGCCCCCGACCCCTTCTCAGTATGGTCAGGCCTGGGGAGAAAAAGAGCTTAACTCTGGGTTGCTGGGACTGCCTTAGATAAAATCCTCTTTCCCACTCACAGAAAAGCAGCTAAATTATGCCTGGCATTTGGGAAGGTACACTATGCGGAGCAAAGTGTTACCTGGTGACCTGGGGAAGAATGGAATCTAGACCGATTGTCCACTTTACTAGCTACAACTGCGTAGGCTGAAGGCAGCTCAACTTCAATCTTGGCGGATTAGGGAGATTAAATCGAGAGAAGAGAGATGTCCCAGAGACCAAGAGGTGAAAAAAAAAAACCAACCCGGGTCTTTGAGGGGGTGATCTGGATCTGGGATGGGGGCCCAGGGGCTCCTTCTCTTCCTGAATCTATCCATGGTGTCTGGAAAAAGAAGACAAAGGCTGGGAAACCTTAGATGACTAAGTGGGTAAGTGGCTTGGTCTCGATCCTTTGTCACTTGCTTTTTTACCAGCTCCCAGGTCAGCCCTCTGGCTACTGGCCCCCCCACTACTGCGGTGGGCACCTCCCCTCCTCACAGTGCTGCACAGTGATCTCTTCCAGGCCTTGCTGGGTGAGTAAGGCTGGTGTTCTGAGGGGCCACAGTGGACAGGGCTGGCCTGTGGTATGGGGTCAAGCATTACAGGTTCTAGGCTGGTTGGAAATACTCAGAGCATCTAGTCCAGGCTCTCGCTTGTATAGAGCCATCACACTGTACCTCCTAGCAGCATCCATCCTAGCCGGAGGAGCCTCTCTTGACACACAGAAGCCAGGGGTAGCAGGGGTGGCCAGAGGGCCCCGGGATTTGGGAGGGTGACTTAATTCTGTTCCTGTGACAGACATCCTGGACTATTATGAGGCTTGTATCTCAGAGAGTCAGGTAAGGTGATGACGGTGGGTGCCTGGCTTCCTGACTGCCTGAGCTGGCAGGACTGGAGGGACAAGAGTACATTCTTCTAATTCTAAACTGAGACTTAGGGGCCCAGGCAACATGATCCCTAGTACTGACTGAGGAGTTGGGGCACCAGCAGTGCTGTCTGTGGGCAGCCAGCCCTATGCCCTTTCTCCTTTCTTCTCCCCTTTCTTGCATTGCCCCAATTTCAATACCAGGAAGTCCAGGTCATACTTAATTACTTTTCAGACTTCTTCCTGTGACTCCTAGGGGAGAACTAGGTCCCCAAGATTCTCTACTGCCAGCCCCTCCCTCAACCCCTTACCCCACGCTATGGCCTCCCTCCTGCACTCAACCAAGGAGGGATGCTCCCCTCCCAGCTGTGGGCTTTTTTCCTCTAAGGAGGAATTCCATCCTCCTCATCTTTGCTGTCATCACCGAGGTTAGCCAGGTCTCCATGTTTGCCGTAGGGCCTCTCTGCTTGTGCTTCTAGCTCCTTTCCCATTATCCGGGTTCCTGCCAGCAGTGAAGGAGTTAACACTGCCAAGGCACCCCCCCCATTCTGGCTCCTAGCTCCCTCCCTCCCTCCCCCTGCTTCCTCTCTCCTCCTCTCTCCCCTTCCCTCCTCGGCTCCGCGGCTACATCGGCCGCTGCCATCTCCAACCCCCCCCACCCCACTCCCCCGCCACGGCCCCTAGCCCCTGGCCGTTTGGCAAGACCCCCGCATACCCCGGGGCTTCCCGAAATCCAGTTCCCCTCCCCCATCCCAGCTCATGCCCCAGCCCCAGAACTCCGGGGCTGCCAGCCCCCTGTGCCCCTACCCCTCCTGAGAATCGGGGTGTGCTCCTCAAGCCCCCTCCCCTCCACTGGGGAGCCCCTTTTAGGGTCCCCCCTCCCTTCCACGCTCCCCTACCCTTCTCTTCTCCAACCTTCTCCTTCCCCTCTCACCCCTCCCCCCATCCTGGCCCCCCCTGCAAAAGTGGGGTGCGGAGGGGGGAGGGGTGAGAACCCACCGAGGGGAGGAACAAAACTCCAATGAAGTCAGAGCCCCCTACTCGCCGCCGCGGCCAGGCCCCCCAACATGGACTGTCTCTGTATAGTGACAACCAAGGTAAGCATGATGGGGAAGCCGTGGGGAGGGGGAGTAGGTAATGAATTTGTGGAGAAGGGTTAGGTAGGCCTTATCTAGGGCTGCAGGCACTGGAGTGAGAGCCTCAGAAGTAAGATCTATTAGAGGGGGTCACAGTTTAGTTTTGGGGTTCACATCTGAGAAAAGGATGGATTTGGCCACAGGTGCCTCCTGGAGTGATCATTTTGTACCTATAAGGAAATGGAGAATCTGGTGTTTGGGGTGGCTTGGTGAGCTTTAGTGTTCACCAGCAGTGTTTTGAGGGCAATTTATTTAAGGAGAAGCCTGCCTGCCTCACATGGGAGTTCTGCTCATATATGTGGGAAGGTGGGCTATGTGAGTGTGCTGGGGGGGAGGGTTGTCTTCCTTTCTGGGCAAAAAAGCTCATTTTGAGATACTGACCAATTTTTGGGGGGTCTCTTGGCATGAGGGTAAAGGTTACTGGTTGTGAGTGTCTGGCTTGTATGGCGGTGTCAACTAGCAGGTAAGGGTGGGCCTTCAGGTGGTAGAACATCTTGTGCTAGACATGTTTGGGATGCTCCTGCTTTGAGGGAATTGTACATTGAGGGTTTAATTATGTGGAATAGAGTGACCTGGGAGTTGTCAGAGGCCTGAGGCCTGATACAGCCTTACCTGAGAGAATGGACCAGGTGGGATTAGGATGTGGGGTACTCCCCTGGGAGCTAGAAGCTTGCAACAGCTGAGGTTGCCATCTCCTAAGAAGGATGAGGTTTGGGGTAGCAGGAGAGAAAGAAGGTAGTTGAGGACCATGTGGGTGGTACAAAATTTGGGGGTAGCCCAGGCAGGTGCCCAGTATTCCCATCTCCCACATTTTATCTAGCCCTGGTCAAGAGAACAGAAGAACAGATGCGGGGGGGGGGGGGGGGCAGGGGATGTTACCCTTACTCTTGGGAGGACTCCTGGATCTCAGGAGGCTTGTGAGGTCAAGAGGCCACTGGGGTAAAAAGGTGTAGGAAGAGGGCAGGGCTGGGGGGGCTGGAACCCATACACGGGTACAAGGGTGTCCCTGTGATCAGAGCCTGGAAAGAGTGGGATGGAAGCCCAAGGAGCTGAGGCCGTTTGCTCCCAGACTCTGGGACTGGCAAGCTGGATGCCTGGTGTGTGGAGGGAGGCTTGGGCGGGTGGCAGGCAGCTGGGGGTTGGGGGGTGGGACAGGAAGTGGGGGCCGGGGGAGGCGGGGTCCGTGTGAGTCACAGGCTGGGGAGGGGGTTATATTTAGTGGGAACTGCAGCTTCTTATGGGAGGAAGCTGAGGACACACATGTTCCTTGCCACAAACTCACACATGTGTATACACATGCATTGTGCACGTGTGGACATGATTAGAGACTGGGGACTGAAGACTTTAGTTCTGTATCCCTCACCCCATCTACAGGGCTGCTTGTTTTTCTCCTGGTCTGTGGGTTTTGGGCGTTCTTCCAGGTTGCTGGCTCTCTCATCCCCTGTAGTTTTCAGTACATTTTTGTGCCTCAGTTCTTCTGGCCCTCTTTCAGTCAGTGTCTGCCTGTGCTCTTTGTGTCTCTTGTCCTTAGGCCTAATCCTTGGCCTTGGCAACCTAACTTGTCATCACCTTTGTGCAGATAGGAAACCCATTGGAATATGTGGGTTCTCCTAACGCATGAGCACATGAAATCCAGTAAGGGTGAGGGGCTCCGCAGCACTGGTTAACTATTCTGGGTGGATGCATTTATTCATTTTTCTGCCCCAAATTCCTGTGTGTTCGATGGAGCACATGATTGAGCAGCCCTGAAGGTAGGAGGCTTGTAGAGAGGATCATATGCATTCGGGTCTTACTGGTTTGGAGACCCAGGTTTGCCACATTCATTGGCCAGAAAACTTGTCAGCCTCAGGATGGAGGGACTCCAACTCCCATAAGGCCTTGAGGTACTAGATCCTTCAATGGTAGCGTGTGGTTGTCCACTGGACTGTTGGGAGTTGTGGTTCCTCTCTATCCAGGCCAGTGGAGGGTGGCCCAGGAGAAACCAGCAGGGGGCACATGGCTTCTGCCCTCCGCAAATGCTGGGGAGTGGGATTAGGAGTGCTCAGCCTTTGTAGTCACCGAGCTCTCCTGGTCTGTTTGATAGCCCTCCCATCTTTCGTTGCCTATATTTATAAATTGCTGCAGTAATTTAAGGAACATTTTTGAATACTTAATATATGCTCAGCTCTGTGCTCTGTGGAAACTCTGCTTTACAGCTATCACTGAGTCTTATTCGGTACCTAGATCTCTGCCAGTATCTCTATCTCTGAGCAGCTTTCTCCCACTCCGCCCCCGTCCCTCCCCCTTCTCCCCGCGCTGCTGCCGCAGTTGCCATAGTAACCAGCGACGACTGAAGTTGCGTGGCGGACTGGAGGGCAGGGCGAGGGTGGCGGAGGGCGGAGCAGAACAAATGGAGGCTGGGGGGAAAAGTAGGGGAAAAATAGGGGGCATTTGGCCAGGGCCCTGGAGGCGAAGTGGTTAAGCCCTCTGGGTGGTCCTCATTGGGCAAAACTGAGGTACTGGGGGCGGGGCAATGTATCCAATAGCTTCATTCATTGGTCGGCAGGGGCGTGGCAGAAGGATAGTGTGGGCGAGGCCGGGGGAGCAAATGGGCGGGAAGCGGAGGGAGGCGTGGTTTCATGGAGCAAGTGGGCGGAGTCGGCTTACTCTATCGGAGGAGGCGGGCAACAACCCTCAGAAAGGGGAGGGCCTAGGTTGACAGACCATGTCGAGGGCGGGGCTGACCCGGGAGGGGCGGGGTGTGGTTCCTGTATGGATAGGAGACCCGGTTCGTGTGGCCGTAGTCCCAGTAACTGCGGGGTGCGGGGGTCTTTGGAAAGGAGAATCCGTGGGTTGGAGATATGACGTCTCAATTTTCCTAAGATGGAGGGCTGTTCAGATTTCATCAGAGTTACCCTCCTACCTCAGCTCTCTGTTCCAGGGAGACAGTTGCTAGGCGACGGCAAAGTCCTTGATTGCTGCGTTGCCAGGCAACGGGGAAACGGAAAATGGAGGGAAAAAGGAAATGAGGGATGAAAGAGGGTCTTGATAGTCCATAGTGCCTACTGGTGGAGAAGCAGGGCCTATGTATTTTCTAGACTAAAAAAAAAAAAAAAAAAAAAAAAATGAGTTCAAGTCCGTTCTGCATTGGTTCTTTCTGAGGATCCATGCATTTTATTTAGGTAGGAAACTAGGACATTGACGGGGTTTTATCTTGGGGGCTTACCTAACAGAGGCCGATAAGTGCAGGGTTGATATGCTATAGAGGCCATTAACGCCTTTTGCCCTGGGTGGGAATTTTATGTTCTGTAGACAGCTGATTTGGGGAGAACCCTCATGAGAGGGGTGAACATTCTCTGGGAGAGAGGTTTGCAAGTTCAGGAGTTAGGGAAAGGATAGAAGACTGAAGTGATATGGAGCAATTTAGGGTATTCTGAAAGATTTGTGGGTTACTGTAAATTGCAGTCCAGATCATTGGTGAAATTATTATTTTGAGACAGGTTCTCACTCTGTAGGCCTGGCTTGCCTGGAACTCACAGAGACCAGCCTGTCTCTGCCTCCCTAGTGCTAATGACATGCAACACCACGGCTAGCCTGAAGCTTTGCTTTACACCTTTGGATGAAAGAAGATATATTGGGAGCAAATCTTCCAACAAAAATGTAGCTCAGAATCAGAGAAAGGATGTTAAAGGATGGGGTAGAGGGACTAGCCAGAAAATAAGTAATTTAAGAATTTGAGGGGTAAAGAATAGTAAATTCATGCCAGTAATCCCAGAACTTGGAGGGTGGAGGTTGGGAAGTGGAGGCAGGAGAATTAGGAGTTTCTCAAAGTCACCCTCAGCTACATAAAGAGTTTGGGACCAGTCTATGTTACATTGAGACTCCAGCCTCCGAGAGAGAGAGAGAGAGAGAGAGAGAGAGAGAGAGAGAGAGAGACACACACAGAGAGAGAGAGAGAGAGAGAGAGAGAGAGAGAGAGAGAGAGAGAGAGAGAGAGACTGGAGCTGTCAAGATGTGAGTAAAGGCATTTCCTGTCAAGTCCGAGAGCCTTAGTTTCATCCTTGTAACTCATGTGATAGAAGGAGAACCAGCCCCCTAAAATTGTTCTCTGACCTCCCCATGAGTACCATAGCACACACAATTGTGTGCTCACACGCACAAATAAAGGTGATAAAAATTTAAGCAAAAGAAAAAATATTTCTTAATATAGGGCAAGGGTTTGGAAAAATTTGAAGAAACTGCGATGGGATTTGGAAGGTTTGCTTTAAGGCAGATTAAATAATACTCAGAATTGGGTTCTGGTGAGGTTTTGGGGGTTGGTATCTTAGAAGGTCCAGTGTATCATTCAGTTTAGTGATTTGGATGAGGAAACTCCAGACAAATTTGAAGAGGCTTTGTTTGGACGTTCGTGTTAGCCAAGGGTAATACATTAATGATAAGGTCATTAGTGGTGGACTGGGGGGACAGATAAAACTTCTAAAGGAATGATTTAAAGGGCATATCGAAATCCGTGGTTCTTTAAACTTGAAGAAGCAGTGTCTAGTTATGGGATGGGCTGCAGGGACACTATCAGAGATGCTTCGGAACCTTATGGGATGTTTACAGTAAAAAGGCTTAGGGTGGGGGCTTGTGAGATCCCTAGTGATTCTCGGAAGTGATACAGAGAAATGCTGCTGCCTCCCCTGTACCCTAGGAGTACAGTACTAATGAGATACCCAGTGGGTTTTGTAATAGAAGGCCAGTGTTTCCGGGATGGTGGCGAATTAGGTGAAATAAGGGGTCCCTGAGAACCAGAGAGAAGATGCTAATTTTCCCAGTGTCATTATCTGTAGAGGGGTCGAAACAGGAGTATACCCTGGGAAGTAGAAGACGGTAGGGAAATAGAATCGAAAGAAGTTGGTAGCCAAGAGGGTCTCCCCTCACCCTTCTCTCCCATCATGACGCTCTCCCGTACTGCGCAGGCGCCGCCCCCCCTTTCCCTGGCCGCAGCCTCCTGTCGCCGCGGCCGCCGCAGCCCCCGCCCCCTCGGCCCCTCCCCCTCCCCAACCCAGCACCCTTGCTATCCCACCCATACCCTCCCCTTAGTCCCCCTCCCCTTCTTCATGTCGACTCGGAACAGATTCGCCTCCATGTGTCTCTGCGTGGTACGTGCCGCGGTACGGGATCTGGCCCGCTTCCCCATCCCAGACCGCCCCCCCACCCCAACCCCTCAATCTCAAGAGCTTCAAGTGCTGTTGCTCTTCCCTCAGCTTGGCGTGGGGTCTCTGGGTCGCAACTTCTTGAAAACAGACGCAGTGGGTTGTACCTCTTGTTATCCACTTTAACCCACACCCCTGTATTTTTGGGGTGCAAGCCCCGGTTCCAGGTCATTCTGTGCAGCTGGGGCTTTGAAGGTACGGGGAGGAACCACAGGGCCATCATCTGTGACCCACCCTCAGGTCTTGTCCTTGTTTCAAATCCTAATATATGGGGGGTTCAGACTTGCCCCAGTAGCATAGAGTGCCTGCTAGTCAGGGCCCTGCATACCAGTGGGTTAGAGATGTGTCCTCCTTCCTGTTTGGTTTCAGCTGCTTTGTAATCCAGGACTGAGAGGGGTCGACCTCCCAGCCCGGTGTTTGCAGCGTCAGAGTTGTTCTACCCTGCAGAGTCCTGAGGGCTGTAACGTTCCGAGGACTGACCATAGGCCTTAACTCTTCCATTACATTGTGAGAACTCTGGTTCTCCATTCTGTGGTCCTCAGTCCCCACACGTCATCCCCCAGTCTCCAAAGCCTTTTTCTTTAGTGTCAGATGTAAGTCCCTCCCCACCATAAGGATGGAACAGGGAGATATGGGGATCACCATAAGAAAAGATCTTCTTTGGTTCTTGTCTAGAATAAATGCTTGTCTCCCTTCGCGTCTCCATTTTCTTTAGTGCGCCTGGCCGTTCCTCGGATTTAGAAGTTTCCTGTTAAGTGGGGTGACCATGAAGGGACACTGGGCTCTGGTTCTCCCCAGTCTCCAAAACTTGGGAGGTGCAAGTTTTGCTCCTGTTTAATTTATCTTGCAGGGAATTCAGGGCAACTCCTATTGGCGTTTATCGTCTGGGGCATTTATCCCTCGGCTTGTGTGGTGGTCAGAATGGACCTGCTCATTCAGAACTGCTAGTCCTCCACAGCTCAGCCTTCGAGAAGGGCTATTATGCCTGTTCTCTCCTTACCTTCCTTCCTCTTTTTCTTTTGGGGCAGAAGAGGGTTAAAATAGGGTTCTGGCTGGTCCTGAACTCAATATGTAGCCGTGGGTGACCTTGAACTTCTCAGCCCTCTGCCTCTGCTTCCAGAGCACAGAGAAATTTATGCATATACTACCAAGCCGGATTCTCTCCTCTCTATTCTCCTTCCCCATGCTACTGACACTGAGTTTAGCGTTCTCTAAATCTGTGATCCATATTTGGTGAGTCCTGTTTCCCTTCTTTAAAGCTCTTCAAACACGAAGAGTGTTTTTATTTGCTTATTTTATTTATTGAGACAGCGTCTTGATATGTAACCCTACTTGGTCTGGAACTTTCTATACGATCAGGCTGGCCTGGAATTCTCAGAGATCTGCTTGCCTCTGCCTCCCAAGCACTGGGATTAAAGGCGTGCACCATCATGCTCAGGGTGCTGTTTAACTCTGGGCGTCTCTGGGTCTGAGTCTTTTGTTGACAGGACCATATGCCTCCCCTAATTCTCTTACTATATGCCTACCCTACAGTCAGCCTGATTCCTGATTCCCAGAGTTATCAGAATCATCAGACATCAGTGGTCCTCGATACACTTCCTTTTCGGTTTTGCTGTCACCCCCTAAATGCCGGTACCCTCACTTTCTCAGAGACTCTGGGAGGGAAATTCTGCCCGTGTGTACTAGCGGCTGGGAGACCTGCATCTGGTACTCTTTCCCTTCTTCTCTGGAGTCTGGAGTTGGGATAGTTCAGCTTCTGTCCAGGTCAACTCTGAAGGGGAGGGGCCTAGAAGGGCATAGTAGAGGCAGATGTGGAAGGGGCAAAGCTGCCGCCTCTCTCTGACCCCCAGTTAATCTTATTTACTGATGTTGCTATTAAGCCGGTGTGGGAGGTTCTTGTTCTGGGGGCTGGCTAATTGGGAGTCATGTTGAGCCCTTTACCTCCAGAAGTCAGGGGAGACCAGAAATTCAGTTTGAGCATTGTATTGTTGTCCTCCATCAGGGGGCCTGACGCTCATTTCTGCAACCCGCTTCCCACCTGAGCTTCCTGCCTCCGTTCCCGATTCCTCCCCCATTCCATCCCTGTCTAGTATATCCGGATTAGCTGGCTAGCTTCTGGGGCCCCTTTGCTGAGTAATTGGGAGTGAGCGAGGCCAAGGAAGAAAGAGTGGGATAGGTTTAGCCTTGTCCTGCTTAAGGGCTGCTGGGGGATGAGAACTTTCTAGCTGAAGTACCTGACTTTGGTTCCTGTTTCAGGCATGCAAGGTGCTGGAGAGCCAGTTGCTTATCCGGGAGAGGCTGCAGTGGGGAGGCTGGGTGCTAAGGGTAGGGTGGAGTGTGGGAGTAGGGGATGATGTTGGAACAAAGAACTTGGGGATACATGAGGGTACAAGGGTCAGCTGCTAGAACTCTTAAAAAAGGATGGAGTGGAAGATCAAAGCTTGCTTGGGAAAGGTATGAAGACAACGATGTGGGTGTGAGGTAGACAGCCAGAGCCATAGGATATGAGTCGGAAGTTGGAGGATGGAGCCTGGACTTGGGTAGAGATGAGAGGTGCTGAGGCCTTGGCTGGAGAGGGGGCTGTCGGGAGGGTGGAGAGAGGGGGAGCCAATGGGCTGGAGGAGAGGGAGGGGGAGGAGTTGGTCAGGCCCTAGGGCCTTCCGCACTGCACTGCTCTGGGAAAAAGAGGCGGTCCGGGCGGGCGCCTGGAGCTAGAGGCTCTCTGGGCTGGCCCAGTGACGCTGTCCCCATCCCCAGAAATACCGCTACCAAGATGAAGACACGCCCCCTCTGGAACACAGCCCGGCCCACCTCCCCAACCAGGTAAACGCCCCCGAGCTGGTGCACGTGGCGGAGAGGAACTTGTCCCACCTCGAGGCCGTCCACGGGGTCGTGGGCCACGCCCACCTCTCCTCCCTCAAGGTAGGAGACCCTGGCGGCCCCCTCCCCAGTGCGGCCCTCGGAGCCTCGGAGCTGCAGCAATCCCCCAAGGGCCGGTAGGGCAAGAGATATGGGGGAAAAGATGGGGTGGCCTGGCATCAGGGCCTTGGACTCCTGGGGTTGGGATGGGGGTGGGGGTGTATACTTCTGGATTGGGGATGGGGCTAGACTCTGGAAACACTTTGGTCTCGCAGAAGAGAAATAGGCCAGGCAAGTGGGAGTGGGCTCGGAACCTAAAGCCAGACAGAACGTATGCTTTTGCGTATGTTTGGTGTGTTAAAAGGATGGATGGATCCCCCAAGAAGTGCCCCCAATGCCAGGGCGCCGCTCGTCATTCCTCCACACCCCCAGCGCCCGCTTCAGTTTTCTGTGTCCAGAGCTCTGTTCCAAGCTTCTGGTGCCCTCATTTGCTCCTGTCCCTTTCCCCATCTCCTCCCCCAACCTCCGCCTCTGGGCCTGGCTCTGCCTGTTCCCGAGTCTCCAGCTCTTTCCATCTGGCTGGACTGAGACTTCAAGTCTTGGTCCTTTCTGCCTCTTCCTGTGCCCCAGTCTTTGCTCCCCTCCTGTGCACCCCCCCCCCTCGCTGGCTGGCTGGGGCTGGCTGGCTGGTTCTTGATGCTGTCTCTCTCTTCCTCCCACGCATGCATCTCCTTCCCCCTCTCACTGATCCTCAGCTCAGGCCTCTGTGGCCTGATCAATCCTCTTCTGGTTTTTGTCAGTCAGTCCTCCCTGTCTGTCCTCCCTGTCTGTCCTCCAGCTCCCTGTTTCTTTCCCAGTTTCCCGTTTGTCTCTTGTCCTTTTGCTTCCTGCGGGCCTCACCTCCATCCACACCTTTTCCTGGCATCCCGGCATCATTATTATATATGCCCACCTGTTTGTTCCCTTTCCCCTCCTCCTTTGTGCTTGCACTGTGGTCCTCTCCCCGCCCCCCCCCCCCTACTCCGGAGAGGCCTTTTATCTCCTAGCCCAACTTCTCACAGTCTCTTCTTTCAGTGACACAAGCTGTGAGACTGAGGAGGATACTGGGGGGTGGGGGGGGCAGAAGCATAGGATGCTCTAGGAAGGGGGACCCCAGTTGCTGATATTTCACTAAGAAGATGGGGGGCAGTGCTTGTGAGCCAGGGGATGAGGCAGGACATTGGCTAAGGGAGGGGTTGGAGGAAAGTGGGAAGGGCAAGGGTCTTGTAGCATGGAGGGCCAGATTGTGGAATTGGGGCTGCTTGAGACCAAGGAAAATGAAGTGCAGGGGCTGGGAGCCATGGAGAATATTTGCGTGCAAACTCCCGGCCTCAGGAAGTTAAAGAAGATTCCAGATGTCTTTGCAAGATGGGGCCATTATGTCTTGGGTCGGGAGGGGAACGAGGCTCTTGAGGGGTAGTGGTACTACAGTGCTGGGGAGTGTGGTATCAGAGTTCAAGGAGTGTCTGGAAGAGTGCCAGAGGAAGCCTCAGGTCAGGGCTTCCGCCAAGGGATGGGAGATGCCCCAATATCCACAGAAAACGGGGAGTGGGTTGAAGGTGGAGGACTGAGACTGGGGGATAGACCTTTAAGGGGTCCAGGATGAGGTAAAGAAGAACGAGGCTCTTTCTTTAGAGAGGTGGCAGGTGAGGATAGGAGATGCTGGGGGTGGGAGGGACAGAGCTGAAGGCTGGTACGGAGACAGGGAAGGGGTGGAGAATGGCGTCGGGGTTGGGAGATTTTGGAAAACTGAAGGCTGAGGACAAGGATCCAGGGAGGGTGTGGGGTGAGAGGAGAGACAAAGACTAGTTAGGGAGGGACTGGCGGGGTGTGGAGAGAGGTTGTAGGATAAGGAGGGTCGGAGGCTGTGTGCCACGGAGGGTGAGATTGTGGATGACTTCAGCAGCCAGTGACTATTGGCTAGACAACAGCGCTTCCTTGGAGGAGAAAATGACAGTTGATTCATGGGTATGGAATCTATTATGGGGCCTGAAATGGCTGGGAGTTTCTGGGCTTGAGAAATAGCAGTAAGAGAGAAGAGAGACCTTGGTAGGAGAGGGAGAACCTAGGAAGGGACTGGGAATCCTCACGCTTGGTCGGTTTCAAATATTTGTCTAAGGAGGAAATAGATTGGGGACCCCCGGAAGGAGTCTCTTGGCAGCCTCACCTCATTGCCATAGAGACGTGGCTTCGGTTGCCCTGGCAATTGGGGAAGCCCCTAGGACAATTCTAAAGCTGGCCCCGCCCTGCAGTTTAGCTAGAGACCAGGCTGGGCTGCGTTGAGGCCACTGACGTCAGGGACCAGGGCACGCCTCGCTTTAACCCTTTCCTTAATGACATGGGGGCAGGGAGGAGGGGAGGCAGTAGAGGAGCAGGCTAGGTTCTGGATGCTTTTTACATTCCTCCTTCCTGATGTTCTTTGCACTGCATAGGGTGAGGGGCTCCAAGCAGAGAGGAAGGCAGGTTTATTCAGGATGCACTGCGCCCACGCCCACGAATAGAATCCTCCTGGCCTCATGGGCTGGCTAGCGGTAGGCGGGTCTAGAGCCTGAGAGATGGGACTCATCGAGTCCTTTGCTCTAGGGAGTCTGTCGAACCCTAGGCCACGCCCCCACCCGTTGTCCTGACTACCAGGCCTCCTGGAGGTGGGTCTCCCCAGGTCTTGGCTGGTCTTAGATACTGTTGCTAGGCAACCTGGTCCCTGGAGGAAGGGGTGGATTGGATGGCGGGTGGGTGAGAGAGAGGGAGGGACCAGAAGCTGGGGAAACCCCGGATTCTCATGGCGCAAGATTTAGAGCAAATGTATGCCAAGGTGAGGGACAAATTTGGGGAAGGGTTATCAAGATATTTGGATGATTGTGAAGATATAGAGACAGGAAAAGGGCCACAAAGGGGAGAGCAGGGCTAGTGGGCCTGAACTCTGGGGTGTAATGCGTAGCACGTAATGCATGTAACACCCTGTAGTGTTACATCCGGTGAGAAGCATCCCCCCCCAGCATGCCCCCCCCTTTCCCACTCTTTACCATCTGCTGTTCCCCTCTCCGTCTGGCTGTCTCTCTCTTCCCTTTTCTTATACCTCCTTAAACATACAGGGGCCTGGGGTGGGCAAAGTTGTCTCTGTGTGTGTGTGTGTGTGTGTGTGTGTGTGTGTACTCGAGCATGCATGTTTGTGTGATGTAGACTGAGGTTGGGCCCTTGAGTTGCTCTGCAGGTGGCAGAGTGGGTTTGACTACGTAGCTAAAAAGGGGATCCAGATTGGTAGGACCCACCTTTGGTACAGACTCCCTTTGGAGTCCAGACTGAGGCAGCCTTTTGTCTTCTGTCTCCTCTCACAGGCCAATTCTCCCCCTGTGATTGTCAACACGGACACCCTAGAAGCCCCAGGATATGTGAGTTGTTTAGATTTTGGCACTGGGGCCATAGCAGTAGGGTCTGAGAGGCGGAGGGAGTGAATCCCTATGTGGGGAGGGAGGGGCACGGTCTCTGGTCAGAATGCTTGTCTTACTGTTCTTGTGTTTCTGCCCCGTGCTGGAGTTGCAGGTGAACGGAACAGAGGGGGAGATGGAGTATGAGGAGATCACATTGGAAAGGGTGAGTGCCAGCCCCCCTCCCCCAAGCCACCCTCAGGTCCCTTGGCCCGGACTGGTGTTTCTCTTTTTGTGCCTGTGTTTCCTAGATGTCCAGACTCTTAACTGTCCGTGTGCGTTCTAGTCGCACTTCTCGAACCTGTCTCATTCCCGTTTCCCTTTGACGGAATTAGGCGGTAAGGGGACCTGACCTTCTTACCCTCTTTTTTTCCCCAGGGTAACTCAGGTCTGGGCTTCAGCATCGCAGGTGGCACCGACAACCCACACATCGGTGACGACCCATCCATCTTTATCACCAAGATCATTCCTGGTGGGGCTGCAGCCCAGGATGGCCGCCTCAGGTGGGGAGAGAAGACGGCATTGAGAGAACTGGTACCCTGGAAAGGGAGGGCTGGGCAGTGGGAAGCTCCCGGCTCAGGCCCACGCTGCTGTTCCCAGGGTCAACGACAGCATCCTGTTTGTCAATGAAGTGGATGTCCGGGAGGTGACCCATTCAGCTGCAGTGGAGGCCCTCAAAGAGGCGGGTTCCATCGTTCGCCTCTACGTCATGCGCCGGAAACCCCCAGCTGAGAAGATCATAGAGATCAAGCTTATCAAAGGGCCTAAAGGTAGTACTCGTTCAATCACCCCACGTCTCGTCTCCCCACCTCCAGGGCCCGCTCCCCAGGCCCGTGACAGCCATCTCTCCTCTCCCTCCCATCCAGGACTTGGCTTCAGCATCGCAGGGGGCGTTGGGAACCAGCACATCCCTGGAGATAATAGCATCTACGTAACCAAGATCATCGAAGGAGGCGCTGCCCACAAGGATGGCAGGTTGCAGATCGGAGACAAGATCCTGGCGGTGAGGACCTCAACCAGGGGTATGGCCCAGACTCAGGGCTCCCTTTGTAGGCCTGGGACCCTCACCGCATGACCGTGACCGTGCCTGTCTGCCAAGGTCCATCTCTGGCTCTGTCTAAGCTTTGCTTCCCTTGACCCCTCCCCTCCCCCCCAGGTCAACAGTGTGGGGCTAGAGGATGTCATGCATGAGGACGCCGTGGCAGCCCTGAAGAACACATATGACGTTGTGTACCTAAAGGTGGCCAAGCCCAGCAATGCCTACCTGAGTGACAGCTATGCTCCCCCAGACATCACAACCTGTGAGAGCCCTCCAAACCTCAAAGCTCCTCCTGACCCACCCTAGTAATTCCTAAGACCTGCAGTCCCATGACAGCACCTCGGGCCTATTTCCATGGAATGACTGTCACTTCTGACCCTTGTGGTGGTTGGGGAGAAGGTGGAAAATCGATCCTGGAGAAGCAGTAGAAAGGATCACTGATCTTCTGTCCCTGGGACACAGGCTCACGTGGCTTTATGGTTCCGATCAAATCCTCAAGTATACGATAATTCTCACATTCTTTAAAAGTGTAGTAATTGAGCCGGGCAGTGGTGGCACATGCCTTTAACTCCAGCACTGGAGAGGCAGAGGCAGGCAGATCTCTTGAGCCTGAGGCTAGCCTGATCTACAAAACCAGTTCCAGGACAGCCAGGGCTACATAGGGAAAAACCTTGTCTCTCTACCTTCCCCCACCCCCAACCCCAGCAATTGTCGGAAAAGAACTGGATGTGATGGGATAAACCTGCTTTTCTAGAACTCGGAAGGTAGAGGCAGGAAGGTCGGGAGTTCAGGTCTATCCTGGGCTACATAGCAAGTTTGAGGCCAGCCTGGGCTACTTGAGACTCTGAGAAAATGGGGGGAAAAGGATGAGAGGACAAAAGCTTCACCTTTATAAGGACAATTGACATGGTTGTGAAAACATTGTATAAGAAGGAGCACAGAGGCCAGCTGTCTCCTGGAACAGACAGGCTTACGTTTAGAACACCCCAGTTAGGTACCCACACACGGCAGCTCAGTACGAGGAAAACACTGTCACAGAATAAGGTTTGTTTGAGGAACACCAAAACTGAAAACCTCTTGAGATGATTCAATATATTAAGAAGTGAGAAGGAAGGTTGTGGTGGCTCACATCTCTAATCCCAGCATTCTGGAGCCAGAGGCAGGAGGATTGGATGTTCCAGGCTAGCCTGAGCTACACAGTGAGAGGAGAACCTGTCAAAAAAAAAAAAAAAAAAAAAAAAAGAGAGAGAGAGAGAGAAGGAAGATCAGGTGTAGATGTGAGAGGCAATTGATACTCAACATCTGTTTTCAAATGACAGCCTTCAGTAAACCCAGGAGCAGAGGTTTCATGACACTAGCCACCAGTAGCAGACCTTCCCCACAAGTAAATCCCAGCAGTGTGTCTGATACTCCAGGAGTTAGGCAAGGAGGCCTCTTCCTGAGGTTACCCCTCATTGCCATCCAGCGCCTTCTCCATGTTAGTGCTGCTCTCTCTTCCCAGAAGAATATTATTCCCGGAATTTCCAATAATCAGAAAAAAAATACGTAGCCAGGCGTGGTGGTGCACACCTTGAATCCCAGCACTCAGGAGGCAGAGACTGATGGACCCCTATGAGTTCGAGGCCAGCCTGGTCTACAGAGTGAGTTCCAGGACATCCAGGGACATATAGAGAAACCCTGTCTTGAAAAACACAAACAGACAAACAAACAAACAAGTTACTTATATATATTTTTTTCTTGAAATGGCGACAGGAGTGGAACCCAGGACCTCGTGCATGTTGAATGAGTGCTCACCACTGAATGACACCCACAGGCCTCACAACCCTGAATACTTTCTCCCCCAGCCTTCCTCTTAGTAGAGGGAACATAGATTTTATTATGGAAAGTGAGAAAGAATCCTCAGAGGGCTTCATTTCCTCCCGCCCCTCCTTTTTTTTTGGACAGGGCTTTTCTGTGTAGCCCCAGCTATTCCCTATGTAGGCCAGGCAGGCTTTGAACTTGTGCTAGTTCACTTGTGTTAGCCTCCTGAGTGCTGGGATTACAGGTGTGTGTCACCATGCTTGGTTTTATTTATAGGTATCTTTTTGTTGTTGTTTCAACCCAGGGTGGCTTCGAACTCAGCTTCCCAAGTGCTGGGATTAAAGATGTTTATCATCATGCCTGGCCCTATTATACCAATTCTTTTTTTTTTTTTTTTAATTAGAACAAAAGGGGGCTTATTTATTTATTTGTATTTGTGTGGATATGGACGGTGCCATGGTGTGTGTGCAGGTCACAGACAACTGGTGAAGGTCTGTTCTCTCGTCTACCATGTGGGTCTTGGGGTTCGCACCAGGTCATTAGACTTGGTAGCAAGCACCTTAACCCACCCCGTTACTTGTCTTGTTTTGTTTTCTTATGTTTTTCCAAGACAAGGTCTTACAAGTCAGCTCTGGCTGTCCTGGAACTATGTAGACCAGGCTGGGCCTTGAACTCAGATTCATCTGTCTCAGCCCCACCCCCTCCCAGTGCCGGATCAAAGGTGTACACCTTTTATTGAGACACAGTTATGCTGGGATTTCAGGCCGTGCTGCCATACCCAGCCAAACTTTTCCCCTTCCTTCCTCTTTTGTAAGGCTTTTTTTTTTTCCTGGTTTTTCTTTTTTTTTTTAAAGATTTATTTATTTGTTTATTGTAAGTACACTGTAGCTGTCTTCACACACTCCAGAAGAGGGAGTCAGATCTTGTTACAGATGGTTGTGAGCCACCATGTGGTTGCTGGGATTTGAACTCTGGACCTTCGGAAGAACAGTCGGGTGCTCTTATCCACTGAGCCATCTCACCAGCCCCTTTCTGGTTTTTCGAGACAGGGTTTCTCTGTATAGCCCTGGCTGTCCTGGATCTCAGAAATCCGCCTGCCTCTGCCTCCTGAGTGCTGGGATTAAAGGCGTGCGCCACCACTCCCTGCCATTTGTAAGGCTTTTTTAAAAAAGACTTCTTTACCTTGTTTTAAATGTGTTTTCTTACTTTGCTGGCATGTCTGTCCATGTACCACTTGTGTGGTCTGTGCCCATGGAAGTCAGAAGTGTGTTGAGGTCTCAGGTCCCCTGGGACTGGAGTTAGAGGTGGCTGTGATCCACCATGTGGGTGCTGGCAACTGAACCAGGGTCTTCCGAGAGCGCAGTAAGTGCTCTAACTGCTGAGCTGGCCTACCATCCCTGGTTTCTCTGTTTTCAAATATAACGTTCACTTACTCTTTTTTTTATTTGACTCAAAAGCAGTGTGATGCTCAACTAGGATAACTTTGCTAGGGTAAATTTGTCAGGCTGTTTTGATTGTTATGGTTAGAATGGGAAACAGGAAAGGGACACCTTTGTCATTTGACAGAGAGATAAATTGGACAAGAAATATAATAAGTTGATGAAGAAAGGGGTTAACATTTTTTTTTTTTTTTTTTTTTTGTGACAGAGTCTCATTATGTAGCTCTGGCTAGCTTGGGACTTGTTATATAGACCAGTCATTCCAGGCTGGCCTGGAACTCACAGAGATCCACCTGCCTCTGCCTCCTTAGTGTTGGGTCTATGGGTGGGCACCACCCTATCCATTGAAAATGATGATATCTCGCAGTCCCCAAGTCAGGGTTACTCTGCATAGTCCTGGCTGTCCTGAAACTCACTCTGTAGACCAGGCTGGCCTTACATTTAAGAGAGCCACCTGCTTTTCCTTATTCCCAAGTGCTGGGATTAAAGGTTTGCACCAACACCACCCAGCAAAAGCAATGAAGTTTTACTGAAGGGTATAAAACAATGTTTCTAGGTGGAAAAAATTTAAAGCTACTTTTAAAACATTTATTTAATTTGTATGTGTGTGTGTGTGTGTGTTCACACGTGTGTGTGCTCACAGGCTCACGTGTCACAGTGAGTGTATAGAGATCGGAGGACCATTTGTGGGAGTCAGCTTTCTCCTTCCACCCTGTGGGTGCTGGGGTTGAGCTCCAGTTGTCAGGCTTGGTTGGCAGGAATCTTTATCCACCGAGCCTGTATAGAAAAATCTTAATATGTAAAAGATCTCAACCTTCCTCACATTATACATCTTATGGAATACTAATCAGAATTTCAGAATTTATGTTGCATCTTAAAGTTCAATTGGAAAATGTGTGGGAGAGTAGCTAAGACATTCTCTTGGGAAAGAATGAGATATTATTTCCTTTATCAAATATGAAACATGCTACACCATATTCAAATTTAATGGTACTATTTGTTTTTTACTTTTTCTTTTTGAAACAAAGTCTCACTCTGTAGCCAAGACTGTCCTTAAGCTGGTAGTGGTCCTCCTGCCTCAGCCTCCTGGGGCTGGAATTATGAGTGTGTATGATCATATCCAGATCTCTGGTACTATTTGGTTGTTGTTTTGGGTTTTTGTTTGTTTTTGAGACAAGGTTTCTCTGTGTAGCCCTGGCTGTCCTGGCACTTGCTCTGTAAACCAGGCTGGCCTTGAACTCAGAGATCTTTCTGTCTCTGTCTCCAGAGTGCTGGGACTAAATGTGTGCACCGTCACCATTCAGCCTCTGGTACTATTTCTGAACTTACCGAAATTAACTTGGGTTTCCTTGGGAAAAGGGATGGTTTCCAGTCTTGGGCAGGAAGCATAAGACAAGAGACAGGAGGGGTAGAGTACACTTGGAAACATAGGTTTGTAGGGTGATTGAGATTTTAAGGGGCGCCTGGGCTTCATAGATCCTGCCTCAAAAAAAAAAAAATGGCTGGGGATGTGTTTAGCGGGTAGAGTGCTTTCCCAGTATACATGAAATCTTAGGTTTTGTCCCCAGTGCTGGGTAAAACTGGGTATTATGGTACATGCTCCTAGTGATCAGGAGGAGGAAGTGAAGGATCAGAAATTCAAGACTACACAGTGAGTTTGAGGGCCTAGGCTATATGAGGCCCTGGGTTTTTTGTTTTTTTGTTTTTTGTTTTTTTGTTGTTGTTATTTTTTGAGACAGGGTTTCTCTGTGTAGCCTTGGCTGCCCTGGAACTCACTCTGTAGACCAGGCTGGCCTCGAACTCAGAAATCCACCTGCCTCTGCCTCCCAAGTGCTGGGATTAAAGGCGTGCACCACCACGCCCGGCGAGGCCCTGTTTTTTTGTTTTTGTTTTTTTTTTAAATATTTATTTATTTAATGTATGTGAGTATGTTGTCACTCTCTTCAGACACTAGAAGAGGGCATTGGATCTCATTACAGATGGCTGTGAGCCACCATGTGGTTGCTGGGAATTGAACTCAGGACCTCTGGAAAAACAGTCAGTGCTCTTAACCGCTGAGCCATTGCTCCAGCCCCAAGGCCCTGTTTTTTGGTTCTGTTTTTAAATCGGGCTAGGGAGGTGGCTCAGGTGGTAAAGTGCTTGCTACACAAGCACAAAGGCCAGAGTTGGGGTCCCCAACACTCCCACACAAAGCTGGGTGCTGTGGTGCACATCTGCCGTCCTGACTCTGAAGGGTGTGCAGAGACAGACGGATTTCTGGAGCTTACTGGCCAGCTAGTCCACTCTGTGAGCTCTAGATTCAGCTAGAGACCATGTCTCAAAAAGTGAGGTGGAGCTGGGTCTTGTGACGCACACATTCAATCCCAGCACTGGGGAGGCAGATGTCAGTGAATCTCTGTGAGTTCAAGGATAGCCTGGTCTACATAGTGAGTTCCAGAACAGTCAGACAGAGCTAGGTAGTGAAATCCTGTATATAAACAAACAAACGAATAAACAAATAAAAAATTAAGCTGGAGAATGATTTTGGGAAGACCCTTGAACCTTTGGCCTCCATTCTTGTGCATTCACACACACACACACACACACACCACCACCACCACCACCACCACCACCACCACCATCACCAAACAACCAACCCAGAAAAAATAAATACATAAATGTAAAAGTCTTAATATTGTCATACTAGAGGGCTCCATGGAAGAGGCCCAGGATTATTAAGGTCACAGCAGCCACAGGAGCCATGTTGAAGAGGATTTCTCTGGCCTTACATAACTTATTTTATTTGCAAACACACGAGGTCATAATAATACCTTTTAAAAAAATGTTGGGAATCAGGCATGGCGGTGGATGTCTGTAGACCTAGGTACTCAAAGGTGTGAAGTGGGAGGATCGATTGAGCTCAGCCAAGGCCCAAGGAACATAGATCTTTGAAAGTAAAACCAAAACCAAACTTGATCAGATGGACACAGGCTGGGGGTCTGTCATGCAGTGAATGTCCAGGCTGAGCAAAGCCTGTGTTCCCATCTTCATGACAAGATAACTTTCCATTGTTACCTTTGGAGGACGCTAGGTTATCTAGAGGCCTACCATTTCTTCCTGGAAACGTAAGCAAGGGAGAGAATCAGTCATCCACTCGCTCTCCTCTGTGTAAGCTTATCACAGAGTAAGCTCAAGGTGCTGGGCAGCAGTTCTTGTGTGCACGCGTGTGTGGGTCTGTATGTCTTCTTACCGTTTTTGTTTTGAGATAAGGTCTCATTATGTAGCCCAGGCTAGCTTCAAAGTCCTCATGTAACCCACGCCGGCCTTCGGTTTACAGCAGTGGGATAGTAGGCTCGAACACAGCACTCAGCAGGTCCTTTCTAAAAAATCTTATTAATGATTGTACAACATTAACACTTGGCAGTCTCTTTGAGCATCAGCCTTAGACACCATCCTGAATGCCTGCAAGGACTACGGAAGGAGCCTGATAGAACACGTTGTATGGGCAGGCCAGCCTGATGACCTCAGAACCTGCCAGTTCAAGAAAGACAGGCAGACAGGCCCCCACTTCCCCTTTCCTTTTGAGACAGGGTCTTACTATGTAACCCGGGCTGGCCTGGAACTCAATGTGCTTCGGCTGCCCCAGTGGATCTGAAGTGTGGGTACCACACCCAGCAGACTTCACTGCATTCTTTGGGAGGCACAGGACTCCACCCTGGGTGAACATTTTCACGTTGAATCTGAGCCTACTGAGCCTCTAGAACAAATCTGGGAAAACAAAAACGGTGCTGAGCTGGGCACAGGCTAAGCAAGACCACAGGGAAACGAGCAGACTGCTAGCCCTCAAAGAATGTGGGAAAATACTTTAGACAAATGACCCAATTAAAACAAAACCAAAACCAAAACCAACCAACCAAACAAACAAAAAAACCCCAACCACCCAACCAACAAACAGAAACCAGGAATGACTGGGCAAAGGGAGAGGAATACTGTGGATTGAGAGACCCGAGAGACACTTTAATCAGAAGGCAGTCTGAAAGAGCATGATGCTAATATTCCCCTGTTGTCCCCATTCCTGCCATACTAAAGACATACGACCTTCAGATCCCTTTGATGTCATCTGTAAACTTCTGACCCCTGCTGCTGCGGGTTACCCACAAACCTTTTCGGCAGAATAACTCCTCTTTGGCTGAGCCTGGCTCTGGGCTCCCTCTGGAGAGGGTGGAAGGGTGGGTACCACCGTCAAAGCGTTTTCATCTCACCCTGTCTCCCCTCAGCATATTCTCAGCACCTGGACAATGAGATCAGTCATAGCAGCTACTTGGGCACCGACTACCCCACAGCCATGACCCCCACTTCCCCTCGGCGCTACTCCCCCGTGGCCAAGGACCTGCTAGGGGAGGAAGATATTCCCCGGGAACCAAGGCGGATCGTGATCCATCGGGGCTCCACCGGCCTGGGCTTCAACATTGTGGGCGGCGAGGACGGTGAAGGCATCTTCATCTCCTTCATCCTTGCTGGGGGTCCAGCTGACCTCAGTGGGGAGCTACGGAAGGGGGACCAGATCCTGTCGGTGAGAGAGGCCCGTGCAAGGGTCTGCACTGCCCACCAAAGAGAGTCCTGTGCTCTTGGGGAGGGGCTCAATGGGCTCAAGCCAGGTCCGGTTGGACCACTCCCTGACTCACTGAGTCCCAAATTGTCTTCCCATCCCAGGTGACAGTGTCTTCTCCCTTTCTAGGTCAATGGTGTTGACCTCCGCAATGCCAGTCATGAACAGGCTGCCATTGCCCTGAAGAACGCGGGTCAGACGGTCACGATCATCGCTCAGTATAAACCAGAAGGTACCACGCCTAAGCTTCCCTGTCTTGTTGGCTAAGGTGGTCCTCAGCATTGTCTTTAGCTGATGGACGGACAGGTGGTCTCAGTAGGGGTAGGGTGAGGTTTGGCGGGGTGTGGCATTAGGATGGGGCAGAGTTCCAGAACCTTCTTGTCCTTTCTCAGAGTATAGCCGATTCGAGGCCAAGATCCATGATCTTCGGGAACAGCTTATGAATAGTAGCCTGGGCTCAGGGACTGCATCTCTGCGAAGCAACCCCAAGCGGGGCTTCTATATCAGGTAAGAAGCGTCCTTGGCGTGGCTCTGGAGGCCTCCATGAACTCCTGCCCATCCCCCACACAGCTCCTTCCCTAAATCTTGCCCTTCTCCTCTCCCACCCAGACGTGAGTGACCCTTAGCCATGGGTTCATAGACTTGGCTGCACACACTGGTCTTCTGGAGTATATTATCTGGTTGAAATTTAGTGCCTGCCCCAAGTGTTTGAATTGCCTTCTAGGTCCCGGTCACACAAGCACTAACCAATGGCTCTCAATGGTAGGGCCTAAGGCCAGTGTGTGACACAGCAGGCGTCTCTAGCTCTCTCTCTCTCCCTCCCTCCTCTCCTCCCTCCCTCCCTCCCTCCCTCCCTCCCTCCCTCCCTCCCTCCCTCCCTCCCTCCCTCCCTCCCTTATCCCCTAGGCTGAGTTTGAACCCCTGTGCTTTAATAATCTTCCTGCCATAGATACAGGCACTTGTCACCATGCCCAGCTTTGGGATATTTTGAGTCTTCCTCCAGCTTGGCACCCTTGTGGGAAGCCTCTGCGGAAGGACTGCAGCTCCTCTGTGCCCGCCGCCTGTCTTTCTTACTTCTTGCCCTTCCTTCCATCTCTGTGCTAGGGATTGAATCCAGGGCTCCGTACATGTTAGGCAGGCACCAAAACCACCGTTGAAAATCCACCTCAGCTCACCTCCCGACTGCTCAGTAGCATTTTCTCCCTTCTCGGGGCCTCTTTTCTCATGAGTCCCCTTCCTGTCTCTTCACAAGGCGTTGAGGTCTCGTCCCTCCCCTTCCCTGTCTCTCCCCTCCATCTGCTTTCTTTGTTCAGGTGGCTGGTCTTATCTGCCCTCTGCTATACTGGTGTCCCTGAGAGCTGTGTGGCCTGGTGGGATGCCTTCTTGGAGGTTCCAACCATTCTGGATGTTGCCTTTAGGCCATCTCCATTGGGTTGTCCACAGGCTTGTCACAGCCAACATGTCTTAGACTCAGCTTGCTGTGTTTCTCCTGGATGCCTGTGTTATGTCTTAGGGACCCACACCTAAGCGCTCCCTCTCTGTGGGAGGCTAGCAGGTGCTGGGGGTCATTTAGTTCTCACTGCATGACTCGGGGGCTTTTCTCCCCAGCCCCACTGCTTTTCTCTGCACCTTTGTTCTTTCAGAAACTTCCCAGAGCTTTTTGTCCTTAGACAGGTCTGGGATTGCTTACCGTGTGTGTGTGTGTGTGTGTGTGTGTGTGTGTGTGTGTGTGTGTGTGTGTGTGTGGGTGTGTGGGTGTGTGGGTGTGTGGGTGTGCATGTGTGTGTGTGTGCCACCCGGGAGGTTCATACTTTGCTTGCAGATCCCGTGTGTGTGTGTGTGTGTGTGTGTGTGTGTGCCACCGGGAGGTTCATACTTTGCTTGCAGATCCCTTGTCCAGAATCTGGCTGGCTCTCGGGGTGCCTGGTGAATCTTTCCTGGGGTCTTCAGCCAGGCCCTGACCCATAGTCACTTGTGTTATCCAGGGCCCTGTTTGACTACGACAAGACCAAGGACTGCGGTTTCTTGAGCCAGGCCCTGAGCTTCCACTTTGGGGATGTGCTTCATGTAATTGACGCCAGCGACGAAGAGTGGTGGCAAGCGCGGCGGGTCCACTCTGACAGTGAGACCGATGACATTGGCTTCATTCCCAGCAAACGGCGGTGAGGCTCCTGGGGCCCTGAAGCTTTCCTGATAGAGACGTCCACGTCCACATGGTCCCCCAGGGTGGGCATTCAGTAGGGACTCCTGGGAATCTGCTGGGGACCATGGCTCCCATCAGCCTCTGGGAGAGAACGTCTCCTCCGTGAGGGACATAGGGCCCAGGTGCTGCTGGAAGAAGGGGTTCCCACCTGGACCAGAGGGCCTCACTGAGCATTTCCTGACTGTCCCCCACTCTTCCTCTATGTATCCCATAGGGTCGAGCGACGAGAGTGGTCAAGGTTAAAGGCCAAGGTAGGTGGAAGGTAGATGAGGAACTTGGTGGAGAAGTGGTCGGGGTGGCCTCTAAATCCCAAGCCTACCACGAGAATTGCTTTTTCTTCTAGGACTGGGGCTCCAGCTCTGGATCACAGGGTAGGTAGAGTTAATTGGAAAGCTGTGGGATGAGCTGAACGTGGAGTTCCCCTTGGGCAAAGCAGGCAAGATGGTCTCCAGGTCACCTGCCTTGCAGAGCCCCTTGCCGATGCCCTGTCTCCTACCAGGTCGAGAAGACTCGGTTCTGAGCTATGAGACGGTGACGCAGATGGAAGGTGAGCCTCTGCCCCAGCCTCGGCCCTTCTCCCCGCATGCTTTGCTGGCTGCCTGAGCCAAACCATTTCTCCCCAGTGCACTACGCTCGCCCCATCATCATCCTTGGGCCTACCAAAGACCGTGCCAACGATGATCTTCTCTCCGAGTTCCCCGACAAGTTTGGATCCTGTGTCCCTCGTGAGTACGGGGTCCTTGGATCTCTGTGGAGTTGGAGTTGGGGGACCCAAGGAGTCTCACTTTGTCAGGGCCATGACACTGGAGTAAAGCAGGACACAGATCACCTTAGAGGAGGGCTTTTATGTCTGCAGCCAACAAGGCTGGGCCAGAGCCCGGCGGGCCCCAGGGTGGCAGTTCTGTCCCACCTTCGTCTCAGTCTCTCTGGGTACTCTGGGGGGCTGGCTGATAATAGGCTGGCATCAAGGGGTGGTGGTTAGATCTTTGTGGGGCGGGATGACTTCTTGGCAGATACGACACGTCCTAAGCGGGAATATGAGATAGACGGCCGCGATTACCACTTTGTCTCCTCCCGGGAGAAAATGGAGAAGGACATTCAGGCGCACAAGTTCATTGAGGCTGGCCAGTACAACAGCCACCTCTACGGGACCAGCGTCCAGTCTGTGCGAGAGGTAGCAGAGCAGGTAAGAGCTGGCCGGCACGTCGTCCTCTTCCTCCTGCCCGCTCCCTACCCCATGGCCTCTTCCAGCTCTCTCTAACTCTCTTTCTCTCTGTCTCTTTCCCTGCTGGGTCTGCACTCCGCTCCTCCACCTCCTTCTCCTCTCGGGCAACTCTGACCGCCTGCTCTTCTGTGGCCTGCTCCCCTTGCTTCCTGACCCCATGCCCCCCACTGCCATCTGTCCTTGTCTCTCCTGCTTCTCTCTCCTTGCCCCATTTTCCTCTCATCCCGGGGTTTTGCCTTTGGTGGCTTTGCCTTTCCCAACTTGTTCCTTTCTTTCTTCCTGACTCCCCTCTGCTCCTTCCCTTTTTAAATGGGGGGGGGTCCCCACTACCCTCTCTCCCATCCTCCTTTATCCCCCTTTCCCTAACACTCCCCACACTGCCTGTCCTCCCTCTGTGGCTCTTTTCTCCATCTGCCTCCCCTCCCTCCCATCTGTCTCTCCCATTCCTTCCATCTGTCTGTCCTCTGTCCGTCCTCCCCTCCTCCCCCCTCTATCCTAATTCTGTTATCTTCTCCCTTCACTGTCTTTGCCCGCCTGCCCGGCTCTGCCCGCTGCATCCCACCTCTACCACCCCTCTTGCCTTTGCTCCACTTTCACCTTTCGGGTCCTCTCCCCCATCTCCTACACTCTGTTTTGCCCCCTTCCTGCCCTCCTGTGCTTGGCCTTCCGTCTTTCTGTCCCCCCTCCTCCCTATTGGTCACTCTGCCTACATCCCTCTTTCTCTTCTTTTGCCTACATGTCCCTTGGCATCTGTCACTTTCCCTTTGGCCAACCTCCTGCCCCCACCTTCCTATATTCTCTGTCTCTTCCTGGCACCTCTGTCTGTCCTTCCTGCTACCTGCTGGCCCCCCTCCGCCCACCCTGCCTGCCCCCAGGGGAAGCACTGCATCCTTGATGTCTCAGCCAATGCCGTGCGGCGGCTGCAGGCGGCCCACCTGCACCCTATCGCCATCTTCATCCGTCCCCGCTCCCTGGAGAATGTGCTGTGAGTATGGTCCCAGGGGCTCCCCCTCAGCTCCCTCCACCTGTGACCCTGGGCTCTCAAGGTCCCCTACCTTGATCTGTCCTTTCAGAACCTGGGACAGCAACTCCCACAGTGTTCAAAGAGCTGCATTGAGAGTTGAGAGTCAGGGCTTGAAACAATGGGGGGGGGGCTTTCCCCCTTCTCCTGCCTTGGGTTAGGCAGGCCTACAGTTCTCAGGAGCCCCCCTGGGGCATACACAGGCTGTTGCAAACCAGAACCTCAGAGGCAACTAACTGGGAGTCAGTCTGAATTCTTTCTATGGGGCTAAAGGCTGAAAGGATGAGTTTCAGAGGTCCTGGATGGGGTGGGTTGCCGTGAGCACATCTGTAGCCCCAGAGGGTATCAGAAATGATATCGTTTGCTGTGTGCTCCAACTATGAAAGAAGTTGTAATGCAGCCTGCCAGGAAGGAGGTAAAAATGCAGAGAGGGGCCTAGCCCTCACATCTGTGTCTCTCTCCCTCTTGACAGAGAGATCAATAAGCGGATCACAGAGGAGCAAGCCCGGAAAGCCTTCGACAGGGCCACGAAGCTGGAGCAGGAGTTCACGGAGTGCTTCTCAGGTGAGAGGCCAGGCAGTCCCGTGAGCCCCGAGGACAGGGTGTGCTGAGATTTGATGGAGCTGCTCTACTGGGTGTGGCCGGTGTGGGAAGAGGGGTCTTGTCAGTGGGCTCAGGGACCCATGGCTCCTGGCTGAAGGACTAGGAGGTGCTCCGGGCTTCGGGCTCCCTGGTCACATGTCTTTGTGACCTTGGCCTCACTTGCTGCTCTGCCTGACTTGCAGCCATCGTAGAGGGCGACAGCTTTGAAGAGATCTATCACAAAGTGAAACGTGTCATCGAAGACCTCTCAGGCCCCTACATCTGGGTCCCAGCCCGAGAGAGACTCTGATTCCTGCCCTGGCTTGGCCTGGACTCACCCTGCCTCCACCACCTGGGCCCTTGGTCTGGACTGAATAGCCCAAGCCCTTCGTACCCTAGCCTTTCTTCCCACCCTTCTTATTTATTTCCTTTCTGACTGGATCGAGCCCATTGGAGGGAGGACACTCCTCTCTGCATGTATCCCTGCACCCCAGATCAGGGCCCCTAGACCCCAGGAACCTGGGGTCTGGGGGGGAGCTGGGCTCCTGGTTCCGAGCCCTTGCTCCTTAAGACTCCTACCCCTGCCCGCCCCCATGCACACACAGACCCACTGGGGGCCTCTGCCCTCCCCATTTTCTCCCACACACATTCCAGAAGTCAGGGCCCCTCTCAAGGAGTACCCGCTGTAGGGATGCAGGGCCACAGGCTTCCGCGCTCTCCCGAGGCAGGGGCTGGGGTCACCCCTGCCCCATCATAACTCCCCACGCCGTTTGAGTTCTCCTTTATTTTCTCCATTCTTTTCTTCTCAAAGGTGGTTTTTGGGGGGAGAAGCAGGGGGGCTCTCCTGAGGGTCCCCCCGTCTTTCACACACCTCCCACCTTTTTTCTTTGCCGGTTTGCATGAGTGGAAGGTCTAACTGTGGCTTTTTTTTTTTCTGGGATTTTATTTCATTTTATTTGATTTTATTTTTTTGGGAAAAGGGGAGGGATGGGTCTGGGGAGTGGGGAATGTGGGAGGGGGGTGGGGGGGCAAAGGGTCAGGGGTTGGGTGTCCGGGAGCCAGGGGAGGACAGGAAATGCTGCCGCCTTCTGCAATTTATTTATTTTTTTCTTTTGAGAGAGTGAAAGGAAGAGACAGACACTTGAAACCCCGTGTGTGGCCTGGTTCTTTGGGGTGAGGGAGGGAAGTGGCCTGGGATGGGTGGCTCTGAGAACTTCAGATCCTTCCTTACCTCACAGAGTATAGGGTGCCTAAAGGGGTCATGGGAAGGACTTACCAGACCGAGGCAGACAGAGCTGCCACCGCCGGGCCTGGGAAGAGCCGGAGCTGGGTTAGCCCCTGGCAGACTCGCCATTGATCCCTGCAAGCTCAGTCGAGCCCTGACCACTCCCCCTAGCTGGCCTCATCCCTGGTGACAGCACATTCATCCCTAAAGAGAAATACAGAGGCTCCTCGGCTTACAGTGGAGTGAAGAGGACCTATGTATAAAACTACCCAGGATGTACAAATTCAATACACCTAACCGGCCAAACATCAGGGCTCGGCTCCACCCATCCTTAAAGGCTCAGCACACAGGCCCGCGGTTGGGCAAAGCCTGTTGTGTCACAAAGCACTGAACAGCTCGTGTGACGGCCTGGGAGCTGACGCTACTGCTGCTCAGCATCAAGTGCCACCCAATACATGACTAGCCCATAAAAAGATAAAAAAATAATGGAGACTCAGTTATGGAGGCATATGCCTGTAATCCCAGCATTTGGGAAGCTGAAACGAGAGCATTGGGAGTTCAGGGTTAGCCCAGGCTATCTAGTCTGAGCTTCAGAACGAAGCTACTTTAAAAGGTCAAACAAAATGCAACAAAAACAAAAGAATAGTTTCTACCGAATGTATATTTCTTGGTATTGTTTTAAAGCTGAAAAACTCTAGGTTGACCCATTAAAGGTGGGGCTGCATAGAGGAAGCATTCTTTGTTATATTTATGGGGTTGTGGACAGAATATTTTGTCTATTTGTTTGTTTTATTTTTTTCCAGACATTGTTTCTCTGTGTAGCCCTGGCTGTCCTGGATCTCGCTCTGTAGGACAAGCTGGCCTCAAACTCAGAGATCTGCCCACCTCTGCCTCCCAAGTGCTGGGACTAAAGGTGTGCACCACCACCGCTCTGTGTGGACAGAATCTTTTCAAGAGTTTGCTGGATGAGGGATGCCATATGAATAGTCACTGTTAGATTTCTTTGTGTGCCACTTTGCAGGACTTGAGGGAGACTTGGTAAATATTGTGGCTAAGAAAACAGAAATGTGACCCCAGATAGAAAAGCTGGAGAAATGAAGATGAGCACTTAATTTCAGAACTTGACAGATAAGCCACTTGCTGGCACCAGCTGTGATGCCATCCCCACGTCTGTCTGATTGTCAGGGAAATACACACACACACACACACACACACACACACACATACACACACACACTTTCACGAGCTCGTGCACTAGAAGGCTGAGGTGGGGAGCCTAAGAGTTCTTAAATCCTCAATAGTTGCAAAAGGGCAGTTTCTGTGGCCATCCCTGAGCCAAGATAAGAGATGGCTGCAAAAGACCAACCTAGAGGAAGTGATTCTGGGGAGGACATGCCATCCAACAGTCAAAGCAGAGTCACTGGACTGCTGGTCGTCACATAAACTTGTGACTCTGCATTGCCCAGTGCAATTATCCTTACGGCATCCTGACCCAAGAGGCTCACCCTTGAAAGCCTGGGGGTGGGGGTTAGAACCCGGGGTCTGAATGCCAGGAAAGCTCCCCATGGTTCTGACATCTTGTTGCTTTAGATGGGGACTTTCAGATAATTCTCTTAGCTTGATGCTGAGTAGGATGAGGCTATGCTGATGGTCTCTGTCAGGAGCGAAAAAGAGAAATGGAGGAACCGAGGCAGGTATCTTAAGGAGTCTGGGTCCAAGGAGCTGAGGAGCCTTTACCTGGAAGGGGTACATCTCTCAGGTTTGTTTCTTTGTTATTAAGTTTCCCGGGCTGGCCTTGAACTTGTCATCCTGCTACAGCATCCTGAGCGCCGGGATTACAAATGTGCACCACCATACCAGGCTCAAAGTCTGCATTATTATTACTGCTTTTAATTAAAAAAAATTAAATTCACTCGAGTGTGTGTCTATGCGAGTGTATACCAGGTGCTTGTGGGTGCCCCCAGGAGATCAGAAGAGAGTGCTGGGCTCCCTGGAGCAGGATTACAGATGCTTGTGAGCTGGGTGCTTGTGAGTGTGGGTGCTGGGGCCCACACTTGGGACCTCTAGCTCGGTGCCCTTAACCACTGATCCATCTCTTCAGCCCCTGTTGTTTTATTGTTGGTTTTTCCCCTCCTTTTTCAGTTGCTTCTTAGATTTCGTGTGTGTGTGTGGTGCAGACTAGCATGCATGTGTGCATACACCAAGGTACATGTGTGTGTGTGTGGGGGGGGGCGGGGTCAGAGGTCAACTTGGAGGAGAAGATTTTCTGTTTTCACCAGGTGGGTCCAAGGATCCAACTCAGGTTTCCGGGCTTGGTGGCTAGTATCAGTGAGAGATGGCTTGCCACCTCATTGTTTTGTTTTAATTTTTGGGGTGAAGGTGGGGGTGGGAGTGGGGGTGGGGGAGGGTCTCAGGTTCCCAGCCTGGTCTCGAACTTGTTATGTAGGCAAGGATGACCTTTAACTCCTGATCCTTGTGCCTCCACCTCCCGAGTGTTGGGATCCCAGGCATCCACCATCGTCCCTGCCTCTTGTTATTTTTAAGTGATGCGAACGATCTGTGTACCTGACAAATTTGCACATCGAGAAATTCACGTGGTTTTAAAAGTTGCCTCCTCATCTGAGGGAGCATGTTTAGCAGTGTGAAGTTTGTTATTTCAAGTCTACAGAGAGTGTTTTCCTGTGTAGGGCCACAGGATGGGCAGATGCTCTGCTACTGAACTGCATCCCCAATTCCTTTGGTCCCTTGAGGCAAATTAGAAAAAAAAAAAGTTTTTTTTTTTTTTTTTTTTTTTTTTTTTGAGACAGGGTCTTTGTGTAGCTCTCTGGCTTTCCTGGAACCCATTATATAAACCAAACTGGCTTCAAATTCAGAAATCCACCTCTTATTGGCTGGGATTAAAGGCATGCATCTCTGTTCTTGGCACCAGATTGAAAATGTTTTAATCTAAAAATTCTAAAAAAGATTTATATTTATTTCATGTGAATACACTGTCGCTGTCTTCAGACACACCAGAAGAGGGCATCAGATCCCATTACAGATGGTTGTGAGGCACCATGTGGTTGCTGGGAATTGAACTTAGGACCTCTGGAAGAGCAGTCAGTGCTCTTAACTGCTGAGCCATCTCTCCAACTCCTAATTTGAGATTTTTATGTGTGGGGCTGGAGAGATTGTTCAGAGGTCAAGAGCATGTGTTGGTCTTGCAGAGGACCCAGGTTCAATTCCCAGTACCCACATGGTTGCCTCATAGCTGTCTATAATCCTAGATCCAGGAGATCCAACAGGCACACACACAGTAAACGTACATGCAGGCAGGCAAAATATTCATATGCCATGGTGGAATAAAAAAAATAAAAAGTTTATGTGTATGAGTGTTTTGCCTGTATGTGCTTCTGGGCACCGTGTGTGTGCCTGGTTCTCTCAGAGGCCAGGAGAGGGTATCAGATCACTGGCACTGGAATTATAGATGGTTGTGAGCCACCACGTGAGTGCCATGAGTCAAACCCAGGTCCTCAGTAAGAGCAGCTGGTGTTTCTAACCATTGAGCCACCTCCCCAGCCCTAGAAGGCAGAAAAGAGACCCAGACTCCTGAGCTGGCCTGGATTCAAACCCTGGCTTCTCTTTCCTTAACCCCTTTCTGTTTTTCACCAAATCTTCATCGGATCTTCTTTTGGTGCCAATGTATGTTTTACACCCCCAGTTTCAGGGAACTTGAGTCCATCAGTGGGGATGGAAAAAAAAATCCCAGAATGAAAACAGATGCAGATAATTAGAATCGATGAGTGCTATTAGGCAAACAAAGTGACGGTTGGACATCTGTCCAGGGCTAGTTTAGGCATGTGGCTTCCCTCGGAGCAATGCTGTATTGAAAAATAAACAAAGACAGGTGGCAGAGTATGCCTAGAAGAACATCAACAAGTAGGGTTTAGGTGTGGAAGCCCGGAGGGCAGAGGAAGGCACGGGGGCAGAGCAGACTGGAGGGAAGCAAGCAGGATCAGGCTCATAGGCCTTTACAGACATTCTAGACCAAGTGCCATGGGAAGCTGTCAAAGGGGGTGGAGAGATGGCTCAGTGAGAAAAGGTGTGTGTTGACAAGCCTGGTGACACGAGTTCAAGTCCTCATAGGGACCTGTATGATGGAAGGAAAGAAGAAGTTGTCCTCTGACCTCTGTGTGCTCACATCCGTTCAATAATAAATGTTACAAAAACAAAAACACCAAAACAAAAACAAAACAACAATCAGAAAGAGAGAAGCTATCAGAGTGGCAGGATTCTATTTTGGCAAGAGGGCTCCAGGTGCCAGGAGAGAATGTACAGTAGGGGGCGCTAGAGAACCCAGAGGTAGTTGCCTGCATTGATAAGAGAGTGTCTTTGACCCTTTGGGCAAGAAGCCTAAGCCATTGGCCCGTTTTCCTACTTGTAAAGCGGCAGCAATAACTGCCTACCTAGCTGTGTCCTTAAGAGGAATACACAGCACGGTGCCTGTAAAGCCCTTAGCCCTGGATGCGGTGTTCAGTAGGTAGTGGTCACGTGGTACACGATCGGCTCCGAGTCTCTTCACTTATTGGATAAACCTGAATGTTACATAAACCCCAAAGTATTCGGTATTTTAAAACCTTCTCTTAAATCGTCACCCTCTGAAAGGAAAGAGACAGAAAGATTGGGGCCAGAGAACTCCAATTGCTTTAAAGCAGCAAACTTGGGGTGAGGGGCAAGGTGGGATAGAGAGGGACCCCGATGGACTTGGGTAGCTCGGGCTTCTCTTGTCTCCAGAGGAGGGCCCCCCTGAGGAGGTGTCAGTTCCAACTGCAGTTGGTGCAGGGGCCCATCTTCTTCTCGCCCTGGCTGTCCCTCTCTTCCCTCAGCTTTCCCTCAGCCTTTTAGCCAGCATTTATCACATAAGCTCGCTGGCTTCAGCTCTGCCCTGGCTCTACCTGACTGTTCCCAGCTATGGGGCTCACAGGAATTCAATGCTGGGTCATCTCATCTCGAGATCTTCTGGAGGCCAAGGGTGCTGAGGGGGTTGACAAAGAGTTCCTATTCTCCAAGCCTGGGGCAAGATCAAGGTAGTATTATCGTATCAGACATGACCTTGGACGTGCCGTGACTTGGAAGGCGTCTCCAGATGGAGGTCTCCTTTATGAAACAGGAGGGGCTATCTGAGCTCGGACATTGTGTTTCCAGGGCCCCGACTTTGCTCTCTGTGGTGTGCAGAGCCCCTGGATCTGTTCTGTGTATCCCCATGCCCATTCTGGAGCTGAGAGTTCTAACCTGTGGGGGTTTGAATGAGAGCGGCCTTCCGTAGACTCATAGGTTTGAATGTTTCATCCCTCGTTGGTGGAACAGTTTGGGGAAGAATTAAGAGGTGTGTTATTGTTAGGGGAGGTGTGTCACTCGGGGACAGGCTTTGAGGTCTAAAAAAATCCCACCCAGTCTTGCTCTCTCTGTCTCCTGTTTGTGGATCAGATATGCGCTCCCTCCCAGTTGCTGCTCCAGCATCGCATCTGCCTGCCACCGCCATACTCCCTGCCATGTTGGCCACAGGCTCATCCTCTGAAACTATAAGCAAGCCCCTAACCAAATGCCTTATTTATTTACTTATTTCAACAACTTGCCTTGGCCATAGTGTCTCTTCACTGTACGAGAAAAGTAACCAAGACACAGTCTAACTCTTGCTGGGCTGCTGGTGAGAAGAAACCATTACAGCGCTCAGTACACAGCGCTCGGCATGGGCTCTTGCGGAACTAAGTACAACCGACTCATTGTCTTTAACTTCAACAAACCCTTGAGATGGGCATTAACCCAGCTTCTCAGATGAGCCCAGAATAGTCTAATAACAGGCTTCAGGCTTCTCCCCCACCCCCTTCTGGGCCCCCCATCCTTGGCACCCCTTGTTCATCCTTAGCGTCACACACTCACTCACCTTGGCTCACTCCTCCTCAGCTTTGTAGCTGTCTGGGCCTTTCACAACCTGAAAAATCTTCCTTGTTTCTACTTTCCCCCAAAAGAGACTCATTTCTCTCTTTCTTCTTGGTCTCCTGCAGCTCCAGCTGGCAGCACTGGAGCCCATTCTCTGCCCTCCTCTGGTCAGGGATCTCATCTACGTTTGCTGCTGCTACGAAAAGATACCTGGGAAGACAGAGGAGGAAAGGTTTGCCCTGGCCTAGGGTTTCAGCGGGCTCCACCCATGGTTGCCTGGCTTGGTTGCCTTGAGCCTGTGGCGAGAATGAACATCATGGCACTGTGGGGGGTGGGGGGTGGTAGAGAAGGTTGCTGACTTCAGAGCGGCTAGAGTGCAGAGAGAGAGAGAGAGAGAGAGAGAGAGAGAGAGAGAGAGAGATTTTGAGATTGACAGAGATTGAGACAGACAGACAGTCCCAGGATGAGATATACCCTTCCAAGGCATACTCCTGACCAATCTCATTGCCTCTGGGCCACTTAGCCCCTCCGACCAACCCAATTTCCACACCAAGGCCAGGCCACTATGTCCCTTAGATATCTGGCCTCATCACTGTCTGGCCTGCACCTTCCCCTTCCCTTTGTTGAAATCCTGGGGATTGGGCCCAAGGTTTTGGGCATGCCAGGGAAACTCTCTACCGCCAAGTCATGGCACCTCCAGCCCAACTTGCAACTCTTCATGGCCCTGGAATATAGCCACACAGTCTCTAAATATGTTGATTATGTAGTTCTATCCGTAAGAGATCTCTGAGCCCGTGATATGGGATTACTTGCCCCTCGAAGGTCCCAGGGCTTCTCGCCTCCTGGGACTTACATTGTGTGTGGTTCTTTTCCATGATAAGGAGGGCTGACCTGGGAGACCAGAGGACGGCATGGAAATGATGGGCTGTGTGGTGCTAAGCCCACTGCCGTCATGTCAGGAGGACATTCAAGCAGCCTCGTGGACAGGCCTGTGTGGTGAGGAACAGAGGAGTCTAAGCAGCAACCCACAGTAACTTGCCTGTCCTATGAGTGAGTCACTTTGGCAGTTGATTTTCCAGCCTTAGTCCAGTCTTTCAACAAACACAGCACTGACTGAGATCATGGTTGTGTCCTCAGGAGAGATTATTCTGAGTCAGAACCAATGGTCGAAGCCGCACTTTAACCTTTACAGTGGAGATGGTCTGTGTTTATTGTTTAAGTTGCTAAGTTGTGGGGTACTTACTTTGTGGTAAATGACTGGTACACATATCCAATGGGATATATATATACATATGTATATATACTATGTTATATGTTATATATTATACTTATACATAGTATATGTATAATATATATTATAAAATGTATCTCTCTAAATAGAAATCTATTGAAAAGGGATGAAAAACTACACACACACTCATTCATACATCCACAATCCACACTTAACATTTATTCAAGCATGTGTGTTAACATTAGTCCAGTACTGCTCTCTGATCCATGAGCTTAGGGCATGGCTCTCAGGTATGAACTGTATTTCAAAATGCCTTCTTCCAGGACAATATGCAAATAGAAAGATGCAAAAATCCTGAGTTTACAGCATTTTCCAGTTTTACAAGCTAGGGCTGAGGTCTCTCTAGCACTGAGAGAGCAAGAGGCTCGGTGCCCCCTGCTAGTCCCTACCTCTATGAGTAGAGCTACTATTCAGACTGGATCTGTATCTGTTTGCTTGCCAGAATAAACTAGATTGTAAGTGGCAAAATCAGAGAGTGTTAAATTAATGGCCCAATTTTCACCAAAATCGCTGGCAGCAAGCCCGGTTCATGTAAACATGCGGATTTTTAGGACACAGACAAGCAAGGACGCACAGAGTAGTTGGATTTATGTAAGCGGCACCTTCCTGAATAGCTCACAGGCTCTAGACGGCCACAGAGGCCACTCCTCACTGTGGAGCCTAACAGGAGGAGGATTATATGTTGAATATTGCTCTTGTCCCAAGCCTGAGTTCTGACAGGCCTCTCTGAAGCTCTCAGGACCATGAGGGGCCATGTTTAAGCCTCTCTGGGGATTTGGGGACCTGGTGCGTGGGACAGCTAAGGATCCCATTCTGAGTGAGGTGCTGGAGGCAGCACACAGGTCACTGAGTTGGGCTGCCCGGGTGTTAGTCTGTGCTCTTCTGTGTAGTATGGCTTTGAGAAGCCCTTGTCTTCCAGAGCCTCAGCTTTCTTGCCTGCAGAATGGGTTGTTCTCTGGGGATGAGAAAGGTTGAAGTCCTGGGGCATATGGTAGAATCAGTGATTTCTTGGCCCTGATCCTAGAGGGGAGCTGCTCCTCCTGTTACCACTGCGCTGCTTGGAGGACTACCATAGAGTGAGTCAGTCAGGTTAGGGCTGAGGAGCCTGGAGCTGAGACCCCAGGAATCTACAGCTTGCAATTATAACACTGAGGTCACAGGGCAGGATTGGGCAAGAGCGGGGAATCAGTTGGTGCCTCTGATCCTGGTCAGGGATATTTGGAGATACGGACAATTCTGGGAAATTCAGGACCGAAAGGGGGAGGGCTCTGAGGGCAAGCAGCAAACTGTTCCCTAGCCTTTTAAGGCCTGTCTCACCCACAAAAAGGTAACAAGTATTGAACATGCGGAAGTGCATGCGTAGATGTGTGTGCCTCTGTGTGTGTGTGTGTGTGTGTGTGTGTAGACTCCCCTTTTCTGAGAAATAGAATAGAGGTCACCCATGCCTTCTTTCCTCCCCTATACCTCCCCAGTTCCAAGTCTACTCCTACCTCTGTTTATGGTTCAAAGTCCCGGTGTTGGTGATGCCAGGTTCAGCGTGCTCGGACACACATGGGCCCTGGATGGACCCTGTCCCCTCCCCTCCCATTGCCCAGGGCTCTTCACCTGGTTCTTCAGGCTTCAGCCCCCTCCTTAGCCTGGGCTCTTCGTGGTGCTGAGGGACCTTCAGTAAGTACAGCAGGAGGAGAAGGGATGGGTGACAGCCAAGAGAGAGTGGCTGTATGGGTTCACATGCGCAGTGTGTGTGAATGGGAGAGGAGAGATTTTTCTTAGACAGAATGTAGCCTTGGTTAGTCTGGAATGCACTCTGTAGACCAGGCTGGCCTCGAACCTACAGAGATCCACCAGACTCTGCTTCCTGAATACTGGGATTAAAAGCATGTGTCATCATGTCCAGCTAGAGGATAGATTTTTGGATGTCAGGCTTGGGAGCAGATAGGGTTAGGGGAGACAGAAAGTATGTCCACCTAGTCAGATGTAAAAGGGAACTGGACTTCATCCAGCTCTGAGTCTGTTAGCCTCGGCCTCAGCTCTAAAGGCTCTAAATTTGGCTGTCCTAGGTCCGGATCCAGTGCCATCATGACAAAGGATTATCAAGATTTCCAGCACCTGGACAATGATAATGACCATCATCAACTCCGGAGAGGTGAGAGGTGCTCCCTTTCAGAGAGGCGAGGGGTTCTCCCCTCTGGAGGAGAACATCAGTGGCTCTGTCCCTCCGACTCAGCTCCTGTGTCCTGTGGAGATCCCTAGCTCTGTTCCATACACTCAGAAAACAGTGGCTGCATCACTCTTGCTGGGACATAGGGTACAGGGCATAGTGTTGGCATCCTCAGTGACAGATGTCCAAGCTTCCTCCCAATGTTACCCATTTCTCAAGACCCCAGGCAGAGGGTGGCTCCAAGGTGTGGGGCCTACTGAAGGTCGGGGGCATGAGCTTATTGTCAGCCCCGTCTGAAGTTAGGTCCCTTTCTTCTTCAGTTTCAACAGTGTGTATGTGGAGGTGGAGGTGGGGATGGGAGGTGATCAGGATCAGTTTGACTTAAGGGACCCTTGGAGAGGGGGCTGAGGGTCTCAGCACGGATGAAAGATGAAGCATCTGCTCTCCCTACTTTGTCCTCTGAGCAGGGACTGTCGTGTGCCTGTACAAACAAATACAGAGCTCTTGAGGTATCCCAGGTGGGCAGTGTGCTTTTATGCAGGAAGGAGCACAGGAGGGGAAACGGGGCGGGGGGGGGGGGGCAGGAGGGAAAGCCCGCAGGCCAACCGACAGGACTGAGTGTCATTTTCTCCCTTGGTGGGAGAGGCTCACCTTTTCTCCTTGCATGCAACCAAAGACGCACAGGATTCACGGAAAGAGGAGGAAACCCACCCTTCCCACACTTTGGTGGAGCAATGACTCCCCAGGCGTGGTTCATCGTCTGTAATGACAATATTATGCCACAGGGTGGCAGCAGAGGTCCAGGGCTTCGGGAATGCTAGGGCAGGTCAAAGCTTTGCACTTCTGATAACCCCCTTTCTTCCCTATCTTTAGGTCCTGCAGGGTTGTCCACGGCCCACATTTCTTAATCTATACGGCCCCTCTTAGTCTACTGGAGAGCTTAGTTTGCGCTCTTCCTAATACCTCGGGATTTAGGTTGGCCCAGGTAGTGAACTCTTGATACGCTCTCTTGCAGGGCCGCCTCCCACTCCACGGCTCTTGCAGCGACTCTGCTCTGGATCCCGCCTCCTCCTGCTCTCCTCGAGCCTCAGCATTCTGTTGCTGGTGGTTGTCTGTGTGATCACATCCCAAAGTGGGTGGCCAGGGCTGGGCAGAGAAAGGGGGCAACTTCGGGTGTGTGTGAGCAAGCGGTGGGTGCGGTGGTTGGTGGACACAGACAACTTATTTTTCTCTACCCACATCCTCTCTTGCTTAGATTCCCAACTCCGGGAAGATCTGCTGGCTCTAAGGCAGAATTTCAGCAACCTCACTGTGAGCACTGAGGACCAGGTCAAGGCCCTGAGCACCCAGGGTGAGGGGGACTGGGTCTGGGGCCTGGGTCTGGGTGAGGGGTGGTGGGGTTGTCAGGACTTTGAACAAGTTTATCCTCTAGGAAGTAGTGTGGGAAGAAAGATGAAGTTAGTGGAGTCGAAGCTGGAAAAACAGCAGAAGGATCTGACTGAAGGTGAGGATGGGGCGGGGGGGGGGGAGGGAAGGGGGAGGGGAGGGGAAGGGGAGGGTGAGGGGGGAAGGGAAGGAGGGGAGAGGGGGGAGGAAGAGGGAATGAGGGGCAAAGGGTAAGAGGTTAGGGGGAGAAAGAGGGAAGGGAGAGGGTGAGGGTGAGAGAGAGAGAGGAGGGGGAGGTCAGGTGGGGGGAGGGGTCTGACATGGGGCCAAATCTCGCAGCCTAGATCAAAGTTTTGGCTAGGGAGCCTGTGATGATTGGTTGTTCTCCAGTGTTCACACTCACCTCATTTCTTCCTTCTTCCTCCCCTCTTCTCTCTGCCTCCTCCTGTCCTCTGCCACTCCCCCCCATCCCCATCCCCCCGGCCCCCAGATCACTCCAGTTTGCTACTGCACGTGAAGCAGTTAGTGTCTGACGTGCGAAGCTTGAGCTGCCAGATGGCTGCATTTCGGGGCAATGGTGAGGGATGGGGGTACTAGTCCCACTTTCTTGAGCACCCCACCCTGGCAGCAGCTCAGCCCTTCACCCTGCATTCCCTCACCTCAGGCTCTGAAAGGACCTGCTGCCCCATCAACTGGGTGGAGTATGAAGGCAGCTGCTACTGGTTCTCCAGCTCTGTGAGGCCTTGGACTGAAGCTGACAAGTACTGCCAGCTGGAAAATGCCCATCTGGTGGTGGTGACCTCCAGGGATGAGCAGGTGAGGCCACGCTGAGCTGGGTTCTTCTGGGATGCTAGATGGTGGAAAGGAGAGGTCACTAAGTCTGCTTCTTTCCTCAGAACTTCCTCCAGCGCCACATGGGCCCCTTAAACACTTGGATTGGCCTAACTGACCAGAACGGGCCCTGGAAATGGGTGGATGGAACAGACTACGAGACAGGCTTCCAGTGAGTGTGGGTCTGCGGGCAGGGTAGCTGGTGTCATCCTGGGCCGGGGGTCTCAAGGCTGGCGACATGACTGAGAGTCTGATCTCCCGGGGCTCACAGCCATCTTCTGTCTCTAGGAATTGGAGACCAGAGCAGCCAGATAACTGGTACGGACATGGGCTTGGAGGAGGCGAGGACTGTGCCCACTTCACGACGGATGGCCGCTGGAATGACGACGTCTGCAGGAGGCCCTACCGCTGGGTCTGTGAGACAAAGTTGGATAAGGCTAATTAGGAACCTTCCTTCCCCTCATTTATATCCTTAATTCCTTGAGCTGCTGAGGTTTAGAACTGGTAGAGCCTACCTAAGGGTCTCCCCATCTCCAGGAACTCTCATGTAGGATTTTTAAAGGACCGGTAAAGAATGGTGTTTGAGAAATGGTGTATGATGCCTGGTGGTGGTAGGGGTGCGTATTGAAACCCAGCGCGCAGTTCTCTTCTGTCAGCTTGTTTTTTTTAGAGTAAAAGGAAGAGAAATAAAAGTTCATGAGCTGTCTGGTCATTGGGATTAGGAAGCAGGTGTGGGTTGGCTCATGTTAGGAAGGCTTCGGGTCAGCAGCCGAGCTGTGAAAACAGAATGAACTTTGGGTAGCACAGCCTGCTGGCAGCCTGGCTTCGCCGTGGACAGATACAGCAACGTGAGCTAGTTATTCTGTCCTAAAGTCTCAGTTGGAAGATGGGAGGATTTTTGACCTCTGTCTGCTGGGGGCAGGACCAACCACCAGGGAACTGCAGCCCCCCTGTGCTGAGTGCATCAGAGACTTGGAATGGAACACACTGGCCTGCGACACTCATCACAACGAACAGAAACTGCTTTGTACACTGAATAAACGCAGTGAATACCCAGCTCAGGATCACAGACACATGAATGCAAAGTTATATTAGTATAACCAAGGGTGGGAATGAGGGCAATTACAGATAACTTATAGACATGAATTACTAACAAAACAGGGCAAAATGTTTGCTCATAAATAACATGAAAATACAATATATAGTCATATGTATATATACATGTATATATATAAATGACATAATATGTATATATTTTTACAAATACACTGCAGGAAAATAATATTTTTCCTCTACAGAAGAGATTGGCAAATCTGACATCTAAAATTAGAAACAAGCACTAGGCCAGACTTGGATGAAATAGTTGAAGCATTTATAACAAGTAATTAATATCAGGACTATGAAAAACTATGAAGTCTCAAGAGGAAAACTCAACATGGAAATGTGAAAAGACACGGTCAAAAACATTTGTCACTTCAGGTTGAGGGAACTATTCCCCCTGTCCACAGGCAGCCAGCGGTCTCCAGCGGTCTCCCTTCCTCTTGCCTGCCTGATGGGGCTGCCGTGGGCTTGTGCTGGTGACGCTGCCCATTGGGGCCTCTTGACAAGGAGATTGTCTTCAGTATATGATACAAATCACTTACTTTGAAGTAATAGTTGCTGTATGTGGATCATTTTGATGATATTTAAATGGGCTAGAGAAACAGCTAATCAGTTAAGAAAGTGTATTGCTCTTCCAGAGGTCCCAAGTTGGGTTCCTGGCACCTACAACAGGCAGCCCTCAATAGCTTGTAGCTCCAGATGGGGGGGGGTCTGACACCCCTGAAGGCACCCCTGAATGCATGACCTACACTCGTGCAGACATATCCATGCTCACAGACCAAAAAGAAGAAAATCTTTTTTTTTTCTAAAAAAAAAAAAAACAATTTAAAGAACTTATGTGAAAGATGCAAACTGAAAGATAACCATACAGTCTGAGCCCATCTACATAACCACAGAAGAGAAAGAAAAGAAAAAAGAAAACCCTTAAATAGTAACTAATGGAAAATTCCATGGCGGCAGCGTGCGGATGCTTCATCATTTATCACGGGATGATCTTGTCTGATAAATTCATTGCAAGCTGTAAATGCATGTTGTATGTGTGTGCTTGCATGTTGTCATGTGTGGAGACCATAGGTTGATATTGAGTGTCTTTCTCCATTACTCTCTACCTTATATCTTTTGAGGCAGGGCCCCTCACTGAATCTGGCTAGACTGGCTGGCCGGCAAGTCCCAGGGATCCCCCAGTCTCTGCCTCCCTTTGCTGGGATTATTGTCAGATAATGCTGTGCTCAGGTTATTATTAATATTTTTCATTGGTTCTGACCCTTCTGTGGCAAGCCTTTTGCTGACTCGGCCATCTCTCCGGCTGGCACATGCATTTACGATACATCTAATCTACTGACCATTAGAAGTTACTCTCCGCAGGTGATAGAGGTCATTGTTGTCTCTCTTGATAGTGTGGCTGACTGTGTGCTGTGACTCTGTCACCGTCTGGTGACAACAATAGAGAAGCAAACTGGAGCAGGGATCCTGTGGCATAGTAGTGCTTGCCCAGGAAAAGATCTAAACTCAAAATCCAAAGAATGGATTGGCCTCATGCATGCTGTGTCTCCACCACTGTGATGTAGAAAAAAAAAAAAAAAAGGTAAGTCAAACCTTCTTACATCAGGGGCACTTCTGCAGCTGATGATAACGGCCAGTGTGGCCATTCTGCTCCATAAGGCATTCTCATCAGACAGCCCGTATGGAAGCCCTAATCCTCCCCAGACACTGCCTTAGTCCTGTTTACTATCTGAAATCAACTGTGCTTTGGAATGTAAAGTTGACAGGAGTAAAGAGTAGCTTAGATTTGGGGCGGGGCAGGCTGAGGAGGGCTATAGAGCTGGGGTGGGTGTGTACTTTGAGACTTTCAGCAGTAAGTCACCAGAGGACAGCTATGTAGAGGTCGCTGGGTTATACAGCTGGAGACATGTGAGTGCGTGTGTACATGGAGCCAGTGTCGGGCCAGGAGAGTCAAGGAGAGAATGGCATGTTCATTTGGGCTCTGATTCCCCCACATCTAGTTTTTGGGAGACAACATCCCCCCTTTTTTTGGTGTGTGTGTGCACGAGTGCATTTGGTTTGTTTGTTTGTTTTTGTTTTTTTGTTTTTTGTTTTTTTTTTTCCGAGACAGGGTTTCTCTGTATAGCCCTGGCTGTCCTGGAACTCACTCTGTAGACCAGGCTGGCCTCGAACTCATTGGTTTGGATTTTGAAGCAGGGATTTTCTATGTAGGCTTGACTGTCCTGGAACTAGCTCTATAGACCATCCTGGCCTCTGACTCAGACCAACTCAGAGATCTGCCTCCCGAGTGCAGGGATTAGGCACGTACCACTGCCTGGCAACACAACCACGTCTATCCACCATCTCTGTGGTCCCTTTGTCTAGAACTTTTCCTTACCTGAAGAATCACAGAGCTCCCTGCTCTGGGTCAGACTGAGCCAGCTTTGCATAGCAGCTGCATGCAGGCAGGTGTGCTGGTTCCTCTGCAAGAGGGAAACAGACTGTGGCCTCATTAAGAGTCAGATTTCAGAGAGGTTTGTCTCAGTTTGGGTGTCTCCCAAGATCACAGCCTGAGAGGATCTATCTATCTATCTATCTATCTATCTATCTATCTATCTATTATCTATTTATCTATCTACCTATCTCTATCTATCTATTATCTATCTACTATCTATCTATCTATCTATCTATCTATCTATCTATCTATCTATCTATCTATCTATCATCTATCTATCCATCTATTATCTATCTATCTATCTATCTATCTATCTATATATCTATCTATCATCTATCTTCAAGACAGGGTTTCTCTGTGTGCAAATGGCTGTCCTCGAACCCAGAGATCTGCATGCCTCTGTCTTCCCAGTGTTGGGATTAAAGGTGTGCACCACTGCCGTCTGACTAGGAGGTGGCGTCTTAGCAGCCGAAGGAGGCACACCTGTGGGGTCAAAGGAGGAAAATGAAATAGGAGGGCATTGCAAAGTTGCTGCCTGTGTTTGGCAATTGAGGCAATCCTTGAACATCTGCTGAGCGTACAGAATGGCTGACCTAGGGCAGGAATGACCGGAGGACTTGCCCAGTAGACCCACACCCCACAGCTGTTAGCTATAGCTCTGTACCATAACCTACGCTGGCTGATCTGACTCCAAATGGCCCTGGAGAAAGTTTTGGAGCAGAACATGAAATGGTGCGAAATATCCCCAAATCTGGCAAAGCCTTTCAGATCATAAACGTACTGGGATAGCAGCTGGCTCTCGGGGAAGAAGCCTTAATATTGCACTGAGGTCACTGATGCTGTCAAGATTATCAAAACTCATGAGCAGAGCCAGGCAGTGGTGGTGTATGCCTTTAATCCCAGCACTTGGGAGGCAGAGGCAGGTGGATTTCTGAGTTCAAGGCCAGCCTGGTCTACAGAGTGAGTTCCAGGACAGCCAGGGCTACACAGAGAAACCCTGTCTCGAAAAACCAAAAAAAAAAAAAAAAAAACCCAAACTCATGAGCAGTGGCCAGGCGGCATGGTGACAAATTCCTTTAATCCCAGTGCTAGGGAGGCAGAGGCAGGCAGATCTTTGTGAGTTCAAGGCCAGCCTGGTCTACAGAGGGAGTTCCAGGACAGCCAAAGCTGTTACATAGAGAAATCATGTCTTGAAAAAACCAAACCAACCAATCCAAACCAAACAACACCCTCCTACCCCCAAATCATAAGCAGTGTGTTTTTGCTTAAAATTTTTTTTTTGATAAAATGAATCTAAATTTATCTCGAAGAAGAACATGGGAGAACTAGACAGCAGAAAAGTTTTAAAAAGAACAGTTGGCGGGGGAGGTATGGGGGACTTTTGGGATAGCATTTGAAATGTAAATGAAAAAAATACCTAATAAACAACAAAAAATTTTAAAAAGAAAAAAAATATATAAAAAGAACAGTTAGGACAGTTATCTTCCCAGAACTTAAACTCTATTACCAAGTATTGTAATTAAAACACATCTGAGCCCGGCGGTGGTGGCGCATGCCTTTTTAATCCCAGCACTTGGGAGGCAGAGGCAGGCGGATTTCTTAGTTCAAGGTCAGCCTGGTCTACAGAGTGAGTTCCAGGACAGCCAGGGACCCTGTCTCAAACAAACAACCCTCACCCCCAAACCAAAACCAAACCAAAACAACAACAACAGAAAACCACACCTGGCTTTGGATAGGGACCAAAGAAGAGTTGAGGCTGCAGAAGAAACTTCAGAGCTGGGACCAAGGAGCTCTGTGCGGGTGGTAAAAAGAACTCAGTAGGAACCAGCCCAAGCAAAGAAGGGAGAGACTGGAAGGGGTGGGGGTGGGGGGAGCAGGAATCATCTGTGGGACCTATGGGCAGGGGTGCAGACTGGCCTGGTGCCCGGGTCTGCCAGGCACCCACCCCCACCCCACACACAAATGACTAAGATGAGTCTGTCTGGGTTATCTGATAGTGTAGCAATAAACAGAAGCCAAGGGTCATGACATGTCATGGTTGCTACAGAGACTGTGGGAAGAGGGGCATGAAATGTGTGGGTGCTGACGTGGGTAAATAAAGGCATCCATTAAACCCAAGGCCCTAGACACATATTGTGGGTAGTAGCCAAGAGTGTCACATCAGAGAGCAAGAGACAGGCTGGGAGACAGTTCTCATTTGATCCAATACACTGGTTTTTTGTTTGTTTGTTTGTTTGTTTATTTGTCTGTTTTCGAGACAAGGTTTCTCTGTGTAGCCTTGGTTGTCCTGGAACTCACTCTGTAGACCAGGCACTCAGAAATCTGCCTGCCTCTGCCTCCAAAGTGCTGGGATTAAAGGTGTGTGCCACCACTGCCCGGCTTACACTGATCTTATTACCCTTTCTTTTTAGGATTTATTTGTTATTACATATTTTTATATGGGTGTTTGTCTGCATGTATGGCTGTGCACTACATGTATGCAATGCCTGCAGAAGCCTGAAGGGGGCGCCAGATCCCTTGGAACTGAAGTTACAGACAGTTGTGAGCTGCCGTCTGGGTGCTGGGAATCAAGTCTGAGTCCTCTGGAAGAGCAGCCAGTGCTTGTAACCACTGAGCCATTTCTCCAGACCTGCCAATTATTTTTGGGGGTAGGGTGGGGCAGAGTTTTTCCTTGTGTAGCCCTGGCTGTCCTGGAATTTGTTCTGTAGACCAGGCTGGCCTCAAACCTGCAGAGATCATCCTACCTTTGCCTCCCGGGTGCTGGGATTAAAGGCACATGCCACCACCATCCAGCTACTTTTGTCTCTTACCTAGATAATGGTAATAATTTAATTTTCCTCTTCTCCATCACAAGGTCCCATTATGAGGCCCAGGCTGGCCTTGAACTCACAATCCTCCTGTCTCAGTCTCCTGAGAGCTGAGGTTACAGGTGTGAACCACTTAGCCAGTAACTTATTTGTGATAAGTTATCTTTCTCAATTCCAAACCCTGGGATGATACTTCCTGGGCACTCTCGTTTGAAGGTTATAATTCTTACTGACTGGATTTAAAAACACAGTGGAGCTGGTACAGAGGAGCTCTGGCCCTTTCCTGTGAAGGACCCGAGGACTCCTTCTTCCCCACCCAAAGTTGTGGGTTTTACAATAAAAAATTCTTCAGAACAGCCACTGACTGCATCTCTTGCATGGTGGAAGACATCCGGTGGACACTGTCTTAGTGTCCCCGAGTGATGGGATCAATCTGATGGTTAGTGGTGTATTTGTGTCAATTCATTCCCTAAAAACCTTCCTGCTGAATAAAATTCTGTCTATACACCCATACCTTGAACACACTTCATTCTATATTCAGAATTTTCAATTATATGCGTATGCTGCCATTTTTGACAGGAACATAATAACAGGTATAAATAGCACTTTTCTGTAACAGCACCAATCGAGAAAAAAGTCAATTCCAAGATACCAAAATATTTCATAGCTGAAGGCAAGCACACTTCATCTTTCTCTTACAGCACAGTAAGAAAAGTGTGGGTTTGCAATTTCTTCTCCACATCGGTGGTCTGGGACAGACTTTGAGGGTCTGGCCGTTTTCTATAATGAACAGTGTTCTCAGAAGTGTCCCGTGCAATGAGAAGCTCTTGATAATTTCTGAATTAGTCAAATGAGGAGTCACGGGGAGGAGGCAGAAGGTCTCCTGGTTCCTCAGAAGGTCATCTTGGCTCACCCTAGGGCCTTGCCAGTTCACTCACAGACCTCAGACACCCTTATGTTTGCTGCCCTGTGGAAGAAGGCCAGGGATCTGAGAGTGGCAAGGCCCATGATGGAAGAGACGTGCTGCTGTTTGGGGACAACCCGACTAGACCCTAACTCCTATTCCGACTCCATCGCAGCCCAGTCAGACCTCAAGTGCTGAAGAAAGATGGAGAGAAGGAAAAAGCAAACACTGGCCTGGAGGGATGGCTCAGCGGTTAAGAGCACTGACTGCTTTTCCAGAGGTCCTGAGTTCAAATCCCAGCAACCACATGGTGGTTCACAACCACCCGTAATGAGATCTGATACCCTCTTCTGGTGCTTTTGAAGTCAGCTACAGTGTACTTATGTATAATAATAAATAAATCTTTGGGCCGGAACGAGCAGGGACTGAATGAACGAAGTTGACTGGAGCGAGCAAAGGTCCTCAAAATTCAATTCCCAACAACCACATGAAGGCTCACAACTATCTGTACAGCTACAGTGTACTCACATAAATAAATAAATAAATAAATAAATAAATAAATAAATAAATAAATAAATAAATCTTAAAAAAAAAAAAAAGAAAAGGAGAAAGCAAACACATGTAGCAGAGGCACCCACCAACACGGCACTGAAGCAGAGAGCAAAACAGAGAAACAGCCAGCCTGGTACGTTCCCCTCAGAAGTAATGCCATCCGCTCGGTTTGCTTTTGACCTCAGCAGATAACAGTTGTTCCCAGTGGTTCATAGCTTTTTTTTTTTTTTTTTTTGGTTTTTCGAAACAGGGTTTCTCTGTATAGCCCTGGCTGTCCTGGACCTCACTTTGTAGACCAGGCTGGCCTCGAACTCAGAAATCCACCTGCCTCTGCCTCCCGAGTGCTGGGATTAAAGGTGTGTGCCACCATTCCCGGCAGTTCATAGCTTTCTTCACAGCCCCTTTTGCCCACCATCACTCAACTATGCCATGCTCTGTATGGTTTGTCAACAGAAGAAAAGGCTCCAGCCAACCAACCAACCAACCAACCAAACTACCAACCAACCAACCAACCAACCAACTACCAACTAACCAACTAACCAACTAACTACCACCACCCACCAGGAGATTCCAGAGAAACAAACCTATGGGTGGATGTTGTAACTAACTCTTTCTCCCCTTGAAATCTAAAACAGGTACCCCCTGGAGACTCCCCCAATTAACACTTTGCTAGACATTTTGGCAGAAGGTCCAGATTCAGGTCAGAACCTAGCTTTTGTTCAGATCTGCAAGGCCCAGGAGTCAAAATTTCCCTTGAGGTTTCTTTGCCCGGACACAGCCATTTGAGTGAGTTTGCCTCTGAGTTGGACCAGTTAGGTTTCCCGGGATAAGCATTTCGACCATTGGATTTATGGCTTCTAACTTTGCTAGAACAGAATCCAAACCCAAGTGAGTTTATAGAGTTTAATAGGGGAGAAGCCTTTGATTTCCAGACCTGAAAATTCTGGCTCTGCAGGCAACAGAGCATGGAAAGCGTCCACAGGTTAGCCGCCGCATCTCATGGGGCTGTCGTCTACCAGGCAGTTACAGAGTTGACTGCGTGTTCAAGACTGAGTCTGCCAAGCTGCGTCCGGGTGAAAGGCTGCACGAGATCACTGAATTCCATGTGCTTGAGACCAGATGCTGCCTTTGTTTTGCTATAAAATCAGTTGCCTGCCAGGGAGCATATTATCTAAACTCTGACAGTAGGGCTGGAGAGCCGGCTCATAGATATGATAAACCCACGGCAGGAAAACGCAATAGGAGACAAAATCTGGGACACAGCTGAGCAGACACCAGAGTTCACCTTCCAGCAACCGTGTCAAGTGGCTCATAACTGCCTATAACTACAGCTCCAGAGCGGGGATCGGACACATCTGGCCTCTACAGGCACCTGCACGTGCTCAAACAACCCCCTCCCCCACCCCACATACACTCACACACATTCACAATGATACACATACTCACACATATACATTTACACACACATATACTCACACACACACACACACACACACACACACACACACACACGCGCGCGCGCGCACACACACCCAGACACTTACACACACATATACTCACACATACACATTTACACACACACACACACACACACACACACACACACACACAAATAAATAACAATAAAATCTCTATGACTGCAAACAAGACTTCTGAGAGTTCATCTAAGGTGGAGCTGACAGAGCGTGGCAGGCAAGCAAATGATCGTGGTGACTAAGGAATTGACCTTGGATGATATTGCATCCTTCAGAAAATTCAATGCATTAACCTGCTGCCAGAGTGTGACTGGCTGTTCTTCTTTATCAGGCCTGTCTTTCCTTTTGAATGACTCAAGATAGGCATTGGTCAAGGGGCCAGAAGTGCTGTCGAGGGCAGCCTACTGAGAACATGAAAACAAACCCTTGATTTTGTTCAGACTAGGGGAAGTGTCATGGTCAGAGACTCTTTCGCTGTGGGTTAAGTGGCAGAGTGTCTGACGGTGGCCCAGGGAAGACAGAAGACCTAGGTAGAGCTCCACACTGAGGGAATTTACTGTAGATGTCAAGAGGGGCTTAGTCAGACATGTGTGTTTGGTGCCAGGTTAGTAACTCTCAGCTGGGTGGGAAGGCGCTGTGAGCTACACAGATAGCTCTTCCTGCCCATTCTGCGTGTTTGTGACTGGAGACCTTGGGACAAGCCTTCCCGAGATGCAGAATGCTTCTTTATTCAAAGGCTCAACAGGACAAACGCGAGCATTACAGAATCAGTGAGACAGTGGCCGCCTGTATTGGGGAGTGAAGGACTGGGTACTGAATATAAAAGTCACCGTGTGTGCGCATGTGCGGTATGCCTCTGTGATGTCCGAAGCCTGCAGTGACAAGCTATGAGCGTGGGGGTAAGGAAGCAGTTCCGTTCAGTGCAGTGCAGTAGCTGGTGCTGGTTCAGACTTCTGCAGCTTGGGTCTGGTTTATTTTAGGCATATTTAAGCACAGCACAATTTGGTGAAAGTGATTTGGGGGACAATTAACTCAATCCTGTGTGCACAACAAAGCAGACGTAAGCCTTCTCAAACAACAATAAAAACCTCAAATACAGACCAGATGTGACCGCAACAAAACTCTTTGTAAAGCCCAGAAAGATAGTGTCTATGGATTGATTGAGAAAAACAAATTTATAGTAAGGGTCTGGTGCTGGGAAAGTCTCTGGCCTCAGAGGGAGCAAAGGTCGTCAGGATGTGAGCACGCCCTCTCTGAGCCTTTTGGGGGGATAACAGGCTTTGCCACCTTCTCTTGAAGGGACAACCCTAAATGCTTAACATTCCAGGGTCCCCCAATACTGTGGTTCTCAACCTGTGGGTCTTAACGTTTTTGAGGGGGTCGTATATTATATATCCTGCATATCAGATATTTACATCACATTTCATAACAGTAGCAAAATTGCAGTTATGAAGTAGCAACGAAATAATTTTATGGTTGCGGGGGGGGGGGGCACCACAACATGAGGAACTGTATCGAAGGGCCACAGCGTTGGGAAGGTTGACAGCCACTGCCCTGATGTTTATCTGTGAGCTCAGAGACCCCAGTGCCTCCTACAGATATGCAACAATAGGTTCACAGAGGCTGGTCTGGTGCTCTACCCCAGATGCCAGGCTTTGTCTGTCCAGGAACCAAATTTTTGTGTGGGCTATCAGAATCTATATTAGGAAAATTGCTATTTCTCTCAAGATAGGTACACAGAAAGCACAGGGGCACCTTTCAAGTCTGTATTGTTACAAAATAACCGAATCCATCAATAAAAATTTCTCTTCATCTAAATTAGAATTATCATGCAATAAAATTCCATAAGGGAGGAGTATATTCAGCAGGCCGTGTGCTAGGGAAACCTGCTGGATAGAGGAGTCTGGCAGATGGGCTGTGAGTGGAGCTGGCAGTAATGATCCCTCAGGAATGAGTTTAATTAGGAGAAGGGAGGGTCACAGCTGGACGTGGGGGTGCACACCTTTGATCCTAGTATTCAATAGGGTGGATCTTTGTGAGTTCAGTGCTAGCCTAGTCTCCATGGGGAGTCCTAGGACTGCCAGGGCCACCTAGTGAGACTCTGTTTTGCAACAAAACAAAACAAATTCCAAATAAATAAATAATTAATTAATTTAAATTTTAAAAAAAGAGAAGAGGGTCTCAAGACCGTGAGAGTCCTGATGGGGCCTCTGAGAGGGAGGGCATTGGAAGAGGAATATGCAGTGTATCAGAAACAGCATACATAGCAGGACCTTAAAGGAAGGGAGAGAGGTGAGAGGTTGCCCTTTAAACTCCCATTAGAGATTCATTAGAAGGGACAGCTTGAGACAAGGGAGGGGCCATCAGGACAGGATGACATGAAAACCCCCCCGAGCAAGGTGGGGGTGTGTGTGTCTCTGATTTTTATAGTTTTGGAGGTGCTAGTGAGAAGTTTTACATCACATGATTTAGTCTGGGCTAGCTCACACACCAAAGAGCGTGGAGGAGCCAGGTACTGCTTAGGATTTTTTTTTTTAAAGATTTATTTATTTATTATATGTAAGTACACTGTAGCTGTCTTCAGACACTCCAGAAGAGGGAGTCAGATCTCGTTACAGATGGTTGTGAGCCACCATGTGGTTGCTGGGATTTGAACTCCTGACCTTCGGAAGAGCAGTTGGGTGCTCTTACCCACTGAGCCATCTCACCAGCCCTTAGGATTATATTTAAGCTGCAGGGAGGTGTGTCTTGATTTCTTCAGGTGGTGGGACTTGTCCTCTTAGAGTGACCAGAGTCTTAAAGGGACAGGCCGATGATCTAACAAGTTCCAGTTCCAGAATCCTCATTAGATTAATTAGATTCCTCTTTGCAAGACTGTAGAGTTGGCCAAGAGGCCTAGCACAAGGATGGTCCTTTCTCTCCAAATCAGCACCCATGTGGCGGGAGGGTTGGCAATGAGTCCACGGACTGACTGCTTTGCAGCAACTTTTTAAAAGTTGTTTTAAAACAATGTGCTATTTTAAGCCAGTTGTAGTGAGACAACCTTTAATTCTAGCATCTAGGAGGCTGAGGCAGGAGGATCTCTGTAAGTTTGAGTCTAGCCTGGTCTACATTGCCAGTTCTAGGCCCACCAGGGCTACACGGTGAGACTATGCCTCAGGAAAAAAAAATTATTCTTAGATAAAGTAACTTGGTTCCACTCTCACTAAGGATCATCTGCAGTTTCCAGGTTGTTCTGAGGTGGAAGTTCTTCCTCCTGGAGGGGCTCCATTCCTCCAGGTTAAGCCCCCACGGCCAGGGCAGTCTGCATTCCATCGTTCCGAATGCAAGCAGGCACCTTCCCCAAGCACAAGCTATCGGTGTTTTCCTTCTGTGCAGGGTTTTCTAGGGCAGTGGAGAGGGCAGCCGTACTTTGATTGGGTTTTGTGTTTCTTCTCATCTTCAAGCTCCATCTGCCGTGTCCTGAGTGGAAGGCTTCATTGCCAAAGGGAACCGTTCTGTCCCCAGTTGTCTTCACGGCAGGCTTGCCTTTCCTATTCTTGGGAAGGAAAAGAAAACCAGGCACACACCTGAAAGCCAAGGCGGATTCTTTAAGACTCAGCTCTTTGATCTAAGAAGCAGAGAGCAGTTTTTCTTGGATACTGTTTAGAAACATAATAAAATTTCAATGTCCTTCAGCTAAAGGTCGTTTCCCAGTTGAACAATAAAGCGTGTTGTTCAAGGGCGCCACTAAATCCTTAAGCAAACAAGCACCCTGGCTAATTGTATTTTTATTGCAAACATTTAATGACCTGGAAAAACAGAGCGTCATACTCTCACTGGTGAAATAAAAACAGATTTGTTTCAGGAACAAGTGAACTCTTTGTTAACAGCACTATCTGGGTTTGGAAAGTATAAGGAATATAGAAACACAAAATCTAGTGGGCTCAGTAGTTAAGAGCGCTTATTGCTCTTGCAGAGACCCAAGTTCAATTCCCAGCACCCACATGGCAGCTCACAGTCATCTGTAACTCAGCTCCAGGGCATCTGATGCCCTTTTCTGAACTCTGAGGGTACCAGGCATGCATATGATGCACAGACACATATGCAGGCAAAACCCTAAAAGAATAAATAAATATTTATTTTATAATTTTTTTAAACTTCTCAAAAATGATGGTGATGTAAACACAGGAGCTGAGATGGGAGAGACATGTTGATGAGTCTCACTGAAGACACCCTGTGCTATTACCTTTGTTGGGCCTTACCGAAGCTCTGAAGGACCAAATGATGACATCCATTTTAAAGAAAAGAGGAAATTCACTTACTGAAGGTCTGTTGCCTATGGTTGTACACAAGCTGTTCCCTTAGCTGCAAAGGGAAGCACAGGTTCAACCATAGACGACACAGGTTCCTGGTGTTTCATGTACACTGCTTTAACCCTTACTGTGACCTTTCTGGGTAGACCAGATGGCTAGGATTTTATAGATGAGCAAACTGAACCTTGAAGAGATGGACTTGAACAAGGCTGTACCGTGGCAGGGACCACATGGGAGCGTTTCTTACCCTCTGCTCTGATGACAGCGTCTGAGAGGGGAAGTGAAATATGTTTTCCTGTTGCACACAGGATTGGACTCTCCTGCTTGGACAACTGTACAATTGTACAATTGAGTTTATATTTCTTTTTGATATCAAAGGTAATAGTTTTAGTGATTATTAACTCAGATAAGCAGGAAGCTCATTGCCCCAGTTCTTGGAAGACTGTAGAGATTTACATAGCTTAAAAAGGTCAGACCTGCCTCCAGATGCCCAGGAGAGAGAGATCTGGACGATCAGATCAGGTTGACAGTGGCTCCATTTTCTACTGTAAACAGGACCTGTTGGATGCGCGCGGCTGATCCTGGCATGCTGCTCTGCAGTCTCTGAAGTGTCTCAAGCTTAATGGAAAAAAGAATGGATATCTATCCCTCATTCCCTGTGGAGCTCTGTTCCCCAAGCACCAGATGCCTGGACTGTGGGAATGTCAACACTTAAAAGTTTCATGCAGTGTACATGAAACACCAGGTACCTGTGTCGTCTATGGTTGAACCTGTGCTTCCCTTTGCAGCTAAGGGAACAGCTTGTGTACAACCATAGGCAACAGACCTTCAGTAAGTGAATTTCCTCTTTTCTTTAAAATGGATGTCATCATTTGGTCCTTCAGAGCTTCGGTAAGGCCCAACAAAGGTAATAGCACAGGGTGTGTTCTTTCTCTCTCTCTCTCTCTCTTTCTTTCTTTCTTTCTTTCTTTCTTTCTTTCTTTCTTCCTTTCCCTTCCTTCCTTCCTTCCTTCCTTCCTTCCTTCCTTCCTTCCTTCCTTTCTCTCTCTCTCTCTCCCTTCCTTCCTTCCTCCCTCCCTCCCTCCCTCCCTTTTTTCTTTCTTTCTCTCTCTCTTTCTCTCTCTTTCTTTCTCCCTCTTTCTTTCTTTCTTTCTTTCTTTCTTTCTTTCTTTCTTTCTTTCTTTCTTTCTTTTTCTCTATCTTTTAAATTGACATAAAAGTTGTGCAGGTTTGTGGGGTGCTATGTAAATCAAGATACACGTATACATTGTGACTTTTAGGTGTTTTGATCAATGTGGATTGCTTAGAGTGTCTTATAGTCCTCGTAAATACCCTCGGCCAGTCGTGTCCTGCCATACCTACCCTTGGGCTCCTGAGGTAGAATTCATGTCCCTGATCATCTATGGTTCTCCAGTCCATTTTCTAAGTATCTACTTGGGCAACAGGCACATCCTGCCTGGCCTGTTCATGAGCCAGTCCAGATTTTAGCAAGGCCCAGGAGCCTATAGGCTGAATGTGCTCCTGAAAATCCTACACTGATGCTCTCTCTCCCTTCTTCTATTTTTTTTTTTTGTTGTTGTTTATTTGTTTTTTGAGACAGGGTTTCTCGTATAACCCGGGCTGTTCTGGAACTCACTCTGTAGAGCAGGATGGCCTCAAACTCAGAAATCCACCTCTCTCTGCCTCTGAAGTACTGGGATTAAAGGCGTGTGCCACCACTGCCCGGCTGATGCTCTCCCTTCACTATGATGGAATGGTGGGATTCAATGTTGGTGTCTTTGATTAGATTTAGATGAAGTCATGAGCGACTGGTCCCCATGATGGGATTGGGGCCTATGAGAAACTGTAAGAACACATACATCCACTCTTTCTGACCACCGTTGGATGTGATGTGGCCACCTGCAAGAGGGTTGCTGTTTGCAAACTAGAAAGAGCACCCTCACCAGATGCCGGACCTCCTGCTGAACTTCTTATTTTGACAGCTGACCTTCCCATATTTTGGAATTATAAGAAAGGAACGTTTGTCATTGAAAGCATTCATCTTAGAACTGAGATTAGTGTTACTATTTCAGTCATGATGTATTTCCCTTGAACCACTTAATTTTGAGGAATTCTCTTTTTTTTAAAAAATATTTTTTAAACTTATGTGAATACATGTGTGTCTCTGTGTGGATGTGCGCAGTTAGTGTAGATTTCCCCAAGCCAGAAGAGGATTCGATAGGACTGGACTCACAGCGGTTGTAAGTTCTTACCCCGAACTCCCACCTGGCTACTGGGAGCCTGGTCCTCTCCAAGAGCAGCAAGCACTCCTACCTGTCCTACCTGCTGAGCCTTCTCTCCAGTCCTGGACATGTCCTAATGACAACACATCTCCAAAAGATGGGGCTGGTCATGATGGCACATGCCTATCATTCTAGCCCTGGAGGCTGAGGCTGAGGCTGAGGCTGAGGCTGAGGCTGAGGCTGAGGCTGAGGCTGTGGCTGAGGTAGGACTGAGGAGTTCTAGACAACCTGGGCCATACAGGGATACCTTGCCCAAACAAAGAAACAAATGAACAAAAGCAAAACAAAATAAACCCCACAGGGTTTCTCTGTCCTGACTGGCTTCAAACTCACAACATCTACCTGCCTCTGGCTCACTAGTGCTGGGATTAAAGGCATGCATTACAAAACCTGGCTGGGATTTTGATTTCTTTGTTGAAGTTGTTGCTTGTCTAGAGAAGTGTGTTTAGTCATCAGCTCTGTACACGGGCCTATGAGGCAGGACAGCCTCAGACCAGCTTTTGTCAGAATAAGGACCTTTTGCCAGGTTACCTGCTGACTTCATCTAGGGAGGATATTAAATGTCAGTTTGGCTACACACACACACACACACACACACACACACACACACACACACACACACAAGCTTAATTTCCTGAAACCCAGCACCGCGTTTTATCTTTAAAAGCTAAGAACAAAAGCTATTGCTAGCAGGAGTTACAGGCAGGCTTGGTGGGTGAGATAGACCCCCACCTCCACCCTCTAGGGCGGATGGGATGCTGGAATCCGGTGGAAGCATGGATCACATTTAGCCAGACTCCCAGTCCAGGGACCACTGGGTTTACAGCAGGCTCCTGTAGCCTCCCAGACACCTCACTCCCACTCCCAATCCCCTTCGTGCCTGCCAGGCTGCGGCTGCAGACGAACTTTCACTACACTTTACTGGGCTTTGCAGGCAGGCAAGGAGCAGGATGAAAAGACTGAATGATTTTGGTGCTGGGATCCTTCCTCTCCATCCGCAGCAATGGACCCCATCTCCCCACAAAGGACAGGAGCGCAGTCTCAGCTGGTGGTTCTCAAATATGCTCTTTGGCCAATCAGAGCACCGCAAAGTCTGTTGCAGGCTGCGTCAAAAACATGCATGCCAGAAGCTTCATCTTCTACTAGGTTGAAGAGATGCTTGTAGCAGACTTGAGTGTTGAGGATCCACAGAGGCAGTTGGTTAAAGGAGCTGGCTGAGAAGATACACCTGGGGTGAGACGCTGAGAGAAACTACTGCAGGAGATTCTACTACCCACTCAGTGCGTGGCAGTGATGCCCGGGGAGTGGGATTTTGTTCTGCGTGGGAAGACCCCACCCCGGAGCAGAGCTCTGGGTAGGTGCTCTTGTTTACCTCCAACCCTGCAGTTCTCACTCAACGGCAAGAAAGGATGTGAACTGTTAGAGATAGGTAAGACCCAAGACGGCCGGCCTTTGGCCAGTGAACTTAGAACACAGTCGTCCTGGCTCTGGATCTGGTTCAGCATATCTGGATTGGAACCAGAAAACTGGTATCTTCTGAGGCCACGCCTCCTTGACCTCACCGCAAGCAGTTTTCCCTGGTCACTCTAAGAGTGACCACTATTGAAAGGAGCTGGGGGTGGGGTGTGTGTGTGTGTGTGTAAGTGGTCAACTTAGTCTTAGGAGTTTAATTATGGATTTTTAAAAAGAAGCTGTAAGAACTAACGGTCTAACATTTCACTTTAGTATTTAGGAAAGAGGCATAAATAGTATTGCGAAATGTTGCTTAAGGGCACCTGAAACTGGAGCTGTACCACACGGTGGCGCTGCTATCCTGAGTGTAGGCTGGGCCACTTCCTAATCTCCATGTGGCTAACAGTCTCCCCGCCGCTGGTATTCCTGACTTATTACTTACTAAGACCTATTTTCCATCTTGGCTGTCCCGGACCCAGACCTGCCGTGCTCCTGGGCCACGATCCCCAACTCTTACGTGATGGTTATGCTCTTTCTTCTGCACCTCTTAGGCCTTGTCTTTGCTCCTTTCCCAGAGTGATGGCTCTCTCCCTCCTCCCTCGGTCCCTTGCCTGGGAATTCTAAAGTCCTCCTTCTGTCTCCCTGCCCAGCCAGTGGCCACCGGCAACTTTATTTACCAATCAAAACCAATTGGGGGCAGGGTCCCTCACTATCTTATGTGCAGATTCCCATGTAATTTTGGGCACCCAATAAACACAATACAAGAGTTAGACCAAATCCACAACACTACCCAGCTGCAAACCTGTGACCCACAACAGTTGGCACATGGGTGAGATATATATAAAAATGCAATAAGTGGCATTTGCATGTTGGTGGAGTTGACATTCACTCGACAGAGGGCAACCATGCCTCGTACTGGAACTAGCTTCCCGGAACTAGCAAGGTCATAGAGCTGAGAAGAGAACGTATTACTACCACCATTGTTTTTATTTTTCAGAGACTACTTTTAATATGGGTTCTTAAACACTTTATCCTCCCTTCTAGGCTACCGCCCAGCAGAGGCAGTGGGAAAGAGAGGTTATTAGGATACGGGGAAGTCAACCTGTTTAGAAAATCAACAGTCCAGTTCACAGGTCAACATCGGCAGCTAGATACACTCGAAAACACTTCACAGATATACAGTCAGTCAGTTCAGGAGTGTTGGAATAGCAAACACAAATCAGCAGCTGTGGCATGACCTAGCAGATATAGCCAGGCCTCCGCTGACTCAGCATGAGTCAGCAGGGACACCAGGAGTTCTTTGCTGTGTCTCTCTCAACAAAGTGAAGATCTGTGAAGATACTACAAGCATTGCAAAGCTAGCTGTGCAAGCCCCCATCACTCTCCGTCGAGTCCTATTTATACTCTCTCCAAACATCATGTGTCCTCCATGGATCTTGCCTCATCACATGTCTTGCCTCAGCATGTGAGTCTGTCTTAACAAAACTCCACGTGAGTCTGGACCGGCTGACATCACTCTGCCAATCGACCCGAGTCCGGGGAAGTGGCAAGAAGCCGCCAGCACACCACCAGAGGTTTTTGGTGTGTTTCTCTCTATGGATTCATGGCAAGCAGAGCTCATCATTGCCATGTAAGGTGAACCAATACATGCCTGTCATTAGTGAAGCATCCTTCATCACGCATCCTTTCATGTGCAAAGGATGAAAAACATCCTTTCCCCTGTGTCTGCTTCAGAAAAACAGTCCTTCATGTGTTTGCCTCAGCAAAACAACAACCAACACAACTGACTTTCCAAAGAAACTGTAAGTTTCCACTTCATACCACTTTGCTAGACAAGCATAACTTCTTCCATCATTCTAAATCTTATCCTGTAGGTATCACACCTGTCAAAGGAGCCTCTCCTGGCAGCGAATGGAGACCACCACAGAAGACCACAACTGGACACAATGCAGAGACCAATAGATTGTAGGAGGCCCAGCCATGATGGAATATATCTACATCACAGCTCCTGCACCTATCTATGGCTTAGGGAACATTGTGGAAAAGGGGGCAAAGGGTTGTAAGATGCAGGATACAGAAAGTGAAACAGTCTTTTGTAGGCATGGCTGTGTAAACAAGGCCAGAGCAATGATGATATTGATGGATAGGTTAACATGGAAGGGGGAAGTTTTCATGGAGGCCCACCCCTAGACGACCTACAGGAAACTAATGACTGCTGGGAGAGAGACAATTGGCTTCTCTTAGGGATGAGCCTTTTATTGTTTGTCTAGTTCAGAGTGATCAACCTTGAGCCATATATACACCACCAAAACAAATGGACTCAGCAGGTTGTATTAAAATACATTTGTGCATACACATATACATATATGGCAATAATAAAGGAAAACAGGTTATACATTATCAACTTCAGAGGGGGGGAGGTGCATGGAAGGGCTAGAGGAAGGTGCTGGAGGCAGGAAAGAAAGTGATACGATTCTATTTCAGTTTAAAAAATACATTTAGCTGGGGCTGGAGAGATGGCTCACTGGTTAAGAGCACTGACTGCTCTGCCAACAGTTCTGAGTTCAAATCCCAGCAACCACATGGTGGCTCACAACCATCTATAATAAGATCTGATGCCCTCTTCTGGTGTGTCTGAAGATAGCTACAGTGTACTTACATATAATAAATAAATAAATAAATCTTAAAAAAAATACATTTAGCCCGGCTTGGTGGCGTATACCTTTAATCCCAGCATTCAGGAGGCAGAGGCAATTGGATCTTTAAGTTTCAGGCCAACCTGATCTACAGAGCAAGTTCCAGGACATCTAAGGCTTCACACAGAATCCTTGTCTTAGAAAAAAAATATTTTTAAAACCTGATTATGAACCATGGCTGGAGAGATGGCTTAGTGGTTAGGTGCACTGGTTGCTCTTCTAGAGGACTCAGGTTCAATTTTGTCTCTTTGCTTCCTGACTGGATGCAGCCAGCTGCTTTAGACTCCTGCCACCAGTTCCCTTCCACTGATCCCCGCTCAGAAACCAGCACCCCCCCCCCCCCCCCCCCCGCCAAGCTTGCAGCTCTCTTTGGGACAGAGTTGGTAGGAAAGCACTCTCTACTGTGGCCTTGTGAGCCTGTTGGCCTCATTCCAACAGCAGCACAGTTTGCCGGTTCCATGCCCTGTCCCACATAGACTAGGCCAGACTGAATGACAGGGAGTGGAAATTCTCAGCAGCCCCTGCAAACCTATAAAGGTAGGAAAGTTCCTGTTTCTTGGGAGCTGAAGGCCCATCTCTTCTCCTGAGACTTTCCTCATGCTACACTTGGCAGCTCTCCCTAATCCAGCTCTCAGGATTTGAAGGGAAGGCTCTCTGTCGCTCTGTCTCTGTCTCTGTCTGTCTCTGTCTGTCTGTCTCTCTCTCTCTCTGTAGGCCTGGTCATGTCCCACCTTCAGTGACCAGGGAGCACTCTCTTACTACAGTGCCCTCTGAGGGGTAATTCTGTGTGACTTCTCTACTGAACCCTCCCTTCTGATGGCATTTTATTCATAACAACCCCCTGCCACAGTAGACTCTGCCTTTAAACTAGGAGCCTGAATAACCCCTTCCCTCCTTAAGTTCTTCTGTCAATTTTTTTTTCCTTTGAGACAGGGTTTCTCTGTGTAGTCCTGGCTGTCCTGAACTTGCTCTGTAGACCAAGCTGGCCTTGAACTTAGAGATTTCCCTCATTCTTCTGAGATTAAAGGTGTGCACCACCACAGCCTGGCATTTTGGTTTTTTAGATATAATCTTACTCTGTAACTTAAGCTGGTTTGAAAATCAGGCTGACCTTGAACTTGGAACAATTTTTCCTGTCTCAGGCCCACAATTGCTAGGATCATAGGCAAGCGCCACTATTACCAATTGGAAATATTTCGGAATAAAGCAGCTGCCACGAGTCAAAGAACAAGTCTAGCTCCTTCTTCCTTGTCGTAGACTAGATGTGGGGAGAGCAAATCTCCTCTGACCCCTCTGTCCCCGAACTAGTGACACGCATGAATACAACTATAAATACACACACACACACACACAGAGGTCTGTGTATGAAAATAACATGTCTAAGTCTATTGAGTCCTTATTTTGGGCAGCAGAGGACCAATAAACAAGTGACATTGTGAATGGCACCAGCCTTGGGATTAAGTTGCCTTTGAAAGCCCTTCCAACTGTCCTTGAAGAGCGAGGAATGGGTCTACAGGTCCTCATGCCATAGCCATCGAGTGCTTATTTCTTAACACCACCGACATGCGTCTAAAGAAGGGCTACTCTGCCCACACCTTTAATCCCAGCACTCAGGAGACAGAGGCAGGCGGATTTCTGAGTTCGAGGCCAGCCTGGTCTACAAAGTGAGTTCCAGGATAGCCAGGGCTATACAGAGAAACCCTGTCTTGAAACAAACAAACAAACAAACAAACAAACAAACAAACATACAGACAAACATACAGACAGAAGGGCTACCCTGTCTCTGAGCAGTTGCAGCCACTCGTGCTATTTTATGAGAGCCATAGGACTTTTCTTTTGAACAGTTTCTTCTGATGTTCGTTGGATGATGGTGGGACTAATGGATAAATAACAGGCCATTTTTTTTTCTAGACAATCCAAACACTGTTTTGCAGACAGCCTTAGTCCTAAAATCAGACATTCTTTCCCCAATAACAGACCCTGCCTCTGACTGGGAACACCACCACTTAGAAATTCTTGCTGCTGTCTGTCGCAGCCAACTGATTTGCCAGATCAGCTACTGACAGCTCAGGATTCGGAGCTGTTCACTGATGGAGCAGCCACATGCAGGGCTGCTGTTGCTGAGGTGGCCATGCTAGGGTAATGCAGGGATAAAGCAACAGATGCCCACACCCTCTTGCCTAGCAACTCTGCACAAACAGCTGACATCACTGCACTCTCTAGGGGCTATAGCCCTAAGGCAAACAAGTAAACATTGATAGTGGCTTCAAATATGTCTTTAGGACAGCGCGTGAATGTTGTGTGACTTTCCCCAGTGCTACCCACGGAGCTTTTTGGAAAGAAAGAAGGCCACTAACGGCAGGAAGTAAATCTATCAAAACTGCCGGGCAGTGGTGGCGCACGCCTTTAATCCCAGCACTTGGAGGCAGAGGCAGGTGAATTTCTGAGTTTGAGGCTGCCTGGTCTACAGAGTGAGTTTCAGGACAGCCAGGGCTACACAGAGAAACCCTGTCTCGAAAAACCTAAAGAAAAATCACACACACACACACACACACACACACACACACACACACACACACACACCCTGCATTCGAGAAGGAATGCTTTAGCTTTACCTGCTAACCAGCTAGCTATTAGACCCTGGCCGGGAATGGAAGACAGGCCTTCACAGGGCTAAGAGAAATAAGAATAGACAGACCTGACAAGGTCCTGGGAGAAGCAGCCTGCTGTGGGCTTTGCTACTTATGATGGTTTGAATGGGAAATGTCCCCATAGACACCTAGTCCCCAGCTAGTGATGCTGTTTTGAAAGGCAGTGGAACGTTTAGGACGTCTGAGGTCGATTTGGAGGAAGTAAGTCTCAGTTGGGGATGGGTCTCAGGGTAAGTTACAGCTCAGCCTGGCTTCTGGCCCAGTTGCTCTCTTGGCTTCCTGGCATGTGCCACGTGACAAGCGGCTGCCTTGTGCAGGCTTCTGGTATGAAAGTGAAATGTCCCCAGGTGGTGGCACTATCTTGACAGGTTGTGAGACTTTACGGACATGCAGCCTACCTGGCCAGCATAGGACCATCCTCTTCTGGCTTCTGTGTTTGTGTGATCATGGGCATGCGCATACACACCATCTCCCCCTCTCCAGCCTCCCTCCTCCCACCAAGGCTATGGAGGTCAGGGGCTCTAGCTCAGTGGGTGAGTGTTAACTAGAGTGCACAAGGCCTCCCGAAGTCAGTGGTTCTCAACCTTCCTAATGCTACGACCTTTTAATACAGTTCCTCATGTTTGGATATCCAAACCACAAAATTATTTTCATTGCTTATCTGTAACTGTAATTTTGCTACTGAATCATGGTATAAACATCTGTGTGTTCCAACCCCTGCAGAAGGATTGTTCAACCCCCAAAGGGATCACTGACCCATAGGTTGAGAACTGACTGCCACTCAGTCTTCAATACAGGAGAAACAAAATAACATAAAGCCTCTGGATAAACTTTGTCAGGGGCTGTTTAAAGTGAGATACAGTGTTACCTTTTATTTCCACTCTCAGTACCAGTAGAAAGCTGAAGTTAAGTTACTTTGAAATGATTGTTGGGAGACTGTAGCCTGCATGGTAAGTGTCTGGTAGTTAGTCTTGACCGTCATCTTGATGGTGGTCAGAGTCATCATGGGGAAAAAGGAAATCTCTGGGCAAGTGAGTGATTATCTAGGTTAGGTTAACTGAAGCGGGAAGACCCACGTGAAATGTGGGGAGAACCATTTCCTGGGCTGTGGTCTCTGGTGAGTTCGTGAATTCACTGACTGGTCTGTGCTTTCTGGCTCGGATGCGTTGTGAACAAGGGCTTCAAGTTCGTGCTGCTGGCTTCCCCATTATGATGGGCTGTACCCTCAGTTGCTTTTGTCGGGTATTCTATCACAGTAACAAGGACACCAGCTGACACAGTGCCCACCTATTGCAGTCGAAAGCTGAGCCAGATTTTAGCAGCACATACAGCAACTAAACCACACACTTAACTGTTTTGCTCTCGCCAGGTCTTGAGTGTGCTCTTGCTAGGTCTGCCGTCTGCTGGGCCAGCCACTCCACCTCTCTCATCCTGGAGACACAGTGCTGATAAAAACCGGGAAAACTCAATGGTCTGACAAACAGCTGGCTGAACATTGGATAGGCCCATACGATGCACTCTTCATTACTTTGGCTTCACTGAGTCTTACAGTGAGTCTTTACATAAAAGATTCATCGGGGCAGAAGAAAGGCAGCCCTGCCTGAGGAAGTCATGTGTAATTGCTCTTCAGTGCCACCTGAATCTGCGCACTATTGAAAAATCTTAACCATATCTTCTGAAGACAAGGGTTGTGATTTTCTATTGTTGTGATAAGACACCATGACCAAAGCAATGTACAGAAGAAAGAGTTTATAGGGGACTTACAGTTTCAGAGGATGAGTCCATGACCATCATGGTGAGGAGCACGGCAACAGGCATGGTATTGGAGCAGTAGCTGAGAGCTTACATGTGAGACAACAACAGGGAGGCAGAGAAAGAGAGAGAGAGAGAGAGAGAGAGAGAGAGAGAGAGAGAGAGAGAGAGAGAGAGAGAGAGAGAGAGAGAAATAATTGGGAATGGCATAGGTTTTGAAACTTCAAAGCCTGCCCCTAGGGACATAACTCCCTCCCCTCCCCACAAGGCCACACCTTCCAACCCTTCCAAAACAGTTCCATTGATTGGGGATCCAGCATTTAAATAAGTGAATCCGCTGGGGACCATTCTCGTTGAAATCATTACACCAAGCTAACAAAGAGAAGCAGTTATTAGGTTAGTGACTTTCCTTCTGTGTTTTTGCTCCATGTCACATGCCTGATGGGGCAATGGCTTAACTATAAATAACTCACATATTAAAAAAAAACAGATTCAGTTATTTTTGTTGTTATGTAACATGTATGTATGTGCTTGTGTGTACCTATATGCACCATATGTGTGAAAGTGCCCACAGAGGCCAGGATCTCCTGGAACTGAAATCACAGGCAGTTGCCAACTGCCTAACGTGGACACTAGGGACTGATCCCAGGTCCTCTGGAAGAGCAGCAAGTGTGCTTAACAGCTGAGCCATCTCTCCAGCCCGGTACTTCACATTTTATTGGCTGGGATTTGCCAATAGGCTAATGTGCTTTCTACTCAATCTGCTTTCGCCCCCAGGTTGTTGGAGGCACACTCCTGATGAGAAACAGAAAACCCAGTATTGTTTTGGAATCATCGAGTTCTCTCTGAGGTGTTATCTGTGTCACTTCAGTTATTAACTGTGTTTAGAGCCAACCTCAAAGGAGTTTAGATTTAGTGCCAGCACCCTGGATGATGACGATGACAATGTTTGCTAGTATTAGACAGTATGTACAGAACTATTCAAGCATAGTTCTTCTGATGACCTCTGATGACCCTCCCTTCGAAGGGTACAGAGAGGCCACACTGTATCATGGCAAGTCTTTTCATTCCCTCTCCCCCTCTCCGCCCTTACACAGCTTGAAATGGCAGGAGACCACTAAGCCTGCATCCCATGGAAAAGGACTCAATCTGGACAGTGGGCTGTAATAGAGGAGTGGGGTCCTTACACATGCACACGCGCACACACGCACACACACACACACACACACACACACACACACGCACACACACACCTTGCTCCAGAGTATTTGGGTATTTAAGTAAGCCTGCGTGCCTCTGCAGAGGCTACAGCGGGGTGTCAGGTGTCTCTTGCTTCCCACCTTACTGCTCTGAGATTGGGACTCTCACTAAGCCTGCTGTTTGGCTGGGCTTGCCATAGGCTCTTGGCATCCACCAGTTTCCACTTGACCAGGCTGGGGTCGCAGGTCCAGGCTACTATGCCTGTCTTTTTACCTGGGAACTGGGGATTTGAACTCTGGTCATCAGGCTTGCAGAGTAAGCAACAAGGCAATCTAAATTCATGAGAGGCTTCTGCCGGACCTCCTCCTCAGTGCAGCTCATATGCATGGATGTTCAAAAAGTCATATTTTTCTTTTCTTTTCTGCTTTTCCTTCTTTTTGAAGCATGTTCTTGCTATGCAGGCCACTCTGGCTTGAACTGAACCTGTGATTCACCTGCTTGTGGTCACTGACGGTTGGGACTGCAGGTTGTGCTATCAAATTCCAGCACAATGAAATGTTTGCCTGAAAACAAAACACAGCTGCTGTTCTCAGAAGGTCGAGGACCTAGATGTGGGTTTACTTTGGAAGAGGAGAAAGAGATCTCGTGTGTGTGTGTGTGTGTGTGTGTGTGTGTGTGTGTGTGTGTGTGTGTGTGAAAGAGAGAGAGAGAGAGAGAGAGAGAGAGAGAGAGGGAGGGAGGGAGGGAGGGAGGGAGGGAGGGAGGGAGAGAGAGAGAGAGAGAGAGAGAGAGAGAGAGAGAGAGAGAGAGAGAGAGAGAGAGCACAACTTGATTTTGAGGTGTGGTCCTGTTTCTATTCCTTTAGCACTGTCCACATTTCTTCTGGGTCTCTCCCTGGCTTGGAACTTGGCAACCAGACAAGGCTGAGTAGCCTACAGGGGCTTCCTGTCTTGGTCTTTCTAGTTCTGGGATTGCAAGTGAGTGCCACCATTGCCCAGGATTTTTTTATTTTCTTTCTTTTCCTGTGGACTCTGGGGCTCTAACTTAGACCTCACGCTTGCAAGGCAAGCACTTTACCAACTGAGCCATTTCCCCAGCCCAGAATGAGGAATGGTGTTCCAGAAAGAAAATCTCCCTCTAGCACAGGGGTTTCGTGTTGCCGCATTGAATAATCTGTTCCCCTCAACTAATCTCTGTCTCCTGGGTTTTAGCTATGTGAACTTTAGATTCTGGTAACAACATGACCATGAATAGACCAGTGGCTGTGGGTCTCTGGCCACTTCCTCTACTCAGGGACCAAGTTCTCCTGCTTTGTAGCCAGCCTCAGGTATATATAGATACTAAATGGGCCTCAGAACTTAGCCCAAAACTGATGCTTAACAAACACTGTGAGATAAGTGTGAGCGAGGCTGAGAAAAGGACAAAGGGAGTGGATGGAGGAAAGAGGCTCGACGTATAGGTTATCTGAGGTGTGGAGGAAGACAGATTAGAAGGGAAACACAATATTGCCGAGTGATGGTGGTGCACTTCCTCAGTCCCAGCACATGGGAGGCAGAGGCAGGTGGATCTCTGTGAGTTCGAGGCCAGCCTGGTTTATGGCTCAAGTTCTAGGAGAGAGCCAAGACTGTTACACAGAGAAATCTTGTCTCAAAAAGCCAAAAGAAAGGAGGAGGGGGAGGGGGAGGGAGAGGGAGAGGGAGAGGAGGAGGAGACAAAGGTAGCAGAGGGAACTTGGAAATCCCCTCATGATTCGAGGGCTCTTGCTGTCTTCAGGGCCCCAGCCCTTCCCCTTCCAGGAACTGGCTTTGTATTAGGTTGGTGGTAGGCAGGGACTAGGGTCGATGGAGGTACTGGGCCGGTGGCTCTGGGATGGTCCCAAGTGTCAGCCTTCCTGCTTGCTTGTCCTTTCCTGCTGGCTTTTCTGAGTTCCTCATTCTTGGGACTTAGAAGCGGGTGTGTGGAGCTTTCTTGAAGGGACCAGATCCTTTCTAGGCCACATCTCCTTTCACTTCCTGCTCTTGAGGTTCCTCAAACTGCTGGAGTCGCCAAATCCCCTAGGAGAAGCTCGCACTTCTGCTCCATCTCCCAGGATGCACCGCTGGAGGCTCAGGCCTGTCTCTGGGGCTCTCGGGCCTGGTGCGGAGTGGTTCTGATTCCCCAGAGGAGTAATGTGGATCGAGCAGGTGGAGTGGGGTGGGGTGGGGTTTCTCTCGCACCGGGAGAGGTGAAGAGATCGATGAATGGATTTTACTGAGTGCGCACTACGACCTGGGCTTTAACTTAGGCTCAGCATTAGACTATTTCCTTACGTCAACCCATATTAATTCCCGCAAGGCAGAAGGAAGCAGGTCTATATGTCCATTTTTAGCTAAAAAACAAATCATTCCGGCATCTTGAGTAACTTTTTTCAGGTTCAAAGTTAGCTTTTGGTAGTTTAACTCCAAAGTTAGCTTTTGGTTTCCAAAAGAGAGGTTTGTTTGTTTGTTTGTTTGTTTATTTATTTAATTTTAATAGTTTGCCCCCACTTTCTCTTTAAAAAGTATTATCATTATTTATTTTATGTGTATGGCTACTTTGACTCCATGTATGTCTGTGCACCACGAGCATGCGTGGATCTGTGGAGTCCAGAAGAGGATGCCGGCTCCCCCGGAGCTGGAGTGACAGATGGTTGTGAGCCAGGGTGAGCACTGGGAGTTGCGCACAGGTTCTCTGGGAAAGCTTAACCAGGAGCATCTCTACATCTCTAGCCCCCTCTTTTTTCTTTCTCCCCCACTTTTTTTTTTTTGAATATGGTTCTGGACATGGAGATGGAGAAGTGAGTCAAGTTCTTCATGAAGCACAAGATACACAATTTCCACTGGCAGAAAAACAAAGAGAGAGACAATGCAAACAATGACATTGTTTTTCACATATCATACTTCATGGGGGTGAGGGTGGGGCTGGAGGCCTTGAACTCAGAAATCTGACTGCCTCTGCCTCCCAAGTGCTGGGATTAAAGGCTCTAACTAAGGTCGGGTATGGTGGCACACTCCCTTAATCCCAGCACTTGGGAGGCAGAGACAGGCAGATTTCTGAGTTCAAGGCCAGCCTGGTCTACAGAGTGAGTTCCAGGACATCCAAGGCTACACAGAGAAGCCTTGTCTCAACCCCCCCCCCCAAAGGCTCTAATTAGTTCTTTGAAATCAAGTATGAGTATGTTGTTTAGCCTGGCCTTGGCCTTCTGCTTACACAATCCCCCTATTTCAGCCTCACGAGTACACAGGACTACAAGCGTGTGGCACTGTGTCCACTTGGGCATCTGTATATTTATTTTCAAACCTTCCTGCATTTGAGACACCCATTCTTGAAGGAAAGCATAGCTATCCTGTGCCATCTGGGATTGTCAGGGCGGGTCAGGTTGTCTGAAGCTACTTGCTGGTGGATTTGGATGCATGGGATCTGGTGTTATAACTAGCCAATTAGGTGGTAACAGCTTGGAAGGCTGGGGCAGAGTTCTTCAGAAGGCAGTATATGCTTTGAATCAGCGCTCGATATATGGTACTGTTTCACCCACAGCCAGGATTCATGGGTCCAGGAATCAAGGGGTGGAAAAGGGAATAGTTCCACTTACTATCACTCCTAGTGACCCTCTAGGAAAATTTTTGCTTCCTGTCCCCATAACTCTAGGTTCTGCTGGCTTAGAAGTTTTGGCTCCAGAGAGGGGAGTGCTCCTACCAGGAGCTACAACAAACATTCCATTGAACTGGAAGCTCAGACTATATCTCCTGCAGTCCCAAAGAGGATTTCAGCACCAAGTCCACATTTTCCAGATGACCTCGAACTCAGGGCCTACATTCCCCACATCCCACTTTTGGGTTGGATTTGAGTAGATGGAATTATGCGTAATCACTAAAGCTCTACCCTGGGGTGCTTTGAATGAGAATGGCCCCCATAAACTCACAATTGGGTGCTTGGTCCCCACCGATGGAACTGTTTGGAAAGGATTAGGGGGTGTGGCCTTGTTGGAGGGGGTGTGTCACTAGGGATGAGTTCTGGGGTATCTGAAGCTCCCACCATCCCCAATGTACTCTCTGCTCTGTGTTAGTGGATTAGGATGTAAACTCTCAGTGGTTGCTCCAACACCATGCTTGCTGCCCTGCTACCCTGTTGCCCTGACATGATGGTGATGGACCCCTGTTTCTCTGAAACTGTAAGCCTCAGATAAACCCTTCCTCCTGTATGTATGGTCATGGTCTTTTGTCACGGCAGTAGAAATGCATCTAAGACAAACCTCCTTCTTGTTACTGCCTTGGTGTGGATACAGAGTCTTTCATCGTTTAGTTCTTCAGTCTTTGAAGGATCTAAGCTGACTAGGCATGTCTTCTGTGTCTGGTTGACTCGTTACTTTGATAACCTGATGGGGGAAGGCGATGATTCGGATGTGAAGTGTTCTTCACAGGCTCATGTATTTGAACACTTGGTACCTAGCTGGAGGCCCTGTTTGGGAAGGTCATGGAACCCTTTGGACACAGGAGAAAGAGGCCTTCAAGGGTGAGTTCCTGCTTCCTCTCTGGCTGCTGAGATGTGAGAATCTCACACTGCTGCCATCATAACACTCTCCACTGTCCACTACTCACTGCCCACTGTCCACTGTTTACTGCCCACTGTCCAGTGTCCACTGTCCAATGCCCACTGTTTACTGCCCACTGTCCAGTGTACTGCCCACTGTCTCCTGCCCACTGTCCAATGTCCACTGTCTCCTGCCCACTGTCCATTGCCCACTGTCCACTGTCTCCTGCCCACTGTCCAATGTCTACTGTTTACTGCCCACTGTCCAGTGTCCACTGTTTACTGCCCACTGTCCAGTGTCCACTGTCTGTTGTCCACTGTCTATTCTTCACTGCCCACTGTCCACTGCCTATTGTCTACTGCCCGCTGCCCACTATCTACTGCCCCCTGCCGTGCCTTTCCAGTCATGATTGTATTGTATGCCTGCAGACAGCATAAATCTTAAGTTTCTCTTTTTAAAGTACATCTCAAAAATTATGTATATGTGTGTCAGTATGTGCATGAGTGCAGGTGCTCATGTAGGCTAACAGTGTCAGACCCATGTCCACAATGACACACTTCCTCCAGCAAGGCCACACCTCCTAATAGTGCCACTCCCTGGGCTGAGCATATATGAACCATCACTCTAGCCTTTTGGGGCTCAGCAGTGGAAAGCATGAGTCCTGGAAGTCTTAGCTGAAAACTTCCCATTGCTATTTACTTGTAAAACAAAGAAAGCTTGCAGAATGCCCATGGCTTGAAAATCCCAGAGAGGGTAATGGTTGGCTCCTGCTGTGTTCTGAAAGGCAGAGAGGAGGTTGCAGAAGCATGGCCCTTGACCACTCTGAGACTGAAACGCCTCAGTAGATGTCACTTTGAAGAGAAACAAAATTTAAGACTATTTTAACCAACTTCTTTCCCTTATATTTATTTTATAGTACTACAATGTTTATTATTTATTTTAAACTTTTGAGAAGGTCTTACTATGTGGTCCTGACTGACTTGGAACTCGCTGTGTAGACTAGGCTGGCCTTGAACCCATGGGCGTTTCTCATCCTTCTGCCTCTTCCTCCCCAGTGCTTGCCTCCAGGCTTGGCTTGAATGTTATATTTGAGGATATTTTAATTTATTCTAATTATCACATGGAAAATCTAGCAGAGAGGTCATGTTTAAATAAATCCGGGAAGCCTTTTGAGTAAGCATGTGGTAGAAATTCCAAGGGTAAGAAATAAGGGCTGGAGAGAGGGCTCAGCAGTTGGAAGCACATTCTGCTCCTACAGAGAACCTGAGTCCAGTTCCTAGCACCAGGGCTGGGTAGCATACAACCACCCATAACTCCAGCTCCAGGAGGATCAGATGCCCTCTTCTGGCCTCCAAAGGCACCCACACTCCTGTGCACAAACCCACATACAGATGCACACATATAAAACCAAAACTTTAAAACAGAACAAAGCAAAAACCAAGCCTTTTCAGTGTTTTACCAGCGTGACCTGTATTAGTGTATCTTAGAATTGATGGCATCTTAAGTTTGACAAAGTGTAGTAGTTCAAATTTCTTTTCTTTTAAAGATATATTTATTTATGTATTTTATGTGTATGCGTGCTCTATTTGCATGTATGGCTGCAGGACAGAAGAGGATACTGGATCCCAACACAGATGGCTGTGAGTTACTATGTGGTTGCTGGGAATTGAACTCTGGACCTCTAGAAGAGCAGCCAGCTTTTAACAACTGAGCTATCTCTCCAGCCCCAGAAGTTTACATTTCTTTCTTTTCTTTCTCTATCACCACCTTTTATTGTGATAAAATATATGTAACATTCATGCTGGCTGTGGTGGTGCACACCTTTAACCCCAGCATTGGGAGGCAGAGGCTAGCAGATCTCTATGGGTTGAGGCTACCTGATTCTATGTAGTAAGTTCTAGGCCAGCCAAGGCTATGTAGAGAAACATCTCAAATTCTATCTATCTATCTATCTATCTAATTTGCTCCCCCCCTTTTTTTTGAGCTAGGGTCTTGCTGTGTAGCCCTGGCTACATTGTTATTCACAGTGACCCTAGTGCATCATGTTGGGTTTAGTGGTGTGTGATTTTTAAGTGTGCAGTGTGGCACTCAGCATATTGATATCAGCCTCCAGCAATCAATCTGTAGAGTGTTTTCACACAGCAAAAGTGAAGCTCTCCCATTAAGCAACTTTCTGTTCCTGCTCTCTAAGCCCAGATAATTGCTGTTCTGTCCGTTGTACTGCTCTAAGCCCCTCGTACAAATGAAGTCAGCTCACAATGCTCATCCCGACAAAGGAAACTCTGTCTTTATACAGTGTAGGGACTGAGGTGGATTTTGTCAGAGAAAGTGGCTGGCTCTTTAAACTGTAGATCGAGCTGGAAGAAGAAAGCAAAAGTTTGCATTTTCTTTTTTTGCCTTTAGAAACCCTGTCTAGGGAGAAGATCACTCATTTCTAGGTTCTACATCGTAGCAAGGTATGCTCAGCCCTGAATAGCTGATGACCGTCTCTGACTGAGGCTGTCTAGCAGGTTAAAACTCATGCAGTAAAAACTGCCTGCTGCTGCCCTCCCAGCTTTGTATCTCAATCCTCGAGGTTAGCAGTTCCCGGGGAAAGGAACTAAAAAGATTTGAGCTGTAAAACTTAGTCTTCCGTGACTTTTCTCTTACAGCATCCATGTCATCTGACGACCCCACGGAGCAGCAGGATGTACGCCAACTGTCACAAAACACATAGCCGAATTTTGTTCATTTACTAAAAGAAGAAGAATAAATTTCATTTAATTTGCAGAAAACGGTATGTATTTTAAAGTTAAAAAAATGATTTATGTGTAGGTGTTGTGCCTGCATGTGTGTCTGTGCATCATGTATGTGCAGTCTTTCAGGAGTCCAGAAGAGCTTGTTAGAGGCCTTGGTAGTTGGAGCTACAACCTGGGTCCTCTGGAAGAGAAACCAGTCCTCTGAAACACTGAGACATCTCTCCAACTTTCTAAAGCATTAGAGGAGCTGGCCTAGGAGATGAAAGATGATTGTTATTGTAAAGATATTCTGGCAGAAGAAAAAGAAAAGCATCCCTCATAGTAACTAGGATGGCTCTGGAATCTGGACGTGTGACTCAGAATGTATTCTGCCTATTACAGTCCCCACCATAATTTTTCCTACCCATAAAAGCCATGTCATGGACCTGTATTACCTAAGATGGCTCTCATAGACAATAACTTCCCATTGCCCAGGATGCCAGCCTTTGAATAAAAATGACTCTTTTCCTCCAACTCTTGTGCCCAGAGTACTGGCTTTTAAATGGTAGTCAGAGCTGGGTCCAGTACCACAGTATCTGAGATTAATCAACTGACTTATTCTGGTTCTTTGTTTTAGAGGTTCGATCCATGATAAATTCACTCTATTGATTTGGACCCATGGTGGGGCAGTTCATTATGACAGAGGACGTGCATCCGGCAAGGCTGCTTGGCTCCTGACTGAATTGAGAGAGGAAAGAGAACTGGGATGTCACAGTCTCCTCGGGAAGGCGCACCTCCCCAAACTGAAACAGGCTCTTCCATCCTCCAGCAGGCTCCATCCTAACAATTTCCTCATATTCTAATAGTGTTATAATCTGGGGACCAAGCCTTTAACACATGGCTTTTGGGGGGAACATTTCAGATCCAGAGTACAGTATCAGCTACCTGTTCCAAGTCACCTAATCTCCTTTCTGCCAGAGGCAAATGTATTGACTTCATAGGGTGATGTGCTGTGAGGGTTAAATGAGAAAACCTTATTTATATAGATAATGTGTGTGTGTGCATGCGTGTGTGTGTGTGTGTGTGTGCGTGCACGCGTGAGCACTCATGGGCATACATTTGTGCAGAGTATGTGCATCAGTGCCAGTGTGTGTGGAGGCAGGAGGTTGATTTTTAGTATTTTTCTCTATTACTCTCTACTTTCTTTTTCTTTCTTTCTTTCTTTCTTTCTTTCTTTCTTTCTTTCTTTCTTTCTTCCTTCCTTCCTTCCTTCCTTTTTTTTTTTTTTTTTTTGGCAGAGTCTCTCTGAACCCAGTTTATTGTTTGGCCACACTGGTCCCACGGATCTGCCCTTCTCTGTCCCTTCTGCAGTGTGCTGGCAATATAGGTGTGTGCTGCTGTGCCTGGTTCATATACAGGAGCTGGGTTACAAACGCAAGACCTCATGCTTGTGAAAGAGCCCTTTACCCACCGAGTCATCTTCCCAGCCTTTGTAGATCCTGTGTAGCACTCGCAGGGCATGAAGAGGGGTGTTTGTGTCCCTGGACTGAGTGTGGTGCTGGGGTTATGACTTCCATATTTTGAAGAACTTCTGCACTGAAGTGTGGAGGTAGAGAGCCACAGCTGAGCAATGTTCAGAGAGTGACAGGCTTGGAGTGCTCCCTTGGTCCTAAGTGGGATCTCTTCATCAGACCCCTCCCCATTAAAAGGAGGGAGTGGACTATGGGTCCCAGTCCTAACCAAGAAACTATTTGTGGTTCAAATCCATTGGCAAAAGAAAATCAGTTTTCTACAATGGAGCATCATGGGGTATACCCACCATACTCCAGGACCAGGAGTAATTTGTCAACTCAAAAGAAACGTCATTGTGGTGTTTGTTATTGTTGTTGTTTTTATGGGTTTTTTTTTTTTTTGGTCTTATTGGTCTTTGGCTTGTTTGTTTTGATAGTCTTTCTTTCTTTGGAGAGAACATAAAGCGGTGTGTGTGTGGGTTGGGGGATGAGGAGGGTCTGGGGGAGGACTGAAGGAGTGTGACTGAGTGGGGCTGGAGTGCGCTGGAGTGCGGGAGCCTGGTGCTGAGCGTATAGGAAGCTGTGGCTGTGGCTGGTTGCCAGGGTCACAGGCTCAGATTGGGCAAGAACAGGGAACTGATCTCTAGGTCACTCTACTCCTGGTCAGAGATATTTGAAGAAATCAACAGTTCTGGAAAATAAAAGAGGCAGGAACTGAAACAGGGGAGGGAGGGAGGGATAGAGAGGAAACAGCAGACTGGATCCTGGCCCCTCCACACCTGCACCCCTGCTCCCCTTCTGACATTGTGCAATGAAGGGAGAGATGATGTGTGTTTGTGTGTGTGTGTGTGCGCGCGCATGTGTGCACATGTGCACGTGTGTACATACAAGGATACCGCACATACAAGGAGACCTCCTGTCTCCCTTCTCTGGTTATGAGAACAGAAACATGTCCCCCACCCCCACTGCTCACTGCCTGAGTTCCAACTGCGTTTCTGTTTCTATTTACTGTCCAAAGTCCCAGGGGCAGGAGGTGACTGGTTAGATGGACATTCAGGCACAGGGACCCAGCTCTTGCCTAGATTGGCCCCTCCTCCCTCTCACCTAGCTCCACTAGCACCACCTGTCCCGTCTCCCAGGTTTAGCCCCTCTTTCTCTTTGGGCTCAGGCTGTCTCCGAAAGCCAGAGTCAGCTCTCTATACCTTTAACAGGTAACTGAGGTAGTGGGAGGCAGGTGGTACTGGGTTCAGGGACTCTGGGTGGAGGGATGAGAGCATATAGTCTGGTCCATGAGAATATGGAAGGAAGGCTGCAGAGCCAGGTCACCTCTTGGGAAGGAAGGAGCCTGCAGTATTTCAAGTCTTTCCCTGTCAGCTACCCACGTCCCCTCGGTCCTTCCACAGGGATTCCAGTCTTAGCACAAACCCAAGTTCCATCTCTAAGGAAATCTCAGCTCAGTCTCAGATCTGTCTCCAGCCCTTAGGGCCATCATGGAGAAGGACTGTCAAGACATCCAGCAGCTGGACTCTGAGGAGAATGACCATCAGCTCAGTGGCGATGATGAACATGGCTCTCATGTGCAGGATCCTAGGATAGAAAATCCACACTGGAAAGGCAAGTGTCCAGTTTCTGGGGCCTCTCTGGGATCCTTGCCTCAGCTGCCAGTTCCTCTCTCTTTTTCTGTGAGGACTCTCTCATCCTGACTCAGTGACCAGTGTGCTCCCGAGTCTGTCCTACTCAGGGTTATTACTGCTGCGATGAGCAAAGTGACTTGAAGAGGAAAGGGCTTATTTGCCTTATGCTTCGTCATCATCGAAGTTCATCATCAAAGGGATCCAGGACAGGAACTCACACAGGGCAGGATCCTGGGGGCAGGAGCTGATACAGAGGTTATGGAGGGGTGCTGCTTACTGGCTTGCTCCTCATAGCTGGCTCAGCCTGTTTTATTATAGAACCCAGGACCACTAGCCCAGAGAGAGCACCACCCACAATGGGCTGGGCCTTTCCCCACTAATCACCTCATAAGAAAATGCCCTACAGGCTTGGTTACAGCCAAATACTATGGAGGCATTTCCTAACTTGAGGCCTCCTCCTCTCTGATGACACTAGCTTGTGTCAAGTTGACATAAAACTAGCCAACACAGTGACCTACATGTGAGCTGCTGATACCTCTGAGTGCAGGGTCCCAAGAAAAGTGTGTATGCTTAGAAGTGAGGGGGTATCTGAGAGGATGAGCCTCCCCCGAGACTGCACTGTGCATGTGTATATATGCGTGTACATGTGTGCATGTGCGTGCATGTATGTACATGTCTGTATCTAGGATGAATGCAGAGCCACAGACTGTGTTAAGGCGATGAGCTGAGTGTGTGAATGAGCACAGAGATCCTGGGTGATTTCCATTTGTATCCTGCCTGAATCTTCTTGCACATTTTGAACACAGGCCCCACATAATTGCAAAAAGGTTTTAGGGTAAGAGAGATCCTGCCCTGGGCAGGCTACCCAGTGTGTTCCAGATGATGTAGTTTCATCTCAGAAGAAACTTGGGACTTCTTTTGTTGTTATTTTAAGACAGGGTTTCTCACTTTGTAGCTCAGGCTTCCTGGAACTCACCCTATAGCCTTGGAATCTCAAGTAGCCTCCCTATTTTAGCCTCAGGAGTGTTGGGATCACAGCTGCGCGTTACCACGCCCAGGCAACGTGGGACTTACATCTCTGTCACATTGCTAATGTTTTACCTGTGTGTGGTCCAGTCACAGCATCTGTGTCAGCATCCTGCCTGTGCTAGCATCAGTGTCACTTCTGAGTCCTGTTCGAAAGATCCTGGGATCTCATTTTGATAGGTTCATTTATTGCTTATTTATTTGTGATACTGCCATTGGAACCCAGGGCCTTGCACATACAGGCAAGAATTGAATCACTGAACCCCCTGTCTGTTTTCTCAGTCTATTCATCTCCCTAGTTTGACTTGTGTTTTCCTACTCTATTGTGTCTTGTGACCAACAATTGGACACTGAGCACTGTGAGTTCTGTGTTGCTGGGTGCTGGGTGCTGGGTGCTGGGTGCTTTTGTATTCTGGTGAGTATTTAGTTTCCTGGGATGCAGGAAAGTGGTGTAGGATCTGACTCCTTATGCCCTAACTGTCTTGGTTTCAGGCTTTCAGGCTGTCTCCTCAACTTGGGGAGTCTATTAGACCCTGTCCCAATTTCTCCTCTCTGCTCAGGGGCCTGAAAAGTTTCTCTAGGCAGTGAATAGTGAGCTGGGCAATTTGAGGACTCATTCATTTTCCTGGCTTTCAGGGATTAATGCTCTTCACAGCCTGATGTTCAGTGTCTTAAAAATTGATGTTTAATATGTACATGTATATGTGTATATGTATGCGTGTATATATATGTGTGTATTCATGTATATGTATGTATATATGAATGTGTATGTATGTATGTGTATATGCATGTGTTTATATATGTATGTGTATATATGTATGTGTGTATACATATATGCATATGTATGTATACATGTATGTGTATGTATGTATATGTGTATGCATGTGTGTGTGTTCTAATTATTTTTTTTCTGAAATAAGAAATAAGTCTGACAGCTTCTGTTTTGTCTTGAGTAGAGCATTTCAAACCTGCCTACACAGTACTTCTGTTTTAATCAATAATTCCCAGAACAGCTGAGTCAGGCAGCTACTTTTTGTCATTGCATCTTATACATGAGGAAAATGGGCTCGCTAGGAGACTGAATGATGCCAGGCCTAACTGGTGGCTCAGCTGGTGGCTTTCTCCTGGGCTGACAGTGTAGGGGCTTCATAGGCCACAGGTTAGCTGGGAATCATGACGAGGGTCTCCTGTATGAACAGTACTAGCAGAAGCAGTCAGGAGTTAAGTTGTGGATTTCCAGCTGGGGAGATGGGTCAGAAAGTGCTTCTAGTTGGAATATATTCTGTACCTTCCCGTGATGCTAAAACAGAATGCATCTGACTAGGAAACTTATACCAGGGACGTACTGGAGCATGGTTCTTGAGTCTAGGAAGCCCAGAACAGAGGGCTGTGTCTGTCAGGGCACCAACATGAAACAGGAGACCCCAGGGAGGGTGAAGGGGACACCAAAGACGAAGCCTTTAATAAATGCTATTTTGCACTGTCAATAATCCACTGACGAGGGAGAGCCCTCAAAACCTAATCACCATTCATTCAGGTTCTACCTCCCAACGTTGCTGCCCTGGAGATCAGACCGAGAGGTCCATTCCCATCACAGCAGAGAGGGCCGTGCTTTTCGGGAGAGTGTCAGGGAGGTGAGAGGCAGGGAAGGCTCTGCTTAGGGGCTTGGGGTTGGGGAGAACTCAGAAGCATATCCTTGCTAGGTTAAGTTGGGGTCCTAAGTACGGCTGTCGTGAAGGAAGGTGACAGGCATTGGTATGGAAAATTGGAATTCTGGATAGCCACTCAGAGGGAACATCCTGTATACACCCTCAGTACAATGGCAAGAAATGACCTCAGGAAGATTTGACCTCTAGGATGTGGGGTTGCTCTGGCATGGTGGTACTGAGACAGAGAAGGCTACAGAGTCACAGGCTGATGCAGAGGAGTCTGTGTGCAGGTGGGTGGTACAAAAGCAGATGGGGTCTGGGAGAGGAGTCACTCTCCTGGTCCTGGCAAGGCGAGGCGAGCCAGTTCATGTAGGTGTGTGAGAAGCAAATAACAGTGTGTAATAGTGTGTGGATGTCTGTGAGTGTGAGCATGTGAGCAAATGTGTGTTAGAGTGGTGAGAGGAAGCGTGGCTGTGGGACAGACAGGTCAGCAGGCAGGAGAGGAGACTGTGGGAAGATGGAGGGCACAGGGACCGCAGGCCAGTGACATTGGGTTTCAGGGCGTTGTGAACAAGGGTGGTGGAAGCTGGGGGGAGGTTTTCACTTGGATGAGATGAGTAGATAGGCCGGCACAGCGGCTTTTGGGTTCGTGCTGTATGGTGGGATTAGTTGGTCTGGAGAATCCCACTGGGATTGTGAAGGGATGGGCTTGTGTGAGGAATATAGGGGTATTGACTAAGGGGAGCTCATGACATATCCCGTCACTGCTCCATTCTGAAGGGACAGGGACTGTGGAAGGACAGAGGTGATCTGTGGGTCTCTGACTCATGGGCAGGAAGAAAAACCATGCAGACCTCCTTTTGGAGGGTGTCTAGTCCTCTGGAATTGCTTTCTGACCCACTCTCTCTCACAGGGCAGCCTCTTTCCAGGCCCTTTCCTCAGCGCCTCTGCTCCACGTTCCGCCTCAGTCTGCTCGCCCTGGCCTTCAACATCCTCCTGTTGGTGGTCATCTGTGTGGTTTCATCTCAAAGTGAGGTCATGGCCTGGCAGGAATGAGAGGGCAAGGATAGAGAGAAGTAATCTGGGCAGTGCTGGGGCAGTGAGGAGGAAGAGAAGGAGAGGTGGAGGCAGGTTCTGGGTGCAGATGGAGATCAATGGTGGGTGATGAATGGTAGCAAGATGAATGATGGTAGAAGAGATGGGTGACATGGGGTCAGTCACATGGACAGTGACGTGGGCACGTTGTGACATAGTTCCACATCCATCTGGTCCCAAATGTCTCCCAACAAGGCATACAGCTGCAAGAAGAGTTTCGGACCCTGAAAGAAACCTTCAGCAACTTTTCCTCCAGCACCCTGATGGAGTTCGGGGCTCTGGACACCCTCGGTGAGTTGGGCTGGATAAGTGGCACTCATTTATCTGTGCAGATTTGATGGACGTGGTGCTGGGTCTACAGCAGGAATATGCTCTCGGGCTGTGGGGATGAAAACCTGGGCAGAGGAATAGTTCAGCCAGAGGAACCCGCAAGGCTTCCGGCAATACGGGCCCTGACCTGGGCAATGAGTCTGGGCGGGAGGTGACATGGTGGCCATTAGTCCTAGGCAGAGACAAGCAGAAGCCATGATGGCTTTTAGTGTGACAGGAAGTGGTGATTGATGGGCAGTGGGGAGTGGTCAGAGATACGGAGGGGCCAGGCCACACAGCAAGCTGTGTGGGCTGAGTGGGGCGTGGCTTGAGAACATGGAGATCCATTGAAGGAATTTAAATAGCATGCTGTGGCCTCCCTTGGGCGAGGCTGGGAGTCTGGGAAAAGCGGAGAAGTAGCATGTGGGATGAGGTGACAGACTCTCATAGATACCCAGGATGTGCAGCCAGAGAGGCATTCAGGAGCCCGACGGACGGGGAAATCATTCAGCAGCCCTCTTTTTCAGGAGGTAGCACAAACGCCATACTGACTTCCTGGTTAGCCCAACTGGAGGAGAAGCAGCAACAGCTAAAGGCAGGTCAGAGACCTCCCCTCCCTCACGCTTGTTCGGTCATTATAATGTGTGGTATGGCATGCCTATGAGTGTTTCCCCAGACAGTAGCTGGAACCCTGTGCCTGCTCTCGGCAGGTATGGAGTCACAAGCCTACCGCATCTCTGCCCATGTGTTTGCCCCTTAGACCATTCCACATTGCTCTTTCACCTGAAGCACTTCCCAATGGATCTGCGAACCCTGACCTGTCAGCTGGCGTACTTCCAGAGCAATGGTAGGGTAGGGACAGGGAAGTCTCGGGTTCGAGTGTGGCTGTCTCCTCCAGCTGGATCTCATTTCCCTCTGACCTTCTCTTCGTTCAGGCACGGAATGCTGCCCTGTTAACTGGGTGGAGTTCGGGGGAAGCTGCTACTGGTTTTCTCGGGATGGGCTCACCTGGGCTGAGGCTGACCAGTACTGCCAGCTGGAGAACGCCCACCTGCTGGTCATCAACTCCAGGGAGGAGCAGGTAAGGAAACCTGAAGGTAGGCTTGATCAAGTAGCCTGATCAAGTCTCTGTACTTACCAATTATTATTTACTTTAACTTTTGTTTCTTCTTTTCTTCTTCTCCTTCTCCTTCTCCTCCTCCTCCTCCTCCTCCTCCTCCTCCTCCTCCTCCTCCTCCTTCTCCTTTTCCATCTCTGTCTCCTTCTGCTTCTCCTTCTTCTTCTCCTCCATCTCCTCCTTCTTCTCCATCTCCTTCTTCTCCATCTTCTCTATCTCCTTCTTCTTCTTGTTCTCCTTCTCTTTCTTCTCCATCTCCTCTTTTTCTCCATCTCCTTCTCCTTCTGCTTCTCTTCTTCTCCTTCTTCTCTGTCTCCTCCTTTGTCTCCTTCTTCATCTCCTTCTCTTTTTCCACATCCTTCTCCTTCTCCTTTTCTCCTCTGTCTCCTTCTTTTCCTTCTCCATCTCCTCCTCCTCCTTCATTTTTAAAACCAATGTGTTCAATTAGTGATACCAGTATGTGCATGGGTATAGAGCCATCCATTGGAGCAAGGGCATTCAACCAGGGCTTCGGCATGTTTCTGGACATGACAGGGCTTGCACACATGATCACACAGTGGCTGTGGCTGCATGCACAAGACCTGCATAAGATCAAGCCAACCACAACCCCAGTATGGATGAAAGCCTTACATGAAGGGCTCTTGGCAGTTGGCTGCTGAGTGAGGAAGGGGCAGTTTTCTCCCTGGCTGCATTTCTTGTTTGTAACCTAAAGAACAATACAGGAGAAGAGTGTGGTAGGGGTCTTGATGGCTTATGGTGGAACAGTAACTGTCTCTAAGAGGTGGGAGCCAGGAGGCAGAAAAGGCATGAAGTCAGGGCCAGGTGACCAAGTGATGCTAAGCCAGATAGGATGCTAGCCAAGATGACTTCAAGGTTAGAGCATGGGAGCCAATCCAGTGCGGGGACTGAGAGTCCCTTCTTCCTGTATTGGCTGTAGGCTGTGGCAAAAGGAACAGAATGAGAAGCCTTAAATTGCTCCTCGAAGTGGCTTCTTGGGTCCTCATTGACCATAGGTGTCCTGTGTCTTCCTTCCAAACTACTGTCCCCAGATAGTAACCTGAAGACCAAAGTTCATGGTGGGAAACCAATCTGTTAGAGTGGATGGAAGAGTTTCTCATAAGAAGGGTAATAATGATAGCCTTCACAGCATCTGGACATGCTCATGAGTTCATGTCTTTAGTCCTTACAACCCCGTTGGGTGGGCACCAGGAAAGAGATGTGCCCAGGAGCTAGCAAGTCATGATGGAGTCAGGATCAAGATGCACGCGGCCTCTTTGGTCAGTGTTTTCACGACTGTTTACAATGCTAAAGCAATTAAAGCATTTGATGCAGAAGTCAGAATATATTTAGTATTTGCTGTCTGTCAGGCTAAGTGATTTTCATGGTAACTTCAGACATATTTTGCTTTACTGGTCAGACTGAAGTTGCTGATATTTAGTTAATTTTGACATGAACTTTATGTAACTCAGCCAAAGATGTGGCTCATGAGTTCATGACTCCAGTTTCTTGGTGGACCTTGCTGTCATTCTGAAGGTCCCACTTACTGCTTTCTGCCTTGACCTCATCTCTGGCTGGCAGACAGGGTGTGGTCCTTGGGTTTAGTTCATCTCTCCGTCCATCATTCAGTTCCAACCATTTTTGGGTCTCTGTGTTTTAGATTAGTGGTTCTCAGCCTTGGGTAACAAATGTCACAACCCCTGCCTCTTATTTTTGAACATTCTGATTTAATCTCCAGCTTGCTTTCAGACTGTCCTGTAGAGCGCTGTCAGGAAGCCAAGGTTAAGGGGTTTCTCTCACTGAGAGTTAGACACTGTGGTTTTGATTAAGAGAAAATTTAACAAGAGCGAAATTTCTCATCATTTAGGAGGATCATGAGGAAGCTTTTTCTCAGCCCTCCCTCTCCCTCTGCCTCTGCCCTACCACAAATGCTCCCCCAACCCTTCCCTGACTTCTGTTCCTTTCCTACTTTGGAACTGAGGTCTTGTTTTGTTGTCCAGCCTAGTCTCAAACCGCTGGGCTCCACAGTCCACCCTCCAACTGTTCTCTATCTCATACCTCCTCCCTACCCCCTGTTTCCATGAGGATGTCTTCACCCCCCAACCCCCAACCCACTTGATCTCTAAACTCCCTGGGGCCTCCAGTCTCTTGAGGGTTAGGTGCATCATCCCTGATTGAACCCAGACCTGGCAGTCCTCTGCTGTACATATGTTGGGGGCCTCATATCAGCCTGGTGTATGCTGCTTAGTTGGTCGTCCAGTGTTCGAGAGATCTCGGGGGTCCAGGTTAATTGAAACTTCTGGTCCTCCTCCAGGGTCACCCTCCTCTTCAGCTTCTTTCAGCCTTCCCCTAATTTAACCCCTGGGATCATCAGCTTCTGTCCATTGGTTGGGTACAAATATCTACATTTGACTCTTTCAACAGTTTGTTGGGTCTTCTGGACTGCGGTCATGCTAGGTCAATTTTTGTGAGTGCTCCATAGCCTCAGTAATAGTGTCAGGCCTTGGGATCTCCCGTTGAGCTGGATCCCACTTTGGGCCTACCACTGGACCTTCTTTTCCTCAGGCTCCTCTCCATTTCCATCCCTGCAGTTCTTTCAGTCAGGAACAATTATGAGTCAGAGTTTTAACTGTGGGATGGCAACCCCCTCCCTCATTTGATGTCCTGTCTTCCAGCTGGAGATGGGCTCTATAAGTTCCCTCTCCCTACTGCTGGGCATTTCATCTAAGGTCCCTTCCTTTGAGTCCTGGGAGTCTCTTACCTCCCAGATCTCTGGTGCATTCTGGGGTGTTCCCCCAACCTCCTATCTCCTGAGTTTGTCTGTTTCCATTCTTTCTGCTGGCCTTCAGGGCTTCAGTCCTTTTCCTTCACCCAATACCAGATCAGGTTCCCCTCTACCCACCAACCCCTGTCCACATTCCCTCCCAGGTCTCTCCCTCCCTCCCCACTTGTGATTGCTTTCTTCTCTCTCCTCAGGCGTCCTCACTTGGGCAATTCATCCTGTTGAACTTTTTGAGTCCTGTGGACTGTATCTTGGGTATTCTGTACTTTTTTTTGGGGGGGGGGGATAATATCCACTTATTAGTGAATACATACCATTCATGTCCTTTTGAGTCTGAGTTACCTCACTCAGAATGATATTTTCTAGTTCCATCCATTTGCCTGCAAAACTCAGGATGTCCTTTATCTTAATAGCTGAGTAGTACTCCATTGTGTAATTGAACCACATTTTCTGTACCCATTCTTCTGTCATGTGACATATGGGTTGTTTTCAGCTTCTGGCTATCACAAATAAGGCCACTATGAATATAAGGCCCCTGTGGCATGGTGGGACATCTTTTGGGTATATTCCCAAGAATTGCTGGGTCTTTAGGTAGATCTATTTTCAACTTTCTGAGGAACCTCCAGATTGATTTCCAGGGTGGTTGTACCAGTTTGCAATTCCACCAGCAATGAAGGAGTGTTCCTCTTTCTCCACATCCTCACCAACATGTATTGTCACCTGAGGTTTTGATCTTAGACATTCTGATTGATGTAAGGTGGACTCTCAGTGTCGTTTTAATTTGCATTTCTCTGATCACTAAGGACTTTGAACACTTCTTTGGGTGCCTCTCAGCCATTCGAGATTCCTCTGTTGTGAATTCTCAGTTTAGTTCGATACCCCAGTTTTTGATTGGGTTGTTTGGTTTTTTAGTGGTTAGCTTCTTGAGTTCTTTATATATTTTGGATATTAGCTTTCTGTCGGACGTGGGGTTAGTGAAGATTTTTTTTCCCAATCTGTAGGTTGTCAATTTGTCTTCTTGACTCTGGCCTTTGCCTTACAGAAGCTTTCCAGTTTCATGTGGTCCCATTTATCAATTCTTGATCTTAGAGCCTGAGCCTCTGAAGTTCTGTTTAGGAAATTTCTCCCTCTGCCAATGAGTTCTAGGCTCTTTCCCCACTTTCTCTTCTATTAGATTCAGTGTATCTGGTTTTACTTTGAGGTCCTTAATCCACTTGGATTTGAGCTTTGTGCAGGGTGACAAATATGGGTCTATTTTTCACAGTTACTCTGATACCTAAACCACACAAAGATCCAACCAAAAAGGAGAACTTCAGATCAATATCGCTTATGAATATCAATGCAAAAATACTCAATAAAATTCTTGCAAACCTAATCCAAGAACACTTCAAAACCATCATTGACCACAATCAAATAGGCTTCATCCCAGGGATGCAAGGTTGGTTCAATATATGACAATCCATGAACATAATCTACTATATAAACAAACTCGAAGGAAAAAAATCACATTATCTCCTTAGATACAGAAAAAGCATTTGACAAAATACAACACCCCTTCATGTTAAAAGTATTGGAGAGATCAGAAATTCAAGGTCTAACTGGCTGTCTGTATGTAGAAAAATGGAAATAGACCCATATTTGTCACCTTGCACAAAGCTCAAGTTTTCAGGATTTTATTACATGTATTTATTTAGGTGTGTGTGTGTGTGTGTGTGTGTGTGTGTGTGTGCATGTGTGTACTCCTGTGTGGGAGTGCAGGGCTGTGTGTGCATAGACCTGCCATGTGTACAGAGGCTAGAGAGGATGTTGTATGCCCTCTTCCAGGATGCTTTGCTTTTTCCTCCCAGGCAGAGTCTTTTTCTGACCCTGGAGGCTCACATTTTTGCTAGACTGAAGTCTGGAAGTCTCAGATATTGTCTTATTTCTGGCTACTATTGGAAGTGAGGTTACAGGCGTCTGTGGAGGATGCCTGGCTTGTTCTGCAGTTGCCGGATTCTGAACTTAGGTCTGTATGCTGACGGAGCAAATGTTCTTGACTACTGAGCCCTCTCTCTAGCCCCATCCCCCATCTCTTACATTTGCTTGTGAAATGAGCTTGTGTGTGTGTTTTCTCATGGTGTTGTGGAATATGGGTGGTTTGTTTTTAGTTACTGTAGAGGTGACCTGTATAACTCTAAATGGTGGACTGAGATTTATTGGCTTCAGGAACCAAGAGTGCAAGCAGCCAGAGAGATGGGTCAGCAATTAAGAGCAGAGGGCTAAGATTCAGTTCCCAGCACCCATATGATGGTTCCCAACATCTGTAGCTTCAGTTCCAGGAGATTTGATACCATCTTCTGACCTCCTTGGGCACCAGGCACACACACACAGTGCACAGACATATGTGTGGGGGAAAAAAACCCTATACCCATAAAATAAATATAAAAATTTAAAAATAAAAAAAAACCCTAAGAGTTTATATAACTCTCCATATGAAAGATGGGAAAAGTGTCTCCCCTGTCCCCTCGCCCTGAGATAAGATCTCATGTAGCTCAGGTTAGCCTTGAACTTGCTACATAGCCAGAGGAGGTCTTGAACTCCTGATTGCCCTGCCTTCGACTCCTGGTTCATACTGTGCCGGCGGGAACAGACTTAGGGATTTGTGCACACTAGACAAGTACAGTGCCAGCTTGGTTGAGCCATCCACTCTAGCACACGTCTCCTTAGCGTGCGTTGTCCTAAAAAACAACAATCAAAGGTCTTTGGAACGAGTGGCTTGTATGCTCAGCTGTCAGTACTGTGTGGCCAGCTGCTTGTGATGTCCACCCCAGCTCCCACCCTGAGGGGAGGGGTATGTGTTCCTAGAGGGTTTCATTATTGTCAATGTTTCGAGTGGGCGCGGTTTCTTCTTGCATTCACTTAGGAAAGGGCAGATGAGTGATCCGGACTATTTTCTTTGGCCCTCTAGCACTATTTGATGACTCCCCCTCCCGGCCTTGAACTCAGGAACTGGGATTTTGTACATTTGTCTTAGTTATTCAGTTTCTATGGCGATGGGATTAGTGACTACAGAGAGCATCAGGTAGCAGCAACTTGAATATCCTGTCTTTGCTCCATCCCTGTTGATACGTCTGAATCTGTGGGGTAACCTCGATGGCCCTTGCAGCTGCTTCCTCACACACAGGCCTCTGTCCTACATGCAGAATTCTAGATTTTTATGGGTGCTGCTGTCACAGGTTCTGTTCTTGGATAAGAAACCCTGGTCTCTAGGGAGCGTGAGGGGAATTGGACAGTTTTTCTCCAAATGTGGGTGGGGCCTCCTTTACATGTTATCAAAGGAGATTGTTAGAGTGTGTGCTGTTCAAATGGACCCTCTGCTTCCCTTATAAAACCGGGTGGCCGTACATTCCCTTGCAACCATACAAAAACAACGGGACCTAAATTCCAGGAACAACCACCTCTGTAAGAGCAAGTCCCTTGGAACGGTTTTAGTCCTAGGGAGATGCAGGGGCATTTGCACAGAAGGCCCTGTCAGTTCCTGACTGGGCTGGCTGCCTTGTACCCAAGCATCTTTCTATGTTCAGTGGAGGCAGTCAGGCCCCATGTAGTCAGGTCAAGATGCAATTCTGGGCCATGGGCCCAAGTTTGGAAATGCTGGGGTCTGACAAACCTCAGGAAATGACATCAAAATCGCAGCAAGAGAACGAGGGGCCAACAGAGGGATGACTGAAACCAAGGTGCTTCATGGGTTCTGAGATCTGCGGGCCAGCAGGGGCAGGATCCCAAAGATGCTGTGTGCAAAAGATTGGGAGGAGATGTCGTTGCCATAGCAGCCATGCTAGGAATGGAGTGAAAAGTGGGCCCAGGCTGGAAACAGGATGGTTGTCACAAGCTAGATACTGGTTGGCTTTCTAGGTTCTAATAACTACCTTGCAAAAAGAGTTACTATGACACCAGACTTGCAGAGCTACTGAGGCTTGGAAGAGATAATCCCTACAGAGCCCTCAGCACAACACCTAGCTTAGTGAAAGTTCATTTAACACTAGCCACTCTTATAGAGGAAAAAGCAAGGACAGGGCTGTTGGTAGCTGAGGCTTCAGCTTGGGGCAGGCTGGGCTGGGCTGGGCTGGGCTGGGCTGGCGTGCGGTCCCTCGGATGTATGCATGGATGAGGGATGAAGCATTTTGCTCTCTCACTTGTTTTTCCAGGACTTTGTTGTAAAGCACAGGAGCCAGTTTCATATTTGGATAGGTCTTACCGACAGGGATGGCTCCTGGAAATGGGTGGATGGAACTGATTATAGAAGCAACTACAGGTGAGTGCCTCCCTCATCTCCTTGTGAGTTTGCTCCAGGTTCAAGCACCTGGCCTTTCACCCCAATGTATTCCTGTAGGGCCAGTTTCCCCGATCTTCCTCCCGATCCTACTCCCCCATCTCAAAGCCTGTACATCTTCAACCCTTGAACCCTCCCAAGACTGTGCTTTTTTGAGGCAGGGGACAGGGTTGTGAGGCGGTGGGGAGGTTGGACCTTGACCTTTCTTTGGCTTACCTTCTTAGGAATTGGGCCTTCACTCAGCCAGATAACTGGCAGGGCCATGAACAGGGTGGAGGTGAAGACTGTGCTGAAATCCTGTCAGATGGCCATTGGAATGACAACTTCTGCCAGCAGGTGAACCGCTGGGTATGCGAAAAGAGACGGAACATCACCCACTAGGAGTCGGCTCGACCAATCCCCCACCCCGCCCCCACCCCCACATCCCCCACTAGGAGTCTGCTCAATCATGCCTCTGCCCTACCTCCAGCCCCACACCACCCCAACATCCTCACTGGGGATACTGGAGCAAGGAAGAGAGACAGGGTCCCAAGCATGAGGAGGGGTTATGGAAAACTGGAAAGGGCATGGCTCTATGGTCTCATACCTTAGGAAGACTGAGAATCCCCCCTTCTGCACAATTTATTGCAATTGTTATAAATTTCGGCCTTCTGAATGGAGTAGGAAAAAAAAGAGAAAGACTTGAAACTCGTGTAGCCTGGTTGTTTGGAGCTGGTGCAAAAAGAGGGAGGTGGGAGAGTCTGGAGGAGGCAAGGTATGAGTCCTTGAGGGGCGTCCCTTGACACACTGATGGAGCAAGGCAGGAAGCAGGAACCTCAGTGGCTAGCATCTAGATGAACTGGGGCTGCTGAGCACAACCTCAAAGGATCCTGGGAGAGTGTGTTCTCTACATTTAAGGTCTCTCCAACCTGACTTTTCAGGAATGCCCTCACTCACTTTAATCCAAGCCCCCCTGGAGGAACACACACACACTCACACACACACACACTCACACACACACACACACACACACACACACACACACACACAACACACACACACACACACAACACACACACACACACACACACACACACACACACTCACCGCCCCCCAAGCTCCCCTCCTCCCTCCACTTTGCCCTAGAGTTAACCATTTCCAGTGTGTTTTATCAGGATGTTTCCTGTACCCACACAGGCAATGCTACAGAGAGTAAACAGCTCTGTGTGTGTCTCTCTCTTTCTCTATTGCTCTGCAATGCTTATGGCCATTCTTCTCATTGATGTCACTACCTGACAGGGTTCTACCTGGTTGAATGTAGCAGCTGTAGAGAAATCTGAAGTATGCATGTGCCACACTTTATTTAATTATTCGCTATGATGGCCAAAGAGTTGGCGTTTTTTGTTTGTCTTCTTTTAAAACATTGGAAGCTTTTGATGAGTTAAGAGTTTCCAACTCTTGGTTACAAACTTTCAATGACTGATGCTGGGAACCAGGAAACTTCCATTAAGCCAGCCAGACACTCCTAGTCACAAGCATGGACAGTCCCATTCCTGTGGTCTTACCACTCCAGCCCCTGTGGCCGCGGGCCCAGCTCTCAGTCGAGTCCTCCTCACTGCTACCAGAGCAGTGTGTGTTTCTATCAGCCTCTAAGCTCTGACCCCAGGCTTGCTCATTACATCCCGCAGCCTAAGCTTTTCCCAGCCTACGTTCTCCAGATGCTTTCAAATTCCTTCGGCAAACAGGCTCCAAAGCGCAAGAGGCACACTGCAGCCGCCACCACAGCAGCTGCAGCTGCCTCTGCCGCCACTGCCCTTCTGCTGATTGTCTTGATCAGCTGGCTCTCTGTTTGCGTTCACAAAGTATCCAAGAGAAAACCTAAGGGAAGGAAGGAACTATTTCAGACCAGAATGCTTGGCTCCACTGACTCTAGGCCCACAGTAAGGTGGGACCATGGTGTCAGGAGCACATGGCAGAGAGGCGGGTACAGAGGCAAAATGCAGACAGAGGATACACCCCAATACCCTAGTCCCTTTAGGCTCCACCTCCCTGGCAGTTCCCCCTGGAACTTCCCAAAACAGTGCCACTTGTTGAGGTCCAAGTGTTCAACGTATGAGTCTGGGGAGGGATTATGAGACTTGGCTCAGGAAAATTTAAACAAATGTCTATCAATCTTAGATAGGGCACTAGTGACAGACCAAAAGAATCCCACCCAAATCTAGCTTAAGGAGACATTGAGTTTACTGGGGTTCATTGCAGGGACATGCTTGACTTAAAGGCAGCTGTGCAAACAAACAAACAAACAAACACCCAAAAAACAAAACCAAAGCCGGGCGGTAGTGGCGCACACCTTTAATCCCAGCACTTGGGAGGCAGAGGCAGGCGGATTTCTGAGTTCGAGGCCAGCCTGGTCTACAAAGTGAGTTCCAGGACAACCAGGGCTATACAGAGAAACCCTGTATTGAAAAAAACCAACCCCCCCTCCAAAGGCAGCTGTGTCATGAAGAAACTCCACCCAGCATGAACAACAGCTCTCAGAGCTGGCATCCCTGGAGCTCCCTAGACACCTCCATGATCACAGTATGCAGTGCCAGAGGACAGTGGAAAAAGGGGTCAGATCCCCTAGAACGGAGTTGCAGAAGGTTGTTAGCCACCATGTGGGGACTGGAAATGGAATCGGAGTCTTCTGGAAGAGCACCCAGTGCATTTAGTCACTGAGCTGCCTCTCCAACCCAGCAAAATGTTACTAATTGGCAAAAGGAAGGACTTTAAGGTTACACTGTTATTTCCTGCTACAATGCAAGTAAATTAAAAGTGTATACAGAAATAAGAAAAGGGGACTTAGCTATTTGTAAATGAATGTTTTCTCATATTACATGACCCATTAGGAAAACTATCTGTAAACTAATATATATATATTATTTATATATATAAATCAAAGCATATGGGATCTAGCTAATGTTAGCTTCAGAGGAAAAGATGCACCTTCAAAATTTTAAATAAGTGAGAATTGAAAACAAGTATCCAACTTAAAAATGAGAAAAATCTGTATTTATTAATTAATTTATTTTTGTTTTTCAGGACAGGGTTTTTTTTGTAGCCTTGACTGTCCTTGAACTCACTCTGTAGACCAAGCTAGCCTCAAACTTAGAGATCTGCCTGCCTCTGCCTCCCAACTTCTGCGATTAAAGACGTGTGCTACCACTGCCCAGTGAAAAATCAATTTTAAAATAAAAATATAGTAGGAGAGAGTTCACAGCCATGTGATAACCCATACTTAGTACTATAAACCCAGTCTAAAACCTGTGAGTATAAAGGTCTTACTTAGACCCCAGTGGGGAATCCAAGAGTGTTGTTCAGCTGAATTGACGTGTCACAAAGCCACCCATGGAATATCCACATTAGTGCTTACAAACAAAGACGACTCTCCACTTTAGACAGAGAAACCACACAAGATGCTGTGAATAAATTTAGAATAAACAAGTCATTTACATGAACCCTTAAGGCTTAGGGAACACTGCTGAGGAGAGGATAGGAAAAAAAATGTTCAAAGAGTCACAGACATGGCGAAAGGCTGTAAAGGGACATCTTCTAAGCACAACACAGCCGTGGCAACCATGAATTCACAGAAGCTGTGTCTTCTGGCCCTCCGCCCATACAGGTCATGGCCTCCTAACCCGAAGCTCTGGTGGGGGAGGGGATCACAGGGCCCTAACTCACAGCCGATCTATCGTCAACTAACTAACAGACAGTGGGAGACAGAAAGCATAGCTTATGGCTAGATGACCACTTGGAAGCCCAGCGCTCTTGGTGGCTAGTTCTGAATTTAGGGTCATACAGAGAGATTCAGTTAAACTTTGTGGGACACTAAGCAGGACAAAAGTTAGTAAATACTGGTACTAGATCTGTAAGAAAGAAGGGGGGCTGTCAAGGATGTTGAGGAAATAAGTGTGTGTGTGTGTGTGTGTGTGTGTGTGTATGCATGCATGTGCATGCATGCACATAACCAGAATGCGTTATATACATGTATGAGATTGGTAAGGAACAAAATTCATTAAAAAATTAGAAAAGTAGTAAAAGTAGAATATTCTCAAAATAAGAAAGAGTAATGCTACAGCTCACTTTAAGAAGTGGAAATTTCAGATGGCTGGTTGCCTAAGCCTTCAATCCCAACACTTGGGTAGCAGAGGCAGGTGGATCTCTGTGAGTTTGAGGCCAGCCTGGTCTACAGAGTGAGTTTCAGGACTGCCAAGGCTACATGGAGAAACCCAAACAAACAAACAAACAAACAAACCAAAACAAGTAGAGAGTTTACTTTTAGAAATTCACACACACTTGTAAGAAGTTAGTGATCCTGTGCAATCTTTACTCTGTTTCCTAGAGACATCAACATTGACACAGTCACAACACAGAGCTTGTCTTTGCCACCAGGACCTTTCCCGTTGGCTTTTCCTACCCACACCTCATCTCCCCCTGGCTCCACACCCCTACCTGGTTCCTCGCTCCTGATGATTAACCACATAAGTGAATATACAAGACCCTTTTGTACTGACTTAGTTTCCCCCCATATAACTCCTTGACTTGTTTGAGTTGTTGCATGCGTCTGTGGTCATTTTCATTGCTGAGTCTCATTCAATATTCTAGTGTTTATTTAATCATTCTCTTACTGAAAGACATGGGGATTGTTTTTGCATTTTGATGGTTGCAAATAAATCCATTACACACATTTTAAAAGAAATGCAGAGCTAGAGCAATGACTCATTGGTTAAGAGCACTGGTTGTTCTCGCAGAGGATCAGGAATTGATTCCCTACACCCACATCCCTCACAACCAGCTGTAACTCCAGTTCCAGAAGATCTGCTGCCACCTCCTGGCCTCAACAGGCACTGCATGCACATGATGCATAGACCCACATGCAGGCCAAAGTTTTTAAACCTTAAAAAAAAAAATTACATTTGCCTGGTGTGTGTGCATGTGGGTACCTATATGTTGTGGTGCACATGTGGAGATCAGACGAGAACTGCAGGAACCACGTCTCTTTTTGTGACATGTGGTTTCTGGGGATTGAACTCAAGTCATTAGGCTAAGCAGCAAGTGCCTTTTCCTGCGGGGCTATCTCATTGGCTGTGTTATAAATGTTCTTGTGCAAGGTCCTGCACAAATATACATTTTGTGTTTCTTTGTGATAAATACACCATTATTGTGGGGTGTGGATGAAGTCCTGTGTAAACGTGCGTTGTCATCATGGGCATCTCAGTGCTTCAGAGCCATGGGATGGGCAAAGCCTTCCCTTGGTCCTTGTGGGATGGTTGGCAATGTGAGCAGAACATGTGGACCACAGCATCCCCCCCCTGGATGTTTACAGCCTGGGATTACTCCCTATAGTCTCTGCCTACTGAGGGGAGCTAACCATGTTGTCCTCTTCAGCTGTATACAATAAACCTGCATCCTCAATTCAGATAGATAAAGAAAACACCAACTTCCTGGTTTGCTAGTGTGTCTCCATTAGAGTGCACAGCCCATCAAAATCCCAGCTTTTCTGCACGTGTATCTGTGTGTCTGTCCTTTCTTCAAGCCCTCCATTGCCCAGGTCAGGTCAGATACAAAACCCTGCATGTCACAGGCATTATGAATGAGGTTGCTCAGTCGTGTAGTCTCAACACATTTATATACAGGAGAAACTGCCACGCTGTCCGTCAGAGTCAGCACACTCGTGTATATTCTTACCCACCACGCACACTGCATCTCGGCTGTATTTGTTGTTATCATTGGTTTTTTGTTTTTTTTAATTTTAACTGTTCTGAGATATGTGCACTGGTATATTGCTGTGGTTTTTAATTTGCTTAGGTTTTACGTCTACTTTATCTGTGTGTGTGTGTGTGTGTGTGTGTGTGTGTGATTGTGTCTGTGGCATGACTTGGCAGCTAGCACCTTTACTGGTTACCTCACTGGTCCACATTCTCCTCTTTTATTAGCAAACCCTCTTTAGGAAAATGCCTCTTTTTTATTATTTGTTTGTTTGTTTGTTTGTTTGTTTATTTTAAACTCCAGGTTTTATTCCCTTCCCAGTTCACCCTTCCTATGTTCCACATCCCATACCTCCTCCCCTCACCCATCTCCACATGATGTCCCCATCCCACTAGACCTCTAAACTCCCAGGGGCCTCTAGTCTCTTGAGGGTTAGATGCATCTTCTCTGACTGAACCCAGACCCAGCAGTCCTCTGCTGTATATGTGTTGGGGGCCTCATATCAGCCGGTGTATGCTGCCTGGTTGGTGGTCCAGTGTTTGAGAGATCTCAGGGGTCCAGGTTAATTGAGACTGCTGGTCGTCCTATAGGGTCACCCTCCTCCTCAGCTTTTTCTAGCTTTTCCCTAATTCAACCACAGGGACCAGCAGTTTCTGTCCATTGATTGAGTGCAGATATCTGCATCTGACTCTTTCAGCTGCTTGTTGGGTCTTTTGGGGGACAGTCATGAAAGGCCCCTTTTTTTGTGAGCGCTCCATAGCCTCAGTAATAGTGTCAGGCCTTGGGACCTCCCCTTGAGCTGGATCCCACTTTGGACCTGTTGATGGGCCTTCTTTTTCTTAGGCTTCTTCTCTCCATTTCCATCCCTGCAGTTCTTTCAGACAGGAATACTTATGGGTCAGAGTTTTGACTGTGGGATGGCAACCCCCTCCCTCACTTGATGCCCTGACTTTCTGCTGGAGGTGGGCTCTACAAGTTCCCTCTTCTCACTATAGGGCATTTCATCTAGGGTCTCTCCTTTTGATTCCTGAGAGTCTCTCACCTCTCAGATCTCTGGTGCATTCTGGAGGGTCCCCCCAATCTCCTACCTCCCGAGGTTGCTTGTTTCCATTCTTTCTGAGAAGGAAAATGCCTCTTAAGCCTGCTTTTTGGTTTCTTTTTTCTTTTCTTGTTGAGTTTTCAGATTTTTTTTAAAAAGTAGGTGTGTGTGTATTTGTGTATGTGAGCCTGTATATGTGTCAATATGTATGTGTATATGAGTATCTATGTGTGTATTGTGTGGGCAAATGTATGTGTGTGTCAGTGTGTATGTGTTGGGATATGTTTGTGGTGTATTGCATGTGAGTGTCCAAGCCACACTTATGGAGGCCAGAACAAGAAACCCGAGTGTTTTCCTATCACACTTTGGCTCCTTGACACAGGGTCTCCCATTGAACCTGATGTTTGCCGTTTTGTTTAGACTGGGTGGCCAGGGAGCTTTGGAGGTCTCTTTACCTGTCTCTGCCCCCCAGTTCTGGAAGTGGCAGGCACACACACAGCCATGGCTATAACTTGGGGCTGGGGATTCATGCTTTCAGGGCAAGCACCCTCTTATTTTTTCCTCCCCCGACCCCCAGGGCAAGAACCCTCAACCACTGAGCCATTCCTAGCTCCAGAAGTCTCTATCTGTTGTAGACACGGAGTCCCTGTTGGGTTTGCAGGCTGCAAATATCTTCTCCAGCCCTATGGCTTGTTTGGTCAGCCTCCCAACAGAAGTCATTTCCCCAAAAGAATGCAGCATAGCTAGTAAGGTCCTGGGCTTGCTTACGGAACTGAGAACAGTGACATGGTCACACAAAGCAGGAGGCTAAATTCTTTTCCTGTTTTTCATAGAAATTTGGTTAGATCTCCACAAAGTGACCATGTATTCTGAAGCTGGAAGCATAGGTGTGTGTGTGTGTGTGTGTGTGTGTGTGTGTGTGTGTGTGTGTGTACTGGCTGGCTTTGTATGTCAACTCGACACAAACTGGAGTTATCACAGAGAAAGGAGCCTCCCTTGAGGAAATGCCTCCATACGATCCAGCTACAAGGCATTTTCTCATTTCGTGATCAAGGTGGGAGGGCCCATTGTGGGTGGTGCCATCCCTGGGCTGGTGGTCATGAGTTCTATAAGAAAGCAAACTGAGCAAGCCAGGGGAAACAAACCAGTAAGAAACATCCCTCTATGGCCTCTGCATCAGCTCCTGCTTCCTGACCTATTTGAGTTCCAGTCCTGACATCCTTTAGTGATGAACAGCAGTATGGAAGTGTAAGCTGAATAAACCTTTTCCTCCCCAACTTGCTTCTTGGTCATGATGTTTTGTGCAGGAATAGAAACCCTGACTAAGACAGTGGTTGTCCTAGGAAGAGGTAAAAGCAAGTACCCCCTGGTGGAGATAATTTCTAGAGAGTTCTTACATATTGTGGGGTAGCCGCCCACTTTTTCCCCCATGGGAAAGGGAAATGCTTTTTCATACCTTCCCTAGCTAGATGGTGGCGCCCCGAAGGACACCTGTGCAGAGACGGCTGTCTGCATGGAGTAAGTCAGGCCTCTCCCCAGAAGGCCTCATGGGAGCCAAGGTGACAATACTGTTGAGGTGCCACAGACTGCCGAGGCTTCAGTGGAACAAGAAATATTTTGTCTTTCTGTTTCTGTTTTGTTTTGAAGCAGGGTCTCACTCTATGGCCTGGGATGGCTTTGAACTTGCACTAAGTTTCATGCCTCAGCCTCTTTGGTGCTGAGATCATAGGCAGTTGCCAGCAGCCCTGCCTCTTAAGGTAAGGCTGTGGTTATGCCTTGGGGTTTTCGTGGTAGCCATAAGGAAAGAGACTCATTTCTGTTTCTTGTCGGGAAAATCTGAAAGCAAATGCCTGGGCAATTGCCTGCCCCACGCACTGGCTGATCAGGCTGCTCTTGGCTGCCTTACAGGGCAAGGATGTCAGAGAACAAGAACTTGGGAGGCTGGAAGCCACATCTCCAATGATTGCCGTCTAGGTAGATTGTCAGAGAGGACTGCAATCAGGGCCAGAGCAAGGTGAACCACCTTCACGCGGCAGAAGAGCCCACAGGTGCTTCGAGAAACGTCTGCAAAGCCTTTTAAAGTTCTGGTTCTGGATGCTTGCTGGGACGGACACTGGCCTCATGTCCTTGGGTCCATGTCTCCTTTGTCCTTGAGGCTCAGTGAGGAGAACAGGAAAAGATGGAAGGGAGAGAGGAACTGTTATCTGACCACCGACCCCTTGCCTTCTGAAACATTCTGGGATGATGACCTTTGAGAGTGACTCATTACGGTGTGCTCTGTGGACTGGCTGTTACGGGTGGGGAGAGGCAGGATGAAGGAAGGGAGGAAGGTCAAGAAAGGTCAAGGGAAGCCGACTGTAAGGTAAGAATTCTGGAGAAAGTGATTCATTAGGAAGTGTTTGTAGGCAATTTCGAACCAAGTGTCACATGGTGATAAGAATGATGAGAACACAGACCACGCTCTGGAGCACTTCCAATTAAGCAGAGGGCACCACACCCATTAGCCTTTGGCTAGCAGCTGTGGTTGGCAAGAGCATAAAATCCTAAGCTAACTTCTGCTCTCTGTGCTCAGATGACGTAGGAGGACAATCAGTCCTCTGTTGAAGAGGCATGGATGCTGGCTGTGAATGAAACCCTGGTGTTGGAGAGATGGCTCAGTGCTGAAGGGTATGAGGACCAGAGTTCATTCCCCAGCCTCCATCTCAGACAGCTCACAAACGCCCAGCTCCAGTGGCCCCGATGCCTCCGGCCTCCCCAGGGAACCTGTACTCACATGCTGCTCACCTCTGAGTACACATAACTGGAAATAGTAAAAAATAAAAAAAAATTAAATTCTACTCAGACCCCACTGTGCATGGAGTGAAAGGATAGGAGGAGTCTGAGCAAAGTCCTTTCTTACCCTGTGAGCTACGGCTCCATCCGTGGTGGAGCCCAACCAAGTTTGTACAAAGCTTTGCTGGGATGTGAGATAGGAAAATCAGCTTTCGGGCTGGAGGGATGGCTCAGCACTTAAGAGCACAAGTTGTTCTTGCAGAAGGCCCGGCCTCAGTTCCCAGCATCCACACAGTGGCTCACAACTGCCTGTGACTCCAGTGCCAAGAGATGGGATGCTCTCTTCTCCCCACAGGCATCTGGCACACGCATGGTGTACAGATACATATGCAGGCAAAACAGTCATACACAGAAAGATAAAAGTATCTTTATTTAAAAAAAATTTTTTTTTAAGTTTGGCTTTAGTCTTAGCTGGACTTCTGAGATCCTGGAATTAAGATTAACCATTGTTGTTGCTCAATATATATGAAAGACACACGTATCAAGTTTACTGGCATGGGTGTGAGTGACAGGTGTGTGAGATGTGGGATCAGAGCAGCCTCCAGTAAGAAACTCTCCTGCCCTGGGCCAGAGCTATCATGGGCCCCGTGGAGCCCTGTCTGTTCAGACCACAGTTTTAGGCTGTGTTAAGTTCAAGTTGGGATACCCTAGAGGCAGACAGTGGTATGCTCACGACAGTTAGTGGTACTTCCAGTTATGGTATTCTCCTCCAGTAACCTCTTGCACTGAGTTTTCAGACTCCTCCCAATATGGAAGTGTGTGCATCAGTCAGGCTTTATAGTTATAGTCTACGCTGGTTAATGTTTATTGTCAGCCTGACACAATCTAGCATCACTTGGATAGAGAAAACATCAGTTGAGGAACTTCCCAGGTCAGACTGGCTTGTGGCCATGTCTTGATTGATGACTGATGTGCGAGGGCTCAGCCTACTGTGGGTGGCACCATCCCTACGCAGGTGGGTCTGTTAATAAGAAAGGTAGAGGAGGGGCTGGGGAGAGGGCTCAGTGGTAAAGAGTGTTGGCTGTGCTTCTAGACATTCAATTCCCAGAACCCACATAGTAGCCCAGCACCAGGGGATCCCGCACCCTTTTCTGGTCTCCTTGGGTACTTCACACAAGTGTTGGGCATACACACATGCAGGCAAACCATCCATGCACATAAAATAAAAATAAATAAATCTAAGGAAGGGAGGGAGGGAGGGAGGGAGCTAGATGAACAGGAGCCAGTGGCTGAATGAAGCAGTAACTGCACCCTTCCATGGATTCTTGCTTATATCGCCTTCAGTGATGGACTGTGACCAGAAGCTAAGCAAACCCTTTCCTCCCAGGTTGCTTTTGGCCAGAGGGTTTTATTACAGCAACAGGAAGCAAACCAGGACATACTAGATTGGAGAGAAATAGTGGGATGCGTTTATTCCATTTCACCTGGAACTTGAAGCCCTTGAGTTTGAAGACCTAAAATAAAAAAATGTTGTGTGTTTAAAGTAGAAGTATAGGCCAACCACTGTAAATGAGTCAATAAAGATGTGTAAAAAGTTCATGTGTTTTAAAATTAAGCAATAAATTTAAAATTAAAATATAAGCCCCAGGGGCTGGGGGGGGGGGGGAGTTTAGAGCAATGACTGCTCTTGCAGAGGACCTGGGTTTGATTCCCAGCACCTACATGGTGGCTCACAGCCATCCATAACTCCAGTTTCATGGAACCCAAAGCCACTGATCTCTGCAATTACCAGAATTACATATATGCAGGAAAACCATTTATATACATACATAAAAAACTCTAAAAAATAAATAAAATAACTATAAGATTCAAATAAGTTGTCACAATATAAATTAGACAATTTTTTTGAACTGGGTGAAAATGAGAGTATGAGCCATCAAGATGGATTTTGCAGCATTCAATGCTTTAATAATTGCTGTTTGGAGTTGTAAAGACTTTCTTCTAAATCACCCCTCGGACACTGAAAGCCGTAAATAGAAAAGTCCTTTACATAGAAAGGCTTTGCATTCACATGTAAGCTCCCCGCTCACACCTTCTGATTTATCTAAAGTCACTGCTTTAATTACCTTAATACCGAAGGCAACCCAAGAGCCCATGCATAGCTGTTATCTTCATTTTAGGGAATGATATGAACACGGTCAGCACATTCACTGAGATGCAAGTTCTTCCCCATACATTTTCAGCATGGCTCTTGCAGAAGACCTGGGTTTGATTCCCAGCACCTACATGGTGGCTCACAACCACATAATGGTAGCTCATTTTACAGCGGATCTGCCGCTGTAAAATCCGCAGATGGGGAGCGCCCACTGTAACTAGGAAAGAAACACCAAAAGTCAAAGACTGGAAGGTTCCATAGGATGGAAGGAGATTGATAAGCAGTTTGTAAACTAGGAAGTGAAGAACACGATGCAGCACTGACATTAGTGACGTTAAAAATAACGGAAATGAAGAAAAACCAATGAGGGCATCTGAACTTGAGTCTTTCTCTGTAGCCCAGGATGATCAAGCCACGATGATTCTCTGCCTCACGTATACGTGCTCAGCTGACAGGTGTATCACCGTGCCCCGCTCCAACAGTTGTTCTGCAAAGATCTGTAGAATGGAAAGATTGACAAGGAGATAATATGAAGATAGAATTGCAAGGGTAATAATCAAAGAGAGGAGATAGATAAGATAAAGATTTTACCCAAAATAAACCTATTTGTTTTTTTTATTTGCATTAATTTTTTTAATACCATATACTTTGGTCGTTTTCTTTCTCCTCCCTGTCTCCTCCCAGATTCTCCCCCACCTCAAAGATAGAGATTACCAAAACTAACTAAAATGGCAATGGCGCTCAATGTGCAGCAGTGGCAGAGAGCTTGCCTGGCATACATGAGGTCCTGCTTCATCCTCAGCTTCAAAAAGCAGTGGGAGATGTGAGCAGACAAGTGGCTAAGGCAGGACTGTGAGCTGGAGGTCAGCCTGATCTACAAGCCAGATTTTGGAGAAACGGAGAATCTGTAAATAAATTTAAAATGAATTCATAATTGACACCTGTCTTAGTCAGTGCTGTGGTTTGAGTAGGAAAGGCCCCATAGTCTCATGTGTTTGAATGCTCAGCCCATAGGGAGTAGCACATTAGGAGGTGTGGCCTGGTTGGAGTGGGTGTGGTCTTGTTGGAGGAAGTGTGTCACTGTGGGGGCGGACTTTGAGGTCTCCCATGCTCAAGCTACACTAAGAGTGGTATCTCATCACAGTACTAAAACCTAAACTAAGACAGTCATTGTTCTATTGCTGTGCAGAGATACCATGGGCAAGGCAACTCTTATACAAGAAAGCATTTCATTGGAGGCTTGCTTCCAGGTTCACAGACATAGTTCATTATCCTCATGATGGGAAGCAAGGTGGTGTGCAAACAGGAAGGCATTGGATCAGTATCTGAGAGCTACATCTTGATCTGTAAGAAGAGAAAGAGAGACAGAGATAGACAGATGAACACAGACACAAAAACCTCATAGCCCACCCCCAGTAACACACTCCTCCGATAGGGCCACACCCAGTTCAGTGAGCCACACCTCCTAATCCTTCTCAAATAGTGCCATTCCTGATGATGAAGCACTCAAATACATGAGCCTATGGGGGTCATTCTTATTCAACTACCACACCTTCCATGGAGGAAAATGTCTATATGGTGTGTCTGGTGGGTTCTGGAAAACACCTAAGAAAGGCCAACAGTTTACTCTGTGGAGAAATGTGTATTTCTATAAAAAGTGTTGGTACCACCTTGTACACGAAAAAGTTGAATCCAGAATATCCCCCCCAATAAAATTCAGCCTTTTTTTCCCCCTCACATGACTTCTACATTTATAAAAAACCCTAACATGTCTTTTAGGTGTGCATGGTGTCATAGACTCTCCTTTATTCCACTGATGCCATTGAGTAATGGCTTTCAATCCACCATGACTGTATTTTCATGCTGGGTTTATCTTCAATTATGGCTGCTTCTGTGGTCAATCATCTTGTCTTGGAGTGTTGTGTTGGGGGTTAGGCCTGTTGTCTCCAGAGGCACACTGCCAAGAGCTCAGATGCTGAGCTAGACTCCCAGCATAGTGTGAGTGGTGTGTGTGTGTGTTAGAATGACACCTGTATCCAGCCCTCCTGCCTCCACTGGAACACTGTAACTACTTCACCCGAAAGAGCCCTGGAGATTTAAAAGCCCAACTAAAGAAACAGTCCCAGTGACACAGTCCCCGGGCAGAAATGCAAGAAATGTAAGAGACAAAAAAAAAAAAAAAAAAAAAAAAAAAAAAAAAAAAAAAAATCAAGACAACATGGCTCCCCCAAAAGCTCCCAGATCCACAGTCAGGGTGTTCAGTGATGGCTGAAGTAGATGACATACAACCCAAACCATTCAAGGATGATGATTGGTCAGTGAAGAAATGAATGAGTGTAAAATGAATGATTGAAAGGAGCACACAAATAAGTGGCTGAATAGAAGGGCAGTGATAAAGGGTACGGAAGAGAAATTAAATAAAAAGATGGTAGAAATACCAAAATAATGTAACAGAAATCGTGGAAATGAAAAAAACTCAACAGCCCTTGTGTTGGCTAGTTTTCTGTCAACCTGACACAAGCTAAAGTCATTGGAGAGGAGGGAGCCTCAATTGAGACAATGCCTCCATAACACTGGGCTGTAGGCAAGCCTGTAGGGCATTTTCTTAATTGGTGATTGATGTGAGAGGGCCCAGCCCATTGCTTGTGGTTCCATCCCTGGGCTGGTGGTCCTGGGATCTATAAGAAAGCAGACTGAGCAAATTGTGATGAAGTAAGCAATTCTACTCCCTGACCTCTGCTTCAGCTCCTGCCTCCAGGCTCCTGCCCTGCTTGAGTTCCTGCACTCACTGCTTTTGATAATGAATCATTATATGGAACTGTGAGTGAAATAAACCCTTTCCTCCTCAAGTTGCTTTGGTCATGGTGTTGTAATCACAGCAATAATAACCCTAACTAAGACAGCCATATAATTATTCTACTCAGTGGAAAACTTCAAGAGGACAATAGCATCAGGACGTGAAGACAAAGAAGATTGCTTAAGTTCCTTTCCTGATGCTATGATAAAATATCCCAATATTAAATATCCCAACTTAAGGAAGGAAAGATTTGGTTTAGCTCACAGGTCAGAGTATATAGTCCATGAGGTGGGGAGAGAAGATAGCATTGAATGGAATGTTTGCTGCAGCTCAACTCCCTTTGCTGCTTACATAAGGCCTGGGGAATAGTACCACCCACAGTGGGTGGTTCTTCTCATATCACTTGACATAATTAAGACACCTCCCACAATCATACTCAGAGGCCCATCTCATGGGTTATTCTAGATCTCATCAAGCATAAATCCAACTCCCAGCACCCATGGAAAAAACTGGGCATGAGGATGAGTGGTCATGATCCCAGCTCTGGAGACAAGGGGACCCCGGGCTTTCTGGTCAACCAGGCTAGCCTCATCACTTAGCCCCAGATCATATTGAGAAACCCTGTCTCAAAATGCAAACTGGTTGACTCCTGAGGAATGGAACCTGAGGTTATCTTTGACCTACACATATGCACACATGTACACATCCCCCGCAAACACCCACCACAATACACACACAAATGTCATGACCCAACAGTAGCTGTATGCAAGAAACAAATCTCGTTGGCAAAGACTTAGAGTGAAAGAGAGGGAAAAGAAACCATTTAAAGCAAATAGAACTCAATAGTGATCAGAAATAGCTACACTCCTATCTCACAGACTAGAATTTAAAATTAATCACAAGAGCAGAAGACTGCTTTATATTGGCTAAGGGGACAATCCAACAAAAGGATATAACAATTCTAAACCTACGGAGTGCCAAACATGAGCTTACCCAATTTCACAAAATAAATACTACTAGACTTTATGTCACAGAACAATCTCAACACAGTAACAGTAGGTGGTGCCAATATCCAGTTGTAACAACAAGCATCATCTGGACAAAACAACAACAACAACAAAGAAACATTACAGTTAAACAACACTATAGGTCAAAAGGACTTAGCAGACACCCACAGAATAGTCAAGCCAATAGCTGCAGAATACAGCCTTCTCAGTAGCCTATGGATATTCTCCAAAGCAGACCACATTTTAGGGCATACAACAAGCCTTATTAAATATGAGAAATTTGAAATAATTTCTATCTGGTCAATGTAGGATGAAATAAAATCATCAAGAGAAACTACAGAGCAAGCACATTCATGGAGATTAGGAAGTGGATTTAAAAATTCTTAGAATCAACTAAAAATGAAAATATGACATACCACAACCCACAGGATATGATGAAAGTGATTCAAAGAGGGAAATTTATAGCTACAAATGATCTCATTCAAAAGTCAGAGAGAATTTTGATGGGGATTGCATTGAATCTGTAGATTGCTTTTGGCAAGATAGCCATTTTTACAATGTTGATCCTGCCAATCCATGAGCATCGGAGATCTTTCCATCTTCTGAGATCTTCTTTAATTTTTTCTTCAGAGACTTGAAGTTCTTATCATACAGATCTTTCACTTCTTTAGTTAGAGTCACGCCAAGATATTTTATATTATTTGTGACTATTGAGAAGGGTGTTGTTTCCCTCATTTCTTTCTCAGCCTGTTTATTCTTTGTGTAGAGAAAGGCCATTGACTTGTTTGAGTTAATTTTATATCCAGATACTTCACCGAAGCTGTTTATCAGGTTTAGGAGTTCTCTGGAGGAATTTTTAGGGTCACTTATATATATACTATCATATGTGATATTTTGACTTCATCTTTTCCAATTTGTATCCCCGTGATCTCCTTTTGTTGTCGAATTGCTCTGGCTAGGACTTCAAGTACTATGTTGAAGAGGTAGGGAGAAAGTGGGCAGCCTTGTCTAGTCCCTGATTTTAGTGGGATTGCTTCCAGCTTCTCACCATTTACTTTGATGTTGGCTACTGGTTTGCTATAGATTGCTTTTATCATGTTTAGGTATGGGCCTTGAATTCCTGATCTTTCCAAGACTTTTATCATGAATGGGTGTTAGATCTTGTCAAATGCTTTCTCCGCATCTAACGAGATGATCATGTGGTTTTTGTCTTTGAGTTTGTTTATATAATGGATTACGTTGATGGATTTCCGTATATTAAACCATCCCTGCATCCCTGGAATAAAACCTACTTGGTCAGGATGGATGATTGCTTTAATGTGTTCTTGGATTCGGTTAGTGAGAATTTTATTGAGTATTTTTGCATCGATATTCATAGGGGAAATTGGTCTGAAGTTCTCTATCTTTGTTGGATCTTTCTGTGGTTTAGGTATCAGAGTAATTGTGGCTTCATAGAATGAGTTGGGTAGAGTACCTTCTACTTCTATTTTGTGGAATAGTTTGTGCAGAACTGGAATTAGATCTTCTTTGAAGGTCTGATAGAACTCTGCACTAAACCCATCTGGTCCTGGGCTTTTTTTTTTTTTTTTTTTTTTTTTTTTTTTTTTTTTTTGGCTGGGAGACTATTAATGACTGCTTCTATTTCTTTAGGGGATATGGGACTGTTTAGATCATTAACTTGATCCTGATTTAACTTTGGTACATGGTATCTGTCTAGAAATTTGTCCATTTCATCCAGGTTTTCCAGTTTTGTTGAGTATAGCCTTTTGTAGAAGGATCTGATGGTGTTTTGGATTTCTTCAGGATCTGTTGTTATGTCTCCCTTTTCATTTCTGATTTTGTTAATTAGGATGCTGTCCCTGTGCCCTCTAGTGAGTCTAGCTAAGGGTTTATCTAAAATTCCAACTCAATTCTTCAACGAATTAGAAAGAGCAATCTGCAAATTCATCTGGAACAACAAAAAACCTAGGATAGCAAAAACTCTTCTCAAGGATAAAAGAACCTCTGGTAGAATCACCATGCCTGACCTAAAGCTTTACTACAGAGCAATTGTGATAAAAACTGCATGGTACTGATATAGTGACAGACAAGTAGACCAATGGAATAGAATTGAAGACCCAGAAATGAACCCACACACCTATGGTCACTTGATCTTTGACAAGGGAGCTAAAACCATCCAGTGGAAGAAAGAGCATTTTCAATAAATGGTGCTGACACAACTGGTGGTTATCATGTAGAAGAATGCGAATTGATCCATTCCTATCTCCTTGTACTAGGGTCAAATCTAAGTGGATCAAGGAACTCCACATAAAACCAGAGACACTGAAACTTATAGAGGAGAAAGTGGGGAAAATCCTCAAAGATATGGGCACAGGGGAAAAATTCCTGAATAGAACAGCAATGGCTTGTGCTGTAAGATCAAGAATTGACAAATGGGACCTCATGAAACTGCAAAGCTTCTGCAAGGCAAAAGACACCGTCAATAAGACAAAAAGGCCACCAACAGATTGGGAAAGGATCTTTACCTATCCTAAATCAGATAGGGGACTAATATCCAATATATATAAAGAACTCAAGAAGGTGGACTCCAGAAAATCAAATAACCCCATTAAAAAATGGGGCTCAGAGCTAAACAAAGGGTATGGGGGGACTTTTGGGATAGCATTGGAAATGTAATTGAGGAAAATACGTAAAAAAAAAAAAATTCAGAGAGATCCCAGCACTCTGGAGGCAGGTGGGTCTCTGTGAGTTTGAGGTGCCAGCCTGGTATACATAGTAAGTTCTAGGACAGCCTGGGATACATAGAGAGTTGCTGTCTCAAGACTAAACAAAACAACAACAACAACAAGTCAGAGGGAGGCTTGCCACGAGGTCAGGTGAGAAGCAGCTTCCATGTAACACCAGTCTTGGGACAGTCAGGGAGACAGGGTAGATGTTATACCAGTCAGGGAGACAGGGTAGATGTTAAACCACTGACACAAAGAAAGGACGATCACCAGAAGCCATGAAAGACATCACAGAATAGCTGAAGGCCTGGGAAAGTAGCAGAAATAGGAAAACAAGACTTAGAAAACAGTCTACCTGGCTCCCTGGGAGAGGGAAGCCTGAAGTGTCTTCTACACAGCAAGCTAGGGAGCCCTGGTTTAAAGAGAAGATGGAATCACCATGGCCAAAAGGCAAGTGCAAGGTTATCATAGGCCCAAGATTTAGTATAAGTGACTTTTGTGGGGGATTTAGTATAAGTGACTTTTGTGGGGGATTTAGTATAAGTGACTTTTGTGGGGGATTTAGTATAAGTGACTTTTGTGGGGGATTTAGTATAAGTGACTTTTGCAAAAATTGGGATTATTGAAAAGGATTTGTTTTTAAATTTTTTAAAATGAACATAGAATTACATCATTTCCCCCTTTCCTTTCCCTCCCTCCAACCCTTTTCATGTATCTCCCCAACCTCTCTCAAGGTTATGGCCTGTTTCTTTAAGAGAGACTGTGTGTGTGCATGTATGTATGCATTCCTAAATACAGAAACACAACCTGCTCGGTCTGTATAATGTTAGTTATATGTGTATGAATCCATGGTCAACCTCTTGACGATGAATAACCAGTTGCGATTGCTGAGAGCAGGTCACATGACTTTTGTAGGTCAAGTCAACCTTGGAGAAGTCTATTTTAGGACTCTCCTTCCCTTGCAGGGATCCACACAGGCACTGACTTGGAAGGAGGCACTGTCAGAGACCATACCGTGAGAAAGCGAGCCCTTCACAATCTCCCACCCTGACAGGCCAAATGGCCTCGGGTTAGGAGCCAGTTGTCACTCCTTCCTCCCTGTTCCCTTCCTGGCACCTGAGGCTGTAAAAACTGAATTATAGTCCCCTCTTCCCTATCTCTTCCTGAACTCCCATGACTTCCAAGGACATGAGTTACACCTGAGCCCAGCCTGACACCCCAAGGCTGTCAAGGAGGATCTATGTTCCAGAGATAAGACACAGAGTGCCCGCCGCCTAGAGCCTGACTTCAGCCCTCATGTCAGCAGATGCCTGCTTCTTTGTTCTTTGTTAAATTCCCCCTCGACCCCTCCCTATTCCCCGCGATGTGTGGGAAGCCACATGTGCCGTTGCAGGGTGGCGCTGGCTTCCACTGGCCACCACACATACATAGGCAGTAAAGTTTTTTTTTTTTTTTTTTTTTTGCCAAGATGAGGTTTTGAGAATTAACCAAAATTAACCAATCATATGAGAGACAAGTTAACCATTCAGATGTAGGCATGCAAATGAGGTGGTAAGCATAACCCAAGCACAACCAATCCGGGTGTGAGACACGCCTCTCCTAGGCCTATATAAGCAGCACCAGTTCTGGCCTTGGGGTCACTTCACCTCTGCAATCAAGCTCTCCCAATAAACGTGTGCGGAAGGATCCTGTTGCAGCGTTGTTCTTGCTGGCCAGCCGGGTGTGCGCAAGAGCGATGTATGCTTTAAAATCAGGCACATCAGCCTAATAAACGGAGACCTTGATAGGCACCTTTCTTGGTCTCTGCTTCTCCTTCCTTTCCTCTCATTTCCTTCCAGGTTTGTGGTCCCCCTCACACCCACGAATAACTGAATCCTGTGGGATGGGATAAGGCACAGTACTTGAGATTAAACTACTCTGTGGGCCAGTAAACAGACAATCCTAAACCAGCAAGTCTGGGGTCACCCTTGGGAGAAAGATGGCTGCAACTGGGGAGGGACTGGATGGAGGCACACTGAAAACCCATTACTATCCAGACCAGGAGACAACAAAAAGGAGAATTGTAAAACCATGATCTTGATGAAAAATAGACACAAAAATTTTCAATGAGATATTAGCAAACCTAATCCAACACTAAATGTTTACTCATTTAAAGCATCATTCATCATTATATTGGCTTCATTCCCAGAGTACAAGGATGAGTCAACATATGCAAATCAATAAACACAAAACAGCACATTGATAGACTCCGAGACCATGACCATGTGCTGACTCCACAAAAGATGCAGAAAGGGCCTTGGATAACTTCAGCGTGTATAAACGGATGACATGACCACTCCATGGTATGGCTTATGATATCTCATACTGTAGATATGAGAGAGAACAGCCAGAGGCATCCAGAAGGGTTCAGAGCAGAGAGAGATAGAAGTAGACTGGATATGGCCAGAACTGTCAGTGAGAGAGGGGAGACTAGCAGGGATGGAGAAGAGAGAAAACAGGAGCAGAGCATAAGCAAACATAGTGGGATTAGCTGGGTTATAAGGAAAATGAGTAGCTGGGGGTAGGAAAGCCTGTGAACTGGAGGAAGTTTAGGGTGGGGCAGGAGGTGAAGGCCTAGGAGGGCTTTGAAATGTATAACAGGTTCTTGTGATACCAGCATGCGCTTTGATAGGCTGGTGAGTGCCTTGGGTTGCCAGAGATAAGGGAAATGACTCCTTTTGGTAGAGGGGAACTGGTTCCACAAGTTCCTGTGGGATCCTGGCTTTTATCTAACTACCAGAAATCTTATAGTCCAGGTTGTGCTCATTTCTGGATATTTGGATTGCCTTTTGGATTCTTGGAAATTGAAGTTTCCTCTAGACCTGATACAACACCCTTTTGTGATAATTCAAGGCTACAAGGTACCTAACAGAAGGAACATTTTAACATGAACCTAGCCAACACTGTACTAAATGGAAAAGCATTTTCTCTGTATCAGGAACCAGACAAGAATGCCCACCTTCTCTATGCTTAATCAGTATAGCACTTGACTTTTCTGATAAGTTATTTCCGACGATGAAATGAGCCAAGTCAAGCCAAATCAAATCAAAGTGAAGTACATAAAGGCAGGTTTATTGAGAAGCAGCTCTTGGGGATTCATTGGTCCCAAGGAAAGAGGCCAAGGAGTTGCCACAGGGAAAGAGACAGAGAGAGGGGAAGGGGAAGAGAAAGAGAGAATAAACATATGCATGTAGGGAGAGAGAAAATGCAGAGAGAGGGAGAGAGAACAGAGAGACCAAAATGTCTGGATTATATAGGGAAGATCTTCTGGGGGAGAGAAAACCCAGATTCTGGGATGGAAAGTTCAGAGTAGAAGGCCGGGATATGCCAGCCATGCCCTGTAACAGGTTGGGATGGAGGGATGCTGGGAGAAGTTGGAGACCAGATCCACTTTGGGGTGTTAAATATGTACTTAAGCCACTTGTCCCTTTCAGCTATGACAATGGTGATAGAAGTAAATACAAGAGGTAGAAACAGTAAGAAAAGAAGCCAATCTGTCCCCATCTTTAGGCAATATGATCCTATATTTAAAGACCCTAAAAATTCCATCTGAAACCCTTAGGTCTGATGATGGCTCTCAGCAGAGTTATAGGATCCCAGCTTGACACCTGAGAAATGGCATGTTCTCTGCACACTAATTGTAAGCATGCCAAAAGAAGTCAGGAAACCAGTCCCATCCACAATAGCTTATACAAGACTCTGGGAGTCTATCTGAGCCAAGGTGAAAGACCTCCTCTGTGGAAACGTGTGGGGTCCTTTTGCCCCCACCAGCAGACTGAGATCATGAGAAATCCGCGTGCAATAGAAAGAAAATCCGGTCCGATACAGCTTAGTTAGCAGGGTTACTTCAAACTTCTAGAGTCTAACACTGGGCCATTTATTTTAGACACTTAAGTACAGTGCAGTTTGGTGACAATGATCTCAATTCCATGTGTACAATAAAGTTTAAAATGTGACACATTTGAATTCTTTAGAAAAGTACATGTGACCTCTTCCATAAATACTGGATCTATAGCTTTAAGGGCCTAGGTGGGGATGGAGTGTGGTCTAAGTCATACAGGTATTGTAGAGGTCACGAAGCTACAAAGTACATGTGACATCTCCCCTAGGGATTGACTCTATTGACTGAGAAACAGTGCTCAAGATAAAGGCCTAGGGAGGAAGAATAAACATAAGAGTCTGGGAGTATTGGGTATGGCCTGGCCCTTCAGAGAACACAGATCATCAGGTTATTAACCACACCCACCCCAGCCTTCTGGTAGGAAACAGGTCTAAATCTCCTCCGATGACGAGACAAGCATGTGTGCTTACCATTCCTGGTTTCCCTGGTGCTTATCTGTGAGCACAAGCATCATGTGCCCTCTATAAAAACTGAAGGAAGACGCTGAAGAAGACACCAAGAATTCTTATGTCCACAAACTGACATAATAATTAATATTATGAAAAGAACTATATTCCCTGAATGTGATCGACAAATTTGGTGCAATCATCATTTCCCTAGAGTGGAACCACTGTGATCATGGGCAGCCTTTATAGTTCACACTTGCAGAGAACAGGCTGGTTCAATACCATGTTGGGTCTCTCCCTCCTGTCTTCTTCCCCATCCTTTTCAAGGGGTGGGTGTCTGCTAAGGAGCCAATCACCCCTTTCCCATTCAGTTTTAGCATCACCTTGCAAAAACCTGTGCTAGTAAGAGGTAGGTCTGCCTTATAAAAACTATCCAAGACAATTAGTTTATAAAAAGGATAGCCTTAATTGGAGTCAGATTTTTCTGTGTTTTGCCTATGGTTGGTTCCATTGCATTGTGTCCATGGCAAGGCTGGACATCATGTCAGGAGTATGGGGCAGCAAAACTGCCCAGTTCCTGGCTATGTAGAAAAAGAGAAAGAGGAAAAGGCTGGGATCTCACACAGCTCCACGACAGGAAGGCCTCCCACTCAGCCGCCTTTAAAAGGTTTCATTACCTCCTGATAGCAGCTGTTTCGATCCAAGCCTAAATACAGACTCATCAAATTATCACAGAATAAATAAAATTATCACAGAATAAATAAAACAAAACTGAGATGGAAAATCACAAACATAAATAGGGAAATCACAAATAACTAAACGGCAGGATGGATGAAAAGAGATGCAGATGAACGCAGAGGGTTTTGTTATTGTTGTTTTCCTTAAGCAGTCTTTAATGAAAGCTGTGCACGAGATGTCTCTACTCCTGCATCTTCTCAATTGTTTTTTTCCTTATATTTGCCCTTCTCCTTTTCTACTTGCTTAGACTTGGCTTTTCTCTCCAGGAACTTCTTGCAGCCCTCATCCAGCTTTACCCTGGTGATACCCACCTTTCTGGGGTGGATGCCCGCATGGACAGTTGTGCCATTAGCCTTTTCTTGCTGAACTCATTCAGTGTAGGTTACTTATTTCTTCCTGCACACATGGACCACTTCGTGTGGACGGAACGTTACACTTCTGTCTCAGTTCTTTGGAAAAAGGGAAAGACGTGAACTTCCTCCGAATGTGAGAAGGCACGTTGAAATGCCGTTTGCGGTTCTTGCTTCAGTCAGAAGTCATGGAGGGACTGAACTTCCTTTTGGTGGCTGTGATCTAGCAATGGCACCAAGCCGATCCTATTTCATGACTGGATGTGTCCAGTGGTCCTGACACATATCAATTCAGTACAAACAAGAAAGTCTCAAAACAACAGTGCTCTTGAAATGGAAAACAATAACAATGACAAGAGAAAATAAACAAAAGCACCTGAAGGTTTTTGCTTTGTTTTTCAACACTCAGATTCCTACTTGAAGGGATCTGTGTTCTGAGGAGCCATGCACTGACAAGGACCGTGGTGAAGGCTGAGCAGGCACAGAGAGCAAAGTTGGGTGTTGGAAAATAGTGCTGTTTGATCTATAGCTATTTCCTTCCATCATCCACATTGTGTCTTAATGCTCTAGAGGGAACCAATCACCTATTCCAATACCCTCCTGCACAGAATGGATGCTTAAGAAGACAAAATAATAAATTCTTTAAAATGCTTAACAAAATGTGTTTCCTCTTTAGCCCTTCTCTCCATGTCTGGTGAGGTCACGGTTTCTATCCCTCTCTATCCTTCTGGGTGGAGTGAGGGGTGTGGAGATGGGGCTTAGTGGCGAGGGTCCTCAGACTCAGGGGTCAAGGAACCACACCAGGTTTTGGATATAAGCAGTGAATGAAGGCTTGTGCAGTGCTGTTCAATGACAGACACCGACATTCAGGGAGAGTCGTGGGCAGGAAGCAAATGAAGATAAGAGGCATAGGAGAAGGAAATAGACTGCCTCTCTGTTGTAAGCTCCCTTCCCACCGAGTGAAAAATGAGGAAGTCGTGGAAGGGTCTAGAAAGAGGAATATGGGACGGCACACTCTGGAGATGGAGATGAATCTGATCCTCTGCCAGCTGGCAATCCTCACTCACACTCAATTTCCAAGTCACTCAGTATTGGCTGTCAGAAGCTGAGAGATTTGGACGTTCCCCAAATGGACCACTCAAGATGCAAAGGAGAACAGACCATTGGGCCTTCGGACGCAAAGGACATATATGTGGCTTCTGCTTGGCCCCTCCCACACACCAACCCTCCGGGATATAGTTCTCCACCCCGACTGAGTTCTCGCCTCTGGTCATTGCTGCACAGGGAAGCCAAGACTTCACACAGGTAACTGGGTCGGGGTTGCCAGGGAGACCAGTGGGGCAAGAGATGTGTAAGGGATGCAAGGAAGGAAGGGCTCTAGGCCTTGGGTGGAAGGAAGTATGCAGATATAGAAGGGGTTCGTGTAAGGCTTGGGAATACACCAGCACTGCACTCTAGCTTGGGTTGTGGCCTCCACAATCCCTAGGCAAATTAAGACTCAAACTCAATATGTCTTGGCCCAGTTCCCAGCTGATTTCCATCCTAACTCTAGTCTTATCCCTAACCTTAGTTCTTTGCTTAACATACTTTTGGAGATATTTTAGATCCAAACCATAGTTCTTAACTACAATACACATGTTCATGTGTGTGTAGTTATACGTATAGATATATGTGCATGTATGTGGAGGCCAAGGACAAACATGGCTGTAATTCTCAGGAGCTGCTTACCTTAGTTTGCATGTGCATGTGCATGCGTGCGTGTGTGTGCATGGTATGCATGTGTGGGCTCCATGTGTGTAAGTGCATGCCTGCATGCATATGTGGCAGGCAGAAGCTGACATCAAGTATCCTTTGTTCTCTCTCTCTCTCTCTCTCTCTCTCTCTCTCTCTCTCTCTCTCACTTTCTCTGCCTTATTTTTATCCATCCCATAATCAGCCTCCAAACGCTGACACCATTGCATACACTAGTGGGATTTTGCTGAAAGGACCCTGATATAGCTGTCTCTTGTGAGACTATGCTGGGGCCTGGCAAACACAGAAGTGGATGCTCACAGTCAGCTATTGGATGGATCACAGGGCCCCCAATGGGGGAGCTAGAGAGAGTACCCAAGGAGCTGAGGGGAACAGCAACCCTATGGGTGGAACAACAATATGAACTAACCAGTGCCCCCCGGAGCTCGTGTCTCTAGCCTCATATGTATCAGAGGATGGCCTGGTCGGCCATCAGTGGAAAGAGAGGCCCATTGGTCGTGCAGATATAATAGAGGCCCATTGGTTGTGCAGACTTTATATGCCTCAGTGCAGGGGAACGCCAGGGCTGGGAAGTGGGAGTGGGGGTGGGGTGGGGGAGTGGGGGACTTTTGGGATAGCACTGGAGATGTGAATGAAGAAAGTACCTAATTTAAAAAAAAAAAAGACATGATCTTTCACTGAAGCGGAAGCTTGCCTTCTCAGCTCATCCTTCTGCTGATGAGTTCTCATGACGTCTCTCTGCCCCGTTCCCACAAGCACTGGGCTTACAAGAAAGAGTGTGCCACCACAACCAGCCTTTACATGGGTGCTAGGGATCCAAACTTGGGACCTCATGACTGGACAGTGAGCACTTTATCTTCCAAGCCATCTCCCTGTCCCACTCTTTTGTTTTGTTTTGTTTTGTTTTGTTTTGTTTTGTTTTGTTTTGTGTTTGAGTTAGGGTCTCTTACTGACCTGAATCTTGCTAAGTAGGCTGGGCTGACCTGACAGCATACTTCAGGGATCCAGCTGTCTCTGCCTCTCCAGAGATTACTAGCATGACAGACACCATGCCTAGATCTTCTTTCTTTCTTTTAAAACTTTATTTATTATTTGAATTATATGTACATGTGAGTCTCTGTATTTGGATGAGTGCTTTTGAGTGCAGGTGCCCTTAGAGGCCAAGGGAGTTGAATCTCCCTGGAGCTAGAGTCACAGGCTGTTAGGGGTTGCCCGATGTGGGAGCCGGGAGCCAACTCAGGTTGCCTGGAAGAACATTACATGCTTGTCTTAGGGTTTCTATTCCTGTATAAACATTATGACCAAGAACCAAGTTGGGGAGGAAGGGTTTATTCAGCTTACATTTCTACACTGCTGTTCATCACTAAAGGAAGTCAGGACTGGAACTCAAGCAGGTCAGGAAGCAGGAGCTGATGCAGAGGCCATGGAGGGATGTTGCTTACTGGATTGCTTCCCCTGGCTTGCTCAGCTTGCTTTCTTATAGAACCCAAGACTACCATCTCTGGATGGTACCATCCACAAGGGACCCCCCATCCCCATCACTAATTGAGAAAATGCTCCACAGCTGGATCTCATGGAGGCATTTCCCCAACTGAGCTCCTTTCTCTGTGATAATTCCAGCCTGTGTCAAGTTGACACAAAACTAGCCAGTACAATGCTCTAACCACTGGGTCATCCCTCCAGCCCTGCTCCCAGCTGCCTCACATGGGTTCTGGGGATGGAATATCAGCCCTCATATTTGCCTGGCAAGTACCTTATTGACTGAGCACAGTATTCTATTGCAGTCCTAACCTCAGCTCCTACTTCAACCCTGTCCGTTCCAATCCCAGATCCAAAATTAATCTTCATACAAGTCGCGCACTGAAGTGCCCACACTTAGGTCTTAACTTCCAGTTTTATTGCAAGCTCAGGTCCGGTTCCTTCTATGTTCCTGACTGGGTACTGATGCCAGTCTCAGAATGAGACTCAAGGTCAAGTTCAGCCTCATCTTAGACCCAGCTGTCGAACTTTTTTTTTCTTGAAGTCTTAACATTTAATTTTTATTTGCAAATATTCCAAAGAACAGTGTGACTTTGTTCATTTACAGTGTTAAAAAAAGTTCTAAGTTATTTATATTTATTTGAACCATAAACCATCATGAAAATTTAGCTATTTATTCTTTCTACACACAAAAATATTAGACTTATTTGTAGGTGGCCATGAAAATGTTAAGAAAGGTTCTCAGGATGGTGTATTCCAGATGGTCAGATTGGTTCCTGATATAGTGATAGACATTATTCAGAAAACGAAACGAGATTGTTGGGGTAGCAAGATGGCTTTTGGGTAAAGGAGCTTGCAGCCAAGCCTGATGACTTGGGTTCAGTTCCTGAAAGCCACACTGTGGAAGGAGAGAGCCAACTCCTACTTATTAGCCTCATCCTTCCCTGTGTAAATCATGCCACACATGTGCACACACACATGCCATAAACACAAATAAGTGATTAAAAACCTACCCGATTTCCTATCATATTAAAATGACAGGCTAGACAAAAACCAGTTTCCCTTGTACTATTGCCTCTTAGATCTCTCATAGTGGAAACGTGGCATTGGGCCTTCCAAGAGAGAAAGGCAGATATAGCCTATCAGGTTTCTCAAAGTCCATTGAACGCCCTTCTACGCATGGCATTTGGAAGCAGTGTTTGAGGGTATTTCTGTGTTTGCTCTGTGGTCAGGCAAGACATCCTTTGGTCTCAAAGAGACAGAATGCTGTCGCCTTTCAAATACTTTCTCACTTTGGCCAACGTTGCAAAAATCACTAAGTAGCAGAGAGTTGAAAGTCCTTAGCTCCAACTTTACCTCCAACTTCAGTCCTGGCTCACTCCTCCTCAAAGGCAGATCCAGTTCTGACTTTGTGTCCAACCTCAGCTGCAAACTCATGCCTATCTCCACCCTCACGACAACCTAGGGCTGTTCTTTTTGTTTTGTTTTGTTTTTTGAGACTGGGTTTCGCTGTGTAGCCCTGGCTGTCCTGGAACTCACTCTGTAGACCAGGATGGCCTCGAACTGAGAAATCCGCCTGCCTCTGCCTCCCAAGTGCTAGGATTAAAGGCGTGTGCCACTACTGCCCGGCCCCAGGGCAGTTCTTAACAGGGGTATTCAACCCCAGCCACAGCCCTGCCCTCAGCTCCACCATGCTTCTTGCTTCATCTTAGACATACACCCTAACTGAACCCTAGTCTCTTCGTTTCAGTTCTGATTGTCCCAGAAGCCTTGCGTTTGTCAAAACATGACAATGAGATATGAAAACTTCCAGAACTTGGAGCGGGAAGAGAAAAACCAGGAGATGAGAAATGGTGACAAGAAAGGAGGAATGGAGTCTCCAAAGTTTGCTCTAAGTATGTCTATCAGGGTTTGCGCTGCCGTGGCTCACCATGCACCCAGTGCGCTCAGGTACACTCCAAGGCTCATTACACATTCAAGGGCCTCAGAGAGACAGGGACAGGAAGACCCGAATGACCTGGCTTCCTGTGCTTTGTAGGAGGGTAGGGGAGGTCTGCATGGTGTGTAGTTTTGGAGTAGCTCATCCTTTGTACACACAGTCATGCATGCAGAGACTAAGAGCCGGATGGTGGCCTGACTGCCCCCAGCTACCTCTGTGTTCTTACTGTACTGGTCCAGCTCTGATGTAGAGCCTCACAGAGCGTTGCTGTCTGTATGTGCATAATGTCTGCATTCCCACACTTGTGCATGTGAGCCCTGAAGGGTGAGCACTTGTGTGGTCCATGAGGGGGTCATAGGCTGGAGCACCCCCACACCAATCCTTCTCAGCCTCTCCCTCTTACAGCATGACCAGAGGCAAACAATTACCTCTGGAAAGGTCCCTGGGACCTCCGGTATCTTTCACAACTCTAACACAGCATGTCTCAACCTTCCGAATGCTCCCTTAAATACAGTTCCTCATGTTATGGTGACCCCCCCCCCAATCATAAGATTATTTTCATTGCTACTTCACAATTGTAATTTTGCTACTGTTATAAAGCTTAACATATAAACCCGATATGCAGGATATCTGATATACGACCCCTGGGGAAGACTCATCCCACCCCCCAAAGAGATCAAAACCCATCAGTTGAGAGCCACTGCTCTAGACCATTTAATCTGGCACCCCCTTCTCTTTCAGCAGTTCCTTCCCAGTCCTTCCTGTGGCGCATCCTCTCTTGGACCCACCTCCTCCTGTTCTCCCTGGGCCTCAGCCTCCTGCTACTGGTGGTCATCTCCGTGATTGGATCCCAAAGTGGGTTGCAGGGAGGGAGGAACCACAGGGTGTGTGGGCAGGGTAGAGAAGAGAACCTGGGCAGTGATTGGTGCAGAGGGTCCAGATGGACAGCAGCAAGGGTCACCTCGAAGACAAGCATAAAGGAGCACAAGGGACAGTGACTTGAGTGAGATGAGAGCAGTGGTAGGGATACTGGTGGGGACATGGAGGCCCCATGGTCAGGCAGCTGCTGGCCATGTCACCTGTTACTGTGCTTGGGTTCTATGGTCTTATCACCTCACCCACTCAGCCTCGGTTTATGCGTGTGCAATGTTGGGTAACAACAGTGCCTACCCTCTGGGTCTCTGTGAGGCAGAGTGTCACTGTGTGTGCAAGAGCCCTACCTAGTACTGGCACAGAGGGAACCTGAGAAATCTTGGTTCTGATCATCCTGTTGTCCTCATCAGATTCCCAGTTAAGGAGGGACCTAGGCACCCTAAGAGCCATTTTAGACAACACCACCTCCAAGATAAAGGCTGAATTCCAGTCCCTGGACTCCAGGGGTGAGCTGGGCTCTCATGGGGTTCTGGGCTGGAGTGGGCAGGGTAGCAAGGACAGTCCTGAGCTCAGGTTCCTTGTTCTGCAGCTGACAACTTCGAAAAAGGGATCAGTTCTCTGAAAGTGGATGTGGAGGATCACAGGCAGGAACTGCAGGCAGGTGAGAGGTCCTGGTCTGGAGAGTGTGCAGAAGGGTGTGGGCGAAAGCGAGTTCCTGGTGCTGAGCTACTCTCTTCCAGGCCGAGACTTGAGCCAGAAGGTGACTTCTCTGGAGAGCACACTGGAGAAGAGGGAGCAGGCTCTCAAAACAGGTGAGGCTGAGGTTCCTTCTGTGCCCTGGCAGGAGGTGTGAGCATGCGCAGTGTGTGGAGACGGTCCCAGACTGGGCACTGGCAGGAGGTGTGAGCATGCGCAGTGTGTGGAGACGGTCCCAGGCTGGGCACTGGCAGGAGGTGTGAGCATGCGCAGTGTGTGGAGCCTGGGCCTTGTGCAGACCATCTGAGCACCAGGAGCTCCCAAGCAAATGCCACAGCCAGAGCGCTATTTTCACTTCTGTCTGTGTGTCCCAGATCTGTCTGATTTAACCGACCATGTACAACAGCTGGAGACAGACTTGAAGGCCTTGACGTGCCAGCTGGCCAACCTCAAGAACAATGGTGAGAATGAGAAGTTTGATGGAGGTGGTTTGCTCTAGTTCCTGGGAGGCGAGGACTCGATAGGCATTGCCTCTGCTCTCCATCCTTGCTTTGCTTTTCGTAGGCTCGGAAGTGGCCTGCTGCCCGCTTCACTGGACGGAGCATGAAGGCAGCTGCTATTGGTTCTCTGAGTCTGAGAAGTCGTGGCCTGAAGCTGACAAGTACTGCCGGCTGGAGAATTCTCACCTGGTGGTGGTCAACTCCCTGGAGGAGCAGGTGATGCTTGGGTGGGCTCTTTTTTCGGAGGCTCTCTGGTCTGAGGGAGAGGTAACCATGCCTTTTTCTTTCTTTAGAATTTTCTACAGAATCGCTTAGCCAATGTGCTTAGCTGGATGGGCCTAACGGACCAAAATGGGCCCTGGCGATGGGTGGATGGGACCGACTTTGACAAAGGTTTCAAGTACGTGTGTCGCCTACAGCTTGCTCCCCTCTACCTTGGACTTTCCTATCTCTTCAGCATCTTTAGTGACCCTAGGGACTTAGGGGGCCCTTCTGGTAACATGGCTGATGGCCAGATCTGGAGCGCACAGTTCTTTATTTTCAGGAATTGGAGGCCACTGCAGCCGGATAACTGGCATGGACATATGCTAGGTGGAGGCGAGGACTGTGCCCACTTTTCTTACGATGGTCGTTGGAATGACGATGTCTGCCAGAGGCATTACCATTGGATCTGTGAAACAGAGCTGGGCAAAGCCAGCTCAGCCCACTCCCCACAACTTATAGCCTCAGTTCCATAAGCCTCAGATACCTGACGTTGGTAATCACTCTATCTTGGTATCTCCACCATCTGGGGGAGGGGTGTTTTTTGCTAGTACTTTAAGGGGTAGATAAAGGATGGTATCTGAGGAATGTGTTATGGTGATTAGAAAGCTGACACTGTGTACAGTGTTCAGCCTGTGATTGTCAAGTAATTTTTTAGAGTAAAAAGAAAGAAATATAGGGGGGCTGTGTAGTCTCCCCTCCCCCAGCCTGAAACCTGCTTGCTCAGGGGTGGAGCTTCCTGCTCATTCGTTCTATCACGCCCACTGTTGGAACCTGCCACTTTGCTGTTCAGAGCCACACACGTGCTCACCTTTCTACTGGACCAGAGATTATTCGGCGGGAATCGGGTCCCCTCCTCCTTCCTTCATAACTAGTGTCGCAACAATAAAATTTGAGCTTTAATCAAAATAAATTTGTCTTAGCTCCATTTCTTCTTTCGCCCCGTCTAGATTCCTCTCTTACAGCTCAAGTAGCCATATCAGTCAAACCGTTCACGTTGCGAGCTGCTGGCAGCCGCAACAGGGCTGGAGAGATTGCTCAGTGGTTAGAGGTACTGACTTCTCCTCCAGAGGTCCTGAGTCCAATTCCCAGCAACCACATGGTGGCTCACAACCACTATAATGGGATCCAATGCCCTCTTCTGGTGTGTCTGATGACAGTTACAGTGTACTCACATATATAAAATAAACAAACCTCTAGTTTAAAAAAAGAGAGGGGGAGAAATATTCATTCTATGAGTTATCTAGTCATTGGAGGTTAGGAACTGGTGGTGAGAACTGAATGAGTTTGGGCCAGATGATCCGGTGAGAAGTCTCATGTGTTATTTATGGGTGCATAAGCTTAGGCCAGTCATTCTGTCAGCTGAGTCTCTGTTACATAGGATTACTGCTGTTGATTAACTATCTGTGGCACTGCCCACCAGGAACTGGACAGCATCAGCATTAAGTACTTCCAAAGCACTGTATGATCTTATTGGCCTGTTACAGTCTTTGCAAGAAACAAAAGGAGCATTCAGACAGGTGAAGGGTAATATAGACTTACAGCTCAGACCTCGATGACAACCAGGACCTCAGAAAAGATGCACTGATGTTAAGACTAAGGATTGTAGCAAGAACAGGCCAGCCATAGCCCACAGATGCTTGGAGGATAAGTAGCAGGCACAAAGAATTTGCCTATAAGTAAGATCTCAACTAGTTATGAGAGAGGATGATGCTCTGAGCATGATCAAAGAGTTAGAAATAAGCACAAAGTTCACCCTAAAAGACTTGGGGCGACAGATAATCATCCTGCCATTTCTCTAAGTCATTTTGGATGTAACAGAAAATCAAAATGAAAAATGTTAAGTGATTTAGAAAGAAAATATGTGACGGGCTGGAGAGATAGCTCAGAAGTTAAGAGCACTGGCCACGTTTGCAGAGGACCCAGGTTTGGTTCCCAGCCCTGGCATGGTGGTTCACAACCATCTGAAACTCCAGTTCCAGTGGATCTGACACCTGCTTCTGATCTCCAAGGGTATCAGGCACACATGCACAGAAGAAAGAGCAGGGCAGGCAGATGTGGGGCAGTGGTCTGCGCACAGACAGCCTAGTCTCCAGTCGAGCAAAGTTCTAGAACCCCGGGGACCCAATGGGTGATGATTTCCACCTACATGGGACAGGTGTTCCATCGTGTCTACTGGACCCCTGGCTCCTGTCAAAGTTATTGCCCCCATAGCCCCTGCAGGAAAGGTGTGTGACTCTAAGTCACGAAGACAATGTCCCAAGCTCCTGGCATTCTGGCTAGACTCTACCTCCACAGTTACCTGACTATAGCCAGGTATGCTCCTCCCCATAGTTACCTGATAGCCCAGCCCACTATAAAAGGAGCTGCTTGGCCCCTCCTCGCTCTCTTTAAGCACTCACCTTTTTACTCTCTTCTCTAGCCCTCCTTTTCTCTCTCCCTCCCCACCTCTCACCACGTGGCCATGGCTGGCCTCTCTATCTCTTTCTACCTCCTCTCTTTCTCCTTGCCTTTCTACAATAAAGCTCTAAAACCATAGACTGTCTGTACTCATCAAGGCCCCTGTGCTTGAACTGCTTGAACAAGCCATGTCTAACCTCCCTCTGGAAGGCCTTCATGCGCTCCAGCCAAGGACCGGTCCAAGGTCTCTCGCCCAGCACCCACCCTCCCCCTGCCCTTTCCTCCCTTCGGTCCTGGGGCTGGCCAAGCCATCCCCCAGGGCCCCCATTTGTTCTCAGCTCTTCCGCAGTATCATGCGAGGGATGCGGGAGACTGAGAACCTGTTATCTTTGGCCACCGTGAGGCCCAGAGACCTAGGACTGCCCCTTGTCCACCCTCTGCTGAGCTGGGGTCCAGTGGCTTCCCACAGCCAGACACCCACCCGGGGCTAAGCATGCTGCAATTTTCCTGAGTCTGCTCAGAGCACCGGAACTTCGGCAGGTCACGGGTTTTCTCCCACTCCCTTTATTCCCCCGGCGCCCACAGCCCAACAGGCAGAGATCAGTGAGTCAGGGACAGTCTTAGTTTGCTTTCTGTTGTGAGAAAACACTCAAAACCACTTGTGGGACAGAAGGGTTTGTTTTAATTTTCTTCACTCTTATTTAACACGGTGCCTCAAGTCTGAGTCATGGTAATACAGGGAAAGAAATAAATAAAAAGGAGGCAAGTAGGAGAAAAGATGAGCTTGGATTCTCCTGAATTGCAGCTGGCATGATCATATACACAAAGGTATCGGGCTCTCTGTCACGTAAGCTGATGATAAATACTTCAGGGGTGGAGGCTTTCTAGCCTGCCTAAGAGCACAAGGCCCTGGGTTCCATTTTCATTACCAAAGAAATAAATAAATAACTCAGTGAACACTCCATCATAAAACTGCTAACATTTTAATTAGTTACAGGATACAAAATCAACTTGTAAAAAGCAGTTCTCTTTTCTACATGCTAAGAGTGAACACATGGAGAAAGAAATCAAGAAAACCATCCCATTCACAATATCTACAGAAAACCCCTCCTATAACCAAGGTGGTAAATGACCCAAATAGTGAGAACTTTAAACATTGAATTAAAAGTCGAAGAACACACTAGAACATAAAGAGATGCCTCATGCTCATAGAACAGCAGTATTAACATGAAAAAGAGTATGTTGCTGATAGCAAGCTATCTGTTCAGTGAAACCCCTCTCAAAAGTCCAGTGACATGAGACTGGCAAGGTGGCTCAGTGGGTAAAAAGTGCTTACTGCCAATGCTGATGGCCTGAGTTTAATCCCCAGGATACACATGAGGGAAGAAGAGAACTGATCTCCTCAAATTGTTCTTTGACTTCCACCCATGTGCTGTGGCATGCAACCCTCCTCCAGACAAAACTAATAAAAGTGTCAGAGCCCGTCTCCACAGAAATAGATTAAACTATCCTAAGATTCATATGGAAATAGCAAAGGGTCTGAATGGCCAAACCAATTTGAACAGAAAGAGTAATAGTGTCGGCATTGTAGTATCTTTAATTCCAGCCCTTGGGAGGCAGAAGTCAATATCTACAGAAAATATACAAACCCATGGAGACAGAACAGCATACTGTTGAACAATGACTGGGCCAGTGAAGAAAGCAAGGAAAGTAAAATTTAAAAGTTCTCAGCAATCAATGATGTTAAAAACATATTGGAACCTGTGGGATACGGTGGAATATCTAAGACGTTTACAGTTATAAATGCCTATGCTAAAAAAATTAGATCGCAATAAGTAACTTAATGATGTATCTTGGGATCCTAGAAAATAAAAAACAAGTCAAACTCAAAGTCAACAGATAGAGAAAAAAAGACCATAGAAGAAATAAATGAAATTTTTAAAAAATGCAAAGAATGAATGAAATGGAGTTTATTCTTTCACAGGGTAAGAAAATTGAGAAGGTGCGGTTTTCCGTAATGGCTTCCATTTGCTGCAAAGAGAAGCCTCTTTGATAAGGAGTGTAGATACCCTTATCTGTCTGTGAGTATAGGGATACATTTAAAATGCAGTCAGGAATTATGCTGTCTGGTAAGGTGGCAATAGTAGGTTTTCTTCTAAGATCCGTATCCTCACTAACCCTGGGGAGTTGGTTCAGTTTCTAATACGGTTTCTAGTACCAAGCATGATGTCCCTCCTATAGAGTGGGTCTTATGTCAAATTAGAGAGCTGTTGATTGCTAAGATATATGTGTGCTACTATTACATCCTTAGGGATATCTTGCCAGGCTGGTCATTGTTAAGTTCATAGGCATCACAGATGGATAGGGCTATTGATTGTGTTTCTCCCTTGCAATTTACATAATACTTTCTGGTACTATAAAAGCTGGACCACAGGAAGGAGGCTTTCAGGCTAGATCCAGCTTAGATATTCTGAATCTTGTGTCCAATGTTTGTGGTGCTGACTTCTGAGAAGAAACCAAAGGCCACAGCAATAATAAATGGAAATCATCCCAGAAAATCACAACTGGACATAGTTCAGAGATCAGTTGATTATGGGGACCCCAGCCCTAACAGATACACCTACAACACAACTCCTAGACTGGAGGTTTAGGGAACATTTTGGATGAAGGGGTAGAAAGACTACAAGAGCCAAAGGACCAGAAAGTCTGCTGTGAGATTGTCTCCTATAAATGACAGGGAGGCTACATCCATGATACTGTTGGAGTTCGTCAAAAGACCCTCACTCACAAAGACCGCAGAGACCGCCATCACTGAAAACAGCATGAGGATTTTTATTGATCCAACATGTTGGGGACTCCCCTCTCAGCATGCAGGCCAGAGGAGAGACCCAGAACAAAGAAAGAACACACTTTTTAATACCTTTGTAAGGAGCAGATTTGAGCAACAGGGTTCTTATTGGTGTAGCAAGTAACCCTTTCAGGCATTGGTTGGTTTGTATAGTGACTAAGTAACTCTTTGGCTTAGTCTCTCACTCTACCTGCCCCCATGGTAGGTTATTATGATTTGGTCAGGAAAGCAGTAGTACATTTTGAACTTATGGATTAGTCACAGCTATTAACGTCACAGGGAATCCTAGCAAGGTCAGGGCGGTTTGTGGTTTTTTTCTCAGAATTCAGTGTGAGACGGGGCAGGGGGATTGCTAATCTTGTTATGGTTATTTCTCTGAGAGCAGCTAATATTGTTTTGGCAGCTTGTAGGCTCAGTCATTTTGACTACTAAAACTATGTTTTTACATTTGTTTAGTCAGCCAGCTTCCTTATCTGGCTCTGCACTTGGCCTGCTAGTACAGTTTGGAAAGTCCTTTTTGAAGGGGGAAGGTACTGGGTGGTCTTGAATTCATTTTGGATATTACAATACCTCAACAATGAGGATTCCTAAACAATACCTGATCGATGACAATATCAATAAACATGCTAACTCAGGAGTAGGAAATCTCATGAGGACCTACCCTAGACAAAGAAACACAGTCTGCTAAAGTGTACTGATGGAAGATTAGCCTGTCCCAGGGATGAACCTCTAATTGATTATCCAATTCCAAGTGGTCATATATACCCAAGCCGCACTAAATAAACTTAGCAGGTATATTTATATATATATGCACAAAAATGTAACAATAATAGCCAAAGAAAAAGAGGCCATCAATTTAGGAGGGAGTGGGGGCCACATGGGAGAAAATGGGGGAGGAAAGCAAAGAGGGGGAGTGATATAATTATATTTTAATTTTAAAACTTTTAATAAAAAGGAACATAAGATAAAAAAAAAACCCTTTTAACTAAACTGATCAAAAAGAAAGTGCTAAGAGAACAGCTCAGTGGTTAAGAGCACTTGCTACTCTTTCAGAGGACCTGAGTTTGGTTCCCAACATCCACACTGAGTGGCTCAGCTGTCTGTAACTATTGCTCCAAGGAATCCAATGCCTCTTCAGACTCTGTAGGCACCAGCACAAAAAGGTACACACACACACACACACACAGAGAGAGAGAGAGAGAGAGAGAGAGAGAGAGAGAGAGAGAGAGAGAGAGAGATTTTTAAAAAAGAAAAGAGGGGAGACCCAGATTGATGTAGCTGAGGGGCCTTTGATAATTAATGGATGGCTACTGGGAGCAGAAGAGACATTTTCATCAGGGGCATAGCTGATGGTGAGCTGCCCAGGAGCCAGTAAAGAGCTTTCCCTTCATGCACATGCAAGCAATCTTACTTAAATTCAGTGGGTTATATAAAGAAAGAAAGAGCAAGTGATGTGGTCAGAATAATTATATGCATACATGAACCTCACAGAATGAGTGTAAAGGAAAAGTCGTGAACCTAGGAAGGGTGGGTGGGGAAGAAGGACGTTTCCAGTAGCAGACAGTAAGGGGTGGGCAATGCTGGGCGTGGAACATGGTACACACCAGAGTCATCCAGGAAGAGGGTATCTCAACTGAGAACAAAAAAAATCTCCATTAGATTGACTGGTAGCCAAGTCTGTAGAGACATATTCTAGATTAATGACTGATATGGAAGGGCCCAGCATACTGGGGCTGGTGGCACCCCTGGTCAGGTGGTCCTGGATTGTATAAGATATCGGGCTGAGCTGGGCATGATGATACACACCTTTAATCCCAGCACTTATAGAGCAGAGGCAAGCATATCTCTATGAGTTCAAGGGCAGCCTGATCAACATAATGAATTCCAGAGCTACATAGATAGCCACTGTCCCAAAAAATAACAAATAAACCAACAAACAAATAAATAAATCCAGGTTGAGCAAAGCACAGGCAAGCAAGCCAGTAAGCAGTGCTCCTTCATGGCCTCTGCTTCAGTTCCTGCCCCCAGGTTCCTGCTCCATTCCCCTCAGTGATGGACGGTGGTTGGAGCATGTAAGTTAAAGAAACACTTTCCTCCTTAAGTTGCTTTTTTGGTCATGGTCTTTATCACAACAGCAGAGAGCAAATTAGGAAAGAGAGTATGATCAAAACACCATTGTATACATGTTACAGAGCATGAACAGAGTAACAACATGTAACATGAAATTGTTACAGAATAAACTTAAAAATATTTTTTTAATGAATGCAGGCAGTATTCCTTTTTCATCAGACTTCATCTGGGTAACTTGCTAGAAAGTAGCCCTCACTCTAAGGAAGGGTCTTTTCCCCTAGATTTTTTTTTCCTTCTGGAAATTCCCTCACAGATCCACCCACCTAGAGGCATGCCTCTTAGTTGTTTACAGATACCATCAAGTTGACAAGATGAACTATTACAGCACTCAAGGAAAACTATCTTCCTTAACATATGGAGTTGAGAAAACTGGATACCCATAGAAGAAGAGAACCAGGTCCCCATCTTTCTGTACAGAAATCTATTCAAAGCAGACCAAAGGCTTTAATGTAAGATGCGAACCTTTGAAAGTTCTAGAGAAGAACACTTCAAGGTAGGCGAGAACTTTCTAAAAAGGATGCTAATAGCCCAGGAAGTAATAGGAAGAATTGATAAAATGGGATTCTTGAAATTCAGAAGATTCTTCATAGCAGAGGGAACTATTATTAATGTGAAAAGTTGGCTCTGGAATGTGGGAGAATGGTTGTGAGCACTTCATCTTCCTGGAGATTAGTACTCAGCATATAAAAAGAACTCAAAAGTGCCGGGTGTGGTGGCACACGCCTTTAATCCCAGCACTCGGGAGGCAGAGGCAGGCGGATTTCTGAGTTCGAGGCCAGCCTGGTCTACAGAGTGAGTTCCAGGACAGCCAGGGCTACACAGAGAAACCCTGTCTCAAAAAACCAAAACCAAAAAAAAAAAAAAAAAAAAAAACAAAACTCAAAAGTAAACATTAAAGGAAAACAATCCAACCAATATGTATGCAGCAAATCAGACAGTTTCCCAAATAAGTACAGATGGCCAATAAATGTGTGAAAAATGTTCAGCATCCTTAGTAATCAGGGAAACGCAGGTGAAACTGCTCTGAGATTCCCTCTTACCCTCGTCAGGATGGCACATGCTGGTGAGGATGTGGAGCAACACCTTATTTGTGGTTCGTGGGTGTGGTGGCTTGAATATGCTTGGCCCAAGGAGTGGCCCTATTAGCAGGTGTGGCCTTGTTGGAGGAAGTGTGTCACTGTGAGGCTGGGCTTTGAGACCCTCTCCTAGCCATGTGGGAGACAATCTTCTGTGCATCTTCACAACAAGATGTAGAACTCTCAGCTCCTCCAGCCTCATGTCTGCCTGGATGCTGCCATGATGATAATGGACTGAATCTTAGAACCTGTAAGCCGGCCCCAATTAAATGTTACCCTTTGTAGGAGTTGCTGTGGTCATGGTGTCTCAGTACAGCAATGGAAACTCTAAGACAGTGGGAATGTGATATAGATTCAGTCACTACTGAGACCATCAGGGAAGTTCCTAAACAGCTACACTGAGAAGGACCATGTGTTCCAGGTGTACACTACTGGATACATAGTGAAAGCAGTCTGACTCAGCATGTAACAAAGAAGCGTGTGCAACAGCGTTTGCATGGTACAATAGCCACGCTATAGTGTCAACCTACGTGTCCATCAAAAATGAGTATGTAAGAAATATGTTAGAGGCTTACTTAGTCTCCAGCATGTAGTGCTAGTGGGGGCTGGCTGAGCCTAAGATATGGAGTCTCCTGGGAAGGCTTCCAGCCACTGGAGGCAAGCTCTTGATGTGGACAATAGGACCATAGCCCTGTCTTCCCCCTTTTTGCTTCTGTCTATGAGATCAGGATTTATGTTATCATATACATCCGCCATGATGCACCAGCTCACCATTGGCTTCAAAGTAAAGGGGAAAAGTAACCATGACTCAACCTTCCCAACAGTGAGAGAAAAAAAAAAGCCATTCCTCTTCTCAGGTGTGACAGTCGCACAGTGCCAACAGAAGTCGTTAAAGCCAAGTTTACTTTTTTTCCTTTTATTTATTCACTTTTTAAAGATGTATTTTATTGTATGTGTGTGGGTGTTTTGCCTGCGCGGGTGTCTGTGCACCACATGCAACCAATGTCCACAGAAGTCAGAGAGGATGTCAGAGCCCCTGGAACTGGAGTTAGAGATGGTTGTGAGCTCCCATGTAGGTTCTTCCTCTGGAAGAACAGCCAGTGTTCTTAACCACTGAGCCATCTCTCCAGCCCCAACTTCCTTCTTTTTGTTATAAACAATGGTAGATTTCTAAGAATTTCTGTATTACAAGCTTTGATGTGCTATTCTTTCATTTAGTTCATTTCAGAATAGTCTCTAAATTTCTCTCAAGACTCCTTTTGGCCTGGAGATTCCTTAAGGACATATAATTTAATTTATTTTTGATTGCAAGCTTAGTTCCATTATTATCTGAAGACATACTGTTTTAGTCAGGGTTCTCTAGAGGGACAGGACTGACAAAATAATGTCTACATATTAAAATGGGATTTATTAGAGTGGCTTACAGGCTGTAGTGAAGCCACTCTTCTGTCTCCTGATGGGTCAAGAATCCGGTAGTTGTTCACAGGAGGTCTGTGGTCTCTCAAGTCCCAATCGAGGAGTCTTGGAGGATTCTGGGAGAGCAGCTGGTCCTCTCTTTCTCGGTTGGAAGCCCAGATAAGTGGATTCTAATGCCAGCGGAGGAACACCTTGGCAGGAGGATAGATGAAGTTAGCAGTGAGAGTGAGGGCAAGCAGGCAAGAAGCAGAGGCTCCCTTCCTCCGTGTCCTTTAATGTGGGCTGCCCAAGAAGGTGTGGCCCAGATTTAGTGGTCTTCCCGACTCAAATGACCCAATCCTTACAGGCAGGCCCCACAACTTGGGTTTTAATTGCTGTCAGATGTAGTCTAGTTGACCCCAAACTCAGCCATCACACCTCCCGGATGCAGCTGTAGTCTCTTTCACTGTGTGTAGGTCTGGGTTTTGGACCGTGACAGCATATATAGATTTGGTGGAGTTGCATGTGGACTCGAAAATACTGTGCATTCTGTCACTGTCACTGTGTCACAATGTCAGTCAGCTCTAGCTTGTTGAAGGCAATTTTAAATTCCTCTAGTTGTTTGTGGCCATACTGTCAACACAGTCTGTGTATTACCCAGAAGAGTATTGATATTTTCACTATAATGGTGGCTTTATCTCCTTTCTGTTCTGACAGTTTTTGCATCATGTCCGTTATAGGTCTGCTATTAGGGGTATCCATATTAAGGATTTTTTGTTTTGTCAAACTAACTATTTTAAAATTAACTGTCATTGTTATTAGAATGTGTGTGCGTGAGTGCGTGTGTATGTGTGTGCATGTGTGCATATGTAGAGGTCAGAGGAGAACTTTCAGGAGTTGGCTGTTCTCTCTCCACTATGGCTTCTGTGGCCATCAAATTCAAGTTGTTAGGCTAGCGCAACAAGAGTTTTGTTTTTTTTTTTTTGGTTTTGTTTGTTTGTTTGTTTGTTTTTAAACCTGCCAAGCCACCTCTCTGGCCCTAAATTGTCATTTTTATTGTTATATATTGTTCGTCTCTTGCTTCATAACTAAACCTGCTCTGAATTATACTTCAATATTATTATAGTCACTCTGGCTCTTTTTACTGGGGTTTGCAGAGCCAATTTTCTGATACATTTACTTTCTACTTATATTTGAAGTCTTCTAGACAGCATGTAGTAATTTTGAAAACGTTTTAATAATCTTTGAATTTTAATTTTTGCTGGATGGGCAACAACATACTGCAAGTCCAGGCTAGTCTTCCTCCTCCTCCTCTTACTCCTCCTCTACTTCTTCCTCCTCCTCCTCTTCTTCTTTTTAGTAAGTGAAACTTTTTTTTTAAAAAAAGATTTTATTTATTGCATGAATTTGAGTACACTTCAGGCAGTACCGGATCCCATGATAGATGGTTGTGAGCCACCATGTGGTTGCTGGGAATTGAACTCAGGACCTTTGGTAGAGCAGTTGGTACTCATTACCACTGAGTCAGGCTTTCTAATGGGGAAGGTTAGCCTTTGGATTGAGGAGACAGAAGGTTTTACATCTGTGTGATCTAGGATAGGTCTTGGTCTGGGAGGTGATAGTTCAGGTCTCATGGCTGGTTGTTTTGGGTGTCGTGTATATATGTCTACATTCACCACACTGACCTAATAAGAAATGAGCACTCATTTATCCAGGAAATTGGCCCAGTGTTAAAGGAAGTATCAAGATGGGAAGCAATCATTTATCACTACCTGTTAGCATTATGTATCTTTTAAAAAATAGATTACCATATTTTTATAATTAATTTTTGGCAATTATATATATGAATACTATATTAATATCATTTATTCCCTTTCTTCTCCCCCTCCAATCCTTCCTATGTCCCCCCAACTCCCTCTCAAATTCATGACTTCTTCTTGAATTATTGTTTCATATATATGTATGTAAAATATGTGTATATATGTATATATGTATATATATATATATATATATATACACGCACACACAGATATGCATATATAAAGATATCTGGATGTCTTTATATATGCATATCTGTGTGTGCGTGTATATATATATGTGTGTGTGTGTATATATGTATACACACACACATATATATATACATATTAAATATGTATATACAAAGACATACTTACTGTTACTCATATGCTCATGTGTGTATTGGAGCTGAAGAGCTGACTTTCTGGGGTTAGATAACCTGTCAAGGGGCTTGCCTCTGTAGATGCCTGGTTCTCCCTCTCTGAGCAGCCACTAATGGCTGTAGCTCTGCTAGAAGGGGCCTTTTGAGATTCCCACCACCATGTTGGCATGCCAGTTGGGGTTCTGGAGGTCTTGCTTAGGTGAACATATTCTTGAAATTTCATGGATGTAGCTTTCCTGTGTCACACAGAGATGACACTATCTTGCAGCAGACACCCTGGTCCTCTGGTTCATACAGTCTTGGCTCCTCTTCTGCGCTGTTCTCTGAGCCTTAGGTGTGGGGTTATGTTGTAGATGTATCAGCTAGGGTTGGACATCCCATGGTCAATTTCTCTGTGTTTTTGTGACAGGACAAGACAGAGCAGTTTTTCATCTTGTATTCTTGCTGAGGCCATTTCAAGTTTAACCAGAATCTGATCTCTTTGATGGAGAATGCAGTGGAAAATTACCCAGCTCTATTCTAGAAGCCCTAGAATACATCCATAGATAAGAGAGGACATGTGACATTTGACTTTATGGGCCTGGGTTCCTCATTCAAGACAATATTTTCTAGGCTCATCCATTTATCCACAAAATTCATAATTTCATTTTCTTTACAACTTAATAGCATTGCATAGTATATGTTCACCACAATGTCTTTGTCCATTCTTCAGTTGAAGGACATTTAGGCTATTTCTATTTCCTGGCCATTGTGAATACAACAGCAGTGGACATGGCACAGAGCAAGCCTCTGTGAAGTAGGATGCCCAGTCCTTTGGGCATTTGCCAAGGAGGGTTTCAGCCTTGTGAAAATTCTCTACATTGATTTCCAGAGTGGCTGCAATAGCTTGCAGTTTCACCAACAGTGAGGTCGTGTTTAATGTGATAGAGCCTTTGCTTAAGTAGAAGTCCCTTAAACTATAGGACAAGGGTCTGTGAGATGATTTAGTGGATGGAGGCACTTGTAGCTGAGCGTGATGAGCTGGGCCCAGCCCCTGGGATTCACTGGGTGCAAGAAGAGAATCCCATGCCTGCAAGTTGTCAGCTGTTCTCTACACTGTAGATTGTGGCACACATGAGCATACACACACACACACACACACACACACACACACACACCCCTAAATAAAAAGACTCGAAGACAAAGAGATCTCTCCACTGTCACTGACAGTAGAGATTTGGGGGGCAGATGCCTGAATCACTTCTAAATCATTTTGTTTCTCTTTTCTGCCTGGTTGGCAAGTCTTCTGACTTCCCAAGTTTCCTAGTGTTATAGCTCACTTCCCATAATATGGTATGTCTACAAGGTAGGCAGGTAAAGCCCCTTAGGAAATTCTGTTTAACAACAGTGACAGACAAATGAGCATGCTCATAAAATTAAGACTATAAAGTTAGCTCAGATGCATCATGGTTCGTGTGATTAAGGCAATTTTGACAGATGTGGTGACTTAAATTTGTTGAGAAATTAGAATTGTCACTATGTATTCTTTCCTGAGTTGTTGTGTCTATTTTTCATAAAAACATAAGCTAAATGGAAATGCTCTAAACTGCTCGGTGTATTTGAGTCCGTCAAAGGTGTCAGAACTTTAATTAGTGTGAGTAATTATAGATGCACCGTGGCACCAGAAGGAAGCTAAAGCTGTAGTCTGGTGAAGGAACTGGGAGAAGCACAGAGCACTTTGTTGAAAAGGGGAAGGATTTTTATGAAGATATTCCAATTTTAAAGGAAGGAAACAAAACAGGAAGGTGGGAGAAGATGGGAACAAGGTTCTGGGTAAGGGGGTTTTATTTTGAAAGTCAAAAAAGAAAGAGGATGTTTAAGAATCAGAAAGGGCTAGACATGGTGGCTCATGCCTTTAATCCCAGCCCTTGGGAGGCAGAGGCAGGTTGATATCTGTGAGTTCAAGGCCAGCCTGGTGGATATATTGAATTCCAGGTCAGTGAGACCCTGTCTCAAAACAACAGAATCAGAAATGATTTGGGAAAGTAGGGGCTTTAGTCCTTTACTGGAAAAAAGATAAAAACCAGAAGGTTCAAATGAAGTTGTAGACAAACAATGAAGGGTACATTCTGCAGAAAGTTGGAAAAACTAAAGATTATAAATTTTAAAATATGTGGGGGTGAGGACTGGAGAGATGGCTCAGTGGTTAAGAGCACTGACTGCTGTTCTGAAGGTCCTGAGTTCAAATCCCAGCAACCACATGGTGGCTCACAACCATCCGTAATGAGATCTGATACCCTCTTCTGGTGTGTCTGAAGACAGCTACAATGCACTCATATACATTAAATAAATAAATAAATAAATAAATAAATGAAAAATATGTGGGGGCTAGAGAGATAGTTCAGTGGTCAAGAACACTGACTGCTCTTCCAGAGGACCAGGGTTCAATTCCCAGCACCCACATAGCAGCTCACAACTGTCTGTAACTCCAAGATTCAAAACTCTTACACAGACATGCATGCAGGCACATAAAATAAAGTTGTTTTTTTTTTTTTTTTAATGTGTATGTGCCTGCTTATCTGCATGTACGCTGCATGTATGTGGGTACCAGTAAAGGCCAGAAGAGGGCATCAGATCCCTGGAAACTGTAGTTACCACAGGAGATTATGAGTCATCTGATGTAGGTTAATGAGAGTCAAACCTAGTGAAAGGGATTCTAGCCAGCCCAAGCACGTAAACTCGGCTCTGGCTGGGCTTGTCCTTCTCTGCATTCCCTCTTCCTTGCTAAAAACCAACTGTTAGATTACATTCCTGAAGCCAGCCACCAAGGTCTATGCCTTTATTTGGTCACTTTCTCTTCCTGAGGCCAACTATCAAGGTCCAGCTATCAAAGTACTGAAATCCACCAATCAAAAGACCCCTTTGGCTCACCTAATTAACATGCTCAATTAAAATTAAATACCTTATCCTAACATAAGTTTCCCTCTTGTCCCTTTATAATCTGCCATTTGCCTATGGACTATGTCTGTCTCCTCTCTATCCAGAGTCACTCCTTTGTGCCATCCCCCGTCCCCAGACTATACCCTTTCCTCTTCTCCATCATCCTGTATCTTCTATCTTTGTTCTTATTCCCTGCCCTTTGTCTCTCTGGGGCAACTAAATCTCCTTTGTGCTGAGAACTTGGTCTTGGGGGTCAATACCAGTTCCTATCCCAGGTTTTCTGTAAGACCAACAAGTGTTCTTAACTGCTGAGTTGTCTCTCGAGTTGCTGAGAGATTTTAATACATTGAAGGATAGCTGATCTCAGCAAAACATCTCATTCCAAAGTCTATTCAGTGAGAACAGCTTAATTGTAATTTTTCAAAGAGATTTATTATTTATGTGTATATGTCCCTTCTCCTTTGTAGAGTGTGTGTGTGTGTGTGTGTGTGTGTGTGTGTGTGTGTGTGTGTGCACACGTCCATTCACACGCACACCCTTCAGGTCCCCTGGAATTAGAATTACAGGAGGTTGTGGTCCACCCAGTGTGGATGCTGGAAAGCAAATTCTGGTCCTATGAAAGAACAGCCAGTGCTCTTAATCAGCAAGACTTTTCTCCAGACCTAGTTGTGAAACTGTTAGCCACGAGTCTTCCAAGTCTTTTGTCGTCAACAGTTTTGATATTTCTCAGAATTTTTCAAGTTCACCGAAAAAAAAAAGTCATTATTTTAAATACAGCTTTCTGATAAAAACAAGATTGCTCTGTACTTGTTATATTTCTCCTAAAACTTGGTAATTGGTAAAGAACCAGAGACTGGCCCTTATCCATAGGGCACATAGGCATGAATGCCCACCCAGACCAGACTCTCAGGCTATCTTCCTGAGATGAGGCAGGACTAGCTCTTCAGCCCTACTGCTGTTAGGGACCCAGAAGGCAGTGGGCCTTTGCATGACAAAGCTTAAGAAATTTAGCTGTGGACATTTGGAGACGGAGGGAGACTAAGCCTCATTCTCCATTTGGACTCATGGTAATATTAACCTTGATGCTTACTGCAGGGCTAATGCCGATGGCTCCCTAAGACTAGACACTAACACAAAATTTTACTGCTTCTGCTGTATCTAAATAATAGGTTTGCAAAAATTGATCTAATTAAATAAGCTTTGCCTGATTATGCATTAAAATAGCCCTTATAAATAATAAATTTAAAAGGCCAACAATTGTTTGTTCTGTAGCTGGTTCGATTGAATCCCATGACTAGCCACTGGCCCCATGTGTCCTTTTGTCCTTCTCTTCCTAGGGCTAATGATTGGACCCTGCTTAATTAAGTGATTGTTACCCAGTACCTGACCCTTCATAAAAATTAAAGATTTAAAAGGAACTAAGAGAAATGAGGAACTATCTAAGGAAACGTGTTTGTCCTGATTCCATTTGGGGTTTGCAGTTCTCAGCTCTCTCCCGCACACATCTGCCTTGGCAACACATTTGATATTTCCACGAATTACATGTCTACATGTATTACCTGAAATAATTAATGTGACCTAAGATAAGTGAGAAAGGTTTAAGTCAGAAGGCTCAAACATTTCAAGGTTACTCTCACCCTCATATATCTTTGATGTGAGATTTTTGTGATTTTTTTTTTCCGTTTGTTAAAAATTGCTGTATCTCTGAATCTCAGCATCAGGAGACCCGAAGGCACGAGCCCTCTCTTAGTCACCGGCTAATGAAGGCCTCATATACTTTCAATTGGCTTAATCAGTGTGGTAGTCTGTATTTTTCTTGTGAGGATGATTAAGATTTTCATAGGTGACTAGAGAAGCTGAAATGTATTGTGGGGGATCTAAAAGATCACACACACGTTCTCAGTTATCTACATGCCCAAGTGCTTGATGGCCTCTCCCTGTTGCCTAAACTTGAGCCTCTGCACAGAAGGCTACTGCAGTGGTTTCACACGCTAGTGTCCCCATGGCATGTACCACATACTCATAGTTGTTTGGCAAAGACTGAGAGACTTATCTTTGTTTCATCACTAGCTTTCTACTGAGCTAACGGACGAGATACATCAGTTCAGGATCAATTCTAACTGCATTTGCCTCTTGCAGTCTTTGTTCTACAAGAGTTAACTCTTTTTCTACTTCAGCTGTTAAACATCTTGGACTGTTTAAATTGGAATCTCCTTGTAATATTTGAACCAAATTACTTAATTCATATGTACTTAATCCAATTGTAGGCCTCAGTTAATATTTCCCATTAATTTTTGAAAATCATTAAGTAGGGCTGGAGAGATGGCTCAGTGGTTAAGAGCACTGACTGCTCTTCCGAAGGTCCTGAGTTCAAATCCCAGCAACCACATGGTGGCTCACAACCATCTGTAATAAGATCTGATCCCTCTTCTGATGCATCTGAAGACAGCTACAATGTACTTAGATATAATAATAAATAAATCTTTACTGGAGTGAACGGGGGGTGGGGATGGAGAGTGGTCGACCAGAGTGATCAAGTCAACCCAAGTGAGTGGGGCCAACTGAAGCGAGCAGAGGCCCTGAATTCAAATTCCCAGCAATCACATGATGGCTCACAACCATCAGTAAAGCTACAGTGTATTCAAATAAATAAATAAATAAATAAATAAATAAATAAATAAATAAATCTTTTTTAAAAAAAGAAAGAAAGAAAATCGTTAAGTGTTTGCAATTGGTCCCTATGGGTCTGTACCTTTTGTGGTCAGTTTTTTTTGTTGACTGATTTTATAGCCCAAGTAACTAAGTGAATCTCCTCTTTACATTTTTTTTTCTGGAGCAATCTGTAAACCCCTAGCATGGCAGAATTTTTTCTGTTATCTTAAACATATTCTCTAAAACATCTTTGTTAGAATTCGCCAACAGAATATCATCCATATAGTGGTAGATGGAGGAAATTGCTTATGAGTCATTCCTAATGGGTCTGCCAACCCATGGAATTCCACTGTGTTTGTTGTAAAAAGAAATCAGGCAAATGGAGGAGTATTTTGTTGCACAAAATACTGACATAAAGTTGGACAATTTAACATTCCCTGTGGAAGTACCTTCCACTGATATCTCTTTAGTGAATGACTATTATTCAAAGTAGGTACAGAGAAAACGAACCTTTCCCTATCTTTCTCATGCAATGGTATTGAAAGAAAACAATCTTTCAAGTCAATTATTATTAAAGGCCATATTGGTAACAAAGATGGTAAAGGAAGTCCAGGCTGTAAAAGACCCATTGGTTGAATTACCTTGTTAACTGCTCTTAAGTCAGCTATCATTCTCCAATTACTGGATTTTATTTATTTATTTACAACAAACACAGGGGAATTCCATGGGCTAGCAGACTCTTTTAGATGTTGAGCCTCCAGCTGCTCTTGTTCAAGTTGTTCAAGTACCTGCAATTTTTCTTTTGTATGGGTCACTGTTCTTGCCTAAGAGGGTGGTTTGATAACCATTTCAAGAGCAAGGCTGTTGGTATGTAAGCAGTGGCCCCTTTAATACATTTGGAAAGTTAATCCCTATGACATCTTGTGTTTTGAGCATGGGCACAGTTTGTGATTGTGCTCTATCTCCTGTATCACCTGTATCAATACCTTCTCCAGGAGCTTCTACCATATCACCTCTAATTTCCTCATTTTCTTTCCCTGAAATTACAGAAATACTAATTTGAGTACCCCATTGTTGTAAAAGATCCTTTCTCCATTAGTTTATGGTATATCAGCCACATAAGGTCTCAAATGCCCTGTTTGCCCTTTTGGTCCCACACAGGTAATCCACTGGACACTTGGTCTTATTCATGATAACTTGCCGATTCCTATAAATTATGAGTAAACCTTCTGAAGTGGTCAATCTGGATTCTAAGACTTTTGGGAAAGTACGCTAACATCAGCTCCTGTATCCAACCTTCTATGTCAACACCATTCATTTGCACCACTAATTTGGGTCTCTGATCATTAACCACTGTTTGCCAGAACACACGTTTTCCAGTATACCCAAAAGCTCCTGTCCTTTCCTTACTGATGTAAGGAAACATCAATTGAGCAATTCTATCCTCTGCGTCAATTTACATCTCCTTCTTCACATGTGCCATGATTTTTATTTCTCCCTTGCTATCCCCATCTACTATACCTGGATACACTATAAATCCTTGAGAAGTTAACCCACTTCTTCTCAAGATAATTCCCACTGTCCCTGAAGGTAGGGGACTGTAGTGGCTATTCCTGGTTGTCAACTTGACAATATTTGGAATGAACTACAATCCGGAATTGGAAGGCTCACCAGTGACCCTTATCTGGAGGCTTGGAGATCCTTATCTGGATCTTGGTTTGAAGATCTTGAGCCATAGTGGCTATGGATTCCAGAAGATTGAATCTCCGAGTTAAGGAACATACCTTTAATCTGGGCTATGCCTTTCATCTGGGATTTAAAGGTGTGGTGGAACACACCTTTAATCTGGGCTACACCTTTTGCTGGAGACAATATAAGGACATTGGAAGAAGGGAGTCTAGCTCTTGCTCTAGCTCTTGCTCCTGCTCCTTCGCCTGCTTGCTACGTGAGACTGAGTAACTGCTAGATCCTTGGACTTCCATTCACAGCTGCGACTGAACAATTGTTGGGAATTGAGCTGCCGACTGTAAGTCATCAATAAATTCCTTTATTATCTAGAGACTATCCATACGTTCTGTGACTCTAGAGAACCCTGACTAATACAGAAGTTGGTACCAGGAGTGGTTCTAGAGTAACAGAAGTACAAGGATGAATCTTTTAAAATTCTGGAATTGGCTTGTTGATCCACCAGCACTTTCAACTATTGAAACCTCTCCAGATTCTCTCCCTCCTGGGAGCTCAGAGAATTTTGAAGACCCATGGTTGAAACTATATTCCGAACTTAAAGAAGCTAATGCCCTTGATTTTCTTAATGAATTAGGTGATTCAGTGCACAAAGCTTTCTACAAGATGGGGAAAAAATCGAAAAATGATTTTACTGGCTGGCTGCTCTTAGTATCTGTGGAAAAAATGATGAATGAAAGGAAGGAGTTGTGTGATAAAATCGAAAGGCTCCAGACACAAGTAAACGATCTAAAAGTTGCTAAGTGTGTCCTTGAGGAGAATCTTCTCTCTTGTAGCAATAGAGCTCAAGTTGCAGAAAATCAAACAGAAACTCTCATTGTAAGGTTGGCTGAACTACAGCGAAAATTCAAGTCTCAGCCTCAGAGTGTGTCGACAGTTAAAGTAAGGGCTCTAATTGGCAAAGAATGGGATCCTACAACATGGGATGGGGATGTGTGGGAAGACCATGTTGAAGCTGAGAATTTTGAATCCTCAGATTCTCAAGGGTTTGCCCCACCTGAGGAAGTAGTACCCTCAGCCCCACCTCTTGAAATAATGCCTTCCCCACATGAGGAAATTAATTTTGCAGAGTCTGCTCACGGCCCACCAATAGTTTCTTCTAGACCTGTAACCAGACTCAAAGCAAAACAGGCTCCTAGAGGGGAGGTAGAAAGTGTAGTCCATGAGGAAATTCGCTACACTACTAAGGAGCTTAATGAGTTTGCTAATTCATTCAAGCAGAAACCTGGTGAATATGTGTGGGAATGGATTTTAAGGGTGTGGGATAAGGGTGGAAGGAACATAAAACTAGAGCAGGCTGAGTTTATTGACATGGGTCCTCTGAGTAGAGATTCTAGGTTTAATACGGAAGCTCGCATAGTTAAAAAAGGTGTCAAAAGTTTGTTTGAATGGTTGGCTGAGGTGTTTATCAAAAGATGGCCTACTGGAAATGACTTGGAGATGCCTGATATTCCATGGCTTAGTGTTGATGAAGGGATTTTAAGACTTAGGGAAATTGCAATGCTAGAGTGGATATATTGTGTAAAGCATAATTGTCCACAATGGGAAGGTCCAGAAGATATGCCTTTCACCAGCTCTATAAGACGCAAATTGGTGAGAGGGGCACCAGCACATTTGAAGGGTTTTGTTCTTTCCCTTTTCCTTGTGCCAGATCTTAGCATTGGAGATGCTTCTGCTCAATTAGATGAATTAAATTCACTGGGTTTAGTTGGATTCCGAGGTAACAAGGGCCAGGTGGCAGCATTGAATCGCCCGAGACAAGGTGATTCTAGTTATAATGGACAGCGTAGACAACAGAATGTTTATAATAACATACCCAGTAATGGTCAGCACAGGAGAGGTGAAATTTATAATGGCATGACTCGGTTGGACCTTTGGTACTGGCTAACCAATCATGGTGTTTCCAGGAATGAAATACATAGGAAGCCTACTGCATATTTGTTTGATCTGTATAAGCAGAAAAATTCTCAAACAAATGAAAGAAAGGCTACATTAGATCGTGGTAAACAGCCAAATGAAAGAAAGGCTACATTAGATCGTGGTAAACAGCAATCTCGGCCAGTGAATCAATTTCCAGACTTGAGACAGTTTGCAGATCCAGAACCCCTTGAATGAAGGGGTGGCCAGGTTCCGCTGAGGAAGGATCTTGATAAGACACTCAAAGGTTTTGCTGTTACCCTTTCTCCAGTTCTTCCCCAGAGGGACCTACGGCCTTTTACAAGGGTAACTGTACACTGGGGAAAAGGAAATAATCAGACTTTTCGGGGTCTGCTGGATACTGGTTCTGAGTTGACACTGATCCCAGGGGATCCCAAGAAACATTGTGGCCCTCCAGTTAAAGTAGGGGCTTATGGAGGGCAGGTGATTAATGGAGTTTTGACTGATGTCCGACTCACAGTAGGTCCAGTAGGTCCCCGGACACATCCTGTGGTGATTTCCCCAGTTCCAGAATGTATAATTGGGATAGATATACTCAGAAATTGGCAGAATTCTCATATTGGTTCCCTGAACTGTAGAGTGAGGGCTATTATGGTTGGAAAGGCCAAATGGAAGCCTTTAGAGTTGCCTCTGCCAAAGAAAATAGTGAATCAAAAACAGTATCGTATTCCTGGAGGCATTGCAGAAATTACTGCCACTATCAAGGACTTGAAAGATGCAGGGGTGGTGGTTCTCACCACATCTCCATTTAACTCTCCTATCTGGCCAGTGCAGAAAACAGATGGATCATGGAGAATGACAGTTGATTACCGAAAACTAAATCAGGTGGTAACTCCAATTGCAGCTGCTGTACCAGATGTAGTTTCGTTACTTGAGCAAATTAACACATCTCCTGGCACCTGGTATGCGGCTATTGATCTGGCAAATGCCTTCTTCTCAGTACCTGTCCATAAGGACCACCAGAAGCAATTTGCTTTCAGTTGGCAAGGCCAACAGTATACTTTCACAGTTTTGCCTCAAGGATATATTAACTCTCCTGCCCTGTGTCATAATTTAGTTAGAAGGGATCTTGATCGTCTGGATCTTCCACAAAATATCGCATTGGTGCACTATATTGATGACATTATGCTGATTGGACCAAGTGAGCAGGAAGTAGCAACTACTTTGGACTCATTGGTAACACATATGCGTATCAGAGGATGGGAAATAAATCCAACCAAAATTCAACGACCATCTACCTCAGTGAAATTCTTAGGAGTCCAGTGGTGTGGGGCATGCAGAGATATTCCTTCTAAGGTGAAAGATAAGTTATTGCACCTGGCCCCTCCTACAACCAAGAAAGAAGCACAACGTTTAGTGGGTCTATTTGGATTCTGGAGACAACACATCCCTCACTTGGGTGTGTTACTTAGGCCTATTTACCAAGTGACTCGGAAAGCTGCTAGCTTTGTGTGGGGCCTGGAACAGGAGAAGGCCCTTCAACAGGTTCAGGCTGCTGTGCAGGCTGCTCTACCACTTGGACCATATGACCCAGCAGACCCGATGGTACTTGAGGTGTCTGTGGCTGATAGAGATGCTGTTTGGAGCCTCTGGCAGGCCCCTGTAGGTGAATCACAGAAAAGACCTTTGGGATTTTGGAGCAAAGCTCTGCCATCATCTGCAGACAACTATTCTCCCTTTGAAAAACAGCTCTTGGCCTGCTATTGGGCCTTAGTGGAAACTGAACGTTTGACAATAGGACACCAAGTTACTATGCGACCTGAACTACCCATCATGAGCTGGGTACTATCAGACCCTGCAAGTCATAAAGTGGGACGCGCACAGCAGCAGTCTATTATCAAATGGAAGTGGTATATACGTGATCGGGCCAAAGCAGGTCCTGAAGGCACAAGCAAGTTACATGAAGAAGTTGCTCAAATGCCTATGGTTTCTACTCCTGTTACAATGCCATCTGCTCCCAAACATGTGCCTATAGCCTCATGGGGTGTTCCCTATGATCAACTGACCGAAGAGGAGAAGACTAGAGCCTGGTTTACTGATGGCTCTGCACGTTATGCAGGCACCACCCAGAAGTGGACAGCTGCAGCATTACAACCCCTTTCTGGGACAACCCTGCAAGACACAGGTGAAGGGAAATCTTCACAGTGGGCAGAACTTCGGGCAGTACACATGGTATTACAGTTTGTTTGCAAGAAGAAATGGCCAGATGTACGATTATTCACTGACTCATGGGCTGTAGCCAATGGATTGGCTGGATGGTCAGGCACTTGGAAAGATCACAATTGGAAAATTGGTGAGAAAGACATCTGGGGAAGAAGTATGTGGATAGATCTCTCCAAATGGGCAAAGGATGTGAAGATATTTGTGTCCCATGTAAATGCTCACCAAAAGGTGACTTCAGCCGAGGAGGAGTTCAATAATCAAGTGGATAAGATGACCCGTTCTGTGGACAGTCAGCCTCTCTCCCCAGCCATCCCTGTCATTGCTCAATGGGCACATGAACAAAGTGGCCATGGTGGTCGAGATGGAGGTTATGCTTGGGCTCAGCAACACGGGCTTCCACTCACCAAAGCTGACCTGGCTACGGCTGCTGCTGATTGCCAGATCTGCCAACAGCAGAAACCAACACTGAGCCCCAGATATGGCACCATTCCTCGAGGTGACCAGCCAGCAACCTGGTGGCAGGTTGACTACATTGGACCACTTCCTTCGTGGAAAGGACAGCGTTTTGTTCTTACTGGAGTAGATACTTATTCTGGTTATGGATTTGCCTTTCCTGCACGTAATGCCTCTGCTAAAACCACCATTCACGGACTGACAGAATGCCTCATCTATCGTCATGGTATTCCACACAGTATTGCTTCTGACCAAGGAACTCATTTCACAGCCAGAGAAGTACGACAGTGGGCTCACGATCATGGAATTCACTGGTCTTACCACATTCCCCATCATCCTGAAGCAGCTGGGCTGATAGAAAGATGGAATGGCCTTTTGAAGACGCAGTTACAGCGCCAATTAGGTGGTAACAGCTTGGAAGGCTGGGGCAGAGTTCTTCAGAAGGCAGTATATGCTTTGAATCAGCGCTCGATATATGGTACAGTTTCACCCATAGCCAGGATTCATGGGTCCAGGAATCAAGGGGTGGAAAACGGAATAGTTCCACTTACTATCACTCCTAGTGACCCTCTAGGAAAATTTTTGCTTCCTGTCCCCATAACTCTAGGTTCTGCTGGCTTAGAAGTTTTGGCTCCAGAGAGGGGAGTGCTCCTACCAGGAGCTACAACAAACATTTCATTGAACTGGAAGCTCAGACTTCCCCCTGGTCATTTTGGGCTTCTAATGCCCTTAAACCAACAGGCTAAGAAAGGAATAACAGTGTTAGGAGGGGTGATAGATCCAGATTACCATGGAGAAATTGGATTACCTCTTCACAATGGTGGTAAGCAAGATTATGTCTGGAGTGTAGGAGATCCCTTAGGGCGTCTCTTAGTACTACCATGTCCTGTGATTAAAGTCAATGGGAAACTACAACAGCCTAATCCAAGCAGGATGACAAAGGACACAGACCCATCAGGAATGAAGGTATGGGTCAATCCTCCAGGAAAAGAGCCAAGACCTGCTGAGGTGCTGGCTGAAGGAGAAGGAAATACAGAATGGGTAGTAGAGGAAGGTAGTTATAAATACCAATTAAGGCCACGTAACCAGTTGCAGAAACGAGGATTATAAAGTAATATGAATGCCCATTGTAAATTTACTAATGCGTTTGCGATTGTACGAGGGATAGTTATATCATGTTAGGCGTATTTACAACCTTGTTATTGTTTCATGTGAACATGAGATATTATTTGTGTCAAGTTGACAAGGGGTGGATTGTAGTGGCTATTCCTGGTTGTCAACTTGACAATATTTGGAATGAACTACAATCCGGAATTGGAAGGCTCACCAGTGACCCTTATCTGGAGGCTTGGAGATCCTTATCTGGATCTTGGTTTGAAGATCTTGAGCCATAGTGGCTATGGATTCCAGAAGATTGAATCTCCGAGTTAAGGAACATACCTTTAATCTGGGCTATGCCTTTCATCTGGGATTTAAAGGTGTGGTGGAACACACCTTTAATCTGGGCTACACCTTTTGCTGGAGACAATATAAGGACATTGGAAGAAGGGAGTCTAGCTCTTGCTCTAGCTCTTGCTCCTGCTCCTTCGCCTGCTTGCTACGTGAGACTGAGTAACTGCTAGATCCTTGGACTTCCATTCACAGCTGCGACTGAACAATTGTTGGGAATTGAGCTGCCGACTGTAAGTCATCAATAAATTCCTTTATTATCTAGAGACTATCCATACGTTCTGTGACTCTAGAGAACCCTGACTAATACAGGGACCCTACACACCAGTGGTTAACTTGTAACATTCAACTTTTGGGGATAATGTAAGAGGGATATCTGTGGCCAGATCCAAAGCTGCACTTCCTTCTGTAGTATGCATAAGATCAGAAATATCTAATTCTGATTATCTTGCCTGCTTGGTACCTCCTGACTGACCAAAGGAAACTGGCTCCTATTGTTTGCTATGGAGCCTCGAGCTGACCCGCCCCTCGGTTTGTTTCCTGATGGCAAGAGATTAGCTCTTATGTCTCTCTTACACCAGCAGTCCATTGACCAATGTTTGCTCTTTCCACCATGGCTATAGAGTACCCTGGAAGCCTTTGTGGCTCACAGCCACCAGAACCTGCTTGCTCTCTCCTATGATTACCATATTCTCTAGAGTCATCACACCTGTTATTGTGAGCTCTGGATCTTTTAGCCTTACAATTTCTTTGGAAATTCACCACAATTAAAACATCAAGCATTTTTGATTCCTGATGTTTCTAGCTTTGATTTGACCTATGATACTGGCATTATACTCCTGAGAACCAATAGCAATGGTCTCCCATATTCATTCATCTATCAGGGCTCCCCATGCTTTCAATGGTCTGATTGCTCTCTTATACCCTGGGTTTGCTTTCTTTTTCTTTTTCTCTTTCTCTCTCTTGTGCCTCCACCACAACAAGCACTGTAATTGTTGTCCAGCTTCTAATACAGCTGACACCAATCCCTTCCAATCTTGAGGGATCACCCTATGCTGTGTAGCCCAGTTATTTAGCATCTCTTTGACAAAGGAAGAATGTAGACCATAAGATACTATAGCTTCTTTAAAATGGTTTAAATTTGACATTTGTATCGATCTCCAGGTCAATTCATTATAAGCCTGTCCACCATTGTTAGCTGCACAAGACTGGGAAGGCTGACGGTGCCTGTGTAGGCCCAAGCAAATTCTCTGGTGGTGCACTTGGCTGCACCTTACCTGATGTGACTGTGCTATTGCTTGCTCTTTCCGGTCCCTAGAAGCAGGGCTGGGTGGCAGTTTACCTTCCAGCCTAGCTTGCTTTCATCGTGTGGTACCTGCCCAGTCTCACTCTCCAAGCCGGAACTTTCTTCTCCTCCCAGTGGCCCTTGTTCTCCAAGCACTTCTGCCTCTATCCGCAGACTCTCTAAATGCAAAGCCAACTCTACAGTCTTCTCTAACAGAAGGGAATTGTCGGGTTCCCCATTAAACTTTTTCAAAATAGTATACATGAAAATTATTTAAAGCAAAACCAAAAAACCCTGTCTGGGAGCAAGGCAGGATACCTCCCAGCTGCAGTAGCTGCCATTTTGCCAGTCTCCTTAAGCAACATTGTTAACCCTGTTTCCCCTACACAATCTGCCGATTCCTCTACATTAGAAGCAGGATTAGCCATTAGGCCTAAGCCACACTGTAACTAAGTTTTTTCATTCCCTGTAAATACATAAGCATAACCACATCCCCATCTTAGCACTATTGCAGGTTTCCACTCTGATGTCATTGCATCCTTGTAGTCTATTGGTTGGCCAAGTCCCTCGGTTTTTTTTTCAATAACCCAGCATCTCTCAGCTGCTGTTGTTCATTTTTCACCAACCTTAAGAAACTTTAGAGTTAACAAAGCATTATTTAGTCTGTCCCTGGGGGTTTTTAAATCCTATTTCTATAAGCCTGCTGCCTCCCCTGTCCCCAAACCCCCAATGCTGGACAGTTTGCATGGAAATCCTCCAAGCTCTCCAAATGGACAGCTAAAACTGTATCTGGTCTCCCTCAGCCTTGCTCTCTCCTCCACACCATTCTGGGTATACTTGATAATAAACAGCTTACAGCCTAGACTCAGTGTCAGTGTTGTCTTCCTAGCTGGGCTGGTCAGTTTTCTTTCACTAAAGCAAATGCCTGGGCAAGAAGAGCTCACGAGGACAGAAGGCTTTGGTTTTGCTCGTGTGTTCCTGTGTTTTTAACTCACACTTCTAGATGATTCTGTCCCTGATTGACAGGCCTCATTGCTTCAGGTCTGTGGCGAGACACATCATCATGGCAGGGTGGTATGGCAGACAAAATCCCTCCCCTACAGTCTGGTGCTGGCGTTGCTCACCTGTTATCCCAGCACTGGGGAAGCAGAGGCAGGTGGATCTTGGAGTTTGAGGTCAGACTTGTCTACAGAGCAAATTCTGGGACAGTTAAGGCTACACAAAGAAACTTCTGTCTTGAAAAACCAAACCAAACCAAAAACCAAAACCCTCATCTAAGGACCAGGAAGGGAAAGAGGTCGAGTTCCCATAATTCCTCTTAGAGGGTATGACCCTGTTCCCTACTCCACCCCATCCTCCCATCTTCCATGTCCAGAAGCTATCTTGCTGGGCTTCACCTTTTTGGATATCCCACTCTCTGTTTCCCTGTATCAACAAGTTGGGGACTAAGGCTCTAACACAGGGCCCAGGGAGGACATTGCAAATTCCAGGTGTAGTATTGATCTTTGATTGACAACATGCTAATCAGAACAGTAACAAAAGCAGGAGCAAATCCAAACTGGAAACAACCTACATGTTGAACATCAAGAAAATGTTCAACAGATAAATGGCTGCCCACGAGATGAAATAAGACAAGGGGCAACTAAAGCATACTTGATATAGAGGGAACTCTCTGCTCTGCCTTTAATTTAACAAGCAAGATCCATAACACAGCCCTACTAGCCCTTCATTTAAAAGGGATGTGTGCACAGATTCAGGACAGCCTCTTCAGGGAAGTGGCAGGGCTGGAAGCATGGATTAGAAACATGTTCTGAAGACGGAACATGCTCAGAGAGCCAGGCCGGGATGGCTGGCAGCATTGGAGTTGGCTTCTGTCTGTCTTCCTCATGAGCCTCTTGGCTTAGGATACATCACAAAATGCTCTAATCCCTGATGCATTACCCAAACACCACTCACCTACGTTACTTGTAGGAACTGAATTGTTAACTTAGGGAAGGGCTTCATGTTAGCGACTGGCTTTCATTGTAGCAATCTTTTGGAATGATTATCTTTCAGAGAGCTGAGGTGTTGAGGGCTATGGCAACTTAACTACTGAAGTGATAGTGACAGGTATGAACCTCTCTGGTACTCAGGCTACCTTGAGGGGAGGACGAGCAGAAGCCACATAGTGACCAGAGCTGTTTATTAACTCCAGTTAACGGAGGCAAGCAAGACTCAAAGAGCTTGTGCCACATTTCTTGTCATCTTAAGCCCTAGTGAACCCTTGTAGCCATTTCACCCTATCAGCGGGAGAACATGTCCACAGGTGGCTCAGAAGACAGCATGTGATTGGTGCAAATCCAGCCTGCTGTTGGCAATAAGGAACATGTGATTGGCAAAACTACCTTTGCTATGCCTGCTTTCTGGTTCATTCTTCTGGTTATCGAGAAGAAACCCTAGTGGGAATCCCCTGATGTTGCAAACGTAGGCCCAGTTAAAGTTTTCACCCAATGCCCTTCTCCTTGATTGCTCTTGATATTCACTGACAGTCAGGCAGGCTGCACTGGTGATGTGAGGGGTAGACAGTGCCACAGCAGGGGCAAGAGAGGACAGCTAAGAGATTCCAAAGAGTGGCCAGGTAAGGGAGGCAGGAGGCAGAGATGGTGTAGGTCACAAAAGGAAACCTCATTGCAGGAAAGGCTGCGAAATACCAAGGTAGGGGCCTGCGTGCAAGCCATGGTCGTGGCAAGAGTTACACGGAGCTGCTAAGCCCCACGGGCCAAGGGTCTCCACACCTGAGCCTTGAGATCGGTGACAGTAGCCGGCACTCACCCCTGCAGGTGCTTCTAGGAGCTCAGGATTACAGAAGCAGGTGGGTGCCAGGCATTAGCAATCAAATCCCAGAGCAACAATCCCCTCCAATCTGAGCACCCCAAGGCCTAAGTCAGCCCCCTAGAACTCAGAAACAACAACCTGCAGTTCAGGACTTGAGCTGGGGCCCAGGCTCTTGACTTGCCAACTCATGATGCCCATCTGAAACAGAGTGAAGGAGGCCTCGATAGCTAATTGGTTGGTCGTAGTCAGATGATGAGGACTCGTGCTAGGAATGTGCTTGAGAGTTAATGATGAGATATGGATGATTCTTGGAAATATATAGGCAGGAAGTAAATGAAGATGCGGGGCATAAGATAAAACTGCAAGCTGTTCTTTTTGGTCAATCCCTCACCCCAACACTCTTAAAATGAGGAAGTCACAAGAGCTCCCAGAAAGAGGAATGGAAGAAGGCACACCCTTGAGGACAAGTGCAGAGTTAGTCCCAAACCCAACTCCACCCCATAGCCTTGTCACGTGCACCAATCACCATCTGCTCAGTATTATTTATGGTTAAGACTTGAAATCGGATGTCCCAAAATACAGACCACTGGGCACAAAACCCAGCAAGACTCTGTCTTGTGTGCTTGTGGCTTCTGCTTGTCCCTCCCACACCAACCCTCCGGGATATAGTTCTCAACTCTGACTGAGTTCCTGCCTCTGGTCACTGCTGCACAGGGAAGCCAAGACTTCACACTGGTAACTGGGCCAGGGTTGCCAGGGAGACCAGTGGGGCAGGGAACGTGCAAGACGCTTCACAGAGAGGGAGGACGTTGGGCTTGGATGACCTAAGTGGAAAGAGATACAAGAGGAGAGTGTGGGATTTAATTTCCCTTGATTGGATTATGGGTGCCTCGATTCCAAGGGAGACAAAGACCCAGATGCAGCCCCAGTTGGGGATCCACTGCAGCCAACCTTCCTCTCAGTCTAGCCCTACTCTAATCTCAGTGTTAGCCCCAAATCCAGTTTGGGCGTTTGAATCAGCCCTGATTGAAAATCAAATTGAACCCTATTCTGCTTCCAGATTCACTGCAAGCTCGGGTCCAGGTCCTCCCCTGGCTCCTGAGTGTAGGTGTAAATCCCAGGAAGGGCGCAGCCTCAAGACCTGACCCATAGCAGACCTAACAATAGCAATAAGTTCAGCTTTTGATATTACCTCCAAATTATAAACTCAACTGAACTGTACTACGTCCAATCCTGGCCCCATTTCTAATTCAATTGTAAGCTAGCTCCCTTCAAAAAAAGTTTTTAATTTGCTTTTTTCATTTCCTCTGTCTTCCTTCCTTCTTTTTCCCTTTCCTCCTTCCTTCCTTTCTCTCCCCCCCACCCCCCCCCCAAAAAAAAGCTGAGGACTGAACCCAGGTCCTTGTCCTTGTAGGCAGTGCTCTACCACCAAGCTAAATATATACCTCTTTCATTTTTCAATTTTAATCATTTATTTATTTAATGTGTGTGAGAGTTTTGCCTGTGTGTACATGTGTGCTCCTGTGTGCCTGTTGTCCACAGAGGTAAGAAGCGGTTATTGGATCTCCTGGAAATAGAGTGAGCTATAATGAATGGTTATGAGCTGCCAGGTCGATCCTGGAAACTGAACCCAGGTTCTCTGAAAGAACAACAAATGCTCTTCACCACTGAGCCGTCTGCCCAGCCCTCTCCAGGCTGCCTCATTCTTGCTCTAACATGGCATATCCGACTTCAGTTCCAGGCTTTACCTCATTAAAGCTTCTAGCACTCTCCTTGGTCCCAGATCCGTATCTGTCTGGATCCTGGTGTCTTGGTTTCCGTCCAGACAGCCCCAGAGGCCTCGTGTTTGTTCAAGTGTAACAATGATATACGAAAACCTCCAGAACTCAAGGATCGAGGAGAAAACCCAAGAGCCTGGTAAAGGTGAGAGCAGAGCCCATACTCCTGGCCCAGCATCTTCACTTGTCCCCAATCTGTGTGTGTGTCCACCCTGGGCAGAGCTGTGTGCTTGAGTCTGGTGGATGCTGGACTCAGGACCCAGGACCCATTGTGAAGAGGATACAAGGTCCTTAGGAAGACAGGGTCAACGAAGACCTCAGGGACTCATCTTCCTGTGCTCTATAGGGGTGTACAATGCAGGGACCTGGGGTTGGAGGGGAGCTCATTTAATTAGTCCTGCAGGCATGTGTGAACCCTGCCGGCCCCTATCTGGGTGCTCCCAGTTTCTCCCCCACAGGCTCGGATTACAAGACCTTACCATGCACTTGTTTCTGATTGGGTGTTAAACACATCCTCTGATCTGTGAGAGGCCCAACAGACTACAGACTTCCAATGCTTTAGAGGTGTCAAATGCCCGGGCAACCTGGCGCTCCATAACTTTCTAGCTATGCCCGTACCCTTGCAGTGAATAGCCTTCACTGCCCCCCTCCTGTAACCCCGTTCTTCTCCCTTCTGCCTCTTACAGTCTGGATCCTGAGTCATGACATCCCCTTCTCTTTCAGCAGCTCCTTCCCAGTCCTTCCTGTGGCGCATCCTCTCTTGGACCCACCTCCTCCTGTTCTCCCTGGGCCTCAGCCTCCTGCTGTTGGTGGTCGTCTCCGTGATTGGATCCCAAAGTGGGTTGCAGGGAGGGAGGAACCACAGGGTGTGTGGGCAGGGTAGAGGAGAGAACCAAGGCAGTGACTGGTGCAGAGGGACAGCAGTTAGGGCCACAGCAAGGACAAGCTTAAGGAGCACAAGGGACAGTGACTTGAGTGAGATGAGAGCAGTGGTGGGGATACTGGTGAAGACACGGAGGCCCCATGGTCAGGCAGCTGCTGGCCATGTCACCTGTTACTGTGCTTGGGTTCTATGGTCTTATCACCTCACCCACTCAGCCTCGGTTTATGCGTGTGCAATGTTGGGTAACAACAGTGCCTACCTACCCTCTGGGTCTCTGTGAGGCAGAGTGTCACTGTGTGTGCAAGAGCCCTGCCTAGTGCTGGCACAGAGGGAACCTGAGAAACAGATCAGAACCTTGGTTCTGATCATCCTGTTGTCCTTATCAGATTCCCAGTTAAGGAGGGACCTAGGCACCCTGAGAGCCACTTTAGACAACACCACCTCCAAGATAAAGGCTGAATTCCAGTCCCTGGACTCCAGGGGTGAGCTGGGCTCTCATGGGGTTCTGGGCTGGAGTGGGCAGGGTAGCAAGGACAGTCCTGAGCTCCGGTTCCTTGTTCTGCAGCTGACAGCTTCGAAAAAGGGATCAGTTCTCTGAAAGTGGATGTGGAGGATCACAGGCAGGAACTGCAGGCAGGTGAGAGGTCCTGGTCTGGAGAGTGTGCAGAAGGGTGTGGGCGAAAGCGAGTTCCTGGTGCTGAGTTACTCTCTTCCAGGCCGAGACTTGAGCCAGAAGGTGACTTCTCTGGAGAGCACAGTGGAGAAGAGGGAGCAGGCTCTCAAAACAGGTGAGGCTGAGGTTCCTTCTGTGCCCTGGCAGGAGGTGTGAGCATGCGCAGTGTGTGGAGACGGTCCCAGACTGGGCACTGGCAGGAGGTGTGAGCATGCGCAGTGTGTGGAGCCTGGGCCTTGTGCAGACCATCTGAGCACCAGGAGTTCCCAAGCAGATGCCACAGCCAGAGCGCTATTCTCACTTCTGTCTGTGTGTCCCAGATCTGTCTGATTTAACCGACCATGTGCAACAGCTGAGGAAGGACTTGAAGGCCCTGACGTGCCAGCTGGCCAACCTCAAGAACAACGGTGAGAATGAGAAGTTTGATGGAGGTGGTTTGCTCTAGTTCCTGGGAGGCGAGGACTCGATAGGCATTGCCTCTGCTCTCCATCCTTGCTTTGCTTTTCGTAGGCTCGGAAGTGGCCTGCTGCCCGCTTCACTGGACGGAGCATGAAGGCAGCTGCTATTGGTTCTCTGAGTCTGAGAAGTCGTGGCCTGAAGCTGACAAGTACTGCCGGCTGGAGAATTCTCACCTGGTGGTGGTCAACTCCCTGGAGGAGCAGGTGATGCTTGGATGGGCTCTTTTTGGGAGGCTCTCAGGCTCTGGTCTGAGGGAGAGGTAACCATGCCCTTTTCTTTCTTTAGAATTTTCTACAGAATCGCTTAGCCAATGTGGTTAGTTGGATCGGCCTAACGGACCAAAACGGGCCCTGGCGATGGGTGGATGGGACCGACTTTGAGAAAGGCTTTAAGTGAGTGTGTGCTGTACATTTGCCCTGCTCTCGTGGCCTTTGCTTGGGACTACCTCTTCCTTCAAGGCTCTGGCCCTGGGGTAGATGGTAGAATCTGGGGATATGGCTTAGAGCCTGGTTTCTGGAGGCTGACATGTGTGTTTGTTCATAGGAACTGGGCCCCACTGCAGCCAGATAACTGGTTCGGACACGGACTGGGAGGAGGTGAGGACTGTGCCCACATCACTACAGGTGGTCCCTGGAATGATGATGTCTGCCAGAGAACCTTCCGCTGGATCTGTGAGATGAAGCTGGCCAAGGAGAGCTAGGAGCTCTCGCCAAGTAATTTATTTCTTCAGTGGTTTCAGCTGCTCAAGTCTGGAGTTTGGAATCCTCCTACCCGGTCTCAACATTACTGGGGACCCCCCCCCGCCCCAAGAATTTTAAGGCAAGGAGAAAGGATTGTGTTTGAGCTGGGTAGTGTGGTGTTTGCAAGAATAAGGTTGCTGAAATCTGTGATATTTTGTACAGTGTGCAGCTTATTGTAGGCAACTTTTGAATGTAACAAAAATTAAATACTTTTTGTTGATTTTGCCTTGTTTTATTCTTATCAAAACTGGGTAATAAGATGAAAAACTATATAGACCACAATCTAACATTTATCCTCTTTGAGTAAAAGCAAATTCAAAACATGAGAGGGTAGCCAGGCATCCCCAAAAGATTATAGAAGACAAGTTTACCAAAGCTCGGCTTGAGTTCCTGAGAGCTTCAAGTTCAGGAACGGTGTGGGGTCTCTTATCACCTTGTGAAGACAGTGTGGAGCTAGGATAAGGATCCTCATGCTTGTAATTTCACCCCCTGAAGGCAGAGGCAGGGGGACCATCACCAGTCTGGGCTACACAGTAAGTTCCAGGTCAGCTAGGGCTACACAGTGAGACATCATCTCAAAACTAAAAACAAGAGGAACCTTTGTAAATCGTCATGGGAAAAGGAAAAGCCGAGAGTTGTCCGTTCCATGTTCAAATCACTGGAAGAAGGTGGTGGAGACGTCACTTGTAAGAACTGTGTTCTGGGTTGGTGTGAGTGCTCAGTCGGCAAAGGGGCCTGCTGCCAAGCCTGAAGACCTGAATGTGAACCTTAGCACCCACGTGGTGAAAGGAGAGAGCCAAGTCATGCATGCTGTCCTCCGATCTACACACACACACACACACTCACACACACACACACACACACTCACACTGTTCTGAGTGTTGGTATTTCTCCATGCCTCTAAAGGGTTTATAGGCACAGTTAAGAATACATTGCTGGAAACCCATTTTTCAGACTTATTTTATTTTCATGGTATTTTGTTTTGCTACAGGCTCTCTCTACATAACCCTGGATGACCTAGAACTCACTGTGTAGACCAAGCTGGCCTTGAGTTCATAGGTATCTACCTGCCTCTGCCTTAAAAGTGTGTACCCCCATGCCTGGCTAATTTCATGCATTGTTGTTGTTGTTGTTCCTAAATCATGTATGTGAATCTGAGCGCCGGTGCCTGTGGAGCCCAGGGGAGCGTGGATCACTAGGAGACAGAGCTGCCTTATGTGGGTGGTGGGAACTGAACTCAGATCTTCTGCAGACGAATTCACACCCTTAAATGCTGTTACCTCTTCAGCTCCTAGAGATGCTTTTTAATATCATGAGGTCCCATGTCTGTTCCTGGGGTTATCTAATAGGCTGTTGTGTTACTGTGGGGTAGGCAAGTGCCTGCTTATGTCTTTGCATCCTGTATATGTAGTTCACATAGAGGCCAGAAGAGGGTGCCAGATCCCCTGGGACTGGAACTATAGGTAGTAGGTAACAGCCATGTGGGTGCTGGGCATGGAAAACTGGTCTCCCACAAGATTAGCCGGTGCTCTAAACAGGCATCTCTTGAGTCCCTGTTTTGTTTGTTTGTTTGTTTGTTTTGTTTTGTTTTTGTTTTTCCGTTTGAAGGGATCAATGGATTTCCCCTTGATTTCTTTCTCTGCATGTCTGCCATTGGCACATAGAAAGACTACTTGGTTTTGTGTGTTGATTTAACATTCTACTACTTTGCTAAAATTTAATCTGATGTAATAATTAAGAAAAAATATTGGGGCTGCAGAGATGACCCAGAATTTAAGAACATTCGCTGTTCTTCCAGAGAATCCAGTTTCAATTCCCAGCATCCACACACAGGGCAGCTCACAGCCGTCTGGAACTCCCTTTCCAAGAGATCCAACGCCCTCTTCTGGCCGCTGCAGGCACTGCATGCACATGGTACATAGACATAACAGGCAAGACATACACTCATGTAAAATAAAGACTAAAAATTTAAAATTTTAAATTAAAAAAAAAAAAACACTTGAAGATTCTGAGTTGTTTGGTTACTGTGAGTTAGGAGTGCTGGTTGCATCCAAAAGCTTTCGGTGTCCAGAGCATTATGAGAAGAGAATCGGGAGGCCTGGTTAGGAACCTGGCTTTGTCCTGTGCAGGTGTGGGAGCTTCGTTATTCGGTTCTGGAGTCTCAGTGCTCAAAGAGGGCTATAACCCTACGCAATGAGCCGATTGGCATCTATGCTTCAGAAATCCTTGAACCAAACTTACTGCTGTGTGTCACTCCTCATACCCAGCAGACATTGTGTTCAAAGACAGGTAGCAAATTCCATGAGCCAATAGCCCAGAGATGCTGAAACTACAGGAGAGAAAGTCCCGCTTTAATTGTTTGGAATTAAAGTTCTTTTTAATTAGCATACATAGTGTTCGACCTCATTATGGAATCTTCAAATGAGATGTGTTTTTGTTTGCACTCTCCCATCCCTCTCTTCTCTCCCAGGCCCACCCTTCTGTGCTCTTCTAATCTGTCCAGAGCAGTCTTTCTACTCGTGTTCTGTGGCCCACCCACCTCTTACCCTCTTTCTCCCTTCTTCTGGTCTCCTTCCTACTTCAGGATCTATATTCGTACCTATTTATTATATACATATGTATAGACTATTTATTATATACCTATGTATAGACTTTATGAGTGAGAATCCTCATGGGAAAGACAACACGTAATTTTGGCTTTTCTGAGTCTAGGTCACCTCATTTAACACAATATTTTCCAAACCCATCCATTTTTCTGCAAATTTCATGATTTTTTTCTTTATAAATGAGTACAGTCCCACTGTGCACACACAGGTTTTCATTATCCTGGCATCAGTTGGTGTGCAGCTGGGCTGGTTCCATTTTCTTGCTGTTGAGAATAAGGCAGCCATGAATGTGGATGAAGAGGTAACTCTCTGGTCCAATAAGGAGACAGAGTCCTCTGAGTTATACATCCATGAGTGAGAGAGCTGGACCCATGGAATGTTAGGACCTCGGTAAACTATTAAGGCCTATGTGGTTAAGGCCTAGGTAAAACGTTAAGGCCCAGGTAATGTTACCTGGCTAGCCGGCCATCAAGGAAACTTTCTCAAATGTTTCTGTTGTTACTAGGAAACTTTCTAAGGCCAAGATTGATTACATAGTCTGTTATGTTCTGTGCCCTTGGAAACCAATCGTGTTAGAAGTCAGTAGAACTGCTCTGTATAGTTACTCACAATAAGCTTGGACCTGAGTCAACCACCCAACAGCACTTCCTGCTCCTGTGTATAAGCTTTTATGGTTCTTGCCTTTATAAACTCCCCTGGGATGGACCCAAACAATAGAGGGACACCTGCCTCAATATAGGAAACTATTGGGAATAAGACTTCCATTTTGAGTAGTGGTCGGATAAGGTTTAAGTTCCCAAGACCTCCCTCAGAACTGACATCCTACTTGGCAGAGAAAGAGGCAAGTGTGTGGTAACTGACATCCTGGTTGGAAGTTGACATGAATGTTAGACAAGTCCTATCCTGGTAGACAAGTCAGGACATGAATATTAGACAAGGCAAGTCCTCTGCCACAGCTGAATATTCCAACCAATGGGAGCAGGATAAGTGTACACCAAAGACACGCCCCTAAGGAAATCCCCTATCTCTAAATCCTGATTGGTGAAATAATTTGGCACAGATGTCTGTAGATTTTAAAACGATGAAGGATTTTATCTCCCAAATCTGGACCATGGCCCTGGGACACACTCAACAAATGATCTCTGTCTGACTAAGATGGGTGTTCATGTAACTTGTGAGGTGACTCCTGAACCCCAACATGGAAGTTCTAATTTTTTTTTAGGCATTTCCATGAGTTGACACCTTGGTTAAGGTGTCTTAATTAGGATTTCTATTGCTGTGATAAAATACCATGCCCAAAACCAATATGGGGAGAGGAGGGTTGATTTGATCTGACAACTCCGGTCGCACTCCATCACCTGAGGAGGTCAGGGCAGGAACTCAAGGCAGGAACCTGGAGGCAGGAAGCCATGGAGGAGTGCTGTTTACTGGCTTGCTGCTCGTGGCTTGTTCAGCCTGATTTCTTGTATAACCTAGGATGGCCCGCCCTGGGTTGGCATTGTCCACAGTGAGCTGGGCCCTCCCACATCAATCATTAATCAAGAAAATGCTTGGTAGACTAGTCCATAGGAAAATTACAGAGACTTTTTTTTTAAATTTAGGTTCCTCTTCCCAAGTAACTAGCTTGTGTCAAGTTGAAAAAAACAAAACAAAACCCAAAACAGTCCAACTAGGACTTAAAAGTTTCTATTTCCTCCCATAAGTCTTCACCAGCATTTGCTATTGTCTCTTTTCTTTTTTTTTTTTTTGTTATTTGTCTTTTTTTATTTTTTGTTTCCTTTTGCTATTGTCTCTTTTCTTTCCTCTCCCTCCCCCCTGTCTTTCTCTGTCTTTTTCTGTCTTTCTTGGTCTCTCTCTCTCTCTGTCTCTCTCTGTCTTTCTCTCTCTGTCTCTCTCTGTCTCTGTCTCTGTCTCTCTCTCTCTTTCCCTCTGTTTTTGAAACAGAATCTCACTAAAGGTGGAGATCCAATGTTGCCAGCACCATTTATTGAATAGGCTGTTCTTTTTCTAGCGTATAATTTTTGTCAAAAACTAGGGGATCATAGTTGTGTGGGTTTATTTCTGAGCCCTCGAATCTGCTTCACTGGTCTGTATGTCTGTTTTCAAGTCGACACAGTGCTGTCTTTATCACAGTAGCTCTTAGTATAATTTGAGATCAGGTATAGTGACACCTCCCGCTGTGTTCTTTCTGTTATGGATGAGAAACACCAATATTAATAAAATCAACACCCAAGGATAGGCTTGAAAGCAAACCAACCAGGTCCTGCAGATCTTATAGGATTATTAATGGAGCCCATAAGTAAGACTTCAGCTAATAACAACAAAAAAAAAAAGACGATGCTCTACTGTGGTACAACAGAAATGAACAAGAAAGTGCAGCTTTTAAAAGCCTGAATTAATATACATTGTCTTGCCATCTCTCTAGGCCCTTCTGAGCTTAAGAGAAGATAAAAGAGAAAATCTCCGTAGTCTAGATATAAACGATGCAAGCCCTGAAGACTGAAACTGTAGACTGGCAAAAAGCAGCTCTCAGGAGGGACTACATGGAGTCATAAAATGAATCGAAATAAATGTTTCACAGGAGTCTGAAAGAGAGTAGGAACACCCTCCCTCTTTGGTCAGTAACAAAATGTCTGCAGGAACAGCTTAAAGGGGAAAAGATTTATTTTGGTTCTGGGTTTCTGTGATGGTTTGAATGAGAATGGCTTCCATAGGCTAATATGTTTAAATGCTTGGTCCACAGTTGGTGGAACTGTTTGGGAAGGATTTGGAGGTGTGGCCTTGTTGGAGCAGGTGTGTCACTGTGGACAGGTTCTGAAGTATAAAAGCCAGCCCACCCATTCCCAGTCTCTCTCTCTCTCTCTCTCTCTCTCTCTCTCTCTCTCTCTCTGCCTGGCTGCCTGCTGCCATGCTTCCTGCCATAGTGATCAAAGACTAACACTCTGAAACTGTAAGCAAGGCCCCAATTAAATGCTTCTTTCTATAATTGCCTTGGTCATGGTGTCTCTTCATACCAATAAAACAGTAACTAACACACACACACACACACACACACACACACACACACATTAAAAAGAAAGTAAGTAGTGATGTTATCACAGTACCAGATCAGTTAGAGCAAGCAAAGAGATGAATTTGTGCATTGCGACAATGATGTCTGAGGTAGCCCTGAAGAGCAAAGGTTCTGTCTGAGCACAAAATTTCCAGATGCACCTGGAAAGTCAAGGAAGAGAGAGAACGCCAAGATGATGCTGAGCCTCGATGCTTTGAACATCAGGCCAGAAACTCCTGAGGAAGGACAGGAAGTGGAAGGGGGCTTTTCAGAGTCTCCTGATGAACTCGGTGGTTCCAAGCAGAGACATGGTCACTTAAGGCATAAAGAGGATCTGGTTCTGACAACACACCTGTGTATTCACAGCAGCAGGCACCCCACAACCTCTTCAGAAACACCTCCCATGCCAGCCTCCCAAGGCTCCTCTTGGACTGCCACCCTTCCCACCTTGGTGGCATCTGGATCTCTCCTGGGACCTCTCCATTCCTGAGACTACCTGGGATCTGGGAAATGGAGGGCTCTTGTGGTGACTTTTACCATGACCACGCTGACCTCCTGGCCCCCTTCATTCCCACAACTACTTCTTAGCTCTCCTTTCTCAAAGATCCTCACCAAGGCTGTATGCTCCTTGCACCTCCAAGGGTCTGGTCCTGGAGTGATGTACCCAGCCTTGGTGTCTCCACTCACATCTGCCCTTCTTGGACTTTTCTCTCCAGCTCCCTTGTGGAACCAGGGGTATTCAGTGACCCTAGCCGACTTAACTCAGTTGCCAAGACAGATGATATGAATACAGCCACCACTGGAAAGAAAGGTGGACCAACCAACAGGACCAACAGACAGACAGACAGATCACCAATTCTGGGACAGAGATGGCTCCATCTGTGCCCACTGTGTGGAGGGTATGTCAAGAGGCTAAATGGGTTACTAATGCTCACCATAGAAAGTTGAGGGACAATTCCACTGTGCCTCTCACCAAGGCCCAGCCCTCCTGTCCCTATCTAGTGCAAGCTAAGAATGGTGCTTGTGAGAGCTGTGGAAGGGCTGCTGTGGCAGCTTCTCCCAAGGAGAGATTTCCGAAAACCAAAAGTGTTCCACCCCACCCTGGTTAATATAAGCCTGGCCTTTGTGTTTGGGTTATTTTTGATATTTTCCCTATAACTATTTCATAATATTGACTTGCAGTGAAATGGATCAGTGGCGTTTTCTAAGAATGGGATGTGTGGGAAGAAAATTTAATACTTTTAATTAAAGTTATTTCCAACTGACCAATACATTGAGTTTTTCATGGAGAAAAAAATGTTCTGTTCCAACATACCCTTTATGTTAGTAACAATGTGTTAATAATACCTGCCTTGTGGGAAGATGAAAGGCCACATTTAAATCTTGGGATTTGAGGAACTGCCATTTCTGATACAGAATGAGAATCAATCGTACAAAAAATGTGGCTCAGATGTCACTGCATCGGAGATGGCGTGGATTCAGATGATCTGGTGAGATGCTCAGCAGCTCACAGCACTGGCTGCTCTTCCGGGGGACACAGGTTTGATTTCCAGCTTCCCCATGCTGGCTCACAACTGTCTGTAACTCCCATCCCAGGGGATTCAGCGCCCTCTTCTGGCCTTCTTGGGCACTGCATGCACATTGTGCATAGACATATAATACCGGCAAAACACCCATACACATAAACGTTTTTAAAAAGATAGTCACAGCTCTGAACACGACTTCTTTAGAAAACACTGGGGGCTGGCAACTGGTACTAATTATGATGAGGTTTTTCCATAGGAATTTCTTTCAGTTTACACTTGAGAGTGTTGAAACTTTCAAGAGTACTCACATGACAAATTCAATCTTTAGTTTTATATTTTATACACAGAAGCAACACACAACACATACACACAACACAGCACACACAACACACACATACCATATACACACCACACACACGCAACGGGCCAACCAAATCAGCATTTAGATGCAAAGACTAAGAGTGTTGTGTTATTAAATCAGTTGTAATTATAGTTCTGTGTAAACCCAAATTACTCTTCAGAATACACCAAACTGTTTCCTGAAGTTGAGAAGTTCTGCCTGACACTCGGGGAGTAATGGTGGCAGGAACTGCTGCGAGCCAAGCTGGGGGAACTGCTGCTCGCTTTCTGTCTGCGGAGATGGAGAATCTCAGTGAGACCGAAGGCCTGCTCTTTCCACAGCACCGGGGAAGCTTAGGTTTGGTGATGCCAGGGTGTGAAGTGTGCCAAGAGCTGGCCCAGGAATATCTCCCCATTTGGTGACCAGCCCGAGTTAGCAACTGACAGCCTGACAAGACGTGCCAAAGGAAAATCAACTGTGGTGAACAGCATCTTCTCCCTGACACTCCCTTGTCGTGGAGCAGTTAGAGTTGTGATTGAACGCCTAGTGCGAATTCTTTACATTAATTAGGGAATTGTCAGATGAAGGATAAATGATGGAACCCCAAGCTACAAGGTCGTGGAGGAGATTGTGGGACATGAGCAGATAAGATGTGAACGAGATTTCAGAAAGGAATGGGGGAAAGTCACAGACGTTGGAAAAGATGGGAATGAAATAGGAAGAGGTGTGAAGGGTACTCGTCGTGGAAGATGCTGTGAAAGGATGAGCGGTGAGGGAAGCCACGGTGGGTAAGGACTTGCTATTCGAGGGTCAGGACTGGCGTTCGGATCTCCAGTATTCACATACAAGCTGTTGGGCACAGTGGCCCACCTATAATCCTGACACTCGGGAGGCAGAGGTGGGATTCCCCCAAGGCAAGCTGGCTAGCTGTATTAGCTGAAGCTGTGAGCCAATTGGCAAATAGATAAACAAAACCAGCCAGTCAGTAAATAAAATGGACAGTGACCCAAGAACATATCTAATGCTGTTCTGACCTCCACATGCATGCACACACACACACACACACACACACACTCCCACAGACATATGAACACGCTTGTAATCAAGCATGTATAATACACACTCAAAAGCAAAAGCAAAGCAAAACAGAAAACCCAAGGGCTAGAAGTAAGAAAGTGAACTCAGTATACATGAGACTTGCTTCAGTATACGCAGTGCATGGATGTAACCTGTGCAGGAAAATCAGTCAAAACAATAAACACTGAAACAAAATCCAAACGTTTCGAGACACAGTTCAAGGTATTTTTCCTGCAATAACAGAGAGTTGAATCTGTATGTTGCATGAAGGAGTGACGCACCAGAACAGCAGACAGAATATTTGTCACTTAGGCATATTTTAATAAATCCTTGTCTCGGGCTCTTTCTTTCTTCCTTCCTTCAGTCGCATGCCACCCGGTGGTAGGTCTGAGATAGCAGCAGTTTTCGGTTAGTTCAGTGCTCAGTCTGCAGGGGATTAAGTCATTCCGGACTGCACTCAGATGCTGGTCCGGAACTCTAAAAACAAGATTATAGCTCAGCATTCCACAGAGCGTGTTCTCAGGATCCCCCGTGGCTTCTATTGAGAAACCTGAGCCTACGGAGACCGAGGGCACAGGAGAACGATCACCGCTTTCCCTGTTCTATTGGGACTTCGGAAGACCAGTCTTCCTAGGTGAGAAGAAAGATCCAAATTTAAAAAATATCTAGGATCCTACCATAACAAACCAGAGGGGGAAAAGCAATTTATGTGTAACATAGGAAAATAAAGAACACACGGAGAGGCAGAAAGCCATGAAATCAAAAGAAAGACGGGCTGGAGAGATGACTCAGTGGTTGCTCTCTTCAGAGGACCAGGGTTTGATTTCCAGCACCCGCATGGAGGCTCTCAACTGTCTGTAACTCCTGTTCCAGGGGATCTGGTGCCTTCTTCTGCCTCCATGAATTCCAGGCAAGAGCATGGCACACAGGCATGCATGCAAGCAAAACACCCATAAATATTAAATAGATAGATAGATAGATAGATAGATAGATAGATAATGGAAAAGGGAAGGAAAGAAACAAATAGCAAAGGCTATTTGTGAGAGGTGCAATAAAATGATCGCATTTAGATCAATTAAAATAATATGAAAGATCTAGCACAGTGGTGCACACATTTAATCCCAGCACTCGGGAGGCAGAGGCAGGTGGGTCTCCGTGAGTTCAAGGCCAGCCTGATCTACAGAGTGAGTTTCAGGACACCAGGGTTAGTGGAAGGATTCTGTCTCAATAAATAAATAAATAAATAAATAAATAAATAAAATGAAAAATCAAACTTCCTTAGTATTAAAAGTAGATATTGTTAATAGATTCTCACCTCAGGAAAAGAAAAAATATGAACAGTCTTTTGCCAAAAATTTATTAATCAACCAGGCAAAATGGATGTATTTCTTTAAAAGCACACATTACCAAAACTAACTCTAAAAGAAATAGGAAATCTGGACAGGATTATATAAATTCAGAATGGAGTTTGTAATTTAAATTTTTTCTAACAAGGAAAAGGTCCAGTTTGCAAAGGTTTTTTTTTTTTTTTTTTTTTTTTTCCTTGTTAAGTCTATCAGGCATCTAGAAAAAGGTAACCTCTGGGCGAAGGATAGGGTATGAGGGTGGGTCGGGAGTGTGGGTCGGCTCCCGCAGCTCCTGAAGGGTACCATGGACAGTTAGACTTGGCCCTGTGTGCCTCTGTGAAGGTGGACAGTGAGGGCAACAGAGACAGATTATACTCCAAAGGGAGGACAAGAGAAGAAAGAGGTGACAGGGGAGCTGACAGTCACCAAGGAACAGAAAAGTAGGACCCAGCCCCAGAGTTCCAACCCCAGAAGGAAAAAGCCAAGGCCACGGTCAGAGGGTGGGCCCGTCCTGGTGGGGGCAACAGACTGGCAGCCCATGGTGAAGAAGCCTGCAGTTGTACACTTTAAACCAAGTGATGTGTGTGTGTGTGTGTGTGTGTGTGTGTCCTCCATGACCTGACATCACCTGAAGAGAAAGGCCTATTGTTTTAGACTGAGCTGCTTAAAAAATGAAATTTTCTCTTTTTCAAGTTAAGTTCTTACGCGTGTGTCCAGGTGCGTTAACTCCTCCCACGGAGTCTGGCAGAGGACGTCAGCACCCCTAATGCTGGGTGGGGCTACACATGGTTGTGAGCCACCCCGTGTGCTTGCTGGGAACTGAACTCTGGTCCTCTGCAAGAGCAGCAGTTGCTCTTAACTGCGGAGCCACCTCTCCTGCTACACCTTAGCCCTGAGCACGAGGAAGAGTTGTCACTCCTTGGGATACGCTAGGTGGTGTTGAGGCAGAAGGGGTCAGGAGGAGCTTGTGGAAGTTTGGGCTGCAGTCCTCAGTGGCTCTGAGTTCTGAGACAAGGAGCCAGCACTACCACCTGAGGATTACTGCAGAGACGGAGCTCCAAGCCCACAGCTGGTGGATCACACACCTGCTTGCCATCCCCGTCCCTCCTCCCCTCCCCCATCCTCCCCCCCCCCACACACACACCCTCACCCCTGTGGAACCATGAGCCCAAATAAACCCTTCCATTAGTTACCTTGACCATGATGTTTTATCACAGCACTGATACAGAGTCGTCAGTGGCCACATGTAACAACAAATGCAGATGTCTTTGTAATGAGTGAAGGAAAGTCACTAAGCAAAAAATGAGCAGAATCAGAGTCAGTAAACAGCAAAACAACCCAGGGGATCTAACGGCCAACAGTTTATTGTGGTGCTATGACTCTCCAGTAAAGTTGGGTGGGGGAGCATCTTAGGAAAGTGTCCCTATCCTCTCAGGGATTTTTCTCCCTCGCAAGACTTCTTAGGGGTTCTCTAAGGAAGGAACAGCTGTCCCTGTCATTTTGATCAATGATCTCAATGGCGTCCTGGCTTGTCTTGCTCAGACTGGGCTCACCGATCCAACAGCAGGGCATCTGGTAGCCATTGTGGGTCTACTTGCTATGAGGGTAGGACTGGAAATGGTCTCCATTGACACTAGTGTGGTCCTCCCTTCTCCCCAGGCTCGTTGGCCCTCAGCCCTCCAGGATGAAGGGAACAGAGTCGACAGAGAGGGTTTCGGACTGCCTGGGAGTATGAGGGAAAGAACAGACTTATCTTCGTGGTCAGCTTTGGGGAAACATCAGCTTTATTCAGGATGAAGCAAAGGTTATATAGTTTTGGGGGCCGGGGTAGGAATATCCAGGATGAGCAAAGGTCATTGGCTGAAGGCTAAGGTCCTGCGATGCCTCATTACCATAGGGAGGCATCCCAGGAATCTCAGGTGCTTGCTGGATGGCTTTCTTAGTGGGGAGGGGAATTGAACCTGTAATCTATCCAAGGCTACATGACATTCCAAAGGTAGTGGGTATATGGGTTTCGGATTCCCCAGACAAGGTCAGAGAAGGAGAAGCCTTGCTGACAAAGGGAGTCCACCATTTTGCATGGAGCTCAGGACTTTGCATGAATGTCAGACTTGGACTTCAGCAACAGAATTTCTTGACAGCCAGCTCATACCCATGCCTGCTGTCTGGGTTTTCTGTCATCTAGTTCCTGCTCAGAAAGAACAGCCAGCAAGCTGGGAGGGGTAGATAGAATCCAAGTCTCAAGTGAGAGGAATCTGGGTCAGATCTCTGAGAAACAGACCTGACGAAGGCCATTGGATGAGCAGAAACCAGTGTGTGCCCATAGTTTGTCCTATCTGTCACTTCCAGACTCTTTTAAGGCCATAGAGGTATACAGGTATACGAGGTCTTTGAATAAAATCCTGGAATGACAGAAGGACGATGATGACTTCTTGCAGTCTACCAACTGCATAGATAAGCCATTCTGAACATTGTCTTGTGCTCATCCCAGTGCCCATTACATCCCATTACAATGTTTGAGGGCAGCTTAGATGGGCATAGTTTCTAAAGCTCTGGGGTCATGCTAATGAGAAGACAAGGTCGAGGACCAAAAAGTAGGAGCCCCTACCCGCTCCTCCTTGGAGTGATAACTACTGCGTAAGCATTCTTCAGTTGTCAGTTCTTGCTGGCTTTGGACCAGCACTTCTTTGAGCAAACCAGTAGCATAAATAGCAGCTTCCTTTATAGTCCATCCAGTTAATGGAACAGCAGATTCTTTCAAAAATCTGATGGGGGAGGGGAGGATGAAAAAGTGGAGGCTCTTCCTAGAAGGCCATGGACAGGAAGTGGGGCTCACTATACCCATAATCCTCCTTAAAGCATTGCTCTCAAGATTAGCCATGCACCGAGTTAGAGATTCCAGGTTACCCGCTGCTGGATTTGATATACCACAAAGAGTGATCTGAGACCCGGATAAGAGTAAGGACAGGGGACTGGATGTACTCTCGGTGAGTTACTGGAGCACAGATGCCCTGCGGAACCCAGCCAAGAAACCTCCCTGCACTCCTACATGAGACATGCCCAGGTATAGATAGGAGCACCGGCACCTGACCTACTTTGGGCTCCTGCCTCTTCCTCCCGTCAACTCTCAGTGGAAACTACTTTTGGGTTCAAACTGTAAGTTAGAGGTGTGGGCAGCGCAGCACAGAAAGTTGTTTCTGTTCACACACTCTTGGAGACCAGGGTCTCTTACCTGCGTCCAACTCCTGCCTATGACTCCCTACCTCAACTTTCACAAATGATGATGTTTCTTGCAAGGTATGGCCCAGAAGTCAAAGGGCTCGAATTTATGATTCATCCCACATACCTGAAACCACTCAGCTCAGGGACCCATCCAAGGTCTCCTCGCTGTTGGAAGTGAAGGCCTGGATGTCAGCCCCTGTGTTTGAGGTGTCCTTGTGGAAAGTGGTTCTCTGGGTAAACAGTTCCCTTAAGCTACTTGGAATCCGATGAGACGCCTGGAACTGATCAGAGCATCTCTCTGCCGGGTCTTAGGAGATAGAGCAACGCAGTCCAGGCAGGCACTGCTAGCATCCAGTATTGCACATAAAGGCTCTGCTCTGCGGCTTAGGAGGCGATGTAATGTCACTACATAACCCAGGTAAGTGACACAGCCAACAGCCATTTCCTATATGAGTCCTTTATTGTCACCACCACTGTCCTTATCCATCACTCAATGGCCCCGAGGGGTACTGATGACGGTACTACCGGCTTGTAATGAGAAGCCATCCATCTACAGTTGCTATACACAGGCTACCACAGGAGACACAAGTCCTGAATGGCCTGGGATGAGGGACAAAATAGATGGAGCCAAGTGAGACGCCTAAAATGGATGAGAGAGACTTCCAGGGAAAATGCCATGGAAGATATTTTAACAAAGGATCTTGATTTAGTGGCCAGACATGCATTTAACCCAGACTGGTAAGGCTTTGCCTTTCCTGGTGGAGTACATGGTGTGGAGTATATTCTGTTCAGATCATCCAAACTTTACATGATAAGGCTCTAACAGACTAAGGTTAAAATAATTTTTAACGCCTTTTGAGTTGCTTTCTAAAGCACCTTTTTTTTTTAAACAAAGAAAAATTAGCTCAGCTTCTATGAGATTAATATTTGCAAATCCCAGGTAGCAGGTATGAGCGAGATCATATGATACTGGCTTATTTCTCTTAATATAACAGTTTCATTCAAGTTCTCAAAATAATGGTTCTCTTTCTTCCTTTTTTTTGTTTTTTTTTTTTTCAAGATAGGGTTTCTCTGTGTAGCCCTGGCTGTCCTGGAACTCACTCTGTAGACCAGGCTGGCCTCGAACTCAGAAATCTGCCTGCCTCTGCCTCCCAAGTGCTGGGATTAAAGGCGTGCACCACCACTGCCCAGCTGGTACTTCATTTTTAAATGTGTATTTGTGTGTATGTGTTTGTGTGTGTGTGTGTGTGTGTGTGTGTGTCTGTTTATGTATATGTGTGTAGACTCTGTGTGTAGACTCTGTGTGTGGGGGTTGTTAAATGTGTGTTGGTTCTTGTGGGTCCAGAACAGAACGTTGGATGCCCTGGAACTGGAGTTATAGGCATTGTCAGGCCCTTACCATGAATGCTGGAAACTGAGCTCATGTTCTCTAGATCAGTGGCAAGTGCCCTTAACTACTGACCCTTTGCACATAAACGCGGTATGAGATTGCAAGGTCACATGCGGTTCTATTTTTAAGTTTCAGTTTTCTGTAAACTCTGTACTAATTGTACATCCCTTGTACTCTAATACAGCTAGAGTGCTGCTGCCTTTTCTCTGCACTCTTGCCAACACGAACTTCCTTATTTTAAACATCTGGGAAGGGGAGGGGGACAAGAAAGGCCTAGAAGCACCGTCTGTTGTTTCTTCTCCGTTTCTTTACTTCCTGCCCTTGAACTTCCCAGAATTATGGGTGTCTTGATCATTGTACCCAAAGGCTGATATATATATATATATATATATATATATATATATATGTGTGTGTGTGTGTGTGTGTGTGTGTGTGTGTATAGTCTTACCTCAGACCCCTGGTTCTTACACACACCACAAAAGTGAGCGACTTACTGTACTGAACCCATTAGGAACATGTATCCTCTCTTAGAGAGCCATCCCTCGGTGTGGCTGTATATAGTTCTATCCAATTGCATCCAAATACCATGCTGATCTGACCCCTTCATTTGGGACCCAGGGAGAGAGAACTGGATTAGCTGGGGAGGGTGGTGTGGAAGTGCAGAACATTTGCTTACTATGTGGCCTGCCTGTACCTTTGGCTGTTCCTGCTTAGGCACAACTCTGTCTCCACCTGACAACACATGGTCACCTACTTCTAGTGACTTTCTCTACAGGACACATACTGGCTGCAGTTTAACATCTAGGGTCCCTATGGCCTCTCTGACGAAGGGCAGGTATGGCTTAGTAAAGACAAAGGGACTTTATAGAGGGGTCCTGTCATCCCCTGGGCCTTGGCTGGCTTTGGAGAGCAAGGGCCAACATATTGACTCTTCTTTTTGACTTTTTCTTTTCTTTCCTTGTGGGTTTAGGAGTCTGATTGTTAAACACTTTAAAGAAGTTTTATTGGCCATGAAGAAGACCTCTTAACTGTTTATGTAACATTTAGACAAAAACAGATTTTCAAATAAATCCTGACATCGTTAACTCTCAGTTTTCTAAGGACTTCGAAAGCCTGGCACACTCAGCAGAAAGCACAAAGAGCTCAACGGAAAGGCACGCTTGTTCTCTAAGAGAACGCTTGTACGTGTTGCCAGGATCAGGTCATACTATTCTCTATGATATGTAATGTAATTCCTCCCTGAAGCCTGTCTACTGTGCAGAGTTCAGACCCACAGATGGGAAGAACATAGGCTCTGAAACAGGTTTCAGATTGTGTAGAGTAGATGATCTGGGCTTCCAGGGACCCACGGGTTGCTTAGAACAGGAGAGGCTTGCAGTGAGCATGCCCCGTGGCCTGCAGGCTCTTCACGGCTCCACCAGAAGGATGGAGTCAGAGGTGGGGCCAGTAAGCCCTTATTAAAAACGTCGGCTGCTGGGAACTAAGGATGGTTCTGCTCTGGAGAAAGTTACCTCATCTCCAGACTTGGGACTTGTATTTATTCAGTTCACTTAATGAGCTGCCTCTCTGAAGCTTTGGCTGTTACAAAAAGCCAAACTTTTGATACCTGAGCAACATTTTCTGTCTTCTTTTCCCCACAGCCCGAGGGCAGCCTTCTAGAGCCTGTGGCTTGCAGGATATTGCTTCTCTTAGGAGCTCTGACAATCTATTCCGAAACCCTCTTACCCTAGTTGTCTTGGTTTATGCTCGTATTTATGCCCAATTTAGGGTTATGGCTATGGACAGCCTTTACTGATGGTGGGACAGGGACTTTGTGACATAGTGCTTCGATGCTGAGGACACAGAGGCCTCATTTACTGTTCCAAATATAATCTATTACAAGCTTTTCGTGTAGTGACTCCTGAAATGCTCAGACTTTCTCTCTAAATAAATTAATTTTGTATTGAGAAAAGGTTTCACTATGTAGCTCTAGTTGTCCAAGAATTTACTATGTAGACTGTAGACCAGGCTATCCATATATATATATATATATATATATATATATATATATACACACACACACACACACATACACACACATAGGGAGATTATATTATATTTAATATATTATATCTATATATTTATTATATATGTTAAAAAACAAAGGACTGAAGACTGAAGACATGGCTCACTGATTAAGAGTGCTTCCTGCTCTCTTACAGAGGCCCTGGATTTAGCTCTTAGCTCCCATATCAGGCAGCTCACAACCATGTAATTACAGTTTTAGGGGATCTGGTACCTCCTCTGGCATCCAGGCGAACACACACACACACACACACACACACACACACACACACACGATTGGGGGCATGGCTCAGGGGATAAAACATTTGTTGCATACACATTCTGGCCAGAGTTCAGATCTCTAGAACCTATGTCAAAGCTGGGAGAGCACAGAGGCCTGCACTAAGAAACCAGTGATGGGCGAGCTGGCTAGCTAGAAGTCCCAGTTTCCTACCTGTTGCTGCACACATCTTTAATCCCAGCACTCAGGAAGCAGAGGCAGGTAGATCTCTGTGAGTTCGAGGCCAACCTGATCTACAGAGTGAGTTCCAGGACAGCCAGGGCAACACAGAGAAACCCTGTCTCAAGAAACCAGGAAACAAACAAACAAACAAGCAGCATTAATCATTTTTAGCTGCTCCTGCAGAGGGCATGGGTTTGTTTGCAAGCACTAAACGGTGGCTAAGCCACCATTGTAACAACTGTGTGTACATCCAGCCTCTGCACGTACGCAACACACACATGCACAATTTAGAACAAATCTATTCTTAAAAATCTCCTGACAAAAAGCAACAGAGATCTGCATGTCTATCTCCTAAACACTGGGATTAAAAGTGGTCCACTAAGCCTGGATTTCAGTTTTTCTTCACCTGGAACTTGCTCTGTGCTAGACTGGCCTTGAACTCAGAGATCTGCTTATCTTTGCCTTCTGGGATTAAAGGCTAGTATCTAAACGTAGTTGGTGGGATCTTGCCCCAAGGTCACCACTCCCTTAATTCAATTTAATATCTGAGAACACAGGATTCAGCTCCATCTCACTTCCTGGTGCCCCTTTAATACTTGAACCATATAATTTATATTTTCCCTTCCTCGGCTTGCTATGCTAGCTTAAAATGCTCTTCATGAGACTCAACCAGAAAACAAAATCTATGAAGGTTGTTTCTGAGACGTTGTCAATACAATTAACCCGAGTCTCTTCAGCTTAGCCTCAGGCAGACTCTTTTTTTTTTTTTTCTTTCTTTTTTTTTTTTTTTTGGTTTTTAACTCACTTTGTAGACCAGGCTGGCCTTGAACTCAGAAATCTGCCTGCCTCTGCCTCCTGAGTGCTGGGATTAAAGGTGTGAGCCACCACGCCCAGCTCTCAGGCACACTCTTAAGACAAGGGCAATAAAAAAAAAAAAAGTAATCACATTCTTCACCAAAATACCACAAAACAGCCTTTAGGTCATGCATTGAAATTCTCCACTGAAACCTCTTGGGCCAGGTTCTTAGAATTTAAATCACTCTCAGTGACAAAGTCTTCCTTATGCCTACTAGGATAACCCATTAAGTCCCATTTAAAGTAATCCACTGCTTTCCAAATCCAAAGTCCCAAAATCCACATTCCTCCAAACAAAGGCAATGGTCAGGCCTATCACAGCAATACCCTGTTGGTCCCTGGTACCAACTTCTGTCTTAGTTAGGGTTTTGCTGCTATAAACAGATAACTGTGACCAATGAAAATCTTATAAAGGACAACATTTAATTGGGGCTGCCTCACAGGTTCAGAGGTTCAGTTCATTATCATCAAGGCGGGAGCATGGCAGTGCCCACGCAGGTATGGTGCAGGCAGAGCTGAGAGTTCTACATCTTCATCTGAAGGCTCCTAGGAGAAGACTGGCTTCCAGGCAGCTAGGATGAGGGTCTTAAAGCACCCACAGTGATATACCTACTCCAACAGGGTCACACCTTCTAAAAGCACCACTCCCTGGGCCGAGAATATTCAAACCATTACAACCAGTTTCATGGCAGGCACTGGGCATTGGGCCTTGTGCCTCCTGCTTCTCCCCAATGATGAGAATCCATTCACATCTTATAGTCAGGGCTCACATAGGTTCTGAGGAAAGGAATGACACGGGTTAACAGAATCTGAAGGAAATGTATGAATCATTTCAGTAGAAAGGAAGACAAGTCACTCGCTCTGGTGCCACCGGAATTCTTAGGCTTTGAAATGTCGGAATGAGTCATAACTGGTCATGTTTTATAAGTTAAAAAGCACTTCAATTGTGTATTATTCACAGGGTGCATGATTACTTCACGGGGGTGGACAGAAACAATTTATCGCCATTTGACAGACCGGTTGCTGAATAAGAGAGGAAGGCCATTAAACAAAACACAGCAAGTGGTGAGCAACGCCCCGCCCCGCGCGCATGCGCGCAAGATCAGTTTTCTACAGGGTGATTTGCACTGACCGTGGCAAGCTAGCCATTCGTTATGCTTTGGATACTGCTCAAATGTGGTCCCTCAGGGCTCAGGCGTTGGGGGCTTGGGCCCTGAGGTGGGATGACATTTAAGGGGCAATGTCAAGCAGGCGGTAGGTAGGCCATTGAAAGCTCTGGATTCACAAAGAACTAATGCTGTTATGAGACAGTGAGTTGGTTCCTACGGGAGTGGGCGTTAGAAAAGAGCAAGCCTGACCTTTGCATCTCTCTGGTTTCCTGTATCGTCACCACGTGATTGCTCTCGCACGCGATCACACCACCCTGCGCTCATCTGTCACGGATCCTTCTGGAAAACGCAGCCAGTAGCAGCCCTTTGCCCTTCAGCCTCTAAAGCCATGAGCTAAGTAGGACTCTTGAATTTATAAAATTCCCTGGCTCATATACCTTTTAAAGCAAAAGAAAATGGATGGATTCACTCTCTCTTTAGAACACTAAGGGATAGCTACAACCATTAACATCAGCCGAGTCTAAAGAGTACACACATACCCTAAACATACCTAAGCATGGAGAACTGAAACTAAGAATGGAGAGAGAATGTTTCAGAAAGTCACATAGGACACATATAAACTAAGTAGCTTTTAACCTTGGTTAAAAAAAAATTGTAATCATATCTGTTGCAAAAAATCAAAACCCCCTAAAACCCATTGTTTCTTTGTATCAGCAAAGCTCAGCAAAGAGGCTGAGCTCTCCTCCTCTTTTTCTTCCTTCCTTCTTTCCTTCCTTCCTTCCTTCCTTCCTTCCTTCCTTCCTTCCTTCCTTCCTTCCTTCCTTTTTCTTTTCAAGACAGGGTTTCTTTGTGCAGCCCTGGCTATCCTGGAACTCACTCTGTAGACCAGGCTGTCCTTGAACTCAGAAATCTGCCTGCCTCTGCCTACCAAGTGCTGGGATTAAAGGCGTGCGCCACCATGCCCCGAGCTCTCCTCCTCTTGAGGCTCTGCTGACTGCAATGAGACCACAAGAACAGAAGTGATCTCTTTGCCCTTTGGCTACCTCTGTTCATCTCAAAAACATTTCCTGTTCCGCCTCACTGCTATGGAGTCCACACTGAGGTCTTAATCCAATTCTCAGTATAGGTTGGAATCCTTCCCTTTTGTTTTCGCTGTCCTCTGCCACCACACACACAGCAGGATTTTCCTTTTCTTAATTATTTAATTTTGTGCACCTGAACATTTTGCCTGTAGGTGTGTGTACTGTGTGCATGCCGGTGACTGCGGAGATCAGAAATCCCTGGAACTGAGGTTGCAATGAGCCTTCATGTAGATTCTGGGAATTAGATCTGGGTCTTCTGCAAGAGCAGCAAGGGCTCTAAACCACGGAGCCATCTCTCTTCTTTAAAGGTCATGTCATGTCCATCACTCTTACCAAAGTCAGAGGGAAAGCCAGGCATGGTGGTGGTGCACTTCTTTAATCCCAGCTCTCAGGAGGCAGAGGCAAGAGGATCTCTGAATTAGAGGCCAGCTTGGTCTATATTATGAGCTCCAGGACAGCCAGGACTACATAAAGAGACCCCATCTCAGGAAAAAAAAAAGGGGGGGGGTGGCAAAGAAAAATTACGTTTCATACAGTCTGAGTTTTCCTATTTGATGCTCACACTAGCTTCCGTGCCTGGAGTTGGAAGCCGGTTCTCCCGACTTTGTAACAGCCAGACCATGCCTTTTATGAATGTCAGCATAGGAAGCAATGAGTCACACTCTGGATCTTCCATTTAGAACCAGAGGAGGCCCCACTCCTCTAAGCAGAAGTGATCCACTGCACGCATGCTCACAGCCCTCTCCTTGGCTACCATGGGCATGTGGCCCCACTAGTCCACCAGAGCGAGCCTGCTCACCTTTTTGACAATGACCTCTAGCTCACATTTTCAAGTTTTATTCTATTTACTTATATAATGTGTTTATTTTTATTCTCTCTAAAATTCAAGTCACTAAATTCCACGTGGGCCTCATTCTGCCACTTCTTATTGCTGATTTGTCTTGCCTAGTCTTGTGTGTGTTGTGTGTGTGTGTGTATGGAGAGACAGAGAGAGAGAGTCAGAGACAGAGACACAGAGACAGAGACACAGAGAGAGCATTGTGCGTTTCTGAGCTGTAAACGCTTGGTTCTAGAAATCTGTCTCTTTAAAAGTTGTCAAGAAAGCTTTGATGGAATCTTCCTCCAGAGAGGGCTCATGCTTGCTTCAGCCGGTGCCTGGGACCTGTCCAATCTGGCAGGACCTTACTATAGATGCTCTGCCATGGGTATCTGGGATCTCAGATGTGTCAGATGGGTGGGCCCTGATCTGATTTGGAGTGGGCATTTCCAGTTATGTAGTCACTGCTGTTGCTGCTGCTGCTGCTGTTGCTGTTTTTTGAGATAGTTTCTCTATGTTACCCTGGCTGGCCTGGAACTTATGTGGACCCAGGTGGCCTCAAATTCACTGAGATCCACCTACCACTCCGTCTCCCAAGCGCTGGGGTTAAAGCACGTGTCTCCACACCCGGCACTAGTTCTGAATTTTTATGATATGGCTTGTCTTTCTCTGCCCAGTGGTGGGGATAAGGCAAACAGGTTTCTTTTGCCCACTCTGTAGTCATTTCTGAACTTTCTATCATCAGCCAGCCTCCATCTTGTCTTTCATAAGCCACATGGGAATGCCCTTGGCTCCACTGTGTTCGTGGGCTCTTATGCCCCAGCCTCTGTGGCTTGTGATTCATGCTTTAGACAAAAAAAAAAAAAAAAAAAAAAAAAAAAATCCCACTGCTTTCTTTATAGCTGAGTTGCTAACTTAAACGGCACTTTTCTTTCTTTTTAACCTACCTTAGGTAGTTCTGCAGTAGGAGGGTTCCAAGAAAGTTAGTTGTCCTGTTGTTAGCATAGGGAATTAAAGGTACTGTTTTACGCGTACAGGGCTTGTATTCAGCCATCTTGTAAAATTTTATTAATTCTGCTATTTTATACTATATATATATATATATATATATAGATTAGTTTATGTACCTTATATTTTTATATTTCCTAGGTGTGTAGTCTATAATTATGTATTTTTATACTTACTAGAATTTCTAGAAATTGTTGATGAATAGAAGGTATGTGGAGCATCGTGCTTATTTTTTATTTAAGTTCAGTAGATTTGGTAATTTCTTCTTTTTAAGGAAATTACCTCTATTGATTTAACAAATTTCCTAATAGACCTAGTTTAGTTAGTTCTATTCTTTCTTACTAAAAAATTTCCTTAAAAATTCATTATTTTATTTTATGCGTGTGTCTTGCCTGCATGTATATCTATGGATCACACATGTGTAGTGCCCATGGAGGCAGACGAGGCCGCAGATCCCCTGGCACTGAGCTGGAGTTACAGATGATTATGAGCTGTGAGGTGGGTGCTGGGACTGAACTTGTGTCCTTCCCAAGAGCAACCAGCAGTCTTAGCCACTGCATTCTCTCTCCAGCCCCTTGTTCTTTTAATCAGACCATGGCTGCTGAAACCCATTCAGCACCTCAGAATTTATTGGTTTGGCGCTACATCTAATTTTAAAACAAGTCTTGCTGTTTATCCTTCAACTCCGGTCCTAACTATCAAGGCTGAAGCTGAGGGTACTGGAGGGGGAACCCCAAGGATGACCAGTGTTAATATGATGAAGGATTCTGAGTTGCTGGTTAAGGAATTAGGACTCTGTACTAAGGGCAGAACTGACTACTGAAAAACTCACTTTGTGGCAGTAAAGAGTTTGGACTGTAGAGTCCGGCTGGAGGCCAAGAGACCATTGGGAATGTGGCTGTTGTTGTCTAGGCCAGGAAGAGACACATTATGGTTGCTACATTGTTGCCCATTTCCTGCCTCTGAGGTCAGGTTCTTCCTAATACAACAGTTACTTAAGACTCTGGATGTGTGTGTGTCGGGAGAGGGCAGAGTTGGTCATTTATTATCAGAGAAAACAAATCACGTTAATAATAACAAAAGTCCAGGCATGGTGCCACCTGCTTTTGATCTATCACTGAAAAGCCAGAGGCAGATGGATCTGAGTTCCAGACCAGTCAGGCAAGGAAACAGACGGCCAGGAATGTGCTCTTCTCAGGCCGTCTTTCTTTTCAGCTTCTCTGTGTGTCCTTTCAGGTCCCAGTGGGCAGTTCATACGTGACTCAGCCAAAGTCTGTCTGTCTGTCTGTCTGTCTCTCTTTTATGCAACATGATCCACAATGTTTTCATTCTTACCATCAGTCCCTTAAGTATTTAGGGATCCACCCTACTCCATAACTCCGTACAGTTATGAACTTCAGATGAGGCTGTCTCTGTTTCAGTCCCAGAGCTAGGGCCTGACAGGAACCCCAGCTGTTCTCATCAACCCAGTCCCTGGCGGGTTTAAGCATAGAGATGTGGTAAATTCCTGGCCCTGAGCCAAGGGATACCGGCTGGGAAGGAAGGTATCTTTACCTCTGAGGAGGACACACTAGAAGAAATGCTTTCATGTTCCTTAGCGCATCATTGGTTCCGAATGCTATGTCTGAGACAGCAGCAAGCAATGTAGTGACTAAGAGGGGGAAAGTAGAAACAGTCAGGGTGAAGACTAAACATTTGGGAAAGCTCCTAGTTCCTTAGTTATGACATTGAGCCACTGACAAGCAAACGGCTGTATTTCTGAACTTGGCTTGACTGTTTGTGTGTGTGTGTGTGTGTGTGTGTGTGTGTGTTGTGTGCATGTGTGCTGTGTGTGTATACTGTGAATGTGTATGTTGTATGTATGGTGTGGTGTATGTGTGTGATATGTGTGTGGTGTGTGTATGTGTGTGTGTTTGTGCATTTCAGTTTTCATGCATGCATATGTGGAGGTCAGAGATTGACACTGGATGTCTTTATCACTCTCCTCCTCCTCCCTCTTCTCCTCCTTCTTTGAGATGGAGTCTCCCACTGATATGTGGGAGAACTCACTGGTAAGCTAAACTGGTTGGCCAGTGAGCTGCAGGAATCTGCCCGTCTCCTTCCCTTGAAAGTTCTGGGGTTCAGATATAGGTAAATGAGCATCCAGACTCCAGCCTCACCTTTGCACAGCGGGCACTTTGCACACTGGGTCATTTCCCCAGCCCCGCTTGGCTTTATTGATGTCTACAGTGCTATAGATTGAATATTTGTTTATGTTCCTTCCAACCCCTAATGTTTCACATCTAACACCCTAAGACACAGTGCGACTGTGTTTGGAAGTGACGAGGTCATAGGCATGGTTCCGGGAATGAGGTTGGTGCTGGTCTGAAGGAAACCTTACAGCGCTCCCCGGCTTCCTTCTGTATATTAGAATACATAAGAAGACATCATGGACTGGAATGTGAACCCCCATCATATATCTGACCTATTAGTGACTTGATTCTATAGGTCTCAGCTTCCAGAGCTTGATAAATAATTTTCTGTAAACCACTCAACCTGAGGTTTTTTGTTTTAATGCTAAATTAGAACAAGATAATGACTTTTTTCTTACATTATTTGTTATTGTTATTGTTGTTGTTATTGGGTTTAGTGGAGTTTTTGGTTTGTTTTTGACTGGATCTTTCTTTCTGTGTAGTCCTGACTGTTCCAGAGCTCACTCTGTCCCAGGCTGGCCTCAAACTCACAGAGATCTGCCTGCTTCTGCCTCCCAAGTACTGAGATCAAACGTGTGTTTCACTAAGGCCAGCTTCATTTTTATTCTTAATTGTGTGTGTGTGTGTGTGTGTGTGCACTCAAATGCAGTTTCCTGTAGACACCAGTAGAGAGCGCCAGACCTCCTGAAGTCGGAGTTACAGGCAGCTCTGAGCTGTCTGATAGAGGTGCTGAGAACCAACCCCAGGTCCGCTGAAGAGCATAATGACTTGAGCCATCTTTCCAGCCCTTGACTGCACTTTCTTGAAAGTGTGTGCTTTGATGCCAATGCCTTTGTATTAGTCCAGTCTTCTTTATTTCTGTAAGTATCATTTAAGCCAAACTAACTTTGTGAAATAGAGAAGTTTATTTAGCTCATGGTCCTAGGGATCCAATGCATGGTTATGGTGATGGAACCGAGGACATGAACAACAGGGAGAGATTATATTGTCAGACAGGCAATCAAAGAGTTGAGGGTCCCACAGGACACCTTGAGAGCTAGCCAACAATTGACCTAATGACTGCCCACTAGGTCCTCTCACCTAGGATCAGTTCTCCAACAAATCAGCCCTTGGAGGCCATGGTTTCTAAACCATCCTTCTTAATAGTGTGGGCCTAGAGCCCCTCTTGATATGGATTGATCTTAGCGGAGATGAAGATAGACGTGCAATAATTAGGACAGATTGGAAGCTGGCTAATAACGAGGTATATGTTCAGAGTGGAGCAGCAATAAATTAGGACCATAGACCACTGAGGAGCTCAATAGGCGACATACAAATGAGTATTGAGAGCTGGGAAGAGTTAGAAATGTATCTCCCTGCACTGAGCCTGTAGACCGGTTGCCTCGCACTTATGAAGATCCCAAACTACATACAGCTGGGTGTGGTGGTTCATGACTGTAATTCCAGCATTCAGAGGCAGAAGCAGGGGGATCAAAGTTCAAAGCCATGCTTAGCTACATAGTGAATTGGAGAAGGAAGGGTCTTAGTAGGTCCAAGCCTGGTTCTGGCAAGCCTTGATAAACTGTTAGATTACATTCCTACAGCTAGCCACCAAGGTCTAGTCTCTTATTTTGGCCACTTCCTCCTCCTGAGGCTGACTACAAAAGTCCAGCTATCCAAGTATTGAAGTAGTCAAAATCCCCACTTTGGCTCACCTAATTAACATGCCTAATCAAAACAAACCAACTCATCCTAACAGGGGGTGGAGAGTGAGGGTAGAGAGGGTGAGGGCAGCAGTTGTGTGGGTGTGTGTGTGTGGGGGGGTGTTCCTCATCTTCCTTTATAAACTATTTGCTTCTGGGCAACATCTGTCTTCTCTCTATCCAGAAGTCCCTCTATCCTTTGTCCCTCGGTGGCAAATATCCCGTCCTCCTCTCCTTTGCCCCTTTTCTCTCTCATCTATCTTCCGTCTCTGTCTCTTATTCCCGGCTCTTTGTCCCTCTGGGGCAAATAAATTTCCTTTGTACTGAGAACTTGGTTTTGATGTGTCCTGGGCCAATTTTGATCCTTTCAGAGGCCAACCTGGGATATGTGAGATCTTGTTTCCAGAGAAAACCAGACCTCCAAACGAAACAGAAGATAGAGTAGCCCAAGAAGGAGGTATGCTCAGACTGCACTGTTCCCTCTGGGGCCTGCAGTTTCTTCTGCTTGGGGCCTGAGAGACAAGTGCCCTGATTCCTCCCATAGCTATGGCTAAGGGGTCACACCCTTTCCTCCTAGGTTCACAGGTTAAATGGGCAGAAGCTTACTGAAGACTCACGGATCACAGAGCTCTCCTCCGCCCACCCATCTACCTACTCTATTTAAATACATCCTTAAACAGTGTTACTTCTTTGTAGGCATTTCTCCTACCACTCTATAAATGCTAAATCATTCAATCCCCAGTCCACTTGAGATGCCCTGACAAAATGCTGTAGACCAAATAATTTATAAATGATAGAAATGTATTGGTCATCGATCTGGAGGCTGGAAAGCCCACAGCGTGCGTCAGTGTCTCCTAAGACCCAACTCTCTGCTTCACAGATGGTTCTGTCTAGCAGAAGGGGGTCACAAGCTCTCAGACCTTTTACAAAGACCTTAACTTCATTCACTTAGTAGCCTCAGGAGATCCCCACCTCCTGATACGATTGTGATGGGGATTAGATCTCACGCATGGACTCTGGAGGGATATAAACATTCAGATCGTAGGACTTATCATCATCTTTCCCATGAATTAGGGAACTGTTACATAGTATCAAATACTATGGTCCCTAATTGGCTAAGGCAGAACTAGAAGGCAGCTGGCCTCCTTTCTGGATTCATATTCTAGCTACCATCCAACAGAACCTCTTGAATCTGTGTGCATTAGAGCACTCATGTTCCATGCTGAATATAACATGTTTACTGTTAATGAGTTTTCTATGGTACCCAGAGCCTCACACATATTAAACATATATTCTGCTGCCAAGCTATTCTCTGGACTTTTTTTTTCTTAATATTTATTTATTTACATGAGTACACTGTCACAGTCTTCAGGCACACCAGAAGAGGGCATCAGATCCCATTACAGATGGTTGTGAGCCACCATGTGGTTGCTGGGATGGGAACTCAGGACCTCTGGAAGTACATCAATGCTCTTAACCGCTGAGCTATATCTCCAGCCCTTCTCTCTGGACTTTTTACTTCTGTTTGTTTTGGGGTTTTGTGTGTTTGCGCTCTCTCTCTCTCTCTCTCTCTCTCTCTCTCTAGCCCTGGCTGGCCTGGAGTTCTGTATGCAGACCAGACTGTTATTCAATTACAATCTCCAGCGTGCTGAGATTAAAGGCTTGCACCATCACGCCTGGCTCTTTTTACCTTTTACTTCCGGACAAAGTCTTACTAACTTGCCCAGGCTAGCCTTTATCTCTATAGAACAGGCAAGTCTTAAATATTCAATTTCCATGCCTTGGGCTCTAAAGGAATTAGGCTAATTGGCCTAAACTTCCAGGCTCAGTGACTGTTATTTTTTTTTAAAGGACATGTATTTTAAAAATGTATTCATCTACAAAAAACTCACTGAGTCTATTATGCTCTGACACCCACCCAACATAGCTGTAGCCATTTTGTTCTGTGCCTGCCAGCTATTTCATATTGTTGCTGTAACATGCCTGCCAGTCATTGACACAGAGCAGTGGCTTGGCTCAGACACCCTGACCACACACCCTGTTTTGTTCTGTATGTTCTGAATGAGGGTTGCTAATCTTAAGAAATACCACAGAGTTTTACATGGGACCCATTAAGTCAAAGGTCACGATGAGTTGTTAGGTCTAAAATAGCCTGAGTCAGAGCTGACCACTGGGCAGCCCTTCCTGTGTTTGAGCTCAGTGTGGTTTTTGTGGCTGACACTGAAGAATGCGACTAATAAACCAAAACGTTATGACTATAATGCTCATGCTCTGTTATCTCAATGTTCTGAAACTCCCCTGTCCACCACCCATCCACCACCCCATCCGCTTAAAGGTTAGCTGATGATACTTTGCCTAGGAAGCCAACTGCTCCCACTCATTGCCCTTTAAATTTTGGAACCTAGTACCTGGTTTTTCCTATAAAATGCCTACCCTGAGAGCAGACTAGTACCGCAATTAGGCCTCTGAGTCCTTTTCAAGGCCCTGAACATTCGGAATTAAGGTATGCATTCGCTAAACTATTCTCAATTAGCTGAGATCGGTGTTTGTATGGTTTGACTGCAACTCCTGAACCTCAACGAGTTCACTGTTGATTGACTTCTTATCAATTATTATGGATCATAATGAAATGGACATGGGATGGAGTCTTTGGCTGTGAGAAAAGAAAATCAACCTTTGAGTTGTTTCAGGAATACAGACTCTAACAAAGGGGTTGACTGGCTAATGTCATGTTTTGTAGACGCCTATCTAAGCATTCGTTATTTTAGAATCTTGCTTCCCGTATTTTCGAGTCCGTAAAGGTGCTCACCTCTCAAGCATTTGCATAAACACTCGGGAAGGGTTAGGTTAAGCTTGTTTACCCAAGGACAACAAGGAAATAAACTCAAAGACCACGAGCCTCTTAAGAGCCACCAAGAAGCCAGGATAGGTAGTACATATGTGTAGGTTCCAGCTTCCCAGGACATTGAGGTGAGAGGATCTTTTCAGCCCAGAAGTCAAGGTCAGCTTGGGCAACACAGGGAAGCTTCCTTTCAATAAGAAGAAGGGATAGAAGACGAGAGGAAGAAAAGGAAGGAGGAAGGGAGGAGAAAGAGAGAGAGAAGAGGAGAGGAGAGAGCCAGGCAGGCCTTATATATTGTGGAGTTCAGTGTGGAGCCTTAGCTCAGTGCTTCGAGCACCCACTGGCCCCAGTCCTAAAACTTCTGCTCTAAAGCCTCAGGCACCAGCTTTTTATCTCCCAAATCCCGGATGCAGTGAGGTGGAAACTCATTCCCTAGAAATCAGGGTCTCCAGGGGCCGCAGCTGAGGGCATAACACTGCCTCCCAAACGTGTGGTGAATGAAGGGCAGTCTCCTCGCAAATGGCTCCCCGTCACGGATCAAGGAAAGGGGAACTCCTTTGAGAGTTTGAAATTCGGTTACAGAAAACTCGGGAAACCTATTTGAATGCACTAGAGAACAGCAATCCTCAGCGAGGGAGGCTGCCAGGGTTTTTGTTTGTTTGTTGTTTGTTTGTTTTTGCAAAACAGGGGCAGGAGAAAGCTTTCAGAGGAAATAATTTTGGGTTGGACAAGGTTTGTAAAGGAGATTTGTGGCAGATAAGAGGAACTCAGCTCAGAGCAAATGCACTGAAAGGGAAAAGATCTAAAAGAAGAGGGTATATGCCGGCCAGCCGGCCGCCAGGTCATGAAACCTTCAGACCGGCAACTTGTCCAGACTTCACCAGTCCTCACCGGACTTCACCCAGGCATCTGCCTTGATCTTGAAAGCAGGCCCTCAGATGCCTTGGTCCAGAAGAACACCTTGGTAGGAGTGTTGCACAAGGTATGCTTTTGCCTGGAGTGTCCTTATTTCACTCATTGCTGACCTCCTGGACACTCAGGTTTGGTAGCTCCCACAGGGTGTCTAGTGTACATTCCCACAGCCTCAGGGAAACCTGTAATCCAACTCCTTCTCCCTCCCACCCCCCACTTCTGGCTTTTAGGCTCACATGACTCAGTTAAATAGAGATCCTGGCCAGGCCAAGCCATTGCAGCCCAGTGGGGTTATCTAGAGTTTATCTAGATATATCTTCTAAGAGACCATGTAAGTTACACACTGAGGTACCAGTTTGGAACTAGAAAGGTAGATAGACACAGAATACTCAGCAGTAGCATAAAAGATGGGCAGAGTAGAGAGAAAAAGGACAGAGTCACTCTTGACCTCTTGGCTCTATCTGATCAGATCAAACAGGATCAAACAGGAGAATCACCCAAGCCTGGGGCAGAGCAAGGTTGGGGTGGAGAAGACGGGGTGAGAACGGGTGGGGCGGAAATGAGAATGAACTGAAAAGCAGCAAAGGCGCCCAGACTTGATTAGTGAACCTATCTGTAATGTGCCCTGACTTGTGATGGGTCCCTTGCAGGTCTCTGCTCACTGGAGGGCCACTGATAATTCTGGCCTAAGGGTATTAACGTTCTTTACAGATGCTTAGGGACAGTAGTGTCCAGAACAATACTTTTTATAAGTCGCTGGGCCCCAGTTACCAGTACATGATGTACATACGCCATTGTCATGGCTCAGATTCTATTTAGATTGACACAATTTGTATACCGGGACTAAAACAGTTAAATGTCATGAGCTGCCTGGAGTCAGAACCCCGTCCTTTTAGAAAACCCCCACTTTATTATTCATTTCTTTGTATATTATTTTTAAGATATGATCTTGCTATGTAGCCCAGGATGGGCTTGGGAATTCTCTGTCTCATTCTCCCGAGTCCTGGGCTCACAGGCATGCACCTCCTCACAAGGTCTTTTTGACTGGCTTGTTTGGCTGGCTGGTTGGTTGGTCTTTCAAGGCCAGGTCTCTCTGTGTAGCCCTGGCTGTCCTGGAACTTGCTCTAAAGACCAGGCTGGCCTCAAACTCACAGAGATCAGCCTGCCTTTACCTCTGGAATGCTGGAATTAAAAGCATGCACCACCACATTCGGCTTGTTTGCTTGTTTTTAATTCACTTAGTGTTTTCAGATAAAATATCTTGTTGTGTTGCTTCTCATGGCCCTAAACTCTGGACTTAACCGGTTCTCCCACCTTAACTGCCAGAATAGCCGAGGTAACAGGTGTGCACTTCTGGGTGTGGGTTTTCCGTATTATTTTTCTTGGGAGGCTGAACTCGTCCATCTGCAGACGCTGAAAACACTAGGTGTTTGCTTTTCTGGGGCTCGGTCAAGCGAGGAAGAAGAAGGAATGCAGGACCAAGGATGCAGAGGCCACGACCATGACTTTGAATTTGAATTTGGGAGCTCCTGTGTCAAGAAGCAGAGAACATTTCTGAAGAGTGGCAAAGGTTGCCAGACCCGATGCTTGCAGAAGGCTGCCAGCAGCGACACCTAGTGGCCTAGTGGTGGCTTGAGCAACTCACTTAGGCTTGTGGCAATCCTGTCCTGTTACACTCACTTCTGCAGCCTTCTTTGTGAATTTGTGAATTTCACACTGTCATGTAACCAGCCATTTCCCCCCTTAACTGTGCTAGAGTTTAAGAAGACTTATTTACATGTGTGTGTGCGAGTGAGTGCCTGTGTGAGTTTATGGACACGGCACACATGCAGGTGCCTGGGGAGGCCAGAAGAGGGCGTCTGTTCCCCTGGAATTAGAGTTTCAGTTGTGAGCTGCCTGATGTGGGTTCTGGGAACCTGAGCCCTCTGCAAGGACCCTGAGCATCTCTCCATCTCTGCTCGTGGATTTTTAACAGTCTGACACAGAATGTAAACTCTAACACTGACCATGGCCGAAGAACTGAAACCAAAATATTTCAAATAAGTAAAATTGGGGCAGAGACTGCTCTCATGAGGAATTCAGGGCACACACGGCTCCTGCAAACAGAACTCAGCATGGTAACAGGGATGGGGAGTCGGCGGAGCAGGTGACAGAGGGAACGGATGGCGACTGGATTGGAAGAGGCCATGGTGACAGATTTGGAAGAGGAACTGAAAGGGTGTTCATGTGGGGTAGGACTCTCAACATAGGCTTTGATCAATTCAATCAACAACACCCCCCAACTCACACTCACACCCACACACACCTACACACACTCACACCCCCACACACACACGTACACACACGTACACATACACATGCATGCATACACACATTCTCTCTCTGTCTCTTGAGGGGGTTCAGTGTGGCTTTCTTTCTCTCTGTTCTCCTCCTCCTCCTCCTCTTCCTCCTTCTGTTGTTTGTTGTTTGTTTTGAAACAGGGTTTCTCTGTGTAGCCCTGGCTGTCTTGGAACTCACTCTGTAGTCCAGGCTGTCCTCAGACTCACGGAGTTCCACTTGTTTCTGCCTCCCAAGTGCTGGGATTAAAGGCGTGTACTACTATGCACCACTCTCGATGTGGCTTTCTGACCAGCCAGTTCATGAGGTCATCAAGCAGACTTGCTCCCGTGCACAGTGGGCCTCACAACCTTCCAGCATCATTACCTGTCTCAGCAGCGTTCCTCTGGCCCTGAGCCTCAAACCTGGGCCAATATGTCCTTACCTCCTTCTCAGGTCCTGTTCTTTTGTGGGCTGTGCATCTGAACTCTGACCTCCTGTGACCTGGTCACTGGGTGAGCTGTGGAGGTGGGGGAGGGTGGGGTTGGAGGCGCATCTGCTAAGTTTTGGAAGCCCAAGATTAACCAAGCCGATACTGGAAAGACTCTTGCTTTTGAGTTCCTCAAACAGCCATGTTTCTTATGGATGACATGCATCCTTTGCTCTTCCGATCCTAGCCACCTCTGCAGATAGCTCCCCTGATACAAGTGCCCAGGGCAAGGGGGAGCACAAGGCTTCACAGAGGTTGCCCACAGAAGGCCTTATTCACAGGGCTCCTTCCTATAAAAGCCACGAGATTTCACTAATGTAGCCATGCTCCTAGATCCTGTGTCCCAGAAATAAACACTGTCTCTGTGGTTCTCAGTCTTCCCCATGGCTTCCCTAAAGCCCTTATCCATCTCCTCATCTACCTGTGTCTTCTCCACACGGGCAGGCATGCCAAGCATCATGCCCTGATGCTTTAGACTCTCCGTCTGCTCACTCAGACATTCTTCCTCAGGTACGTGTCTCCTTCAGCAACTCACCACTCACCTTTACCATCCTTGGATATGAAAGCCCCAGAGATTAAAATTTTGGGGGTCCAATCTCCAAGGCCTCGTGGTGTAAGAACAACATAACACAGGGGAATGGGGAGCCCAAGGCAAAAGCAGACAATTTCCTGGCAAGCATTCTGTAGGAGGCTAACACAGGCCGACTAAGCCAGTCCTGACGATGATCCCAGCAATACCAACACATGGGAGGCTGAGGCAGGAGAATCACAAATTTGAGGCCAGCCTGGGTTACATAGTGAGTTTCAGAGCAGCCTCAGTTATATAACAAGACCCAAGCACAAGTAAACAAACAAACAAACGGCTAGGTCAGCGGTTCTCAACCTACAGATCTCAACCCCTTTACGGAGAAATGACCTTTTCACGGGGATTACATAAAACCATCGGAAAACACGGCTATTTCTGTTACAATTCATAACCGTAACAAAATTACAGTTACGAAGTAGTAACAAAAATAATTTTATGGTGGGTGGTCCACCCAACCGGAGGAACTGTATTAACGGTCACAGCAACAGGAAGGTTGAGAACCACTGCTGTTAGCAGGTGATTGGCATAGTGTAGTCTGGGGGGGACTTCCTGGAGAGTCCTTCTGCTCAATCTATGGGTTTGTAGCCCTTAATGGCAGGATGCCGGGGCAAACCAAAGCTTGGAACAATTGTGTATCTCTTCCTGGAGTGTGTTCTTTTTTTTTGAAATGAAGAGACATGAATGCTAACTTGTAAGCATTAGCTTCCTATAAATGTTCATCAAAGTGAAATGAAAAACTCCCTCAGAATTTTCAAGTTAAACATAACGCCGAGAACTTCCTCAGGTGTAAAAGCCGGTTGTCTATATTCTCCTTTCCTTTTTGACTGTGGCATAACCCCTCTTTCCAGTTCCCAGTTGCTCATTTTAGTAACTCCTCCTTCCATGGAAACTAAGGGGAAAAGTCTCCTGGAAAACATTTATATTCTCTTGCATGGCCTCAAGGCCTTTCAAGCAGGACTCTGTCTTAAGACTGTCTTACATCTTGCCCTACACAGTAACTTTTTACAACTCTGCTAACAAGAAACAATGTGCCAAGTTTTCAGCAAGCGCTGTTCCCCTGGAATGTCCCCTACCTGCCACATTCATCTGGCAAACTCCTACTCACCCTTCAAGGCCTGGCTTCAGGGCTCCTCTTCTGTGGAACCTCCAAGCAGGTCCAAGCTAAGTGAGCCTGATCTGCCCGTGGGCCACTCTGCAGTGTTTTTCCTCATCCTTGTGCTGAGACTTCTTTTCTGTGACTATTTCTCTGATGTGATTGTGGGGGCTAGGAGAGGAAAGACATATATTATCCATGCATGTGTCCTTATTCCTAAGGCCAGTGATGGACATGATAGATATCTACATACACACACACACAGACACACACACACACACAGAGACACACACAGACACACACACACACATACAGAGAGAGAGAGAGAGAGAGAGAGATGTTTCAGGCAGGGCTTTCTATATATAGTCTGTATGACTTTTCCTGGGGAAATGTGAACCTATTCACCCGCAGACAATGCAATGATGACTGAGCAAAGAAATCATCTAGCTTGGTTAAATGACAAGTTTAACTGGGGTTACCAACAGGAACACAGGCAAGCTATGAGTGACAGCTTGGGAGAAAAGTCTCCCTTCCCAGCAATTATCCACTTAAGTATCCTCGAGGAAAGGTGGGTGCACGAAACTTCCCGTGAGTCCCCCAGACTGCACTCATGTGACCTGGTGAGCCTTGTGAGCTCTCCCACCTCCTGATGGGGACATTAGTGGGTCCAGTCATATGAGCGCTTCATGCAGATGACCACATGATTCCAAGACAGAAGCAGCCAGAGTAGACAGGTGGCGTCCAGAGTAGACAGCTCCACAACGCTACACCCTTTTCTCCAGCTCTTCATTCTTCCCACTCTCTCTTCTGCCATGTTGCCTGAGCCTTGGAGGAGATGATACGGATGCATAATTATTTTTCCCACTTACGGCTGATCATTGGTCCACTATACTGCAGTAATAAGCATTTATACTTTCCACGGTATAAATGTAACATCCACCCACTCTACAAAAAAGCTTCCCTAGCCAAGACCAACAAGAGCAATAGCCTAGGAGTGTAAACATAAATGCTTAGAAGGCAACTTTGACAGGCACATCATGTTCATTTCAGGGAACAAATGCAGTAACTTCTCTGCTAGGGATTTTTGTCTTATAATACCAAATACGTGTCCCTTCCTGTAGAGTGGGCCTTAAATCCAACCAGGAAGCACTTGGTTGCACTCAGAACAGCTATGTCATTATTGTGCCACTGGGTACATCTTCCTCAGCTTGTCGCAGTATAGAATGCAGGGTCCGTAGCCAAACAAGACTGTGGATGACAACTCTCTCTCCTTCCGCAGTCCGCATGGCACCTCTGGCACTGCAAAAGCCACTGAGAAAGGAATGAGCTCTGAGTTCAATTCCAACCTGATTTCTCCGTATCTTGTAACTAAAGTGTGTGATGTCTTCAGCCACAGACAGCATCTTAAAGTTGAGTGCTGGAATGCACCCAAAGACAGTGGCAATTGACAGCCTGTGTCAGGGACCTCCAGGACATCTCTGACCAACATTTCATCAGATGGAGGCCCTGAGGTTATCATCCACTAACCTTACAGGGTCTAGGTGGGCCTTTTCCCATGCAGTGCCTTACTTCAAAGTCTTTAACCATTGTTTTAACTTACAGGCACTGGCTATTGTAAGATTCTTGTCAATTTTCTTGGGCATCACTTATACCTTAGGCAACCATAAACCCTTCCAAGTACCAGTGCTCTCCTGGCCCTCACAGCCTGCTTCCCATCTTGCTTCTTTAGGTGTGCTCGTGGCAGTCTCAAACATACACTCTCTAAACCTGTAAGACATTCTGAGGCTGCCATCATATAATGAAACCTTTCTGCCAACGGTGGGCAAGATGTACCACCGCCAGCCATTTCAAGCAAATGCCAATTGATCTTGGGATTAGGCAGCTAAAGAGATGCTAGAAAGTAATGTTAGTGAAGTCCAAGATGGCACGGAACTCTTCTGTCACCTTGCATCCGCTGTTTCCTCTAGAGATGGATTCTGGCTGTGGTATCGGGGACAAGAGGCACGAGCTGTTTAGGTTTCTATATCCCATGCTCAATCTCCACAGTCATTCCATTTCCTCACCCTGGGTGCTGGTGCGGTGTCTCCCTGCATCTCCTCACACCAGAAGGGCTCACTGAGTCTGGCCCACACTGTTCTATCTGCTCTGAGGCAACCAGGAGCAGAGCTGTAATGGACTACTGCTTGCTGCACAGGTCCTGGCTGCCTGGGCTTCATGGGTTGTACAGTGGCTGCTGCCTTTCTATTGGTCCCATCTGCCTGCCAAAGGGTCCAGGGCTTGGTGTGCAGCCTCCATCCTTGGAGAAGAACTGCATGCAGCATCCTCTGGTGGGATGATGGCCCACTCCTGGGAACAGCATCCTCTGTCTCACATTTACAGTTCTGTCATTCACTCCTTTATCCCTCAGGAGGCTCGCAAGCACTGACTTTGGCTTTCTGACAGTTTCCCCACCAGGGACTCCAACTTGACAAAACTCTTGCCACATTTCCTTCCAAGTGACCTGGAAAACCCCGGTGTCTGCTTTTTTTTTTTTTTTTTTTTTTTTTTTTTAATCTGCATCCTGTATTGCTTGCTTTAGCAGTTTATGGATATGATTTACATGCCGGCAACAATCAGATCCACCAGCACTTCTATCTTGTAAAGAAAATAGCCCACTGTAGAGCTCAGCAGAAAAGCCACCAAGGGCCTGAGGTTCCGGCTGCATTCATTTCTTTTCTAACTGCACACAGCCCTATCAGGTCAGGGGAACTTCACCACCAACACTGCCTCTCCTACGCCCAATTCCCTCAGTAATGCTTCCTTCCTTGGTTATCTTCCAGTTCCGGATAATCACAGGGACCTCGGCCAGTAATAACCAAATGTCCCCAACAGGGCTGATTTCTCTCTTATTGTCTCAGATATACAAGCTTTGAGTCAAGGGTGAAGGAGTCGATGGATCTCTCAGTTTCTTCCATTCCACGGCACTCAGACTGACGCCACCCACCTCCATGTCCCATATTAAGTCTCTTCCTATAACATGGGTCTCTGATTATCATGGTTTTCTGCACTGGACCATTATTAAAGTTTTTTTAATTCCCTCCCCCCAGCCCCCTCTCTCTCCCCAGATTCACTGTCCTATGGGTTCCAAGTTTTTTGATTTCAGGAGCAGCTATTTAATACAGATTTAATTTGGATTCTTCTCTTATATACCTTATATGCCTTATATGCCCCACCCTAAGAAACAGAAAGTCAATACCTTCTTTCCCCAACATTTCCTATCAATTAAGAGGCTATCAATAAAGATAGAAACCAAATGTCTTTTTCATGTTCCAATTCCTCCCTTATATAAGCAAGCTTTTTCCCCCCTAAGGAGACAGTTGAGCCACAGTTCTATGTCGTCCCTCTACCATACACGTTTGTGTGTGCAAACGTGTGTATGTGTGTAGTCAGAGAAGAGCTGTGGGGGTCGGTTCTCTCCTTCTACCATGTGGGTGTAGAAAATCAATCTCAAGTCGTCATGGGTCTTTACCCACTGAGCCATCTTTTGGAACCCTCATGCCTTATTATCATAGCAAAGGTCACACAACGCAGACCAAAGTTTTCTTATGACCTTTTCCCAGATCGGTGGCTTCAGGGGATTGCCATGTATGCTCTACTTTGTTAGCCACTTGGTTGGGTTGGGAAATGATCCCCATACTTCTGGGGCAGACGCCTTTCACCAAGGAGGTGTGTTACTCTGTACCACACAGAGGGGGGGGGGTGGCCAGACTGGGGTCCCTTCCACAGACATTCCACCTCAGGGTGACATGGCCTCGATTGCATAACAGCAACAATCCAGCTGCTACTACAGCAAGCAAGAAAGATACCAGGGTAAACTGTGCAGGGGAGGGATTATTGTATCTGCATTGCCTCTGAAAGTCTCCCACCTCCAGTTTGTCTTCTGTTGCATATCTTATCACCCACCCAGAGTAGGAGACAAGGCCACTGCTTCTCCCAAAGCAGCTGGGTTCCACCGTGCAGTTGTTTGGGTTCCAACTGGTGCACAATTTTCCAGGACAGATGTTTTAAAAAGGAGAGTCGGTTCACTCCGGCTACAGTGCTGAAGACAGTGGAAAGAAATGCCTTCAACCAGACATGGCGGTGGACACCTCTAGCTCAGACCCCATCCACAGTATCGTCCTCAGGTAGAGCTCTGAGAGTTTAGGGCCAGCTTGGTCTACCATGTAGCAAGTTTCAGGCTAGCCAGAGTTACATGGTAAGACCCTGTTGTCAACTTCCCTCCTCCAAAAAAAAAAAAAAAAAAAAAAAGTGCCACTGAAGTCTAGCTTGGTGAGTTTAATTGTGATTACCTACAGAAGTGTGGCTGAGGAAGAATTCAAGAAAGCTTGGGCTCTGTCCTCAGCCCTGTGAAACGAAACTAAATCCTGAAGGGGTGACAGGGTGACATACTGACATCTAGCCCAGTAAAGAATTCTCTCTACAGCAATTACTCAGTGCTCACATATTCTCAGGAAGTGATGAAGCCTTTGAGTGTAGAGAGCCATTCCAGACTTCCTGGCCAGCCGGACAGAAGTCTGCTCCAGGTAGTAAACAAGCCCATGTTTGGTGGATGGCCCGCCCTTAATCCCTGATTGGCTGAGCAAACCTGCCTGGTGAGGTGATGTGACCTGTGGTGATTGAGGTGATGTGACCTGTGGTGATTGGTGGGGGTGTGGTTGTGGCTGGAGTGGAGAAAAACACTTGTAACTAGAGATGCTGGGGGATTTTAAGAAAGTAGCTGCCTGAGTAAACTGCTTAAAGAAGAACTGGTGGTTGCGTCTTTCTTGCTGGCCAAGTGGGACGTGACATTTGAGCACCACAGAGATCACCTGTGTGCCTCCAGGTGACTTCCCCCTATGACTTCACAGGAACTTCACGAGCCCCTCCCCTTTCCAATAGGAAATGAGAGTGTATATCTCACCCAGGTAGCCACAGCTGCTCGGGTGTCAAGATGGCCATGGCCATGCCATCCCTGAAGGACATAGTTCCACAACAGTACAGCTGACCTGGAGCTATTTATTATATAGCTCAGGCTGGCCTTGAACCTGTGATCCCTCTGTCCCGCCACCGGAGTGTTAGGATTATAGATGTATATTACCACTCTATTAACATCTTGTATAAAAATGAATAAAACTTATTCTGAGCCCTCTCTTGGTTTTAGTTTTGGTCAGGATAAGGAAGTCAGCATTCTCACAAGCTTGGAAAACACAAGAAAAACAAAACCAGAAAAGTGGTAAAGACAAAAGTCTCTGTATCAAATAGTGGGGCTCTGGAGGAACAGAATAAATGTATGTATTTATACACATGTACATGTAACAAAAATTCTGTAGGTTGGAGACGAAGATCGGTTGGTAAAGTGCTTGCTTTGTATGCATGGGTCACAGGCCTCATCCCCAGCATGGCAAAAACAAGCTAAAATTGGTTGCACACCCCTGAGGGCATGGCAGAAACTGGTGCCACCATCAAAGACTTGAAAGATGCAGAGGTGGTGACTCCATTCAACCCTTCTATTTTGTGCAGAAAACAGATGGGTCAAGGAGAATGGCAGTTGAATGTCACAAACCTAATCTAACAGTGATTTCAATTATAATAGCTGTTAGGTATGCTGTCCTTATTTAAGCACATTAACACATCTCCTGGTACCTGATATGCAGCCATTGGCCTAGGAGATGCTTTCTTCTTAGCACAGGAACACAAGGACCACCAGAAACTGCTGCTTTTACCTAACAAGCCCAGTAATACACCTTTATCATTATACCTCAAAGGCAAATTGATTCTCCAGCCTTGTATCATAATTTAATTTGAAGTGAGCTTGATCACATTTTTTTCCTTCCATAAAATATCACATCAGTCTACTCCATGAACGACATTATGCTGATTGAACAAAGTTAGCAGGAAGTAGCATCACTTGAGCTCATTGGTAACAACACATACACCAATCAGAGGACAGGAAATAAACCCAACCAAAATTCAAGGGTCTTCTACCTTAGTGAAATTTTCAGTAGTTCAGTGGTGTGAGGCATGCAGAGATATTCCTTCTAAGGCGAAGGATAAATTTTTGTATTTGGCCCCTCCTACTACCAAGTAAGAAGTATAATGTTTAGTGGATCTATTTGGTTCCTGGAGACAGCACATTCCTCACTTGGGTGTGTTACACCAGCCCATACTGAGTGACTCAGAAAGCTGCTAGTTTTGTGTGGAATCTGGAACAGGAGAAGTCTCTTCAGCAGGTCCAGGCTGCTCTACCACTTGAACCATGAAATGCAGTAGACTTGATGGTACTTGAGGTATTGGTGGCAGATAGAGATGCTGTTCGGAGTCTCTGTCAGACTCCTGGGGGTGAATCACAGTGAAGGCATGGCTCTCCATCATCTGCAGACAGCCATTGGCCTGCTACTGGGCCTTAGTGGAAACTAAACATTTGGCACTTGATGACGGATTAACCAGATTACCATGCGACGTGAGCTGTCCATCATGAGCTGGGTGTCGTCTGACCCACCAAGCCATAAAGCTGGACATGCGCAGCTGCAATCCATTATGGAATGGAAATGGTATGGATGTGTTTGGGCTGGAGCAGGTCCTGAGGCACAACCAAGTGACATGAAGTTGCTCAAATGCCCCTCGATCCTACTCCTTTCACAATGCTTTCTGTCCCCGAGCACATACACACCTACAGCTTCATGGGGTGTGCCTTACGGTTTGCTGACTGAGGAAGACAAGACTAGACCCTTGTTTACAGATGCTCTGCAGGCTGAACACCACCTGAAAGTGGACAGCGGCCGCAGTCCAGTCTCTGTCTGGGACTCGGAGCCTTAAAGGGCATAGGTAAAGGGACACCTTCTTAGAAGACAGAAAGAGAGCCGGGCGTGGTGGCGCACGCCTTTAATCCCAGCACTTGGGAGGCAGAGGCAGGCGGATTTCTGAGTTCGAGGCCAGCCTGGTCTACAGAGTGAGTTCCAGGACAGCCAGGGCTACAGAAAAACCCTGTCTCGGAAAAACAAAACAAAACAAAACAAAAAAAAAAAAAAAAAAAAAAAGAAGACAGAAAGAACTTCTGACAGCTCACATGGTTGTACATTTAGCTTGGAAGGAGAAAAGGCCAGAGGTGGGATTACATGCTGATGCAAGGCGATTGATTACCTTTAACCCCAGCACCTGGGAGGCAGCATAAGTTCAAAGTCATCCTTAGCTACACAGTGAACTTGGGTCAGCCTGGGCTTCAGGAGCTACACAGTGAACTTGGGTCAGCCTGGGCTTCAGGAGCTACACAGTGAACTTGGGTCAGCCTGGGCTTCAGGAGCCTCATCCTTCCCACCCCCACCCCCCAAAAAAGAAAACTCCATTTAATGTTTCAAAAAGCATTCATACTTTATAACCCATGTGATTCTAAAAAAAAACTCACAGGATTGGTGTGGTTCCTTGACCTTGAGTTTACTAACTTGGTTTTGAGTCTGAAGTGGCCACTTGGCAAAGGGAGGCAGTGCTGTAGATAGAGCCTTGTCCAGTTGCCCTGGGCTACGGTGGTGCCCGTGAGGGCTGTTACGGATCCTATTCAGACACTGCTCTAAGTCTCTTACTTTCACATGCATACGCCATGACGAATTTAATCCTTACAACAACCCTATCAGGTAACTGTTATTATAACCATTTGAAAAACAAGGAAGCAGATCCTCGTTTGCACTCAGATAGCGAAGCGAGAGTCAAGCTTAGTAAGTCTTCTTGGGGTTCTAGGTAGGGGGTCCACTTTTCCAATGTTCATTAACTCCATGGACAACACACATTGGCTCTGGCTATGAGCATGAGGAAGACGAGGAACATGCCCTTTCACAACCAATCACCCTAGGCTCCGGATTTTGCATTCTGCCAAAGTACACAGCATTATTTGGTACAACCCAGAAATAGTCTCCTCTCTGGCTGTATTTCTATTTCATCACGGAGAGAGCCATTCCTTTGGGCTGGCCGGGTTCCACTTACAGAGAGCAGACTTCTTACTGGCCTTCTCAAGAAACCAGCCAGCTGTTCCCTGCCTCCTTGGTGGCTGAGTACCTGCAGGCGCCACCACTCCGGTGGCTTTCACAGACAGCTCCTGGCTGGTGAATGCAGTGAGGCCACTTTCCTAAGGTGTCTGTGGCAGGGCCTCACACCTTCATGGTCTTCTGTTCTAGGACATTTCAGCAGAAAAACCATTTATGTGAAAACCCAGAACTGAGAAAAGGGTAGACTTACTGAGGAGGGAGGACGCTGATTCCCTGGGGTGGGAGTGTGGGATGGGAAGGTAGCCTGGCTCTCCTTTAATGGTTGTGAGGCCTTCCCCAAACACAGTGATGTGCTTCTGAAAGTCTGTCTACTCTCTTTAGTCTTCCAGTTTCACGACTTCTCAGCTACGTTTCTTCCCTTTCTAGGCTGATACTTTCTCATCAATTAGGAAACACCGCCATCCCGTGGCTACGGGTTGATATAAGCTCCAACCTGCAAATCGCTGAAATTTCAATGGCATTGTTTAATGATTAAACCAAATGAATCAAATGGCGGAAGTAAAGCAATAGTGACTGCTAAAGAAGGTTGCTCGTTAAAATCTTCAAGAAAAACACCTGGGTTTATTTCTCTGAATTCTTCCTTAAAAAAAAAAAAATCTTGCCCAAGCCTTTCAGCTATTCCCAGCCACCCTCACACTGTGGCTCTGCATGAATTCTGTCCTTTCCACTACAGTTCACATCAATCTGTCTCTCCAAGCTCTTTCCCTCAACTGTCCCCAATCTCTGTGTCACTCCTAGGTCTGTTCTCCCTGTATCCTCCCACGATAGTATAAACCTAAGTTCAATTTTTTTTTTTTTTTTAGCTGAACGCTTTGGGGTGGGTTAGGGGTCAGCTATTACATTTGTAAAATGGGGATAGTGCCATCTTCATAGGGATATTGTAAGGATGAAATGGCCAAGTATGTAAAGACTGCCTGGAACATCACAGGTCTTGGTACCGAGAACTCGCCTTCCTTTCTAGTGAGGGCATGCTGGTGTTGTCCATTGGAGGCCAGTGATTTGAGTGATTTGATGTTGGAGCTTTACAGGATCCTCAACAACAAATCCGAGAATCCAAGAACTCATTTAGGTTTTGGAGACCACTGCTATTTTCATGCGTGGGCAGTTGGCCGGGCGAAGAGTGCAACCGGGCTCTTCTTGCGTGCGCAGCAGGTGCGTGGGTGTGAGCCCCGCGGCGTGAGAGGCGCGGGGAGAGGCGGGGCGCGGCCACCAGGTACGCTCACTCCTCGCGGTTCCCCAACCAGGGCTGGGGCTCGTGTGTGGATAATTCAATCCTCGTGGGACTCGGCGTCAGGCCTTAGCCAGGCCTGGGTGGATTGGCTGTCTCTCTTTCCCCCGCCCTCGGTATTCACCCCCACCCCCACCCCGTGTCCCAGGTGGCTTGGGCCCCTGTGGTGATCTCTGTTTACTGGAGAGAGCGGTCCAAGTTGGGCTCCATCTCTGTGCTGGCTAGCTGCTCCGCAGAACCCTTTCTGCGGAAAGCGCGGAGAAAATCCGGCCGAACCCACCTTCGCCCTTTCCCTACCCCCAACGCCGGGAGAGGTCGGGTAAGAGAAAGAGGGTTTGGGAAGGATGAGCCCCTGGCCTGGGGGATCCTGCTGCCCCTCCATCCCAGGACCTCACGCGCACCTAGGACTTCTATCCCTAGGCCTGGTTCCCGCGCCCATGCTCCGGGCGACGTGCCCTCCCTGGGCGAGCAGCCCGAGGCTGGATCTCAGGGACGTCAGCTCCCTAGCGGAGGCCCAGGCGTGGAGACTTCATTCACAGGTGTTTCCCCACCCCAGCAGACGGCGATGACCCCCAAGCCGGCCGGACCCCCGGACGGGGGCTGGGGCTGGGTGGTGGCGGCCGCAGCATTCGCCGTGAACGGGCTCTCCTACGGGCTCTTACGCTCCCTGGGCCTTGCCCTCCCCGACCTCGCGGAGCACTTTGAACGAAGCGCCCAGGACACTGCGTGGGTCAGCGCCCTGGCCTTGGCCGTGCAGCAGGCAGCCAGTGAGGGGGGCCCCCCGAGGTGGGAGGCGGGCACCGGGTGGAGAGGCCGTGGATGTAGTGATGGGAGACAGCAGACTTGATTACCAGACAACCTGAGAGTTACTGGTGGAACCAAATTCTAGAAGAGTGGGTCTTGAGGTCAATGGGAGGAGTTACCAGGCCAGGCAAAACAGCCAATGAGAAATGTTTCGGATAGTTTGGGGGTCCCGGGGCATGTCTTCGTTGACTCCGCCCCCTTCTAGGCCCAGTGGGCAGCGCCCTGAGCACTCGCTGGGGGGCACGCCCCGTGGTGATGGTTGGGGGAGTCCTAACCTCGCTTGGCTTGGTCTTCTCGGCTTTCGCCCGAAGCCTCCTGCACCTCTACCTCGGCCTGGGCCTCCTCGCTGGTAAGAAGAGTGGGGTGGCTGTATGTTTAAGGGGTGATAATGGGGACAGGAACTTCTTATAGGATAGGGGACTGTACAAGGCGGTGTGTGTGTGTGTGTCCGCGTGAGCGTGCAGAGGAGAAGAGGGGCTAAAGAATGTTTGCAAAGCCATGCCTGTACCCTCATCCTGTCCTATCCATTTGCAGGCTCTGGCTGGGCCCTGGTGTTTGCCCCAGCCCTGGGTACCCTCTCTCGGTACTTCTCCCGCCGTCGGGTCTTGGCGGTAGGGTTGGCGCTCACCGGTAATGGGGCATCCTCGCTGCTCCTGGCACCTGCCTTGCAGTTCCTCCTTGATACTTTCGGCTGGCGGGGTGCCTTGCTCCTCCTTGGCGCTGTCACCCTTCACCTCACACCCTGTGGCGCCTTGCTAAGACCTTTAGCTCTCTCTGGTGACCCGCTGGCCCCACCTCGCACCCCCCTAGCTGCCCTTGGCCTAGGTCTGTTCAAGCGCCGGGCCTTTTCAGTCTTTGCTTTGGGCACCGCCTTGATCGGGGGCGGATACTTCGTCCCCTACGTTCATTTGGGTCCGCATGCTTTAGATCAAGGCATGGGTGGTTATGGGGCAGCGTTAGTGGTGGCTGTCGCTGCAGTGGGAGATGCCTGTGCCCGATTGGCCAGCGGATGGCTGGCAGACCAGGGCTGGGTGCCCCTTCCGAGGCTTCTGGTGGTGTTTGGGTCTCTGACTGGGTTAGGGGTACTAGCAATGGGACTAGTGCCCACTGTGGGGACAGAGGAGGGTTGGGGGGCTCCTCTGCTGGCCGCTGCTGGGGCCTATGGGCTGAGCGCTGGGAGTTATGCCCCACTGGTTTTCGGTGTGCTCCCGGGGCTGGTGGGCATTGGAGGTGTGGTGCAGGCCACAGGGCTGGTGATGATGCTGATGAGCCTCGGGGGACTCCTGGGCCCTCCTCTGTCAGGTAAGGGCTGAGCTCGCGGATTCGCTCACGACTCTCTTCTGCCCCTGAGATGCCAAGCTTCTAAATTCCTTTCCCCTCTTCTCAGGCTTCCTAAGGGATAAGACAGGAGACTTCAGTGCCTCTTTCCTGGTGTGCAGCTCTTTCATCCTCTCTGGCAGTTTCATCTACATGGGGCTGCCCAGAGCCCTCCCCTCCTGCCGTCCAGCCTCACCTCCAGCAACCCCTCCACCAGAGAGAGGGGAGCTGCTCCCAGTTCCACAAGTCTCCCTGCTTTCCGCAGGGGGTACTGGCTCCATCCGGGATACCACTTGTTGATCATTTTCTTGGTTGACCTCCTTCCCTAATAAAGAATTTTTATCTTACCCTCTTGAGAGTTCCATTAGCCAAACCAGGACCTCAAAGCATCTCTACTTATTTCAATAAAACTAGTTGAAAGCAACAGGGTCCCAGCAGCCCCGGGGCGGTGAGGGATGATGTCTGCCCAGTTTTTATTTGTCCAAATCCTTGCCTTTTAAGAGGATCTTGGAGAAATTGTCAGCTAGTCAGTTCCAGTTTGTTAGGGGCATAACTAAACCTCATACTTTCTTAACCTCTAAAAATTACTTTAACTCATGTGTGTTTGTGGAGGACAACCCTCTCGGAGCTGGACTTACAAGCAGCTGTGAACCAGGTGTAGGCACCAGGAGTAAGCAGGTCAGCTGGGAGAGGAGCAAGATGCTGAGCTTGACCATCAGACCTACCTTTAAACCGATTTTTATTTGTTACGTGGGAGGTGGGGGAGGTTGGGGGGGTGCCCACGGATACCAGAAGAGGATATCGGATCCTCTGGATTCTAGGTGGTTGTGAACCACTTAGTCTGACGCTCTGGCATACTGGAAGAGCAGGAAGTGCTCTTAACAGCTGAGCTCTTCTTTCTAGCTCCCAACCCTTACTTTTTTTCCTTGCGTTTTGATCTGCCCTTGTTAGCCTAGGAGGAACAAAGATCCATCTGGGTAAGGCTGTGTGCACCTGTGATCCTAGTACTTGGGAGGAGGCCAGTTCTCAAGTTCAAGAGTAGCTTGGGCTACATGGTGAGGCTCAGTCTCTTAGGTCACACATTAGCTTTATCAGTTCCAGTCTCTGCTCTCAAGCCACCTTCTTCCATACATAGGCCTGTCTCTGAAAAATTTCCCTGTGTCACAGGAATAGTGGAGAAGAGGGGGATGAGTGGACAGGAGGGAGGAACTCTGGGTCACCAGAGTTCATGGACATCTCCACTCCTTGGCTCAGCCATGGCCCTATTAGCTGCCCCAAGCACCTGGTTCCCAGCTCTTTTTTGAGGTTACAATTATTGTCCAGTTCTCTTACTTGTTTGATATACAAGGGACACCAGCTAGCACATATAAAAACATGAGGAGATTCTTGCCCTTTGACTTTCAGATTTGATTCAGAACTCAGTGGAGTGGGATCTCCTGGAGCCTTCAGAGAAGCTCGGGAGAGCAAAGGCGATAGGTGAGTCCTCAACAGAACATGAACAGTTGGCACATAAACTGCAGGAACCCTGGGCCTGCTCTGGAGGAGAATCCTAGCAAGAATCCTAAGGCACTGTACTTCTGTAGATGCCGTGGTGAGGCCAAAGACCTGGCACCACCAAGCTGTTTCCATGACACTGCTCTCGGTGGAGTTTAGTTCTCTCCCAGCCCCTCCTCTTTGGGCAGGGGAATTTTGGTATCTGATGCCTCTATCACAAGGTCCTGGGGTCTGGAGGTAGAAACTGAGATGCAGGAGAAGAAATGGGGCAGGGTGAGAAGAACTCCACTTCCTGCGAGTAGGAAGGCCCCGGCCACCACAAAAGAAGCCGTGTAGTTGCCTGTCACATCCCGGAGGTAGCCTGGGTCCAAGAGAAAGAGAAACATACATGGGTGATCTGCACACTGGGGCTGATGGCCTAGACCCATCTGTGGGCAAAGGAAAACCCACTGTCCTGCAAGAGATGGAACTCCCAAGGTGAGACTGGATGAATACGAGACTAGGGTTTCTTAAACAGCCTCCAAAGGTCATTTCAGCTGCCGCCCTTCCTGAAGAAAGGACTCCCAAAGCAGTCTGTAGGTGTTGGTGAGCCATAGGAAGTCAAGCATATCTGTGTGTTTGTTCTGGCAACAGTGGACCTTTTAAGCCTTCAGTTAATAGTTAAGGGGAAGATGTTAAAGATCAGAAGGTTCTGGCATCTTGAGCACAGCGAACTTTAACCAGACGTTTCAGACATTTGGGTAGGGGCCCACTGGGCCAAAGGAAAAGATAAGACACTGACAAGTTAGGCCAAGCCAGGTCTTCTGAAAACCAAGCCTGAAGTTTCACTGTTGTCTTCCCACTCAGACCTTCTTAGACCCAAGTTCTGTCCTCCTGTGAACTCACTTTAGGACTGTTATGATTGGCTATGCAGGCGGTACACTGTTTACATACTAGAGGGCACCATTAACACATACCATTGTGGAACTAGTTCCTTCCCCCAACTAGACAACATGACATCCCCGGCCCAGCTGGCAACCCCACTTCTCTTACCTGATAGAGGAGCCCCCAGCAGCCCGCCGATACTCTCGATCATCTGCACCAGTCCCATACCACAGTAAATCCTTCCAGTCCCCACCAGTTCAGGAAGCACGGAGAAGGCCACTGGGGTCAGGGCTCCTGATGTGAAACCATAGGCCACAGCCAGGACTACCAGGGTTGAGGAAGCCTGAGCAACAGGAAACAGGGCTAGTGACACCCCAGTCAGGGTGGTCCAGAGCATCAGAAGCCTGGCCACAGGCCCTGGGACTGCATCTCCCAGCCAACCAGATGCCACGCGCCCCACGAGGTCAGAAACAGCAGCCACTGAAAGTAGGAAGGCCGCAGGCAGTGGGTCCCAGCCCAGGTCCTGCAGATGGGCCACCAGGTGGACGTATGGAATGAAGAAGCCAGTGTTGATCAGGGTGAGGGCAGCAGTGTATCGGAGGAAGGGACCATGGCGGAGGAGAGAGGTGATCTGGGCCCCAGGGCCACCCACAGCAGCGTCTTCAGTCAGGGAGAGTGGGCGGAGGAGAGCACCACAGGCCATCAGGTGTAGTGAGAGGGCAGACACTAGCAAGAGGGCCCCTCTCCAGGCATAGTTGTTGATCAGCCACTGGAAGAGGGGGGCAAATGCAAAAGAGGAGATGCCCACTCCAGTCAGGGCCAGCCCCATGGCCAGAGATCGACGCTGAGAGAAGTAACGGGAAAGGCAGGCCATGGTCGGAGTGAAGGTCAGGGCCCAGCCAGAGCCTGTCAAAAGGAGAACAAGGCGGGAGGCTGTGGGCTTTGGAGGTGCTCAGAACACCCAGTAATCCCAGCACAACCTTGGAGCAGACTAGCCCCTGCTTTGCACGCCCACAGACCTGGGTGTTCACAGTGCTGGGTTTTAACACTTTCTAGCTGTGTGACTTTGTGTGTTCTGCTTACTCTCCCAGGCTCAACCACCTCATCTGCAAAATGGGGTTAACACACCTTATAACAGTGGGTCCTGACCTTCCTAATGTTTTGACTCTTCAATACATGTTGTGGTGACCCTCCTCCCCCAAACCAGAAGATTATTTTCATTACTACTTCCTAACTGTATTTTTTCTACTGTTACGAATCGTAATGAAAATATCTGAAGTCAGAGCATCTGCTATGTGACCACCCCCCCCCCCCATGAAAGAATTGAGCAACTCTCCCAACGGGATCGCTACCTACGTGTTGAGAACCGCTGCTCTATGGGATCTGGGAAGACAAAAGATAGTGTTCCTAAAGTACCTAACACAGAACTTTGGAATAAGAGCCCCATCTCTACTGTTTTTGGCTACATTAATCTTCCATTGCCCGGGTATGTAAGCATCGAAAGCGTCACTATTAATTTTTTAAGTAAGCAATGATATCTATTTCGGTCTCTACCTAGCGCAATCTTAATAACAACCTCCCTTCTACCCTCCAGTCCGATGGGTTTGGGCTTGTGTTTTCTGGATTATCTCTGACTTAGTCATTCAGTTTAAGAATTCCCTTCAGGGCATAGGTTCTCCCTGAGCCTTTTTGGAAAGAGGTGGAAGAAGGTGAAAAACCCAGAAGCTTGAGATACAGGCCTTAGACTTCTGCCCTTGCCCAGGGTCTCACCTGACAGCAGCCCAATACTCAGGTATAGGTGGGTCAAGGAGGTAGCAAATGAAGCAAGCAGCATCCCCAGCGCAGCCAAGATGCCCCCAGTCATCACCACAGGCCTGGGCCCCAGCTTCGTGCTCAGGGCACTGCCTATTGGGCCTAGGGAATTGGAATGGGTTCTGCGAGGTGGTCTCCGCCACCCTCCCTCAGCATCCTCCCGACCCTTTCCCCTTTCTGGTCCCCAAATTCCCTCTTTTCTCCGAGGGTGGCAGGCCACCGCACCCGGACGCCGCACTCACTCCCAAACTGCTGCACCGCGATCCCTATGGAAGCGATCCAGGAGACTCTGGCTGCCTGCTCCTCAAACGCCGCCACAAATTCCACGAAGAAGACACCGAAGGAACGGAGTACCCCAAACACGAGCGCCGACTGGAAGAACGCTGAGAGCACCACCATCCATCCCCAGCCCCCGTCGGGGGGCTCAGCCCTGCGCACCATTCCGAAAGGAACAAAGGGGCAACTCCTAAGAGCCCCTGCCTGATCTGGGCTTTAAATCGCTCACTTTGGCCCTCCCACCTACCCTGCAGGACGCTCAGCGCTAAGCTGGGGCTGGTAGCTAGGAAGTTACTGATAAAGCATGTGGCGCCTGCGCCTTTCCCCAAGAGGAAGGAGGCCCTATAAACCGGGACCTGCCACCGACACAGGGCCGGGTTAGACCGCAGCTGAGATCCAGACTCCAGCCAGATGATTTCTTTAGTGGTCAGAAAATAAAACCAGGTTCGGGCCACAACCCTAACGAGAGGTAGTCTGGTTGTGGATTATGTTATCTTTGAGGATTTAACACCTGCCTAAGTGGGCCAACATCCAACACTTGGTTCGCCAATTAGGATGCAGGTCTCCAGAGCAGGGGGTGGATCTGGAGGGGCTGGGCGGGGTTTACAGCATTGTTCAGGACCTGCAGTGAGAGAGGGGCGCATGCGTAGGGAGGGGCATGAGGAAGATAGGTCCCACGTGACAAGGGACCTAACCCTGAGGGTTCTGCGGTTCTGCAATCACATTTCCAGACTTGCATCAAAGGGCTGGTTGTGGATAAACTGGTCCTGGCCAGGCAGAAACTCACTTGCTTAGTGAGGGATCCAAAAATTGCCATGCAGCGTGGGTATGAAGGGACAGGTTATGAGGTAAGAGTCAAACTGACAGAGCACCTGGGACGACTAGAAAAGCCCTGAAAATTCTAGACGGCTGAGCCGAGGGCGGCGGAGGAAGAGGGAAGACAGGAACGCGCAGACTGTGATCCTAGCTGCTCGGGAGGCAGAGGCAAGCTCATGGTCAACGTGGGCAATTTAGCTAGACTCCGTCTCAATTTTGTTTTTCTTTGTGTTTTTGTTTTTTACATAATTAAAAGGGGGGTTACAGGACCCATTGAACTGGTCCTGGTTCAATTCCCAGTATTGCTGTTATAAAGCGGGGAGGCGGGGAACGAGGACCGGTGACGACCCGGAGTCCTGGCATTCGTTTCTGTAATGAGAATTATTTTCCTGCCGTTTCCGACCCCACTAGCAGGAAACTAGCAGGTCACTGAGACCAAAAATAACTGAGAAGAGGAAGGGCGGCTGTCACACCACCAGAGTCCCCCATTACCACCTACTTTTTCCTCAGCAGTGCTGGAAGCTTTCTCTTAGCCTTCTAGTACTGGCCACTTCCTAACCAGTTGTTTTGTTTTTTATCTTATGCTGAACACCTTGAGAGAGGCAAGCTATGACCCTGGTCTCTGGAGCAGTCAGCCTCTTATCTAACCAGAGCTCTAGAGGCACTGCCCCCTCACCTCCTGAGAGCAAAGACTTGGGCTTTTCTTTTATGGTACCTCAGGCTCCCCAGGACTCTGACCTTTGAAACCTTGGGCTGGGAATTCATATGCAGAACAATGGGGAAAGAGGCAAACGAGAGGGGGATGGTATAAGAAGTTATGCTTTTAAGAAATCACACTGTAGGGGCTGGAGGGATGGCTCAGCAGTTAAGAGCACTTGCTGTTGTTCTTTCAGAGGAACAAGGTTCAGGTCTTGTCAGCTCCCGCACTGTTCCAGGGGATCTGACACCTTCTTCTGGCCTCCACAGGCATGTACCCATCTGGGTCACTTAAATACATGTAGGCAAAACACTACACATAAGGCCTGTCTGCAACCCCAGCTATTGAGACCGGGCTAAGAGGGTAGCAAGCTTAAGGCATGCTGGGACTTCAGACTGAGGTAAAGGCTAATCTGGGCAATTTAGTGAGATCCGATCTTAAGGAACTTGGCTGTGTTGGCATGTTCCTGTTACTCTGGTGCTTAGGAGGCAGAGTCGAGTTTGAAACCAGCCTGAGCTACATACAAGACTGCCTCAGAAGCCCAAAGAGGGGCTAGAGCGATGGCAGAGCAGGCGAAGCAGAGCTGATGCCTCGAGTTCAATCCCTGAAACTCCCTGGAGAGTGGAGAGTGACTTCATAGAGTTGTCCTCTCACCTCCACACGTACACACGCCACACATGCATGCACAGCAATAAATTAGGTAATTAGATATATACAATGAAAAGCTCCCGCTGGTCATGGTGGCACACACCTTTAATCCCAGCACTCGGGAGGCAGAGGCAGGTGGATTTCTGAGTTCAAGACCAGCCTGGTCTACAAAGTGAGTTCCAGGACAGCCAGGGCTACACAGAGAAACCCTGTCTCGAAAAAAAAAAAAAGTAAGCTCCCCTCCCTAAACCCAAGGGGGCTTGGGCTCTCCTGGAAGTCCCTGAGTTCAATCCCTTGCACAAGCAGAACCAAACCAAACCATGGTACATTTCTCAGTTGCATATATGGAAAATAAAATGCCGAAATTCTTTGGGTCTACAGTTTTGTTATAAGCAGACTCATAATAGGGATATGGCAGTGGTATAGAAAATAGTTGAATCTCAACAGAGCCCAGTCTTTACATCTTTAAAATCAGATCACAGTCCCAATATTTATTTTACTACTTTTTACATGGTCAAGATCCTTAACTTCTCAATTGGTGTCATCTGTGAACTGAAGAGAACACTCCCTACTTTTTAGAGCTGCCAGGGATTAAATTAGTAAGTTTGTGCATTTAACATAGGATAAGTAATTATAGCTGATATTATTTTTGATAGGGGTTAGACTGTATTGGAAGGTGACAGAAACTTCTGCTTAGTTTCTGTATTTTCCTTTTTTTTTTTTTTAAATAACCTAGGTTATGGACTTGTATAAAATGAAGAAATGTAAAATAAGAGCATTAGACTGAAGAAAAAAACTCAACCATGTCCTATCGCTGGTGAGAGTACTTCGGAGATCAACTTTGTCTTTATGACATCTGAGGAAAGTCCATTGGTGACTTTTGGCCTTGGGCTGGAACACACCTGTGCACCCTGGCCACACAAGTCATGGGAAAAGACACACGTACTGGACGTTAGATAGACACCAAGATGCTACCAAGGGGAGGTGCAGCAGGCACATAGGCAATAAGACTCAGCCTTCCCCTTGTGGCTGCTCTAGCCAGCCTCTGGTGTTTTGATGGGACCCGAGTCCTAGCCATCGTCTTTGGTGATGGTTGTGTGTGAGGAGGTGGGGTTGGGTTGCTCACCAGCATTTAGAACCTGAGCTAGCATAGATGCACTTTCCAGGTTTTTCCCTACTTTCTCCTCGAAGCCTCCCCACCTCAGTCAGGAAGTGACTTCAGACCGGCAGGATGCAGGTGGTTCCGGAGAAACTTCATGAAGTCACTGGTTCCTACACAATGAACCGGAAGGCTGGGGCAGGGAAGGAGAGCAAGGACCATAGAAGACCGGTGGGATGGAACAACAACGTGATGAACACAGAATCCAAGTTATTAGTTTCCAGAACCTCTTTCCAGGTCCCCAGGTTCCCTGCCCCCAACACACACGCAAACACAATCCTAGGACACAACAGATGGCACAAAGAAGGGCTTCTTTATTCCAAGAATCTGATCTTGCAGCATCTAACATCTCACCCTGGCGCTTCCCACGTGCCCAGCCAGTCTGCTAAACAGAAATCAAACCACCTTCTCATGTCTCCTCTGTCGGCGCCCCCAGCCCACACACAGTTCAAGTCTGCATTCAGGTGATAGGGCAGTTAGATGGGAACAGGAAGAATGAATGGCTTTCTCACCTGTCCCCAGCTGCTGGCCACAGGGACCACCTTCATTCAGGAGTCTCTGTCCTATAAATTTAAGTCGTTTTACCGTTTACCCAAGTACTATAATCAAATAGGTCCCAGGGCAGCAGGAGCAGGACTGTACATCGAGGCTCCCAAATACTAACATTCCAGACACTCCGTCTAACCATGAAACTCCATCCCTAACATCTTTATCTACCATGTTCCACACCAGAAAATGCAGCCCTCACCAACCTTGTAACACTCTCTGGTAACTTGTTCAAGTGGAAGGGGCCTTTGGCCAATCCATCAAAGGCTTTTAAGTATATAATCCCAGCAACAATCCCCAATGACAACAAATGCAGCATTGAAGGCAGCCCTCTTTTCTTCCGGTGTAAAGTCCTAGTACATTCACTGGTCCCAGACAGGAATGGAATGTTGGGTAGTCTGAGTCTCAGACCCAGATTTTCTAAGTTAAGAAAGCTACCAAGCACCCATGAAAGATGAACGTTTTGGAATCTGGACACTTGCCAGAAGCTGTCCAAACACAAAACAAACAAACAAACAAAAAACACATTCAAAGAAGGAGGGCCAAGGGACATTCAAACCCAGCTGTTCATGCAGTAAAGGACTCAGACTCCGAGTCAAGGAATGCCATTAATTCTCTCTAGGTCATAGCATTCTCAGAACCCAGACAGATAAGAAACGGTCCTGTAGTCTCTAGTAAGGATCTTCAGGAGATACTAAGTCAGGCCCGGTGAGAGGATTATGGGTTTAATACAAACCCTTAGGCAAGCTTGGTCTGATGGATGAACTTAGTGCATTCGAACCCAGGCAAACCGTTGATGCTGGGCCTCCTTGGTGGAGACAACTCACCTCCATTTAGGAAGATGCGGGCTCTGGCTCCCACCTTCCCAGCCTTCAGGGGGAGTTTATTATCTACATTTTGGGTTCATTACAAAAGGTTCCCATCACCCTCAAAAAGCTGAAAGGTTTCTTTCCATGTCTGGCCTGCTACAGGGCTTTCATCATCCAAAATACCAAAATTACCCAACCTTCGATATTCTCAGGGCTAAGCCCAGGAAAACTAAAGGATCCAGTTCTAGAACTGGAGAGAAACCAACAAGCAAACAAAGGGAGGGAAAGACAGGACAATTCCAGAAAGAAAAGTTAGAAAGGAAAAGGGGGGGGAAAAAACAAAACAAAACAATGTAAGACACTCAAGCCAAAGGAGAGAGCCAAGCACTAGGTATCTCTGCCAGCAGAGTGGTGCCCTCCCCTTCTGTGTTTCCAGTCTTTTTTGATCACACTTGTGGAAGAAGAAAGTCGGAAATGCAAACAGAATAAAGGCCCTGGTACCAACTACAGGCCTCAATAAATTATATTTACAGATAAACCATTTGAAATGGAGGGGGAAGTTCCCTTAAAGAGAGCAAGTCCCCCCCAACCCCCCAAGCCCCTAGCTACCCAATCTGGATTATGAGGAAGAGGTTTTGACCAGCAAAACAGAGGCAGATCTAGCCAGGATCTGCCACCTCCCGCTCTTCCCCAGTACAAAATTAAGGTGTCAGCAGTTTCTAATACCAGGGTAACCCGGCACACCCCCATATCAGGACCATCAGGGAAATCAAGCCTGAGCCTACAGCTTTCACTGCCCCTAGGGAGCGAAGTTTGGCTGGGGGTGGGGGGGAACTCAGCTATGGTCCCCCGAGGATGTGGTAGCGCACTTTAGTGTTGGTAGCTGCCCCGTGTTTCTGACGCAGATGCAGCCGCAGTTGACTCTTGTGCCGAAAATGCAGGCCGCAGGGGTCACACTGTGGGAGGACAGGTCTGTCAGGTCCCAACCTTTCCATAACCACCTTTCATTTAGGACTCGGGAACTGTCTAGCTCTCCGCTGACAATCAGCCTTTCTATGTCCTCTGGGGGCGCCCAGGAGATAGGCCTTGCCTTTCTTAACAAAAGCATCAACAACTGTTAGGTCCTTGGGACAACAGCACCTAGTCCAGGCACATAATTACCTCCACCCCTTCTCCCGGGTGCAAGCCTCTGATTCACTAGGGCTCTTTAGGCTGTCGCTTATTCCTAGCACTTCTGGCAAGACTCGTCCCTGCGTATACGAGGGATAATTCCATTATTAGGCTGTATAGGGTACCCACGTGGTATGGCTTCTCCCCGGTGTGGATGCGAACGTGGCTTTTGAGGGTCTGTAGATGGCGGAAGCGGGTTCCGCAGGTGGGACACGGATAGGGCTTCTCTCCGGTGTGGATGAGCACGTGTGCGCGTAGGTGTGCCACCTAAAGGGCAGAGCCTTGAGATCACCTTGGGGAGGGGCGGAACCCTCTTCGCTCCTCCCATTTGCCTTCCAGCCTTCTCCTTACCTGAACAAAACGCGAGCCGCAGGTCTCACACTTGTACGGTTTCTCTCCGGAATGGATGCGGCTGTGTGTTTTTAGGTTAGCAGGTCGGTTAAAACGTGCTCCGCAGATGGAGCAGCGGTAGGGCTTTTCCCCTGCAAGTTGGAAGACAGTCAGATCGCCCTACGGGAGCGGTGGTCAGGAAGACCAAGACCCCCTCCTACCTGTGTGCACCGTGCGGTGACTAGCCAAGTTGCCCTTATAACGGAAGGCAGATCGGCACAGCTGGCATTTATAGGGCTTGTCCTCGTCCCCTGGAGCTAAGAGCTCCAGCCCCGATGAGCACCCAGCCACAGCCTCACAGTTCTGGCAGCTGAAAAACTCACTTCCTAAGGGTAGGGAACAATGACAATCTTAGTTATTTACTGAGGACTCCCCCCAGGTACCCATAAATCTACAACAGTACACTAGTAGGGTCTGCTGGCCCTTTTAACCCCTAAATTATTGTGGAGGCTACTGGCGGTCACTTGGCTTGTTCGTGGCCAGTCAGTCAGTAAGATACGACTGATTTAGTAGCATGCTGCTAATTTCAATGGTGCTGACAGTGTGTGGAGTGGGTGGAGCTTTCTGTTTCTTTCCTTTCTTGCCTCCTTCTGGCTTGCCAGAGAGGCCCTGCCAAACTCTGGGCAGATCGTTCAGTCTTGGATTGGGTGGGCCAGAAATTCCCAAACTGTGCTGCTTTTTGGAAGTACATAGAGAGCTTAAAAATATTTATGATTGGTCCTCACCCTCAGACATTCTGACTGCTGGGGTGAACGTTACCCAGAGGGGGTCCAATGCAGTCAAGTTTGGGACTATTCAATAGGTCTATTCTGAGGTCTTTTTGGTCCAAATCGACCTGGATCAGCTACAGGAGAGAAGCCAGAAGAGAAAGCCTCTTACCTGGCGGTGGATTAGCCTGCTTAGAAGCTGGCAGAGAAGTCTCTTGAGCCCGGGGTGTGAAGAGGTAGGAGTTATTTGCTAGAGCTCCACACTTGAATCGTGCAGTGGTAGTAGCTAGAGATAGTCTAGGCAGAAGTTAAGAGCCATAGAAAAGGTTAGGGATTGGGGGTGGGGCACTGGCTCCCCCCGCCCTGCCCCTTTTCTGGAATATACAGACTTCAAGGCCTGTCTTCTGGAAGTGAGCCAATATTGATCATTAAGTCCCACCTTTGGCCTTTGGCCAACTCCCTAAGCTGGGTTAGTATCCCTGAAACCTGGTTCAGAGGGTGCCACAATGGCCTACTCAATGGCTCTGCCTCCTAGAGTGGACCAGACTCTAAAACTCTTGGGAGTTATAGATTCTATACCTGCTTTGGAGACCAGGCGTGGTTCCTTCTTCACTGCTGCTGCTGCTGCTACAGGCTTCATCTCCACTAGGGAGCCTGGCCTGGGGACAAGGTTGACCTGAACTCTCCCCAACCAGGCTTCCTGCTTGTGAGGTCTGAGAATTTAGCACAATAAATTTGTATTTTTTCCAGTTGCAGGCCTTGGGGTCTGGGCTGGCTGGACTTGGGGAACCTTGACTGCAGCTTCGAGACTCAGTAGGTGGGTCTGGGTGTCCTTCTGAGCGCCTGGGACTGCCTGGTGGAGCGACTGTTGGGGGTCTTGGGGGTTCTACCTCCACAGGTCGCAAGGAGATGCCTAGAGGTTCATAGCTAGAAAAAGTAGGATGATCATTAACACCGTCTCCTAGTCGTTGCCTTTGCCCTTATTCCCGGCACTAGTTCTGCTAGGGAGAATACAAATCCATGGTTCCTTTACCTGGCTTGGATGAAACGGTGACACGCCTGGACTACGTGTTCCATCTGCAAATAGGTGGCAGCTGCGAGGACAGCTGGGGCAGTGGCTGGAGAGAGGCGAAGCCTTGAAGTATACATGAAGTCCAGAAGAGGAGCAAAGCCTCTGGCTTCTGGCCCCCCCGGCAGAGAGAGTACATCCACCCCGAGTCCCGCTCGGCCCCGGAAAATTGAATAGAAGAAGCCACTGGAGAGAGGGCAGATGGGTTGGTCATGTTAGGAGCCGGGAGACCAAAGGAGAGTCTTGCCTCCCCACTAGCACTGCTGCCTCAATTTTTGGATGCTCTCCCAAGCTTCCCCCTCCCTTCTTCCTTCCTCCCCCCTTCTTACTCTCCAGTTCTGGGATTGCCGGTGTGGACCATTATTCCCAGCTTCCCTCATGCTTTGGATTACCTCTCAACAGCCATGTTACTCTGTTTTTTCCCCAGTTAGTCCCCAGGTGCCCTACCCCCTCGAACCTGCAAGCGATAAGAACTGCCTTGTGCGCTCTTAGGGGTTGCCCGCCAACCAGCAGCGTGACGTCAGTGAGGATCCCGCGCAGGCGCAGCTCATTCAGATTGCTAAGCACGTCGGAGGAGTGGCGGGTGAACTCTCGGACGTAGCCCAGAGCTCCCTCTGGGGCCGCTGTGGAACCCATAGCGACCTAAGCCTGCGACAGCCACCGAAAAAGTTAGAGGATCTAGGCATTACTAAAACAGATTCCTTTCTTCTCTGATGTTTTCTACCTGGGATACCCCTAGAGCCAACCAACGCCATCAGATAGCGGACTCAGCATCACCACTTAATTCCTCTCGTTCATTCTGCCCTAAACGGTTGCTTCCTTCCTTCCCTTTGCTGGATCGCGGAGATCTTGGAGCAAGTTAGAAACTCTCGTTCCACCGCTTGGAGGGCGAGCGTGAGGAATCCCGCACTCCCGCGCGCCGTGCGTTGGTTCGACTCTAGTTACCTCATCCACTACCTTCCTTTCCTCTGCTCCCCGGGCGCCTGGGTCACAGGTACCAGACTTTACCTGGGGGACCAAATATGATCTGCAGCCCACACCCATCTACGCGACTCCTATCGCTAGACCCAATACTTTCCATCTCTTCTTAGCACAGTTCCTGGGGTTCAGGTCTTATTACTATCAACTAACCCCAAGCCCTCTTTGGAGACTCAGAAATCTGATACCCTCAGGGTTTGGTTCTTACCCCTGTCCCGCAGGGGCTGCGGCTTCTCTTCTCGAGGGGGGCGGGGTCTCTCTCCTCTTTCGGTCTCTGCTCCTTTATTCAGCCGGGATGGCGGGGGCGGGGGTGGAGGTGGGGTGAACCCGTGAGTCTGTATCCTTCCTTCCTCTGAGGCTCTCCAGATGGTGAGCCCGGGGCGGGGTCTCCGTTTCAAACTGTATCTCAGAATCTCGGGGTGGTCGTATCGTGGATGGCTTTGGTTCATTAAATAAGCACCCGAGGATGAGGATATTAGAATTGGGGAGGTTAGTGGTGCGGAGGGTGGTAATATGGGAGGCTTATGTCGTCGAAGGAGCTGGGACAGCGAGTATTGGAGTGTTGGGTTTTGGAGGCGTGTGCCAACAGCCAGTTGAGGGAGAAAGGAAATATCCTAAAACTCCTCTTTCTAATGTATTGGACTCAGGAAGAAAATAGACAGTCCAAGTGGTATCGGGTTTGGGGAGGCATTAGTGGACTCCAGTGGATCTCAGATAGTGGGAGAAGGAGGAGTGATTGACAGGCAAGGTCCAGAAAAGGGGGAGGTGGAGCTCTGACCAGGCGGGGTAAGGAGAGGGCGGATATGATTTCTAGTTCGTTTCCTTCCATTGTCCTGAGACCGGACGGCTCCTGCAGCTGCTTCCCCTCGAGGAGGTGGGGAAAACCCCGGGTGGGGACCGAGAGACGCTCGGGAGACCTAGGCGTCCGGCCTCCTACTCTCGACTCTCTTCTCAACCCTTATAGGGATCCAGAGATACAGACTCCCGCCTAAAGCCCTGACGCTCTCCATCAGTCCTAGCTTACTAGGGCTTCGAGCACCCGCCCGTCGGCTGCGCTTAGAGTCTGGCGGGACGCCGGGGTCCAGCGCGGCAAGTAGGCAAAGCTCGGCAATGTCTGCATCCTTCCACGAGAGGGCGGTCGAGCACCAGCCTCGCTTCGCCCCTAGGTCTCCTGGCTGGTGATGTGCTCAGACCAGTGAGCTGGATGCATTCGGTCCAGGCTACAGGAAACTTTCAGCTGCCTTCTCTTTCTGATAGTTTCCTCTGCACCTCTGTCTCTTTGTGGGGCAGTAGATCGAAGACAGAAGAGTTAGGGTCTCCGCAGGAAATTCAGGCTAGAACTCTTATGGAAGGCTTTGGAATGAACATAGTGGTTAGGATGAGATGGGGTCTTGAGCCTGGGAACACAGTTGTTTTGTTTTCTAATTTGATAGACCCTTCTACCCAGATGTTTGTAGACAGGAATTTTCAATGAACATTAATATGAGCATTGGTCGGAGTAAACAGAGAGGACAGAGGAGAAAGGGCAGGAGGAACCTGGTAGCTAAGTACTTCATTCAGAAGCTAGGCAGGGACCACACCCTTAGATTTTGTTTGGGGAGCCTTGGGATAGAAGGACAAGTTTCCTTTGAAGAAGAGGGGCAGAGCTGAACCCAGGTACAAAGCAGGAGCTCTTTGAGTTTGGGGTTTGGAGCATAGCAGTTGTGCAAGAATGGACCAGCATATCTAGGCCTGAGGCCTCTCCCTTCTGTTCTTGGGGGTGGAGTACATTTTGTTTGTTTTATTGGTTTTGATTTTTTTTTTTTTTAAGCAAACGTAGCAAACAAAACTGCAAACCAACTGGGGGTTGGGGATAGCTAGGGACCCTGGATGACGATGTGGCTTTACTTTGTGAAGATTATTTGGTCTCTATCCAATTTTCATCTCCAAATTTGAGGTGAAAACATTAAGGGCTTTGATGTCAGGACAGAGTTAGCTATTCTGAGTTTTGGGGTGTCACTTGCCATAGAAGTTATTGTAGTCAATAAGGCCTGTTTTTAGTCTCGACAGCTGATAGCAAATTGGAGGTGCGGGGCTGGTTTTAAAGATGTCTTAGTTCGGGGGTTTGGAGGGATTTGATGCTCCCATGTGAGACTGTCCATCTCTAATTTCTGGTCTACTGGGGGAGCATGAGTACGCAACTAATTTGGGGGACATAGTCTCTTTCCAAGTGCTGTTTCAAGGTTTGGATGAGATTGTTTGGGGACATAAAGGTCAACTTGGGGCTTTTTAGAGAGCCCAGTTACATTGAGTTGGTGGCAGAGCCAGAAGCTAGGAGAGGATCTGAAGGCTTTCTGTAGCTGAGAGCTTGATTGATGGGGGGGCAAAGTTTTGTATTTGAATCTTGTGGAAACTCATTTTGAGGGTTGGATATTCCTGTGAACATGTTTATGTGTGAAACTCCTCCACAGGAGAGAATTGAGAAGCCCCCCCAGGGTAGAAGGATAGTTTGGGGGGTATCCAGTTTCTGGGTGTTTTGCCACTGGCCACATTTGGTGAAGCTGAGAGGTGGGTCATAAATTGAAATTGATTTGGAGGTTCACCTATTCTAAAGCACACTTCTGACTTAGGTTATCTTTTGCTGATAGTCCCCTGGCACCCCAGATTGTAAAAAAAATTAGTGAACCCCCAAATAAGGCCAGAATTTGAAGGGTGAAGCCTGGAAAAAGCAGTGTGGTCCATCATAGACTCACTGGAATATGACCTGTTGTGCTAAGGGGGGAAAGGTGGCTTCATACTCTGAACCCCGATTTCTTATGGAAGAAAAAATCCGTTTGGAGGAGATGGGGTGTCTCTTGTTAAAGTGGGTACTTTCTGACTAACAGTGCTGCTGAAACTGGCAAGGAAAGGCTGTGATGGTCTACAAGGGGGGGGTGAATCTTGCACCCTGATATTTTAAGATAAGAGCCCCAAAGAGAAAGCAGACAGAGGATTGGGAATGAGGGTGAACTGAGAGGCGGGGGAGGGGTTTCCAACGGCAGCAGGGGCTAGAGGGTAAGCCAGGCCAGATATTCCCGCCTAGGTCCCTGCTCTCTTCGGCTCTCCTCCCCTCTCTCCCTCCCACCGCCCACCCCCCCAACTCAAGGAAAAAAAAACTGCCTGTGCAATAGCAATGGCAGATTCCAGTCCTCCAGGCTTTCCTAAACCACCACCGAGACCAGCCAGGGGGGAGGGGAGGGGAGGGGAGGATCGGGCTTTCCTGCTTCCTTGAGACAGGGGCAATGAGCTTGACCTCTTGGCCCCTAGCCTTCTAAAGAGTGTCCCCCGGTCTGGAAACCAGGTGTCCTGGACCCTAGCCCCCAAGCGGGGGGGCCTGGAGAAACGGGGAGGAGGAAGGAGGGAGTGACTTCCAAAATTGGCATCGGGACAGAGCAGGGCTGGCGGGAGGCAGGAGAAAGACAGAATTTTCCTGAAAAAACGGGGGTATCTAAGGACCCCAAATTTGGGTAGCTAGTTCAGGACCATCTTCCCAACATCCTAGATTTTTTTGGGATTTTTTGGGGGCCCCGGGATCCCTCTAGATGGGGTGAGGAATGTAGTGTTGGGGGAATCTGACTGGGGCAATGCAGCTGCCTCTCCCGCCGAGTTGGAGACGGATGGGCTGGGACGGGTTTTGGGGGGGTGTCCCCAGTTCTGACTGGGAGTGGAGGAACCCCTCCAGAGCTCTCTTGTGGGGGTCCCCCACCCCAGGGCACTCCCCAGTCCTTGAGCCAGCTGAGAGGAAGGAGGCCAGCGATGCGACTGGGGCGTCTCTTTTCTCCTGCACCCCAAATGTGAGGGATGCACCCCAAAATTTGCTCCTTTCAAAATAGGGGACCAGGATCTCAGGGGAGAGTAGCTGAGGTAAGTGGGGAGGAAAGTGTCCCCTGTTTTCAGGAGAGACGTGGCGGTTGGGGGGGAGGTTTGGAGGTGCGTGCTGGGGTGGGGTTGCGCCTTGTAACTCTTGAAATTGGGGGGATGACCAGAGAAGCTTTCTCTTGTACCCCTAAGACGTAGCACCTCATACTGAAACCAAAGCTTGAGACTTGAGAGCCCCCAATATTCCTACAGACATTAGGACAGTGTTTGCTTTTTTTTTTTTTTAGCCCCACAAAAGCTTTGCTGGGATGGGAGCTGGGGGACAGCAGTTGTTTCTGGGGGTCCAGGAGGGTGCAAGGAGCAGGAGGCGTTGGCAGGGCTTGATATAGGTGATCTGGTAGTCTTGGAGAGGGTCTGGCATACTAGGGGGGCCTAAAAAGATTGCTTCACACACCATCTTAAATCTTTTGATTGCTAAGAGTTTTGGGGGGGTGTGTCGGAAGCCTGGTGGTGCTAAAAGGTGGGATGAGATATGGGAGGTTAATATCTAGGGTTTACAGAGTTTTGTTTTGTTTTGAAATTTCCAGAAGAAACTTTTGCCTTCTGGGAGGTTCTTTTTAAAATCAAGTCTTGGACAGGAGGAAAGGGCTATGGGAAGGCCTAGGGTTGGGGGTGGGGAAAAGGCATGTTTGTCTTTGCTTAAACGTGGCTCTCAGGGGTGGGCCTGCTTGCCTGGGCCTGGTGAATGGGCTAATGAGTGTTGCTGTGTGGGTGGGGCGTGGGTCTTGGGGGACCATGGGGAATGGAAGCAGCACTTGGGGTTGAATACTTTGCCCTCTGGTCCAGATGAGCCTCTTCCTGGGCTCTGCTGCATCCCTTTCTCCCTGGCCTCCATTTCCTGCCTTTGGCCTCCATCTTGTGGCAGGCCCAGGGCCCAGGGCGACTTCCGGCCCCCCTCTCTCAACCGTGTTCCAGCCCCACCACCTCTGGACTGCCAACTCCCAACCCTGCTGTCCTTGGCCCTGTGTCTTCCAGCATTTCTCTTGGGTTCTGACCTAGGGAGGGAGGAATGGACACAGGAAACCTTAGGTCCCTGCCTTTGTGGGAGGCAGTTTGTTGGTCTTCCCCAGTCATCCCGTTTCCTAAGGATCCCCAGAGCTGAATTCCTACAGAGGTGAAGAATGCTCCAAGCTTATCACATTGGACTCATCTGCCAGGGCCCTATCCTTTGCCTGCTAAACTACTTTTGCTGGTTCCTGATTGTTCCCCCCCCCCAGCTTTTTTGGGGGGCCATGTTTGCCATTCACACCTCTGTCTCACTCTAGGTGGGGGTCTTCACGGCACTGCCTGTGCTGTCTTCCTCTCGACCCACCCCAGTCCTGCCCCCGCCCCAGCAGCACACTGTGGTTTGTACGGCACTGTGGCCACGTCCAAACCACACTGTGGTGTTAGAGCGAGGGTATGGGAGGCACCGATGAGCCTGGCCCTGGGAGGCCACCCTGGAGAAGCAACACACACACACACACACACACACACACACACACACACACACCGTCTAGGGTATTGTGATGAAGTTCTTGCAAGGTGGGACAGGAGACACTGGAAAGAGCCCCTCTGCAACCCCCAGGTTGTCTGATACCAGTTATCAGGAACCCTGGTAATGAGTTCTGGCCCCACAGAGCAAAGTAGAGTCTTTGTTGCCCACACCCAACTCTCCTGGCTCTAGCAGCACAGAAATATTGGCATGGGGAAGTGAGTCTGCCAATATTGGCTGTGCTGCTCCAGGCAGGGTGGTGAGAGCTACTGAGAAGGGGCCAAGCCCCGAGGGCGAAGCAGAGGAGAGGGAACGGCAGCTGGCAGCACCATGTTGAGAGAATCTTTTTTAATTATAATTTTCTGTATAAAAATGTCCATCACACAGAAGTCAAAGGGCGAGGGCACATGGTTATCAGGAACGAGGTGGATGGCTCCAGCAGCCCTCTGACCCTCTCTCAGGCAGTCCTTGCTTAGAGTCCCAGGTGATCCACAGGTCCAGGGTGAACAATGAGGGTCAGAGGTGGAAGGCTCAGCAGGAGAGGAGAGGAGCATCAGCGGAGGTGGTGAGGAGGCCAGAGTCCAGGGTCAGGCTGTCTGGAACAGGAAGGAAAACGGACAGAGATGGAGCAAGCGTGGAGGATTTTTCCAAGAAAACCCTCACCTCCTCAAACGCCGTATTACTAACTGACCCATTCCCCTGCACTGAATCTTCCTTCTGAGGCCCCTGCACCAGAAAGGGGTTTTCTGTGGGGACCCTCCCCTACCATCCAGGTGAGTATGTTCCCCACCCCCAGCCAGCGTGGGAGGAGGAGGACTCCTACCCTGGTCAAAGTTGAGTTTCTTGGCTGGAGGAGTTTCTCCTAGCCCTTCGACATCCACCAGGTCACTGTTGGCGTCGGAGTCGTTCAGAGCACTGAGTGTCACATCTGGGAGGGGGCATAGGCTAAGTTCTAGGTTTCCCTGACTGCTGTCTTTCCCTCCTCCCAGTCTGCCAAAGCTTCATGCTCTACACATCCCTCTACCCACTCTGGAATCACCAGCGTACAGAAGAGAAGCGTCTCTCCTTCTTTGACCCAGGCCCAATTCTCTTATTGAATCTCAGATAGGACCTTTAACCCCTACCCTAGGCAGCAACTCCACAGCCCTCACCAGCCTTCTGTTTCTTTATGGGAGGAACCCCAGCTTCAGGGACACTGGAGCTGCTGGGTGGAGGGGCGTTTGGAGGTGAGAGGACACCGGACGTCATCTTCTTGGGTCCTTTCTTGGGTGACTCAGCTGGAAGGGGGATGCCGGAGTCTTCATACACTTTTCGCTTCACAGTGGTCTTTATCTGAGCCCTGAAGATGAGAGAGAGCAGATTAGGGTGTCATCAGAGAAGCCGAGGGAAGAGGGGAGGGGAGGGAATAATGGGCCACTCTGAAGGAATTCTAGGAGTTCCTTTGTAGATATCCAGGTCAAGGCCCCAGTTCATGTGTAATAAGGGTCCTCCCCCCCCCCCCCACGTTCAGAACTTTTGCATCCACTTAGGGCTAATAGATTAAGATGAATGGAGTCCCTGAACTGAGTGGCCAGAAAGGCCCTTTTCATGATCCTCTGGGAGAGATGCATGGTTTTGTAGGACCACCAGGTATGTTGTGGTGACATAAAGGTAGACTGAGACTGTCATAGAACCTGACCAACTAATTAGTTCAGAATGCATCCCCTGGACATGCCAGTTTCAAAGGATTTACATAAATAGCTAGGGAACTCTTATCATCAAACACAACCACTGAGTATCTGGGCACCATGAAAATAAAGTTCTCTGCAGGCCCTAGTGACCACTGCATTTCCTGATCTTCCGACCAACTGCCACAGTGACAGTCTCTCAGTCTTCAAGGAAATGCTAACAAAACTAGGAACAAAGTAGGAAAGATGCTGAGCTGGGAGTTCTGAGAGAGAACAATGGGTCAGGAGGAAGAAAGTTGCCCACCCTCCCCTTTCTCTGCCAGCCACCCTCCCTCACACTGTCCGTTCCTTGATGACACAGCTGATGTGATTAAGATCGTCCCCAAAGCGCTTCACAGCAGCCCTCAGCATCTCTATCTCCGTCTCCGTCCACTTGGCACTGTCGGAAGGGGAGAAGGGTGATAACAAAAGTGGAAGAGGGATGTGTGGAACCAGCCCACAGGCTATTCCGTCCACAGCCAGCAGCCTCTTCCCCCTAGTCTCTAGGGGCACCTTTCAAAGATTCATAAAAAGGACCTCCTTTTAAAAAAAAAAAAGCCCTGGGGACAAATCGCTGGCCACATGAAATTACATCCAGGGCCACTTGAAAACATCACTTCATCATGTAACAGCTTCCATAAACAACCCAACGGAAACCAATGAAACAAGTAGGGGCCTTACAAACACAACCCTTGAAAGATGTGTGGCAGCAGTTTGAGGGAGTCCACAGGGCTTGGGGTAGGTGGCAGACATTCTGTCGGTTTGCAGTGGAGGGCTGTGGCCTCGGTAGTCTCTTTACCTGTCATCCACTAATTCAACAATTACCACCTACACTGAGCTGGGCCAGGCACAGGGGAATTACTCTATCTCCCTGCTCTAGAGAGGGTCGTGTCTGTGACTTGAGTCCAAGCGTCTGATCTCGGAGTCCAGGTCCTAGGCTGGTCTCACGTACCCGGCAGGGGAAGAGTCCGAGACTGGATGCAGCTGCATCGTCAACTCCCCGAGCTTCGTGAAGGCGGCGCCGGCCGCGGAGAAGATCTCTCCAACCTGGGGGCGGAGCAGCATTACGGGGGGCCGGCAGCGCGCCGTCCCACCCCAGCCTCGGATCCGCCCGCCCCCCGCCCAGCGCGCACCAGCCGGGAGCCAGGCAGGGGGCCCACCCTCCCGTGGCCGCCAGGGAGCGCAGTCCGCGAGGGAGGTCGAACCTTGGTGGACGCTGACGTCATGGCCCCGCGCACCTCCTCACGGAGACGCTCCGCCGCCACCACCACCACGCGAGCTGGAAACCACGGAGAGCCCGGCAGCCGGCCGCTCGGGCTCCCGCGCAGGAAGTCCCGCCCTCCCTGCAGCTGATTGGCCGAGACCCGACCTCTCCCCAGTCACTCAAGGGGCCTCGCCGCGCGGAGGAAGACGAGGTGGAAGACGTTGCTTCACTTCCGGCTAGCTTCATTCCACTTCCGTCGGAGGGTCCGGACTCCTCGATGAGGCCGGTCTCAGCCCCTTCCAGCCCGGGCCCGCCCCTCCCTGAAAGCACAGACAGCAAGCTTAGGGGGAACCGCTTCTTTTTATTGTAGTTCAGAACGGGGCGCGGTCACCCTCGGTCTCCTCCAGAGGCTGGGCGCAGTTTTGCAGGGCCAGGGATGACGTCTCGCTAGGGTCACAAGTCCCAAAGGACGCCAGATGAGTGGGACGGAGTCTGCGGAGTCTTTAAATAGAGAAGGGGGCTGGGGAGGGAGAGGCGGACCGCGCTCTAGCGCACCATGTATTCCTTGCGCTTGTTGAGACGAACTTGGCAGAAGGAGAAGCCTCCGAGGAGGAGGTAGAGGCCCGCGGCGATGAAACAGTTGTAGCTGACTTGCTCGTACAGGTTGTATATGTTCTGAGGACCGTTCCTGAAGGTGGCGAGCGAGCAGGGAAATGTCAGCCATTCAGAGCATCCAATATGCAAGTTCTATGCATCAGACACCATGCTAAAGCACTTTAACTCCTATTAGTCTTCCCAAGAAGCATACCAAATGAATTCTATCATGGTAACCATTTTACAGAGGTAGACCAAGGAGCAGGAAGGCAAAATATTGGAAGAGGCCACATCTAAGCTGGTGGGCTTGGGTAGCCATGGAAACGTGGCTTGCAAGACTGCTCCTAAGTACATGCCTTTCTGTGTCTCTGTCTCTCGCGCTGGGGATTGAAACTAGGACCCTGCGTGCTGCCACCCAACTACTTTGTAGAGAGCAGCCCTCTTCTTGAAGTCCCCAACCTAGGGCCACAAATGTCCAGTCTTCAGAAGTGTCCTCCCCATAAACCCAAACCATGCTACTCCTCATCCACGCCCAACTCGCCCAAGTACCCGACCACTTACTCAAAATCTTTCTCTGTGAAGGGAACGTCCTCAATTAACACAGCAGAATGGACATTGAAAAATATCCCGAGCATTATCTGGAAGAGTAAGGAATAGATAGGTTGTCAAATTCTTACCTTACTTCTTTGGTCGCTCCCTAGGCTCCTCCCCTGTCTAATGTTGGCCCAACACTTGCGCCAGAGATGAACTAGAAAGGGCTAGTTGTATCTGGTGGTTGTATCTGGATTCGGACTCAGCCATGTGGAACAGGGCGTGAGGTAGGACCTTGGGAAGAGTGACTGGGTATAGGGAGGTATATGGCAAACAGCTCTCCGAGGCGCGTCATTATCATGGGAGCAGATGGAGATGAAACACTTCATATTTCTGGAAGTGGCGGCCTTGAGGGCCCTGGGGAAGCAAGGCCTCAGCTACCGTTTTCGGGGGCAAGCACACTTCACCCTCGCCTCCATTCAACTCACGCAAGTCTCAGGGACCTCGCTCTTGTTTACCTTGGGGAGTCCGCAAATTTGCCCGAGCTGGCTCCCATTCCCAGGGTCCTGCCCCAGCACCCTTTCGCTCCAGTTCCCCAGTTGTCTGGATCTGAGTTCCGTCTCGTTTTCCAGCGGCTATTTAGTCAGCCCCTTAATCAGTCTGCTGCTTCCTAAGGCTTGCGGTTCCTCGTGTCCCAGCCCTTCAACCCCAGAACCCCTCAGACCCGTTCGCGGGTTAGTCCCCTCACCAACATGATCACTCCCCAGGCGCTGAGGACGATGCCACAGGCGGCCAGCTTAGGCCCACAGCACAGGAGCGACGCCATGGAGGGCGGAGGTAGGGAGGGATCGCTGGAGACTGAGCGGAGCACAGAAGCCGGGAGAGGGAACCCTGGAAATGCTAGGACAGGAGCTGGATTTGGGGACTTGCGCGGCGCAGAGCGACGGGGGGGGGGGGGGGGGGGCGTGGCCTCGGGCGCCGACCACTCTGAGGGGTGACTTTCAGAAGATAACGCTGTGACGCGTGGTGGGCCAAGCTTGGGGAGAGGAGACACGGTGTCGGAAACAGAAGCAGAAACTCTACAAGTCTTGCTTGAACCGAGTGGCAGAAGTGTTGAGTGGTGCAGACGCTAGGGCCTGAGTGTTATCACTTGTCGCCTACCCCGGCTTGGAATGGAAGGAGCAGGCTTCTCACGTGACCTACTTTGTTGGATCACATGACCAGGAACCAGCTGTAACCTGGTGTCAGGAAGGAGTCCACAATTGAGTTGAATTGTGTTAGGATTGTTATGTCAGGACAAGAAGCTTGGGGCCGTCTGGATCCTTACATACCTTCTTAGTCTTGGGTGGTCTTCTGTGATGGGAAAACCGGTAAGCGAGTCCTGGAGATTCGATGTGCCGGCCTATCGCTTCTATCCAGGTCTCCCTTTTGAAAGATGCTTTGACACTTTGAAAAGAAAATAGAAGAGTCCCCTCCTGAGGCTAAGCATCCTGCTTTGAGGGACGCTTTTAAATAGTTGACTTCTTGATCCTGCAAATGCTTCACTTGAAATGCAGTATCGTTGTAAATGCTACATTCAGGAAAAATAAGGGACTAGGAAAGGCAGACTCATTGGACGCACGAAGGAAAGCGGCCTTGCTAAGTGTACTGGAGAAAGGAGAAAATAAACAGAAATATTCCTGCTGCTTCTTTGAGTAAGACAAGACACAAGCTGTGACTTGGCCACTGTTCCAGTGTTGTCAGGAAACGCCATGATCACGGCAACTCTTAACAAAACAAAGGATTTAGCTGGGGGCGTGCTTAAAGTTTCAGAAATTTACTCCATTATTCATGGTGGGGGGAGCGTGGCAGCATACACAGTATGGTCTGGGGCAGTAGCTGAGAACTAGATCCTGATTTGGGGGTGGGGGGTGGGAGCAGGACTGACTGTCATAGGTGTTTGAAACCTCAAAAAAGTGACACACTTCCTCCAACAAGGCCACACTTCCTAGCCCTTGCAATCCTTTCAAAGGGTTCCACTGCTGTTGAGCAAGCATTCACCTACATGATCCTATGGGACCATTCTCATTCAAAGCCCCATAAATGTAAAAATAAGACTAGGCCTTCCTCTCCACCGGAGAAATTTGGTAACTCCACTAGTAAGAAACATTTGTAGTAAGTATTGGCGGTAATTGGAGATGTTTAGAGAGCTCTCCCTCCCCTCCAGGGCTGGGGTTCCAGCTTAGGGCCAGTGATGAAAAAGAATTTTGCACTGAGATTGGTGTGCCCATCCTAATGACGGCAGCCACAGAACAATTGAGAGAATGCATTTTAATCTCAAGCCCCCAGCACCAAACAGGAACACGCTCATGGACTTGAATCTTGTGCCATTTTTTTTTCTGTGTATTTTGTAGATATTGTTCTTAACATGGTTGGGGAAGAGAACTTGTGAGGCACATGGTTGTCACTGGGTGTACGTGAGCTGGAAACACGGGCTGGGAACAAGGGCTTCCTGCCTCTCTTGTTGGTGACTGTTATGGAAGGAAACAACTTGGTGAACTGGTCTTTATTTGGGGCCAGTAACACCTTTATTTAGAACTATTCAGGGTATGTGTTCAAAATGGAAACGTGGAGGGGAAGAGAGTCTGAAATTTACACGTTGGCCGTCAAGCATGAAGTCTGGTTCCTGGCAAAGGAGAACTAGCTGAAGTAGTTGATTTTATCCAGAAATACAATTTTCCTCTCCTCCACCATGGCTCTTGGATATTTTGAAAATGAGGTTTGGAGCCTGAGGTCTGTATGAGGTTAGACCAAATCTAACCTGAAATCATGCAAAGCACTTTTTGTTTGTTTTTGTTTTGTTTTTCGAGTCAGGGTTTCTCTGTGTAGCCCTGGCTGTCCTGGAACTCATTTTGTAGACCAGGCTGGCCTTGAACTGAGAAATCTGCCTGTCTCTGCCTCCAGAGTGCTGGAACTAAAGGCGTGTGTCCCCACGCCTGGTTTTGCACTTTTGTTTTGTTGAGACAGGGCTTCATCCCTGACTGTCGTGGAGCTCACTCTGTAGGCCAGGCTGGCCTTGAACTCAGAGATCTGCTGCATCTGCCTCCAGAGATTAAAGGTGCTGAGATTAAAGGAGTGCACCACCACACCTGGCTTTGTTTTTATTTTTAAATGCCTAAACAAGCCAAAAAAAGACCCTGTGACATGTGAAGTTCATATCTCAGTGTCCATACCTAAAGTTTTATTGGAACATAGTCACACACTAGTGGTATAGTGAGAAAGCTAAGTAATTGTGGTAGAAAGTGGGTGGCCCTCCAAAGACTAAATTGTTCCTCATAACAGCAAGACATTTAGTGCCCTGTAGTTAGAATACTAATGTGGAGTGTTTAGTCAGGAGAGGAATTAGAGTCTCAGCAGCAGACATAAGAAGGCACAGAATCAAGTGGGTAGTGGCAGTCCTAGGGCTGACGAAGCCTTCTGGGTCCCAGCAGCTCTGCCTCAGATGGTGATACTGTTCTCTATGCGGCTGGGCTTGAGGTATTCATAAGGCAGGTCAAGTTGCTCATTCCGGGCTGTAATCTCTTTCTCCAAATTGTCCAAATCTGCTTGAAATTGGCTGAGCACAGCTTTGGTCCTTGGGTCTGAGAAATATTTTTCTGTGTGGTGTCCTAGAGGTACCTGAGACAGAAAGAAAGGACCATTCAGGCTCCAGTAGGAAGACAGAACTCCTGACGCCCAGCCCTTCACACTGACACATCTCCCCCAGCCATTACTTCCTACTCCGTGGTCATTACTCACCATGTCTGGCTGCAGGCGACCCAGGTGCCATGTGATAGTCATCTGAAGACAGGCCTTCTGCACATCAGGTAGCGACCCCATCACGGTCTCCATCGTCACGTCGTCCTTGCTGGTGGGCGGAGGCATCCTCATTGTGCATGGAGCATTAGGTACCCAACCATACCAGTCCAGCTGCAGGAGGAAATGGAGGCTTTAGAACCCAAGTGTTAGGATTTGAATCTCCACCTCTCCCTTGGATCTCCCAAGGCCCAGACGCTTGCTCTCCGGAGCCTGGGCCTTCAGCTTTCCATACCTGGCCCTGGTTGATGGCAGCATGCTGGGCAGTGCATGTGAAAACACACATGGTGAGGAAATGGCAGAGCTGAGCCCGGGACTGGAAGGAGACAGGGAATCCTGGACAGGAAAAGAACAAGATTTTTTTTTTTTTTTTTTTTGGTTTGAGACAGGGTTTTTCTGTATAGCCCTGGCTGTCCTGGAACTCACTCTGTAGACCAGGCTGGCCTTGAACTCAGAAATCTGTCTGCCTCTGCCTCCCGAGTGCTGGGATTAAAGGCGAGTGCCACCACGCCCAGCTTTTTTTTTTTTTTTTTTGAACAAGATTTAAGGAGGAAAGAAAGACAATTTGGTGGGTCTGTATTTTAGAACAGTTGTGTATTTGTTTATGTAGATGTATTATATCAGGCAAGGGTTTCAATACCGGCCTCATTGCTTTCATTGTGGTTTCTTTAGACCAATTACCTAACCTCTCCACATTCCAGTTTTTCCATCTGCACAGTTGATGTAGTGGTGCATACATGTAGCCACAGCTCAGGCAGGAGGATTGTGAGTTCCTGGCCAGCCAAGCCTGCACCATTGTCTGGGGCCACATAGTGAGGTCTTGTCTTTAAAAAAAAAAAGACATCAAAAAGTTTAAATAGGGGGCTGAGAGATGGCTCAGTGGTTAAGAGCACAGACTGCTCTTCCAAAGGTCCTGAGTTCAATTCCCAGTAACTACATGGTGGCTCACAACCGTCTCTAAAGGGATCCGATGCCCTCTTCTGGAGTGTCTGAAGACAGCTTACAGTGTACTCATATAAATAAAATCTTTAAAAAAATTAAATAGTGCTCAACAAATATAAATATTGTTATTGTGGAAGGATAAGGGTTTGGGTGATCAGTTTTCCCTAGTTGATGAAGAATTTCATGATTCTTTGATTCTTTCTATTTCTAGACAGTCTCTCTGTTATAAAATGAAGAATAAGAGACATGCCTATAATCCCAGCACTTGGGAGGTTGAGGCAGGAAGAGCATGGAGCTAACTTTATTTTACAGTGCATGTGGGGGCTTTGAGTTGAGCTCATACATATATAATTACACCTGTTTTCTAGGTAAGAAAATCAAAGACCGGGGAGATTAAGCGCCAGTCAAGATTACCCTGTGCAGGGAAAGCCGAGGCTGGCCTTGAACTTGGGTACCTGGCTGCTATTCCATTACCCATTTTAATTTCAGCATACTTCCTCTAAGTCCATCAGGAAAATCAGGCAAAAAATGACCTCTGAGAGTTGAGAGAGAACAGAGTGAGGAGGGGCCAAGAAGCTATTTGTGGGGGGTTAAAGCCAACACATAGGGTGTGGAATGAATGCTTGCTTGTGTTCCCCACCCCCAAGTTAGTATTTTGAAATCATCCACTACTGTGGACATGATGAGTCTTTGGAACATTATAAGGTCATGAGGGTGGAGCTCTCATGAGCGATGGCAGTGTCCTTTTGGGAGAGAATGTGGTGCCATAAAAGTGCAACCTGGAAGAGTGTCCCCCCAGAGCCAAATATGCTGGCACCCAACCTCAGACTTTCAGTCCCCAGAACGGTGAGAAATACACCTCTGATGCTTAAGGCCTGTCTCACTTCATTATTTCAATACAAACAGACTAAGACACTGAATATTTATGGTAAATTTCAGGATATAGATACTGCTTGAGGAGACAGCCAGGGAGAAGAAGTCTGTTTGGACACATAAAGGGTCAGGACCAAGAAACACTAGAGAAAGCTTGGTCCCAGTAGGGTCAGAGTGGTGAACCCTTTGCTTGCTCAAGGAGATGATCTCTCCAGGCTACAGGTGTTCCTGCATCGCAGGGTTTGGCCATGATGGTCCCCCTCCATGCCATAAAGAAGCAGAGGATGGGATGCAAGCTGGTAGTTGTGATGGTTAGTATATGCTTGACCCAGGAAGTGGCACTATTAGGACGTGTATCCTTGTTAGAGTAGGTATGTCACTGTGGGTGTGCACTTTACTACCCTACTCCTAGCTGCCTGGAAGTGTATATTCTGCTAGCAGCCTCCAGATGAAAATGTAAAACTCTCAGCTTCTGCACCATGCCTGCCTGGATGCTGCCGTGTTTTTCCTCCATGATAATGGACAGAACCTTGGAAAGTGTAAGCCAGCCCCAATTAAATGTTGTCCTCCTGAGTTGCCTTGGCCATGGTATCTGTTCACAGCCGTAAAACCCTATCTAAGACAGTAGTCTTGAGTATGAAAGGGACCTCAAAGCCAGAGTCGGGGAGACCCTATGTTTAGATAACCCATGAAGGGCTAGTTCTTTCAGTAGGTAAAGGCAGAAACAGATAGAAGCTGACTAGAAGTAGAGGTTGCACCCTCACTGCTGGTAGAGATTGAGGGCCAGATTAACCAGAGAAACCTGAACTCCAAGGATTAGGGCACTGAACTCAGAGTTGAGCATGCAGAGATCGTTGAGATGGCACCCAGAAATGACCTTGCAGTCTGGCAGATGTGCAGCATGCCAGAAGCCTCTGTGTGTGGACAGCAGCAGGCAGGAGGAAAACGGACAGCCATGGTCAGACCCGAGGGCTTTGGGGCAGGGTGATGTTTCCCATTTATGTCTTCAGGCAGGGAACCATGACTGCAGGACATAAACCTCAGTAGGGACCAGGCAGATCTCACTGGCTGTGGCTCTGTACTGGTTGAGCCGCGTGCTATGGCATGTTAGGGACATGACAGACAGGCATGAGTGATGGGCGGGTCTCTTTATGAGGATAACCTGGGTATAGAGGTTGCTCCTGGGTGTTTGGAGGCATGGCAGATGCTTTCATGAATAGAAGGGAAGGTGTGATTGGGGAGTTCCTCCCCTGAGGTCCGGGGAAGGCTCTCTGTCTGGGCACTGTCTCTGGGACAGATCTTACCTCTGTCCTGGGCATGGCACAGCCCCACTTCAGTGATCTCCCGACACCAGGCCTGCAGCTCTGGGTCTCCCCTCACAATATCATCACTCTGGTAGAAGAGATGGACCATCCCCTTCACATACCTGCCCAGAGAAGGAAGCAGAGCTGAGAGCAGAAGGCTCCTGCCTCTCACCTCTGCACCCCGTGTTTATAGCCACCTCTCATCTGGCTCTCACTGTGCCTGGGCCAAATCCTACCAGATTTGTGTTTTGAGGTTTTAATTCTCATTTAAATATTCAATTAGTTTATTACAGTATTGGGGTCAAAATGAAGGCCTTACTCATACTGAAGAAGTATCCTGTGATGGAGTTACAGCCCAGGGCTCCCAGGGCTCCCAGGGCTTGTATACATTGATGGAAGGATGAGATAAAAGTAGTTCTACAAATCTTCACCTGACTGCTAGTCACTCTTATTTTATTTTTTATTTGTTGTTTTTTGTTTTTTGTTGTTTTTTTTTTGTTTTTTGTTTTTTTTTAGAGACAGGGTTTCTCTGTATAGCCCTGGCTGTCCTGGAACTCACTTTGTAGACCAGGCTGGCCTCAAACTCAGAAATTCACCTGATTCTGCCTCCCAAGTGCTGGGATTAAAGGCGTGTGTGCCTGGCTGCTAGTCACTCCTAACAAAACCCTGACTCCTGCAGATCCCCAAGCCTCCCCTCTGACAGCCCCGCCCTCATCTGGGTTCCGCCCCTACTTCTAGGGTCTTTGTTGTTTTCTTTTTTAAAGATTTATTTATTTATGAGTACACTGTAGCTGTCTTCAGACACACCATTGGATCTCATTACGGATGGTTGTGAGCCAACATGTGGTTGCTGGGAATTGAACTCAGGAGCTCTGGAAGAGCAGTTAGTGCTCTTACCCGCTGAGCCATCTCTCCAGCCCCTAGTCTCTTTGTTTTTAAACCTTACAACTGACTCCACCTGGTCCTTAAATTTCTCTCTCTGGGGAGATGCTTTTTGCCCCCACGCAGATTCCATCCATTTCCCTCTCACTCACCTGGCAGTGACTTCCCAGAGCTGTAAAGCATCCCGAGCATAGAGAGCACTTGGGATTCTCAGCAGGCCTCGGTTAGCCAGATCATCAGGAGGACAGAGGGAGTGGTAAGTCAGCTGAGCCACTGCCCGAGTAAGCAACTGAACATGGCCGCCTCCACCTGTGCTCACTACCTGGGGTGAGAGAGTTAAGTCTCAATGGGTGGAAGCCGGGGTAGAGAACCAGGGCTGTGGGGGCTCCGAGGTGGGGTGTCCAGATTTACAGTCATGTATATGGAGGGACAGGACTCATAGGCCAGGGCTTGAGATTTCATGGACATTAGTCTGGCATCCCCAAGTGTTCAGACAATCAACAGGTACCTCCCTTACCTGATCAAATATTCCTCCATCTGAGATGAGCTGGGTCCGGCTTCGCGTGTTAATTTCCATAGTGTAACGGATGTGTGGAACGAGGAGCTGGGTGGAGATTAAAGGGGGCTGTACTTGAGACCTTTGTTGGACCTGACACCAAGGTGACCCCCGACACCAAGCATAATGTCCTCCTGTCTGTCCTCTGGGTGCTTTCATTCAGGCTGAACACTTTGACAGGCTTGTCTCTTGCTTCTCTGATCATTCATTCATACTCACTAAACTCCACAGGAGTTGTCCTCTGGAGCCAGTAGTGACCAGGATTTCAACCCACACCTTATAGTAACTCACGCACTTGGCCAAGAGAATTCTGTCTCATCTGCAATATCCTCATCTACCAACAGGGGGCAGCAATGGGCTCTTATCTAGGGGAGCTGTAGCAATGTGTGTGACTATGTAGGTGATCTGTGAAGTGTTTGTCCACATAAAGGATCCCCCATTAGTAGCTGTTATTCATTCCCTTCCACCTTGAGTGAGCGTGTTTCTTAGGGGCCCTCAGCCACTTTTGATTGTCTTATATTCTATCATTTATATCGCATAGCTTAAATTAGCCTGTATATTCCTTACCAAAACTGTACCGCCAGTCTTTGGTTATATGACTCTTGGGTTTCTTCATGAGTGCCTGAGGGGGAGTGTGTATGAAGCTGCCTGCTTACACAGCAGAGGTGTGGCCACCCATCCTGTCCCTGGCCCTCTCTTCTCCATGGCTTACAAAACTCCACCTCATTCTCATATGCTTCCTTCTGTCGTCGTCGTCTTCTTCTTCTTCTTCTTCTTCTTCTTCTTCTTCTTCTTCTTCTTCTTCTTCTTCTTCTTCTCCTTCTTCTCCTTCTTCTCCTTCTCCTCCTCCTCCTCCTCCTCCCCCTCCTCCTCCTGCTCCTCTTCCCCCTCCTCCTCCTGCTCCTCTTCCTCCTCCTCCTCCTTCTAATTATCACAGATAATATCATGCTTCATCTAATCTTGGTGCTTATTTGAATTGCTTATGCCAAACATAGGAGTGACTCCTTGCTCTCTCTTGACTTTGAGATATCAGAGCAGTTCCCATTGGTCTGAGATTATTTGGAAAATTCACATGAGAGTCGGAATGACATAGATCAACCCAAGTCCACATGAGGAGAAAAGACGCCTGGAAACAACCCCTAACAACAATTACTAGAACTCTTTGGATAGCATTTAGTATGTGTCACATTATAATTTATGTCATTTATCCTTTAACACAACTACCAGAGACCTGACATCATTTAAAAATGGGCACATCTAGGCTGGAGATGTAGCTCAGTTGGCAAAATGCTTGGATAGGTTCAATTCCCAGCACCCCATAAGCTGGGTGTGGTGATGCACACCTCTAATCCAAGCATGTGGGAAACGACACAGGAGGACCAGAGAAGTTTAAGGAAATTTTTGATTATAGAGAGTTTGAGGCCAGCCTGGGCTATCTGAGCCCGCTGTTCCAAAAGCGAAACAAAACAATAAAAGTGGACATTTGGAATATACCCAGGTAAGGTTTGAAATGTAGACTCTGACAGTCACAAAATCCGTAAAGTGAACAGTAAGGAAGCCCTTGGGACATTTGCACATCTAGCCCTCCTCTGTGTCCTGTGACGTGAAGCCCTTTGCCATGGGATGTAGTTGTTAGGATGGGTGGAAACAAGAGGAGGCTGAGCCAGAAAGGAAAATGTCATGTGTGAATAGAGGCTTTAACTATACACATCGACTAGAGACACAGATGCAGGTGGCCTCATGCAGTAAATAAAATCCAAGATACTATTAATCAGACTGTATTACCCAAGGGGATAATTTCAGAGGAGTCACAACTATATTGGCCAGGCCTGGGCAGTCAGATGGCAGCACCCAGCTGGAGCGATTTAATTGCTCTTGCACGAGCCTCACTTGGATACCCCACCAACGCTTTACACACCATGCGGCTAAAAACCAGACACCTCCTTTGTCCCTTGAACTAGGTCTGACATTCACATTCTTTAAGAAGCTTTCACCAATTGTGTGATCTCTGGCATATTCTCTACGTGTGACATGTCATCAGGGTTTTTCAGATCTTTTCATTTTTATTATTGTTTTATTTGCTTGCGAGTGTGTGTGTGTGGACATGGGTGTCAAGGTGCCCATGTGGAAGCCAGAGGAAGTTGATTCCCTCCCCTCTCTCTCTCTCTCTCTCTCTCTCTCTCTCTCTCCCACCCATCACACTGATGTGCCACTACATTTGGATTTTGCACAGGTGCTGGGGATCCAAACTCAGGTTCCCCACGCTTGAGCAGTAAGCATTTTATCCACTAGCCACCTCCTCTATCCACAGTTGGTTCATAGCCACTTGTCTTCATGGCTAAATACTAAATCTTCTAAGGTAGGAATAAAATCCCCTCCACTCCCATCTGACAATATTTCGGCAATGTTGTAAGCCCATTGTGAGACTGCCAGATATTTGAGAACTTCAGAGATCCCACTTATAATTTTCCCCAAAAGACGTTAAAGGACTCAGCTCGATTAAAATAAATTCCAAGGTGTTGATACAGCTTTCTGTTCCAGCTTCTCACTCACAGATTGCTAGGAGGATTTTTGATGTTGTATCTACCTCCTTTGAGTTGGGGGAGTGGTAGAGACAGGTGGATTCCAGGGACTTGCTGGCCAGCCAGTCTAGACAAAATGGTGAACTCCAGGTCCAATTAGATATTCTTATCTTCAAATAGCTCATTTGTGACGAAGGGAGACAGGACAAGAGGGTCAAGTATGTACCTTGAAGATAGGGTGCAGTCCTGGGAGGCATCTCATGGTGGCAACAGCGATGACCTCAGCCACCAGATGGGTGTTCAGCAAATGGAATTGGAGCTCCTGCAGTTGGAAATCTGAATTTCGGACCCAGATCTTAGCCAAGAGCCAGGCAAGTGGAGGATCCGAGGGCAGGAACAGTGTTGGAGCTGGGGAGCTGGGGTTAGGGGGCTGAATCTGGGAGAGAGAGAAACTGAGTAGTTACTGAACTCCCACTCCGTGTGCGGCGCAGTCACAGTTCCTGGGGAAATGGATGACTAAGCAAAACCGTTTCCTTCCAGCTTACACTCAAGTAGACGGGATAAGAAACCTGTCACTCTGCTACCCTCGCTATAGCACCACGGTGGGCAGGCTGGGGTCTGGAGATGGAAAGCAGGGAGTACAGAAAGGAGCTCCTAGGAGTGGTGTGGGGGAAAACGTAGTAGGGCTTTGAGCTCAAGCGATGAAGGAGAGCAAAGGCTGGCTGCTGTGAGCCACTGTGGTGTGCAACGCTTTACCTCTAACACTCAGGAAGCAAAGGCAGGTGCATCTCTGTGGGTTCAAGGCCAGCCTGGTTTACATGGTGAATTCCAGGCCAGCCAAGGCCACACAGTGAGACCCTGCCTCAGAGGACAACAGAAAGAGAACAGAGATGGATGTGTGAGACCTTTGAGGTACTCACCAGTGGTTGATGGAAGTAATGGGTGAAGAGACAGTCAGGTGACAGTGGATGTTTAGAAACAGAGGACACCGAGGGATTAAACGTGGTTCCTGGTGTGGCCCTCGGCTACTTAGTCTCTGAATTAATTTGGAACTTGTAAAGAAAGCACTGTCATAGATCCCACTTCAGATACACTGAACAAGAAAGTCTTGGGGTAGGACTTAACAAACTCCCTTCCCCGTTCTGCCCCACCCAGGGCCTTGTGCGCGCTAGGTAAGTGCTGTGCACCGAGCTATACCCTCAGTGCAGGAACCTGTGTTTGTGACAAGCACTCGAGGTGACTCAGAAGCGCACTAACATCTGAGAGCTGCTGCTGCTGGGATGTGGACTCAAGAGGCTGTTTGGGTTTTGTTTGTTTTAGGATCTTACTATGTCACTCGGGCTGGCCTGAAACTTCTCATGTATCCTTGGGTAATGGCAGCCTTGAACTCAAGATCCTCCTGTCTCCAGAGTGTTGGGATTACAGGTATGCACCACTACACCCTGCTGCTTCTGCAACTCACGAATAAGCACTTTGATTTGGGTGAATGAGTGGGGACCGGACTGTGAAATGAGGGCTAGGTCTCAGGAGAGATAGGGCCTGCAAGCCAAGCACCCAGAAATTGGGTTTCTTGTAGAGGTTTAAGTAACAGAGAACAGCAACAGGACTGAGATACCTAGGGAGCCTTACCTGGATAGCCATGGGTAGCAGCTTCCCACCGGGGTCCATCCTCAGCATGACAAGAGGGGCAGCCAGGTACTGTGGTTCTCCTCGGATCACATTAGCTGGAATTCCATCCAGCAGGATAAAGTCAGCTTCAAACAGGGATCCATTCTGGAGAAAGGAATGCATCCATCTCAGGGTTCAAAGTTCACGCACAGAAGGGCCAAGAGGTAAGGTGTTTACGGACATTGATTTCTTTCACCGTCCTTCCTTTTGGCAGAGCTATTGTACCTGGTTGGTCCAGTTCTTCTAATCTTAAATCAAAACAAAACCAAACCCAGCCTGATGAGATATCTTGTGTGGGGATACATGTAGATCTGGGTACAGAATAGGCCTGCTCAATCCAGTTTGCATCACAGCACTATCAACGGGACTCAGTGTCCAGATGATCAGTCCCTCGTCTTATCCTCCCTAAGTGGTCTCTCTGCTCTCGGCTTCCACCACCTCAGCAGTCCCTCATCAGCTCTATGAGAATCTCACCTACCCTGAGGGATATTCCATCGAGCTCCCGGAGCCGCCACGGCCACTGGTACAGTGTGCACAGGGTTACCCTTCCGGTAGCTATTTCCCAGAAAAGCTCCTCTATCTCCCTGCACCATGACACAGGCTTCCCTTTTCATCTGCCAAGGTCACTGAAGTCCACAAGAAAACCTCAGCAAGAATGTCATTGTTCCAGCTAACGTCTCTGGAGCCAGCCTGTGCCCTGGAAATCCATCCTCTTTCCCCCATTCATACAGGAATTCCTTGTAAGCTTTTACATGATGGTGGTGCCGTTTTTCAGGGCTTTTTCTTACTAGAGCATGCACCCAGGGATGCCTCCTTTTCCCTCATCACTTGAGGTCGCTGTCTCAGCCTCACGAGGTCTTACACACTAGTAACAAGAGAGCAATGCCGGACAGAGCAGGAGGAAGGTACCTTGAGTTCTTTCTCCAACTGAGCTTGAAGCTCCTCCATCCCAGAGGGCAGTACCAGTCTGGAGGGCAGAGAGGTGGAGCGTCTCAAAAGCATGGGGTTGGCGCCATTGAGGAACTGGTAGCCAAAGAGTTCATCTTCCTGCCAACACTGGTGAACCTTCTCTGGGGTGGGGTGGGGGAGCACAGAAAGGACAAGGGACACAGGTTAGATGTTTCTGTTCTTCACATTGAACCTAAGGAACTTAGACTATCCTACGCTCAGCCCAGGTTTATTTTTGTCATTTTTGAGGCCTCTGTGAGAATATCAGGCACATTACATCTTAATTTGGCAAGGACCCATGGGGACCATGGATTGTAATGAAAAGGGGCCACTAGGGGGTTATGGGGAAACCACTGACCGGCCAAGGCACTCTTCTGGCCCCAGAAGATCTGATCAAAGTCTTCCAGATGGTTCCAGCTTCTCAGGAGGGTATAAACACGTTTGAGGCCCATTTCCAGAACCCTAGGATAGGTGTTAAGACATGAGCCCATCACCTGACCCTCAGCTCCTCACTGTCCACCTCCATTCGTGGATCTCCCAGACCCCATCCCATGAGCGTCCACCCTCTCCTTACCCCGCCTTCAACGTCCATTCAAAGTCCAGTCTCTTCTCCTCATGGAATCTCATATTTGGAGGAAGGTCATCCTTACAGTCCGCTGCTATTGTCTGAGGTAAGCCTTCTTTCCAGGTGGCCCAGCTACAAGTTGGGGACAACACTTCAGAGAGAGTGTTGAGATCAGTGATGGGTGCAGGGCAGGGAGAGGGAGGGGTGGGGGGGGCAGTTGGGAGGCCTCTAGGGAAAATGGTTACCAGTAGGTCTGTTGTCTTTCCTTCAGTTCCTTTTCTCGATACTTCTGGAAGACATCTAAGGCATTGTCTCCTGCCAGGCGGGCTGGGGAAAGTTACAATTAGCTACATGTTGTCTGGTTCTGAGCACTCTTCTGCTTGTCACCTACTCTCTCTTTGTAGCCAGAGTCTATGTTTTCTGCTGGGCTCCTTTGTCTTTATCTCCGGAGTTGCCTTGACTGATCCCTGAACACATTCATCGGGTTCTTGCTGGTTTGAGCTCACATTTCACTTCCTTCAGCCCACAATTTTCTCTTCCAGACCAGAATCCCATATCCTCCATGCTTTCCTGTTTCTTAAGCTCACAATCTCCTAATCTATTTCATCAATATCTAAAGTGGGGGTGGGGTGAGGGGAGAATCACGCTAATTAAGGTGATGAAATGTGGTGTCACCAACACCACACCTATAGCTACTTGTTGCTTTGGCTAATCTCACACCTTAAATTTCATCTGTTCACGTTCAGCGGTACTTTCATTTCCTGGCTTCGCCTCTGGAGCTGATCACTCTACAGCTACTGACTTGTCCTGGGTGCCGCCTCAGTGAAATCCACCTGTCTCCAAGTGTTCCCGCCCTTACCACCCTGGCTTTCACTTGCCTCTGCACTTCTCTTTCTCTGGTTTCCCATGGTAAAAATGTGAAGTTTTACGGGCTCTTTCGCATGCCTCCTCCTGCCAGGTGGTCCCCACCATCCAATCAAATCAGCCGACCAGCGGCCCTTCCTCGCGGCCCCGTTGCTCATTGGCCACCAGCTCTTGTTCTCTGAGCCCCTCACCTGTCCCTCTCCCCACGGGTTCCGAATCACAGTACTACTGTTTTCTTTACTTCTCCATTTGTGTCCCCGGCTCCATGACCTTCTTTCTATCTAGGAAAACAGAGTCTCCAGATCTCTTACTTCCCTCTTTAATTCATTTGCAACATCACTTATCCTGGGAAACACTTGGGGAATTCATAACTTCTCATTTCCTCACTTGCGCCCTAGAAACTCACTGTTCCGTTTCTGCCCACCCTTTCTCCAAGTTCTTTCCCTCTCCTCCTCTTTAGCCCTATTCCTCCACACCCTCGCCGCCAGCACTGCCCTTTCCCTCTTCGTCCACTCCCCCAGGGTAGGATGCTGCCCCGCTCACCTGTCCCCTCCGGGAGGCTCAGGATTCCCTCTCCCTGCACCCAGCGGTAGCAGGGAAACACGGCCTCTGCACTTGTCCCCGGCCCCTGAACTGTGATGAGGTTGCAGAACCAGGCGTCATCCACAACTGTGTGCTGTTTGTGCAGTTTCACAAACTGCAGTGGCCCCAAGTCCTCGGGAACGTCGAAGTCAAACTCCTCCTCCTGCGGGGACCACACTTAATAGAAGGGATTGGGAGAAGCCTTTCGGTGGCCGAGCCTCCCCTTTGTGGAGCCTCAGCTTACCGCAGCCGTCAAAGAACACACCTCGCCCCTGCTCTCCTTCCCTCTTCCACCCCTAACCTGTCTGGCGGGTCTAAGATGTCCCATTTCTGAGGGAAGACCAGCGTCTACAGCGCGCTGACCAGAGATTTGAGCAGATGATGACGATCATCGCCTGTCTCATCCCGTTCACTGAGCTCCCACCACACCGGAACTTGGAGGAGCTTCGACTGACCTCAAGTCCTGTATTTAAATCGGCTCTGGGGCTAAGAATGCAGGACTCAGAGGGCTGCCTGGGCTGGGGTGTGGGAAAGGAGACCACCCGGGGCCCGTAGTTGACATCACTCCCGGTGTCCCACCTCTACAAATCTCCATCGCGGTCTTACTGTCACAGACCCTAGTCTCCTGTCCCTTGCCATCCTCCTACTCTCTGCTTGGACAGTAGAGGGCCCCAGTTCTTGCTCACTGACCTTGCCCCGCGCTGGCCGCAGTTGCAGCTCCAGTTTCGCCTCCCGGTGCTCCCCAACCAGCCACAAACGCACTAGGTTGAGGGATCCGGAGAAGAGCCAGGCCCCAGTGACCACACGGACGCGGTAGCGGCCCATGGCTCCCTCTGGCCTCTCAGGAGGCGATCCAAGTTAAGTTCAATTCGAAGACCGCCCAGGGCCACCGTCGCCTCGGGGCCAGGTCCAAAACTTTAAAAAGATGGATCTGTGTCCCCGCCCTCACAACTCCTAGGCACTCCCAAGTCCCCGCCCCAGACTAGTCTGAACCTGCTAGCCCAGCCCAAGAACAGGCTTTGGGAAAGGGGTGTGCGTTTGGATCAGCTACAGTGGGAGCTAAGGAGGCCCTTCCCAAGGTCTCTGGGCTTTTAGGAGAACTTGCAAAGGGGTTGAAACCATTTTTCAAACGGAGGGAAAAGAAGTGTCTTTTCTGGGCTGAGAGGAATGCCTATAGCAGGTGAGCCTGGGAGGGCCTGGGGGATGCCCAGCTGCTAAAACCATCTGTGGTCCCCAAACACCCCCAGTCCCTGCTCTGTACTGCTTTTGAAGTCACCCCTTCAGTAAACCCCCAGGGATTCCCAGGCTGCCTTGAGCCTGAAAAGACAGCGTTTCCAGACTTAGAACCCCACCCCTGCCTTCTCCCCCACCCTCATGGTCTCCCACTCACCTGAACATAAGACTTTACGATTTCTTTTCCTTCCTTCCTTCCTTCCTTCCTTCCTTCCTTCCTTCCTTCCTTCTTTTCTCTCTTTCTCTCTTTAAAAAAAAAAGATTTACTTATTTTATGTATGTAAATACACTGTCACTGTCTTAGACACACCAGTAGAGGGCATCAGATCCCATTACAGATGGTTGTGAGCCACCATGTGGTTGCTGGGAACTGAACTCAGGACCTCTGGAAGAACAGTAAGCCCTTTTAACCGCTGAGCCATCTCTCCAGCTCCGACTTTAAGATTTCAAATACACAAAAGTGTCATGGGCCACGCATCTTGAGGGAGGCCAAGGACAGTGAATGATTTTGTCCAACCTCCTCCAGATCTCGGATGCAGAGTACCAGTCTGGGTAGGAGGGTGCAGTATAGAATCAGTTACAGTCCAGTGGGTGGGTTTCACGAGTTTATTTCTTCCAGGTAAGGAGAGTGAGCCTTTCTTTAGTGGAGCCCAGGTTGGATTTTCTTCCCAAGTTATCTCCTGGCCTTGGGTCTCAGAAAAGTAAAGTCATGAGCAGCGGTGAGAATGACACTTGGTTAGGGACCTTGTGAATAGTGGGAAACTTGTTCAGGACTCAGATTTTGTCACATGTACATGTCCCTAACTAGGTTCCTGTAAACTAAGATGTTCTAGTTTGGTGGCTAGGCCAGGGCCAGGAGGATCTGTTTTCTGGACCTAGGATGCTGCTGCTTGCAGGAAGGAAAAGTCTGAGACTTTCCAGGTCACACCTTCAGGCCTCCAAACCCTGGGCATGTCAGGTCCTTCGTGGGTTACTATTGCACACTCTCCAGGCCCATTCCTGCCTAGAAGTTCTGTGCTCTGGATTGGGTGTCTGTCAAGTGACAGCTCCCCCTCCTTTCAATGTTCCGGCGTCACTCTTTTCTCTACATCCCCTTGGTTCTCCACAGCAGGCCGTGGCCCTCTCCTCGTGCATTTTCGTGGGCCGTGTTTTGCCTTCTCAAGAGTTTGGTTTGTATCAACTAGATGATTCCTTAAGGTTACGTGTGTGTGTGTGTGTGTGTGTGTGTGTGTGTGACAGAGAGAGAGAGAGAGAGAGAGAGAGAGAGAGAATGAGAACACTAAGAAAAAGAACTGAACTTCTACACGAGCTTAATGACATGATGTGTTCAGACACTTAGACGCTTAGCACAATGTTTGACACAGAGCCCTCTGTGTATTAACTTATTATTATTCATGATGAAATATCATGAGTCCCTTTCCCATTTCTTACCACCTACTACTTCTTCAGTTTCTACCAGGATGTTCACTTCCAAGACCTGCTTCCCTCTTGCTTTTGTTTTTGTTTTTTGTTTTTGTTTTTCGAGACAGGGTTTCTCTGTGTAGCCCTGGCTGTCCTGAAACTCACTTTATAGACCAGGCTGGCCTCAAACTCAGAAATCCACCTGCCTCTGCCTCCCAAGTGCTGGGATTAAAGGCGTGCGCCACCACCGCCCAGCTTTTTGTTTTTTTGGTTTTTTGCACTTTTCAGTTTTTAAGCCCATGTAGTATATTGAGAAGATACATTTAATTCCTAATTGTTTTCTGTAGTGTTGAGTATTGAACTCAGGCCTAACATATTTCTGTCTCTGAGGAACTTGTATCAATCTGCAAACCTATACAAGCCTTGGGCCAGCTTCATTACTTGGAAACAGATATGAATTTACTTGTTTTCTGACACATGCTCTCAGATCTCTCTCTCTCTCTCTCTCTCTCTCTCTCTCTCTCTCTCTCTCTCTCTCTCTCTCTCTCATATCTGTCTATCCATCCATCTATCTGAATGAAAGAATTTTTACTATGTAGGCCAGGCTGGCTTAGAACTCACAGAGATGCCTCTGCCTCCTCTGCCTCTGCCTCTGCCTCTGCCTCTGCCTCTGCCTCTGCCTCTGCCTCTGCCTCTGCCTCTGCCTCTGCCTCTGCCTCTGCCTCTGCCTCCTCTGCCCAGTGCTGAGACTAAAGGCATGCACCACCATGCTCAGCTCCTTTCCTTACTCTTTAATACCGAGAATTCAACATCACATTTTAAATCTGTCCTCTGACTGCTCTCCTCTACGGCACAAGAAGGAACAGTGCCTTCCCTTTGTCTAGAACCTTCAAAGCTAACCTCTCTTGGTCCAGACTCCAGTGCCTGCTGTCTGTGCCAGAAGCCAACTCCCACTCTCTCGTGACCTGTCTCTGCAACTTTTAACTTCTGGATCAAAGCTTTTCCCGCTGGGTTATACCCCGGGGATGTGGGCGAGCACGGCGACCCTTGCACTACTCCATAGCCAAGATGTTTCTTAAGACGTTTTCTAAACGTAACAATTCCATCCCTTTTCCTTCTCCCGTGCCAAACGCCTTGCCTTGCAGTCACTTTCTTTGTCTTTTTTTCTTTTCTTTTTGGATGATGTTTCTACTGTCTTTGCTGCGCTGCTTAGAGCTTGTGTATGACACAGGGCTATAATATAAGTTTCTTGAGGCATTTACTCATAAGAAATTACCATTACATTATTAGCCATGTAATTTTAAGTGTGTGATGATAGGACATGATTTCAAGGCAGATAATGTAACATTCACTTTTTTAATTAGTAAGTTGGATACAACACCTGTTTCCACTTGCAGGAAGGCCAGGACTTTCCTCTCGGAGTGTGGTCCTTGCTATCTGGTGTTTTCTGATGTGACAGGAGGAACTTTGTCCTGTGAAATCTAATAAGTCATTTCCCAATGCTTCCGAGATGCCTTGCGTGGGCCACAGCGACACAAACTCGAGCTTCCAAACTCCGGGTTCACACAATTTTGGACAAGGTCTCCAAGCAGGACTGCATGCTCCAGGCTGTGCCAAGGCTCTGTCCATCCTTAGTCTCCTGTACCCTTAGGCTTGGAGTTGAGTTCTGGTCAGGGAGGGTTGGTTCTCCTTTGAGATCATGGGTACTCTTTTCCTAATGCAGACCTCTCCTGAGACCTTCTCAGACTTTGAGAGAGAACTTAACACTGAACATGTAAAAGAACACCATTGGCTCCCTTCTTTCCTTTTCCTCTACCACCAACTCTGTATGACAGGAGTGTCAGAGTGGAGAAGGCACATGGAAAGGGGGGACCAGGAAGGAGGCCACTGTGTGCCTTTGAAGGATGTGCGAAGTGGGGGCAACCAAGTCTCAGAGAAGAAACCAGGAAGGTTTGTTCAGGATGGTTGGTTTTGATTATTTTAAAGAAACAAACCTGTTCTATACTGGTGTGTGTGTGTGTGTGTGTGTGTGTGTGCGCGCGTGCGTGCTTCCTGGAGCTTTCCTAGAGAGCAAGATTGGCTCACACCTTTAATTCCAGTAGTTAAGAGACAGAGACAGGCATGTCTCTGAGTTCAGTGCCAGCCTAGGCTGAATAGAACCTTATCTCAAAGAGAAAGGGTGTGTGTGGCCTGACTCATCTCAGAGAAATCTCTGCAGCTCTGTAGCTAGACATCTGATTCATCCTTTTTTTTCTTTTTTAATTGGTTGGTGTGTGTGTGTGTGTGTAGGCCAGAGATTGACACCAGGTAATCTCCTTAATTGTTTTCCACCTTATATGGGACCTGAAGAGATGTTGAATGTCTAACAGTGAAACGGTGGCCCCTGGGAGCTGGCATGCCCCAGTTTGACTTGATGTTGCTGGAATGGAACTCTGACCCAAAGCAGCTTGGGGAAGAAAGGCGTTTTTGTTTTTGTTTTTGGCTCATATCCACCATTGAGGGGAGTCAGGGCAGGAACTCACACAGGAGAAGAGGCAGGAAACTGAGCCTTCTTCCCACATCAAATCATCAATGAAGAAAATGCTCCAGAGGCAGGCAAAGCTCTATGAGTTTGAGGCCAGCCTGGTCTATAGCGTGAATTCCAGGACAGTCAGGAAAACCTCAGAGAAAACCTCTCTCGGAAGAAAAGAAAAGGAAAGGAAAGAAGAGAAGAGAAGAGAAGAGAAGAGAAGAGAAGAGAAGAGAAGAGTAAAGAAAAGAGCCTCAGAGAAATGCCCTCAGAGAAATCGCATGGAAGTCATTATTCAGCTGAAGTTCTCCTTCCCAGATGACTCTACTTTGTATCCTGTTGACAAAAACTAACCATCACTTAGAGGGGTTGGAAGAAAAGAGGCAATATTGGTCACAGTATACAAGACCTCACTTATGAGAATCAAGGACATAGCACAGTTCATAATAATGTATATACTAAATTTACTAAGAGAATTCAAGTATCCTCATATTGAATAAGTATTCTTTATAACTCCAGGTGATGGTGGCTCATGCCTTTAATTCCAGTACTTGGGAGGCAGAGGCAGGTGGATCTCTGTGAGTTCGAGGCCAGCCTGGTCAGCAGAGTAAATTCCAGCAGGGCTACACAAAAAAACTCTGTTTTGAACATAACCCCCCTCCCCCAGAAGTTTCCATTATAAAACAATCATAATAAATATAAATAATAGGTATATGGTAACTAGATGAGATGCAGTCATGTTAATTTTTTTAAAGATGTATTTATATCATGTATATGAACACACTGCCACTGTCTTCAGACACACCAGAAGAGGGCATCAGATGCCCATTACAGATGGTTGTGAGCCACCATGTGGTTACTGGGAATTGAACTCAGTACCTTTGGAAGCGAGTGGGAGAGCCTGAGTTGCTGGGGAAGTGAAGACCCTGTAGACCAGCACTTCTCAGCCTTCCTAATGCTGCAACCTTTTAATACAGTTCCTCGTGTTGTGGTGACCCCGAACCAAAGCATTATTTTTGTTGCTACGTCATAACTGTAGTTTTGCTATTGTTATGAATCATAATGTAAATACCTGTGTTTCCTGATGGTCTTAGGTGACCCCTGTGAGTGGCTCATTTGACCCACAAAGAGGTCTCGACCCACAGGCTGAGAACCCCTGGAGTAGAAGAAAAGAAAATTCTGAGAATGTGTGGAAGAACGGGTTCTCAGTGCTGCAATCTCATCAAAGGGGACAGGACACAAACATCAGACCTAACCCAAAGGCCATGGCCCCCCAAGGAGCACAGTATGTAAAAGTGTATGAAGGAATTAGACTTTTATGAGGCAGCACACATAGCAATTAGAAAACAATGTCTCACAGACTCCCAGAGCAGGACAGTAATAAAGGAAAGGTAGAAAACTGTGGCCCTAAGTAGCAGGGGACACCTCCTCCCTTGTGACTGGGATAAAAGAGGATACCCAAGAGCTGTGATAGGTAGGAAGTTATGGGCACGTGTAATCTATCTGGTGGCTTGTGGTTTTTTTTCTTTCTTTGTGTGAGATTGACAGGAAGGTAGTGACACCATGCCCAGCTACCCCTCTCAATACTTAAAATGGTCTGAACTATTCCTGTAATCAGGAGAGAGAGAGAGAGAGAGAGAGAGAGAGAGAGAGAGAGAGATACATACATATACATACGTACATACTTACATACATACATCCATACAAATTTGTGTTCCTGCTTTGGAATAATGTCCTTTCTGCCAAGGTTAATGGACCCATGATAATCAGAGACAGCATGAATTTGGGAAGTGAGGATGTATCTCAGCAAAATGGTAGAATACTGTGACCTTCAGGACAGCCCTTAAGGCTGTGGGAAAGAATGCTGAAAACATGAGTTTAAAAAATATGTATATATATATATATATATATGTATATATATATATGTATATATATATATGTGTGTATATATATATATAATTTCTCAGCTATGCAAAATATAAGGGTGCAAATGAATTGTATAAGGAGCTTCACAGATCTAAAGGAACAGAGGCAGCTGCACTATGAGCTAGCTTGTCAGAAAGACACTAAGGAAGGAGATAACGAGATTCCAGGAGTGCCGATCACAGGAAAGATCCAACCCAGCTAAGTTTTTATGTAAATGCTTATAAAGGAAGGCAGATTTCTGAGTTCAAGCGTAGCCTGGGACAGAGGGAGTTTATGTCCAGGCCTAGGTGTGGTAGGAATGGTAACCCAGCTATGTTATTGTTTGTGTTTGTGCCTGCTCCCTTTCTCTCTAAGAATCAAGAGGCGGACACGGGATGATGATTCTCGGTATAATCAAATGGGAACCTGGGGTAATAACTGAATTGATATATAAATAAAAGACTGGACTTTTGATCTGCAAGAGATGAGCTATCTAGAGAGGTTTGAGAATAAAAAAAAAAACCTCTCAAGCAGAACACACACAGAGAGACACAGACACAGAGAGACAGACAGACAGAGACAGAGAGCAGTCTGGAAAGCTGGCTCGAGCAGAACATAGGCCATCACCTTGAACCCACAATTTGACTTTGAGTTGTTTGTTTCTCTGATCCCAGACATCCCTTCTCTCAGAACCCCTTCCTAAGCTGAGGCTGGTCCTTGACAGAATGGATACTGTCACTATCTTAGAACACAAAGGTTGAACAGCTTAGACAGTGTCATGAGCTTGGTTCTCACCATTCGTTCTGTCTGTGATTCTTCAGTCTTGCTCTTTGTCTTGTCACCATAATAAACCTACTCCCAAGCTTACCTCTAAGTTACTCATCTTTAAATTAAAAAAAAAAATTTAGGTCAGCATACAAAGTAATAGGAACCTTACTAATTATTAATTTTTTTAGGTGATCTTGTTAAAAGTCACTTTGTCTAAGACTATCCTTAGGGTATGTGGGTTCTCAAACAACTATATTTTTATAGTTATCTATATAAATGATTTATTTAAAACTTTATTTTATTTTATCTGTGTTTTGAGAGTGTGTGTGTGTGTGTGTGTGTGTGTGTGTGTGTGTGTGTGTGTGTGTGCTATGTGTACCTGGTGTCCTCTGAGACCAGAAGAAGACATCAGATCCCCTGGAACTTCAGTTACAGAGGGTAACTGTAGTATGTTTGTGAGCCACCATATAGGTACTGGGTATTAAACCTGGGTGCTCTGCAAGAGCAGCAAATGTTCTTAACTTCTGAACCATCTTCCCAGCCTATGTATAAATGACATGCTTAAATTTTTATGGCAAAATTTATTGGCCTATACAAAGTATGATGACTTATTAATGAATATGTAGAGCAATATATATTGAGAGGTAAAGGACTATTGACATCTGCAATCTTCAGGTGCCCGTTGCACCTGGTGCTTGGCATTCACACTTAATCCAGTAATGTCTTTGAGAGGAACACTTAAGGAAGACATTTTGAGACCAAATAGGAAATCTATTTGAAAATGCCTTTACTCAACTTTTGTTTTATTGGCAATTTTGTATAAGAAAGGAACTGTGGTGAAAAGTAAAATTCCCTCAAAATTTGGGAGGTAGTTTTGTGGGTGGAAGTGTAGTAAGGCTTTTGACAAGGGAACCTTCAAATATGGCAACTTAGACACGTGGCACGGTTCCTGTACTGTCTTTGTTTCTTCTAATGGTCACTTGCCTGTGCTCATCTATCTGTTGGATTTTATTAATTCTATTATGGAACCCCCTCTGTTTTATGTTTTGAGCCCCACTATCCTGTCAGGAATATGCTAAGTCGTCGCTGGTAGTTCTTAGTAAGTAGCTATGGTTAAAGTTGACTCCTGCTCCTTCCGAGTCCCTTTCCGGCTCTCTTTACTGTCTGGTGGCCTTAGCTTTCTCTTCACATTTAGGAATGAGCCACTATGCAAGCTAACTGCGTTAGGTGGGGCTTCCGTGCAGGGATCCCGTCATTTGGCATGAGATCACTTGTGGTCTTCTTTTCACTTGATTTCTCCAGAGATCTTCTTTCTAGGTGCCTGTTTAGGTAGCGGTGGCAGTGGAGGAGGAGGAGGAATTGGCTGACTGAGTAGGATGATGTGGGCATTTGACGGACATTTGCTTTTCTGGCACATTTTCAGTGAGTCCCACTATGCACAGCCATAGTCCCACCTTCAAGGGTTAATGGAATGTCCATTCCTGGCTCCAAGTACAAATGCTTACTGAACCTCCACATTCTGCAAGCATTTGATGCTTAAATACTTTATATTATGAGTATGGTGTCTCACCTGCACGTATGTCTGTGTAACATATGTGTGCAGTTCCTATACAGGCCAAAGAGGGCTTAAGATCCCCTGGAAATAGAGTTACAGGTAGTTGTTAGTCATCATGTAGGTGCTGGGAATCAAACTTGGGTCTTCTGGAAGAGCAGCCAGTGCTTTTAACCTGTGAGCCATCTCTCTTTGAGCATCTGACTTTGGATGTTCTCTGATGTGCTGAATCAACCACTGCTGGCTCATTTGCTTTCAGCTTCCAAAGCAGACCTCATCTCTTATCTCCTGTGGTTCTCTGCATATTGTGGTCTATGGCCTGCCTTTTAAATCAGTTAGTCCATAGTGTAATTGGGAAAGGGAAAAGCAAAAAAGGAAGGAAACTCTGTTCCTAGACTGAACCACAGGAAACTCTCTCTTCCTTCTTTCCTTCCTTTCTCTCTGTCTCTCTGTGTGTCTGTCTCTGCATCTCTGTCCATCTCTGTCTCTCTCTTTGGTCTAGTGTAGCCTCAGGTTTGCCTCATACCTGCCTCTACTTCCCAAGGGCTGGAATTATAGGCATGAACCACTATGTCCAGCAAGGACATTATTTTTTAAAATACTGTCTTACCTCCCAATATTTGCATTTCGTCCTTTTGAACTTTGAGATTAATGTTAGAACTCTTGAATGAACTTTCTGAATTTCTTCAGAGTTTTCTTCCTCCATTTATAAACCCTTAATTTCTCGGTGTTGTGTTTTCCAAGAGTTCTGTGGACTCTCGGTTTTCCAGTGCAGAAGTTGGATGTTCAGCTTCACCCACTTCCCATTCCACAGCTGTCATCTTTTACTTCCAAGGCATCTGACCATTTCATTTAGTAACTTCCAGTTCCGGGTCCTAATTATACTCTCCACCATGATTTGTATTTATTATTATTTTAATAATTTAAAATAAAATAGAATTGCATCACTTGCTTCTCCTATGTCCCCTCCCTCCAGCCCCTCTCATGTCCCCCGCTCTCAAATTGAGAGCTTCTTTCATTATTATTGTTATATACATGCATATTTGTGTGTAAATGTTTCAGAACTATATAACTACAACCTGCAGAGTCTGTTTCTGCTGTTTTTGTGTACATGATTTCAAGGCTGACCACCTCGTACTGGATAACCAATGAGGGGGCTCATCCCTGGCAGAGGCTGATTCTCCTCTCCCAGCAGTCATTAGTTGCCAATAATTCTTTGTCTAGGGGTGAGAGGAAGGGGACATGAGATACTCTTATTTTTTATTATCTGAGTTATATTTATTCTAAAGTCCTATTCTGATTCCTGTTTTAGTTCTTCTTCTGGGTTTCTGAAGATTTTGTGTGTGTGTGTGTGTGTGTGTGTGTGTGTGTGTGTGTGTGTGTGTGTGTGTGCCTACAGAGCACTGGAGACTCCGTGTGTGCTCCTTCTCATGGCTGATGCAATTCTGAATACAGTGTCTTGTTTTCCAGAGCCCAGAAGGGTGCAGGGGTGATGCTGCTGTCAGGTTTTGGAGCCATCTTTGCTCCCACTGAGAGCTGGGTCTGGGTGGGTTGTGCTGTGAGACACTTGGAGGAATTTGTGTGCAGGGTGCAACTGTTCCTACTTCCCCATGGGCAGGGCCTCTGTGGCAGCATAGTCCTGTCTGTAGCTGAGCAGGAAGTCTCTATCTTCCCTTTGATGTGCTGCATGCTACAGTTCCCCGTGCCAGCCTTATCTAGATGTATTCTGAGAAGCATCTCTAAGTTTGGCAACATACTATCAACTTGTTCATAATATTCTTTTTGTTGTTAAAATGTCCTAAACGTTTTTTAAAAGATCATGTCTGCGTCTGTGTGAGTACGTACCATGTGTGCAGGTGCTGCTGGGGCCCAGAGGGTCCCCTGAAGCTGGGGTTACAGGCACTTGTGGGCTACCTGACCTGGATGCTGGGCCCTAACACAGGTCCTTTGCAAGGGCAGCACATGCTCTCTCTTCTCCAGCCCTGTGTTGTTGTTTCTGTGGTTAGAATTTGGTGTCGGATGTGTCAGTATTAAAGATTTATTCTATACTAATCTGTATTCCTGATTAAGAAGACTCTTCAAAAACAGTCTTGTGGTTGTTAAACTATGAATCCAAACAGCAAAAAGGAGTTCATCCAGTGTATCTTGTTTTTCCAGTTTGTTACAAAGCAGGTCACACTCCTTCCAATATCTAAACTCTTCTGTCCTCTGCGCTCTCTCCTGGCAGAGGCCCCTTTCTTTCTCCAGGGGCCTCTACTCATGCTGCCAGCTCCAGTTCTCCAGCACTATGACTCTCACTTTGGTTGGTTATTTGAGACAGGATCTCACTACTACGTAGCCCTGGCTGTCCTGGAACTCACACGTGCACCAGATTGGCCTCAAAGTAGCAGAGATCCATTGGTGGTCAAGGGCAAATGTCACCATCTGTGGCCAAGTCAATCTTTTAAGTGCTTTTTTTTTTAAAAAAAAAATTAACCCACGACAGGGTCCTCAGGCCTGCTTATGAGATTTAATGGGCAGGTACTTACTATTATCTTGGGGAGAATGAAGTTTGACGACCTGCTCAGCCAGCCAGCCTTTCTTTGTGTTGCCTCTGCTCTCTTTAGCACTGATGTTGGCTCTCAGGGCTGCTTGGTGGGCTTGCCCACCTACTGCTCATCAATCCATGGAAACAAGTAATGAAAGTGCCACACCCTCTTGGATATAAAGTGGACAAGTGGTCAGCATGGGCTAATTATAGCCCAAGAGGCCTTTTCTGGAGCTTTGGTGGAAATAGAATGAAGTGTTAGTTTCCGCTGTGGCTGCCAAGCTTGTAGACTATAGACCTGCTGAGTCCAGTTGGCTCTCTCCCTGCTCAGAGCCTGCCAGCAAGGACTGGAGGAGGAAGAGGGGGAGGAGGAGGAAGAAGAAGAGGAAGAGGAGGAGGAGGAAGAGGAGGAGGAAGAGGAGGAAGAGGAAGAGGAGGAGGAGGAGGAGGAGGAAGAAGAGGAGGAGGAAAATTCTACCTTCTTCCCCTGACTCCTATAAAAGCAAGACTGGCACCTTGTCCCTGCTTTAGTGGAAATGGAAACCCCATGTGGTTTCCCCTGACATTTTAGAGGCAAGTGGGGTGGGAAGGAAGGAAAAGAAATCATGGAGGGAAGGAAGGGAAGAGGGAGGAGGAGATGACTTCATTTGAACCCCTTGATCCTGTTGTACCTGCAGTTAGGCCTGCCCTAGCCTTTTAAGTTACAGAAACCAGTGCATGCCTTAAAGAAATAAAGCCACTTCAAATCCACTCTCTGCTGCACATGTATACAAGCTGTGGATAATTAGAGTGGTGAGGCTGGGGACAGTCTCCAGGCCAGAGCACCTGAGAGTGTGTGCACTCAGGAGGAAGAGGCAGGCAGACCTTTGAGTTTGAGGCCAGCCTGGTTCCTGACCAGTCAGGGCTACATAGTGAAACTTTAAATAAAATAAAATAAAATAAAATAAAATGGTGAGATATAGGCATTTAAAATATTGAGATTGCTTGACTGTCATCCACAAAAAGGCACAGCAGTTTATAACCTGATAGATTCTGTGAGCTTCCCTGCTTCCTCACAGATGTGACAACTGAGCTGCCCATGTGTGGCATTCTTCTCAGGTGGTCTGAGATCTGGGCAAGTGAGTTTGGCTGTGAAGTGACTTGTGATGTAAGGGATATGTCTGACTACTTAAGTTTAATTTGTCATTCTATTTTGTATTTATTTTTTGTTTCTTTTTTCTTAGTTTCCTGTGAGCTTCTTTAATAACTCTAGAATTCAGTTTTGGTTATTTGTGGAGCTCTGAGGGAGTTGTCTTTTTATGGTTCCATTGCATATCATACATGTAAGTTTTTATACTTTACTGGAGTTGACGTCAGACCATTTGATGGAAATGTAGAAAACTTCCATTATCTCTCCTTATGTACAATACCACTGTTTTTTTTTTTAACTCTAAAAGTCATTTTTTTTTTTAGGTATTTTCTTCATTTACATTTCCAATGCTATCCCAAAAGTCCCCCATACCACCTCCCACCCCCGCACTCCCCTACCCACCCACTCCCACTTCTTGGTCCTGGCGTTCCCCTGTACTGAGGCATATAAAGTTTGCACTACCAATGGGCCTCTCTTTCCAGTGATGGCCGACTAGGCCATCTACAGTACCACTGTTTTAAAGACTTATTTTACATACATGTCAAAGTATTTTCTTTGTATGTGTAATTTTCTTCATACACACACTCCCTCTTTGTTTTAAATGTTTAGTTTAGTTTTTAGGATTAGATCATTATATGTTTTTGTTTAGATTTCTTTGAGTTTATTCTGTGTGAGGTTTTTATATACTTTTTTGTATGTTAGATCTTTTTATCATGTGTTTTATTCTGAAATTTACATTTTAAATCTTTATTTTTTGCTGGCATGCCCTGTATTTATTCTCTGTCTCTGTCTGTCTCTCTTTCTCTATCTCTGTCTCTCTTGTCTCTCCCCCTCTCCCTTCCCCCCTCTCCATCTCATGGCTTATGTATGTTAGGCAAATATGTATACCCTCAACGCCACAATAAAGCTCTCTGACACCAAACTGGAGATGGCAAAGCACCTGGGTCACTGCTCCTTACGTGATCTCCACTGGTGCTGCAATGGGTTGGAAGAGGCCTTGGACACATGAAAGCTCAGATTCCCCCTGAACCTCCTCCAACCCCTGTGAGGAGGGAGAGCAGTGTCTCCTTCTGCTCAGTTCCAAGTGGTTTGCCTGGACGTTTTGCAGGATGATCTTCGTTACTACCAAGTGGGGGAGAAAGTGATGGCTTTCCACTCAGTCTTACCTGATATCACCCTGGCAAGGAAAATGTTACATACGATTTGTTGTAGGTGATAGGAGTCTGACTCCTCACTAAGCACTGGCTGATGGGTGACAGGGCTGTGGTCACTTTCTGGTATTTGCTGGTAAAGGGTGAGTATTATCTAAAAGGGTTTTTGTTTGTTTGTTTTGTTTTGTTTTTAAAATCTTTACTCTTTGAGAATTTCACAATGAGGGCAATGTATTTTGACCATACCACCCCCTTCTTCCCCGAACATCTCCCCAACATTCGCCAACTCCTCCTCTCGACTTCACCTTCTCTTATGTTGTCTTTATGTGCATAGGTGTAAGACCATCTATGGAAGCATCAGTGTCCTTACCGGCCACTTCTCTCATCAAAAGCTGACTCTCCCTTCCCCAGAAGACTTCAATTGCCAAAGCTTTCACGGACTGGCCTGACTCCACCTTAACATTAAAAGCCATCTTGGTACAAGGTCACAATAAGTTCATTCCTGGTTTCTGTAGAACTTGGGATTGACCTTGTCCTGACTCATTTTCTGGTGTTTGCCATGCTCCACCTCCTCTACCCTACCCCCCACCCTGAGAAGTTAAGTTGTGGTGCCAAGTTCTTTATGTAACCAAACACCCTGAACCCCCTGCCCCAGTCTCATATCTTTGGGGCTAATATAAACCCCCACCTTCTCCCATGTTCAGTACTATTTTATCAAACCCTGCGTTAAGGACATAGCCCTGGGGCTGGTGAGATGGCTCAGTGGGTAAGAACACCTGACTGCTCTTCCAAAGGTCCGAAGTTCAAATCCCAGCAACCACATGGTGGCTCACAACCATCCGTAATGAGATCTTACTCCCCCTTCTGGAGTGTCTGAAGACAGCTACAGTGTACTTACATATAATAAAAATAAATAATCTTTAAAAAAATTAAAAAAAAAAAGAACATAGCCCCGTCTGACAGAAAATAAAGCTTGTATTATTTGAGCAAAGAATTTAGGTAATGGTCTTTACTTTCACTCGGTGGGATTAACGGCTTCTCAGCTTTACCATTCTCTGATGAAATGTTGACCAGACTGATCTTGAGTAGGTCCTGAGAAGGCAAACACAGCCACTCTAAGTTCATGAGTGGAATGGCTCTGACATATCCAGAAGACACTTTCTCAGCAGTCTCTGTAACCTCTGCCTTTTGTAGTCTCCCCTGCCCTCCTTCTGCAATGTTCCCTGACAAATGTAGGGGAGGGCCATGAAATAGATGTAACGTTTTGGGCTGAGGACTCTATAGTAATTGAACTTCTGCCCTCTAATCACACGAGGGCCTCTGTCCTTAATTGGTATTTGATGAAAAATGAAACATGCCTGATGAGGGTTGAGAGCTGCATCAATCTATAGATGGAGAAATAACTGCTGAGAAGCTATTTAGCACTATGCCCATTTGGCAAAAGTAACAGTCGCAGATTCTCTCTCCAGCCATGGTTTCTGTGCCAGCTTTATAGCTACAAGCATGGTTCTGTTTTGTGGAGTGGGTCTTAAATCTAAATGAAAAGTAATTGTTTGCTTCCATAACATTCATGTCACCTTCTCAGACCAACAGACCAGGAAAGGAAGAGTCTAACAAGACAAACGCTTTTAGACATGCCCATTAGACCATCCCTTTCCTGGTCTGTTGATCTAAGAGAGTTTCTTAGAAGTTCTGCTGTGCCTACTGGTCACTGGACAGAAACATCGATAGCGTCCAATCCCAGATATGACAACCCAGGGAACTCAAGCCATGCCATTCCTGAGATTTTCAGGTCTCCATTTGTCTTAGTTTAGGTTTTACTGCTATGAACAGACACCATGACCAAGGCAACTCTTATAAGGATAACATTTAATTGGGGCTGGCTTACAGGTTCTGAGGTTCAGTCCATTATCATCAAGGCAGGAACATGGCAGCATCCAGGTAGGCGTGGTGTAGGAGGAGCTAAGAGTTCTACATCTTCATCTGAAGGCTGATAGAAAATTGACTTCCAGGCAGCTAGGAGTAGGGTCTTAAAGCCCACACCCACAGTGACACACCCACTCCAACAAGGCCACACCCACTCCAACAAGGCCACACCTCCTAATACTGCCACTCTCCAGGCCAGGCATATGCAAACCATCACAGTATCTCCACTTAAAATTTTAAAGGAAAAAACCTGTTCTTTTTTATGACAGTTTATATAACAAGGGTGGCCTAGAACTCACTATGTAGCAAGGGTGACTTTAACTCCTGATCTCCCTGCTACCACCTCCTAGGTTCTAAAGTTATGGTGTGTTCCACCGTGCCCATTTTCCTCTCTACTATATATAATGTCTCTACTTTTAATTTATACTTAGTGGCAGACTTAGATTAGATTAGATTGCTTTGATTTCACTTATTGCTCATTCATGTTCATCTCTAATTACTTTATCTATTTATATAATCTATCTATCTATCTATTGAACAATTCACACTATGTAGCCCTGACTTGACCTGAATTTGCTATGTAGACCAGGCTGGCCTTGAACTCACACAGATCTGCTTGTCTCTGCCTCCTAAGTACTGTGATTAAAAGTGTGTCCCACCATGACTGACATTTTTCTTTAAGATTTATTTATTTATTTATTATATATAAGTACACTGTGTCTTCAGACACACCAGAAGAGGGCATCATATCCCATTACAGATGGTTGTAAGCCACCATGCGGTTGTGAAATTTGAACTCAGGACCTCTGGAAAAGTACTCAATGCTCTTAAGCGCTGAGCCATCTCTCCAGCCCATGACTGACTCTTAAAATGTTTTAGATTTTGTTTATTTTATGTGTGAGTGTTTTACCTGCATATATGTATGTGTTCTGTGTGCCTTCTGCCCTTAGAGGTCAGAAAAGGATGTCGGATCTTCACTCACATGCCCAAGATAACCTTGAACTTGCTGTGTATCTCAGACAGACCTTGAACATGATCATGATCCTCCTGCCTCAGCTTCCTTACCTGCATTCCTTATATAGATGGGCACACTTGCACCATATAGAAGTACTGCAGCTTGCCTACCCACTTACCTGTTAGGAGCATTTGGATCATTGCCACATTTTGGCTTTATGAAATGCTATGCTTTGAACACAGTTTAATGCTGTTATGAATGCATGCCGTCAGATCTCCGTGTGGGCATATGTTTTCATTTCTGTTGGGTAAACACCTACGATCGGAATCACTGAGTCATGTGGCAATCCTGTTGAACTTTATGAGAAACTGTCAAGTTGTTTTCAATAGATGTTCATTTCACTTTCCCACCGGCTGGCTTCCAGATGCACCACAGCCTCAGCAACGTTTGGTTTGGTTTGGTGCTCAACAGTCTTCTGTATTTTAGTCATTCTACGTTTTGTTTGCATTTCCCTGATAGCTGATAATGGTTAACATCCCTCCATAGGCTGACTTACCTTTGTTGCTCAAGGGTCTATTACTAAAATGTTTGCCTTAGTTTTTTTTTTTATTGGGTTATTGGTCTTTTTGCTTTAGAGTTGTAAGTTCTCTCTCTCTCTAGTACACATATATATGTGTGTGTGTGTGTGTGTGTGTGTGTGTGTGTGTGTGTGTGAGTATACTGTCGCTGTCTTCAGACACACCAGAAGAGGGCATCAGATCCCATTACAGATGGTTGTGAGCCACCATGTGGTTGCTGGAATTGAACTCAGGACCTCTGGAAGAGCAGTCAGTGCTCTTAACCACTGAACCATCTCTCCAGCCCTGCAAGTTCTTTATAAATTTGGAGTACAATTTTTTAAGTTGGATGTAAGTTGTACAAATACTTTACCCCAGTCTATGACTTGTGTCTTCATTGTCTTGACAGTGGCTTGTGTAGAGTACAATTTATAATTTTTATTAAGTGTTTTACTTATTTTTTTCTTTTGACGTTCATATTTTTGTGTTCCAAGAAAACGTGGCTATAGCTGAAGTCACAAACATTTTTTCCTTACATTTTTGTCTGGAAGTTTTATAGACTCTGCCCAGGTATTGAGGTTTGTAAGCTGCTCTGACTGACTTTGTGTGGTGATGTAAGGGTTAAAGGTGTCCTTTGCACAGTCCTGGCCTGATCATTCCAGTACTTTTTTGAAACTCAATGGCTGTATATGTGTGGCCTAGTTTTGGACTCTGTTCCATTAATCTAAGTGTCTAGTATGTCAAAATTCCATTGGCGATAACAAGCCTTACTACTTACGTAGTTAAGATGCTGTGCTGCTGTATGGTCAAACGCTAACTTGCCAGCTTTCCACAGGTCTAGAGGTCGGGCAGTATAACTGTTTAGGGTCTTTGGATCCTTTGCCTTCATCTTTAAAACTTGAAATTCTCTTATTCATCCTTACAAAATAGCTGCCTGGGATCTTGTCCGCTGTATTAGTCTACTGCGGGAAGGCAGGAATGCATTGAGCCCTTGAGCCCGTCACTTACTTAAGTTTTTTAAGTATCTGCTGTTTTGTAGATTGGTTTCAATTTGGATGTGTGCTTCTGTGTGTGTGTGTGTGTGTGTGTGTGTGTGTGTGAGAGAGAGAGAGAGAGAGAGAGAGAGAGAGAGAGAGAGAGAGAGAGAGAGATTTTTAAGACCAGTTTCTCCTCCTTTTTTCTATTTCTCTCCCTCTGTTTAAAAAAAACTTTTCTCTCCTTTTAGTCCCCCTCCCCCCCCCCACGCTTAAATTCAACTATATTTTACACATCTTGATCTCTGCTGGCATGTCCTCAATTTAATACATCTTAAAATATGTTATATACACATACATAGTTGGGTAATCTTAAAATAGAGTTAGTCAGAGAGTACAGCCAATACCCAGCATTGGTACAGACGTGGGGGCGGTACAGACGTGGGGGCGGTACAGACGTGGGGGCGGTACAGACGTGGGGGCGGTACAGATGAACTGAGAACTAAGACTTTCTACACTTTCACTAGATGGGTCACCTTAGGCCTCAGTTTCTTCACTTGTAAATTAACAATAATAGTACCCCTATCTTATGGTTTGGGGGAGGATTATAGGTCATTACCTTTGAGGAGATTAAAATAACACATAGGGAGTCCTATGTTAGTGTGTAATGACCCTAGTGCCTGCTTGAAGAAGCAGTTCTGTGGTAACAAGAAAAATGAAATACACAAGAATCCTAAGGCCAGAGAGAGGGCTCACTGAGTAAAAGCGCTTGCTGCCAAGTCTGATGATCTGAGTTCAAATCTTCATAACCCACATGATGGAAACAGAGGACTGGATCCTGCAAGTTGTCCTTTGTCTAAAGGTATGTCTCATGCATGCGCGCGCGCACACATGCGCGCGCGCACACACACACACAAGTATAAAAAGGAATTATAATTGAGGCCTAGGGACTCAGAGTAGAAAGGTCATGAAAGTTTCAATGGGGAGCTGACTTTCCATGTCTCCCTCCGTGTGTCTCTGCTTCTGTCTGTCTGTCTGTCCACTCCTCCCACCCCTTAACACTTCCATGTTACCCAGACCAGTCTGGCCTTGAACTTCCCATTCGTCTGTCCCAGTTTCTCAGTGGCTGGCTTAGAGATATTTCAGCCACGCCTGGCTTCTGGCTGTCTCTGTTGAGTGTCTCCTGTTGCTCACTTACTGTTTTTGTGGTTTCACACAGTTGTTTTTCAACGTTGTAGCTCACTGGGCTTTTTAAATGACAATTATTTTGGAGTCTCTTTTCAGGAAATTCATAAAGGTCCACCACCAGCTTTGATTTTTCTCCCTTTTGTGGCGTCGGACTGCCTTGATTCTCCATGGTCCTGCAAGCCTGCATCCTGTACTCTGTCCACGCCCCCTGCTCCTAGGTTCCCAGATGCCTTAGCTACGTTCCCAGGTCAAGGGAGGCAGCAAAGGGTCTCCTCATATGTTAAGAACCCATTATCTCCTCCAGGCTTCACTGACTGGCCACAGTGAGCCTCTGGGTGGGATGTCTCTGTACCACGTTGCTTCTACTCTGTCTGCCTCTCCACTCTATCCCCCCCTTAGGAAGGAGCTCCTAGAATCCTGTGCCTTTTCTTGATCTCACAAAGTCAAGGATGGCTGGTGTGCAGAGCCTCCAGTTCAGGACGGCCCTCTGAAGTTTAAATGTTTTCATTTTCTTTTAACTCTGCAAGGTTGAGGTAATTGTTAAGATATACTTGTAACAGCCATCCTTCAAGAAAGCAGAGACCTCCTCTTGCCCTCCTGCTTTCCTTTTCCCCCTCTCTCTCCATTCCCTTCCCCCTTTCTCTCCACATGCTCATGGCCAGCCTCTACTCCTCTACTTCTCTACTCTCTCTCTCTCCTTCTCTCTCTCTCTCTCTCTCTCTCTCTCTCTCTCTCTCTCTCTCTCTCTCTCTGCCTTTTTCTGCCTCTGCTACCCTCTTGACTCCCCTCCCCATGCCCTGAATAAACTCTATACTAACCAACTAACTGTATACTAACAAACAGAAACAAGAAGATAGCAGAGACCAATGCTCACCCACCACTCTGCACTGAACTTCCTAACTGAATGCCTAGTGATGTTTCTGCCTCTCTCTTGTGCTGGTTGGAACCATCTCATACTTTGGTCTTTGCTTGGGTCTAGGCAGGTCCCTGCTCAGCCATCTCCATCCTCAGTTAGGAGAGGGGAACTCAGGGCTAACCATGATAGTGTAAAAAAGAAGCCAAGAGAAGGAAAACCAGAGAACAATCCCCAGCCAAGGCAGAGTTACAGTGCATCTTACAGGTTGCTTTGAAACAACTGTTCCTTCCAAGAAAATCCACAGAAACGTCAATGCAAAGAATGGTGTGGTAACTAAATGCATAATAAATATAAACAATAGTGAAATAATTGAGGTGGGAAGAAAGCCTAGCTTCACCCAAACCCTTAAGGCTAGCGTATTCCACATCATGTCATTCATAGTGAAATTTTTTCTAATAAAATCACAGACTTAAAGTACAAAAAAAAAAAGATATACTTGTAAGCTAGGCATGGTAGGCTGTGTGAAACAGAATGATCATGAGCCAGCCTGGGTTACAGAGTAAGGCTCCATCTCAAAATCAATCAACAATCAGTCAATCAATAAAAAATGGGGAAGAATGAAGAGAAAGAGGTCTGCTACTGCTATGGAAGTTGATATGACATCTGTGGGAGCAGCTGTGGGTCACTGGAGCCTCTCCATAGGGGCCAGACACGTGCTTGTGGAGGCGCACATAAGCTGCTTGGGGCATGGTTGAACATGACTTACGTCAAGAACAGGGAGAAGGGGAGGAGTCTACAGCGACCAGCTCATGGTTCTTAGAAGCCCATCATAGACTTGTGGAGCCTCCCACAGCCATAGGCCCACCCACAAACTCTGCCAGAAAACTCACCCAGCAGCCCCCACCATCACTCAGGTGACATCTGCTCACCCTGGTATGTCTCCAGCAAAAAGCCTGTTAGGACAATATAGCCAGAACCTCCCATAGCATTAATGTTTCCTCTTAGTAACTTTTGAGTCATGGTCTTCCTTGGCTACAGAGTCCCATTTCCTGTCCTGTATTTGACTTGAGCCCAGTCTCTCTGTCACTTTAAGACGGAACTGCAGTGACCCCTATGCTTACTCACACAGTGGTCTTAAAGAAACTCTTCCTTACTCTACCTTAACAAGCATGGTTGGACCCATTTAATGGCGTATTTAACAGAAGAAAGGGATTAGTTAGAGAGTGTTGAGTGTTCTTTTGGGGAGTCAGTAGCTCAGCATGGTCAAGTAAAACAGGCTGGAAACGTTGGTGGTGCCTTTGAGAAAGAGACACTAACGCTCTTGGGATGCCGGATGCTGGTGGAGCCGCTGACACAAGCCAGCACAGAAGTCTGATGGAAGGTTCGTGACACTTGAGCTACATCCTGTAGGAACTGGGAGGTATTCAGGCTGATCTTTGTCTCTTCCCTGGCCATCCTTCCATGCTGACTCTAGAGGAGACAGAAAATGGATAACTGAGAGAGGAAGGGAGGAGGTGAAGGAAAACATTAGAGTCTAAGGTCACTTCCCTTTTACTGGGTTCTGTCAGCCAGGTCTGTGCTGGGGATAGAGGAGTAAGTTTTGAAGTGAATGAAAACTGAAAATCTGATAATGCATTGAGCAACGGAATGAGAATTTGTTTGTCTTAAAACAGGGTCTCATGTAACCAAGAATGGCCTTGAAGGTCTGCTTTTTTTTTTTTTTTTTTTTTGGTTTTTGGTTTTTCGAGACAGGGTTTCTCTGTATAGCCCTGGCTGTCCTGGAACTCACTTTGTAAACCAGACTGGCCTCGAACTCAGAAATCTGCCTGCCTCTGCCTCCTGTTTGCTGGGATTAAAGGCATGTGTCACCACGCCCGGCTACTTTTTTTTGAGATTTTAAATTTTTATGTCTGAGTGTTTGGCCTGCATGTGTGTGTGTGTGTGTGTGTGTGTGTGTGTGCGTGCATCAGGTGTGAGCTTGCTGCCCACACAGATCAGACGAGACATCAGACTCCCTGAAACTGGAGTTACAGATGGATGTGAGCCACCGTGTGGCTGCTGGGACTTAAACCCCGGGTCCTCTGCAAGAGCATCCAATGCCCTTAGCCGACGAGCCGGCTCATCTCTCCAGTCCTGACCTACTGAGTCCCCGGTTTCCTTTGCCTATGACCAGGATTACAGGCGTGCGCCATCATGCCTGGCTTCATGAGAACTTTTACACCTGAAATGTTCATTGTTCTAATAGCCAAAACGACATGAAAAGCTTTAGGGTCTTTGATGTTAATTATACAATTATATAAAGCTTGTGAACATTTACTGAACTGTATACAAAAGATATGGACAGTTTTCTGTGTGTACATTATATCTTAATAAAACTTTAAAAGAGAGACAGAGATTGTGATGGAATCCAGGTGTACAGGTTTGAAGATAGTGGAGAATCACAATCAAGTGTTTTGATGAGTGTCTTTTGCTAAGTGCTGCCTGTTTGTGGCAGCGACAAGCTAACCGTGGTCTGGCCTGTCATTGCTGAGAAAGCATGCACATGATGGTGTGTATATGCTTGGCCCAGGGAGTTGCACTATTAGAAGGTGTGGCCCTGTTGAAGTAGGTATATCACTATGGGTGTGGGCTTTAAGACCCTCATCCTAGCTACCTGGAAGTCAGCTTTCTGCTAGCAGCCTTCAGATGAAGATGTAAAACTCTTAGCTCCTCCTGCTCCATGCCTGCTTGGATGCTGCCATGCTCCCACCTTGATGATAATGGACTGAACCTCTGAACCTGTAAGCCAGCCCCAATTAAATGTTGTCCTTACAAGAGTTGTCTTGGTCATGGTGTCTGTTCACAGTAGTAAAATCCTAAGACAGCATAGCTCTGTATCTTTTATTTTAAAGTTGATAGTGCGAGTTTAAACCATGTTGGAACATTTAAAGAAATTCACTGCTATTGCTGTGACTGCAGAGGAGACCAGTGGGACCACAGCATGACTGGGGGACAGGAATTAAGAGACCCTCACTCCCCTCCAGCCCAGACCTCTGCTTCAAAGATCGAACCCTCTCGTGTATGTTAATGTCTTAGTTATTTATTCTGGTTTTCAAGGCATCCTGTCGTCATATATTCCTCACAATCCTCCTGTCTCAGCCTCCCAAATCCTGGGATTACCGGTGTGTGCCACCACGTCACACAATTTGCAGACAGGAAATGCCACCTCAGACTTAGCCTGTTCAAACCACAGTCAAGATTTCCCCTCCTCAAACCTAATCTCATTCCAGCAGCCTCTGTCACCCTGGGTCCCTTCCACCATATATCTAGTTACACGGAAGTCATCCATCCCTCCTCTGTCCGTTTTCCAAGCTTCACGGATTATTTTGGTTTTTTGTTTTGTTTTGTTTTGTATTTATTTTATGGGTATGAGTGTTTTGCCTGCATGTATATACACAAGCCACCTGTGTGGCTGAGGTCAGAAGACAGCATCAGATTCCCCAAAACTTGAGTTGCAGGTGGCTGTGAACTACTGAGTGGGTGCTGCGGCCAGAGCTCTTACCACTGAGCTCTGGTCTCTCCGGAGCTGGTCTTAGTTCTTACATGGTTCTTGAATCTTTTAATTTCTCTACTTTTTATATCTCTTTTCTCATGCCAAAGCTGTCTAGAAATTCTGACGAGATCCACTTTTGCCTGGTGTATCTAGCCCATCATATTCAGGCTAGCCTTATACGAAGGGCTTGGGATTCTTATGTCTGGATCTGGCCCAGGGTGTTCGTGCTGTGCAGTGGCTCCTAATATACCACCGTCAGCATCTGAGCCACAGTAGGAAAGAGAAGAGATACTGAGATGAAGAGATGGACTGCTGGCAATAGACTCCCGGCTGGCAGGTATGGAGACAGTCAGGATGCTTCTTAGTTCTAGGAGCAAATTCTAGCTTCGTTCACCCAAAACGGAGTGTCCAGACCATTTGGCCAGATCAAGAAGTCAGGCCCTCCCCTATTTTTGTTCCTTTCCTAAGTTTTATATTTGAGTCTTCAGAGCTCCCACTCATCCAAAGGAGCCATCCTCCACTCCTCTTCACCTCCCCCAGGTTTTTAGGAATCTTCCCAACCCCTGCTGGCAAGCTGACAGGTGCAGGAGCCAGGCTCCTGCCTTTCTGTAGCTGATGGAGCTACAGCTGTAGAGATGAGCGCCAAAGCAGTCATTCAGAACTAAGTAAGACAGATTGCAGTTCAGAGAAATGGTCCCTAGAATTGGGGAGTTATAAATGGGACCACTGTTGGCACTGATTTTTTTTTTTAAACTAAGCTTTGTGTTGCTCGGATTTTGTTTGTTTGTTTTTTATTAACTTGACACAAGCTAGAGTCACCTGGGAAGAGGGAACCTCAGATGAGAAACATCTCCATTAGATTGGCCGGTAGCCAAGTCTGTGGAGGTACTTTCTTGATTGATAGCTCTACTGGCTGGTTTTGTGTGTCAACTTGACACAAGCTGGAGTTATCACAGAGAAAGGAGCTTCAGTTGGGGAAATGCCTCCATGAGATCCAGCTGTGGGGCATTTTTTCAACTAGTGATCAAGGGGGGGGGGTTGTGGGTGGGACCATCCCTGGGCTGGTAGTCTTGGGTTCTATAAGAGAGCAGACTGAGCAAGCCATGGGTAGCAATCCAGTAAGGAACATCCCTCCATGGCCTCTGCATCAGCTCCTGCTTCCTGATCTGCTTGAGTTCCAGTCCTGACTTCCCTTGGTGATAAACAGCAATGTGGAAGTGTAAGCTGAATAAACCCTTTCCTCCCCAACTGCTTCTTGGTCATGATGTTTTGTGCAGGAGTAGAAGCCCTGACTAAGACGATGGCTGATGTGAGCGAGCCCAGCCCACTGTGTGGGGCTCCATCCCCTAGGCTGTGGTCTTCTGTTGAATAAAAATATAAGCTGAGTGAGCAGAGGGAACCCTCCTCCACAGCCTCTGCTTCAGTTCCTGCCTCGGCTTCCCCTGGTGATGGACTGTCACCTGTAAGCCAAATGAACCCTTTGCTCCCCAATTTCCTCTTGATCATGGTACCTTTATCACAGTATCAGAAAGTAAACTCCCACAATGGATTGAAAAACAATTGTAATTTATGTCGCAACAGAAAAACAAACACAGCGAATACAAAGAAGCGTAGATGCACAGTGAGATAAAGGCAAGTTCCCACAAGCCTGCGTGGCTCCAGTCTCTAATCAGAGCCTGTATCTGGCACATGGCTTCGTCTTTGCCCTTGGGCTCCCTGAGAAACCCCGGGATCTCTACGGTACACCGTCTCTGGTAAATTTAAACTACTTTAGGTTTTTCTCTATTATCAGGACTTAAGATACTCCCATTAATGGCTGTCTGAAAACATTTACATTCCTTTTCAGAGCCAAAAATTACTTAGTTTTAGTCATAAAATTGTGGGGGTCCTTTGCTTTGTTGAAAAAAATTATGGAGGTCACAGACTAAATAGTTAGCAAATTATGTAAGGTTTCCTGTTCTTACAAAAGCCCAGTGGTAGACAGGAGGAAGTCCCTTGTCTGAAGAGCTCTTATAGAAGCTTTGGCATCGAGCCACATTGCACTCTGCTTGCTTAGAGCATGGCCCTCAGTGTCTCAAAGGAAGGAGTAACTGTGAATGGGTGTTCAGATGTGGTGTCCCAAGGGCTACCCTGCTACCACTCCTTGCCACTGAAGGATTGATTGACAAGCCTAATCCTTAGGAGCTCATGGACAGTCTTCACGAATCAGCAATAAAACACGGAAGGTCAGAGGGGAAAGCCACAGAGGGTTCAAACTTGTGAGGGTGCTTTTTTTGAATACCTGTTCTGATTTAGCATATCATAAATGAGAGAATATTAGGGAGAAAGGCTTGTGACTTGGTTTTTTTTTTGTTGTTTGTTTGTTTGTTTGTTTGTTTTCGAGACAGGGTTTCTCTGTATAGCCTTGGCTGTCCTGGAACTCACTTTGTAGACCAGGCTGGCTTTGAACTCAGAAATCCACCTGCCTCTGCCTCCAGAGTGCTGGGCTTAAAGGCCTGCGCCACCACACCCGGCTAATATGTCCCTTTTTAAATCTTGAAATATTAAGTACAGATTAGAGGAAGGGAAGAAATCAAACCAAGGCTGGAATTGATGGTTGGCTTGCTTGGGGCTGAAGCAGACAATGTTAGGACAGGAGGAGGTATGCTGCCTTTCTACACACGCCTTCCCTTCTTCTGTCCCTCCCTCCCTCTCTCCTTCTCTCCCTCTTTCCCTCCCTCCCTCCTTCCCTCCTTTCCTTTTTCCCTCCTTCATCTTTTTGTTCTGGGAGTTGTAATGGCTTACAGAGAATTTCATTAGGCTCCACCCAACAGCTACCTAGCAACAGCTTGCTAGAAGGCTGCTAGGTACCCCCTCCCCACCCCCTTCCTCATCTTCATTCTCTCTCTCTGTTCCCACATGTTCTCTGCTGGTCTCTTCCTTTCTTCTCTCTCTCTTCTCTCTCCCTCCCTCCCTCTCTCTCCCTCTCTTTCTCTCCTTCTCTGCCCCCCCCACACTCTGCCTCTCTTGCCAATAAATCTTTTTTATATTAAGTCTGATGCATGACTTGATTGTTTAGGGAAACATCTTGACCAGGCTGCCAAGTTGTTCTGCACATTATACCACCGTTTTATAAAACACAAGTTGAGTTCATTATTTGATGGCCACTATCACTTAAGTATGGTGAGGAAAACTTGCTAACTCAACAGTTTATTTTTTATTTATTTCTAATGTAACTGTTCCTGGCTTTAAATATTAGAATCTAAAACATGCCCACAGGAGAATGATGGAGGAAGACACCCAGTGGTAGTCACAGAATTGTGCCCACATTTAAGGGTGTGAGACACACACACGTATGCACATATGCACATGCATACACACACACATGTGCCACACAAACATACATGTACGTACACAGGTGCCCACAGATATTGTAAGAGATAAATTGTTACTCTCCATCTTCAGTACGAAGTGCACTTAACAACACAGAAAAACCTCAGGTAAACAGGAGGCACTGGGTCCCTCTCTCCCCTGCCGGTGCCTGGCCCCTGCTGTCTCAAAGCTCTGAGTTACAAAGTTGACTGAGCTCAGGTTCAGAACAGGGGGCAGTCTGAATCCTGGGAATATTTGTGTCCTGAACCAACAGGATGAGAAGGGGCCGTTCTGTAAGAGCATAAATCTGTACCTCTCCAAGTTCCAGCTTATGGGAAAAGAGAGTGGGCAGAGTTTTTCCTGATCTAGGGCTTTAAAAGCCACTGTCTGGCCTAGTGGCATTCTCCTTTAATCCCAGCAGGACTGTGAGTTGAAGATCAGTTGCGATCTCTGTGAGTTTGGGTCAGCCCGGTCTACAGAACAAGTTCCAGGACAATCAGGGCTACACAGAGAAAGCTATCCTGGAAACGCCAAAACAAAAAACAAAAACAAACAAACAAACAAACAAACAAAAAAACAAACCCATAACCAAAAACGGTTATGGGGTCCACTTAGATCTAACACAACCCAAACACCAGGTCAAAGCAGACGACAAAATTTATTGTAATCAAGCTGCCATTGATCAGGGCTGCAGAACTGAATTTCTACCCTGAGCCAGAATATTACACAGATTTAAGCTTGAAAATCACAAACATCTGGGCCAAGTTACAGTTACATTTGTCCATCAGTCAGGATTTAGGGACAGGGGACTTCTTTTGGAACATGTCTTTGTGGTATACGTATCCTATTCTCATTGGTTGGTTTATTCAACTATCTTGGGGTGACTTGCATGGCATTCGTGTCTCACCTTGTCAATCTGGGTGTCAGTTACCCATGTACATCTCTTTCTCTCTGCCAAGGACATCAGTTACCGGGGAGGTCTTAGGAACTTAAACCTTGACCCCTATTCAAAATGGAAGCTTTACTCAAAATGGCTTCAGTTTGGTTCCAATGCACTGTCCTTTGTCAGACCACCACAGCCAGCCATTTCCGTCTTCTCTCTCTCTCTCTCTCCCTCTCCCCGTGTGTGTGTGTGTGTGTGTGTGTGTGTGTGTGCGCGCACACGCGCGCGTGCACACACTCATACACCCATGCATGCACGTATCTATCTGTCTGCCGAACAGTATATTAAGAACTAGTTCACTTTCACTAGTCTCCTTAATTGACTGCAGAGTGGGGGTCTTTTTCCCACAGTGAACACCCCATACACTGAAAGATATGGCTTATGTCTTCCCTTTATCCCAGACCTGAGTGTCTTCAAAATGTCCACTGTAGGCATTTACGGACTGTGGCAGAAACCATGAGTGAATTCTGAGGCTGCTGAGTTTGCTGAACACTTGTTTGGGGCACTCTGAACTATAAGGCCCAGGACACAGAGAAGAGGCATGCATGGATGGTAATTTAAGGTAACCCAACGTTCTCCCAGTTAGCATGTGATACCACCACCGCAAATCCAGCCTCCTCTGGCAGTCCAGTCCTGTTCTTCCCAGATGAGGCCCCAGATTTCATGGAGAGAGGAGATTTTCTACTGTGTCCATGCTGCAGTCCTCATGCTCAGAGTCCTTGGTTAAAGCAAACCATTTTTAAAGCCTTTTTTGTTGTTCTTGTTTTCAAGACAGGGAGGGTTTCTTTGTGTAACTCAGAAATCCTCCTGCCTCTGCCTCCAGAGTTCGGGGATTAAGGATGTGTGTCACCATGCCCAGCAGTGAGTGAATGTGCTGTGTATGCAGCAACAGCAATCACACTCTCCCAGGTCAAGCTGACCTGCTTTGCTGGTTAGCGTTGGCACAAACACAAACTCTTGGAAGGGAGAGACTTCAACTGAGGAATGTGACCACGGGCTGTTCTGCTGGCTCCCTGGTCCCTGAATATCAACTTATTATTTATTAACAAATGCCTAGTCCTTAAGCTAGACTTGTTCCCTGGCTAACTGCAATTCAGTTAACCCTTTATACTATTCTATGTTTGCCAGATGGTTCAGTTCACACATCTAAGTTCCTCCGAGCCTGTGAGACAAATCTCCTGTCCCCTACTCTTCCCAGAATTCCAATCTCTTTACCAGAACTCCCGCCTTCCACTTCCTGCCCTTTTTTTCTAACAGGCCCTCAGCTTTTGATTGACAGGTGATGCTTTTACACAGTGCACAAGAAATTATCCCTACAGAGGAAATGCCTGCATCACATTGGCCTGTAGGTACCCTTATGTGACATTTTCTTGATTGTTGATGGATGTGGGAGGACTCACAGAGGGCCCGCCCCACTGTGGATAATTCTACCCCTGGGCAGGTGGTCCAGGAAGGTATGAGAAAGGTGGTTTTGGCTTCACGCATCACCTTTGGCAGCACCTTGAGCCTGGCTTACCGGCTGGGCTCTTCCAGGTTCTTCGGAGTCTCACTTCCTCTGCCCCACCCGCCTCAGGATGAGGATTAAGTTGGTCAGAATCAATCCACATCTATTCACCTTTAAATCTCCGCATTCCCTTTTTATTTTTAAGACTTACTTATTTATATATCTTATGTATATGAGTGCTCTATCTGCATGTCAAAGAGGGCATCAGATCCCATGAGCCACCATTTGAGTGCTGGGAATTGAACTCAGGACCTCTGGAAGAGCAGCCGGGGCTCTGAACTGCTGAGCCACCTCTCCAGCCCAAATATCTGTGTTTCTATTTTTGTAGAACTAGAATAAAGCCCAAGAAACCTCAGCAACAGAACAAAGGAAGAGCCCATTACCAGGACCTGTAGGTAAATGCACGGTACAGTATGTGCAAATCTGTGCATGGCTGGTGACTCACATAAGAAATACAAAGTAGAATGAGATACTGTTTCACAGAGTCTATGATTATCTGGCAGTTTGTAAGAAAGCTATTAGTCACTTCGGGCGATGACAGAGGAAACAGGTGTTCTCTTATGCTCACAGCCTGAGGGCAAATTGATTTTACCTTTCCAGGGGAGTGGTGCCAATTTTTCTCTGTGTAGCAGAATTCTTAACATCTTGCACAACTTTTGACCTTTGAGAGTTTATTTTCAGGAAACAGTGAGGCTATGCACACAAATTTAGTGACATCCTCACTTTGATGTTATTTATAGCATTGAAATTTTAATACATTATCTGTCCATTAATATGGGCATCATAAAGCAAATTCCAGACATAAAATAGTGTTGTGGATTAGTTTTAATAAGACAAGAGTATGATAATAGCATATCAAGTTTAATACCTAGGCTTTAAAATGTATGTTTTGTAGTATTACAAAAGATTCTTCTTGTAGCAAGCAATGGAAATTCAACAAAAAATGGTTAAGAGAGAGAAAGAAAAGGAATGTATTGCTCTCTACTATTGGAAAGCCCAGGGGTCATCATGCCTTCAGGCAAGGTGGATCACCATTCGACAGCCCCTCCCTACCCCTTGCCGCCCACCCCCCCAAGTTGAGCAGTATCCCTCTAGTAGGCTAGATCCCCAGCCCTTGGCTCAGTCTTATTTTATATTTACCCTTGATATTTATATTTACCCTTGATAGACTTTATTTGATTTATTTTGCATCTCAGCCACAGTTTGCCCTCCCTCCTCGCCTCCAAGCCTCTCCCCGATCCCCTTCTTCCCCCTTTCTTCCCTCACCATCTCTTCAGAACAGGGCAAGCCTTGATGGATATCAGCCAGCCATGGCATACCAAGCCGCAATATGACTAGGCACCTCCTTTTCTTTTAAGCCTAGACAAGGCAGCCCAGGAGGAGGAAAGAGTCCCAAAGGCAGGCAACAGTCAGAAGCAGCACCTGCTTCCACCGTTAGACGTCCCACTGAAGGCCAAGCTACACAGCTGTAAAGTATGTGTTTCTACAGGGGTGTTAAAGACGACTGTCAGCGCCACTGGGCTTGTGGATTTTGTTTGTGGTTTTGAGACAGGGTCTTCTCACTGTCCTGGAACTCACTATGTAGAACCAGGCTGGCCTTGAACTCACAGAGATCTGCCTGCCTCTGCCCCTGGAGTGCTGGGCTTAAAGGTGTGTGCCACCACAGCCCAGCCCTTCGATTGTCTTTTCATCTGATGAAAAAACAAAAAAGACTTCCAAGCTCATTCCAGCAAGAGCCCGGTGCCGAATCGCATAATCGCCTCTTCAGCTATGAGAAATGCTATGAATCCCACCTGAGCTGTGTGATAATGATTACAGCTGAAATTTATTGAGCCAGTTGTGTCCAATTATGAGTCTGAGTTCCACGATGCAGGGTGTAGCTGGGGCAACCCTCGTGAGACAACTTCCATCGTTCTTGTTTTATTAGTGGAGAAACTGAAGCCCATGCAGGTCAAGTATGTTATAAAGATAAAAGAATCAGCACATGGTGAGTTCACCCCTGGGAACTGAGAATGTGGGGTGTAACAGGTCTTCAAAGAGACCTGGTGATGTTGCTTCACACAGTGAAGATAGAGCCCCCAATAAAAGCAAAACCCCCACTCGCAAAAGATGTTGTTAAAATGCTCAGAAAGGCAAGAGTAAGTTATATCCATAAGAACAGGACATGATTGTGATAAAGATGGTAAAAAAAAATCATCCCTTAATATTAAAGAAGGATAACAGCACTGCAGATAGAAGAGCTGGAGGAAGCTGGTCCCAGGGACCTATGACGGAAGGACAGACGTGACTTCTGACCCCCGAGTGTGTTCTATAGCATGACTGCACCTGCGTGTGTGTGTGTGTGTGTGTGTGTGTGTGTGTGTCTTTTCTCTCCCTCTCTCTCCCCTTTTCTCTGTTTATCTCTGTCTCTCTCTGTCTCTTTCTCTGTGTGTCTTCCTGTCTCTCTGTGTGTGTCTCTCTGTCTCTTTCTGTGTCTCTGTATCTCTGTCCCTTTTTTTTCTGTCTGTCCCTCTGTTTCTCACACACATATACAGTAGTAGTAGTAAGAAGATGAGCTGGAGGACAGCCAAGAAGACAGAAGAGACAATGGAGAGAAAAGCTAAAACCAGACAGTAACCCTGGGAGGCTCAGTGTCTGAATGACAGGTGTTCAAGAAAAGAGATTGGGAGGGAGTCACACAACATAGCCCAGAAGCTGGGGTGGATGATGGCAGAGGATTCATAGGAGCAGTTGCTGAAGAAAACAGCAGCATTGGTGGCCATCATATAATTCCGGGGGGGTGGGGTGGATGGGGGGGGGTCTCTGTAAGTCAGCCTGGCCTGTCTACATAGTGAGTTTGAGGCCAGCCATGGCTATATAGAGAGGCTCTGTTGGGGTGGGGGGGACTGAAAGACAAGACTTTTCTGGGAAAGGTCCTTGAAGTGCCTAGAAAAAAAAATGAAAATGTTCACCTAGACATGCTGTCTGAAATTTCAGAACATAGCTGGTAGAAGATCTTAAAAGGCCAGAGGGATGGAGGGAGGTGGGGCAGAGGTGGAGGACAGAGAACAGAGATCATATACAAAGGACTTGGACTCAGGTTTGGCTTTGTGTTCTTAAACAAGAAGACAAGGGCAACACTTTCAAAATTCTGAAGGACAGTAATCCCCTAGAGTTTTTTTTTTCTAGCTAAATTATCAATCATATATAACAGAATAAATCCATCCATCCATATGTGAGCATTGCTCCTCATGCAACATTTCCTGAAGGCTGAGCCTTTTGGATGAAGAACAAATCAGAAGAGAGCCTGGAAACAAGATGTCAGACGCAGATAGTAGTAAAGCGAATCCTCGGAGTGAAGAAAAGAGCATCCGCGATGACGCTAGATGCTGGGTTCAGGCTCCCAGGATTCCAGGTATACAGAGGTATGAAGGTATAGAGAGAGATGGAGGGGCCTTCCCATCAGAATCCCCTCACTGTTACCTTCCTTCCTCTCTTCCTTCGTTCCTCCCTTTCTTCCTTCCTTCCTTCCTTCCAGACAAGTCCTTACTATGTAGCCCAGGCTGCCCCTGAAATCATGGTCCAGCCTCTGCTTCTTGAGAGCTAGCCTGCAGTCATGCACCACCATTCTGAGTTCATCGTGCTAACTTTTAAACTTTATACCTAGAGTGTGGCCCAGGGTGTTCTCTGCCCTACAACCACTTTCACCGTTTGACAAGGCCCCTGTCTCTCTTCTAGGCTGGCTGTGTTGTCCATATTGTCTAGAAATATTCAGCTTTGACCTCTCCTTGTAGGGAAAGGGGACGTCACAGCGAACAGCCTTTTCTCTCTGAACTGCAACCTGGCCAAACATCTGAAGCCTGGCCCGTGCTCCCCAGTCACTACGTGTCTCAACGGTGCCCAGCCCTGTCTCTGAGCTTACTCACTGCCTTGCTCAACGCCTTTCCCATAAAAGGCTCTAATAAATGCTGAGAAGCCCAAGCCAGACAACCACCCAGAGACTGACTGCTCAGTTTATTTGCCCCATTCCGAGCCACCTTCTGCCAGCGGAAGCATCTCTCCTTTCTCTTCTACGTTAGTGCCTACCGCTGTTTTATAAAATTAAGTGCTATGCTGCCTATAAAGGAAAAATGGCAGTAACTTCACAGAGGTCATGATGGGTTATCACTGAGGGTAAAGAGACGGTAACCAAGGAGGACTGAACCCTTCTAAAGAGCTGTCATGTTTTCTGAACAAAGCGGGAAGAAATCCGACATAACACCCTCTTATGTTTAAATAATGACTGATTTCATTCCCCCTTCTATCTGGACACATGGTTTATCTGATGCTATTACCAAGGACAGGGTGAATGGGCAGAAGACAAGAAGAAATACGAAGTGTTCATTCAGGGGCAGGAGGGATGGTTCAGTGGTTAAAGCACTGGCTGCTCTTCCAGGGGAAGCCTAGTTCGATTCCCAGCACCCACATCATGACTCAGCCACCTCTAACTCCAGTTCCAGGCATCTGATGACCTTCTCTGTCCCCCACAGACACTGCATGTGGTGCACACAAACATGTATGCAAAACCACTTAAAACCAATTAAAAAAAATGTTTGTTCAGAATCTGTAGAAAATAATATTTGCAAGAGGAGAGGACACGAAAGGTCACTTGTTGCTGGTTCTTTTTATTTGTTTATTTATTTAGTTAGTTATTTTATTTTATTTTGGTTGCAATGAATACAAGCCTAGTCAGTGTTAACCAAGGAATGAGTAGAAGCTATTTTGAGCCAAAACAGGGTTAATGAGAATACTCAAGGCCAGAGATTTCCACTTTCCTCACAGGCATCTCTGTCTGTCTGTCTGCTTGGTTTGGCTTTTGGCCCTGTCAGAAATCCCCCCACCGTTCACTGGTTTAAATAGCAAAGCAGCCTTTCTTTCTTGGCTGTAGTTTGAGGAGGGATTAGCAGGAACACCTTGTCTTTGCTCTATGAGGTGATGGCGGGGTCGGCTTCACTGGGGTGTGGCGGGGATCTAGCTTTGGCTGAAGGGTGAGAACAGCCGAGGACACTGGCCTCAAACTTTCCAGTGAGACAGCCTTCCTCAGAGGGTGGCTTAGCCGCCAACAGAGGGAAAGAGGAAGACATGAAGCTGGCCAGTGGCCAGGGACTAGCAAGTGGCTGATTCTGCTGTGTCCTGCTAGTCACAGCAGGCCACCAGCTAGTTCAAATCAGACTTCACTCTTGGTGGGAGAAGTTGCAGGCCTGAATTTGCTTTTCAAACAATGCTGGCTGTTGTGTTTGTTTTTCCTTTCATTGCTTTGATGAGTTTTTCACTTATAAGTGCCTGGTTCTGCTCATTTCCTTTTCCGGTTATCTCCAGACTTCGCTGCTAACTAGCAAATCCTTTATGAATTTTCAGTCTCAAATTCCCAAGAGTGCTTTAGTTCAGTCTTGTTTCCCCTTCGTGCGAGGAGTTGAAGACCTGATAGCAGCCCCTTTCTCCTTCTTTCTAGGCTGAAAACATTAAGCCCCTGGGCTGGGTGTGGACATAGTGCCCTGAGTACCTGAGCCAAGCACTGAGCTTTGCCAGTCTTAGTATCCACCATTTGCTTGGCCTCATGGTCCCTGTCTCCTCTTATTTGTAAGGAGCTGGTTAGAAGCTTGCTTGTCCCTTCAATTCTTCAGATCTTTTTTTTTTTTTTAAAGATTTTATTTATTTATTTATTTATTTATTTATTTATTCATATGACAAGTACACTGTAGCTGTCTTCAGAGATACCAGAAGAAGGCATCAGATCCCATTACAGATGGTTGTGAGCCATCATGTGGTTGCTGGGAATAGAACTCAAGACCTCTGGAAGAGCAGTCAATGCTCTTAACCGCTGAGCCATCTCTCCAGCCCCAAGTCTTCAGATCTTCCTCCTGGGATCAAGGGCATTGTCTAAGGTAACCACAACCAAACCATTACACACAACAAGCTTAGCGTCTATGTGTAACAGCATCTGACGCTGAGCTTACCTTTGTATGTTTACCATTGCCTGTAACGCCAGTCCTCTGGATTCCTTTTTGACCCAGTGTTCAGTCTCTGCTCTGGCACTGAGATTTCTTGTCATCCCATGCAGCCCACCCTGGTTTCGAACCTACTCTGCAGCTGACAATGACCTTGAACTTCTGATCCTCCAGCCTCTGCTTCCCAAGTTCTGGGATTCTAGGGATGCACACTAGTCAGACGTTACACAGCGCTGGAGATGGAACCGTGGGTCTTCAGGGTGCTGGGTAAACCCTCTATAGACTAAGCCACATCCAGGACCCTCCTGACCCTGCTTATGTGTGCATGGCAATAGTAGTGACTGACCACCTTCTTTAAAGATTAATTAATTTATTTACTTTATAGCCGATGGCAGTTCCCCTCCCCCTTCCTCCCAGTCCTTTGTGTCCTCCCCTCCCTCACTTCCTCTCCTCCTCCAATTTCAGAAAAGGGGAGGTCTTCCTTGGATAGCAGCCAGCCTTGGCATATCAAGTTGCAGTAAGACTAGGCACATCTTCTCCTATTGTGGCTAGGCAAGGCAGCCCAGCATGAGGAAAGGGTCCCAAAGGCAGGCAACGGAGTCAGACACAACCCCTGCTCCCACTGTTAGGAATCCCACAAGAAGAAAGAGTTGCACAGCTGTAACCTATATGCACAGGGCCCAGGTCGTGACCTCGACACCTTTGACAGTTGCTGGCCAACTGCTTCTTTTGGCTAACTCCCATCTGATTCCCTTTAATTATCCAAGCTCCTCTGGCCAGTGGCTTATGGGTAAGTTTGGATAAGGAGACAATGGTGGTAATGGAGTGAGAAGGGGAGGAAGGGCTGCGTTATTCTTTCTTCCTCTGAAGTCTTCAGCTGTGGCCATTTCCCTTCTATGCCTCCAGAAGCCCCCTAAACAGACCCTTCCTGTGGGGTTCCAGTTTCAGTTAGGAAACTCCCCCTTCTCAGTTCTCTTCCTTTTGATTGGCCACAACTGGGCTTTTATACAACTGCTTTCTTCTTGCCCCTTCAGCTCTAGGGTAGCGCTTGCCTCTCTGAGCGCCGCCTCTGGGTGCCTCTTCATTGCCTCACTCGTCTCAGTGTTTCTACTTCCTGTGTAACCACTTTCCTTATTAAAGTTCTTCTTTATTTGGCTTGAAGAACCTCTAGGGTGGTGTCTGTTTTCCTGACTAAACCCTGACTAATACAGGTAGGCATTCATCGTTGTCCTAATCCACGTGGCTTATGGAATAGGGTCACAGGCCACCAAATGCAGCCACATAAACCACGGAGTCATCAAAGGGGAACAAAGCCTCTAACTCCAGCTCTGGGGGTCTGTCTGGCTTCCAAAGAAACCTGTGCTTATGTGCGCACCCTCTAGCCACGCAAATACACACACTTTTCCAAATAGATTAGCAAGACTGTTTTAATATAGATTTAAGCATGTCGTTGAAGAGACATAAGATAGAGGGTTGTATGCCTCTGTGTGGGCATGGGCTTCTGAAGGGAGGGCTGTCAGTTTGGGTTCTTATGGGAACCTCGGTATCAGCTATAAACAAATATCATATAGATTCAGGTATTTTCAGGATTTTTGGTAAATTACTGTAAAGAATTTAGAGGTGCATTAAGGCCGTTGAAGCAGGGGGTAGGAATGAGAAGAAATGAGCTAAGAGCCCTGAGAAAGATCAAGCCGAATGTGTGCCTAAAGTCAAAGCCCAGGGAAGGAAACTCTGCTGGAGATAAAGCGAACTGTTAGGAACTTAAGAGCAGAAAGAAAACCTTTGGAGTCCACCAGTGGTCAATGGGCTTGACGAATTAGCAATCAGTTCTAACAGTGGAGATACACACAGCCAGTGAGAGCATCCAAAAGCCTGTGCACTCCATCACAACCAGGTACAAAGCCTTCCGGACCAAAGGGAGACTGCTTCCTACCTTCTTCTTTCCATGGCCATGAGGAAGTCATAGCCTCCATCGTCTGGTTTCAACCGGCTATGCCTGAAATGACTAAACAGTCTGCCTACTAGGTGCATGGCCTGTCTGCTGCCTGTGACAATAAACTCATAGCTCAGTCTGAAATGAGGCATGCTAATAATAAGGCATAGTTTTTATTGTAGAGATTATGGCCATATTGATCTAGAATTGGGTATTCGATGTCATTCTTCAAAAACAGAAAACACCCCAGAGCAGAGAAAGAAAACCGTTTAGGCCCCACCAGGGAAGCAGCCCAACTCAGAGAAGCGTCCTCTTGTCTGCCTTGCATCAGCAGATTGAAGACGATGATCCGGACCATGAAATGCATGTATCTATATAGGTTGTGAGGTCAAAATAGTAACTTTTATTAATAATGGGTTCCATTGTGCTATTTCCTATATATATGGAAAATATGCATGTACATTTATACATATATATGTGTATCATTATATTTGGCTTATATTTGCCCTCCCACTCACCTCTAATCTTCATCTCCTTGTTTTTTTTCTATCAACCAAAGAACCCCCTACTTTCATTCTGTAATATATGTGTGTGTACATATACTCATATATGTCTAGATTCTGTAATATACGTGTGTGTACATATACTCATATATGTCTAGATTCTGTATATGAAGAAAATTATGGTATTCCTCTCCCCAGTATACTTTCTTGATCATTTCCTCTCTTCATTCCCCCCCACACACCCCTTGCTTCCATTCTCACATCATATCATGTGAATGTGTGTGTGTGCACATGTGTAAAATCTGGATTCTGCATATGAGAGGAAATATGTGTTGCTTGTCTTTGCCAAGCTGTCTCATTTCACCATGAGGATCTCCAGTTCCATCCATTTTCCTGAGGTGACCTAATTTCATGATTATTTGGGGCTGAATAAAACTTGATTGTGTATCTATACCATTCATCTGTTGATAGACATCTGAGCTGTTTCTCCATCTTGGCTATTGTGAACACCATAAACATGGACGTGCAAGACTCTCTGTGGTATGTTGACTTGATCCTTTTAAGTATGCATTAGTCAGGGTTTTCAGGAGGGACAGGACCATAGAGTGACTAAGTATTACAAAAGAGGACTTATTAGATTAGCTTGTACTCTACAGGCCAGGCAGTCAAACAATGGCTGTCTGCATACTGGGGAGTCTAAGAGCAGATAGCATCTCACTCCATGGGCTTAAACAAGCATGTCAGCAGTCCCAGACTGAAGCGGAAGGTCTGGAGGTCTTCCCCCTCTGCTAATCCTTCCTGAAATACCTTCCTGCTCCTGCCCAGAGCCACATCACCTGGTTGATTCCAGATCCAATCAAGTTGACAGTCAAGATTAGCCTTCATGAATAGGTAGATTCCCAGGCTCTCGGCACATCCTACAGTAGCCCCACCTTTGGTTTTTGGGGAACTCCGCACTGGTGTCATCGTGACCATACTTGTTAATGTTGCTCCCAGCTCTGCATAGGGCTCCTTTGCCCTGTGTTCACTTGAGTACTTGTGATTTGTTCTCTTGCTGATACAGGCTACAAATTGGGGGACTACGGGCACGTATGGTCCTGCCTACCTTCCCCCAAGACAGGGCCTCATGATGTAGCTCTGGCTAGCTTGGAATTCATAGGAATCTGCTAGTTTTTGTCTCTTGAGTGCTGGGATGAAGACATATGACACCATGCCCATATCTTGCAGTGGCAGAGAGGGAGAACTAGTCCAGATGGTACCGACAGATGACATGCACAGATTTCCACGCTGTGCTGGGGGCTGCGTCTGGAGCCTCACACAAGCTGAGAAGTCTTGCTTCACCACGGAGCTACCTACTAGTCAAATGTTGCATATCTTGGCAGAAATCTCCTTGTTAATTTCTCTATTATCTTTATTTTTTCCAACTTCCATCCTGAGTAAATGTCTCATTAGGGCAATACCTACAAATTCTTAGAGCTATAATGACATATTTTTTTTAAATAACAGAATTTTTTGAGAAAACATGTCTGGGAGAAATAAAATTCCAGCTGGTTCTCAGTGGTTTCATGTCATTCAAATGTTTGAAAACATTCAAATATAGATTACATGTCACTCTGATTCTTTTCAAAAGGTTTTTTTTTACTGTTATTTATCATCATCACCATCATCATCACTGTTGGGATCGACCCTGTTTGAATGTTAACTGCCTTGTCAGCCATAAGTGCTTACTTACAAAGCTTTGGCCTTAGTGGAAAAGAACTAGCTTAGTTGAGATTTCTGTGGGAAAAAGTTGAGGCCTCTATGGGAAAGCACTACCCCCAGTTAAGAACAAATGGCTATAGATCTTGTGGACATGTACCTAGCAACCCATTCTGTTCTGTTCCTCCTGCTGAACTTTTCGCCTAGCCAATATCCTGCTTTTGGGAACAGGTGCGATCTCCCAGAAACAAAGCGATTCTGCGTCATCCCCCTCCCCATACTCTGCTTCTGTGGGCATAAAACCTGCCTGGGAACAATAAAAGTATGACAGCTTGATCAATCAGACTTGCTGTCCATCCTTGTGTTTCTTGCCTCTCATTCTCTCCACTTGTGGTTCCCCAGACCCTGTTTGACTGTCCCGTGGGCCGGGACAATTACCATCACCACCATCACCATCATTACCATTTTTATTGTGAGGGGTGGATACATGTGCATGTGTGATCACAGAACAACCCCATGGAGTTGATTCTTTCCTCGCTACCTCTAGTTGGGCTCTGGGGATCAAACACAAGTTGTCATGTTTGCATAGAAAGCACCTTACCTGCTGAACTTTTTTGCTAGTTCCAGATTTTTTTTTCTTTTAAAATTTCCCCCTCTTTGCAAAAATTCTAGGTCATGATTGCCTTCTACGTCTTCAGAGGCACTTTTTAAGAAGCCTTCATTATATTTATATGTATGGGCAATAAATAGAGGCATGATTACAAGATTCTGAGCAGGGTAACTGATATTCTTGAAAAATAAATCCGAGACATCTATCATTTCTGAGAGTATCTAAGGGTTTGAGGTATCAAACAGGAATCTGCATAGAAAACAAAAACATGTTTAAACAGACTGGCAGACAGCTGTGTTTCTTTAGAAATTACTGATATCTGGTTGTATAAAAAAAATTCAGTAGTTGGGCCTGGAGAGAGAGCTCGTTGGTTAGAAGCACATATTGCTCTTGCAAAGGAGCAGGGCTTGGTTCCCAGCACCCACATGGTGGCGCATAGCTCTCTGTAACTCTCATTCCAGAAGATCCAGCGACTCTCCTGGCCTCCACGGACACTGCATGAATATACAGTATATTCATGAATATACAGTATACTGCATGAATACAAGTAGATGAAAACACCCATACACATAAAATAAAAATAAACAAATCCTTTAAAAAAAAAAACCAATAGCTGGCCAGTCTGAGGTGGCACACACCTTTAATCCCAACACTTTGGAGGCAGAGGTAGGGAGATCTCTGAGTTCAAGGCCAGCCTGGTCTACAGACCTAGGTTCAGGACAGCCAGGGCCACACTGAGAAAGCCTGTCTCAAACAAAACAAAACAAAACAAAACAAAACAGAAACAAGAATGTGCAATGTCTATTTATGCCTTTACTTGCTTGAGAGCAACCACATACATTGTCAACACATCAATACATAGCCAATACCCTGATATAACTACTCTTCTGTTCAGGGCATTTAAGTCATCTTGTAAACCCAACCTACTTTTAATTATTTAGAATTACTATTCTGTGAACAATCATAGATTTCTCTTTGTTGTATATCTTAGCTATGTTCAGCTGAGTTAAAAAAAAAAAAGAGTACAGCTGTAACATACAGCTGTAACCCTAGCACCAAGGCAGAATCATTCATTCAGGTCCAGCCTGAGCCACTCGGTGAGATTCTGTGTCAAAAGCCAAGGAATTAGTAAACAAAACAAGAAAGGTCAGTCTGCCCCTCAGAGGACCCCTGTGGGCTTTGTCTGGGTGCCTCTTGGCTTGTCCAATCAGGAACAGTGGCTCATCTCCATCCTGGAATGAGCCCTTCTTTATCATCTCTTTTAAAGATGCATCTCGCTAAGTTTGCTCCTATGAACTGAGATAAAGTGTTTGATTCTACATGTTTCTTGAGAAGAACATTTATAGCCTACACTCAAAAAATTAGATTATTTTCAGAGAAAAATTTAAGCTTACGGAAAAACTAAATCTCTTTTTCTTTTTAAAATTTATTTATTCTTTCATATATTATATCCCAACCACAGTGCTCCCTTCTTCTCTCCTCCCAGTCCCTCCTCCACATCTCCCCTCTTCCACCCTCACCCCCACCCCTGTCCACTCCTCAGTTTCCCTTCAGAAAAGGACAGGTCTCCCACGGATATCTACTAGACATAGCATATCAAGTTGCAATAAGTCTAAGCACCTCCCCTCGTGATAAGGCTGGACTACTGGTTCCAATCAGTCTTCAGGACTGAGTCCACTGGGGAGCTACAGGGTTGCTTGGCAACCACTCCCAGGCTCTGACCATCAGATATCATCCTTTCCGGGTTCATAAGCAAAATTTCTTTTACTATTGTCTAAAAATAGTTTCTGCGAAATTTTTAGTTTGTCCCTGTCAAATCTCCTGGTTTTCTATGTTGTCCTATTTCAAGAGACTGGCTTTCTGTGACTCCATGGCTATCAGAGGTACGTTGCTCCAACTGACTGCCTTTGTTGTTGGTCCATGAGTCTATTGTGCAATCACCTCAAATTGGGAAAAAAAAAAAAAAGTCCGGCGCTTGGCTTCTAAGCCATGATCTTGTAAAGTAGTTCTTACAAATAGAGACCTTAAGGCCACAGACTTTATAGCTAAGTTATCAGTATAGACCCCAAGCATCCTCCTCCTCGTTGCTGGGTTTAAAATATATATGGGTCTCCTAAATCCTATCTAAACTTCCTGTAGATGTATTGTTTTCTGGATGAAGAGTCCTTTATTTTCAGCACACTCTTCATTATTAACAAATTCAGTAAGATGAAGAAAACATGAAGCCTAATAATGCTGAATAACAAATTATATTTAAGTATCATAAAATAATTTAACATTAAATACCTAAGAAGTCACTGCAACAAAATACATATGATACACACACACACACACACACACACACACACACACTGAGCTTGGAATCAGAAATCCTGAGTTCTAGTGGCTCTCTGGGCCTGTGCAGCTTGCAGCTCATCTGAGCCACGGTTTCTTTGTTGCACAGGAAAGTCTACCCTTCCGACCTCCCAGGAGAGGCAGCACCTCCCACTACGCAGAGGGAAATTACCACTGTGTTTGTGTTACTATTTGCCTAGAGGATATCCCATCCCAGGGCAGCAGGCACAAGGCTTGATTGAAGCCACACATTTGGGGTCTTCCTGAAGCTGCCATCTTTAAGGACGCAACCCAGAAGAAGGTGGAATGGAGTGGGTGTGAGAGCCACCACTGGCAAAACCTCAGAAGCAGAAGCAAGTTTCCCAGGGCTGGACTTGAATTCTCCATTCCCTGCCTCAGCCTCGGGAGTATTGGGATCACAGATGTATACCACTGTGCCAGGATCAAACTCACGTCTGACCCTTGAAGAATTTCCCCTCCCATCCAACAAACAGTAGCTGGCTGGCTGACACTTTGAGGAAATTGGAGCAGGCTGTGGCGTGATTAGGGGCTTGTCGTGAGAGGACCGAGGATACTGGCTAAGGAGGGATAAGGTGGGTGGCGGAAGCAGAACTGTTTATCACCAGTGTTCTTCGGCTGCAGAGCGGGAGGGCAGTATTTATGCACACAGTGCCTGCTAACTATAAAAGGTTACACACAATTGAAGGGCGTGCCTTGCTCCCACGGTCCCTAAAAATGTTCTGTGTGTCTTCACACCCCGTCTCTCAAGATTTCAAATCATATATAAGACAAATTTACACTTAGAAGACAGCAGTTTCCTGTGCAGGTGCTGAGGCTCACCCAAACGCCTTCCTTCCTGCCCCTCACACCAGAGAGGAGGTGTGTCTCCAGGCTCAGTCCTCTGATGCCTGCTCTCTCCTCTCCTAAGAGAGATGCAGATGATTCTCTGGTCTCCCCTCCAGTGTCTGACTTCTCTCAGAAGTCTGAAATCCACAGCACCTTGAACTTGCTATGCAATAGGGAATGGCCTTGGACTTGTGATCCTCCTGCCTCTACCACTCAAGCTCTAGGATTACGTCCAGCAATTTTTTATTTTTTATTTATTTATTTTTATCTTTTTTGGTTTATTGAAATAGGTTTCTCTATGTAGCCCTGGCTGTCCCGGAACTCACTATGTAGACCAGGCTGGCCTCGAACTCAGAAATCCGCCTGCCTCTGCCTCCCAAGTGCTGGGATTAAAGGCGTACACCACCACTGCCCAGCAAATTTTTTCGTTTTTAAATATTTATTTATTTATTATATATGAGTACACCTTAGTTGTCTTCAGACACACCAGAAAAGGGCATCAGATCTCATTACAGATGGTCGGGAGCCACTATGTGGTTGCTGGAATTTGAACTCAAGACCTCTGGAAGAGCGGTCAATGCTCGTAACCGCTGAGCCATCTCTCTAGCCCCACAGCAATATTTTAATATATAACCATCCATATTGAGAAAGCTAAACATGAGCTTATACTAACACCCAAACTAATCCACAAACACAAACCCTCTTCACTTAGCCTCCTGATTAGTTTTAAGCATGTCTTTTATGTGCAGCTTTATGCTAACACAAACTTATTTTCTAGCAGTAGGTGCAATAAGTTGACTTACATTTACTGTCGTATATGTCTGCTTCTGGATGCCACAATTCTCTCCAAGTATGTATATTGATTTCATGTGTCTGTAGGTCTATTTACACAGAAAATATTTACATTGTTTCATAAATGGACTGTTTGCTTTACATTTATTTTTTTTTTTAATTTAAGACATCATCTACTATGTAGCCCTGGGCTAACCCAGAACTCTGTATGTAGACCATGCTGGCCTTGAATTCACAGAGATTCACCTGCCTCTGCCCACTGAGGGCCAGGACTAAAGGTGTGTGCCACCACACCCATCTGTTGGCTTTGCTTTAAATCATAACTTTACACATACTCGGGAAGGCTGTATATTGATCCTCACAGTGACCACAGTAATCACAGGATCTTGATCAACTCAACTGACAGCTCCTTCTGTTAGCAATGCTAAGATTATTTTGTGTTCTATTTCTGTTGGGTTTTCTCTGCCACTGAACTTGAAAACCCAATCGTAACTCTCTTCTATCCCTTTCTTGTTAGACATATTTTTAGGCCAGGGGCTTATTCAAATTTCCAACCTTTCTACCGGCTTTCTCTTTTGATGCTTACACAACTCCCACACTACTTTCTCCCAACCCATAACATTCTTCTCATCGTGCTTCTGCAGTATGTGTGCATGTGCCTGCACCTGCATGTGCATGTGTGCATGTGTATGTGTGTGTGTGCACATGCGTACTTGTGTACATATGTGTGTATCAGTACGTACACTCAGCCCCTTGCACAGAATGTCTCTTCGTTGGCTGGAATTTGTCCTCTGTGGCTTGCACAGAGGTGGGGGGTTGCCTTGATCAGTAAAGCCCCTAGGGAAATGTGAGGGTCTCATGCCTTTGATCCCGTCATTCCCATAGGAATCCAGATGTGGCCGTGTGACCTGTAGCCCAGCACTGTGGGGGAGACACAGCTGGACCTGAACTTCTTAGCCAGCTAGCCTGAGGACTTCAAGTTCAGTGGGACATCCTGTCTCAAAACTAAGGTGGAGAGGAATTGAGGAAAGATAGTCAAAGTCAACCTCAGGCCTCCAGAGTCATGTGTGTACCCACACTAACAGGCAATTGTGTGCATCCCCACACAAACACACACACAGGTAATACACACACACACACACACACACACACGTAACACCCCCCCCCACACTAACAGGCAATATACCTCACCACACAAATACACACACAGGTAATACACACACACACACACACACACACACACACACACACTAACAGGTAATATACCTCCCCACACAAACACACACACAGGTAACAGAACACTGTTCCTTTAGTTCTTTTCACATTTTGTATTACATTTTAACTTATCTTGTGTTCACATGCATGAGTGGAAGCTTGTGAGGGTGGGGACATGGTGCCACAGAGTGCCAGTTAAGGTCAGAGAACAAGTTGAAGGAATCTCTTCTCTCTGTCCATCATGTGGGTCCTGGGGATTGAACTCACGTCCTTGGGCTTGAGTCATCTTCCCAGCCCACTTTTAGTTCTCCTTTTTGTATGTGTATGTGTGTGTGCTCTGTGTGTGATTATGCCCTCATGTGTGCAGGTGAGCACATGCAAGCATGCAGAGGCCAAAGGCCAACTTGGGGACCCTACTCTATCACTTCCATGGTCTCTCACTGAACCAGCTAGGCTGGCAGGCAGCAAACCCCTCCTTCTGACTGTTTCCCACAGTACTGGAGTACAGGCACTTGTACTGCCAGGCTCAGCTTTTTATACACACACACACATTATACATATACATATACACACATATGCATATACATATACACGTACATATACACATAATATACACATGCATATACACATGCATATACACACGCATATACATATAAATGCATTTGAGACAGGGACTTACTATGTAGCTCTGGTTGGTCTGGAACTTGCTATACAGATCAGGCTGGTCTTGAACTCATAGAGATCTACCCACCTCTGCCTCCCAAGTGCCAGGACTAAAGGCATGCGCCACCGCTTTTAGTTCTTCTTCCCCTTAAGGAAAGATGTATTTATTTTTACTTTATGTTTATGAATATTTTTGCAAGTATGTCTGTGCACCATGCGCATGCAGTGTCCTTGGAGACCAGAAGAGGCCGTCAGATCCCTTGGGACTGGAGTTACATATGGCTGTTAGCTATCATGTGGGTTGCTGGAAACAGATCCTGGGTCCCCTGCAAGAGCAGCATGTGCTCTAACCACCCACCAAGATCCCCAGGCCCCTTCTTTTGTTCTGTGTTAAATATGGTTGGTAACCCTTGTTCCAGGGGGGCAGTGTGGCTGGGTATAAAATCCCGGTTTCCCTTTTTCCTGGCACGTCTTTTGGTGTTAATTGCATCTGGCATGGGCAACGATGTGTCTTAGTGACTTAATGCAGCTCCTTCAGGGGCTCCATCTCTGACTTTAAAGTGTGACAACTACTGACTTGTACCCCTCTACTGAACCTGTCTGGTCAGTCTCCCCTGGACACGTGTCCCTTTTCACACTTGATCTTAGCTAGAAGACCAAGAAGCAGGCTGTGGTATTCCTTTTCAAAATGTAGACCTCGGTGTCTTTTTAAAGGAAACTTCACTTGAATTGTATTTTATAATTTTCTTCCTATCCCCTGGTAGATTTCCCTCCACGAATTTTGGATTTTATCTGCAGTAAATACTTCTGAATGGTTTAGTTGCTCTCTTGATTTACCACCTTCTCTCTGCTCCATCGTCTGCGTCTTCTGCAGCCTCCACTCCTCTGTCACTCTGTAATGAAGTCTCCGTTGGCCTGTCAGGCTTGTCTTTAATCTTCTTCTGTATGAATTCCACCAGCTCTGTCTTAACTCCTACAACCGTCAGGCCATCTCTCCCGGTGTTCTCGCCTTTTGCTCTCTCTGGCTCTCTGGGTCTTTACGGTGGCAGTTGCTTTCTTATGTTCTTGGTTGTGAGCCTTGCCTTTAACAGCCTCGCCACCATTCCAGCCCAGCAGTTGCTTTCTTGGGCATATTTTCAAATTCACATGAAGACCTTAAATGTTCATGAAGTGTTTTCATTTCTGATGAACACTTCTGTGGAAATGCCGCATGCTATTTCTCAAATATAAAAGTATGTACTCTAGCCGGGCGGTGGTGGAACAACCCCTTTAATCCCAGCCCTTGGGATGCAGAGGTAGGCAGATCTCTGAGTTCAAGATCACCTGGTCTACAGATCAAGTTCCAAGACACCCAGGGCTACACAGAGAAACCTTGTCTTAAAAAAAAAAACAAGTAAACTAAATTAAGAGAGTATACACTGTCTCCATGAATTCTGTGTTAGTTCTGTCCTATTTGAATGAGGCAGCTCCTTCTTTATCAGCTGTTGGCAGAAGCTTCCTGTGGATAGCGGGCTATGGAAGGACACGACTTGCCTTCCTGTCCTGAGGAGTCAAGGACTCCTTTTTCTATTTCTGGCAAGACAAGTGTTCTGCACACACAATGCTCGCACATAGCCATGCCTTCTCGGTCTCCCTAGATCTTTCAGTTTCAAGGGGTCTTGGCTCACTCCTTTCCTTGCCTATCCTTTGGGACCATGCCTAAGTGATCATATGCACTGTGTTCCTCCCGTGTCTTCTCCCTGTACTGTTTGGGTTTCGGGAACCTGTTTTCCATGTTGGGTTGGGTTGTATGTGCTCTGAGCTGAGGGTCCAATGCTCCTTTGCAGGTAGAGGTCCAGTTTTCTTAGCATCATTCATTGATGAGTCTCCCTTTCTCCTAGTGTGATTTTAGCCTCTTTTCTGGGGATTAGCTAACTACAAATGTGTAGTAACCAGGTAGTCATTTCTGGACTTTCTAGTCTGTTTTCAACAAAGGCAGAACCATTTTACCTTTCCCTGTACCAAAGGGATCAACCATTCAATTTCCTCACACTTATACCAAAGCTTGCTCCTTCTTTTGTTCCTCCTCCTCCTCTCCCTCCTCCTCTTCCTCCTCCTCCTCGTCATCATCATCTTTTAACTATAGATATTCCAGGCTAGACATGGTGATGCATCCTTCCAATCTCCAGGTTAGCATGGGCCACAGATTAAAGCCCTGTCTCAGAAAACCAAAACTGAAATTGTGGGCACCTTAGTTAATATGACTTGGAATCTCATCACATCTTGATAACTAATCCTTTCACCATGTGCTATATGCTTATTGACTATTTTTACTTCTTCTTCTTCTTTTTTAAATTTTTTTATTAGGTATTTTCCTCGTTTACATTTTCAATGCTATCCCAAAGGTCCCCCATATCCACCCCCCAATCCCCTACCCACCCACTCCCCCTTTTTGGCCCTGGCGTTCCCCTGTACTGGGGCATCTAAAGTTGGCAAGTCCAATGGGCCTCTCTTTGCAGTGATGGCCGACTAGGCCATCTTTTGATGCATATGCAGCTAGAGACAAGAGCTCTGGGGTACTGGTTAGTTCATATTGTTGTTCCACCTATAGGGTTGCAGTTCCCTTTAGCTCCTTGGGTAATATCTCTAGCTCCTGCATTGGGGGCCGTGTAACCCATCCAATAGCTGACTGTAATCATCCACTTCTGTATTTGCTAGGCCCCGGCATAGTTACTTCTTCTTCAGGAACAAAAAATACCAATTCCTACTCTGACCATTTTAAAGTTGTTTCGTTTTTTTTCCCTACATGTGAGTTGTTGGAATTTTTCCTGTCCTCTGCACATTTTCCCCTAATGAGATAAGTGACTTGCACGGCTCCTTCTCTTCACCACATTAGATACACAGGGAAATAAAGCATTTTTAAAAGAGTAGTTTTTGTCCCATACTAACACAAGTAGTTGATCACTTTTCTTTGTCATTATGGCGGGTAGACAGCATGAAAACATAAGTAGTAGAAAGGTCTGGAGTGGGGTTCTCAATGTGTGGGTTGCAACCCTCTTAGGGGTCGGGGGTTGCCTACGACCATCAGAAAATGTAGATATTTACATTTGGATTAATAACAACAACAGAATTACAGTTATGGAGTAGCAACAAAAAAGAATTTTATGGTTGGAGTCACTACAACATGAGAAACCATATTAAAGGGTCCCAGCATTTAGAAGGTTGAGAACCACTGGTCACCACACTTACAAGCTAACAAGTCAGTTTATAACAGTTCAGAGAGGCTAGCCTCTTCTCTTCTTTTGAGCCAGGTTTCCTGATTCAGGAACAAAAGACTTTATTACCCACACAAAGTTTCTCCAAGGGAAAACTGTATCAGTTGGAGTTACATCACTGTAACAGCGTACCCCAGATAATTAATTTAAAAAGAAGAAAGGTTTATTTTGTCTCCTGGGTTCAAAGGTTTCAGTCCATGGTGGTTTCAGTGCTTTGGGCCTGTGCTGAGGGGGAAAATCATTGTAGCAAATGAGCCTAACAAGGCTGCTCACCTCCTATAGGCAGCAGAGAGGAAGGGCAAGAACAATGTCAGTCAGGGACTCACTTCTGTCCATGAGGCCCCATGAGGTCCTAAGAGTCACTGATTCCCAGTAAACAGCCTGACTTTCAGTGCTCAGTCTTGGGGGCACATTTCATCCTCAAACCTCTGCTCCCCAAATACTCATTTCCCATGGCATAATGTACAGAATGTTTAGCCCATCTCCAAGAGTTCTTAAAGTTTCAAAAGTTCCAATTTGTTTAAAAGTCCAAATATACATACATACACACATACATACATACATACATACATATGCTCCAAGATACAATTATATGGAGAAAACACTTATGTTCTGAAAGGGAAAAGTGGACAGAAAGGTGCCGCAGACCCTCTGGGTCCCTGAATCTGCGTAGAACGGATTCTCTTGAACAGATGGGCAAAGAGTTAGATGGAGTGACAGACAGACAAACACGCAAGAGTGGTGTTGGATCTGAATGTAATTTTCCAGTCGAGCCTCAGACTTTTTATAATACAGAGTAAATTGCAAATCATAACAGAATAAGGCACATTGAATTTTTCCAGGTGCAAAAGGAGTGACTTCAAAAGGAACCAGATAAATGTTTACATTAGAGATTAGCACCTTCTGCCAGGCAAGAGTTTTACACTTAGTATTAATAGCACCAGGGTTGTTAACTCTTGACACGCCTCAAGAATAATGTAGTGTCACTGACCCCAAAATTCTCTAGGCCTTGTTAAATTATCTATGTCTGGAGACTTTCCATTTATCAGTATAGTATACTAATTTGCTCTTGGCATGGGATGTAGTCTGTAATATGAATTTTTATCTCAGTGAGAATTTTAGACTCTTTCTGCAGACAACTGAATTAATGGCTAGTGCTTTATTGTTTTATGGTAGTGCTTAATTAGTTACTGAATAGGTTAAACTCCTTGCTGCTAACTGGAATCTAAGAACACTGGGAAAAGGCTTTAGCTATGTTAGAATTTAATCTTAAAAGTCATTTACTATAAGGTAATACTATATAGAGTGCACGTGGATCCATACACTAGGCTAATGTGGATTTGGAAAATTAATTTTATGAGTTAAGGGAATAGCCAAAGATCCAGGAGTAAGTTTCCTTGAAACTCTTTCCTCATGAGAAAGCTTTCAGATTTTCATCTGTCAAGCTGACTCCACTGGAGTCCCGTGGCAGAAAGGGAGACACAGACAGAAAGCAAGGCTGAACCCACCAGGTCATATTCAGGCTCGTTGCTTCTGTCTGGTGTCTAGGCTAGCATAATAGAAGCTCCAAGCAATAGGGCAGATGGGGCTGGAGAGATTACTCAGCAGTTAAAAGCACTTATTGCTCTTTCAGAAGACCCACGTTCGAGTCCCATTACCCACCTGCTCACAACCATCTACAACTGTAGTTCCAGGGTTTCTGATGCCCTCTTCTAGCCTCTGCAGGCACTGCAGTGCATGTGTATACTTTTGTTACATAGCCCCATGGCTGTTTTTCTGTTATGTGTCTTACCCTGCATCTTAACTTGAGGAGGGTACGAGTGACTGCTTAGGCCCTAGCGATGCAATGGCTCTTGGGATGGTTAAAAAAAACATGTCCTTGATTTAATTATCCGTGAAAGCGCCACATGTTGTGAATTGTTACCAGTGAACTGTGTACATGACCTAGCTAAATTTCAACCTCACCCTAGAGTTTGACGACAGGATGCCCAAAGGCCAGGAGTTCCTCTTTCGATGACTTATTCAACCCTGGGTAGCTTTAAAGTGACTGCCAGAGCAGCCAGCAGATAACCTCCAGGTTCATTATATTCTAATTTCCGTCCTAAGTGACTCAACTACTGCAGAGACGACAGGAAGTGTCAGACCATCAAGGAAGCAAAGGAGAGGCATGCTCAAGTTCCGGGAATCTTCTCTTGCTCCAGGAAAGGTCACCGACACTCGTCCCCTGGCATCCCCTCCCCCTACTGTCCTTGTCCTGGTTTTGTGTGTGTGTGTGTGTGTGTGTGTGTGTGTGTGTGTATTTGACCATGTGATCTGGGAGGAAGGCTTCCAGCTCTGTTCACTCGTCACCTTATGAACATGCTGCCTGTGTTCAGTTTCCCTTTTGCAATTTGACTTTGAAAACCTCAACAAAGAGCCCCACCCTGAGGGTCCCTTCCTCACTAGCATCTCTAGCAACCCTAGTAGCAAACAAACCCTAAATTCTCAAACTATATATTTAAGACCTTTTTAACAGTAAAATATCAATTTGGAGATAGTCAAATGGAAGCTTTCAGCGCTGGCCTCTGCTCCTACAAGAAAGAGTGACGAACGCGTTGGAGTTGCATGGCTGAAGGGGAGCGTGGGAAGGGGAGACAGAGGGACTCTGCAAGTCCCTGATACCTTGGACAGGAGCCTAGGCAATGCAGTAAGCCACACTGGCACTAAGCCCTGCAGGACGCTGCTCACATCACAGGGAAGGGCTTGACAAGGGAGGCCCAGCAGATCCTGCTGCACAGGTGACACTAATAGCCAGAGGACAGTCCAACAGTTGTCACAGGCTTAAAGTGAGTTAGGGGAGCTACCTGGATCCTGCAGTTTTGCCTCAGAGGAGAAACTCACATTACCTTCTGATACACTTACACCATCAGAGCCACTGTCGGAATTCGGTTCCCTGGAGGAAGGACACCGCTTACACCATCTTCCCCGGGGTCACCATCACACCAGAGTCTGGGGCTCCCTTCCCACATAGACTTGGCAGTGTAACCATGACTCCAACATCTCACTTCTGACTATAGTAGGCAGACATTTCATTTTAGCAGAGATATGGCCACTTGGAAGATCTGAGTTAGAAAAGACCTATTCTCTGGGGCTTGAGACTGGTCCTGCATCTGCCACTGCCTCTATTTCAGATGTCAGCCACCCCTTGGCTCTTGTCACTTCTAGGTCTGAGGACACTCATTTCTCATTCCCTGTGTTCCTAGGACCACCATTACCAGAGGTCTAGTGGTATCCAAGGGAATACAAAGAGTAGATATGTCTCTAAGCAGACACACTTACACATATACATGCAACACAGACACACATGCATACACACACAATGTAGATAAATACAACACACACATGCATGTCTCTCTCTCACACAGAGACACCCACCCCTGTGGGTGCATAGAATATGCAAAATTAGGTTATGCGTCTGTATGTTTGCAACAAGCACAAGAATGCCAATGTTTGAAATACAGCACCACTCAGAGGAGTAGTTAACAGAACGTGACAGTAAGGCAGCTGAGAACAAGTGATACGGCATTCTATGCCTGATGACTGAAGACTTAGTCAGAACCTCAATCCTCCTCAACAGAGGCACAGTTTTAATACAATGTATTTCCAATTTCCAACAGTAATGTGCATATCAGTAAGATTAGTCTGAAAGGTTTGTACAAAGGGAACCACAGTAGAACGGCTAACGCAGTTGACAAGAATAAAGTCATAGGTAAGGTCGGTCTACTCATTTTTGAGACTTACGTAACTATAGTACTCAGAATTAAGACTAAGGAGGAAAGAATACACAGAGCAGTGGAACAGTGTAAGAGCAACACAGCCAGAGCTCTTGACTCTAGCTGCATATGTATCAAAAGATGACCTAGTCGGCCATCACTGGAAAGAGAGGCCCATTGGTCAGGCAAATGTTATATGCCCCAGTACAGGGGAATGCCAGGGCCAAAAAATGGGAATGGGTGGGTAGGGGAGTGGCGGGGGGGGGGGGACTTTTGGGATAGCATTGGAAATGTAATTGAAGAAAATACGTAATAAAACAAAACAAAAAAAAAAAAAAAACAACAACAACAAAAAAAAAAAAGAGCAACACAGCCATGTCACAGCCGTCTCCGGAAAAAAAAAAAAGATGTAATGTTTTGTTTTATTTTATTTTATTTTATTTTATTTACATGGTGTTTTTTTGTCTGTGTACCTCATACATCACTGCCTATAGTGGCCAGGAGAGGGTGCCAGATCCCCTGCAACTGGAGTTACAGATGGATGTGAGCCAACATTTGGGTCCTGAGAATCAAACCCAGGTCCTCTCTCTGCATGAACAACCACTGATCTTAACTTCTAAGCCATGTTTCTAAAAATTTGGTATCTATGGGTTCTGAAAAAGAAACTTGCCTCATGCCTTGTATAAAAATTACCTTAGAATGCATACTAGACTAATGTCTAAAATATGAATCTGTGGAGCATTCAGGAAAAAAAAATGGAAAGATTGTCAGTATGAAGAGATAGTCAGGCTGGGTGTTGGTGGTGAACACCTTTAATCCCAGCACTTGGGAGGCAGAGCCAGACACGTCTCTGAAAGTTCGAGCCAGCCTGGTCTACAGAGTGAGTTTCAGGAAAGCCAGGGCTACACAGAGAAACCCTGTCTCGAAAAACCAAAACACAAATAACAACAACAAAAGAGATCGTCAAAGAATTCTCAGACTTCAACCAAAAAAGCACAATCTACACAAAGAATAATGAATAAACAAACTGCAGAAAATTAAAAACTTCAGCCGCATGAGGGGAAAGGGGAACTCAGTTGTCTCCTGGATACACTGTATTCAAGCCACGTTTCACCCCAAGTGATGGTGAGCTTTTTTTTTTCCAAAATTAGACAAAGAAATACAATTGAAGCACAAAAATAGGAAACTGAAGTTAATACCAGGAAATAAAACAATAAGAATGAGCATAATGAAGCATTTTAAATTAAGACAAGAATACTAATCTTTAAATCTGTTTATATTTGTAAAACTCCAAGAAAAAAATTTTTAAGAAGAATCACAACTATGTACATAATTTTTTGTTGCTGTTGTTTTTTTCCTTAATCATAGTAATTCTGTTGCTAGGGGGGAAAGGAGGTTGGAAAATACTCATAATTTAGTGTTAACTCTTTTTTGCTTTTTAGACATTTGAGATTGTTACGTTGTTTTCCTTACACCTGTAAAGAGAAAAATAGAAACCACTTGGTGCAGAGAAGCAGCACAAAACCCCACGCTCCACCCGAGTTAGTGTTTAGTGTTTAAAGAGAGCGCCCTCTAGAGGTTATCTAGGGAACAACAACACATGACATTTTTCGGTGAAACAGAATGATGGACCTGGGACTTGGAATTCTTTCCATAGGTGAATGGCCGTCATGTTGCAGAACTGCACCCGAACTCTCAGAGTTCCCGCCCCAGAGTTATGTAAAATGCTGCCTTGGCAGAGGGTATAGACAGAGCGAAGAATTGTTCAAAGTCATCTCAAAGTAATCTAATCAAGATTACCAAAGTTTTCTTGAGCCTAATATAAAAGAACGAAAGATCTGGAAAAAAAACGTAGAAGTCCCATAGAGTCCAGCAATCCATTTCTGGACTTACATTCTATTAAATTAAATAGAACCTCAAAAGGCTATTTAAGCACCCATGTTTGTTGTAGCATTATTCACAATGGCCACGAGGTGGAAACAAATCAGATGTCCCTCACCAGGTGAAAAGATAGTGTTTTGTATGGAACAGAACAGAGGGACCCGCCTCTCCTCGGGCTAGAGCAGAGATAACGTGGAAAGCAATGGTTCTCAACCTGTGGGCTGTGGCAGAGACAAACAACCCCTCTCTGGCAGCTGGCAGGACCGCCCTTGTGGCTGCCACAGATGCCTGGAGAAAGCTACACTAAGACTACAGCTGTTTGCTGCTGAAACTGCCTTCCCCCCTCATCAAAGCACATTTCTAGCCATCCCATCTTGCACAGCTCCCTCTGGCCTTTCTGCCACCACAATCTATATAATGTTACACGTCTATTTTCAGGGTTTGACCACTTGGTATTGGATAACCAATTAATTAGTATGCTCTTCCCTGGAGAAAAGTGTTTCTCTTGCTCTTAGTATTTCTTAGTTGTCTGTAGATCTTTGTGCAGGGTTGTTCTTATGCCCAAAGGTAAGTTTAGTCCTTACCACTCATGAAGAAGAAATATATATTTGCAACAAATAGAGGTCACTACATAATACCATAACCAATCACAATGCAGAGGAACCCAGTCCCAATGGATACATTCACAACACACTCCGACACCTAAGGCTCAGAGATCATTGTGGAAGAGGTACCTGAAGGATTACGAACCAGGGGATCAGGGAGTTTGCTGTGAGACTGTGTCTCCTATGTCAATGCAACACCCATAAAGTCTCCCTGGTGTCCCTGCCTAAGCATGAGCAAGGACATCAGTGGACTTGCCAAGGCAAATAGGGGAAGCCCATGAGGCTTGAACCCTACACAGTTTTCTTTTTAAGTAGAGGGGATTGAGCTGATAGCACAAAGGCAAACACGCAAATAAATAAAAAGCCCAAATGTCAGTAACAGTGAGAGGGGGATGAAGCATCTCATGGTGAGAGACTGGGGCTTATTAGAAATGACAGAGGGGGGCTGGTGAGATGGCTCAGTGGGTTAGAGCACCCGACTGCTCTTCCGAAGGTCCAGAGTTCAAATCCCAGCAACCACATGGTGGCTCACAACCATCCGTAACAAGATCTGACTCCCTCTTCTGGAGTGTCTGAAGACAGCTACAGTGTACTTACATATAATAAATAAATAAATCTTTAAAAAAAAAAAAAAAAAAAAAGAAATGACAGAGGGGACAAAGGAAGGAGACAACAAAGAACAACAGAAATAGAGGGTAGGGAGAAGAGGACAGACAGACAAGGAAGAAGAAATATAGACATGTGTAAAGAGACAGAGAGAGGAAACTGTGGGTGTTAGCCACAGGAAAATGTCTAGGAAGCAGCCAAGCATCATTTGCTGCATTAGTCAGGGTTCTCTAGAGGAACAAAACTTATAGAATGAATACACACACACACATATACACACATATATTCATACACATTTATGTATATACATATACATACATATAATACACACACATACATATGCATGCATGCTGTGGTCCAGCTAATCTAACAATAGCTGTTTACCAACTGAAGGTCTAAGAATCCAGTAGTTGTTCAGTCTACAGGGCTGAATGTCTCAGCTGGTCATCAGAATGTCAAAATCCCAAAGAAACAGGATCAAATGGCAGTAAAGGAATGGACTGGACAGTGAGAGCAAGAGCCAGCAGGCCAAGAGCAAGCTTCTTTCTCATGAACTGCATATAGGCTACCGTCAGAAGGTGTGGCCCAGATTAAAGGTGGATCTTTTTAAAAGATAGTTTTTTATTTTATGCATGAAAGTACACTGTTGCTGTCTTCAGACACACCAGAAGAGGGCATTGGATCCCATTACCGATGGTTGGGAGCCACCATGTGGTTGCTGGGAATTGAACTCAGGACCTCTGGAAGAGCAGCCAGTACTCTTAACCGCTGAGCCATCTTTCCAGCCCCTAATGATGGATCTTTCCACCACAAAATATTTAATTAAGGAAAAAAATCCTCACAGCTGTACCCAGCAAGTGGGTTTTAGTTAATTCCAGATGTAGTCAACTTGACAACCAAGCATAGCCATCACCATGGGCCAAGGGCCCTATTGCCACAGGGCTGACAACAAGACTTTAGCCACTGTAAAGAGCCAAGGACACAGCACCCTAGATCTGGAAGGCAACATGCCAGCTGCAAAAGGAACTGAAAATCTCAACGTCCACGTCTCACCCAGGGCTGCAAAGCTAAGAAGCGCCATGCTTGCATTTGACTACAGTTGTCCAAGGGGCTGCTTGGAGCGACAGCTCTCTGGCTGTTAAATGCCAGGCCATTAGTAACTGGAGCCTAGAACAGAAAATGTCTAAGCTCAATATTTTGAATTGTAAGCCTCTAGTTTCTAATGCCTGGAATTCAGAGTCTCTCGTTTCCAGGATTTGGTGCTATATGCCTGTCTGCCAGCTGCCTAGCACTCCAGGGCCCAGGGCTACCAACACTGCATGAACCACTTACTGCCAACACCAGGTTTCCATCCAAATAGAGCAAAAGAATCCCATTCTTGCCAGGCAGTGGTGGCACATGCCTTTAATTCTAGCACTGGGAAGACAGAGGCAGGTGAATCTCTGTGAGTTCAAGGCCAGCCTGGTCTATAGAGTTAGTTCCAGGACAGCTAGGGCTACACAGAGAAACCCTGTCTCTAAAAAACAGAAAACAAAAAACAAACAAATAGCCCCATCCTACTCACTGGTAATAAACACACAAATGGATTATCATTCCACATCTATAAGAAGGAAATACTTTCACATCTGTCTACACAAATGAACACCGAAGAAACTCCACAAAGACATTCTGCTAAGTGAAATAAGCCAATCACAAAAAGAATAGGAAATGATGATGCCCAGGTCTAGGAGAAAGGATGTCACTGTTCCATTTCCGTTTTTGCAAGATTGTAGGGTTCTGTAGACTTACTGCAACCATCTCGAATACAGTCAACATCGCTGAGCTGTACTGCTGAACTGGCCAGGACTGCAGCTACTTCCCTAGCCTGTGGGTTGTGAGTTCACATCTCCTCTGGTTTGATGTAATCCCGTTTGCCCATCTTCATGTCTGTTGCCCTTATGACCTTTCAGCATCATATCCCAGAAGTCTTTGCACAGACCAATGTCATGAACGCTTTCCTGTTTTCATGGAGCTATTTCATAGTTTTAGGTCTGTGTGTGCATGCAGTTGCATACACAAGTTGTGTGCACATGTGTGGAGGCAGAGGTTTACACCAAGTGTCTTCTGAAATCCCTCGCCACCCTACTTTTTGAGCTAGCATCTCTCACTGAGCCTGGACTTTGACAAAACTAGCCGGCAACTTCCTGCTCATGGACCAATCTTCCCGGTTCACCTTTCCTTTCGTTCTCCCAGCAGCTGGTGACCACTGCTCTGCGCTGGATTGTCATAAGATCTACTCTCTTTTTCCTGCAGGGATGATGAGGTCACACAGTCTCCTTTTCCCTGTGTGCCTGGCTCACTCCATTTCTTAGCAGAATGCTCTCTCCTTCTAGCCTGTTTTGCTGCTGTAAGTCAATGGACTTCGCCTCTTTTCACAGCTCACACTCTCCCATCTTACTTGGGCACCATGTCTCGTCCATCTGTCCATCTGTCCATCCATCCATCAGTGGACGAGCCTTTGCATCCTTTCTGGTTCTTGGCCATTACAAATACTGCCAAGATAGACAGGTGACTTCAGATGTCTCTTCGCTATAAGGATCCCTTTCTTTCACATCTATGCTGAGTGGTAGCATTGGTATAACATGCAATAATTCTACTTTAGATTTTTATTTTAATTTATTCTTTGACAGTTTCAGACATGTATAATACAGTGCTTCCCTGCTCTCTTCCATCCCATAAACCTCCCTCCCAACAACTCCTTCTCCTACATTCTCTTTTCCTTTTGGCTTTGTTATGTGACCTACTAAGGTTAACTCGGGCTGCCTGTGTGGGTGTGGGTGTGGAGCTACCACCGATGCATTGAAAAGTGCCTTTTTCTTTCTTTTACACCAGTACTTACTTTTAAAAAATATTTTATTTCTTTATTTAATGTATGAGTGCTCTGCTGCATGTACACCCGCATGCCAGAAGAGGGCACCAGACCCTCTTATAGATGGCCACCATGTGGTTGCTGGGAACTGAACTCAGGACAGCTGGAAGAACAGTCGGTGCTCTTAACCACGGAGCCATCGCTCCAGCCCTGAGTACTTACTACTTTTTAATTAAAATGTTTGTGTTGATTGTATTTGTGGATGCACATGCCACAGCATTCAAGCCGAGGTCAGAGGATAGCTATGCTATGTATGGTTGGTTCTCTCCTTACACCTTTGCTTGGGTCCTAAGGGTTGAACTGAGGTTGCTGGACTTGTGCAGGGAGCACCTTCATTCACACACACACACAAAGAACACACACACACACACACGAATTCTGTGAGCTTGGAGAGAACGACGCTTGTCAGTTCCAGCATCTTGAATACTTCCTTTATGTCTTGTTCTAGTAGTTCTTGGTTTGAGCTGTGGCACTAAACTTGACTCTACTTTGAGTTATCTTTCTAGCTGGTTAGAGAGAGTTCTGCATGTGGACAGCCCATTTTTCAAGTTCCATTTGTTAGAGAGGATGTCCTCTCCCTAATGCTGTATCCACACTTTGTCTAAAGCAGTTAGCTGTGCTGTGTGGGTTTATTCCCAGCCTCTGTGTTCTATCCCAGTGGCCTACATGCCTGTTTTGATGTCAGTACTATGCTTTTCTGACTACTATAGATTCATAGTATATACTATGAAGTCCATGTAATGGCTCCTGCTTTCTTTTTTTTAACTGTAGTTTATTTTGTATATTCAGAGTTGCTTCTGGTTTGGTTTTGTTTTTGTGATGCCACAAGAGAATTTTTAGAATTGTTGGTTTTATTTTTGTTTTGAGAGTTTTATAATTGTTTTTTCTAATTTTGGGAATAATGTCAATATGAATTAATATTTTTTAATAAAGACTGCTTCGAATCTGCAAAATGCTCTTTGTAGTATGGGTGTTTTTAATGATGGTGATTTTTCTGGGATATCTTTCTATTTTGTCATGTCCTCTTTAATATTCCTCAGTGGCGGCCACTTTCACCTGTACAGGTGTCTCAGGGAAGTTTATCTTTGGAAAAGAGATTACTCTGTTTGCTTCATTTCCGGAGAATTGACTACTGATAATCAGGTGCCACGGATTTGCAAACCTGTGTGCTGCAACCTGGCTACACTTGTTTATCAGTTCTAATAGGGTTGTCTTTGCTAAAGCAAAGGCTTTTGTCACCCACTAACAGTGACAGGGAGACGTCTTTCTCGCCATGTGGAAGCCCTTTGCTCTTCTCTCCTGCTGGGAATGTGCTTGCCAGCTTTCTTCAGTACCTGGGACTCTGGGCTGGAAGGTTTGTTTTGGTGTTGGCAGAAAAGAGAGAAATGAAGAGGAAGCCTTATCAAGGGTCTTGGGTAGGGGCTGAGGAGTGAGATACAGTCTGAGAAGAGATCGTGGCAGTTGGATGCTTAGCTGGGAAGTGTGACTTCAGGGCAGGCAGCCAGAGGGGTGTGTTAACTGAAGATTTAGAGGAGTCTAAAGTTAAAATCCAGTGTTAAAAGCCATGATCATCAGCTCCACTGGGTCCAGGCAGCCACGACAATGTCGTGAGTGTATGTACAGTTTAAGGAAACCTTTAAGGGAGAGATTTTTGTTTTATTAATGTATAAACCATATCTTTTGGGGAAGAGAAGTGGGTACTAGGGATTCAAGACTAAACAAGCACATATCATAGAGTTGGGGCAGCTAAAACACAACAGGGATAATCGCTGTGCATTCCCCAGGGCTGTGTGGTGCGAAGCTGTCTATTCACCAGAGGGTGTGGCCAAGGAGGACAAGACTGTGCACACACACAGAGACAGCAGCCTCCTCTGGGGCTGAGATGGGCAAGGCCTCTCAGATGGTCACACTGTTTTCCACCAGGCTGGGTCGGAGGTACTCATAGGGCAGGTCCAGGCTTGCATTCCGGACCTCAATCTCCTTGTCCATGATAGCCAGCTCCTCCTGGAATTGCTTCAGCACATCCCGGGGCCTGGGGCCTGAGAAATACTCCTCTTTATGCTGCCCCAGGGCCACCTAGGAGAGAGAAAGCAAAATGGCTCAGGACATTGGGTCTCTCTCAGGCAAGAATACGGCCCCGAGGTCAAGGTGTCTTCCCCAACCCCCAAGTCAGGACCCAGGCATCTGTGCCTCACCATGACAGGCTGGCGTCTGCCAAGGAACTTGGTGACTGTTATCTGCATCCGTGCCTGCTGAAGGCAAGGCAACGAGTCCACAATGTCCCTCTCTGTCACATCCTTGGAGATGGGTGGGGGCTTCCGCATGGTGCATGGGCCATTTGGGATCCAGGCATACCAGTCCAGCTACAGGTAGCAGAGTTACTCAGAAATTCAGGCTGACTGCCCAGACACTTGGTGTTTCTCCCCATCTCCTTCATCCCAGAAGCCCGGGGAAGCAATTACACAGATTACCTGACCCAGATGTGTAGATGCGTGCTGACCAGTGCACGTGAAGATGCACATAGCGACAAAGCGGCACAGCTCAGCCCGGGACTCTAAGGACAGGGGGAACCTGGGCAAAATAAAGAGAGGAAGAGTCGAGACCTGCATAGGAGGCAGATCTCAAGCAGGCAAAAATATCTGGAGATACACAAAGGCCTTGTTCTGGTCATGGCCTGGTCTGGTCTGGTCCTATGGCTCACAGGCAGTGTGCACTCAAAAACTGATGTGTAATGGAGACCATTATGGGAAACCACAACCAATCAAAATGCAGAGTTGTGGAGCCCAGTCCCAACGGATATATCTATAAATACAACTCCCAACCTGAGGCTTGGGGATCTTTCCGAAGAAGGAGCAGAAAGATTGTAAGAGCCAGAGGCTCAGAGAGTTTGTGTGAGACTGTGTCTCCTAGTAATGCCAGAAACTACACCCATAAGGTCTCACCAATATGGCTTCCTAAACAAGGGCTGACCAAGGAGGACAATGGACATGCTAAATGGCAGGGGAAAAACCAGAGGCCTCAACCCCACACAAAGGCACCTAAGGAACGCTGAGAGATGGAGAAACAGCCTTCCCCAGGGAAGAGCACACCAACCGGTCATCCAAATGGGCAGCCCCGAAAGCCAGAAATATGTAACAGGCTGAGCAGGGTGTATTTATATATTTAAGAATAGATTGTGTTTGTGTGTGCATGCATAGACATATATGTGTGTAACAATTAATGAAGAGGGGGTCGTGGATTTGAAGGAAAGCAAGGAGGGTTTCCAGAGAGGGAAAAAGAAGGAAAGAAAGATTCCCAAAACATAAAAAGTAGCAATTAATAAAAACAAATAAATAAAACTGATGTATAAAGGATGGGCCATGGAGCTACCAGAAAGGGTAGGGATGGATAAGGAGAAATAAATATCCAAGAGAGACAACAGTTCTGGCTCCATGCGCATGAGGAGAGAGAATTCTGTGGGAGGATGAGAAGGCAAAGGAGCTACAGAGCCCAGGAATGATCATTAGGGCTTCTGGAGGCCCGGGCGACACCCAGGGAAGTAGTTCATAGAACCAGATGTGGACTGTTAACAGATGTGTGGGCAACGGTGCAAGGAGGACCCTGTGCCTTACCCTCGGTCCTGGGCTCCAAGCAGTCCAACCTCAGTGACCTCGCGGCACCAGACCTGCAGCTCCGGGTCCTCCTTCACATCGGTGTCACTCCTGTAGAAAAGCTCAACCATCCTTTCCACATACCTGTTCCCCAGAGAAGACAGCACTCAGCCTCAGACCAGGCAAGGGCTTTTGAGACCGGCTGCCCCCCCCCCAGCGACCCCCACCTCTGTTGCTCTCACCGACTGATGATCTCCCACAGCCTGAGGGCATCCTGGGCATACAGAGAAGATTTCACCCCCACGAGTCCACGGTCAGCCAAGTCATCCGGAGGGCAAAAGGAGCGGTAGGTCAAACACGACGTGGCTCTCTGGAGAATGTCCACATGGCCTCCGCTCCCCGTGCTCACCACCTGAGGACAAACCAGGGTCAAGCAAGCCAGATAACAGAGTGGGGAGATCAGGGTGTACAGGCCATTCAAGTATGAGGCGAGAGAAGGACAGCCCTCCCGTGTAGAGCTGAGTTTGGGAGAAAACTATGTGAAGGGAACACCTTTGAGACACTTCCAACATTGAACCTCCCTCTTCACCCATCCCTTTTCCATACCAGGTCAAAAATTCCCCATTCGGAGACAAGATTATTCCGTGCCAGGGTGTTGATCTCCATGGTGTATCGAAAGTGGGGGGCAAGGAGCTGATTGTGAGGAAAAGAAATGAGACACAGTCAAACCCCAGAAATGACAGGGTCCATAGGGCATAGGGAATGAGACACCCTGTGATGAGAAAGAAGGGAGAGAGAAATATCTTCCCAAAGTCCTCCAAGGTCAAAGGGTCAGGGTTTTACTACTTATTTGCATAATTTTGTGTTTGCTATCGTAATTCCAGCAGTCATTGACCTCAAACCACAGAATCCGGTGGGAGCCCTGGCTATAAGCTCCTCTCCCATTTGCCTTGACAAGTGCTCTCTCTCTCTCTCTCTCTCTCTCTCTCTCTCACTCACCCCCCCACTCGCCCTCTCCCTCTCGTTTTCTTCTTCCCTTTCTAAGTATGTAATGCCCCGCAGAAGAAAATTCTTCCTTGACCCCACCTCCCTTCCCTTCCCTTTCTTTCCAGAAGGACCAGATCTTTCACTTCTCCCTCTCAGAGAGCTTCCCAAGGGATCTCTATCTCCTCAACTCACAGGTCCCACTCAGCCCACAACCAGACTTCCAGCATCTCTGCTTCCCCAAGACAGCCTTGTCAACAAGGTAACCAATGATGTTGGTCGGTATTAACAAAGTATCCTCCGCTCCAACTATGCTGACAGAGAGAGGAAAGCTAGCCCCTTCCCAGAGGGAGGAAACCGGCCTCTCTTCAAACACTTTCTTCTCTGGTGCCACAGACTCACTTTTTTGTCCCTCCCCCACCTCACTGGATGTCCCCTCTCTATTGCTCCTTCTACCTCTTTATACAGGGTGGGGCTGACTAGAATTCTGTCTCAGGCTCAATGTGCTACCGTGGTGCCATGCTTAGAGAATTTCCTCCAGTGTAATGAGCTCAGCTACTTTTCTCTCCAGCTAACTGGAATCCAAACCTCCAACCCCCCTTCTCATGTGTCACCATCCTCCACTGATGCATTCAAGAGATGTCTACAAGGATACGGTCAGAGCGTGGCTCTGGGTTCTCTCTCCAAATCTTTCTCATCTTCTCCCACTTCCTGTTAACAAGCTAATCACTTTGTAATATTTCAATAATACCTACTATTCAACATAACCCACACCTCTTTCCTCCCTCACCACTACAGAGCCCTCCTTCTGAAATATCCCCCCACTTCCCTACCCATCAGACAACCCCATCATTGTAAATTGCAACTCCTGTGTAAACCGTATTCTCACTCTGTCCCTAGCCCATAGCAAGAGCATTCCTTCAGGGTTTCCGTAGCAGAGTTTCTGGGTGGGCCTCTGTATGCTCGTACAGCGAAACTAAGACAGCTGCTTTGCCTTATATGCCAAGAGCAGATCCCGAGTGGATGCTTCCTGACAAGTGTGAACTTCGGACAGCAGATGCCCAGTGAAAGACACCCTGACATACCTTGTATATGGGGTGCAGGCTGGGTAAACTCCTCATTGTGGCCACAGAAATAACCTCGGCCATGAGGTGTCCCCTCAGCAGATGTGACTGTAACTGGTGCAGTTGGAAGTCAGAGCTTCGGACCCAGATCTTGGCCAAGAGCCAGGCCATGGGGGGATCTGAGGGCAAGAAGAGCAGAGGCGGGGGACATCCGTGTCGTGGTGGCTGGAGCTAGACCAGAAGACAGAGAGAGGGCGGGAGCTGAGGACCGATGGGTCTAACACCCTAACGAGGGTCGGTGTTAGGAAAGATTCGTGGTTCCTCGCACCTGGATGACCATGGGTAAGAGCCTCCCATCGGGCTGTAGTTTCAGCATGACCAAAGGGGCTGTCACATATTGCTGCTTAAAAATGATGATGTTAGGTTTGACTCCATCCAGCAGGGAGAAATCAACTTCGAACAGAGATCCAGCCTGTGGGAACAGGGCGCATGCGCAGATGAAGAGGCTGGGTCAGATCAGATCCCTCCTTTCATTCGCTTTGCCAAAGGGGGTCCTCCTCTCTCTACCGCCCAACAATTTTATACTAAGCAACTGATCTCCCCAGAACTGATGCCCTGGGTGTACGGGTTGGTGCTTGAGCCTCCCTGAGGCTCTCCTCCCTGTTAAAGGGTGAAGGAGCTAAGACTACATCAGTTACAAATTTCAGCCACAGGTAATTCTGCTCCACCCCCCTCACACAGCCCGCCACCATTTGGCAATATTTTTGGTTGTCACAAAAGATGTACTACTGACATCTAATAGGTAAGAGGCAGGAGATATTACTAGGACATTACTATACAGGGGAACACCCTAAAAGAAAGAATTATATAGGTCACAACCATGGCATAGCTCCAAAGTTGAGAAACTCCAAGTGATGATGAAACCTGTCACCATTTTGTATGCTAACCTTAAAAAATGATCTAAGAAAAGAAATCCTAAATGCAGATAAAGGAGGGTATTGATGATGGAGTCACACAAGGAGAGGTGGGGGGGAAGGAAGCAAGGAAAGGGAAAGAAATCGGTCAGAACCATGGGGATGGGGTTGGGTGCATAAGCTAAACAGAGGCAGCTCAGCACCTTGAGCTCCTTCTCCAGCTGGGTCTGTACGTCTTCCATCCCTGGAGGCAGGACCAGCCGGGCTGGAAGGCGCATGGACCGCCTCAGGAGCATGGGGTTTGCACCGTTGAGGAACTGGTACCCAAAGAGAGCATCTTCCTTCCAGGAACCACGGACCCGCTCTGAAGACATCCGTTGAGAACACAGTGTGAGCTCTAAACGTGCCCTCCAGCCAACCCATCATCTCCTGCCCTCTCTCCCCAGTTCTCTCGGATAGCTGGGTTGGAATTCTGATTAAAGAGACTTTAGGAAATTGTGGTCACTGACCAGGCAGAGCAGTCTTTGTATGTGGGAATACTTTCTGGTAATCTTCCAGCTTTTGTACACGACTTACAAAATCTAGAGTCCCCTTAATAGCAAAGTTCTTCAACCTGTGCAAAGAACACCGTGCAAGAAGATCAAGAAAGAGCCCACCTTACAGCTTAAGGCGAAACTGCGCAAACTCAACCAAGTACTCACTCTTTGACCAGAGAGAGGGAAAAATCTAAATCCTTATCCTTCATGAATCTCTGGTTCCGGGGGAGGTCCCGTTCAGTACTCCCTGCTATAGGCAGGATTAATCCCTCCTTCCAGGAGCCCCACCTGGGGAACAGATACGGAGCCTTACGTGAGACAGTGGGTTTGGAGGCTCTAGAGGGCGATCGACAGTTTTCTTGAACTCACCGATACACATTCCTTCTGTTCTCCAGCTCCTGCTCTCGATACTTCCTAAACAGGTTCTGAGTGTCATCAGTTACCTTCAGGGCTGGAAGAAGCAGACACAAAAGTGTGTCCTCTTAGGGCACCGCTCTGTGCCCTCCATCTCATCCTTTCTCGTCTCCCCCGCTCCCCTCTATCTCTAATCTTTTCTGTAATTTATTTCATAACAAGCCCAACGACCTCCTGCATCCTTCAGCGGCACCGCCAGAGTCCTCACCAGTGCCCTCGGTTAGGCAGATAGTCTCCTTGCCCTGCACCCAACTGTAGCAGGGGAAAAAGGCTTCTCCTTGGGTCCCAGGGCCCTGCACAGTGATGCTCTTGCAGAACCAGTCAGAATCCAATAGGCCTTTCTGTTTGCGCAGCTTCACCGCCAGGAGGCGCCCTAGATGCAAGGGGACGTCGACCTCCAGCTCTGTCTTCTGTGGGATAGGACACAGCTCCTAAGCAAGTCTGGGGTCCTCCGTGTGGGCAGCAGTGTCAGTGAGCCCTCGGAGAAGCTTGGCTTTGGCTCCAATTGCCCTTCTAAGAAGCACTCAAGGAAAGAGACCTGAACCGAGTGGCGTCGAGGAAGGAGCGGGGCGCTCTGCTGGGCTCCAGGCTCCTCTGTGCACCTGCAGCGCTCCCCAGTGTTGTCTCATCCCCGCCCCCTCTTTCTGCCCAGCCCCTCTCTCCTATTCCTTTCTCTGTCCCCTTTTCTCGCAGCCAGCCCACCTGCGCCTGCTATCACTCCCGGATCACCTTCTCAGTGGTTCTCTGGGATCAGGCTTCCTCCCCTCCCCACAGTTCCCAGAACCCCTGCAGAGTCTCAGATCCCCGGTTCTCCGCGAGAGCCCCACGTAGTGGCCGGCACTCACCCTTCCCAGCAGTGGCCGCAGCTGCTTCCCAAGGTCCGCCTCTCCATGCTCGCCCACCAGCCACAGATGCACCAGGTTGGCGGAGCCCGCAAAAACCGAGTCTCCAGTGGCTACGAGGATCTTGTACTTGACCATCTCGGCTGATCCTCTAGAGGGACCTGGGGGGAAACTGCTCTTAAGAGGATCTGAGAGGCTGCCTCCAGAGAGTCACACCTAGACCAGAGTTTGGTGTATTTGAATTGCCCCCGCCCACTCAGGTCCCTCCCCAACTAAGGAGCAGGTATCTGATTCTCACCTTCACTGTCTCTAGATGGTTTGCCAGCAGTTTCCAAAAATGCATCCCTACCTTGTTTTCTTGGCAAGGGCTTCATGCCCAGCCCTGAGCTAAGCACATCAGCTAGCTAAGTCTCACGCCCACCCAATTTTAGTGGAAAAAAAAAGCGCAGCAGGCAGTGATGACAGCAGTAGAAAGGCTTTGGGTGGGGCGCGCTTTTCCGTGGAAGTGAGCTTAGCATCTTGGCAAGGACCAAAGAGTTTTGTTGTTGTTTTTGTTGAGGACAGGTGCAGTAGAGGTGTTCATTGTTCAAACTGGAGAGCCCGAGGAGGGAGTTTGGAATTTCCCTATAGTCTGGAAGTTTCCATTGGACCTCCCTGAAACCTGATCTTTGAAGACAAAGCTTTAGGCTGAGCACCCATACTGTGGACAAACTGCAGGGAAGGGGACAGGGAAAGGAACAGGAGAGAGGACTCTCTTCAGGACTAAGTCTTCCCACCACATCTCCCAGAGTTCGGCCCCCCTTCCTCCTCAGAGCGAGTACAGGGGTATACCTCTCTGTCCTGTGACACTCCTGCCTCTGTCCAGGTGCTCCTGTGCTCCTGTGGACAAAAGTCCCTGAATCCACAATGGATTTTGCTTAAGAGCTAACTACTTAACTAACTGATCCCTTGCCTCGTGGTCGAAGAGTCCGTCAAAACATGCGGCTGAGAGCCGGGCGTGGTGCACGCCTTTAATCCCAGCACTCGGGAGGCAGAGGCAGGCGGATTTCTGAGTTCGAGGCCAGCCTGGTCTACAAAGTGAGTGCCAGGATAGCCAGGGCTTCACAGAGAAACCCTGTCTCGAAAAAAACAAAAACAAAAACAAAAACAACAAAACAAAACAAAACAAAACAAAAAAACATGCGACTGAGACCTGAATCTAAAAGTATAGATGTACTTTCTCAGACAAACGGGGGGGGGGGGGGGGGGAGGACACGGACTTGCCATTAGTTTATAGTGGAGCGGGTGCTTGAAGGATCTTGCAGAACAAACACTAAATGCAACTTGTCTAGTTCTTTACCAGTTTTCCCTCAGCCTTTCTTGTTGTTTGTTTTTGGAGACAGGCCCAACCCCTTTCTTGTGTTCCTTTCACTCCAGGACCCCTGCAGAGTCCCAGGTCCCCAGGTCTCTGTGAGCCCAGTTGTGGTCCTGCACTCGCCCTTCCCAGGAGAGCTGAGACAGCCCTGGTTGTCCTGGAACTCACTCTGTAGACCAGGCTGGTCTTGAACTCAGAGAGATCCATCTGCCTCTGCCTCTGCCTCTGCCTCTGCCTCTGCCTCTGCCTCTGCCTCTGCCTCTGCCTCTGCCTCTGCCTCTGCCTCTGCCTCTGCCTCTGCCTCTGCCTCTGCCTCTGCCTCTGCCTCTGCCCCTGGGTGCTGGAATTAAAGGCTTGTGCCACCATGCCTGGCTTTTTATTTTTTAAACAGTTATCTTGGCTACTTCGCATCAGTATCATGGCAGGGCTTTTTAAATGCATCTTGCTTATATAGTCAGAGAATATTCTATTTGATTCTAATTTTAAAAATATAGCTATGCTACCATCCCAGTGCTAATATTTGTTTATGGGTTGCACAATTTTACAATAATCATAGTTCACGTATCCCCCCATTGATACATGTTCTCATTATACTCCATTTAGCCCAGGCTGCCCGGAATTGCAGTTTTTCCATGACAGGCTCCAGAGTCCTGTGTTCTTTCTCATGGGGTGTGTGTGTGTGTGTGTGTGTGTGTGTGTGTGTGTAGACCAGAGAAGAACTTTTGGGAGTATCTTTCTCTATTGATCCCTACCTTATTTCCTTGAGACAAAGCCTCTCACTGGCCCAGGAGTTCACCATTCTGTCTAGGCTGACTGGCCAGTGAGATCTCAGGACCTGCTCATCGCTACTCCCTGCGTGTGCTGGGGTCACAGGCACTCAAAGCCATGCCTAGCTTACTTTGTGGGTCTTGAGGGTTGAAATGTAGGGCCTCCTGTGGCCCTCTTCCCCAGCCTCAAACAACTGTTCTTAGCAGGCATACAGTTTACCAGGCAGGCACTGAAATGTCACACTCTCTCCTTGCTATGTGCATTTGGCATGCTGAAGGCACATGTGTCAGTCTTTTTGGAGGAGATAACACGGTAAGTACCCCAAAAGGTTAGCCCGAGGGTCTGGACATGGAACGATCCTCAAGAGCTCCTGTGTTCTCCACCTCATCGATGCTCAGAGGTGGAGGTCTTCGGGAGGTGACTAACTCAAATTCCTACCCTGACTCTGAACTTTCATTTCTTACATTTGAGTCACCCATCCGTCTGCCACGGCTTAGGCTTCATTACCCGCAGTATTGAGCACAGTGTATTGTCCCTTCTGCCTGTGTCATCCCCCTTTCCCAAGGACAGCAACTGGAAGGAGAAGGGAGAGAAACCACCAGCTCCTGGGGGGTTTTCCAGGTTCTGTGAGACCCACTTGGGTTCCAAGAGATGCCCACAAGTTCTTCCAACAAAACTCCCCTTGCTGCCTACGTTACCTCAAAGTGTGCTTCCAACAAAAGCAAATACAAGACTGAACTCCTAACAGGACTGAGTCCAAGTTACAGATACATGGGAGAAATGACTGATTCATGTAGAGACAGGTCTCAAGAGATGACGTATAGACAGGAGCTGGGTCCCTTTCCTCGGAACCCCCAGTCCCTTTGACTAGTGCTTTGCTCAATGGCTCTTTGGATCAAATCAAATATTTTTCATTGTTTGGTAACATAATCTCATTTCAATAAAATCACTTATTTTGTAATTCTCATCTCAAAGTCCATTCTAGGGCCAAAAAGATGGCTCCGCAGGAAAGCATGCCTTAGCACACAGCTCGAGGACCTGAGTTTGACTCAGCACCTAGTAGATGAAGAAAACTGATTCACAAAAGTTATCCTCCAACCTCCACATGCAAACCATGCCATACCCACCCATGAACCCACACACACACTCCATGCCCAAACACACACACACACACACACACACACACACACACACACACACCATGCACACACACGCATCGTGCACACACAATAATGACAAATAAAATAAATTCTGAAGTCCTCTCAAAGTTCTTTTTGTTGGGTTTGGGAGTGCAGAACAAGGAACTAACTGTGTTTATTAGAGATGCAGCTGAGTGGCAGACTCTTGCCTTAGGGGATGGAAGGTCTGCAGGGCAGGGAGCTGATCAGGGCTTATAGGGGTGGGCAGAGAGGCTCAGGGATGAGAAGGTCACACAATGGCTTCTTTCTCCTGTGGTTGTCTGTCTCAACAGGACAGTGTTATCTGTAGGAACTGCTTGCCCCAGTGAGATATGGTTGGCTGATAGCATTAGGCAATGCCAGCACTTGCTTTGTATTCTCCCTCCCTCTCTCCCTCCCTCCCTCCTATGTATGTGTATATATACACACATATATATGCCTCCTATGTGTGTGTGTGTATATATATGTATGTATATATATATACACACACATATATATACCTCTTTATTTTTTAGTTGGCACACAAAAGTTATACATATTATATTAATGAAATACCATTTTGATGCATGTACACTTTGTTTAAATCAGGTTAAACATTTATTTTCTCAAACATTTGCCATTTAGTTACAATAAAACTTTTTGAAAAAAATCTTCTCTCTTTGCTTTCTAGAGTGTACAGTACGTAATTATTACCTATAGTCACCCCAGAGGGTTTATATTACTCCAGAAATTCTTGCTTCTAGAATTTGTTTTGTAGTACCCATTGGCCAGTCTTTTTCCATACTTCATTGTGGGGAGCCACCCTCACATTTGCCATTATAAGATGGCGCTGACAGCTGTGTTCTAAGTAGTAAACATAATCTGCACACGTGCAGGGGCAGTTTTCCCGCCATGTGTTCTGCCTTTCTCGTGATGACAACTGAGCCGATGGGCTGCAGCCAATCAGGGAGTAATACGTCCTAGGCGGAGAATAATTCTCCTTAAAAGGGACGGGGTTTTGCCATGCTTTTTCTCTCTCTTGTTCTTGCTTTTTCTCTCTCTTGTTCTTGCTTTTTCTCTCTCTTGTTCTTGCTTTTTCTCTCTCTTGCTCTTGCTTTCTTGCTCTTGTTCTTTCTCTTGCTTTCTTGCTCTCTGGCTCCTGAAGATGTAAGCAATAAAGCTTTGCCGCAGAAGATTCCGGTTTGCTGCGTCTTTCCTGGCCGGTCGTGAATGCGTGTAAGACTTCATCTCACCCCATTGTCCTGAGCCTGATTCTCAGCTTTCATGAATTAACCTACTTTATTAAAAGTGAGCAGAGGACCAGTATCTACTTTATTTTTATCTTATTTCCATCTTTATTTATAATTATTATTTTATATCATCATTTTATATCTCACTTTATATGTACAGGTGTTTTGCTGACATGTATGTAGCATGAAGTGATCATGAAAGCCAGATGAGGACATTGGATTCCCCAGAGCTGGAGTCACAGTGGTTGTGAGCCGATGCGACAGTGCTGAGAATTGAACCCATGTCCTCTGGAAGAGCAGCCAGTGCTCTTAACCACTGAGCATTCTCTCCAGCCCCACTCAGCCTTTCATGGCCTTCTAGGAAGGAAGCTAGAGACTGTGCAGTAGCTTACTTCCCCTGCTCCCCTAAGATCTGCTGGAGCCCCACCCCCACCCGGCTGAGCAAACCCAGATAGAAGTCAGAGAGCACAAGAGCCCCTTAATATAACTCTCAACCTTTCCCCCAGGAAAGAGAGGCGCACATACGGGTAGACGATGGGTTTGAAGAGTGTGTTGGCTGCTATTGTCAGCTTGACCCAAACTAGAGTCTCCTGGGAAGAGGTAGGCTCAATGGAAGACTTGCCTCCATAGCCTGACTGTAGGCAAGGCTGTGTGACAATTTTTTGATTAATGATGACTTTGGAAGAACCCAGCCTATTATGGGCGGTGCATCCCCTAGGCAGATGAACCTGGACTCTATAGGAAAGCTGATGGCACAAGCCACAAGGAGCAAGCCAGTAAACAAGGAATGCTTCTCCATGCTCTGCGCTATGGTTCCTGCCTCAAGCTTCCTGTCTTGAGCTCGAGGACTGGCTTCCCTGGATGACAGACTATAACGTACGAGAAGAAATGAAGCCCTTTACCCCAGCTCGCTCTTGGCCAGGGTTTGATCACAGCAACAGAAAAGCCAATTAGGACAGAGACACACACAAAATAATGTTTGTAATATTTCTTTTGTACACATTCCCAGTCCCAAGGAAACCTGCTCTCAGATCCCTCTAGGAATAGAGGAACCCTTCCCCCTCTCCCATTCGAAAGGCAGCTGAGTGGAGCACTCGCCTACATGACCACTAAAGACAAGATTTGGAGACCTGCACTGTCGATTTTATGATTCTTGGACGCATCAGGAGAGGGAAATTTCAACTCACATTTGTCCATCTGAAGGCAGAGGAGAGCGGGATTCATGTAACCTGCTAAGACAAATTCTCTTGTATTATAATCAGTTTTGTGAAACCACTGGGGCCAAATAACAAAATGGTTGTGAGCTTTAATGAGGATTGGTGCCCAGACCCGGGAAGCTGAACTGGGAGAACTGAGAATCGTGGCAGCAGCAGGAGCTGGGTGGGAGCTGTCAGTATTAGGGAGCTTGCTCTCAAAACCCGCTCCAAGTCTTATCTCCACACATGTCGGGACAGAGGGCCAGAAACAGTGACCTGTTCTCTTACGGAGCACTTTTACAAAACATTTCTGTGGGACCCCACCCCTGAGAAGGGGAGGGCAGTGTTTCAGGACTGAATTGCCCTCCAGTCCTTTACTCTCCCCCACACCCCAGGCTCTGAGGCCAAAACAATAGACCTGACTTGGCAGAGGTGCAGGGAGCTTCCATCCCCTGCGGTAACAAACCTAAACTCTCCCCAGCTCAGTTCTGGCCATTAGATTTTAAACCTTGACTCATGCTGAACTGTGTTCTGATCTCCTGTGCACCCCTCCCTCTCACAGACAAACATCACAGAGAAGATGGTTTGATCTTCACTGGCTATCAGTGATGCAGGCCTAAGCACATTGGCTCTAGCTATTTATTTAGATCTTTTTCTTCATACCTTAGAGACATAGACATGACTACCATGAGACATGGTAGTATTGAGCCCACAGTGAAGTTCTTTTCTAGGAGGAAAAGACACCAGTTATCTGTACCTATTATTGCCAGTTAGAAAATGGGAATTATGAATCAAGCATGAAGCTTCTCCAGGTGGTCTTTGGAATGCCCACCTCATACTCATTTCAAAACATTAGGTGCAAGGCGGTGGGTGTGGGGGAAAGAGGGGAGTGGGAGAGAACCCGCGTCCCACCAGAGTTCCGGTGCTCTGGGCAGGCAGATGAGGGAGGACTGCCGCATGCTTTCCACACGGCCCCGGGTGGGTGTCTGGCTGTGTGAAGCCACTGACCGCAGCTCGGCTGGTTGGTGGACAAGGGGCAGTCCTAGGCACCAGGTTCCCAGCCTCCAGCATTCCACACTGGATACCGCGGAGGAGCTGAGAACATAATGGGGGACCAGGGCGGCTCATCAGCCCTGGGGCTGAAGGGAGGAGAGGGCAGGGGAGAGGGGGTGCTGGATGGTTCCCACGCAGGTCAGAGTCCTTGGTCCTGTCAATGGCTGGAGCACAGGAAGGCTTTCTGGCGGAAGGTTAGATGCAGTTCCTTAGGGGAAAGTCTATCCCATCGTTCAAGCACGGCGGGCCTTGATGATCAGAGACAGTCTATGGTTTTAGAGCTTTATTGTAGAAACGCAGGGAGAACGAGAGAAGGTAGAGAGACAGAGAGAGAGAGAGAGAGAGAGAGAGAGAGAGAGAGAGAGAGAGAGAGAGAGAGAGACCAGCCATGGCCACGTAGAGAGAGGGGAGAAGGGAGAGAGAAAAGAAGAGCTAGAGAGTAAGAAAGGTGAGAGCTTAGAGAGAGCTAGGAGGGATCAAACAGTTCCTCTTATAGTGGGCTGGGCTATCTTGCTGTTGCCAGGTAACTGTGGGGAGGAGCATACCTGGCTATAGTCAGGTAACTATAGGGGTGGAGTCTAGCCAGAAGCTTGGGACATTGTGTGACTGATAGTCACAGAATTATGGAGTTGGGGGCTCTGTGGTGTCAGGCACCTGGCTCTGGGAACATGGCTCGCTTTTCCATCCCTTGTAGAGTTCTCTACTGGGTCTCCAGAGCAAGCCCCACTCAACCAAAATAGGCTGCCCATCACAGTCCCACAATTAGGCCATAGAAAACTCCTCCAGATCAAAACAAGATTAGGACACATTAACACAAGAGGGGGACCTAAGGTTTTGTGATCTCCACATGGGAAGAAAAACGTAGACTTGAGGAAATGGAGCGGGGACTGGAAGGAACAGCGGTCATGCGCACAGGGACGTCGTCCATGCTGGATCCATCCACGTCCTACCCATGGAACATCACTAATCTTTTAAGTGTCTAATGAAGGAACTGGGTAGGGTCTGCTCTCACCTTATAACTGAATGATCAGTCAGGGTGCAGACGGCCTTGTCTGTCCACCTGGTAACTCAGTGGCCCATGCCCAGTACTGAGAAGATCTGACTTAGACATGAGGGAGATAAAGTACAGTGTTGTTGGCTTCAACGTGGCCCCTGAATAGAGAACTTTGATCCAGATGTGTGAGGCCATCCTTGTTTACCCATTATCAAAAATAATACGGCACCCCCAAAGTCCTAATTTCTCCACCATGGCATTCCTCTTCGTAGACTGAGGCTAAGCAAGTGTCTGACCCTTTTAGTGAGGCTACTCTCTATAGCTGTACTGGGGCTTTTAGAAGCTCCCCTTCTTCTGCCCCATGCCCCAATGTTCAAAACTCCAAACTGTGAGAGAGGACGTACTTTAAAGAGTCTCTCTCAGGAAAGTGGAAGCCGAGATACTTGGGAGGCGTATGCCTGAAATCCCAGCACTTGGGAGTGAGGGGCAACCAGGAGTTCAAGGTCTCAACAACACAGCAAGTTCAAGGCTAGCCTGAGCTACATGAGATCCCAACACACACAAAAAGCAATCAAGAAAAAGAAAAAGAAAAAAAGATGGCAAGCTGGAGGTTTCCTGATAGCTCATCCTTACCCTGGACCCACAGCGCAAGGCTTCCCTCCGCGCTCCTAAGCACAGTATCAGCACGTTTGGTTCAAGACACAACTGGATTCGCACTGTGTCGCACTCTGCATGTTTATGTGCCACATCAGGACCAAAGCCTTCCCCTGATTGGTGGAAGGATTTCCCAAGCCTTCTTTTATGAGTTTTTTTTTTTTAATTTATCTACTCTTTCCATCATCTTTATCGAAGGCATAATCTTCACAGTTCTCTTGGACTTGAAACAAACCCCAATTATGTTGCAAGTACCCACGCTCCTTCCCTGTCTGATCTGGCTGAAATTCCCCGTGTAGCTCTAGATCTCATCTTCTAAGTTAATTGTTGATACTTCTGTACCCAGAAGGTTCCCAAGAAGACTCCACCCTCAGCCCTCATCAGCCCATAGAGCATGAGCCCCGCCTGCAAAATCCACTCACCTAGAACTTGAGGCTCTTGCGAAGACCTGCCGTTTAGCTGTGGGGAATTGAACATCCACACAGATAGCAGACATATTTTCTGAGTATTCTGTGACTTTAGTGACTTACATACGCTCTTTGATTTGTGATTCATCCTGGGACACTAGTTCAAACGAGAAATAGGTGGCTGTCTTGAGACCTAGCTTTTAAAAGTATGTGTGAGTGTGTGTGTGTGTGTTTCTGTGTTTGTATGTGTTTGTGTCTGTGTATTTGTATGTATGTCTCTGTATGAGTGTGTGTTTATGTCTCTCTGTGTGTGTGTATGTTTGTATCTCTGTGTGTGCATAAATGTGTATGTCTGTGTGTGCGTGCTTATGTCTATATGTGTGTTTGTGTATATCTCTGTGTGTTTCTGTGTCTGTGTGTTTGTGTGTGTGTGTGTATGTGTTTATTGTGTCAGTGTGTGTGTGTATGTGTGTGTAGTGTCCGCTGTGAGCTCTCAGAGCCCAGAGGAGGCTCTGGGTCCTTCGGAATGGAGTTGCAGGTGTTTGCTGGCCAAGCCACAGTGAATTCGAAGTAAGTGGTCTTAAATTCTGAACTATCTCTCCAGTCCCTCAACACCTGATTCCTTAAACAAGCTCTGGCTACTAGAAATAAAGGCCAATAAGTAAGATCCCAGGCTAGAAGAAAGTCATTAGTTAACATATGACCTCAGCAATTATCTGTTCTAATCCCAGGGCAATGGACTAGAAATTAAGTGTACTCACCTTACCAGCTGATGCCCTCACTGAGGAAATGTAAAGATCTCAAAGCCCTTGAAGACGCAAAGGCCAGACGGAAATGATACAACTGCTTCATCCACTCAAAGTTCCCAAACCACTGAGACACTGCGAGGGCCACTTGGCCGTTTTAGTTCCTTTGCCAAATTCAGTCTTCACAAAACCATTTCTATCCGGAAGGAAAGCTGAGTCTGTCCTTCAGCCATCACTGACCGAAACCTCAGCCCTTACATCATCCTTCACCTCTTCTTTCGGAACTCCCACCCTGGGCGACGAGAGGCGGCAGCACCTCTGGCAGAGCAAGCCAATAAACAAAACTAAAATCTGGAGGGCACCTAGCTCAGACCTACACAGGGCATGAGGGTTCATGCCTAGTCCTCTTGTAACTTGTTATACCATGGTTAATTTCTATCCCTGGGAGGCCTGCTTGAGGTTTTTTGTTTTGTTTTGGTTTTGGTTTTTTGTTTGCTTTTGCTTTTGTTTTTTGAAGAGAATCAGAGGAGTGGTTCTAGAAAAGAATGGAGGGCAGGGGACTGGGAGGAGTGGACAGAGGGGAAACTGCAGTCAGGATGTAATATATGAGAGAAGAATTTTTAAAAATAATAAAAATAATTTATTTTAAAAAACTAAAATTTGAAGAAGAAAAAAAAAGGAAAAATTATTAGGGATCCCAATCCTCCATGGTCTATTGGAGCTTTTGTCCCAGCCCTGATGAGCCTGCAGACTGCCCCACCCCACCCCCGACTCCCATGTTAGACCACGGTATCCCTATAAGGGATATCAACAGAAGGTGTGAAGTCCATGTATAACATAAGTAGAAACCTCAATTAAGTTCGTTCACACTCCTTACTATGCCCTAACCCCCCCGCCAGAGCATTTCCTCATCTGTTTTTCACCCTCCCCCCAGCTCTTTTCTACACTGTCCCTTTCTATACCCTCCAACAGTTCCCCCTCTCTTACTCTCTCTCTATATATAAAGACACACACACACATACATACATATGTGTAGATATAGATGACTTAGATAGTTTAGATAGTATAGTAATAGATGATATAAATGTAGATGATATAGCTGTAGCCCCACGTAGCAGTGCTGGTGTTAGGACCGAGGCTCTGGAGCACACCAGGCAGCACACACTCTGCCACGGATTCGTCCTCCCAGCCCACAACACGTTTGTGTCAATTTCACTCTCCCCATTGCAGCAGCCTCCCATGACTCTCTGCGTGTGCTATCTCTTCATCCTTCTCTGGTCAAGCTACCCCTATGGTAACTCCTCCATCTATCTATTCCCAACCCCAAAAGGTATCGAATTCTTTTGCATAGTTTATCCCTAACCTTACCTCCTATGAGAACTAACTTACTAGGTAAAGGGAGCCTCCGTTGAGACTTGCTTCCATCCGATTGGCTTTGGACATGGTTTTTAATTGATAATTGATGCAGGAGGGCCCAGTCCACTGTGAGTGAGCGGTGACAAACAGGCAGGTGGGTCAGGGCTGATGAGAAAGGTAGTCGAGTGTTAGTCCCAGAGCAAAACAATAAAGCCGCATTCTTCCTTGAGCTCCGCTTCAGTTCCTGGTAACCGAAGGGACTGTAAACAACAATCTAAAACAAACTTTCCTCCCCAAGTTGGTTTCGGTCCGAGTTTTATCACAGCAACAGAAAGTGAAAGATCCTGAGAAAATATGAAAGGTCACAGAAGCCCTGAAATTGGCAAAATAGATTTCATTGTTAGTAGAAGTAGCTTCACTGATTTAGAAAAATAGAGGTGCACAATGCTCTGGCCGCTCATTGAACCCATGTGTCTGCCAATGTTCTGACTGTTCCTTGAACCCAGGTATGTGCCCACTGCTGCACCTCACTGCCAGGTGTTTGTGATATTGGTTGCTAAGATAGAGTCAGAAAATCTCCCCAGCAACCACAGCTGGGGCCAATCCAGAGTTACTGCACCTGCATTAGACTCTTTCCTTGTTTCCCTCCCATACCCATTTCCTGAGAAATCAATCATTTTACATTGTTTAGATCTGAAAATCCCCTACTACCCCCCTTCTCCTTTCCCCACTGAGGGCCTATTAAAAAATGTGACTCCTCTACCCCTGCGTGGGATATGAGTTGTCCCCAGAGCTCTGGCTTTCCCCGAATAAAGCCTCATGTGGTTTGCATCAAGCTTGGTCTCTTGTGAGTTCTTGGGGGTCATCTATTATCCCGAGGCCTGAGTGAGGGGCTCTTTTAAGGGTCTTTCAGAAGCAATCTATTTGGAGGATGTGTACTCCACGCAGGGTTCTGAAGTGTCCATTCACTCGCCTATATAAGCAAGCACCTGACACTGGAGACAGGCACTTCCACCCTCGCATTCTTTTTTTTCTTTTTTTTCTTTTTTTTTTTTTTTTTTTTTTTTTTTCAGGATAAGGTTTCTCTGTATAGCCCGGGCTGTCCTGGAACTCACTCTGTAGACCAGGCTGGCCTCAGACTACAGAAATCCGCCTGCCTCTGCCTCACAAGTGCTGGTATTAAAGGCGTGAGCCACCACTGCCCCGCTCTACCCTCGAATTCTTGAAATACTCATGTCCAAGAATGCAATTTTAAACGTGCCTGTTTCTTTGATTTACATAACACTGTGTCTCTCTGATAGTCTTACTAATAATCTTTTTATAGGATAGAACAAAATAAAGCCCAGATAACTAAGACTAAATTTAAGGGCTTAAACACAGCTATGGACTGTTCGCTTTCCAGCTCAATGCTGCCCCCATGTGGGATACTCAGGAACCTCACAGGCTCGTCCATACTTTGTATATCCTACCAAGACTCCTGCAACAGGGGCTAAGAGCACTGGCTGCTCTTCCAGAGGAACCAAGTTTCGTTTCCAGCACCCACATGGCCACCTACAATTGTTTGTAATTCCAGTTCTAGGCTGTCTGACAGGTCTCTCTGGCCTCTACAGGCACCAGACACTCATATGGTTTGGAGACATACACACGGGCAAAACCTCCATACACATAATAAAATAATAAATAAAATAACTCCAACAACATAGCCTTCCCCAGCCATCTGCATCAATTACGATTCTTGCTTCTCTCGGGGGCACTCACAGTCATAAAAGAAAGCTTCTTTTGAGCCGTCTGCTAATGTCTGTGCCGTTATAATAAAATTCAGGAGGCTGGAGAGATGGCTCAGAGGTTAAGAGGACTTGTTGCTTTTGAGAGGCTCTAAGTCCAGTTTCCAGGACCCACATGGCAGCTCACAGCCATCTATAACTCCAGTTCCAGGGAATACAACTCTCTCTCCTAACCCTCCTAGGCACCAGGCATGTATGTGGTGCACATACAGAGAAGCAAGTAAAACACTCATGCATAAAATTTTAAAATGTATTTTAAAATGTTTAGGTCATAAAATTAAGATCCCAAATTGAGAAATCTGTCAGATTGCCATTGCTATTCACCACCATGGGATGGTATGAATGCCCCACACCCCCAGTCCTCTGTTCTGGGGGTGCTCCAGTCCCCATTTCCTGAGATCCACTAATTTGTCTCCAGCCTCTATTCATTATTCTTTGTTTTTCCAGGCAACCCTCTTAATAAGTTCTTTTCCAGTATCTTCCTACAGGTATCAATCTGACAGCAAGCTTAACAGGACGGGCAATTAGTTCTCCAGGAATGTCAACCCGACGAGACAATTTCTCAGGCCCCTCCTCTCCCCTTCAAGAGGTTCACAGTTGCCTCTGCATTATCTGATGACAAACAGTATTCGTTCATCTTAAAATGGGGGCAGTATGACCACGTTGAACTTTCCTCTACCCCTGTGATCCGGGAGAACATGCTAGTTAAAGAACTGTCTCCCATCCATTCTGTATTCAGGAACGGGCTGGCTGCAAAGGACCACTCCTCCCTATGACTTAGATAAAACTTGTTCAGTGAGACAAAGCCCGACACAGACCCTCCACACTCCTATTCTTTGTCTTGTAAATCTTAAACCATGAGCTGTTTGTGTTCACCCAGCAATCGGAGCTAAACATTTTATGCTTAACTACTTACTTCTTTGGTCACATATGCTAAAGTGGTTTACTCCAATAATATGATATATGTATGAAATGTGTAATGATCAAATCAAGGTAGTTAGCATTCACATCTCCTTAAGCTCATTGTTACCTTCTGTTCACACCCCCAAGTGCTTCTCTTCTAATTATTTATAAAATGTATAATAAGCCACTGTGGGTTAGTCCTCCCATGGTGTTGGGGAGGACTAGCATTTATTCTTGCTATGATCCTTCTGTTTCAGCACTCGCTATTCAACCTCTGCTTAGTCCTCCACCCATCGCCCTCCCTAGGTCAATGCTTAGCACCCAATGTGAGAGGGAATGTGTGGTGTCTTAGGGAGCCAATGCGATGTCCCCAGTGCCATCCACTTTCCTCAGTGGAAAGATACTGCTCTTCTTAAGCCTGGTACGGTGACTCCATCTCTTAGCTGTTGTGAATCATTATTGGCTCGGCCAAACTGCAGTCAAATCTCCCTGCTCCTCACAGGATGCCGGAAACTTGTCCCATACTTTAGACGAAAGCCAGCATCGGAATGTAGAACAGCTCTTCTCAGATAACTTCAAGGAAAGTTACTTTCTGCTCAAAGGCTGATTCTTTGTAGCTGTTTACTGTTCCCTATTAGGGAAAAGGTTGAGAAGCCTGACTGTGAGGGTTAATTTCAGTAGCCAACTTGATGAGATCTAGTATTACCCAGGAGAGGCTTTCTGTGTATGAAACCCTGCGATTGGCTGAGATGAGGTGGAAAGATCCGCCCACTGTGGGGGCACCATTCCCTGGGCTGGGACTCTGCACTGTATAAATGGAGAGAGTGCACAGAGCACATTTACTCATGGCTGTCTTCTTCCTAACTGCAGACATAATGTGACCAACTGCTCCAAGCTTCTGCTGTCTTTCCTCCCTAACCATGAACTGGACCTTAAACTGTGAGCTAAACCCTTCCTTCCTTAAGTTGCTTTTATCAGAGCATTTAACACAGCAACAAGAAAAGAAACTAAGACCCTGGCCTATGAGATATATGTTCCCCCAAGGCCAGCATGGCACACACATGTATAATTCCAGCATTCAGGAGGTGAGAAGAGTTCAGAGTCATCTTCAATTGCATCATGAGTTGAGACTAGCCTGGGATACACAAGATCTTATCTCGAAAAATGTTCTCATGTTGAGACACAATCTTTTTAGGGCACAGCAGATAAGGCCATGAGTGCTCTCAGACCAGAGTTCAGATCCCCAGAACCCACATAAAAGCTGGATGTGTGTGGCTGCCCACCTGTAATTCTAGCGCTCAAAAGGCAGATGGGGGGGGGAGATGATGGGGGTCCCTTAAGCAAACTAGTTGGTCAGACGAGGTGAATCAGCAAGCTCTGGGTTCCATGGATAAGATGGAAAACAATAGAGAAAAACTCCCAACATCAGCCTCTGCCTTCACAGGCATGTGTGCGCACACGCACGCGCGCGCGCACACACACACACACACACACACACACACACACACACACACACACATGCAAGCATACACATTCCACACACAAACACAGACAAAAAGGTAATTTTAAACTCTGTGTGTGTGTGTGTGTGTGTGTGTGTGTGTGTGTGTGTGTTTGTGAGGGGGGGAGGGAGTGAAGGGTGAAGAGGAGTGGGGAGGGGAGGGAGAACACATGTGCAGGTACCAGCGAGTCTGTGTGGAGATAAGACACCGTGTGTGAGCCAGTTCTCACCTTCCACCATGTGGGCTCCACTCAGGCTTGGCAGGGCTGCCCTGCTGAACCATCTCACTGCCCCCAAAACAAATTATTTTTAGTGAAAGTTTTAAAATAGCATCGCCTGGGCAGGGCAGATGGCTCAGTGATGGAGAGTACTCGCTACCCTTCCAGAGGACCTGAGTTCATATTCCAGCACCCACAGCAGGTAGCTGACACCACCTGCAACTCCAGCTCTAGGGGACCCACGGCTTCTGCAAACATTAGCGTACATGAGGGTCTCTCTCTCTCTCTCTCTCTCTCTCTCTCTCTCTCTCTCTCTCTCTCTTACACACACACACACACACACACACACACACATACATAACAACAACAACAACAACAAAAATAGAATCTCCTCTTAAGTATAAATTGATTTTTTTTTCTTGATGATGATTTTACAAATGGGTCTTTTCCTTAATTTCATCGTTATGGCTTGGATATGGTCTGTGCTCCCAGGAGGTCATGGGTAGAAGGTTTGGTCCTCAAGGTGGCAATGTTAGGAGATGCTGGGTTGGTAAAGTATCATACCTGGTCTTCTTTCTGGCCCCTTCCCACGCTCTGGTTCCTGCCCCACCATGTGACCTCCCCCACTTCCCCAATTCTTATGACTTACCATGAGGCCCTCACCAAAGCAATGACCTTCACAAACCTCCTTACATATAAAGTATTCAGCCTCGTGTATTCCACCACAGCCACAGAAAACAGATGAATACAGACATTAATACAACCCTTTTACTCCCAAAATGAAATTACTAATGAAAATGAAAATTAGTTTTTGTTTCTTTTTTTTAAGAAGATCTTTTTGTCAACCATTCTTTTAAGATTTATTTACTGATTTTTTTTTTATGTATATGAGAATACTATAGCTGTCTTCAGACACACTAGAAGAGGGCATCAGATCTCATTATGGGTGGTTGTGAGCCACCGTGTGGTTGCTGGGATTTGAACTCAGGACCTCTGGAAGAGCAGTCAGTGCTCTTAACCACTGAGCCATCTCTCCAGCCCTAGTTTTTGTTTCTTGAAGTATAAGTTAGATACATAGTACTCGTTCAATACTGTACAACTTAATGGCTTTCCCGAACTGAACGCACCCATTCAGTCTGCACCTAGACTTTAAAAAGCAAAGTAGCCAGTGTCCCAAGAGGCCTTGCTTGTGACAGTGTCCCGTCACACCGAGACATGATCTGTTTTGACTATCGACATCACGCATTCTCCGTGCCCTGTTTGCACCATTCATAAGTAGAATCACAGCACGGCGTGCTTCTGCACCTGGTCTCTTTCACGGAACACGACTATGTAGAGCTGATTTGCGCTGTTACCTGTAATTGCCCTCCCGCCCTCATGACTGCAGAGTATTCTCTTCATCAAGCACACCACGGACTGATGCTACTGACTGCCATCTCAGTAGCTGGGGGACCCTCCACGTGTATGTCTCCCAGGAAATACATAAATGTATTGTGCATTCCTAATTAGCAGTGAGACATCGCGCCATGCAATGTTCAATCTTCATCAATACGACTAGCCTTAAAAAATAAATAAAAAATAAAAAAAGACCGCCATTTTGTCCTCCTGCCAGCAGTGCCTGGGGACTAGGCTGGCTTCCCATCGCTCCCTGCAGCCCTTGGTACTTTCCATGAGCTGTGTTCCCACTTCAGGAAGACAGTGGATGCTGAAGAACCATAGAACCATTACTAGAGGGAGGGAGCGGTACTCTGAGGCAGAGATGCCCACACTTTCTCAGGTGCTTTGTCCTTTCCAGTGACGAAGCATTCTTTGGGGTTTGGGGCAGCATCTGGCTGCTGGGAATTTTGTGAATGGGAGGAAGGAGAAAACCTGCTCTGAACAATCTTTAAAGTCATGCCAATTTTTTGTTCCGTTTGTCGCCTCTCTTTCATGTTTATTAGCCTGTGGAGGTCGTGGCCATAGCTAGAAATCTGAATGAAAGGGCCGCCTATCCCCAAAGACAAGCTGCCTGCTCGGGAGCGCCCCCGTAAGGCCAGTCCCATCCCATCCATTCTTTGCCTTCAGCACTTGGGGAAGTTTTCCTTCACTTCAGGTCTTTCCTGGCTCATGGGTCTGACTTAGATCTTCTGCATATATGTTATGGTTGTGTGGCTTGGTGTTCTTGTGGGACTCAGAGTGGGAGAGGGCATGTCTGATTATTTTGCCTGCTTTTCAGACCCATTTCCTCATAGTGGGTTATTCTTGTCCAGCCTTAATATGAAGGGATGTACCTAGTCTTGTTGCAACTTGATATGCCATGTTTGGTTGATAGCCCTGGGATGCCTGCCCTTTATGAAGGGAAATGGAGGATGAGTGGCTCTGGGGGAGAGGGAAGGTGGGGGAAAGGGAATGGAAGCGGGGGAGGGAGGGGAAACTGCAGTAGGGATGTAATATATGAAAGAAGAATAAATTTTAAAAAATAAATCTTTAAGAACATTGCCTTAGTTAGAGTTTTACTGCTGTCAACAGACACCATGACCAAGGCAACTCATAAGGACAACATTTAATTGAGGCTGGCTTACAGGCTCAGAGGTTCAGTCCATTATCATCAAGGCAGACACATGTCAGCATCCAGGCAGGCCCGGTGCAGGAGGAGCTGAGAGTTCTACATCTTCATCTGAAGGCTACTAGTGGAAGACCGACTTCCAAGCACATAAGGTGAGGGTCTTAAGCCCACACCCACAGTGACACACCTATTCTAACAAGGCCACACCTACTAATAGTGCCACTCCCTGGGTCACACATATACAAACCATCACAAACATACTTGCTGTATTTATTCAGCCACAGAACTCCTAGCTGTACACCCAAATGAATTAAAATCAGCATGCTGATTTTTCAAATAATGTTCAAGCTGTGGCTGCAGAGATGGCTCAGTGGCCTGGAACCACTTACTGGACAAGCATGAAGACCTTAGTGTGGACCGCAGCACCTACATAAAAATCTGGGCATGGCACCCACCCCGGTCCTTCCTGTGCAGGAGAGTCACTGGGGTTCCCTTGGCTGCCCCCCTAACTCCAGTGTCAGTGACAGAGGGTAGAGCTGACAATGATGGGACAGCACACGTGTCTTCTTTCCTTGGCCTTCCGGACACACACAGGCCATGTACCACACAAGTTTGCCACGTGGAGGGCGGGAGAATCAAGACAGTCTAACTCTGAATCTATGCTATTTCAACTCTGCACGAGCAAAGCTGATCAATCAGGGAAAGGAAGGTAAACTGGGGGGGGGGGGGGGGAAGGAGAGGGTGACATAAAGAGAGGGGCGAAGAAAACTGAACATCTCAACCCAAGTCCACTCATTAAATGACCTTCAACATATCGGTTAAAAGGAAGCTAAACTAATAGTAAAAAAATTACCAAAATGACAACCGACGTATTAAGGATAAAAGACGAAAGGGTTTTTCCCTTCAAGACCTAGAACCAAAGGTTTCACTCTGCATACTTCCATTCGCTATCATACCTAATGTGTAAGAACATTTAGGGAGAAAGGAGAGTCCTGGAACTCGGGGAAGAGCAAACGCGGCTGTCTGTGCAGGCTGCAGGAATAATAACGGTTCCGCTGTAAGAATCAACCTACCACAGACAGCGGCACAGTGCATCTGAAACTCATCACGCCAAGTGAGGGACACCAGACAAGGAGATTGTTCCTGCAGGAATCCACTTAAATAAAGCTCTGTACTATGCAAATGAGTTTATCAAGCCACAGATTCTTGGTTGCCTGGGGATCGGGGTGGGGGGGTGGGGGGATGGGGGAGGGCTGCAAAGGACACAGGAATCCCCAGGGATGGATGCTCATTTTCTGGAAACCGTGATGGATTCCAGAAAACAGTACAGAAAGACAAGTCAAAAGTACAATCCACTTTTTGGATTGTGGATTCAGTTTCAATTTTAAAAGCTTAAAATTAGAAGTCCCTTTCCCCGGCAAAGCCAGTCTGAAAGCATTGGGTTCATCCTTCGCTCCTTCTCCATGTCTGTTTCTCTTAGCTGCTTTCTATTGCTGTGATTTAAAAAGAAAGAAAAAAGGCAACTTGGGTGGGGGAGGGTTTATTCCATTTCTATACTCTGGGTCACACAGTCCATCACTGAAGGAAAGCAAGTCAGGAATGTGGAGGCAGGAACTGTAGCAGAAGCCATGGAGGGGCACTGCTTACTGGCTTGCTCCTCATGGCTTGCTCAGCCTGATTTTCATACACTCCAGGTCTACCTTCCTATGGTGTCACCACTCACCTCAGGCTGTCTCTCGCATCAGTCTTTAATCAAAATCTTCCCAACAGCCTTGCCTCCAGGCAATCTGATAGAGACATTTTTTTTTTCAACTGAAGTTCCCTCTTCCCAGATGACTGGAGCTTGTGTCAAGTTGACCAAAGCTAACCAGCACACTAGTGCTACGGTAACCTCAGAGCATCACAAGCCACTGTTGGCTCTGTCCTTGCCTCATTCTTGAAACTCACTTTATCATGAGGCCACAGTCTTAAGGCCTGTGACAGAGACAGTGGCCTAGAAGGACCAAGCATCAGAAGGAACAAAACTCGAGGGTCTATTTTCTAGATTTACCTAAGAGTACAAACAAGAACCAGGTTGGAGTGAAGCTTCCTTCTTGGCAAGTGTAAACTTACCCTGTGTGTTATTTCAGAATTGTTTGTTTGCAAGAATCTCCATTAAGCCATTCTGACAAAAGATAATTACTGTCTCCTCACTTCCAGCAATTGTCAGACTATGCTTACTCTGTGTGTGTGTGTGTGTGTGTGTGTGTGTGTGTGTGTGTGTGTGTGTGTGTGTTTTGAGACAGGATCTTACTGTGTAGCCCTAGCTGGCCTTGAACTCACAGGGATCACCTACCTCTGGCTCCCTAAAGAGCTGAGATTAAAGGTGTGCACCATCATGCCTGGCTTTACTGATTCCTAATGGCTTGTTGTAAGACAATATATGTATTAACTTTAGAATGGTGGTGCCCAGCTGTGAGCCCAGTATTTGGGAGGTCGAAGCAGGAGACTCTCAAGCTCAAGGCCAGCTTAGGGCTCCATTATGAGATTCTGTTAAAGAGAAAGAGAGAAACATAGATAGATAGATAGATAGATAGATAGATAGATAGATAGATAGATAGATAGATAGATATTTGTCAGATTATATCTGTGGCAAGAAATTGTTTGCATACAAACATGTAATGCAGCTTATAACCTGTGATGACCTCATTCTCCGCACAGCAAGCACTGGACCTTAGGGACCCGACATGCAGCATCAGCCCCAGTGAAGACCAGGCCTCTTGGTTTTCATCTTTCAAATAAGTCTGTAATAAACCCAAGGGTCTGCCACATTCATTTCCAGAAAGCAAGAAGATCTGAGCTGTCCTCTGTCAGAGACTGAGGAGAAAACCTGTGCGGATGTAAGAGCACCCATCAAAAAGCCAAGAAAGATGTGGTGGCCCCAGAAGAACAGTGTGGCCCCTAAGGAGCAGGGCACAGCCTCCAAGGAGATGGGCCTGGGCTCTAGGGAGATAGAAGCTTCCAAGGAAAAAGGCATGGTTTCTGAGGAGCAAGGACCAGTGAGGGGATGGCTTCTGAGGCAACCCACCCTATCGGATGAAAAGCTAGCATTTCTGTAGGGTGGCATCCAGGACCCTCCTATGCCCTTACTGAAGATCCTCTAGTGGCTGCTTCATAAAGATCGTCCACTTTTCTGGTCTTATGGTCCTAGGTTCCCTTCCCACAGGTTCTCCTAGCACCGTGTCCCCCACACCCCTACTGCCCCCTCCCCTCAGCAGACTCTTTAGTTCTGCTATGGAAACTACAGGGAGTTCTCCTGCCTTTGAAGATTTTTACAGATTCTAACATCACATTCTAGCCCCAACCCTAAGGTCTTTCCTAGTCTTTCAAGACTCGGACCAAAGGCTGAAGGTGATGTCCAGTGGTAGTGCTCTGACCTAGCAGGCCAGGGCCTTGGGGTTCATCCCAAGCCACACACAGGCATACACAGATCAGACCAAACCTCAAACATGTCTTCCGTAGAATTAAGATCTAGGTCAAGCAGTTTTGTTTTCTTAAGGGAACACTTTGTCCTTTGTTTGTTTTTAAATCCCCAGAGATTGTCGTAGGAAGAAAGAAAACCCCCAAGTTTACTCTTCCAAAATGTCAGCCTGGTGCCCGAGTTTGACGTTCTCAAGTTGGGCTGTACTAAGAGAATCACGAGGTTTCCAGACTTGTTACACAGTTTGGAGCTTCCCAACTGGCAAATGAAAGATGGCTGATAAATATGTCTCTTAATCCTTGAGACCAAATATCTCCAGTCAGAAACATTTTTAAAAGTTTGACCAGTTTCCTTCCATTTATATTTTCTAAATGGTTCGTAAAATGAAAACCCTGAGAATTCCAATATCTTGGCAATTGTTATAGTTACACTTTTCCCCCCCAAATCCTGCCCAGGTAGAGAGAGAGAATATCTGGATGCTCTATAATCTTTGCAACATTTTATTTAAAATAATTAGGTCCCTGTTCTTTTCTATCACTAGCCCAAAACATCTTTTATTGTTGCTATTAGACTCTATTAAGGCTTGAGATCTATTTGATTCATAGACGATGTGTAACAATGTATATTATCACCCTTTTGTGTTCCCGGGGTGCTTTTCCCAAGCATGGCTATTATTTACCCTATGGGGAAGGAAAAGCAGAAAGGATGAATGAAAAGTGGCACTCTGGGTAACGCATCCAAAGCAAAATGTGTTCACTACAGCAGACTATGGAAAGCGGGCTCTTGGAAAAGGGTTCCACACTGGCAGAGGGCGGGGCTCAAGCACAGGGATGCACTTGAGTGGTCTTGATTAAATAACAAATCGAGAGGGGGGATGGTCATATGGCCACGCTGTTTTCTACCAGGCTGGGCCGCAGGTACTCATAAGGTATGTCCAAGCTCTTGTTACGAATCTCAATTTCCTTATCCAAGGCAGCCAGCTCCTCTCTGAACTTCTTCAGCACAGCTTTGGCCTCAGGGTTTGGGAAGTGTTCCTCTGAATGCTGGCCCAGGGGCACCTGGAAGGCAGGTGGGAAAACAGCCTAAGCCTGTGACCTCCGCCAGTTTTGGGGTGCAGAGTTTCCTCTGGACCCTGAATGATTGATTGACTCTCACCATAACAGCCTGGCGTCTGCCCAGGAGCCAAACGACATTTATCTGGAGAGTAGACTGATTAGGATTGGGCAGCGTCGCCATCAGCTTCTCCATCGTCGCGTCCTTGGTTTTAGGTGGTGGCAGCCGCATGGTGCAGGGTGCATTAGGAACCCAGTAGAACCAATCCAGCTGGAGAGACAGTGATCTAGGGTCAAGGCTCGCCCTTGGCCCCCATGCTCACATTCCCCTCCCCCACTGTACTCCCCAAATTCCCAGCTGCCTCCCTCTGGGAAGTACCTGGCCAAGATGGATGGAAGAGTGCTGCGCAGTGCATGTGAAGATGCACATGGTGATGAAGTGGCAAGCCTGAGCCCGGGACTGGAGGGAGGTGGGGAAGCCTACGAGAGGTGTGAACGGTTAGCGTGTGACGTCACCAGAACCACTAGACGGGAGGCCTGGAGAGGAGAGGGAGAGGCGAGAAGGACCTCCCAGGACCTTGTGTAAGCTGGTATGAGAGCGGGGATGGTGAGGGACGAGAGGAGCCCTGGCACCTATGTCATACATACCCCATCCCCAAGGCTCAGGGATCATTGTCAAAGGGATGACAGAAAAAACTTTTGAGAGTTTTCATGAAGATTTAAATGCTTCTGGGAGAGTCCATGGAAGCACAGAGGGTTCTGGAGACGTCTCAGAACTCAGGTCTTAGTTCTCAGGCCAGGGATTCTTATTACCTCTGTCCTGGGCACCTTGCAACCCAATCTCAGTGATCTCTTGACACCAGCTCTGCAGTTCATAGTCATCCTGAACAGCTTGGTCGGTCTTGTAGTAGAGATCGAACATTCCCACCACGTACCTGTCACCAAAGGGTCAGGGCAAGCTGAGGCCCTCTGCTCCCTGCTCCATGTGGCTGAGTCATAGTGTCCACACCCAACCAAGCCAAGGAACAGACCTCCTATTCTCCTGGTCTTCTCCACCCACACCGGCACACAAACCCGTCCTGCGGCTCTGTTGACCTCACCGATTCATGACTTGCCAGAGCTGCAGGGCATCTTTAGCATAGAAGCAAGTGTCAATATCCAGGAGTCCTCGCTCAGCCAAGTCATCAGGGGGACACAATGAGCTGTAGGTCAGGAAGGCTCCAGCTTGCTTGAGAAGATCCAGGTGGCCTCCTCCACCTGTGCTCATCACCTAAAGGACCAAGGGCAGGTGGTTTTCACTCTAATCAAGCTGCCCTGAAGGGAGAGGACAGAGTGAACCTAGAGCCCACTTCTATCCCCATACCTTGTCAAAAAAGCCTCTCTCTGAGATCAGGTCGCTCCTGGCCCGGACATTGATTTCCATGGTGTAGAGTAGGTGAGGAACTAGAAGCTAGGAGAAGAAAAGGGATGGGTAAGTCAGAAGGACTCTATGACAGGTCCCTGTAGCAAGCAGGTTTGACAAGGGAGAAGCGAAGCTCACTCCAAGGGAAAACGTGGCCGTGAGGCTCTGTGGCCCTCGATTCTGATAAGTGCTGGTTTTCTGCCTGACTGGGGCCACAAGAGTCAAATCACTGCCTTCTGACAATCTCTTTCATTCCCTGTGTTGTCTTTTCAACAGTCTTTCTTGATCACCCAAAAGAAACTCACATGGCACTGTTGTGATTCTCTAAGATCTCACCACAGCCAACATGTCGAGTATAATCACTACTGGGGTTTCTGTTGTTATTTTTGTTTTGCTTTGTTTGTTTTTTTTTTCCTCTTACTGGAGATAAAAAAAAAATCCCCCAAAACTAGATGTTAACACAGGCATCTAGACTAGGTCTGTGTAGAGACATCCAATACCAATTTCGATGGATGAACTCTTTGCTCTGATTGACTAGAGTAAACCAGGTCACTCTTGTTGCTCTAGGTCATCGTTTCAGAACTCCCCAAAGACTGCTGTAAGGAATCCGTTGTGTAATTTGCATGGTCCCCTCTTTAAGTCACGTGCACCTACTCTGGTACTGTATGTATATCTATGTTCTGTACATAAGATTAGAATCTTTACACCCTTTGCTGAGGAATCACCTGTATATGCCCCCTTGGGGATTAGTGCCATTGCTGACAATGTAGAGGACAGCAGGTCACACTCCCTTTCTCTCTCCGTTGTTCATCTCATCTCTTCTCATCATCCTGAACCCTGCCTGAGATGCCACTGAGAGACCGTCTCAGAGGCAAGAGTGTGTAGCAAGCCAAGAGATGTAGACAGAACAAAAAAAAACACAAAAAACAAAAAACAAACAAACAAAAAAAAACCGAATAAGGTGTTACCTTAAAAACAGGGTGCACGGAAGGCAGGCACCTCATGGTGGCCACAGCAAAGACCTCAGCCACCAAGTGTCCCCTCAGAAGATGAGCCTGTAGCTCATGAAGCTGTAAGTCTGAGCTTCGGACCCAGCATTTGGCCAGGAGCCAGTCCATTGGGGGATCCAAGGGCGTGAAAATCGGCGGTGGGGTAGACCCAGTTTTGGGCAGTTCGAGCTGGAGTAAAACAACAGTGTGAAGAAAGGGCTGGATGGAGATCTTCGTGGCAACGGCTCAGCGATCCCTACTTCCTCCATCCCACACGTGTGCAGCCATCTTGGGCTCTCTCTCATCTTTCAACATCACCTCTCCACAAAGATCTGAGGCTCTGGGTTTCAACTAATAGAGGATTTTGTATGTGTCCCCATTACTTCAAAACTGGCAGGACCAAAGCCTACCTGGGTGCCTACCCCTCTGCACTTGCCCTGTGTCTGAAGAAACCTGCCTGAGTCCCACTTTTCCTGACTCCACTCCAGGCCAGTAGATTCTCCCTCTGCTCTCCCTCCTCTCCAGCTCCATGGCTACTTACTACTCACGGAGAGCCCACCATCCCCTGAAACCTTAGCAACCCGGCATCAGTAAGCCCCGGCTATCCATTCTAACACTGACTCTGGAGAGGAGCTGCTCACGCTGCGCCTCCAGCAAGCCACAGAAATCTCCTGGCTCCTCCACCTCAGCCTCTTCACCTAAAGTATCTTTCTCTGGGGACAGATCCCACCCATCCTCCCGACACTGCTCCCAGGATCCCCCCTGAACTGGCTCTGTCCTTGGCATTGGAGCTTATACATGCCGATTAGTCTGTCTCTCCAGTAAAGCCACAAAACCCTTAAAGTCAAAGCCTGCCCGTGTCCTCCTCTAGTGCCTCCTCGGTACCTTAGGGCAACGCCACTGTGGGGGAAACGGGAGAGAACTTGAACCACAGGCTCGGCGGAGGAGGCCACCCTGGGGTACAACCCCTGGTCCTCTCACCTGGATGGCTATAGGCAAGAGTTGCCCATCGGGCTGCAGCTTCAGCATGACGAGGGGGGCAGCCAGGTACTGCTGACTACAAAGGATGACATTGGCCTTGATCCCATCCAGAAGGAAGAAATCCGCTTCAAACAGAGTGCCTTTCTGCATAGGGAGAGAAATCAAGGGCTTCTGTCAGCATGGTCTTCTCCCACCCTGAGTGCCCGACAAGGAGACAAGAAAGAAGAGAGACGACCTGTCTCCATCAGCCACCTGGCAGTGTTTGTCCTCTACCTCATCAAAGTCTCCTCATTCTTCTTCCTTTTTTTCTTCTTACTTTTTTATTGCATTTGTTTGTTTGCTGGGTGGGTGTGTATGTTCGTGTATATGCATATATGTGGACACATGTTTGCCATGACATCGGGTGATGATCAGAAGACAACGTATGGGAAGTAGCTCCCTCCTTTTACCACACAGGTCCCAGGGATCAACTAAGATTGTTATGCTTGGCAGCAGGTAGCTCTACCTGGCGTTACCACACCTAACCTTATATGCTCCGTCTAAATTACTCCAGATTACAGGAAAGGAAACCGAAAGGGTTTCCCAGAATCAGGGTATCTTGGCAATCGGGAGCCAAGGAATACCCCAAAGTCACACCATGCAACAAACCTCACACATGAGATTTATTGGGGTGACAGAACGGCGGTGGCCTCTGAACAGGAACAGAGAAAGCAGCGAGCTGAGTGGAGGGGCGGGCTTTTACAGGGTCTTTGGAGCATGTGCAGCCAGCGAGTGGAGCATGCGCAGTGAGCTAGTGAAACAGTACAGAGAGCCTAGAAGTATTGCTTGACTGTGAACCTTGAATAATAGGGGTGGAGATTTCCAAGTCCCGAGTTCAGGGACAGACCAGGGGCAGGGTGATTTTCCACTGGTCTATTACCCTAAAGAAACAGATCAGAGAAATGAGATAGTGCACTTAAAATCACCCAGCAAAACCAGGATTTAGATGCAAGTCTATCTGGCCCCATGAATCTTGTCATTGTCCCAGCTTGGTTCCTAATTAGCCCCAGCCCTGCCTTGGATTCTCTCACCCTGTACCTCTCTGGACCCATGGCCTCCAGGACAACGTCACATCTCTACTGGCCACCCCAATAAGGCTCCTCTCTTCAACCATATACTCCTCTCCTGTGCTGGGAAAGCCACGGTACTACATTTTTCTACATCAGTCTAGGATTTGTCTGGATCCTCTCTTGACAACCAGCAGGAATTCACAGTAAATCTGAGCACAGTACACCCAACACCCAGTACACCCAACACCCAGTACACCCAACACCCAGTACACCCAACACCCAGTACACCCAACACCCAGTACACCCAACACCCAGTACACCCAACACCCAGTACACCCAGTACACCCAACACCGGCTCCTGCCTCCACTTCCCTGCTTGGCCTTCCTGGTGCTTTGATGCCCATACCTTGAGCTCCTCATCCAGCTGGGCCTGTAGCTTCTCCATCCCCGGAGGGAATACCAGGCGGGCAGGGAGACAAGTAGACCGCTTCAGCACCATGGGGTTAGCACCATTGAGAAACTGGTACCCAAAGAAAGCATCCTCTTTCCAGGAGTTTCGAACCCGCTCTAGGGATAGGAGGAGGACGTGTCTAAGATCCAACTTCCTGGTCCTTCCAACACCCACCAAAACATCCCTACTTGACCCAGACTACCAGAGATGTCAGACAAAAGCCTCTGACCCACCCACCCTCAACCCGGCTTTCTCGATCTCCTTGCATTGGGAAGAGTTTTGGGGTAAGAGTAATTTGGGGGTAGGTGTACTTACCAGCCATCTTGGTGTGGCCACTCTTGAAAACATAGTTGAAGTCATCTAGGCTTTTCCAGCAGGTCACAGTGTTTTTAGGGAAGTTAATAACGGTGTCCATTGTCCTTCAGGGAAGAATGGGGCAAAGGATGTGACAGTTATACTTAGAACCAAACATTACAGCCAAAGGTACCATAGACGAGACCAGCACACACCCACCCTCAAGCCGGGCACTCTTGCCCTCACCCCAGAACCTGTGAAGCTTCAAATTCAAGTCTTTTGTCCTCTCGAAATCGCTGGTCTACAGGGAGGTCAGAGATACTGGTCGCCGCCACGTTCAGGATTGTGCCATCCTTCCAGTTGCCCCACCTGAGGGCAGAAGTGACATCAGGCACGGGCACTGCAGAGGCAGCTCGCCATGGGTCCCCTGGGTCAGCCTCACCTGTACAGACTCCTCCTTTCTTCCAGTTCCTCCTCCCTGTGGTTCCTGAACAGGCCTTGAGAGTCTTCAACCACGGTGCAGCCTAGAAGCCGAGGAGGGAGACACTCTGGATGTCTTCTGTGAGCTTCTCTACCCCCTTCCAGCTGGCTGTACCTCTTCAGGCAGCCCTGGCTGTCCTCTGTGCATGCATCTTCATGTCCCTCCCTGAAGCCTCCGTGACATCTGGGCCAGCTTCAGCTACTCTTTCTTTGACAACTCATTTAAAACACCAAACAAACAGCCCAGCTTCCAGGCTCCAGCTCCCACACGCTGCCTCCCCTTCCTCACACAACTGAGGCTCCGTTCCCCCTATGCCTCTTCACACACACACACCCCACCCCTCTGCTCACCAGTGCCCTCAGGGAGGTTCAGGATGCTGGTGCCCTGAACCCATCGGTAACAGGGGAACGTGTACTCCGATCCCTGGTCTCCGGGGCCCTTCACAGAAATCCAGTTGCAGAACCAGGCGTCCTCTTTGAGATAATGCCATTTCTGCACTCTCACAAACAGCAGTGGCCCAAGGTATTCTGACACATCCACCTTGAATTCTGCCTCCTGCAGATAAGCACAGGGGCGCAGAATGGGGTGCTCAGGCTGAGTTCTGCTTCCACTGGGCCACAGGAAAAGTGATGAAAAGAGGCTCCATGACACCACTCAGGGTTGTCACCTCAACCAAGAGTGAGAGGGTTAAGGATGGACGATGGACGATGGGAAAGTACACTCCTTCCTCCCCGGGGGGTGGGGGGAGGACTAGAGGAAGGGGAATTCTGGAAACTCTGCCAGAGGCCCAGTGAGGAACGGGTCAAATGGGAGACCCCACTAAGGCAGAGAACCCATGGGAATTCCATTTGGCCTGAGCCAGGGTTTCTACAGGATGGTCTCCAGGGAGAAACCTGGATTTGGAGAGGCGGGGTTGGTGAGAGAGAATGAAATCAGAGAAGACACGAGGCAGAGTCCATGGAGAGCGTAGAGGCTGAAAGGACCAGCGCCTTCATGAAGCTAGGGCCCCCAGCGCCTTCATGAAGCTAGGGCCCAGAGAGCCGTGGGGACTGGGAGCCAAACAGGACCAGGTCCCGAGGGACCGAGAGTAAGCCAGAGGCTTGGCAGTTCGTAGGGAAGAAGCTGGAGACACTGGGAGGCTTTATCAGGCAGACTGTTCTACAGTAGGAACGAGAGAAGATGGTAAATCTTAAGCTTTAAAAAATTAGAGACATTCGGGCAGCTGACACTGCTGATACTGGCACTACTACTGTACCGCAGAGTTCTGTGAAGTGAGGGACGCACAGAAATATCCCACTCAATGAGGCCAGGAGGCAGCAACTGTTACTGAGCGCTCACCGAATGCCTCTGTGCACCCTTTCCGCTTTCCGAGGCTGTGAGCTCCTTCCTCAGAGTTCAGGGGCCACGCATCAGGGTTCCTAGGGATTTCTTTGACTTTGCCCCCGCCCCCGCCCCCAGCCCCTCACCCTGCCGCCTCCCGGGACAGCCAGAGCTCTGCGCAGCTCACCGAGTTCCGACAGGGTCGGAACAGCTTCCCGAGAGATGCCTCCCCATGCTGTCCGATCAACCACAGGTAGACCTCGTTGTTGGAGCCCGCGTACACGGAGTCCCCGGTGGAGACGCGGATGCGGTAGACACCCATCTTGCAGATGAAGTTTTCTCCCTTCTGAGAATCAAGAGGGGTAGACGGGCTAAATAAGAAAGCCGAGGCCCCGCCCCTTCAGAAGTCTAGTTTAGGGTTGAGCTGTAGGTGGCAATTAACCCCGCCTCTGTCACTTACTGGGGCCCCCAGCACTTGCTGGGGGCCTCGTTCCAGCCCAAAAAAGGCGGGGCTCTGGGCAAAGCTGAACTCTCAAAAATCATCTTGGTGAGAGGAGAACAGGAGGGAGAAGTAGATGGGGATTTGAAAAGAAAACATGCAAGAAAGAATCAACATCTGGTCCAGTCCCTTCTGCCCCCGTCACACCTTCCTCCACGCGCGCTCACTCTCTCTCTCTCTCTCTCTCTCTCTCTCTCTCTCTCTCTCTCTCTCTCTCTCTCTCTCACACACACACACACACACACACACACACACACACACTCTCACACGCACATACATCCACTCTCCAGTGCGCGCATCACAGATGGGTTTTCCCATGCCCAGGGATAATCTTAAGGTTGCAGGTGCTGTGCAGCATTTAAAGGCGGCACATTTTAGCCACCCGATTAATTCTACCAGCTCTGTACACTTTGCCCATCCTGAGGCAGGCTCTGGGCTCATCCCTGTGAGTTTCAAAGCATCCAGATATCTCCCGATGTCTGCATAATAAAACCCCAAATTACCTGGCCTTCAAAGCCCTCGGAAACCTGATTTTCTCCCTTCCCCACACTGCACTCCTGCTGAAGCCCCTTGCTCCCCAGAGCCACCACCAAAGACTCCATGTTATTTGCTGAAGAATCATGTACTCGGGGTCCACCCTACTCATCCTTCCAAATCCTGAGGAGACTCTAGCTTCTCAGTGAAGTGCCTTCTACACCCCACCCAGAGACAACCAGCTTCTACCGCCTACCCCAGAAGCGCTTCTGCTGATGCCTGGCTAATGCTGGACCCTGATCATCCTTGTGTCAGTATCACCGGCTCACAGGAGCGCCTCCTAGGCCAAGACCGCATCCAGCAGGGCTTATTCGTTTATTGTTAACTGTTGCTACACCTGGAACCCACTGAGCTGAATGCAACTGTACATACATCCTTCCTCTAGGGAGACATGGGACCACAAAGACTCTCAGTCCATGTGACTAATAAGAGTAATAAAATGACCTTTGGTGCCATTCTGGCATGGAGTGTTATAAACTGAATTAAACAAAGACAATGAAAATGTGTCTGGTGAATGGCAATCTCCACTATGAGTCAGTTCTGTGCACATCCCCAAGCTAACACACCCCTTCCATTGAAATAAGAATCACATATTTGCTAAGCCCTGACCCGACCGCCGGTGGAACTGAGGTCAGCATTACTCTCAGGCACGTATGGTACTTACTGGAACGTTCGCTAACCTGAATTGTTCTGTTTCTGTAAATGCAAGGCTCTCTGCTCCCGAATCAAACAGAAATGCCATGGTGACACAAATGTGCCCTATTCTTCTTAAACGTTCCTATCCTGTCCTGCTTGCTAATGGGCATCACAACTATTTCAACAGGAGGTACCAAGCTTGTGATTTTTACCTTCACCCCAGCTCACTTGGCGCAGGGCGTCTTCTAGATTGGTAGTCACAACAGTGTGTATCCCTGGATAGATCTCTCTGTGTGGCTCAATTAAAAAAATCATATTCATAAAAGGCTCATCCTGGACTCCTCTTGGGTAAGAACAGCCCTTGCTGTAACACCATGTCTGTCTCTGTCACACACAGGGTGACATAATCCATACACCCCCTGCTCTGCACCCCCCACATTTAACATAGATCAGGAAATCGGTCCACAGTAACGAACATGGATCTCCCTTAACTTTGAAGGTTGCTGTTGTTTTGCTGTAACATAGTCTACCAGCTCCTTATAAATAGATATTCAAGTTATCAGCAATCTCCTGTAACAATTTTTGCTTATAGCAATAAATCTACTACTTCTCACAGGTAAAGATGTAAATGGTAAAAAAAAAAAAAAATACTAGAAATGCAATTTATAAGGTAAATGCATGTGTAATTTTGACCAAAAGTAAGGAATCCCCACCGTTGGCTGGAAAGATAACACTTACTTTGTAGCATGGACGTGGTTTGGGTCCTGGCACTTACACAGTGGCCTCACAACCATCCGTGAACTCCAGTTCCAGGGAATCTAATCCCATCTTACCCCTGTGAGCATGAGACATGTGCAAACAGGCAAAGGACTCACATATGAGGAAGTATAGTTGCCTGCTTTAGAAAGCTGTGCTGAGCCCCAGTACAGGGGAACACCAGGGCCAAGAAGTGGGAGTGGGTGGGTAGGGGAGCAGGGGCAGGGGGTACAGGGGCTTTCAGGATAGCATTTGAAATGTAAATGAAGAAAATACCTAATAAAAAATTGAAGAAAAAAAAAGAAAGCTGTGCTGATTTGTGGTTCTATCAGTGTACAGTGTACGAATATCTGTTCTCCCTTACTCTTCTCATTGGTGTGTGATAACCATTTTTACCTTAGATAATCTAGTAGGATTTTTTTATATATTGTTTTCTCTGACTGGCTGCCCCACTTTCCCATTGAGTATCCATCTATTTCTGAAAGGTTTGTAAGACAACTCACACTCTAGGAAAATCAGCCCTTCTCGGGCTTACTGTTGCCAGCCGCGTGTTCTTCTAGCCCACACCAGCTTCACGGTCTTGATTTTCTCCTAAAATGTTGCTCTGCCCTACAAAAACAAACTGGACCCTTTGAGTGAAGCTGACTCTGGGTCCGACAGTGAATAAAAATACAGGCTAAGCCTGAAACATTCTGTTGCTTCTAAGGTAAGGATGCTTGTCCAGCAGATCAGAGGCAGGGCTGAAAGAGCAAGACGTCTGACCCTGAGACCGCCATTGACAACACTTGGTGTTCTAGGTGGAAAAACCACAATAGCGATTAAGCTCGTTTGAAATTGATTATGTATATAAATTCGAATCCTTTCTGTTGCAATAGAGAAAAAAAATATGTTAGGAACCTGCCACCTGTGTGGTGGGCTATTTAGGTCAGCAACCCAACTGGATACTCAAGCACCAAGGTTGCAAAGGGTACCTGTAGCCTTAGTTTACAGTGTGCTCTGGCTTTTCCAGTTTTTATTCTGTCATGTCTTTATTTTACTTTAGATTTATTTATAGCTTTTGTGTCTGGCTGTTTTACCTTTCTGTGCACTTCCTGCCCATGTGCCTGGTGCCTGGGGAGGTCAGAGGAGGGCAACGGTTTCCCAGGAACAAGAGTCATGGATGGTTGGTAACCATACCTTGATTCTTTGCAAGAGCAGCCAGTGCTTTTAACCACTAAGTCCCTCCAGCCCCGCCTGCTCCACTCTTAAAGTCTTGGGCCAATCGCTTTCCTCCTTAACTTTGTCCACAGGGAGTAAAAAGGCTGCTACCCTCCCAGGAATCCCACACAGACCTGTCACCAGCCAGTGAGAGAGGGGCCATTCTTTCCTGTGCCAGGAAAGCTGCTTCAGAAACTACCTAGCAGCTTCTTGTTGATCTAAAGTGAGGAACAGAGAAAGCAGTTCTCCAAAGAGTTTACTCAGAAAGAGCATGGATCACAGTCCCCACAGGCGAGCAACAAGGAACCTGAGGCGGAGCCATGGATGTCGCAGACCCTCTGGGCCCCTTTGTCTGCGTAGAATGGGTCTCTGGTCACAGGTGGGCAAAGAGTTGGAGGAAATAACAGACAGATGCACACAGGAGAGGTTGTGTAGAATCTGAATGTATTTGTCAGGTCGAGCATCAAACTTTTTATAGTACAGAAAATACAAGGGTCGGAAGTCACAGCAGGCAAGGTACATTGAAGTTACCAGGTACAAAACAAAGGAATGACTTCAAAAGGATTTACAAGAACCAGGTAAATGTTTACAGTAAAGATAAAGCAGTCCTGCCTAAGATCAGCTTAGTGACAGGCAAGGATTTCACACTCTAGTGTTATACCTTTGAACCTCGTGAAGGCCAGCACCAGGGGTTTCTGCTCTTGGCAGGCCTCATGAATAATGCAATATCACAACCCCCCTAATTTCCTAGGCCTTGCTAAATTCTTACATGAATGTAACTTTTAAGTATCTGGAGAATCTCCATTTGTCAGGAGAATATACCAACTTGCTTTTAATATGTAATGTAGCCTGTACTGAAGATTTCTATCTCAGTGAGATTCCCTGGCTCTTTCTGCAGACCAGCTGAGCCACTGGCTCTGTCTATTGTAATGCTTATTAGTAACTGAATAGGTAACTTCCTTTCTGCATTCTTGCTGGATTTTAAGCTCAGATTTCAAGCTTGCAGGCTTCTGGGACCTTGGAACAATGTGGAGGCTTAACTATAACAGAATATAATCTTAAAAGGCATTTATAATAAAATATTAAAAGAGAGCTCGTATATCCATACACCAGACTAACTCGGGAATAGAGTATGAGTAAGAGAACGCCAAAACTCCAAGAGGAGAGCTTCCTTGAAACTCTCTGCCTTGTGAGTGGGTTTTAGGCTTCACAGCCTGTCAAGCTGACTCTGACCGGAGTGCGTGGCACATGGAGACAGAAAGGCTAAGAACAGTGTGCATAGAAGACAAAGCGAAGACAGCTACATGATTTATTTGAAACAATGATTCCGAGAAAGGTAACTTTGGTCACAGGTGAAGTAGGTAGCTGCCGGGCAAGTATCTCTTTTGAGGAGACCCCAAGTAAGAAAGTCATCATTCAGCAGAGTGACAAGAGTTCCTGGGACAAGCACACATCCTGGGGCTCCTCCCTCCACATACTCAACTTCACTCACTCTGACAATGCTCATGTTATCGAGGTTTTGTTGTTGTTTGTTTGTTTGTTTGTTTGTTTTAGCCAAAACTGAGAGCACAGACTGAACCCAGTAAGTGAAAAAGAGAAACTGAAGCACCATAATTCTTTCACCATTGACAGGAATCAACTCTGAATGCAGAACAAGAACAGACACTCAACCACAGGCTGCTTGTCACAAGCAAGAAGGCTGGGATAAAGAACTGGGAGGTAGACAGCAAGTATGTCTGCTGGAATTAGCTTGTGAAAGGCCTCAACTCACAATAACATTCAAAATGGAAAGTTATCGTAAGCCTTCACAACAGGGTATTGTGGGACTGGAGGTGACTTAGCTGTTAAAGGCTAGGCTCACAACAAAAAGGTCCTCCAAGAGGCTAGAGAGATGGCTCAATAGTTAAGAGTAGTTGTTGCACTTCCAGAGGACCTGAGTTCAGTTCTCAGCACCCAAAGTGTGCCTCACAACCACAACCATCCAAAGATCCCATTTCCAGGGGACTGAATATTCTTTCTGACCTCCTCAGGCACCAAGCACACACATAGTATACATGCATACATACATACAGTCATACATACATACATACATACAGTCATACAGTCATACACATAAACTAAGTAAATCTTTTTAAAAGGTATTTTAATAAAACAGTGAGTGACTATTTAGGGCCTTTGGCATCTTTATAAGGTTTTAATTAAAAGGGAGTATTATTACATTCCATCTAAATTTGCGGTTGTTTATAGAGACCAACACACTTATTTCCGTTGGTAAATAGATAAGACCTGTATGTGAGCCAACTAGATCTGGAAAATATTGGAAGACGTCCAAAACCCAGAAGGACTGGAGGGCACATGTGCTCTCACATATGATAACCTAGGAGGACCGTGTTCTAAACAGCCAGCATTGCTGCTTCAACACCCTTACTGAGAAAAAAAGGCAGTCCTAAGATTCTGAGGTAGTCAACTGCTCTGTGAGGAAGACCAATGTGCAGAACCAGCCCTCCTTCCTCAGAAGATTCTGGTGCATCCCCATCAGCTATCAGAAGAGTTAACTAGGCGGCTGTGGGTCGCAGAGGTTCTGGGGCGTTCTGGTCCGCCCCGATGGGCTGCCCATCTATCCTGCCACTGTGTGAGCAGGGCTGTGCGTCTGCTCGCTGACCAGGCGCAGCAAGGGCTCAGAGACCACTCCCTGGGCACTCCACCTTGCGGGTGGTCATCGCCCTGGGGAGGGGGGGAACTGAAGCAGAGTGGAATAACACGGGTGGGCGAGCCCCTGAGCCGGGCTCCCTCTCTCCATGCTCTCCCTGAGGTCCTGCCGGGAACTGAGAAATGAGCTGCACCATTGAGAAAGCACTTGCTGTCGCTAAAGCCCTTGTTGAAAGATTGAGAGATCATGATGATGCAGCGGAGTCTCTCATCGAGCAGACCACTGCCCTCAGCAAGCGAGTGGAAGCGATGAAGCAGTATCAGGAAGAAATCCAAGAACTTAATGAAGTAGCAAGATATCAGCCACGATCCACACTAGTTATGGGAATCCAACAAGAAAACAGACAAATCAGAGAATTAACAACAAGAGAACAAAGAACTGCGGACATCCCTGGAAGAGCACCAGTCTGCCCTGGAACTGATAATGAGCAAGTACCGAGAGCAGATGTTCAGACTGCTCATGGCCAGCAAGAAAGATGACCCAGGTATAATAATGAAGTTAATAGAGCAGCACTCAAAGGAGTTGCAAGCACATGTTGACCAAATCACCGAGATGGCAGCAGTAATGAGAAAAGATATTGAAATTGACGAGCAACAGGGTTGCAAGGAACAGGAGCGGGATATTTCAACTTGAACAAGAAAATAAAGGCTTGAGAGAGACCCTTCAGATAACTTGAGAATCCTTTTTAAACCTTCGGAAGGATGATGCGTCAGAGAGTACATCTCTGTCCCCCTTAGTGACTAACAGTGACCTGAGTCTGAGGAAGAGCTGAGTGGCTTTCTGCATGGTCACTAGAACGGGCCCAAAGTGAGTAGATGAGTGAACATAAAACCCAACTTCAGGCAGCCTTTTCTGTCTGGTATGTACAGGGACACTGGCAAAGAGACGGCAGCAGAAAGTATAACCAGTGGTCATAAACTAGATCCCAGTCACAGTCAGAAAGGAGACGCTGAGCCACAGAGTGAACAGCGAGTCTTCAAGGTGCTGCTGAGCACTGCAGTTTCAGAAGTGCTGTTGGCTTCTTAGATGCTACAAAGATCACCCTGAATACTCCTAATAGATGTTGGAAAGCCTAAATTATCACCATTTTAAAAGTAAGGTTGGTGTGGTTTTCTGAATGGAAGACGTTCTAAGTCTTACCTTCCTGTTCAGTGTCAGAGTTGGCATAGCTTGTGTACATAAAGCTGCTGCGTTGGTGCTCACCTGCCCATTTGCTCGGCCCTCATCAAAGGCAGTTCATGCTTAAAGGCTATAGGAATATGTCACTTGCATCACAAACAGAAGGAATATACTTACACCTAATTCCCATAGCTCTTACCTAGCAGTTATTCATGACTTACTTACGTGTATGCACCTCAGGAAGGAAAGACAAAGAATATACTTTCTAAGAAAGACAGCCATAGATAAGACACATTTAGTAGGTTGAACTACTTTGAAAGATTATGTTTTGGTTCTCTGTTAACAATGAACCTGGTTCTTCCTCCTCTTTTCATGATGTTTAAGGAAACAAGACAGTTCACCGATAGAAAAGAGTTGACAGTTTAATGAGATAGGTATGGTCATTTCCAAGTTAATTGGGAATTTCTTTATTGTTACTTAAGAAATTACTCTTCATACACTTACAAAGTAGATACAGGTTCCAAAAATCAAAGTTCTGGGTCTGAGTCTAAGCCCCATTTAGTTCTTATAACCTGTGAGGTTTGTCCTACAACCTGTGACTCAGAAACTGGCAGTGAAGTGTGGACACATAGGCATTGTGCTTTGCACTTTAAAAGAAAAAAAAAAGCTTCTTGAGGCCACAGGATACACACGTATGCTTTCATACCAATTGCAGCCTAAAATTTTCTGTAGTGATAAGAATAAAAGATTGTGAAATATGGCAAAAATAAACTATACTTGTATCTGAAGTCCATACTGAAATTAGCACAGACAAAAAGTTAGACTTTTCAATATATCATTTATTAAGTACATATTACTTTGCAGTGTAATTTTATGTGTAATTTCATGTATTGGCAAAATTAAAAGGACTTTTCACTTGAGAACCTTTCATTCTGAAGTTTGAGGTAAGTGGAGTCATAGGTCTGTTAGGAAAGGGCCAGTACCCCAGATGTTAAACCATTCTCATGCAGAGGCCTTAATATTTTATATATAAGTGAATATATTTTTAAGATTTTTCTATTGTTTTTTGGAAAGTAACCCTTAATTTAATGGTACTTTCTTTCATGTAGTTTTGTCCCAGGCCAGAATTTTAAAAAGAAGAAAGGCGGCACAGTTGAGATGAGTCAGATCGATGTATTGAGCAGATCTATTGTGAAACATTATTTGAGAAGTAATTATTTTATAAAAAATTATTTATTCTTTGTTTTCTTGGATATAATTTTAAGGTTGTGAATATTGAAAGACATTTGCTTTGTTTTTAGCAAGTTTTCCACCCCCCCACCCCCAAAATAAACGGCTTTAAGCTTACATATGAGAGTGTGCTGAAGAGGAGCCTATTTTGTCAATAAAGATGAGTGTTTAAAACTGGGAAAAAAAAGAAAATGTTAACTAGGCTCATAGCTGTATTTTGTGATATTCAAAAAATAAGACACTATAACATACGTCACCATGACAGAATGAGAGGTCCTATTACCCTGGTCATACAAATGGAAAGGAATACATCACTTCAGAGGGAAAATAGAGTAAAACCCAAAAGTTTATGTGGAAGTTAACACACACACACACTGAGGCAGCAGAAGATTTATTGAAAATACCAGATCCCCAACCACAAAACAGTCTCCTAAGAGAGCCTGATCCTAGAGCCCCAGTGGAACCAAGGTCAGATGATATTAAACACTATTCCTTAAGGGGGTAGAATAGATCTGAAAAGACTTCAATAACACAGAGAAATATTAAGGGAAATATTTCAGTGACCTTAGACTTCCTAGCATGCCACACCTACTCTGGTGGTAACTGTGTGACAGGCCCAAAAGCTTGGACGAAGTTCTGAAGCAAAAGTTTCACAAAAACTTAGTCTCCTGGAGCCTTGGCATCCTGTAGTACTGTAACCTCCCCCCCACCCCCGAAATCTGGCTGCTCAGGTTTGACTGTTAGCACAAGAGAGCATCGGGGGTGGAGCTTGCCACCCTATCGTTCTGCCACTCCCACTGCTACTGCCTGCCGCCTAGCTGTTCCGGAGCCAACACGTGGTCACCTGAAACTGGACTCCAAGGATGATTTGGCAGGAATGGGCCCCTCCCCATTCTTCATAACATGGTGTCTCCGAATAGTAAAATTGAACCTTTATCAGACTGATGTCTTGGTTCCATTCTTTCTCATGCCGCCCAGTTCCCTCTTCTCTTCCAGATTCCAAGATGCCTCCCAGGCTAGAACCCAGACATGTGGGCCCCTGGCTGGCCTCAACAGATTGGCGCCCAACGTGGGGCTGAGAAATGGCAGAGGACATTTGGAAGAAGCACTGCTGGTTTGGAGCTCCATGGAAGAAGAAAATAATTAAAGAAAGTTCGTACCGGAGAAAGTTGGTAATGCTAAGTTGAAACGACGTTAAACCTGCACGCTAAATTCATTAGGTTCAGCAGTGAGATTATCAGGAGCTAAGAACATAACAGGCAGTTAGCCGCAGCTTGCAGAAGCTGCTTTTTTAGGCATGAGAAAAGAAAGGGTTTAATAAAAGGGATTTAATAATCAGGCGGATGACCGCAGTCAGAAACTGCATCAGGTGGTAGGAAAATGTCCCAGAAGCAGAGAGAAATTTCAAGGGTGCCTTGCTTTGTTCTCTCTGGGCCTTACAGCAGAAGTTCTCTGCCCTCTTTGTGTTTTTGTCTAATGTCTGGTGCACCAGTCCGTTCACGTGTCAATTCATGTGTGTTTGTGTCTAGCGGTCTGAATGAATGAATGTTCTGTTTTATGTTGGATAATAAAGATGGCTAAAAACTTTATCTGGTGGTTCATCAAAACCGAGAGTGGCCACATGCTTTAACCAGGAAACAGGCACACAGCAGGAGGGCCCCTGCTGGAGAAACTGTTCTTTATAGGAAAAAAGAGAGTCTGCAGCCTCTTAGTTTTGGGGTAAAAAAGCTGCTAAATGGTTTTTTTTCCTGGAGGGTTCTCTGCAATCATGATTAATGTGTTTGACAAATGATAAAGTGCTTTTTATTCTATGATTGTAGCTAGAAAAATTAATATTCTCTGATTGGTCTAAACGTAACTGCTTCGTTTGGTTTTTTACTGGTCTTAGAGGTGTAATGTGCTCTGCATGTTTTCACAATCAGCTCATAAGTTATTGGTTAAGATTAAATAATTGTTACATTGGTAACAGAACGTTAGCCTTAAAATTGGCAACTCAGGAGTCTTTTCAAGCACGTGGCATAGCAGGCTAAATTTCGCAATGTATTAGTAAAGTTTTAATGTTGATTCCTAAAGTGATAAATTGTTTTAAAATCGGGTTTTGCTTTCCCAAAATTAATGTTGCAAAAGAAACTTAGTAATTCTAATATCTGTCCTCATGGCAAGAAGAACTAAGCTCAGAGCAGCTTCTGCTCAGTTTGTGTGACTTTCCTTTGTCTTGCAAACCAGGAGATATTCTTTTAGCTAAAAGAACACCTTTACAGATCTAGCCAGATGCTGTTTTAATAAAGTTCAAATTCATAGTTTATAAAGAATCAATCAGACTGTAAAATTTATCAAGGCATTACAATCTAGCTTGCCTACCTTTTATATAGTTATTATAGATCCAAAAGTTTGTTCCTTTTTTTTTCTCTCCTTTGCATCTTAATTATTGTAAAGGTTTTACTTCTAGTGAGTTTGTAATAACTGGAATATTTTGCCTCTACTATGGCTAAATATTGATCTACATTATGTGAGAAGTTTTTATCATTTCTGCTTCTATACAAGAAGCCAAGAGTTTTAATCTTTCAGTATATATTGTTTCTAAGTAAAAAATATTTTATTAGCTAATGCCTCTCAAGAGAAGTTTACTTTAAATCCTTGCTCTCACCCAAAAGATTCAGAGGCAATATCTTTTTATTACTTAGGGTTTTAGTTTACTACAGAAGGCTTTACAGAAAATAAAGAAAGCTTTTATAATTGCTATTAATTATAATCAATGGTAATTAAATATTAGCTGTGCCCAAAACAATTCTTTGGCAAGAGAAAACATTATTGTAAAGTCATTTTTCTCATCCTCCCAGCCGGTCGTTGGCCCCATGTGAAGCCAGCTAGCTGCTGGCTGCTGTGGGGCGGGGCCTTGAGACACACAGTTTCCCAGAGCTATAGTGGTGTGAGAGGCCGTCAAAAAGCAGGTGGCTTTACAGCGAACTCAGGAGAGGGACAAATTCACCTTTGCCCCATGAGCCTCCACATGTCCCAACCGGGTTAGCCATATTGTTCCCACTAAGACCCGGGGTGGGTTTTCTGGCCTACAACAGAATGGGCTGCCTTCAGCCTCTTCTGCCTGAGAGAAAGGCTGAGGTGGTGGCAGTGGTGACAAAAGTGGCTGCGACAGCAGGGCTGGTGCTGCCGCCAGTGCCAGGACCGGAGCTGCTACTTGACATTGCGGCAGCAGGCGCAGTGTGCGCACACCGCCTCCGCCTCTGTTTCAGAGATGTGGGGCTCAGCAGCAGGTTAAAATCTAGAGTCCTTTTCAGAATGACTCTGCATGCCAGGGTGGCAGGCGGCCAGGGCCGAAGAGGACTTAAGACATACAGGCCCCTCCGAGGTACCCTGTGGGTGACAGGCCCAAGACCTCAGAGCCACCACAAGGCCGAGGGTGGGCTAGGCTGAGGTGGCTTTCACCTCAAAACACAGTTTCAACGTCCTATTAGAATCACTGTGGGGCTGGTGAGATGGCTCAGGGGGTAAGAGCACCCGATTGTTCTTCCGAAGGTCCAGAGTTCAAATCCCAGCAACCACATGGTGGCTCACAACCATCTGTAATGAGATCTGACGCCCTCTTCTGGTGTGTCTGAAGACAGCTACAGTGTACTGAGATATAATAAATAAATAAATAAATAAATAAATCTTAAAAAAACCTTATACATCTATTAATATAGAATAATTAAACAAAAATCATATCTCTATCAATATAGCACATAATAATTAAAGAAAAACCTTAAAGTGAAACAAAAAAAAAAAAAAAAAAAAGAATCACTGTGGTACTAATAAAGAATTGTAAAATATATTCATGTATTTTTAGAAAACCTATAACAAAAACTGTGTCTTAAAAACCTGACTAAGTGTATGTTCCTTGTTCAATACAGAAATTTATTTGGTTATCACAAAATATTAATAATTGACCTATTACATACCATCATTTTAAATAGATTGACAATCAATATCCCAAAGATAAGTTAAAAATTGTTTTTATGTATGCTTTTGTATCTTCTATAAATTCATGCATGCATACATCCCAATTATTGTGTTTGAAAACAACCCCTATATGAGAAGTACGTACATATGAATTAGATCACATGCTTATTCTTTTGAGTTTCCCCCTGTTTCAGCACAGATAATCTAGTTGTCTGCTGTAGATGGTATTTTAAAATGCTGAACAATCAAACCTTAATTTATATATTAATAGTCAATGTTATATCTCAGAGCTCACAATTGCTTAAGATTGTTCGTCCCTCAAATGCTATTAATTCTCAAATTTGCAATTACTTATGCATATACAACTCAGAAAAAATGCTGTCCTTTTAAAAAGGTGGTCTTTAGACATTTAATAAATTTTTCTAGATTGCCTGGACATCTTAAAACAATGCCAGGCTAGATTTATATCTCAGGCAGTCTATAGGTTGTACATATAAGATAGGTTGGATATATATAACCTCATTCTTTGTATATTCAAAACAGTTATGATTTAAGATAATATTTTAGTATTCTTAAAAATTGTGCATGTATAATTCTTTCCTCTTAGTGTCCTCAGTTACTACTTGTTTCGACATAATAGTGTTAATTCTTGAGGACTTTTACTAAATAAATTGCTACAAATAAATACTCTTATTTCTAGTTAACAAATAAATAAATTATGCACATATGACTATTAATAACTTTTCAAGCTTTCTAGTTACAACCGCTCCTTAAGAGAAACAATTGAAAGTGCAATTAATCACTGCCCTTGTTATATGAATACAGTCAAGTATTTGAGATGTTTTGTCAACAAGTTATTAATTCTAAGGACAAGATATTGTGAAACCTTATAGCTTTAACTTCTTAAAAGACAAAGAAGGGGGAAATTATATCCCTGTGCATATTATTTAGTACATTCCCGTGTACACTATTTAAATCATACTTTTATTTTCAAATTTTGAAATTTAGATCTCAAAGAATTTAATAAATATTTTATAGTATCTTAAAAGGATCTACTTATTGGCTTATGGTTTGATCCTAAACAGCTACCTTATTAGGGAAAGGAAAAACATAGGTTCTTTCCACAGAATGCTGTAGAACCATGATGGTTAATTAGTGTGACGAGCTGGCAGGTGAGTTGACTCAGTGCCCTGATTGAAGTGACTAGGAAACTAAATTGGGTACATGTTTTAGACCCATCCTTGCTTGCCATTTTTCCAGTTTGGACTAGCTTAAGGCTTTTAACTTTATGGCAAAAGAACATCAGAGACTGTATATTCTTGTGGGAAGCCGTTGCAGAGTGGCAGTTGCAGAGTGGCAGTTGGCTACTGCTGGCCACCACACATACATAGGCAGTGAAGGTTCTTTTGCCAAGACAAGTTAACCAATCAGATGTGAGACACGCCTCTCCTAGGCCTATGTAAGCAGCACCAGTTCTGGGCTCAGGGTCTTTTCGCCTCTACAATCAAGCTCTCCCAATAAACGTGTGCAGAAGGATCCTGTTGCAGCGTCGTTCTTCCTGGCCAGTCGAGCGCGCGCAAGATATTCTGACTTAGTAAGATTAGTCATTTAATAGAGTCATAATGATTTTTCTCTTTTCTTCAATGTGACCAGTTATTCTAACTCAATCTTGGATTGGTCTAATATTTAGTCCAATATTAGAGATTCCTATTGTAGATAGCTAAAATTCTTAATTACCTAGCAAGTTAATTTAGAGCACAGCCTCCACTTCCAGAGAGTCTCTGGCCTTTTTAGACAAAACAGGGGCAGTTATATCCCCAAAGTCACCAAAGGCACATCTTTCCTTTGCTTTATTTGTTTTAAATTTTTTACAAACTGATATTAAAGGTCAGTCTACAACAGATCGCCACTGGCATCCAGTTGCTTCTAATTCTTATGCCATGATATAGTAGAGGGACCCACTAACTAATAATTAGAAGGATCCAGATCCAGTTCTAATCTAGGGTAGGGGTTCGGTCTGTGTTTTTTTGTTTTGTTTTGTTTTGTTTTGTTTGTTTGTTTTTTTCACAAAGAAGAAAATAGAGCTCGATGGCCCACTAGGAGGCCAGAGACTGAGCTTGAGCCTTGCTAATTTGCAACTGAATAAAGTACCTGGACTTCCCCAAAAGAAGCTTTGTAATGTTACTTTTCACTGTCTAAGATTTTTGTTTTTCAAGCAGGTCAATCAACACCCTTCAGCCTGACTCTGGCCCCAAGAGCTTGCAGGTGGCAGCTACTAATTTTCATTCTAAAGGCATTCCAGCACATATTGTGGCTTTTGGTCTGATTTGAGATTAAGGTTTACTATTAGGGCTAGAAAGGCAGAAATTTCAGATATTAGAAGAATATGGTTTTTATTCTGATAAGACAGTCTTAGTCTCTTAGCTGGTCTCCGGTTTTCCACCCTTGCTGCTATTGCAAGGTCCCCTTGGTTCCTCAGGCTGTGGAGGTATTAGGGATAAGGAAGGTGACCTCCAGCTCCTAATATAGCCTAAGAGCCACAAATTGTGGTGTTACTAGTGACATAATTCTTGTAGAGGCCTTGATGAATCTGAGGTTGACAATTCTCCCTTGGGAGCTGCACAGTACTCAGAACTGTGCATGCTGGTTCTTGATAATACAAATACAGTATGGGTAAACTGCAGGGGAAGGTCCAACTTGACCATTTCTGAGTTCCCTGAGAAATACACCCGGTTTGGATGGAAGTTGGTATCTAGTTCCAGTTACAACCAAAAATATCTTTCTAAGGCTTTGCCTCCCCTCCCCAAAAGATACCAAGAGCCATGATTGTGGGTTGTAACAGTACCCAAGGGAGGAATCGGGTCAACGCTCCCCCAGCCATGGTTAATGCCCACTCATCCAAGGATGAGAAGATCATTTGACCACCTCAGTTAAGTGTGGCCTTATTAAGTTTAATTCAAAGGGGGAGAGAGGTTGGAGACCATACTGTGAAAAGGGCAAGCCCTTCACAGCCTCCCACCCTAACAAGCCAAATGGCTTTGTGCTACGGAGCTGGTCATCACCTGATCCTCTCTGTTCCCTGCCTGTCATCCAAGGCTGTTGAGGAGGATCCACGTACTCTCCTTCAGGGTTATCTTACTATAGTGCCTTTCAAAATTGTATCCTGATACAGTTAGTCTTCACCAGTGTTCCAGCGTGTAAGCTGACTACCTGGAATTCAGTAGGAATTCAACAAGGAAGTTACCTATTCAGTAACTAATTAGCATTATAAAAGACAGAGCCAACAGCTCAGGGCTAGTCTGCAAAATGTTTACTAGGATAGAAATGACAGACTTAACCAAATAAGGGTTTACCATGAGAAAAGTTAGGAAATCCCACTGAGACAGGTTTCTTCATTAGGCCCTAATAATTCAGGCAGAACTATAGAGCATAAATAAATTTTATGCCTCAGCCCAGCCTTTTCTTTTTTATATTAACAACAGGGAGGAGATGTAACCTCCCACTCCCCAGCCTGAAATCTGGCTGCTCAGGTTTGACTGTTAGCACAAGAGAGCATGGGGGGGTGGAGCTTGCCACCCTATTGTTCTGCCACTCCCACTGCTACTGCCTGCCGCCTAGCTGTTCCGGAGCCAACACGTGGTCACCTGAAACTGGACTCCAAGGATGATTTGGCAGGAATGGGCCCCTCCCCATTCTTCATAACATGGTGTCTCCGAATAGTAAAATTGAACCTTGATCAGACTGCTGTCTTGGTTCCATTCTTTCTCGTGCCGCTTACTTCCCTCTTCTCTTCCAGATTCCAAGATGCCTCCCAGGCTAGAACCCAGACATGTGGGCTGCTGGCCGGCCTCAACATAGTACGAATGCTCCAAACTTGTCCTGTGTTAGTCAGTGAATGGATCAGTATTTTTTTTAATTAGGTATTTTCCTCATTTACATTTCCAACGCTATCCCAAAAGTCCCCCATACCCTCCCCTCCACTCCCCTACCCACCCACTCCCACTTTTTGGCCCTGGTGTTCCCCTGTATTGGGGCATATAAAGTTTGCAAGTCCAATGGGCCTCTCTTTCCAGTGATGGCCGACTAGGCCATCTTTTGATACATATGCAGCTAGAGTCAAGAGCTCCGGGGTACTAGTTAGTTCATAATGTTGTTCCACCTATAGGGTTGCAGATCCCTTTAGCTCCTTAGGTATTTTCTCTAGCTCCTCCATTGGGGGCCCTGTGATCCATCCAATAGCTGACTGTGAGCATCCACTTATGTGTTTGCTAAGCCCTGGCGTAGTCTCACTAGAGACAGCTATATCAGGGTCCTATCAGCAAAATCTTGCTAGTGTATGCAATGGAGTCAGCGTTTTGAGGCTGATTATGTGATGGATCCCTGGATATGGCAGTCTCTAGATGGTCCATCCTTTTGTCTCAGCTCCAAACTTTGTCTCTGTAACTCTTTCCATGGGTGTTTTATTATACGTGCCTCCAAGCAATGATTTGTCAAATACCTAAGCAAAATTGAACTTTGCTTCCTGGCCTTCACCAATGTCCTAGGTAGTCCTTGAGCCAACCCTGGACTTGGAATTCAGTAAGAATGTTATTTATTCAGTAACATTCAGAATTGCCTCTAGTATTTTAACAGAGATAGTGAAAGAAATCAGTCATTACTATCTACTATATAGAATTAGAAATTTCAGGGCAAGCTTAGCAAAGTAAGTTTAGAATTCTTATATAGTTATGTATTGCAGACTACATTACTTAATAGAAGAAAGTCCCCCCACAAAATCACTTAGAATAACAGCCAAGTCATTCCCATATACAGGAATTTACAATGGTTTAGGAAGAAGATTGGGCTGTGGTTTAAGGAGGAACTAGAGTATTGCATTAGTCATGAGGTTAACTAGCAGAACTCCCTAATTAGAACTATGGCTTGGGTGTGAAAGCCCTTGCCCCTGGAGTGTAAAGACTTCACACCTGGCTTCTAAGAATATAGCTGACCTTAGATAGCGCTGACTTTGTCTCAGTTGTTTTAGTTCCTGCCAGTCTTTATGCATGCATTCCTCTGTTTTGTGTATAGAGTCATTAAGCATCTGGTAACCTCAGTGTACCTTGGCTGATGTGTCGCCTAACTTCCTTATTTTCTTCTGTATTATAATCTGATGCTCAATTTGAGAAATTACATTCAGATATAGCACTCTCTCTATGTCAGTGTCTGTTTGTCATCCCACCGACTTCTTGCCCACCTGAATACCAGGACCCTGATTCTCCTGCGGGTTGAGTGGCCGACTGAGTCCAGTCCATGGCACTAGCAGAAGGCTCACAGGAATCCACAAGTTTGGGTTCAGCATGCCAATACATTTAAGCCTTGTCTCTTAAAAGTGTCTGTTCCTAGGGAAAGCAAGAGTAAGCAATCAAGTGGAACCATGAATGAAACCCATATGGTTATTGTTTTAATAGACAAGTATCATTTAGGATTTGTTTGTTTAGAGACAGGATCTCACTGTGTATCCAAGGATGACCTAAAAAAACAAAAACAAAAACAAAAAAACCACCAACAACAAAAAACTGTGATCCTCCTGCCTCAGTCTCCTGAGTGTCACCCTGTCTGGTAGATTTAAGCTTCCCTGTAGCTTATGCACTGTGCTTGCCAGGCAAGCATGGAACCACTGAGTGGCGGCTGAGCACTTAAGTCATCGTGCATCTGCTTCTGCACTGTTTAAAGTGCTTAAAACAATGCACACCAGGCAGAGACAGGTGAACTCTGAGCTGGAAGCTAGCTTTATCTACTTAGAGTTACAGGCTTGTCAGGGATACAGAGTGAAACCCTGTCTAAAATAACAACAACAATAATAACAATCATTATTTTGTACAATTTATATATGCTAAGAAAGAAAAACCATCATATTAAATTTGTCATTACAGCTTAAATGCTTTAAATTATTTTAAGACAATTGTGCCATAGCCCTAATTAGCAAAGCTTGATGAAGTTTGCAATTGATATTTAAATATTGAACACATAAGAAGCTTTATAGTTTGCCATTTATATTTACATATTAAAGAAGCCTTACTCTTTCATGTTCTGTGGACATGCTTGTAAAATAAATCAGCATTAGGTAACATGTGTGTTTGTCGATGTTCTCTCCATAGACAGTGATAGATATCCATAAACATTAAAGCCTCTATCAATATTAGGCCTGGTGTCACAGGCTGTCACTCTAAATTGCTCAGCAGGTTGAGGCAGGAGGATTTCTGAGTTTAAAGCATCCCAGGTTACATAGAAAGTTCAAGGCCAACCTTGGCAACGGAATGAGACCCTGTCACAAAATTAAGTTAAGAAGAGGAGAAGGAGGAGAAGAAGAAGGAGGAGGAAAATGAAGAGGAGGAAGAAGAAGGAGGAGGAAGGGGAGGGGGGAGGAAGAGGAGGAGGAGGAGGAGGAGGAGGAGGAGGAGGAGGAGGAGGAGGAGAAGAAGAAGAAGAAGAAGAAGAAGAAGAAGAAGAAGAAGAAGAAGAAGAAGAGCAGAAAGAGGAAGAAAAGAAAGAGAAGAAGGAGGAGGATGAGAGGAGAAGAAGAAGAAGAAGAAGAAGAAGAAGAAGAAGAAGAAGAAGAAGAAGAGCAGAAAGAGGAAGAAAAGAAAGAGAAGAAGGAGGAGGATGAGAGGAGAAGAAGAAGAAGAAGAAGAAGAAGAAGAAGAAGAAGAAGAAGAAGAAGAAGAAGAAGAAGAAGAAGAAGAAGAAGAGCAGAAAGAGGAAGAAAAGAAAGAGAAGAAGGAGGAGGATGAGAGAAGAAGAAGAAGAAGAAGAAGAAGAAGAAGAAGAAGAAGAAGAAGAAGAAGAAGAAGAAGAAGAAGAAGAAGAAGAGCAGAAAGAGGAGGAGGAGGAAGAGGAAGAGGAAGAAGAGACAGCCAAAGGTGGTGGCTGTGTCATGGCTACTTTTATGTCAACTTAATATAAGCTGGAGTCCTTTAGGAAGAGAGACCCTCAATTGAGAAAATGCTCCCACCAGATCAGCATTCCTATCTTTAATTTTTCTTAATTATTGTTGTGAGATACTCCAGTTCATTATGGCCAGTGCCAACCCTAGTCTGGTGGTCCTAGGTGCTATAAGAAAGCAGGCTGAGGAAGTCAGTGAGCAGCACTCATCTGTGACTTCTGCATCAGCTTCTTCCTCAAGGCTCCTTTCCTGACTTCTCTAGATGATGGCTGTAAGATTAAATAAACACTTTCCTCCCAAAGCTGTTTACAGACATGGTGTTCTATTATAGCAATAAAAACTCTAAGATGGCTTTGGATACAGGTTAGTGTTAAGAGCTTGCCTCATATGCAAAATCTCTACCAATGATGAACATAAACTGTGTCTGCAAGGCACACAGTTAAATGCCCAAAGGGTATACACTTAAACTCAGTAATGATTGGCTCAACAAAGTAGGGACTCTTATTGCCTGTTAACTTTGGAAGTTTTTAATATTTCAGAGTACCATGGGCTACTCTTTAGTCTCAAAGACTTAACCTTAGACAAAACACAAGGTCATATACAGCACCACTACATAGCACCACTACGCAGCACCACTATATAGCATCACTACACAGCACCACTACATAACATCTCTACACAGCACCACTACACAGCATCACTACACAGCACCACTACACAGCACCACTATACAGCATCACTACACAGCACCTTTCTTTAATATTTGGTAGTAAAACCCATCTGTGCCTTGGGTTTCCTTTGTTAGAAGGCTCACAGCCATGACTCCATTTCTTTACTAGATGCCGGACTTCTCAAGTTTTCTGTTTTTTTTCTAGTAGTGTCTTCCAATACAAGCCCATCCAAGTTGTCAAATCTGTGAGCATAAAATTGTTCATAATAGCCTATTTTGAGTAAGTTCTAGCCATTTACTATTGAGTAGTGTCTACAGGGATGTCTGCCTTTGTGTTTTTATGTTAATTATTTCACCTTTGGTCCTGAGCCAGCTCTTGGGTTGTCTGGTTTTCCATATCATCTTGTCCCAGGGTCATTCGTTCCTTCTCTTTCTTTCCCCCTTCTTGCTTTTGATTTACTTTGCTCGTAATTTTATTTTTTCTTTTCTAAAAGTGAGAGATCCTATTTTATGTAAGTTTTCACATTTTCTAATCTAAGTATTTAATCTATAATTTTCCAACAAGCAGTGGTGTCCTGAAGCCAGCCTATCCTGTGCCATCTCATGAGAATCTGTTCTGTATGTCTCATCCCAGCATAGTGGTTGGTGATATCACACTGGTGCAGGAAACCAGCTCTCCATGGTGAAATCAGTTACCCCACAGGATGGAAACCACTGCTCACCAATGCTGGTTCTCCCTTACAGCTCCTAGCAGCTAGTGACTAAACACTTTGGCTGTACCCTAAAAAAAAAAAAAAAAAACTAGAGGTGTATTTTCATTTCCCTTCATTTAAAAATATTTCTCATTTCCAATTAGACTTCCTCTTTGAGCCTTGAGATAGAAATGTATTGCTTAATTTCCTAATATTTTGAAGAGTCTTCAGATATCTTTCTGCTGCTCATTTCTATTCTATCCCATTATGGTGAGAGACAGTTACTTCAGCTAACTATAATTTGTTAAGCATTACGGCTCAGAATAGACTGTTGGTGAGTTTTCCGTAGGCAGTTGCAGATCACACCACCCGCAGTTTGAGTGACCTGTGCTACAGTACTAATTAGACCAAGCTTTCTAGTGCTGCTCCGACTTGCTACATCCTTGTTGACCTCTGCCTACCACTCCTGACAGTGGGGAGGGCACTGGCAGTTTTCAAATGTTATTGTGGATCTGTCTGTCCCTCTGTCTATCTGTATCTCAGATTCTTTTCCCTTTTGTGTGTTTTGAGTCCTCCTTTGTAAACACATATGCACCTACAATTTCTGTAACTTTTTCTGGACTGGCCTTTTCTTTGCTGTCATGTCTGTACTCCTGTTAACACAGCTTCATGGCTAATAATTTGCCTAAATTTGATGTGGCCACTCCAGTTTTATTGGATAGTGTGTTAATGCTTAACTGTTTCAACTCTTTTTACATTCATTTACTGGTGTGAGTGCATGTGTCCATGTGCACGTGTATACCCCGGCAGGTAAACGTAATAAAGCCAGAAAAGAAGTATATTATTGAAACCAAAGACTAAGTAAATAAACCTCAGGCTGGGCAGAGGTGGCCCACTGCTTTAATCTCAGTACTTAGGAGGCAGAGACAGAGACAAGTGGATTTCTATGAGTTTGAGGCCAGCATGGTCTACAGAGCAAGGTCCAGGACAACCAAAGCTGCACAAAGAAACTCTCTCTTGAGAGAGAGAGAGAGAGAGAGAGAGAGAGAGAGAGAGAGAGAGAGAGAAAGAGAGAGAGAGAGAGAAGGGGGAGGAGGAGGAGGAGGAGGAGGAGGAGGAGGAGAAGAAGAAGAAGAAGAAGAAGAAGAAGAAGAAGAAGAAGAAGAAGAAGAAGAAGAAGAAGAAGAAGAAGAAGAAGAAGAAGAAGAAGACGACAAGGAGGAGGAGGAGGAGGAGGAAGAAGAGGAAGAAGAAAATAAGAGGAAGAGAAAGAAGAGGAAGAGGAAGAAAAGAGAACAAAGCTTCCAGTTACATATAGAAGAGTTATATGACACATGATTGTAGGTATGGTAGGAACTGCTTAAATGACTGTGGTCTTCGCTCTGGGAATGAAGAAGGCAGAAAGCAACTGAATGACATCTTTAATGCATTTAAAGAGCTGTGTGTCAATCTACACCAAAACATTTTCTTAGTAAATGCCAATCTCGCTTTAAGTGGGAAAAACTGAGAAAAGAACTTGAAGTTCTATTTACAGAGGAAAAAAAATAATTCAGGTACAAAAAATACTCTCCCTACTCCCTCCTTCCTGTCCTCTCCTCTTCCCTTGTTATGTAGTTCAGGCTGCCCTCAAACTTGTTATCCTCCTGCCTCTGCCTCAAGAGTACTGAGATTACAGGCGTGCATCATCACACCAAGTCCAAGGCATTTTTAGACGAAAGATAAATGAGAATTTTTGCCATCACACCTGTTTTATAAAAAGTGCTAAAGGAATTTTCTTGAGGCTGAAGGAAAATGCTACCTAAAGATGACACAGTCACAGAGACAAAGAACAGCAGAAGAGGAAGTGCCTGGGCACTGCACTGAGCTCTCTCTCTCAAGACAGTTAAAGTGTGCACTAGCAGTAGAAAGCAGAAGTCAGCACGTCGCCTGGTGAAGTTTTCAGTGTATTGCTAGGACAGAGAGGAGATTGCTCAGTGGTTAGGAACAGTGGGTTCTCTTCCAGATGACCCAGGATTGAGCAGTTCTCAACACCTCCCACATGGCAGCTCACAGCCATCTTTACCTCCAATTCCAAGAGATCCACTGCTCTCCTCTGGGCTCCTTGGCACCAGGCACACACATGGTGCACAGACATGTATATATGCAAACATTCATAAACACAGGATAAAACGAAAGGAAGCAAAGGGTGCTACATGGAGGTAATGCTTTACCATTTAAGTGAGAAAACCATTAATCCTAAGTGGACTATCTACCATAAATCCTGTGGCATTCTCTGAAAAACAGGCAGGAAAGGTTAAAAATGTAATATTAAAATACTTTAACTCTAATGCAGGCAGTGAAGCAGAAAATGAGAATAATAAACAGGCATGATAGAAGACCAGAATTCAAGCATGTTTATAGCTATGTTTTGAATCCAAGCTAATTTGGGAAGTTTCTGCCATTTTTCTTCAAACAAGCATCATGCACACACTTTGCTCTCTTGGGGGGACTTCAGCGACGTGGTTGTCAGACATTTTACCCTACCCCACGGACCACAGAACCACAGTTCATCACTTTCTAATTTATTTCTCCCTGTTTTCATCAGTGTGACTCTTTTCTCCTTGTTCTCTGGCTCCTTTGTCATCTCCATCTCCCGACCAAGTCATCCAGGAGAAATCCCATTCCAGACGCTGTCCTCTTTGCTCTAAACTCCCCGTTTAGTTCTTAGCAGAAGCTCTGCTGAGAGCATCTACCCATTATTTTTACCTCATAGGACACAGTTTAAGAGCTGCTTTTGTTTTGTCTAACAATGCTAGTTACCAAGCCACCTCACGACTGATTTCCGTTAATTGCTTTTTTCTTGAGAATAAGAACCATCTTCCAGATTCTTTTTATAACAAGTAATTTAAATCAGACCCTGAACATTTTGAAAGCTATAGTGAGAGATTCTCAACACCATCAAATTTTCTGGAGAATGTTGATTTTGTTTTTTGTTGTCTGGTCCCATGACCTAGTTCCTCCGAACTATAATACTCTCTCCTGGAGAGAGGAAGGAAGCTCATAAGAACTCAGGAAGTAAATGAAACCTAAAAAGCCCAGAAGTAAAGGAAATCTGCAGTTAGGAGCTCCCGAATGTTACAAGGTTCGTGAGGTCTCTCCCCAAAGCTTAAGAACTTACTGAACAACACTTGGAGAGTGACGACTCTTCAGTTGAGATGCCGACAAGGTGGTCAGAAAGCTGCATTTCTGAGTAGGCTGGAAGGCTCAGTGGGTATAGGTGCCAGTCCTGATGTAGAGTTTGATATATAGGACCCACGTGTTGAAAGAAGAAAACTGACTTCAATAACACTCACATGATTCATCCAGAGAAGAGATGACAGACAGACAGAGGCATGTCATTTCAAACTTTAAAAAGACCATGGTCTTTGTGAGTTGTCACCCTGCTGAGGTGCTTCTTGAAAACGCATCTGCCTTTTAGTTACCCACGTTCCCCAAGCTTGAGTGGAATGATTCATTTGGTTGGTGTACTGGTTCAGGGGATTAGATATTTATCCCCATTCTGTGGGGGGAAGCCACACAACAGTGAGATTCAAGGTCACCATCTATCTTGCTTTCTGTGGTTTCAGTGTCAAAACCTTTGCCTGAACTGCTGCAGATCTACTCTGCACACTCCTTTCTCGTGGTCTGGAACCAAGATTGCAGTAGGTGTCGTAATTCAGCCTTTCAAAGGCATCGGCTGCTGTGTGAATGTTCTCTGCATGCACAGCTCTGCGATTAGCCCCGGACTTGTAAAAACTCATGCACACAATTCAAGGTTCCTCTTTCCAGCTCTTTCCTGTTCTGGATTTCCCTACTCTTGCCAATTTACAGAGCTCCATTTTCTCCAGCCCTCTTGCTCAGTGCAGGGCACATCTCCAAGTTGTAGGCACTCTGCTACTTAGTCCTGCATAGCTGTGATGTCCTGGTGTGGAGTGGCGAGATAGAGGGAGATACTAGGTATTCTTCTACCCAAAAGATTTTCTTTTCCTGGTTCCTGGAGCCTGAAATGTAGGTTTCCACTTAAGACGGCAATTATCAGATGACCAAACTGGCCCCACATAGTGTCTTCTGTGACCAGGCTGTTTATTGTATTTTAAATATTTATTTTTAAGTTTAATTAACATAAACTTTATATTAAATGCCAATATGACAAGATGAATTTTTTTATAACAACCATAACAAATTTACAAGAAGTTAGGAAAAAGTTAATATTTACCACTTTAAAAATGAACTGTGTGGTAACGAGCAGAGTGAGAGACTTTGGAGAACCCAGTCCTAAGTGAACCGTCTTCATCAAACCCCGACTCAGAGTTCAGGGATCTATGCAGAAGAGGCAGAGGGTGAGATGCAGTAGAGGCAGAGGTGAAGGATGACTCCAATAGCACAGCATCTTCTAGACACAGGAAAAATGATACCACTGTGCACTCACAGACATACACTGGGGCATTTTGACTTTTTTTTTGTCTTATTGAGTTTTTGTTTGTTTTGATTTGGGGTTTGGGGGATTTTGTTTTCAAAAGAGAAAACTTGAGGGTGAGTGCACAGTGGTATAGGGGAGAATCTGGTAGCATAGTTGAGGGGGGGAAACATGATCAAAATACACTGTATTAAAGAGTTTAATTAGAGTAAGTTAATGAATTAGGTACATATAAGCTTTTCTTTGTCCTAGAAATACATTGATAGCATCTTGAGAGTAAGAATTTATAATTGTTTTTTAAAAACTTTTTTATAGTGCTGGAGACCGAGGGCATGCTAGGCGCACACTCCACCCACTAAGCTACACTCCAAGCCCTTTTTCTTAGTTTTAATGTAACAAGGATGGCGAGGAGCATGAGTAAAACATCTCTTTGGGAGCTGGAGAAATGGCTCAGCAGTTCAGAGCGCCTGCTGTTCTTGCCTCTTCCAACCACTGTGGACACCGGGCATACATGTGTCACACACACTCATGCAGGCAAAACACTCAGGCACACAAAACAGAAACCTTTAAAAAGTAAAATAAAATAAAAGCCTGGCATCGTGAAAGACTACATTCCAGACATGGCGGCCTCACACGGCCCATCCCACACAGACTTTTCATCTAATCCTTAGGTAGGGCTCTGCAGATATGGGCATGCCATGGTGAGCATGGGACGGTCAGAGGACCACCTCAGGGATCTGTTCTCTCCTTGCAAAATGTTTGTGTCTTGTTGACACAGCATGTCGCAGCCTGGCTGGCCTTGAAGCTTCCCGAGAGTGGCCTGTGACCTCCCACCTCACAGTAAGCACCGATTACAGATGTGCACAGCTCTGCACCTGTTCTGGAGATCCCGATTCAGACCCTCACACTTGTACATCAAGAAGAGCCTCAGTCACTGAGCCATCTCCCAGCGCCTGCAGAGTCTCCTCCTCCCACTGACTAGAATAGATCTCAACCCCCTTGTTCCTTCGTGAACTCTTTTGCCACCCTCTACCTGTAGACTACATCAGAAGCAATGGTTTGCAGCCTCCTAAAACAAAGCCATCAAAACTCTGCACGTACTTTTCCCCTTGCTTTTTTATTGTTTTTGTTTCATTGTTGATATGTTTAAGACAGGGTTGCCTGTAGCCTCAGACTCCATATATAACCAGGGCTGGCCTTGATCCTCCTGCCTCATGCCCCCAAGGGCTGGAATTGTAGGCATGTACCACCCTAACCTACATCTCCTTGTCCTTCTGGAACTTAGCTACCACACTACAGGAGAACACACCTCATGCCAAGAACATGTGTAAGTTTTGCAGCCAATGGTCAGCATTCCAGCACTAGATGTGAGCATGGAAGACAAGACTAGCTCCAGGCACAAGGTAACCAGGTAACCATACTCACTTGAGAGACTGACCAAGAAGCACTCCCCTTGGTACCCAGCTGCCCCTGGTAAGCCCAAAAGCCATTTGACATAACAATTGTTAATATTTTAAACCCCTAACTCCTGAAGTAATTTATCGCAGAATTAGCACTAGAAGAGGCTGCATTGAGGGTTTAAAGGAAAGGGTTGTCGAAACCTAAGAGATAATGGGATTAGGGCCGCAGCTCAGTGGTTAGGAGGACTTGCTGCTCTTGCAGAAGACTGGGGCTCAGTTCCCAGCACCAGCACGGTGGCTCACAGCAATCTGTCACTCCAATTCCAGGGCTTCCAACAACCTCCATAGGCACCAGGCACACACATGATGCACACATATACATGCAGATAAAACACTTATATACATAATAAGTCTAAAGATTAAAGCTACAGTTACATTCTCAATGGCAATTATGGTTACGTATGTAGCATTAGGACATAATAGTGACACTTACTGTCCCCTGCAGTAGCATGGACTATGCAGTAGCATGGAAACTCAATGATCCAAAGAAATTTCAGGACACACTATTCACATTGCCATATGATTCTCAGTGTGATGACATGCAAGAGGTTAAGGATGAGTTAAGATGTTATATATTCCTTACAGGATTAAGTAGTGACAAAATTAGGAAATGAGCTCTGGGCACACAAAACGCTCAGGGCATTTCTAGAAAACAGGATCTAAAGATTAAGTCCAAATCTGTGAGGTCGCTTGCTAAACCTCAGGACATTTCCAGAAGATGCTTGAAACAGACAAAACCCAAGCCTCTTATGGAAAAGCAAGGCCAATGAGCCTGGCATGGTGGTGCTTGCCTATATTTTTCCAGTACTTTCAAAGAGGCAGAAGGACCATGAGTTCAAGGCTAGCTTCTGCTATATAACAAGAGCCAGCCTGAACAACATGAGTGCTTATCTCACCTGTTTAAAAAACATTTTTAAAGACAACTCCAATCCAAACTAGAAAAGGGTACCACAAAGTTAAAGTGTTTTAACTGATAGACTGAATTGTAGCTGAGACATATAATATGTACAAATGACTTTTTGTTATTGTTTATTCTGAACTGCAAGGAACAGAAACAGTGCAAAGACAAAAATATGCTTTGGACTTCGGTACCCAAGAATCGCAGGAAGAGAACTAGTCGCTGATGATCACAGTAGAAAAATGGCCCCCAAGAAGAAACTAAAGTTCTAAAGGCGGCCTGGGAGACAGTAGGCAGGACACTTGCCCTGAGTGTCCAGAAGCTGGGCCACTCATCCCGGCTTACACAGCAATGGGAATAGACTATTTCAAACAAGGCAGAAAGACAAGGGGTGACAAGGTTGGCCTCTGACTTCTGCATGTATGCCATGAGCACCCATTCCCCCCCCCTCTCTCTCTCACACACACACACACACACACACACACACACACACACACACACACACATCCTTACATCACAAATAAGTGAATTCCCAAAAGCTGAAGCCAAAATCCATAGAGAACTCACAGGAAGGAAAGAGTTTTACCTAACAGACACACCAGAGATCCTTGCCTGCACTTGGACAAGGCCCTGGACCTTAAACTGATGCCAGTCAGGCCATGACTTTGAGAAGGAATTGCACATAGTTTGCCTGTGGCAGGGATGTGATGGGGTCAGAGACAGGACTGTGACAGATCGTTTTCCATCTATGACCACGTATATAGCATCTGTGTCCCCTTACCTGATGCCGATGCGTCTCTCACTGAGGAGGCTCTATCTCCCCTTCTTACCCGAGTAAGACCTTTTGACTTCCAGCCAGTATACAACAGAAGGAATGCTACGTGATTTCTGGGGTCAGTCAGCAATCCCCTCTATCTTGTTGTCTTATTATGTTCACTCTTAGAATGAGGACATTCCTAGTCATCATGCAATGGGGACACACAGACTCTCTATCAGGAACATATGAACGTTCCAGCTGACAATACTAACTTAAGATCCCAGTTTAATGCCAGTATCAGTCATCAGATCTGTGAGGTAGGAACCCTCTGAGTTGACTGTGCCCTTGGCTACTGTGAGCACAGCAACATGAGAGTCCCCAGGTGAGGGAACTTAGCTGAGCCCCAGGACCATCAGAACTGTAAGACAATGATTAAATAACTGTGAAATTTTTAAGTCATTACATTTTAGGATGACTTATCACAAAATAACTAGAACAGGCATACAGAAGAAAAAAAAACAGGAAGCAAGAGAAAATGTAGAGAGAGGAGCAAACCTGCTTCTTATTGCAAAGGTGTTGACATAAACCACAGGCCCCTTGGCTTGCAGGAGACAGATTCCAAACACAAGATATGGCAGCTGCACACAGAGCTGTCTGACCAATGGTCTTACACTCTGTGGAGGTAGCAGTATGTGAAGCAACCGGGTAAAGTCAAGTGTGGGGGTAGACTGCTTCCCCAGGTCACCCTTCAATGTTTTCCCAGCCCCCACCCAACAAAAGTTAGAGATTTTATAGGTTGAACAGTAGTCATCATGGAAAGAATGGGGTGTGGGGAACAGTTCTCTAAGCAACCAAAAAGAGCCAGGAACTGTTACTCCAAAGGGCCCTAGAGAAGGTTCCATGCAACCTCCAGGAGGAATGTGAACAGCGCCTGGCTGAATCAAACAAGGCTCGGGCTCACAGGCAAGGCTACAGCCTCCCCTCTCCTCACCTAGACCTCAAAGGAGATCATTTGTGCGGTATGTGACTTAAGAGTGAAACCTTGTGTTTTGGGGAAATGAGAATCCATGTTCATATAGATATGGATGTTACATATCCTCAGCTAGGCACAGTGACTTGTGCCTGGAAAACACACACAGACACAAAGTCACAGACAGACAGGCAGACAGACACACAAATGTAAAAAGAAAAGTTCAGACAACACACACACACACACACACACACACACATACACACACTCATCTCATTGGCCTTACTTTAAAAATGAAAGGCAAACATTAGGAAAGAGGCAAGGAAATTGGAAGTACAGAATGCAAGCAGAAAGGGCCTTGGAGAGGTGGGAGGTGGGGGGAAAGGCTTTAACTTACCATCAAAGCATGAAGAGATAAGAAAAGAGGACATTGCAGAGAGGAGGATATTACAGAAACAAGAAGGGGAGGGAGAGATGGGGACAAAGGGAAGGAGGGAGAAGACCGCCAGAGAGAGAGAGTTGCGTCCTCTCTGCAATAAAATTGTGATAGCAGAAGCTAGCATTTCAAAAGATGCCTCAGAAAAAAGTATTAAGATTTCCCCCCAAAAGGACAAATAAACAGAAAACAAGGGAGAAGCAGTAAGAGAAACCAACGAGTGCCCCAGATGTAAAACACTGGTGGGATGGTATTTCCTGGGTGAGCGGGGGTGGTGAAGAAAACTGTAAGAAACATTTGGAGAACTGAGAATATCAGTTCTGATTGAATTAACCCATCAGATGCCAACAGAAGGAGCTCTCAGAACACTGCCATAACCAACAAAAGATCCAAAAGCATCCAAAAAAAAAAAAAAAAAAGCAGGCCACATGAAAACCTAGTCACAGTGGGGTCAGGCTTCTCACTGACAACACTGGACACTAGAAAAACAAGCCGACGTCTACAGGCTCTCGAGGGATATTAATTTCTGACTGCACCCCCCCTGCACCTGCCAGGGAAATGTGACATGACCGTATCCATGTTCTGGTAAGAATGAGAACTGGACCATTCTGCCGCCTACACATCCTTTCTCAAGAAGTCACTGGAAGGGATGCCCCGATGACACAGAAAATAAACCAAGACAGAGGAACACAGGGTCCAGGAAGCAGGAAAAGCGGAAGCGATCAAGGACCTTGGCAAAGGGAGTTCCTGGATGATAGCAAGATCCCAGCCACAAGGATAGGAGAGGTGTGTGTCCAAGCAGCATCAAGGGGGGGGGGGGTGTGCTGAACGTGGTGGGTTACATCTTCAGTCCCAGACAGGCAGATCTGTGTGAGTTCATGGCCAGCCTGGTTTTCTACACAGTGTTCCAGGCCACTGTGAGATCATCTCAAAAGAACACACAGACACACACAAATACATGACTCTTCTTTGGATTAAATATAAATTATTAAAATGTAAAGATATTTTAAGTCATTGGACAATAGGGCAGTTTTTGTTTTTGCTTTTGTTTTTGAGACAGGGTTTCTCTGTGTAGCTCTGGGTGTCCTGGAATTCACTCTGTAGACCAGGCTGGCCTCAAACTCAGAAATCTGCCTGCCTCTGCCTCCCGAGTGCTGGGATTAAAGGCATGCGCCACCATTGCCTGGCAATGGGGCAGTTTTAAATCCTGCTTTATAACTGATTCAGTTTTCTACTGAACCGCCAATCAGTGACACAGGAGATGTCCTTTTCCTTCAGTCTGCAATCCAGACTGGCTCTGCTGCTCACGTCTTCATGGATCTGCTTCGATCATACAACAAAACATGAACGCACTGTGCTCCACTGTGTGGTCTTCACTGTGCAGCCTGATCTGTAAGACACAAGCAATGAAGCTGGGCTTTGCCTTCATCGGTCTTCAGGCAATTATGTGGCTTAAATCAGTGGGAGCATGACAGTCTGCCAAATTCTACAACCTGAACTTAATCTTTATCAGACACATGTGCTATTGTTTGGCAGGCACCTTTTTAGTTAGAATATATAAATCTGAATTATGTGCTAAACACACTCTCCTTTCCTTCCTTCCTTCTTCCCTCCCCCTTAGACTTTGAAAGATCTACCTGCCTCTGCCTCCTGGATGCTGGGATTAAAAGCATGCTACCATGCCTGCTCCTCCAGGTTTTTTGAGACAAGGTCTCTCACTGGCTTACTATACAAAGGAGGCTGGCTAGCCAGGGGGGCCCAGGATTCTGCCTCTACTTCCTCAGGGCTGGAGTTACAAGTGCAACCAGCTTTTATTCTTTTTTGTTTTTGTTTTTGGAGACAAGGTTTCTCTGTGTAGCCCTGGCTGTCCTGAAACTCACTTTGTAGACCAGGTTGGCCTCGAACTCAGAAATCCGCCTGCCTCTGCCTCCCGAGTGCTGGGATTAAAGGCGTGTGCCACCAACGCCCAGCAGCTTTTATTCTTTAATTATGGGTACATATATAGGTTTGTGTGTAGATATGTATGGGAATAGTTGCCCAAAGCATCAGATGTCCCTAGAGCTTCAGTTATGGTGGGTGTAAGCCATCCTACATGAGTGCTGGATCTTCTGAAAGAGGATGCATCAGTCTTAACCAGAGTCACCTCGAAGCCCCTGCAACCAGCTTTCTTACATAGATTCTGGGGTTTAAACTCCAGCTCCCGTGTTTGCATGGCAAGCACTTTTTACTGAGCCATCTCCCCAGTTCTACTGTTTAAATGTTTATTCATTCTATGTATATGGGTGTTTTGCCTGCACGTATGTCTGTGCACATGCATGCTATGCCCACAGAGACTAGGTGTTGGATCCCTGGGACTGGAGTTACAGTTACAAATGCTTGTGAGCTGATGTGCAGTTGCTGAGAACCCAGGTCCTCTGGAAGAGTAAGTAGTCAGTGTGCTTAACCACTGAACCATCTCTCCTGCCCCTTTTGTTTTTAACTAGAGAAAAGAAAATACAATTGCTAGTCTAGACGGCAATGATAAATTTTAGCAGCTTGGCAGGAGCTACCAGAGGTGCCCTCAGTGGAGATCAGTCTTTTTAGACTCAGGAGTCCAAAGAGTTGATACTGAGAAACAGGGTCAGGAAGTTTATGTCATGGATGGGACTCAGTACAAGCCATGAGGCGACACAGAAAGTTTAAGTTCACAAACAGCATTAAAGGACACCCATGTAGCTGGGCATAGTGGCGCATGCCTTTAATCTCAGCACTCAAGAGGCAGAGGCAGGCAGATTTATGAGTTCAAGGTCTACAGAGTCAGTTCCAGGCCAACCAGGGTTACACAGAGAAACCTTGTTTCCAAGAAACAAAAACAATAACAAAATAGTAACAAAGGAGTGGGATAGTTGGAAAGATTTCAATTGCGACAATTCTTTGGGTGTTTAACTAAGGCTTTAGGAGTCTCTTGGGCTATCCAGGCTGGACTTCACTTTATAGTCCTCTCACTTCATTCTCCCAAGGAATTACCCTGCTCAAAAAAACAAAACAAAACAAAAATTTTAAAAATAAAAATAAAATGTAGGAGTGAGCACTGTGTAGTGGCATGTGCCTTTACTCCTGGGGAGGAAGAGCCAGGCAGATCTCTGCCTTCAAGACCAGCCTGGTCTGCACGCGAGACCCTGTCTCAAAAGAAAAAGGGAGAAAGGAGGCGTGTAAGAGGGATTAAGTATCGTATCATCACAACTACCACAGAGGATACGTCCACTTGTAACAGATTAGTATTTAATCTCCGTTAACAGATCTGGATCTGGTACACTGTCACCCTTTCTGCAGATGTCGGGATTTCTGATAAATAAAATTTTCAGTTGACATATTCTACAATAGTGTAAATGTCAAAATGTTAACAATAACGGTTACAGAGGAGGTCATAAACTTGGGAGATAATGGAGGAGCAGGGAGGGGAGGGAATTATGCAAATAAAGTACTCATGCATGAAATTCTCAAAAGAAATTGGGGTTTTTGTTTTTTCAAGTTTGTCCATGTAGTCCTAGGGGTCCTCCAACTCAGAGTTGGCAGAGTTGCCTCTGCCTCCTGAGTGATGGGTTTAAAGGCATGCACCACCACCACATCTTTCAAAAATGTTTCTTTGTTATTGTTTTAAGCAAAATAAGTAAGAAAATATATACTGTTCTTGGGTCCAGCCATTTAAAACTGGTGGAGCACTCTCTCCTTCTGACCAGAGTGCCTGAGCTCTGAAATACCAGATAGACTCTGGATGCCCTTCAATCTTCTCGCTGTGCCCAACTCTTTGATGCCCAACTACCGGCTCTTTTTTTGATTTCCAATCATAAAAGGTTTTTTGTTTTTTTTGAGAGAGAGAGATTGATTGACTTACCACATAACATAACAACTCTGTCTGGCCTGGAACTCCCTTTGTAGCCCAAGCTGGCCTTGAACTCTCAGAGATCCACTTGCCTTGGGCCTCCCAAGTGCAGAGAAGAAAGGTGTGCACCAACTATGCCTGGCCTCACCTAAGGACTGTAGGTGACTGCAGTTACACTTCCCTTTCTCCCTCCCAAGACCTACAGGTGCTTGAAGGCAGTGACTATTGGCATCTTTGTTAGCTCTTTCTGCACACAGCATGTGGAGCCTGCAGGAAGGACTGTTTCTGTGAAGGGAACCTGAGAATGAATGAATGACTCATGGGGCTGACAGTTAAACATATGGCAGAATCAAAGAGGAAAGTCCCCTCCAGCCTAGCTGATAGGCTAAGCCTATCAAAGTGAAATCGGATTTAGAGTCTTTGTACTTGACACTCAAATGTGTGGCTTAAGCTCTAAACTAACAAATGGAAGCTGGACAAACAAGATATGGTAAACCTGGGCTGGAGAGATGGCTCAGCAATCAGCCCCTGCTCTTCCAGGGGTCCTGAGTTCAATTCCCAGCAACCACATGGTGGCTCACAACCATCTGTAATGAGATCGATGCCCTCTTCTGGTGTGTCTGAAGACAGCCGCAGTCTCATATAAATGAAATAAATAAATCTTAAAAAAAAAAAAAAAAAGATATGGTAAACATGACAGTTGCCAAGGACATCCACTGTAAAGTGAGATTCAAGTAAAAGAAAACCTTAGAACACCTCAAGTTTGGACCAAGCAAAATCATGAAGAACTTGGGCGAGGAAGAACGCTCAGGAAGGTAAAGGCACTTGCCACCAGGCAGAACCACCTTAAGTTCAATCCCCAGAAGAGAACTGACTCCCATAGAGTGTCCTCTGACCCCCCACAGCAGCATGCATGTGTGCTTGGATGTGAGTACACACAGGAGAAGGGGGTGGAGAGATGTTCAGTAATTAAGAACACTTGGTGTTCTTGCAGAGAACTTAGGTTCATATCCCAGCACCCACATAGCCATACACAACCTTTGTATCCCAGGGATGTGATGTCCTCTTCTGGCCTCCAATGGCACCCCTATCTATCTATACATACATACATACATACACACACACACACACACACATAAATAAGAACTAACTTTTTAAAAATAAAATTGAAATAAATAAAACTTTAAAACTCAAAGAATGAGCCGGGCGGTGGTGTGCACGTCTTTAATCCCAGCACTTGGGAGGCAGAGGCAGGCAGATTTCTGAGTTCAAGGCCAACCTGGTCTATAGAGTGAGATCCAGGACAGCCAGGGCTACACAGAGAAACCCTGTCTCAAACAACAACAACAACCACCAAAACAAAAAAAAACCTCAAAGAATCTCTTTACTCCAGATCACCAAGGCATGCACACTTCCTTCTGGCTAAGACTCCTTCCTGCTGGGCACCTTCCTAGAAAACACCCTGCACACTGGCACACCACCCTATCCACAGGGTAACAGATGAGTTAGTCTTTAGGGAAATTCACTGAGCAGACCATTCAAATATTCAGCATTTGAAAACATATTTGTACTTGAGTCCAGGTAGGTAAAGGCCAGAAGTAGGAAAGTGACAAGGGACAAGAGCTGAAAACCAATTCGGCCCTGTAGAATTCTATCAGAGGAATGGCACCCTGTGGCTCACAGATGGGACCGGACATTACTCCTTGGCTTACAAAGGATGAGGGAGCATGGTCTGCCTTCCAGCCAGCTCTAGCTTATCCCTTCATGCTCCACCATTGAGAGCTGGAGGGCTGGGACATGGACATACCCAATGGTCACATGAGGCTAGCCAGAAGCATCTGCCTCCTACCTAGTTTACTTCCTTAGGTCCCCACCCTCTCGGGACACCTGGCTCTCCCTGAATGGCCCCTTATGCCCCTGAATGTGATGTTATCTGGGTTCCATTTCACATCAGTTCTCTTCAGTTCAGTTCCCTGGGTGACTTATCCTTTCACCAAATCTTCAACCATGGGCTCTCTCCTGAGCTTCAGAGCCCACACACTCAGCTGCTGCTACCCAGAGGCATTGATCATTCAAGTACTGTTATTAATGTACTGAGCCCAGAGACATGTTGTATGTTTCCCAAAGCCTCAAACCCGCTGATGCACTGCTGATGCAATGTAAGCACCTCCCCCCCCCCAACTCCCCCTTAATCTGCTCTCTTGGACTTCGGCTTAACTGGATTATCTACAGGTTCCAACAACCTTCCCTCTAAAGCCCCATCTCTAGGGAGTGCCTCGGCTGGGAGGCTATCTGCTGGGGAGACACAGGGAGCCAGATTGCTCGGCCCAGGAGCCTTCAGCAAGAGTCAAGAGTAGCTAAAACAAGTGCATAGCACATGGCCGCTGATCCCAGACACTAAATGCCAGGGCAGCTGACCTGCCTAGACTGCTTGGTCTCTTGAGCTCCGACTTTCCTCCCAAGACTCTCTCAGATTCCCAAGGCTCACTGAAAATCCAATTAGGTCACTTCCCCTCAAGAACATTTTAAAATAATTTATGCTTCCTGGAATAAGGCCCCAACTCCCACACAAGATTTCCAAACCCTGTCCCACCCCCAACACCAGCCAACTCCTCCTTGTACCTCCTTCACTGAACCTTCCGCATCTATAAAATGTCCTCCTCTTGTGGTGATGAAGCTGAAGGGCCCTAAATTCGCAGTTTTTCTTCGGTTTGGTGGCACTATGGAATCAAGCAAAAGGTCTCCCACAGGCTAGGCAAAATCTGGCATTAAACTACACCCTCATGCTTTTTTTTTTTTTAAATCCTTACATGCCCCAAAAATCTAAAGATCAGTCTTTCTAACTTCCAACGTTGTGACTCATAGTTTACAAGACTTAGAAACAAATGATTTTGACAACCATGCAGCACAGAAACCTCCTCCAGGTGAGGTGATTTGTTAGCCCATTCAGAATGCTCACTGACATTTGAACCATTTGGCTCTCTGAACATTCACTGGGCAGAAGCCTGAGGAAGAGCTCCATGTGGGCCATGGAGACTCATTACTCTCTTCACTGCCTACCCAGATGTCCGGACTGGTCTGGACAATGACTGTCCCATTCTGGCCCTTACCAATTATCCTTTTTTTTCCATAAACCAAGGCAAAGGCACTACTCTTCCTACCAGACATTCAGATACGCGATAAAGGTACGGCAAGCGTGTGTATACAGTCAGAGCAATGGAAACAACACACAGAAGGTAAACCCAGATAGGAATCATGACTATAGAAAAACATGGCAGATTTCCAATAGAGCATCTGGGTAAAATATTTTAAAAGCAAAAAAATTAAAACCATAAAAGTTCTCATATTAAAAGAACATGGAAGTTGGAGAGATGGCTCAGCAGTTAAGAGCACTGACTGCTCTTCCAGAGGTCCTGAGTTCAATTCCCAGCAACCACATGGTGGCTCACAACCATCTGCATGGAACCCGATGCCCTCTTCTGGTGCATCTGAAGAGAGCAACAGTGTACTCACATAAGTGAATCAAAATTAAAAACACATGCACACACACAAAGCAGTTATTACAAAGAAGTCTTTGGGAAAACAAATGAAGCCCATCTAATAGTCTGACCCAATGATTTTAAAATACTGCCAGGCTGGAGAGAGCTGAGTGGATAAGAGCACTTACTACCCTTCCCGAGGTCACTTCACCTCCCTGCTTAACTCCAGCTGCACAACATCCTACGCTTCTGGCCTCTGAAGGCACCTGCACTCAGGTGCACATAGCACTCACGTGCACATACCTACAGGTTAGGGATACAGTTGTAAAACTCATGCCAAACATGTGAGACCCTAGTTTCAATAAAACACACATACATATACACACACAGAGGGGAAGGAGGGGAACAGGGCTATAAAAGTCTTGTCAACATATAAACTGTAAGTCCGGGACAGAGAACTTACTTATGGTTTAGTATGCACAAGACCCAGGTTCAATCCTCAGCAACAAAAAAAATTAGATAAAATATTTTAACATGGCAAACAGAAAATACAACCAGTCAAAAGACAAACTTTTTAAAAAGGCGTGCCGAAATGTCAATGTTCCCATCTACAAAAAGAAAAGTTTAAAGCTCCATGATGTGCCTGCCCCATAACAAGCACAGATGACACTAAGCATGCTCACCCTGCGTGGAAGCAGAGGCTGGCAGAGCTCCAGGAAGCGCTCAGCAGCTCCATTTCCAGGAACTCAGCTGGTAAACTCATGAAAACAGTATGAGCCAGCATCTGTGTGCTCATGTGCCCACTAATGTGGGCACCAAAATGATCCACCTAGATAGGTCGGACAGTGAAGTAGTTCTGTGTGGAAAGTAGAATGAGGGCTGGAGAGATGGAAGAGCACTGACTGCTCTTCCAGAGGTCCTGAGTTCAAATCCCAGCAACCTCATGGTGGCTCACAACCATTTGCAATGAGATCTGACGCCCTCTTCTGGTGCTGTCTGAAGACAGCTACAGTGTACTTATTTATAATAATAATAAAATAAATCTTTGGGCTGGAGCAAGCAGAATTGATCACAGTGATCAGGGTTAACCAGAGCAAGCAGAGGTTCATTCATATATATGTATGTATGTATGTATGTATGTATGTATGTACATGTATATGTATATGTACATGTATATATATATAAAATCTTAAAAGAAAAGAAAATGGAATGAACTTCAAATTTCTATCAATGTTCCTTTAAAAAGTTCCCAGACTCCAACCCTGGTGGGAAATATCAACTCTCCTAAATGAATTACTTGCATCTCTGCCACTACCCTTATTCCACCTCAACTATTCCCCAAATATATTAAACGGATGTTAAAACATAAATCACAGGATCAGACACCTGCCTACACCCCCCCAGCAGCTTCCACCCCAGCCCAGCCCACCCCAGCCTCTTCCCAGCCCCAGCCTCTTCCCAGCCCATAGCCACCTTTTTAAACTAACTTCCTCTGACAACACAGGAATGCTTCTGTTTCTGAACTTTTGTACTTGTATCCTCCCCAGAAAATTAATGTTCCCAGAACAGCAAGTTAAAACCTTGACCCCAGCCCCCAACTCTCTCTCTGTCTCCCTCTCTCTTCTCTCTCTCTCTCTCTCTCTCTCTCACACACACACACACACACACACACCACTCCCATACTGAACTACATAGCACCTTTCCTTGCTTTAGTTTCCCGTTGCATTAACATACATTTTATTATCTGTCAATGACCATATCAAGACATCTCTAACAGTATGAAGGCTGGGCAAAGACTTCTGTCTATCCCCATCCTGGAAAGCAGAGTTCATTACTGCAACACCATCAAACCAATGATCTTAACAGTTATAATCTAGTAGACAGAACCAGCGACCTTCTCACCTCCACTCATCTGTGCCATCTTTGTGACTTCCTGTAAATCTTTGTTTTTTCCCAAAAAACCCCACATATTATTGGTAGAAGATGCTGTTATATGTTATACATAACTATGAGAAGTGGCTATGTCATACTTGTAACTATGAGTATTTACCAGTAAGACACAATGAAAGTGTCAAGAGGGGACAGCCTGGGACCTAGTCATATTACTATTAAAAAAAAAAAAGCATGTTTATACAAAACTGCTTACAAATACACACAATTATCTCTAGAATACATTAACACTGAACACACAAACTCTGTTCCTGGGAGGCAACCTTATAGCCAGACCAAAAATCAGACCTTTTTGGATCTTTGAATTGTGAATATATTACCTATTATTATGTTATGTATTCAGGATAATAGAAAAAGACCTGGTCTAGTCTATTCCCATGGTTGATACCCTATGAGCAGTTTCTAGGTCTTTCTGGGAGAGCAGTCACTAGGAATCTTGCCATCAGTGACCCTTACGTGGCCATTTTCATCTAATAAACTCTTGATTCTCAGGGATGACAGGCATGAAACCTTACAAATAAATCAGACTGCCACCACCTGGACAATACAAACTTTCCTTACAGTGGAATTACACCCCAATAAGCCTATCATACACTTCAAAGTACTGTACTAACGACAGCTAATCCACCCACTCGGTAGCTTGGCCCACCCACCAAAGTACATTCACACTGACAGTTGGGCATAAACATCCAGAATTAGAATTATACCCAAATGCTGAAGTCCTCACGTAGTTTATTGAATACTGAACTAGAGGTGAAAAGCTTATTGATCTAACATAGTCAAGCTCTGAAGTCAGGGGCCATCTGACAAGTGAGTTGTGGAGCTTTTCTTAGGTCTGATGATAGTATTGTTCAGGTTTTGTTTTTCTGTCTGGGGTTGGGGGTTGATATAGGGTCTCCTGTATCTCAGGGTAGCCTCAAACTCACAATGAGTTTAAAGTGTGACTTTACCTCTGATCCTCCACCTGAGTGCTGGCATTACTAATGTGCTCGTATAGTGTTGGTATTGAGCCCAGTGTTTCATGCATGCTAGGCAAATTGTCTACCAACTGAGTGTGTTTCCAGTCCATGCTTGTTTGTATGAATATTGGGGGGGGGGGGAACGCTGTGTGTGTGTGTTTTAAATTTATATGTACGGGTATTTTCCACGCATGTATATTTGTATACCATTTGTATGCCTGGTGCCCACTGAGCCTAGAAGTGTTAGATGTAACTAATGTTTCAGACAGCCATGGGCTGCCATGTAGCTGTTAAACACTGAGCCTGCATCCTTTGGAGGAAGCAGTCAGTGCTTTCACTACTGAGCCATCTCTCCAGTCCCCAGTACTAAGTTCTCAGTCTTAAATAGATAACATTAACGACCTAAGGGAGAAAGGCCATGATGTCCATAAGTTACTCTCGGAATCAAAGATAAAAGATGCAAACACATAAGATTGTGTGTATGTGTGTGTATATATATGCCTACCTGTAAATAGCACCTATGTAAAGACAAAGAAATCTGAATAAATACTGAATATATTTACAATTTCTTTGAAAACTTAAAATTTTTCAAAATAACTAGGGGAGAATTTTATCCTTAAACCTATTCACTTTTCAACCAATTAATTCAACTGTTAACCCCCTTAAAATGCTAGCCTTGCACTACAAAAACAAAAACAAAAGCAAAACAGACCTCTCCGCAGCCTTACCTACCAGCAATTCCGCTCAGACATAACATTAGAAAAGCAGACATGCTTGCGCGGGGGCACATCTACAACTTCAGCCCCTGGAACAAGGAAAGTTTACCCAAGACTGGATTTATGGCCAGCCTGGGCTACATAGCTAGCACCTGCAGAAAAGAGCAGAGGACAAGAACTGAAAACTCCAACACTAACTTAGTGACAGGCAGTTGGCTGAGTGCTTCTCTTAGCCAGCGGCTCTTCCTCGGGTCCCTGAAGACAACAGTGGGGACATCAGAGGGGGTGCAGCAGGTCCAGCACTCACTCAGGCTTGAGGCTGGGAAGTGTGGCAGAGCCAAAGCAGCACAGGGTCTACAGACAGAACTTTATTGGATACAAAGTGACGGGGTGCAGAAGGGGCTACGAGTCAGGCTCTGTAGCAGGTGGTGGCTTCTCATCGTCAGGGGGACAATCGATGAAATCAGCCAGCATGGCAGCTGTATCATCTTGCTCCTTTTAGGGACAAAGGCACAAAATTCAAAGTCACACACAGAAGTCAGACTGGAGCAACCCCCAGCCCTCACCATGACCCTTTACATTTATTTATTTCTATCCCTCCCAGAGTCCCTCCCCATCACATTCTCCTTTGTGCCCTGCCCCCATAACAAACTTGCAGCTCAGTCTCCATGTGGGTCCCCAACAACTGGAGATAGATTTCATCTATGTATCTACACACACACACACACAGAGAACCTGATAGATATCTATGTATCTATATACACACACACAGACAGAGAACCTGATAGATATCTATGTATCTATACACACACACAGAGAACCTGATAGATATCTATGTATCTATACACATACACACACACACACACAGAACCTGATAGATATCTATGTATCTATACACATACACACACACACACACAGAACCTGATAGATATCTATGTATCTATACACACACACACAGAACCTGATAGTTATCTATGTATCTATACACACACACAGAACCTGATAGATATCTATGTATCTATACACACACACACAGAACCTGATAGATATCTATGTATCTATACACACACACAGAACCTGATAGATATCTATATATCTATACACACACACAGAACCTGATAGATATGTATGTATCTATACACACACACAGCCTGACTGTAGTACCGGTTCCCCAGCAGAGCTGCCTTGCCAGCTCCACTCCTCACGCAGGGTCCTCCACAGCTAATCCTCTCACCTTTTCCTGAGGAGCTGGAACTTCTGCTTCTGTCTCCATTTCTTCTGCAGGTGTCTCCGGTGGGGGTGGCACTTTGTCACCTCCACCCTCAGTCCCCTCTTCCAGCAGGGCAGGGGGAGCAGAGGACTCTTCAACAAGCTCCTGAGGTGGCCCTGCTGCAGGGCTTCCCACTTCCTGCTCCCCCTCCTCCTGGGAGGGGAGCACTTCAGGGGCCAGGGTAGGAGCAGTCTCAGGCCCAGGCACCTCCTCTGGCCCTGGCTCCTCAACTTCCAATAAGAGCCCAGGTTCAGGTTCTGCCTCAGGCTGTACTTTGGGCGAGTCTGAAGGTGGCAGAGCAGGTGGCAGTGTTGGGGGTGGAGGTCCACCTTCTTCCACCTCCCCTGCTGAACCAAACTCCACATCTTCTACCTCATCTAACTCTTCTTCCTCCTCTTCTTCTTCCTCTTCTAATTCACCTTCTTCCTCCTCAAATTCCTCCTCAAACTCTTCTTCCTCTTCTTCCTCTTCAAAATATTCTTCTTCATCTTCTTCCTCTTCCTCAAAGTCTTCTTCTTCCTCATCTTCATCTTCTTCCTCCTCTTCCTCTTCCTCCTCCTCCTCTTCATCACTGCTGTTGATATTAATAACTGTCAAATCTTCTTCCATGGCTGTGGGTCCTCCCCCTCCAGGAGTCCCTTCAGGGACCAGCTGGGGTGGAGGAAGTGTCACAGGACCAGAGGCCGGTGGGGGTGGGGGTGGGGGTGGGGGTGGAGGCCCTGGGGTTGCAGGCAGTTCTTCAGAATCCTCCTTAGCTGGCACAGGAGGTGAGGCTGTTGGTGGGCCGGCAGGAGCCGCAGGGGGAGGAGTGCCTGAGGGTGGTGCAGGTGGCAGGGAGGGAAGCCCCTCAGGTACAATCACCACACTGTCATCAGAGTCGCTTTCCAAGGAGATCTCTACATCAGATGCCTCCTCCTTATCGTAGTGGACAAAGGCTGGCCTAGGTACTCTCCCCCCAAAAGTTTCATCTGGAGGTATGCTAGGCGGAGGGGTCCCACTAGGAGCAAGGACAGGATCCTCACCGGAGCCTGCACGGTGGTTTTCAGGGCCAGGAAGGAGCCTGGGTGGAACAGATACCAGGCCTGGGACAGAGAGGCCTAAATGGTTGGCTGTTGCTGGAGGTCCAGGGCGAGAGGGCACTTGGCCTGTGGACGCCATAGAGCCTACTGTGGGAATGGGGCCTGCTGAGGGTAATGGGCCTGTGGATGGCACAGCACCTATGGAGGGCATGGGGCCTGGAGGATGGAAGGCCGGGGCCCTGAATGAAGATGGGGCCTCAGGAGGAGGGACGGGGGCAGGAGTGGGGCAGGCAGGGCCTGAGCTCTGTAGAGGAGGTACTCGGGGGTGTGTCAGAGCAGCACAGGTCACCAGAGCTTCTGAGCAAAAAGAGGAGACCTGAGAAAGGAAGGAAGGAGAGGCAAGAATGTCAGGAACACAGGGTCTCACGAAGCAAGCATCAGAACAAGAGAACCCAGGATCAGATCTGACTCAAGTCAGCAATTACCTCAAGACTATCTTCCCATTGGCCAAGAGAGAAAGCTTTCAGGGCACAGGCAAGAGGAGGAGGGCACCGAGGGGAAGGTGCCAGCAATAAAGCCAGCAGCAGGCGGTAGAGCCCGAGGCGACAGCAGGAACTGTTGTAAGGAGAGCTGCCCAGGACCTCACCCTGCTGGACACTCATGACCAGGGGCAGGACTAGATCATGAAGTCTCTGAAAAGAAAATAGTGTGAGTCTAGAAACATCACCTTCAAAGCCAGTGCCTCGTTCCCAGCTTTCAGTGGATCCACCTTTGGGGTAAACACTCCCAATGCACAGAACAGTGGCCCCTCCCCTCCATCAGGATCGGTCCCTACTAACTAACCCTGTGAGTCTCCTCCTTGATGAGAGGCCCGCACATAAGGATGGTCCGACTGAGGCCTGAGAAGAGAATGGTGTGTCAAAGGCAGACAGGAAGGCAAGGGCACACAGCCTAGCAGGGAGCATCCAGTTCTGTTACTGTCTACCCTGGGCAAGGCATTTACCCTCAGTTTCTTCCCCCAGTATAAAATGGGGATGATAGATAATGCTGGTAATTTACTACATGTATACACTGAGGAGGACTGGCCTCACCTTGGACAATGAGAGAGATAGCAGGTAGTAAGACTACCCGAAGGAGAGTCACCTAACATCACGGCATCCACTAACTCTGGCTCCATTCGCAGATGCATTAGATGCAGGGAATCCCCACCAGCATCCTGCTCTACCCTGCACATGAACCCCACTGGCATGGATCCCTGGATTCCCACCCACAAGTGCTCATACTGTCCCTGCCACACACAGCGCATATGTAAAGTGCTTGACTAAATTAAACTGAGATCTTGGAAGATCAGAAGAAACTACCAGATCCCCAAACTAAAAGCAGGGCAGAATGCTCTCAAGGTTGCACGGCTGCCTCTGCGCCTATGTGCTCTACTCTGCCGACTGGCTGACCAGCTCACACCAACCCACCTCTCAGTGCAGCTGCGCACACGTCACTGTTGGCATTCCTATCTCCTTTCCTTTGGCTGGGTGGAGCCAAAGCTTCCCCCATATCGAGCTTGAGCTTCTTAGGAGCACTTGGCTTCCCACTTTGCAAACCTCCATCAGAGCTTCCCCTGGTACTGCATAGCTTGTGGTAAAAGGAAACACAGTCACATGTACAGGCAAACAGGAAGTCAGGACAGTCAGTCAGGAAATAGGCACAGGAGCCAGGGGAACAGGAGCCAAGGTCTCACTAACCTTAAGAGCATCAGCTGGAGGGGAGATGTCACTGAGCAGGTGGGTGAGCAAGGCTTCTCCAGAGGCTCCTCCCTGAAGCATACCTGCTGAGGCCCCACAAACCTGCACCCATAGCTCTAAGATAGCATACACTTTGGTCCGAATGGTGCTGGAGAAGGAATAAGGAAAGCAGGGTATGAACGAGAGCTGACATGCCAGAGCCCCGGGGCCCCTGATGTTCTCATCCACCCTCTCCACTCTATCCGCCCTCGTGGACAATCACCTGTAAGGCCTCTCCTGGCCTGGAGCTAGAGTATCCCTCCCAGTGCTCCAGGCATTGAGAACCTGGGGAAGCAGCCGGCTGATCAGGGCACCAAAACGCAAAAGTCGACTTCCACACCTAGGGGCAGAGGACGGAACGGTGGCCTTCATTTCCAGTATGTTCGTTCCCTTCTCCACACCATGACCAAGTTTACTTACGCAAGGATCAGGGCAGAGAGCAAGTCCAAGGCCTCAAGGTGCAGAGAAGGCAGCAGCAGCAACCTGAGGGGACCATCTCCAAGCAAGTTCTGGAGGAAATTCAGCAACAGTAAGATGGAAAAGAAAGACAGAAACATAGCAGGTATATCAGATTATATAACATGAACCAACTCCCTGGCCCAGCTCAACCCAAGCCCATCTCCCATCTCCCATCCTGTAGGAGAGCTTGACCATGAGTGAGCCCTTTAACGACGCCTTGGCTCATCCCCAACCAGCACTGTCTGCCCTGACCACAGGTGGCTCTACCCTGTGTGAGGGAGTCCACGACACTTGCATATGCCTCAGGGACACTTTCAGAGATGACAGCTGGGTATTGTCCAAGTGGCCAGGGTCTTAAGCAAGACTACAATGCAAAGGAAGGCAAAATCCACTCACAATATTCTTGCTACTGATACCAAGGATCCGGCAGATGAGGTCCAGGATTTCCTGCACAGGAACGGACACAGGAGCCCCAAACTCAGAGCTAGAGAACCAGAACAAAGAGACCCTCAGAGCAGTCACCCTAGCTGACTCCACACACCCACCGCACCTTCCAGCCCCAAGCCCGTTCCCTTCAATAGCCACACACCTGAGCATGAGCCCCAGGCAACGGGCCAGGCCTGAAAACCTCTGCCGAAGCTGGAGGAGGACATGGGTGTTACCATCTTCTGAGTGGGAAAGCAGCATCTCTATTCCAGGGCCTTCACTCTGCACAGGAGCTGGGCAGCAATACAACCACCTATACACTCTGCCTTTCTCCCATCCCTCCTTTTCCCTTTGTACGAGCTGCCATGTGGGTGCTGAGAATCAATTCCCAGTCCTCTGGAAGAACAGCCAGTGTCCTTCACCACTGAACCCCTCTCCAGCCCCCACTCTTTCATTTATGCTAGATTACCCACTTATGTTCTCATCCATGTCACCCAGAAACCCACTGCCCGGCCTCTGTGGACCACACTTGTTCCCTCCTGCCACGCTCTCCAACCCATCTCCAGACTACAGCCCTGTTCCCTACCAGGCTCTGTTTCCTCAAACAGGGACCCCAGTAAGCTGTGCAGTGAGGTCAGCAGGCTGTGCAGCTCCTGTTCCCAGTTCTCTGTGTGCTTCAGTCCCTGGGAAAAGCCAGCACCTAACGAGGGCAACCTGGAGTAACACTCGCAGGCCAGCTGCAGAAGGGCAGAAAGCTGGTCAGAGAGGGACTAGCTTGGCCATGGGTCTCCCACCCCACTAATGGCCCAGAAAACAAAGCTCAACAAGTTCAAGTAACAGTGAGGCAGAATCCCTAAGAGTACGAAAGCCAGTAATTGTGTGTGTTAGGAGGAAGAAATTGAAAAGAGGGTCCAAATGCTGTGCAATTAACAGCTAAGAATAAGCTGTAAACGATGCCTCAGACCAGATCCCCGTACTTAGTGCCTCTCCCTTCCCTTTACCTGTTGGAGCTGAGGGTTCAGGGAATCCAATCGAGACAGGAAAAAGGAAGCCAGCTTTCCCTGGAGGAGGGGAGAAAGGAAGAGGCCATGGAACAATGCCGAGTGTCCATAGCAGTCCTTCTACCTGAGGTTTGACTTTCCTATAGACATGATGCATCCATGGGGTGATGACAGCCATTAACAGTATGTTTCTGGGGTAGAGACCCAGCACATGAGCTCTGGTTCTAAGCCTCCTTACTGGGAGAAAGAACCTCCTTCCTGCCATAAAAACAACTGGGCTCCCTCTGCTAGTTTTTGCAAGTGACAGTCACCTTTCTTTCTGAAGTCAAAATGACAGTTCTGAAAAACAGAACTGCCTACAGACTAACTCTGCATGATGAGCATAAATGAGGCCCAGCTAAAATGAATGCACTACCCAGGGGGATGGATAGAGGACTGGGTCACAAGGACAGGCTAGACAGCAAAACGAAGGCAATCAATCTCAGAGTTTCCACTGTCTATCAGCAAACCTCTGCCTGATACGAGAGAGCCTAGAGTAAGTGTTCAACCTAAGGTCCACAATTTATTTGGGGTAGAATAAAAGGAGCTCATGAACGTGTGAATAGTAATAGGGAAAAGGCCACCATTAGTTTCAGTGACCTGTAAGTAAAATGTAGTGTATCTCTCATTTTAACTGCAAACAGCTATGCTCATGAGAGGACTGTGGCTGTCAGTGATGAGCTCACTGTTCCTTTCCAAGTCTAAAGGGAACACCTTACCCTACCAGCTACACGCACCACAAATTCAAATCAAAGAATTAACACCACCTAGCTCTATAGTGAATTCTAACTCTATACCGTAATGGTGCCATTGTAAATATGTTAGACTTGCTCCTACCAGAAGCAGGGTTCAGCCACCCCGAGTTTCCAGGTCTCCCTTCCGTTCTAGTTCCTTGATGTGAGCAAGCCTGATACTTGCTTTCCATAACTTCTTACTAGAGACCAGCTCCCTAGATCTAGCTTGCTTGACCCAAGACCCTGCTGACCTCACAAGCAGATGGAGCAGATCTGCCACAGTGACTGATCATCTGCAACTTCCACTATGCAGAAGTTCTAGGGAATCAAACTCAAGTCATCGGGCTTACGCCTTATCTACTAAGCATCTCGCCAGCCCTATCAATACTTTATAAACTGTTTTGGAACACTTTAATTGAAACAGAACTTAATACAAACAGAAAGTTTGTGATTCCAGATATTTTTGTTTTATAAAATTAAATTTTAACTCTGAGGGAGCCAAGGATAGAACTCAGTGATTGGACTGAGTTCACTCCACAGTACAAAACAAAAAACAGAAATCCTGTCCTGCCCACTTACAACTTTTTGTTTTATTTTGTTTTGTTTTTCGAGACAGGGTTTCTCTGTGTAGCCCTGGCTATCCTGGAACTCACTCTGTAGACCAGGCTGGCCTTAAACTCAGAAATCTGCCTGCCATGGGCTCCCGTGTGCTGGGATTAAAGGTGTGTGCCGCCACACTCAGCTCCACTTATAACTTCTATTAGCTGTGGATAAGAGCAGCCATATGCAAATGAAGACTCAGTACACATAGGTTCACTAAAATTACCTGCTTTGAGGCGTCACATACTGGAGGCAACAGTGACACAAACACCCGTATCCACAAGGAATATGTATCAACATCTCCAGCAAATGGTTGAAATCATAAATAATCCCAAATACTAATAGATTTTATGTTTATTTTGTTTTGGGTTTTTTTTTTAATCTCACTATACAATTTACACTAACTCCAAACTCTTGCTTCAGCCATGAGAGTGTACCACCACCCCAGCCTATACTTTTCGTGTACACACTGACCTATCATAAAGTTTACCTCACAATCTGGGTACGGAAAGAATTTAACAACTTAATAATAAAGCAGAACAATTATAACAGACTGACGACTTTTCGAGTGAGACCACTCCCTCTCAGCAGCTTAGCTGCTCCCTCCATTAGCAAACAGTTACAGCAGCACAGGGCCTGTACTCACACAACCTTTACTTTACTTTACGGTGATCTCAAGTGATGTCAATTCAGGCAGGCTAAAGAGAAGCCATAAAGTACTCCCTTTAAGTGAAAAGGTGAAAAAGTTTTTGACTCAATGAGGACAGGAAAAGAGTGCAGGTTAGCCAGTGTAAGAACAAATCTTCTATCAGTAGGATTGGCAGGGAGAGACAAGTCAGGCTTGGTGGCAAGTCTCTTACCCATGACAAATCCATGCTATTTTTGCTGCCTGAACAAAGACAGCTAAAATCACGAAAAACAAAACCAGAAATTGGGGTGAGGAGGTAATGAGCCTCTGTAGCACGTTCTTCCTGAAGGAAACTCCTGGTGCTTCAGGAACAAAGTCAGATCTAGAGAGCCAAAATAGGCAAGACCGAAAGAGAAAGGGGCTGAGGGGTGGGGCCTGAGGGTAGCTCAGTGGGGGTCATTAAAAAGAGGGAGCAAAGGTGGTAGCGGCTGGATAGATGGTTCCTCCATAAGCACACTGGCTGCCCTTGCAGAGGCCTCAAGTTTGATTCCCAGCACCCACATGGCAGCTCACAAACCAACCATCTGTTAGCTTCAGTTCCAGAGGAATCCAACACCTTTGACCTCTGCAGGCACCAGGGGCACACAAGGCTCAAAGAGATATATGCAGGCAAAACACTTACACACATAACTTAAAAAAATCTAAATTTAAAAATAAATAAAAGGAGCCGGGTGTGGTGGCGCACGCCTTTAATCCCAGCACTCGGGAGGCAGAGGCAGGCGGATTTCTGAGTTCGAGGCCAGCCTGGTCTACAAAGTGAGCTCCAGGACAGCCAGGGCTACACAGAGAAACCCTGTCTCGAAAAACCAAAATAAATAAGTAAATAAACAAATGAATGAATGAGTGAATGAATGAATGGGCTGTGCCAGAAGGGAGGGAGAGATGAGGAAAGAAGTTTACGGGTTAGACAAAAGGTCTGGCATCAGACAGACAAAGCTCCAGCCCTCTTCATCTTGAGTAGGTAATTTAAGTCAATATCTTCACTGTGAGGACTAAATGATACTATTCCATGGTAGTATTGTTATACCATGCTTGTTGTGATAAGAACTTAGAAATGCCAGGGATGGACTCTAAGGTTGAGAGTTTTAAAAGTTTCAGAAGTACTTACTTTTAGAGAGCCACAGGCCCGAGGAAAATAGGTCACACAAGCCTTCATTCCCTCCAAAGCTGATTGTTCACACTGTAGGAAAAACAGAATTCCGTCTGGAGAGGCCAAGCACCAATAGCCCATATACTTCTATCCCATCCTCAGCCCATAAGGCCCCTTCTCCAGGCAGTCACTATCCTCTTATCCTTACACCTACTCCCTAAGCAGTTCCCATAACATTTTTTAATCCAAACAGTATAAGCAAGAACCAGAACTGCAAAGTCTCACCTCTGGTCTGAGGCCCAGCAAGGAAGTAAGAAGCCCAGGAAGGTGGTTGGTGGAGATGTCCCGAAACAGGGTAGGAAGCTGGGATGCATGTCGGAGCAGATCCCTCAGGACAGCCACAGCCAGCTCCATGGTGGACGGTGAGTCCTGAGACTAAAAACAGCACCCATGCTGCAAACCTTACCTTCACTGTCACCAGAAGAGGGACAGGAGGTAACAATAGCACAGGGCTTTTAAGAAATACCACAGCTTGGTAGAGAAACGGCTCAGTGATTAAGAGCACTGGCTGCTCTTCTAGAGGGTTCAATTCTCTGCACTCACATGGAAGCTCACAACTGTCTATAAATCCAGTTCCAGGAGATCAGACAGCCTCACACAGACATACATGTAAGCAAAACACCAATGCACATTAATCGGATGGATGGATGGACGGACAGACAGAGAAGATAAATGGAAACACCACAGCAAATGTCACTGTTACCATCACATTACCACAGACAGGAAAGAGGATAAGGAGGCTACAAAGGGAACCTAGGTGTCTATAGAAAGGACGTATTTATATCCTAGTACCCAGCGCCTGGCACACAGGAGCCACTGGGCTCCATCCCCAGAACCTCAAAAATTAAGAATAAATTATAAAATAAGAATGTATTTGGGTCCCAGGAATTTGTTTGAAGAAAAAAAAATAACAAAGCCACACTTAAAAGATCTGAGTGCTTAGGAGATTACAATAATCTTTATTCTCCCATACTGCATTTCTCTGCCTCATCTCTCCAAGTTTGATATACACCCACCCTGGAACTCAGGGGTTTCAGGACTTTCTGGAAAATTCAGAAGAACCTAAGGGAAAAAAAAAATAATTTGGCATATACCTACTTCTAAGCCAGAGGAAGCCATGTGCCAACAACACATACAGGAATGTTCACTAAGAAAGGTGAACAGCCGAGCATATTGTCATGCCTGTAGTCCTAGCTATCAAAAGGGCTAAGGCAAGAGGGTGGCTTGTGCACAGGACTTTGAGGACAGCCTGGGCTATCTCAGAAATCACTTACTTTTTTTTCTTCTTCTCCTCCCCATTTGTTTGTTTGTTTGTTTGTTTGTTTGTTTATGAAGGCAGAAGCACAGAAGTCAGAGGACATCTTTCAGGAGCCAGTTTTTCCTCCTATCATGTCCAGGACTGAACTAAGGTTGCCAGGCTTGGCAGCAAGTGGCTTTACCCACTGAGTCATCTTAACCAATCCGTTAATTTTACAATGAAAGAATAGTTGGGGCCATGGACTACAAACAAGCTTTTGACACTGTCCAGCAATCCTACATTTCTTTTTAGCTAGCTTTCTCCAATGAACTTGCAAATCCCAACTTCCCCAACCAGTGCCACCTTGCATGGTCTTGCCTTTATTATGGCAGAGAAAACTGAAGCCAAAGACAGGGGCTACTTTAGGTTATAACTCCCAAACCTGAAAATGTAGGTAAAAAACAAAGCAAAACAAAGCCCTGAGATCTTTAAGTACCCCCATTCTCCCTCATTCTTTCTCATTAGTCTCCCTTCTTCCTGGCTTACAAACCCCTCCTCCTGTCCATAACTGACCCCTTCACTGGGCTTAATACTATCCTTTCTTCTCTTCTCACTGGCATGGGCACAAGCTTACTTTGCTCCCATCTTAGAAATTCTTTTCTTGAGCCGATACAAACTCCACCCCCCAAATCCCAAGAACTGCTGTTAACCATGTCCATCCCTCTGCTCCCAATCCAGTCTAGCTTGGCTCCTAAGTTTGCTTTTACAGAAAATGACTCCAAGTCAGTCTTATTCCAGCTCTACTGAGTATAAACACAAGTCACCCCTCCCTCGTTCCTTCTGTACTCTCCCTGGAGTCCATCCAACCCCACAATCTAACTCACTCCTCCCTCTTCCTTTAGATTCCATCCAACTCTCAATCCTGGTTATCTTCTTGGCTTGCTCTGTGTCAGACTCAGACTCTGCAGAAAACTCCTCCTCCCACAGAGTGCTTCAGCACAGTTTGCGCTTAGAGCCCAGTTCTGGCCAGGACACACACTAAAACCCACCCCCATCCTCACTGCTGGCTAAGCACTGGTAATCAATTCCCTAGTAAAATATACCAACAGAAGTCCTCTTCAGGTCTACTGAAAGGGTTGCTACTCTACACTCCAGGCCACACTCAGTGTTTTCCTTTATTCCCTGAGCCTTGGCTGCCTTCCAATGTTCTGAAGACCACAGATCACGCTGGTCATATCTTCTCCCAAAAGCCAATCAATCATGAGACTGCTCACTTGGCTCCCTCAAACCCACCTACCCATCAGTTCTCCTGCAGGCCACTGCCAGTGCTCTCTTATACCACCTATCTGGTCCCTCTGCTTCAGGCCTCTCCATTCCGGTTCTTTACCCAGAACCCAGAGAGAAATTCTCAAATGTGATAATGTCATCACTACTGCTTCACTGTCACCACTATGGTTTGCACAATCTCCAAATTCCCTCTACTGGACTCTTAATCCCCTAAGTCAGAGAGACAGTTACTGCAGGAGTAGGTCTGCTAAAGAAGGAGGCTTAGCACACACTCATTCCCACCCCAGCCCCATTTCCCACTGATGTCATCCACCATGTTATAATGGAGCAAGCAGACCCTCAAGAGATGCCTCCCCTTTAACTTTCACTCCCAGCTTCCAGAGCCGTGACTCAGACAAAACTGTTCTTTATGCACTGCTCAATCTGTGGCACTGTGTTATCGCAGGAAAAAAAATCTACTTAGAACCTCTAATGAACTCCCACTACTTAAAGAATAAAAGCCAAAATTCTTATTAAAAAAAAAAAAAATCCATGGCTTGGCTCTTCTCCAGCCAGCTTCCCAACCCCACCTTTACCTCCCCAATCTGCCATGTTTGCAGCTCTTCCAATGATCAGCTTCCTCCCCTGTGGGGCTTTTACACTCTTAGAATACTTTACAGCCAAAGTAAGTATTGATCAGAATAGAAATGCATTTTGTAAACTGATGGCTCTAATCACTAACTCACACTACCCTGGATAGGGTCAGAGTCTCAGTCTCTATTTACTGTAACAGGTGTCACTCCACAGTTGGTTACATCATGATCAGTTCAAGTGACTTCCATTAGAACAGAATTTACCAACTGTAATGTGAATATCTGGTTTTGCCCATAAACTAAGAATGGTTTTTCCCCCACTTTTAAAGATATAAAAATAGCATTTAATGGAAGCCATATGGCTCATGACTCTAAATTGATATCTGCAAAGTCCTAGCTCATAAGAAAATATCCCAGCCCCTGTATTAGACTTAAGAGTCATCCAAGTGGACTCCAAGCCCCTCTGAGTTTAGTACACAGCTTGCCAATGTGCTCAGAAAGTGCTTATGCAATAGCTAAGCACAGAAAGCACAGCAGATATTCGAGAGAGACTAAAACTTGAAAAGATTAACAAAGCAATACACACACACACACCCTTACAGAAGGAACTTCAGAGCTGTCACTCCTTGGGTAAGGAAGCCAGGTGAAGCTGAGAGTGAAAGGGCAAACGAAGTAAAGTAAGCTAACAGGTAAAACTATAAGATCTCTATTGGAAGCTTAACCTCCTCTGTCCACAAAGCAGAAAACTGTGTTCAACCATTCTGCCCCGGAGCTCGTGTCCACGCTAAATGTCCATGCCTGACCCACACTAGGCAGGACAGAGGACAGCAAAGCCTTACCTGCAGCACCTGCTGGATGCTCCGAAGCCAAGAAACACAATGTTGCTGGAATAACTCTGTGGGGCTCTCCCCTATCAACAAGGACAGCAGACACAGGCCTTCAAACCTGACAAGCAAGAAGAGGGTGACGAGGATGTGGGCTAGACTTCAGAAGCCTCCTGACTGTCCTTTTACTTTCCTTGTATTTTTATTGTTGTTCATAAGACTCCATCCCCAGATTTCCTATTTTTTTCTACCTCACAAGACATGGAAGACTCAGAGAGAGGTAGAGTAGCAAGCAAAGAAGGAGGCAGGGCCAATCTCATGTAGGAACAGGAGACCTAGGAGATGGAAATGCTGAGCTCACAAAAAGAAAACTCCCTGCAGCTCCTGGAATGGAAAAAAATCTCTTGAATCCATGGAGTGGGGACAAAGGATAGGCAAATACACGCTCAACCCACCCCACACACACACTGCCCCTGGCTGTCCTGGAACTCACTCTGTAGACCAGGTTGGCCTTGAATTCAGAAATCCACCTGCCTCTGCCTCCCAAGTGCTAGGATTAAAGGCGTGCATCACCACTGCCCGACTCAACCCACTTTCTAAAGGCACATCGCCCTGAAGAAAGGGGATTAAAGAATAATGACTTACCGAGTTTTGATGGAGCCAAGATGTGCATTACTGAGATTCACCAATGCCCCAAGAGCTGAAAGATTCTAGATGTGGAAGGGAAAAACCAGGAGCGAATGAGGCAAAGGTCACTAAAGATGCACAAGAAATTCACCAATCCCTCATTGCCCCCCCCAACCCCCACGCCCGAGAAGATTTTCTCAAGGCGCACCTTCTCAGTACAAAAAGGCCATCAGCTGTCTGTCTGTCAGTCTGTTTTCTCAAATTCTATCTTGCTGGCCTCCTCCCTCATGCCCCACAGGTGTAAGGGGGAGGGGGACTTCAGGGCTAACAAGAGGACACCCCAACTCATCTACTAGATTTCAACAATAAAGCTTGCTCACCTCAGCAGACCTTCCTTAGCATAAAGACTTCCAGGAATACCGGCTGAATGAACACAGATCATTCATAACCCTTCTTTAGTCACTTAGAAGAAACAAGTCTCTTCCTCCTGGTTCTGCCTTCCGTAGAGGCAAGAACACACCAACACAGACTCAACCTATCCTCCTTCCAAGCCCTCCCTCACACAGAAGCAAGTTCCTTCGTCAGCCCCTTTACACATAACCCAAGCACCAGACTCCACTCAGGAGACCTACATCTCCAAAGGCCACAAATCATCCCTCCTTTCTAATCCCACATCAGTACCGCTCAGATAAAGGAAGGCACAACTGAATAAAACAAGAGTCCACAACCAGTGGCATGGGTCAGCACATAAAGACACATGCCACCAAGCCTGACAACCTGCACGTGATTCCTAGAACCCACATCCTAGGATAATCGACTCCCAAAGGTGTCCTCTGACCTCCACTTGTGCACGAAGGCATGCATACACCTGTACGTATACAAAATAAATGTGACTTCTAAATTTAAAAAAAAAAAAAAAAAGCCTGCTTGTGGTGCCGCATGCCTTTAATCTCAGTATCCAGAAGCAAAGACAGGAAGATCTCTATGAGTTCGAGGCCAGCCTGGTCCACAAAGCAAGTCCCAGATAACCAGGGCTCTGTTAACACAAAGAAACCCTGTCTTGAAAAACCAAAACAGAAGAAAAGAAAGAAAGTCCTTAGTCAGGTGGCAGAGAGTGTCCATCCATCTGTCCAGTACACATGTAGAGAGTGTCCATCCATCTGTCCAGTACACATGTAGTCGGCTACTCCAGGAGAAGCATTGCTTTAGGTGCTGGCAGCCTACCTCCCAGACGGAGGAAAGTGGACACAAACAATCCATACGGTCAACACGGGCTGAGCATCCATAGCTAGACAACCCAAATGCTCCTAAACCAAGACACGAGTGAGTTCTAGGGACCAGACTCAAGTGGGAACCCCACACCTGACTCACCTGACTGGACATTAAAACACAGGTGAAGTCAGGTGCTGGTAATAGCACAAGCCTTTAATTCTAGCATTTGGGAGGCAGAGGCAGGGGCCAGCCTGATCTACACAGCAAGTTCCAGGACAGCCAGGGCTGCACAGATAATCCCAGCCAGGAATACATAAACAAAGGCTAGAACACTTGTTGCTCTTGCAAAGGACACAGGTTCAATTGCCAGCTCCCAGGTAGTGGTTCAAACTTATCTGCAACTCCAGTTCCAGTGGATCTGATGCCCTTCTGACCTCCATGGGCACCAAGTATACAAACACACACGTTTGTGCGTGTACTACATTCAGGCAAAATATACATAAAATGAATAAACCTAAAAAAATAGAAATAGAAACAAAAAAACCCCACAGGTTCACATTTATTCAGCATTTGCCAGGGGAAACAAAAAGACCCACTCAGCTCCTTAGTGATACAGCTTTTCCACGATCTCTACACACAAAGGATAATAAAACGCACGTTCAACGGCCAGAGTGGTCAACAGCTACTCCCCCATAATGCATCACATAAATCTAAGTGCATTATTCACTAGGAATTGCTTTTTTCCCCTTTTCTCTGCTTTGCGGCATAAATGTATGTCAGAGAGAAAGAGACAGAGAGACAGAGAGGCCGCAGACACCTCTAAGGTAACACCAGGAAGAAAGCAGCACAAGTGGCTGCCCAAAGCCCAGGTGATAGCCACAGTAGATCACAGCAGTCGTGAAGAGGACATAACATTATAGAAACGTGCCAACTGCCTATTGGGGAACACGTGTGCACATGTGTGCAGGGCTTACTGAAGTAAAAGTGCATCACAACAAAAACTCAGGTCACTGAAAAAAAATCAGAGAGATTTCTAAAACACACAAAACAAACAAAAGACCATTAGGAGGGCAGATTTAACTGTAGTATTCCCAACTGTCTGAGGAGTACAATGAATATAAGCCACCCAATCCTGCCTTCCAGAGCCCATCCGAAAGCCAGCCATAGTAGTATAAGCATCTATAATCGCAGCGTCCCCTACTGAGAAACACAAGGTAAAACCAAAGAGCATCAACATAAACACTCGGGCTAGACAGTCCACCACTGGCAAGAGACCTTGTCTTGACACAGGAACCTTAGGACCTAAACGTTCCTATGACTTTGATGTGTGCACCGTTGCTACCCTTGGCCCATAACCACTAACATAAACACACATACAGCTGAACAAGATGGCGGATGCCCAGCCACAGGCAGCTGGATCTCGGGGAGTTCTAGGCCAGCCTGGTCTACATAGTTCCAGACCAGCCAGAGCCACATAGTGAGACTTTGCCTCCATAAGAAAAAAAAAAAAAAAAAAAAAAAGGCAGAACTTCACAGACTGCTTATGGAAGTGTGTAAGAAACCACATATCGAGGATGGCACTTGGGTTTCTAGCTTGTAGGAACTGAACGCATGTGAATATTTTGTGCACAGGCTCCTAACCAGGTAGACAACATATTGTCTACCGCCTACCTCACCAGCCTCAACTCTACCCACTCTCTTTAACCACCTAAACCCCGAACCCAAACATTGCCCTCATTTTCCAACCCGTCCTACACGAGTGTTCCTCTAACGTTTCAACTACCCCTTCTAATTTTCTTTCACTACCTAACCCCTGTTCATCTTAAACTCCAGGTCTTTTGGAGAAATCTCTAAATACTCTCTCTACACCGGTTTAGGAAACTCATACCAGATTTAGTTTCGTGTTATGGCATTTTGCTCATCGCCACTATGACTGGAATTGGAGCGCCGAGTAGGAAGGGGTAGGCCCTTGGCTGAGAGCTAGTAAATGTTTGTGTTCAATTACCCTGGGAAAACGCCGCCAAAAGAAGTTTCGCTGAGGACTGAACTAGTCAGGGGACCTGGGATGGAACCGAGCCCCTTCATTGCTTTGTGCTTATCAATGACCTAACAGAAAAGGGGCCTAATACTGCTCTGGGGAACGCGCAGGTAATGAAGTCTGTGGATCGCGTCCTCAATGGTTAAGTGGCTCTATTCTCCACTCTCGGCTCTCCTCGAGCTCACAGCTCCAGTGTCAGCTTCAGGAAGGCGGGACCACGGTGCCCAGCCGCCTCACCAGCCTTTCCACGGTGACCGCGGGAGCCACAGACTTACCTGCGCCCCACCTGCCGTCCCATGCAGCCTCAATAAGCACATGAGCCCGGGCAAATGCGGGGCCCACTGGATTGGGGGATGCACAGGGGCCACGGGGGACGCCGTTCGCGGCTGTAACAACCCGGAAATGCTCTCTAACAGCAGCAGACGCAGACGCGGGCCGGATCCCACCGCAGAGAGACCCCCGGGCCCGCCAGGAGCCCCAGCTGGGGAGCCCGCAGAGGCCCCACTAAGAACGGCCGCCGCCATCTTCACAGGCTCGAGCAATGGCGTGGCGTGATGACGCAAACATAAGTGCGACGCACGCCGCTCGGGGAGGGGTCTTGAGGAGGGGGCTGCGGCCTGCTGGGCTGGATGAATGAGGGCTGGCGCCCTGCGGCAGGAGGGGGCATGCGCAATGTGGGCGAGCGCCAGCGTTGGGGCGGCTTGCAAACTGCTAACCCGGGCTGAGCGCTGTAGGGCGGGGCGGAGGCGTTGCTGCGCAGGCCGGACACGTGGTCTGCAGGAAAGGCGCGGGAGTCTGAAAGATCTCAGTCCAGCGTGGCTTCTGGTCACCTTCTCCCTGGGCTTAGTAATCCTATCTAAGGAGCCAACCCCAAGTCTGAAATCTGGAACGTTCTAAACTGCTTTTCCAACAATGGAAAAACAAGCTCAAACAGTGCACATGCCACAAAGTAGCAGAGGTGTCACTCTGTCCCCAAGACACACCCACAGTCATTTGTGTATTTACATTACTATACACAGTTGTTTTGTTTTTTGAGACAGGGCCCTGGCTGTTCTGGAAATCACTTTGTAGACCAGGCTGACCTCCAACTCAGAAATCCACCTGCCTCTGCCTCCCTAGTGCTGGGATTAAAGGCGTGCGCCACCACGCCCGGCTAACCTATCACTTTCAAAGGCCTCAGCATTGCCTTATTTCCTCCCTCTGCAGTCTGTACACCACACAAAAGCCGAATTGGGCTTTTCTGATATAAGCCAGTTCTTTGTTTTGTTGTTTTTGCTTTTTAACAGGCTGGCCTCAGACATGATGTGGCAATATTCCTGCCTCAGGCTCACAAGTTCAAATGCTGACATTACAGATTGGAGCCAAGAAAGCTTGTCCTTCCCAGTTTAGAGTCCTTCTGTAGCTTCTAGAGATAAGAATATTAACTGGGTGGTGGTGGCACACGCCTTTAATCCCAGCATATTGGGAGGCAGACGCAGGCAGATTTCTGAGTTCAAGGCCAGCCTGGTCTACAAAGTGAGCTCCAGGACAGCCAGGGCTACACAGAGAAACCCTGTCTCAAAAAAACAAACAAAAAAAGATAAGAATATTTCCCTACACAGACTAGAATCTATACCACCTGACCTCAGGCTGTACAAGCACTTCTTTCTTCCTCTGGTCTTTTGTTGTTTTGTTTTAGGGGTGGAGAGATGTTTGAGGTTTTGTTTTGTTTTGTTTCTTCTCCTAGTCTTGGACTAAACTAGCCTTCTTTCTATCCTCCAGCAACATCAATTCCAAGGCCTTTGCACAGACTTCCAATTTTGCCGACAGGCTTGTTGCCATTCTTAGAAAAGTTTTTCTTCCAATCTCTATCACACACACACACACACACACACACACACACACACATACACATACACACACTTTTAAAGTCAAGGTAACCTCCCCTTGAAGGTAACTTCCTATGAAATTAAGGATGGGGTCTGGGGATATGGCTCAGTGGTTAAGAGCACTGACTGCACTTCCAAAGGTCCTGAGTTCAAGTCCCAGCAACCATATGGTGGCTCACAACCATCTGTAATGAGATCTGACTCCCTCTTCTAGAGTGTCTGAAGATAGCTACAGTGTACTTACATATAATAAATAAACAAATAAATAAATAAATAAATAAATAAAAATTAAGGATGGCATCAAATTTCTGACTCTCCTAGCTCTCCCTCCCAAGCACTGGGATCCCAGGCCTGTGCCACCACACCCAGTTCCCTCTGTGCTAGGGCTGGAACCCAGGGCCTTATGCATGCTCCGTAGGCATTTGACCAAGTGAGCTAAATCCTGGTCCTTATTTTTGACTTTTTCTTCCATTTCAATTGTGTGTGTGTGTGTGTGTGTGTGTGTGTGTGAGAGAGAGAGAGAGACAGAGACAGAGACAGAGACAGACAGAGAGAGACAGAGACAGAGGCATGGAGAAAGGAGATTTTATTTTGGAGGTACTTTGAGACAAGGTCTCTCTATGTAGGCCAGGCTGACCTCAAGCTTGCAGCAAATGATGAACCAGCCTGACTCCATCTTAAGATTGAAAGCCATCTTATTACAAGGTCAAACTAAGCTCATCCTGTCTTCTATGAGACTTGGGTTTGACCATGCCGTGACCTATTTTCTGAAATTTGACATGTTCCACACCCTATACCCTAATCTCCACCCTGATGAGATGTTCTGCCAAATAATTTTGAAATGGTCTGGCAAGTTCCTACATAACCAAAAACTCTTGGAAAAATCTCCTATCCTTGCAGTTTGTGGGGCTAATATGAGCTTGCTTAACTCAACTAAAAGAATTTGGGTAATGATCTTTGTTCTCGTTTACTGGGATTAACACAATCTCCCTGCTTCTGCTTGTTGGGTACTGGTATTAAAAGATTCATCACCACCACCACCACACCCAGCTCTCCGCCTGCTCCAACACCTCAGACAGCATCTCACTATGAATCCTGCTTTAGACTCTCTCACCAGCGTGCTCTTTCCTCAGCTTTCCAAGTTCTGGGCCTATGGGCTTGTACCGCCACACCCGGCTCTCATGGGCACATTTCCATGTCTGTAAATAACTTACTTCAGTTATATTCACAACGATCACCTTCTCTTGACTTTTGCTTTCCCTACACACTGGTCCCCCTTTCTCTTCCCAATTATTACAGTGACTTTCACAACTTGAAAAAAGAATCCTAAATTCTACACATTTAAGCCCACATGACCCTGTGTTCAGGATCTGCCTGGTTTCATGATGATCTTCAGTTCTGACTCCTGCACGTGACATGCTTTTGTTCTTCGTCACAGCTGAATATACTTCCTTGATGAGCCTAGATGCTGTGACTTAGCTACTGTGAGCAGTGCCACGGTGCACATGGGTTCCTGGCAGCTCTTCTGCCACCTGCCGCTTTCAGCAGTGTGTGCTCAGGTGCTCAGGAGTAGCATAGCTGAGTCACGTAATAGTTGTGTTGTTACTTTCTGAAACACCACTGTGTGGATTTCAGGAACGGCTGGACTAAGTTAACACTCCTTGGCAGTGTCTAAGGGGACACTTGCATCCTTCCTTCCTCCTCTTCCTCACCGGCATGCTGGCACGGGTAGTTTTCTTGATAATAACTATATGGACTAGGATGAAGTACATTTTCACTGTTGTAAAGTTCTAGTGGTGGTGGTGGTGGTGGTGGTGGTGGTGGTGGTGGTGGTGGTGGTGTGTGTGTGTGAGAGAGAGACAGAGAGACAGAGAGAGAGAGACAGAGAGAGAGAGAGAGACTCACACAGTTCAAGCTACCCTTGAGCTTCCCACTCCGAGGATGACCTTGATCCTTCTGCCTCTGTCACCTTACTGATGAAATTACAGGCATTCAGGACACCGCTCCTGTCTTTCAGTTTGTGCTACCCTAATGGCTGAAGAGGTTGAACATCTATTCTGGTATTTATTGGCTGTTGAAAACTGTCTGTTCAGCTTGGGCTTCTTTCTTCTTCTTCTTCTTCTTCTTCTTCTTCTTCTTCTTCTTCTTCTTCTTCTTCTCCTCCTCCTCCTCCTCCTCCTCCTCCACCTCTTCCTCCTCCTCTTCTCTCATACAGGATATTCCTACTGCAGCCTCCCCTCCCGCCATTTCTCCCAGGCCTCCACATCTCCCCTCTCCCCCATATTCACTCCTCCTTTGAAATTTCCCTTCAGAAAAGAACAGGCCTCCCAGAAATGTCTGCTGAACACAGCATAACAGGTTACATAAGACTGGACATAAACCCTCATATCAAGGCTGGCAAGGAAACCCAGCAGGAGGAAAAGGGAGGCTAACGAGTCAGAGACACCCCCCCTCTCCCACTGTTAGGAGTCCCACAAGAACACCAAGCTAACAACCATAGTGTATATGCAGAGGACCCAGTGCAGCCCCATAGACGCTGCTTGAATGTCACTTCAGTCTCTGTGAGTCCCTATGAACTTACTTAGTTGATTCTGTGGGCCATGTTCTCCTGGTGTCCTTGACCCCTCTGACTCATACAATTCTTCCTTTCCCTCTGCCGTGGGCTTTCCCGAGCTCCAAGGGGAAGGACCTGATGAAGCTCTTCAGTTTGGCCTCACTCTATGCCTAATGTTTGGCAGGAAAAATATTTATGTGTTTTCCTGCCTGTCTGTGCACCACATGCATGCAGTACCCATAGAGACCAGAAGAGGGCAGTAGATCCCTTGGAACTAGAAATACAGGTGTTTGTAGTCCGGGTTCAGAAATAATCAGTGTGCTCTTAACAACTGAGACATCTCTCCAGCCCTCAGCTTGGGGGTCTTATATGTGTGTTCCTGCTAGTAACCTCCTGTCAAATGGGTATCAGGTGAATATCACACTCTGTTGGTTTCCTTTCTGTGTAAAAGCTTTTCCTTCTTTCTTTTTTTGAAACCCCTTATTTCATAGCCCTGTCTGGACTGGAACTTGCTACATAGACCAGGCTGGCCTCAAAGTCACAGAGATCCACCTGTCCCTGCCTCTTTTTTGTTTGTTTGTTTGGTTTGGTTTGGTTGTTTTGTTTGGTTTGGTTTGGTTTGGTTTGATTTTTTGTTGTTGTTTGTTTGTTTGATTTTTTTTTTCAAGACAGGGTTTCTCTGTATAGCCCTGGCTGTCCTGGAACTCACTTTGTAGACTCAGAAATCCACCTGCCTCTGCCTCCAGAGTGCTGGGATTAAAGGCGTGCGCAACCATGCCCGGCCTGTCCCTGCCTCTTAACTGCTGGGATTAAAGATGTGTGGCACTACATCAGGCTGTGCAGAGGTATTGTAATTTGATTAAATCATCGTGTGACTTATTTTTGTTTGGTTGCTATGTGAGGTGCATGTTCACATGTGTTTAGAGGTGTATATCCATCCATGAGCTCACGGAGGCCAGAGCAGGTGTCCTCCTCCAGTATTCTGTCTTATTCCTTTGCAGCAAGATTTCTCAGTGACCCTGGGATTAACTGCCTGCCCCACCTCCACCACCAAACACACACAAGTCTGGCAGCCCGTGATCCTCCTGTGTCCATAGCTCTAGTGTTACCGCATGTGAAAGACCAGGCCCAGCTCAGATGGTGCAATCAGAACTCAGGTCCTCATGGCTGTCCAGCACTATTTGCTAAAGAGACTTTTCCTCCAACGTATCGTGTGAATATTCTTTTTTATTTTAATTATTTGATTTTTTTATTTTTAACTTGTGTATATGTGTGTCTGTCTGTCTTCTGTCTGTCTGTCTGTCTGTCTGTCTATGGGTATGTACACATGAATAGAGGGTAGATCCCCCTGAGGCTGGCATTGTAGGTGGTTGTAAGCCATCCATAGGAACTGAGAATGAAACTGGGGTCTTCTGCAAAAGCAGTATGTATTCCTGCCCACAGAGCTGTCTCTCCACCAACGATGTGAATTTTCTGTAACTCATATTACTATCAGAAACATACTTACATCTGGCGGTGAGTGCCCATAGTCCCTGCAACTTGGAAGGCTGAGGTGGGAGGGGCACGTTTGCCCAGCAACTGAAAGCCAACCAGGAGAAAAGAATGAGACTCTGTGTCTCAGGAAATGGAGAAAAGAAAAACGGAGGGGAGGGGGAGAGAAGGATGAGGGAAGGAGGGGCCAGCCTACCTTCTAATTGACTGACAATCTCTAGTGTTTAAATACAAATTCACAAGGAACAGAACTTAAGAAATGTAGCGTGTATGTATGTACGTATGTACATATGCATGCATGTATTCATGAAGGGAGTTTATTAGAATGACTTATAGACTGTGGTCCAACTAGTCCAACAATGGCTGTCTATCAGTGGAAGGTCCAAGAATCTAGCAGTTGTTCAGTTCAGGATGGATGTTGCAGCTGGTCTTCAGTATTTGCCCAAATCCCAAAGAAGCAGGCTCTAATGCCAGCGAAGGAACAGACTTGCTAGCAAAGTGAGAGCTAGCAGGCAAAGAGCAAAGGCAGTCTCCTTCCACGTCCTTTATGTAGGTTTCCAGCAGGAAGTGGGGCCCAGATTAAAGTTGGTTCTTCCCACAACAAAAGATCTAGATTAAAGTTGTATTTTCCCACCTCAAAGGATCCAGACTGAAAGTGAGTCTTCTGGCCTTTAATCCCAGTACATAGGAGGTAGAGGCAGAGGCAGATGGATCTCTGAGCTTCAGGCTAGCCTTGGTCTACAGAGTGAGTTCTAGGACAGCCAGGGCTACACAGAGAAACTCTGTATCAAGAAACAAAAAGTAAAACAAAGCAAAAATAAGTAACAAAAAAGTCTTCCCACTTCAAATGATTTAAGAAAAGATCCCTCACAGGTGTGCCCAACTGCTTGGATGTTAGTTAATTCCAGATGTGGTCAAGTTGACAACCGAGCATAGCATCACAGTGATGCCCCACCTTTAATCCCAGCACTCTGGAGGCAGACAGGTAGGTCTCTGTGAGTTCAAAGCTGTACAGCAAGACCCTGTCTAAAAACAAACACCCTGAAAGGATTCATTCCCTACCCCCCTCCTCCTCCTCCTCACCTCCTCCTCCCCTCCTCCTCCTCCTCCTCCTCCTCCTCTTCTTCTTCTTCTTCTTTTTCTTCTTCTTCTTCTTCTTCTTCATTGTTTGGTTTCCATCTCCTAAGACAGGTGGATCTCTAAGTTCTAAGCAAGCCTGGTCTACAGAGTGAGTTCCAGGACAGCCAGGGCTACACAGAGAAACCCTGTCTCAAAAAACAAAAAACAAAAAAAAAAAAACCAAAAAAAAACAAAAAACAAAAACAACACCCGCCCAAAAAAGCTAACAAATCTAAACAAAAGGAGTAAGCTAAATGCACTTAGTACTGAAAGAGTACCCACAACATAGAGCACTACTGTGGAAATGACTGGCAATGGCATGCTGTTAATTTATTTATCTATTTATTCATTTGACACTAAGGTTAAATAAATGGCACAAAATACGCGTTGTAGGGTCTAAAGAGATTGCACAGTAATTAAGACCACTGGTTGCCGGGCAGTGGGGACTCATGCCTTTAATCCCAGCACTTGGGAGGCAGAGTCAGGTGGATTTCTGAGTTCCAGGCCAGCCTGGTCTACAGAGTGAGCTCCAGGACAGCCAGGGCTACACAGAGAAACCTTGTCTCCAACAAACAGAAAAAAAAAATTGTTGAAGAAACAAATGAATGAGTGTTGGATGAAAGACAAAGCCTGTTTTAAACATTGATAGGAATTGGTGAAATGTCCTTTAGGAAGATTGTATCCGTTCTTACCCCTCCGAGGGCTGGGGGATGCTAGTCAGTAGAAAAGCGAGTTACTAGAATGTGTGGGGTTCTAGATTGATCCTTAGTGCCAAATAAATAAATAAATAAATAGTATACCATTGCCAATCATATACACAGTAGTGCTGTATACTATGTATACTCTCTAAGTATTGTTGTATTTAACTTATTCCTTTTGTTTTGTTGGTTGATTTGGTTTTGGTTTTGATTTTTTTTTTTTTTTTTTTTTTTTTTTTTTTGAGACAGGGTTTCTTTGTGTAGCCCTGGCTGTCCTGGAACTCATTTTGTAGGCCTTGAACTCAGAGATTCACCTGCCTCTACCTCCCAAGTGCTAGGATCAAAGGCCTGCGCCACCACTGCCCGGCTTGGGTTTAACTTCATCTGCATGAGAACAATGATCACTTTTCAACTCCTGCCTCCACGATTACTGAAATGGGATAAGTGTGTATGGTGGACAGCATTCATATTTCTTCATCTCAGGGACCACTAGGTGTTCCTGTTGTCTAGGTTACTTTTCTATTGCTGTGATAAAAAAAAACACCTTCAGCAACCTATAGAAGGGAACATTTAGCTGGACTTATGGTTTCAGGAGGTAGAGTCCATCACAGAGGAACAAGAACAGCTGAGAGCTCGCCTCTGGGACCCACATGTAGGAGCCAGAGAGAAAACGTTTAAAGCCCTCAATTCCCACCCCAGTGACACAAATTCTCCCAACAGGCCCCACATCCTAATCCTTCTCAAACAGTTCTGACTGCTGGGGATATGAGCCTATGGGGTGCGGGGTGGGGGGAGGCATTTTCATTCAAACCACTACACTAGCCTTGATTCAAACTCAGAACTCTCTGACCTCAGTCTCCTGAGCTCTGTGATTACAGGCATGTGTGCCACCATACCTAGTTCTTATGTGTTCATCTTTTTTAAAAGATTTATTTATTGTTATATGTAAGTACACTGTTGCTGTCTTCAGAAACACCAGAAGAGGGCGTCAGATCTCAGTACAGATGGTTGTGAGCCACCACGTGGTTGCTGGGATTTGAACTCAGGACCTCTGGAAGAGCAGTTGGTGCTCTTAACCATTGAGCCATCGCTCCAGCCCCTTATGTGCTCATCTGTGCCCTTCACCTGTTCGGTTGCTTGTCTCTATTGACTAATTTGCAGGAACTCTTTGCACATGATTGTCCTCACCCTGTGGTTTTGTATTGTCAGCCACAGTCCCATCCTATGCACCTCAGGAGCCAGCCTTTGGTCTCATTTTACTAGAGAGGGAGGGGGAGGGGGAGGGAGAGCCAGAGTGCTTTAGAAATTCTTTTAAGGTTTTTCCTAATCACCAAAACTGTATGTTAGCTATTGTTAAGACATGTGGACATTGTCCTACTTAGAGTTATTGTTGCTGGATTAAACATCATGACCAGAAAGAAAGAAAAAGAAACCAACAACAACTTGAGGAGGGAAAGGTTTGTTTGGCTTACATTTCTACATCATAGTCCATCACTGAAGGAAGTCAGAACAGAAACTCAGACAGGGCAGAAGCCTGGAGGCAGGAGCCTTACTGGCCTGCTCCGCATGACTGGCTCAGCCTGCTTTCTCATTGAACCCAGAAGCGTTCTGCCCAGAGATAGCACCATCCACAACGGGCTGGGCCTTCCCATCAATCACTAATTAAGAAAGCACCTTACAGCTGGATCTTATGGAAGCATTGTCTTTTGATTAAAGCTTGTATCTAGTTGACATAAAACTGGCCAGGACACCCTCCTTCAAGAAACTCTTCCCACAGAAAAAAAATCGTATCTGAGATATGAATGTCAGGGCCGTGGCTGAAGAATCGAGGAACACGAGCTTTGCTCACAAGTCAATCATAGCAGGGTATAGTGGTGCACACTTTTAATCCCAGCACTGGGAAGCAGAGGCAGGTGGATCTCTGGAGTTGAAGGGTAGCCTGGTCTACATAGTGAGCTCCAGAAGAGCCAGACCTACACAGTAAGACTCTTTCTCAGAAATACAATAAAATCTTCTTCTTCTTCTTCTTCTTCTTCTTCTTCTTCTTCTTCTTCTTCTTCTTCTTCTTCTTCTTCTTTTTCTTCATCATCGTCATCGTCATTTCTAGGGAGTTGACAGGTCAGGAACATGGGATACAGATACTGAGGGATCGAGACATGCTGATAAAAATGAGGAGTGTTCGTATCTTTTCTAGAAATGGGCAGAGATCTTCCAGGAACCCAGTGCTCCCTCTTGTTGACGCTTTTGGAGTCTGGTGTTTTCATTTGTGATGTCTGGTCGTTACCTTTAACCTTTGAAGGAGAGAGAGACAGGCTGAGGAGGCCTAGGTCAGGTTAACCCTGATTTAGAGTTTGGGACCAAACATTTCTCAAATGATCAGTATGTTTACATAAGGAGACTCTCACCCACTGGCTAGGCCAGCCGATGAGACAGAACACACTGAGGGCTGCGTGTTTCATCCCATTTAGCTGCTTTTGCTTGCGGGCCCAAGTGAACATTTGGTATTTTCAGCACAAACAGCCTTGAGTTGTTGAAAGGTAACCTAGGCAACTGTTATCATCTCAATCCACACATCAGAGGTGTTATCAAAAGCAATGTTAGTGGGAGACTAAGGATGTTTTGGTCCATCTTTGTGACCTATAAAACTCGTGATTTTTAAATCAGTTAAGAGTACATGAAGTCATTAGGTTTATTTAGGTTTTCTCCCTCAGTAACGATGTGGGAAGTCATTCTGTTACATGTTGCAAGGGTGCTCTGCCAAATGGCTTTTATTTTATTAAAGTAATTTAAAAGATGTATTTATTTTTAATATTTTCGTTTCTTAACATTTATTTATTTTTAATGGTTTTTTTTTAATTCTCAAAACTAGTCCCCTCTGTGTAAAATTCAGTATGTGTGCATGAGGTGGGGAGGTACGCACACGTGTGAGTGACGGTGCTGCTGGTGTTTAGAAGAGATGTCAGATCTCCAGGAGCTGGAGTTACAAGCAGTTACAAGCTATCCATAGGTGTTGGGACCGAAACTCTGGTCCCCTGCTAGAGGAATGTGTTCGTCAGCTGAAACATCTCTCCAACCTCTAAACTCAGCCATTTCGGAGTAAGGTGCTGAGAACAAGGCACGTTTTACCTCCTACAGATTATGGAGTTTAGCCACATGTGCTTGGATGAGATTTTTTTTTTCCATCTCTAACAATTTTTTTTTTTTTTGAGACAGGGTTTCTCTATGCCATCCTGGCTGTCCTGGAACTCACTCTGTAGACCAGGCTGGCCTTGAACTCAGAAATCCGCCTGCCTCTGCCTCCCAAGTCATTCCTCATTTCTAAACATTTGAGGCTTATTACAGTTCAGGTAGCCATCTTGGATCCAACCAGTTTTAGCTGGTTTAGTCACAAGGGCCTTCTGGTCCATCTTCATCCTGTCCTTGAAAATAAGAAGACTCAGGGGATTAAAGAGTAATTCAGGCTAAGTTCACTTGGACTATATGGCAGTTACAAAATGTTCCTCTCTTTACTCTTCATTCTTGAGAGGGGCTGAAGGTTGGTGTGTTCTATAACATCTTCAAGCTCGATTTGAGAATTTGTAAGGTGCCTGATGGAAGAATGGCATTTTTTTTCCTATTTAAGTATCTCTGGTTATCATATATACATCATACATACATACATGCAAGATTGCCAGAGAATGATACCCCAGACTCAAATAGTATGAAAAAGCAAAGAGCGTTTATTCAGCTCAATTTCCTGCATGCAGGGGTCTCCTCACTTGGCAATGGGGACCCCTGGTGGAATTACAGGCCCAGCTTTTACTGTCAGTTCGGGTGATTCAAGGGAGTCCTTTTACCTTGTTTGGTTAGCTCTGTCTCTAAGAGTCTGACAAGTTCTACAATTGGATGGCTCTGGAGACCTCCTAGGGGGGTCACTTATTTATTCATTCTGGCTACTGACTCCTACTTCAGGCCGGATGACAAGGTGTCCTCAGATTGTGGTGTCCCACGGCTTTGGTTGGCTGCCCACGGGTCCCTGGATCTCAGTTCTAACTTAGGGCCTAGTCTCCCAAGCTGTCATTCTGTAGACTGTCATGGAGTCAGCCTGCCTCTGAGCTTAGTCCTCTCAGACAGACACATAGATACATAGATATCACCTGGTATCTCTTTATAGTCCCTAAATGGTTGTAGTTTTTGTAACTTTCTGGTCTCCAACCTTTTATGCATGAAAGAAGACAGTTGAGGTTACTCTGCCTTCGTGGGGACAGGAGCAAGATCACCACAGAGGTCACAAAAGGCAGAAACTGGGTGATGACTGCTGTCTTAGTAACTTTTCTATGCTGAGATAAGATACCATGACCAAGAAGTTTATTGGAAGCTGATAATTTCAGAGAGTCCATGACCACCATGGTGGAGCACACAGTAGTAAACAAGCAAGCAAGCCTTTGGTACAGGAGCTGAGAATTTACATCTTGAGACACAATCCCAAGGCAATAAAAAAAAAAGAGTTAACTGGGAACAGCATGAGATTTTTTAAAACTCAGAGCCCACCTCCAGTAACACACCTCTTCCAGCAAGGTCCCACTCCCAATTCTTCCCAAAGAGTTCCAACAACTGCAACTGGGGTATTCAGATTGGTGAGCCTAGGGGGCCATTCTCACCCAAACCACCACATCTGGCAACGCCCTCTCAGCTGTGTCCTGAGCATGAGTAGCTGGACTTGGATCTACATTTTTTTCTTATATGATTTTACTGATGTTGACGTTACAATAACAGGATGTGTTGGGTGTCTGTCATTGTGCCTGGGCAATCAAAACACGTCTTAGATGAAACAATGTCAGATACTTAATAAGCCTAAAGTTAAAAATCTATAACAGCATTATAAGCCAGATGTGATAGTGGACACATGTAACCCCAGCTTTCAGAGGGTTGAGGTAAGACGGTAGCAAATTTGAGGTCAGTCTGGGATACAAAGCAAATCACACTATAAACTGTAAGAATGAAAAAGATGGTCAAGGCCAGAAAGCATCTAATTAGATAAATCATGGAAGAGACTTCGCTTTCTTGTAAATGGCCCCACAGGTATGGACCACTGGGAAGGACAACATATTTGGAATCTGTGAAAATAACATCATATAGTTTATACCTATAGGGAGGGCTCTACTGAGCGGTGAGTGATGTCTGCCGTGCGGTTACTTGGTAGAAGTAACGTGGCAATCTCTTTTTCTGGATTATCCCATGGTGTCTTTCATCCCTAAAACTGTTCCCATCTGAATAAAATTCAAGATGTAGACTTTAACATGTCTGTTGAATCAGGCTCAAACTGGCCAGTAGAAAGTTCTGATCTGGGCAGCCTCTTTCATAACAGTTATTATTAGGCACTCCTGGAAACTCTTCCTCCATAACACCTCATCTATTCTTTGGTAATCCTGAAAATGTGTACCTTTTCTCTCTCCCCTTGTTTTTGGGAGAGCATCTTTAAATCGTGATCAAAAGTCCTGATGACGAGTTTGATTGCCTTCCATTGGGAGGATGAACTTGTCCCAGATGTCAATCTAATTTGAACCCAAGTTAGAGAGGATCTGATTGATCATTGGGAGTTGGGGTCAAAACTCTTTTAGCCATATTTGAACAACAAATTGGTTTAGGAAGAGTGGCTCACAGGTTAAGCTTAGCTGGAATCCACTGTTAGGGCTCAACTTATCTGTTCCATATTCCGTGAGCACACCTTAAGACATTGGGCCACTTTGCTCTATTAGGGGGTGTACTTCTGTGAAATCTCCAGAAGCAACAGTTCCAAGTTTCAAACACAAACTACAAAGCAAAACAAAATAAGTCTTCAAAACTAGGTGTGATGGTTTGTAGATGCTCAGCTCAGGGAGTGGCACTATTAGAAGGTGTGGCCCTGTTGGAGTAGGTGTGTCACTGTGGGTATGGGCTATAAGACCCTCATCCTAGCTGCCCAGAAGTGAGTATTCTGCTAGCAGCCTTCAGATGAAGATGTAGAACTTTCAGCTCCTCCTGCACCTTGCCTGCCTGGATGCTGCCATGTTCCTGCCTTGATGATTATGGACTGAACCACTGAACCTATAAGCCAACCTCAATTAAATGTTGTCCTTATAAGAGTTGCCTTGGTCATGGCGTCTGTTCTCAGCAGTAAAACCCTACCTAAGACACTAGGAGATACAGAATTTTGGATACTAACATAGAAGGCATGGAATTCTAAAGTATGAAAGCCTTTAGAACAAGATGATGAGGATAATGACAACACATTGTTTGATCTCAATCTTCCTAGATGAGTGTGGTGGTTTGAATATGCTTGTCCTATGGGAAGTGTTACTATTAGGAGTTGTGGCCTTGTTGGAGTGGGTGTGGCCTTATTTAAGGAAGTCACTGTGGGAGTGGGCTTTGAGGGCTCATGCTTAAGCTCCACTCAAGGCAGCAAAGACCCTCCTCCTGGCTCCCTGCAGAAGACGGCCTCCTGGCTGCCTTTGGATTGAGATGTAGAGCTGTTGGCTCCTCCAGCACAATGTCTGCCTGCACACTGCCATGCTTCCCACCACGATGATAATGAACTGAACCTCTGAAACTGTAAGTCAGCCCCAGTTAGATATTTTCCTTTTACAAAACTTCCCTTGGTCATGGTGTCTCTTCACAGCAGTGAAACTGTAACTAAGACAATGAGAATGTGCCTTTCATGAGAAGACTTCATATTTCTACTGAAGAACAGTGTCCTTGTCTAAGGAATAAGAAGCCAGTCTATCAAGCAGAGGGGAATCTAATTTGCATACATTATGACTGCCTTTAATTTGTTGTTGTCACAATCAATATTGTATCATTGTTATATTTTTGTCAAGTTGGAACTGCTCTTTTAATGGGATCCCTGCTGCTAGTGGCCAACTTTATTGGCTTTTCTATTTGAAAATACTTTTAAATAGTGTCTTTTTCTAAAGAGCTTTGTCCCTTTGACCATATGATTGTAACTTGCTTAGGTATCTTTCAGTACTACCAGTTGTTAATTAGTTTTGTTAGCATCATAATTTAAAGAACTACAAGCCACAACAACTGGCATGAAAAATAATTAAAATAGTTAAAATTCTACCTTACTAGAATATTTCCCATTTTTGTGGGGAAAGGCCAAATATATTATGTTGATTTTGAGGTTTTAAACGGTAGTAATTGTCTGTGCCATTATGTGCTGAAGAATAAATATGATTTAAAATTATTTAAGTGGTACAGACAGAGTGCATTTACACAATAAACACTCTATGATTGTATATTAGAAAATAAGTCCAATTTGATAATCAGAAGGAAAACCAATTTGTTTGTTAAATAAATTTAGTTTTATCAAATACTTGTACTTATTAGGGCTAGAGAGAGGCTCCAGTGCATGAGAGTGTCTGCGGCTCTTGTAGAGGGCCTGGGTCAGTTCCCAGCAGGTACATGGCAGCTCAGAACTGCCTGTGACTACTGTTCCAGGGGCGGGGCCATCACTCTTCTGACTCCTCAGCACTGCATGCACTTGGTGGACACAAGACATGCAAGGACACACATATACTCATAAAGTAAAATAAATAAATACTTTTTAAGATTTATTTATTATTTATATGTAAGTACACTGTAGCTGTCTTCAGACACACCAGTAGGAGTGTCAGGTGTCATTACGGAGGGTTGTAAGCCACCATGTGGTTGCTGGGATTTGAACTCAGGACCTTCGGAAGAACAGGCAGTGCTCTTAACCACTGAGCCATCTCCCCAGCCCCCAAATAAATACTTTTTAAAAGAAAAGCAAACAGGTAGCAACACTTGGCATAGACGGAGGAAGATACTCCACCCTCTGTGTCAGCAAACTCAGCCAATCAGGCAGAAGCATCACTTTACCTCTTGTTGGTGCTCCATCCGTTGTAAACAGATGCTTTTTCATGTCTTCCAAGGAAAAGTTACACAACCTGCTTGTCTCTCACCCTCTGAGACTCAGTAATGTGGAAGAAGAGGGTCAGAAAGAATGTAAGAGCTGGAGGAAGGGGCGCACGCTGTGTCACGATTCCCTTCATACTGAAACACTCCATCCTGGAGAGAGCTCATTAAGACTCTAGAAATGGGGGCTGGAGAGATGGCTCAGCGGTTAAGAGCACTGGCTGCTCTTCCAGAGGTCCTGAGTTCAATTCCCAGCTCATAACCATCTGCAATGGGATCCAATGTCCTCTTCTTCTGTGTTTGAAGACAGTTACAGTGTACTCATAGAAATAAAATAAAATAATTCTTTAAAAAAAAAAAAAAGACTCTGGAAATGGCCAGCCATGGTGATGCGTGCTTTTAATCCCAGCCCTCCAGAGGCAGAGGTAAAGAGGCAGGAGGATCTCTGTGAATTCCAGGCCAACCTGGTTTACATAGTGATTTACAAACCAGCCAGGGCTATACAACTGTTGCCTGTCTGTGGAATATGGTCTTCTAGCTGGGCTGCCTTGTCTGGCCTCAGTTGGAGAAGACACATATAGCCCCGCAGAGACTTAATGTGCTAGGGTGGGGGGATATCTCTGCCTCCAGAGTGCTGGGATTAAAGGCATGCGCCACGACGCCCAGCCTATGCTTTTTCATAATGCAGCTGCCATTGGGTCACCCCTGCTCTTGTAAGTAACCCCAATAAAGTAACCAGTTCACAGAGTAAGGTCTGGGGGGTAGATTTTGGGGGGATTTGTTATTTTGGTCTGTTGGTGGTGAGCTCTCTGGAGTGAATACATATGTGCTTGTATCTCCCCAGGAGAAGCGATCACTGTCTATCACCATGTCTAAAACTCAATGCAAAATGGAACTTGGAGTCTGTTTTGTTTTGTTTGTTTTGTTTTTTGTTTTTTGTTTTTTGTTGTTGTTGTTTTTGGTTTTTGGTGTTTTGGTTTTTCGAGACAGGGTTTCTCTGTATAGCCCTGGCTGTCCTGGAACTCACTTTGTAGACCAGACTGGCCTCGAACTCAGAAATCTGCCTGCAGTTTGTGCTCATTTAGTAATTTCAAGACTAAAAAGTCCCCAAAAAAAGAAAAACGAAAAAGAAAAAAAAGAAAAAGAAAAGAAAAAGAAAAAAGAAAGAAAGACATACTTATGTTTGGCCAGGCAGTGGTGGCGCACGCCTTTAATCCTAGCACTTGGGAGGCAGAGGCAGGCAGATCTCTGAGTTTGAGGCCAGCTTGGTCTACAGAGTTCCAGGATAGTCAAGAATACACAGAGAAACCTTGTCTTGAAGAAAAACAAAAATATTGGAAATAAGATGGCCACCCAGGGAACGAAAATCCATGTGCCTGGAAACAGATTTTAGAGGCAGTTTCTCTTCACAGTATCTTTTTTCAAATCACTTAGTAAGGATCAGGGCAGCTGCAGTACAGTGGGCAAATGACAACCCCAAACAGGACAGGAAGCATTTCTTTCCAATCCAAAATGGAGGTCTATCTAATGTTTTTCATAAATCTATGTATTCTTCTCCTTCAGATGACTACAGTTGAAAGGCAGAGCTCGTTTCAACTTCTGACAGTGGGACAATAGTGTGCTGTCACCCTACTGTGGACATCCTGTATGAACACACCAAACCTATCCCTCAACCAGATCGTTTGCATAATAATGAAGAAACACACAGGAACAAGTGCTGAAAACCAAATTAGAAGAACAGCTTGAGCAAGGGCCCGTGATAGAATGACTCAGCAAGGTGTTCTTCACTATAAAGCATCACCGGTACCCACATGGCCAGTACCACCAACATCCTAAGAACCTGAATCCTCCCAAAGACAGGTGAGCGCTCGTGATTCTCTGAGCAGCAAGGGAATTTTGTTTTGGGTCTTATTTGCCAGCTGAGAAAATGCAAATGGTATATTCATTAAGATGTTATGCGGGGAGAAAAATAAAAATACCCTTTCATAGAAAAAACCCTCAAATATTAAACATAAAATAAAACAAAGCATTCAGTCAATAATAGGCAAATAAAATGAGCATGCAGTTCTCCAAAGAAGAAATACAAATAAATAGTCAACAAATATTTAGCACCCTTATCCTTCAGGTAAATGCAAATTAAAACCTCGTTGAGGAACTAAAGAACTAGCCACTGAAAAGCTGCTCTTGCATAGTGAGGATGTGAGTTCAATACCCGAATAAAAGCCAGGGACCGTGGCAGGTGCTTGAAAGCCTTAGAAGGCAGAGATGATGGATCCCCGAGGCTGGCTGACCAGCAGCTGAGACCAATCAGGGAGCCCCAAGTTTTAGTTAGAGACCCTACCTCAAAAAACAAGACTTCTAGGGAATGAGATCTGAGGTTGACCTCTGGCTTACACACACACACACACACACACACACACACACACACACACACACACACAGAGCATTGTGTGTTGGAGTATTGAGATTCCATCTTACCTTTCTCAAAAGGGCTGTCATCAAGAAAGGACATGGCAGCAAACTGGTAGGCTGCAGAAGAAACGAGACATTTGCATGGTGGTGGTGGTGGTGTATAAATTGTGTAGCCCCTGAAGAAATCCACATGGAGATTTCTCAAAAAAACTAAAACTACAACTCTTGTATCTGTTGTATGATCCAAACATACCACTTCTGGGCTAAGGTCACATCCAACAGAGATACTGGCACATCCACATTTATTGTAGCAGTATTCACAGTGGATATTCACAGTAGCCAACATGTGGAACCAACCTATTTGGTTTATGCAGCTGTAAAGAACAATGAAATTATGTAATTTGTAGGGAACTATATCAAACTGGATATGAACATATTGAGCAGGGGTTCTCAATCTTCCTAATGCTTCAGCAAATACAGAAGTGCATTGCCTCGTGTTGAGGCGACCCCAACCACAAAATTCCTTCCTTCCTTCCTTCCTTCCTTCCTTCCTTCCTTCCTTCCTTCCTTCCTTCCTTCCTTTCTCCCTTCCTTCCTTTCTCCCCCCCCCCTCTCTTTCTATGTATATGAGTGCTCTGGTTTTCATGCACACCAGAAGAGGGAATCAGATTCCATTACAGATGACTGTGAGCCACCATGAGTTACTGGGAACTGAACCTCTGGAAGAGCAGCCAGTGCTCTTAACCACTGAGCCATCTCTCCTGCCCCATAACATTTTCACTGCTACTTCATAACTTTTGTTTTGCTATTGTTATGAGTCATAATGTAAATATCTGATATTTAATATATCTGATATATGACTGCTGTGAAAGGGTTGTTTGACCCCCAAACAGGTTGGGACCCACAGATTGAAAACCACCAATATTGAGTGAAATAAGCCAGACGCAGGAAGACAAATATATTTTTTCTCATAGTCAGTGTATGTATTATATATGTGTATGTGTATGTATGTATGTACATATATATGTATGTGAATATGTGCATGTGTGTATGTGTGAGTGTATGTATGTGTGAATGCATGTGTATGTATTTAATGACATGGAAGTAAAGGGAAAACTGTATGTTGAAAGACATGTAAAGGGAGGGGAGAGTGGGGGAAAGAGGATGATAGGAAGAAAGACAAATATTGCAGATTGTCTCCCATATGCAGTATCTAGACTTAACAATATGGATATATAAACTATGAAACCAGGAGGCAGAGTATGGGGAGGGGGAGGGGCCCAGAGGGACGAGGAACAGAAGGACAAGGGGGAGTGCTGAACAGTGAAAGTACCAGAATGGAACAGCCTTTTCTTTCTGAATCTTATTAAGGATTATTCATTAAGGTTAAATTATTCATTTCATATGAAGTTAATTATTCATTAAGGTTAAATCTCTAGGAGTGAGGGTGTTCTAGTTAGAGGGCACAAACGCCCATGAAGCCTTCTCCAATCTCCTCGTGAGTCACCGGCTCAGGTTCTTTGGGAAGATTGCTGCTTCCTTCCAGGTTCATATCTAAGAGTACTGCTTTGTCCCCAAAGGCTGGGGATGAGGAAAGTCTCTCCCACCCAGAACATGAAAATCATGAGTGCCACAAAGCTGAAGAGCTGCTTACTCGTGACATTCCAAGAAACAGGTGGAGGGGACATGTCCACATGATTCCTCATCTACTAGGTCCCAGTGCGTGAATCCATCACAGTTCAACCTCAGGTCTGAGAGGTCCCGTTCATGCCATGGATCCCTGTCATGTTGTTTGTGATCAGGGCGCTTCAGAGAGTCACCATACCCTGCCATCATTCCCATGCAGTTTGTCCTAGTCTTCCATGTGCATATTATACTTCTTGGTGTCTTGGCCTGTTCTTCTGGGGCCCTAGGATACGGCCATGACAGCATGTCCTTGGTTATGTGGGACACTTTCCAGGCTGCCAGCGGCACCTCACCCTTTGCAGCCACCAGATTCTCATGGCTGCAGTCCAGGCCAAAGCCATCTTCACCTTCTCTGGAAAAACATGATTTTCTCTCATACCTTTAAAATTAAAGAATATAGTGAGGCAGTGGTGGTGCATACCTTTGATCCTAGCACTCTGAAAACAGCGGCAGGTAAATCTCTGAGTTCAAGGCCAGCCTGGTCTACAGGGTGAGTTCCAGGACAGTCAACAACAACAACAATATGGTGGTTAATCTCAGTTGTCAATTTGATGAGATCTACTCATCTGAGAAGTGATCTACAATCATATCTTCTATTGTCTGCCTATGCAAGAATAGTTGTATTAGGTTGATTGAGGTGTGAAGACTCTTCCACCATGGATGGCATCATTCCCTGAACTTTATTTTTTAAGTAGCACTTGTATTAATTGTGTGTTTGTGTAACAGGGGCCTTCAAGCCATGGCATTTGTGTGGCTGTGTGGCTGTCAGAGACCAACTTGTGTGTGAGGGTGGGGGTGGGGAATAGGGATTGGGTCTCTCCTTCCACCGTGTAAATCCTGGGGATTGAACGCAAGCAGGTCATTAGAGTTGACATTAAGTGCATTTACCCACTAAGCTATACAGATTTCATGCTGTACTGACCATTGTCTTTCTCCTTGCTGTAGACAAAAGCTCATTATTTTATTGATATTGTTGTTGATTATATTTTGTTGGTGTGTGTGTGTGTTTGAGACAAAGTCTCAATTAGCCCAAACTAATTCAAACTTGATATGTGGCTGAGTATGACCTTGGCTTTTTGATCCCCCACTCACCACCACACCCAGTTTTGCCAGAGATCCAATATGAGGTTTTTGTTTTTATTTTTAATTTTATGTGCACTGGTGTTTCCCCTGCGTGTGTGTCTGGGTGAGGGTGTCAGATGTTGGAGTTACAGACAGCTGTGAGCTGTGGGTACTAGGAATTGAATCCGGCTCCTCTGGAAGAGTATTCAGTGCTCTTAATCACTGAGCCATCTCTCTAGCTTCCCACAAGGGTTTTATGATTGCTAGGCGAGCACCCTGACAACTAAACTACGACCCTTGCCCCCAAATTCCACTTTAGCTATAGACTGCCTTACCTCTGAACATGATCTTTAGCAAGGGTCAAATCTGAATAAATTCATGAGTCAAAAAGCTTACTGTTAAGAACTCGAGTACATTTAAGCTGACTGTGTTGCTTCAGGAGGCAGAGGCAGGGGGACCCCTGTGAGTTCCAGGCCACCCAGGGCTATAGAGTGAGACCTTGTCTCAAAGAATCATATTGGGGCTGAAGAGATGGCTCAGTGGTTAAGAGCACTTTTTGTTCTCACAGAGGATCTGGGTTCACTTTCTAGCACCCACGTGGAGGTTTATAACTGCCTGTAACTCTAGTTCCAGGGGATCTGATACCTCCATAGGCACTGTGCACACAAATGGTGATGACCATGCTTACATGCAGGCTAGCACTCAGACACATAAAGTGTAACACATTGTAACAATGAAAGAGCAGACTTAAAATGTGACAATAGAACGGGGGAGGGGTAAGCAGGTGTTAAACAAGGTCTATGTTTAAAAATTAAAGATGATCTGAGATTTTTTTTTCTCGTGTACATTGTTTTTCAAATGGAGAAAAGTGGAGAGAGAGGCATGAAGGTATTCCACTGAGGGGAAATGGGTAAGAGTAGAAGGAAGAGACCGAAGAGGAGAAAAACCTGTCTCTGTCAGTCACCCTTTTCACCCTCTGCCAAACCCAGTCAATGTTGCCCCAGCAACGAACCTCTAATATGGCCCCTCTGTTCCCCCTCCACTCCCTGTTCATCGTTTTCCCTTGACTAGCTTATCTTCTAGCGGTCTTGCTATGCTCTGTGTTACCGGAAAAGAGAAATCCCATCTCGACATTCCTCTGGTGAAAAACAAAATCCAATCAAATCATTGCTGGGCTGCGATTAAAGACAGAGCTTAGTGGTGAGTCCTTACCAAGCATGCGTGAGGCCTTAGCAGAAAATTACATTACATTAAATTAGATAAACACTACAGATCCTCAGGCTCTTTCTTTCACCTGCTATACAAAGCCTTCCGCAGTCTCTTCCTTCCACAGTCTGCAGCTCTCTGCCTCCTGCCATCTAACCCACAAGCACTCGTCTATAAAGAATGTCCTTTCCCCACTTCTGCCCATCCTTCAGAATGTCTGTCCTCAAATTTCCCATCCAATGGAGTGAGTGACTGCACTCCCTCCTCCCCCACGCTGGCCAAGCAAAGGCTTTTGGGCTTTTAGTTGCTTGATGTTCTGAGTCATACCTCTATTATAGCATTCCTGGGAGCATAATATAATACCTGTTCCTATGTCTCAAAGATCCCAGGAAAGTTAGGCCATGATAATTCATGTTTGGTCCCGATGGCTTGGCACAATGACTAACACGAAATGGAGAGGGAGGGAAGGATGAAGAAAATAAGAGATGGATGGAGTGGGTGAATGATAGCTAGGATAGACAGTCGAGATGACAAGGTCTGAAAAATGTTTTAATGTTTGACCCTGCACAAAAAAAAAAAAAAAAAAAAAAAAAAAAAAAAAAATCAAAGACGATACACCAGGGGGAGCTGAAGACCACAAGAACGCGGGAAAGGCAGGCCAAACGAGGCTGCAAGCTCAGGGATGAGCAGCGCGTCCCAAAGCAAGCATCATCACGCAACTGATACGGTGCATCCACGTGGGCAGCCCTTGGCCCTCAGAACTAGACAGCACTTGAGCTCATTCCCACCGCCCCCTCGATCCCGTCCCTCCTCCACTACAGTGAAAGCAAACAAAGGGGAGGTATCCCTGCAGGGCTACGGATACCAACGGCCAATCAGCTGCTTCTAATCTCCTCGAAGGCGGCCGCCTGCTTTTAAAGGGGCCCAATCTAGTTCTAAAAGCTTGAGGAGGGGCGGGGAGATCGGGAGTAGGGACGGCGCGGGGAGGCTTCCCCGAGGGAAACGGAGGGCGGAGGCGTGGGGCGGAGCCAGCTCGAGGAGGGCGGGCTGCGCCGCGGCGCGCGGGATCCGGCTGACGCAGCTGGCCCCGGCTCCCCGAGACCCAGACCGCGAGGGGAGGGGAAGGAGGAGAAAGAGTGAGGACGCGCGTGCGCAGTGGCGCGGGGAGGAGCGGGGACCTGGCAGCAGGCGAGGAGGCTGCGAGCGAGCCGCGAACCCGGCGGGCGGAGGGCGGCGAGCGCGCGCGCACCATGGGAGAAAAACCCGGGACCAGGTAAGGGAGGTGGGGCCGTGCCGCGGGGCATGGGCGGCTGCTCGTGGGGTGTGCCAGGTTGATCCACAGACAAGGACACCGGGGAAGAAACCCCGGGGCCGGACGCCTGGGTCCCTAGAGGGTAGCGGTCCGGGGCCGCAAGCCTTGGTCCTTGAGATATTGGAGTGGAGCGTGCGTGCTAGGGCTCCTGCAAAAAGCAAGACCTGATGGGGATCGGGAAACCCACGCCTGGGTTCTCGCAGAGATGTAGGAGTCGGACTACTGGGTTCTCTGTGCAGGCTGTGATGCAAGGGCGGAGGAAGGAGGAGCAGGTGGCCGGCCCCGAGGGGTTGTGTGCTGGGAGACTGGATGCTGGGAAGGGATTCCCCTAGACTCGTGCCCAACCAATGGAAAGCCTCCTGCCCAATACCCCACAGTCTGATTGCTCCCACCTGTCCCAAGGGCCCGATAGCTCTGCTACCAAACTTCTGCCTTCTAGGTTGCTAGGAGCAACAGCTTCTTCTTGAGAGAGAAGAGTGTGTAGGGACCCTCGCTGAAATTGGACTGTATTCCTCTCCTGGGGGTGGAGGGGAGAGGTAGTATCTCCCCTGGACACACATCCTCTCCCCGGATGTTCTCTGTGCAATCGAAGCTCCTTCCTTCCACTGATACCAGAGTTCTCTTTTTTGGTCTATAGCAAAATCCACTTCCTGTTGTGACCCAACACCCCCAAGAGGACATGGGGTGAATGCTTGAGTTCCAAAGGAGCAAGAGCTAAAGAATAGGTAGGGGCTATGTGCCTCAAGCCGGAGAGGACCAAGAATAAGGGCCTGATTATGAGCAGTGACTTCTGCAAAACATGGGATCAACCCCACCACTCCCACTGCCCTTAGAGTATGAGAAAGTAGGCATCTCAGCATTAAGAAGACCAATATCTGAGAGAGATGTCCACAGGGAAGACTGACCTCCTGGATTTGAGGTTAAACACCCCAGAGAAAGGGGAAGTCACTTACTTGGGGGGAGGCCCCCAAATTTCCGTTGTGTACTTCAGGGAGGGGGTAGATGGTCCAGAGAAAGACTGCTGACTTGGCATAATTCCCTACCATCTCATCAAATTCTGGGCCACAGGAAATGGAGAGAATGGCAGGAAGTGCTAAGAGGCATCTGCTTTAGCTGCACCCCCCCCCCCAAGCTGGGTACCTCCCTGGTCATTCCCTTACTCTGCCTCCTTGGCCAGCCTCAGTATGTGCCCACTGCCCGCTCCCTAACCAGGCAAGAGGTGGCTGGGGAAGATGTAGAGAGCAGATGCTCTGTAGTTACCCCAGGGCAATTGCCTGAGACACACTGGTTATGGCTGTCACAGGCTCTGTCAGGGCTCCCATTGGGGGAAAATACAGGGCAGGAAGAAACCAGAGGTAGAAGAGCTAGCCAGCCTAGGTGATGTCTGAGCTGTCAGCCCTAATTGGGACAGAAATTAGAGTGATTGTTCTAACTGCCACCATGTCCCAATGTGCCTTATTACTTGGGGATACGTAGGGGCGCCCTATGTATATGCCATATGACCCTAAGTATGACCCTGTGATGTATGGACAGCTTGGCTTTTGGGGAGGAAGAGACAAGTGGTTTTCTGAGCAGACATTTACATGGTGCTTGAAGGGAGGATGGAACACGGGGCATTATTCAGTGTGTTACCTGGGGTCCTTTCCCAGGAATTGCCCCTGGGGCAGCATGCCTCACAGGGGGCAGAATGACACTTGGAAGAATAAGCCACCGAGTAGCCAGAGCCCTGGGGTCACTAGACAGTTTCCTACTAATGCTCCCAGCAGCGGGTGGAGTCTAGGCTTAGGTTGTTGCAGTACCCGTGTAAAAAAATCCCCTTTGACTTGACAAACTGTGACAGGCAAGCGCCGCCACTATGTAGTGGTTGAGAACAGGGTCTTGAAGCCAAGGTACCTTCCTTAAGTTTATATCCGAGTCCCACCCTGTACATTCTCTGTGACCTTTGACAGAATTCTTGTTCGATGTAAAACAGGGATGTTTCAGTCTCAGCCATTGGGCTATAAGAGCAATAGATGCAGTTGGAACAGAGCAGCCCCCCTGTACCATGTTAGCCGCATCACCATCTTTGCCATAGGATGCTGCTGTGTTGGGACCACAGTGGATTTTTTTTTAAGCTGCGAGGCTGTTGGAGGTTCACGAAATAGTCAGACTTGGGCAAAAACCATCTGAGGGGCAGAGACTAGGCTCTGCTCCGGGAGTCACTGTATGGGTCCCTGAAGCTAGAGGTCAGTTGAAAAGATTATCTGAGTGTGATGGTTTGTGCCTTTCATCCTCGCACCAAGGAGGCAGGGACAAATGGATCTGAGTTGGGGCCAGCCTGGTCTATATGTCAAGATCCACGCTAGCCAGAGTTACATACGAAGGCCAAGGTCAAAAAAGGGGGGTGGGGAGGGGTGTTAGGTGTGACCCAGACAGTGTGTATCCATCCAGTTCGCTCTCAGTTTTGGAGAGGGTCCCCTGGGGAGGAGAGCCTGGGTAGTTCCTGGGGTAGCTAGTGGCCATTATTGTAAGAGGAGGAGTGAGTTATGTAGCATCGAACAGCAAAGGAGCAAAGGCTCGCTCGCCCTGACAGTTGGCTTCGAGGGGCTGCCATGTGGGAAATACTGGGACTTTATAAAAAAGCAGTGGGAAGGGTAGGGCAGGGATCCAGGCTGAATTCCCTTCTCAGGCTGGGGAGGGATAAGTCCTGGTGTGGTGGTCCTTGCCCAGCCTAAGGGAGGCAGTGGGGTCTTCCTTTCTGTTTTGTTAGGGTCTTCAAGAAGTCGAGCCCTAACTGCAAGGTGAGTCCCCCTCGATGCTTACCCTTTGATCCTCCCTGGGCCCGATCAAAGCCCTCGATGATCCCCAAGCCTTTGCTCCCCACTTCCTGTGACAGCTAAAAGCAGACTGACTTCCTTCCCTCCTTAAGCCCCTTGCCGCAGTCTGAAGAAGCCACAGGGCTGGGTGGGGTCTGGGTTCCTAAGCAAGCTTGTAACTCTCTTAGAAACCAACCCAGGGTGCCTGAGCTAGGAATAGTTAATAGTTTCCCAGGCTGTGGGCTGTTTATCTCAGAGCCCTTTGTGGGGACAGCTGCTACCTGCCTGGTCTGGCTGAGTGTTCCCTGAAGACATAGAAACACACATAAACACACACTTATGTGTACCGACCCTCCGTGGGTGGGCAGAGGTGTGGAAAGCAGGTAAAAGCTTAAACGAAAGTTTTACTAAGTTGTCTGGAAAACTCTACCAATCTCACCTTCCAGTCATACTGGGAGACAATCCTTCCTGATAACCCACCCAAGGGGAGCCCAGAACAGGACACCCACCTTTGAGAACTCTGGTGGCTTGCCACCATCCTCCCCAATTTCCCCTGTGACCCTTGACCTCCTCAGCTCACCGTGTACTTGGGCAAGCGCGACTTTGTAGATCACCTGGACAAAGTGGACCCTGTGGGTAAGTTTGCCTAGATGGCACCAACACATCACCCCTGCAAGAGGGGAGGTGATTCCTGGGTCTGGGAGTGGCCCCCTTCAGAAAATGAATCCATCTCTCTTTCCTAGATGGCGTGGTGCTTGTGGATCCTGACTACTTGAAGGACCGGAAAGGTACTACATGTATGCTGGAGGGGAGAAGACAACATTAGATGGGCTGACATTGATAAGAGAGGAAAGGAAGGCAGCATCAGAGGCAGGGAATAGGATTCCGGGAAGTCTGTTATGCCGAAGAAGGATGTGGGTGCCGTGAAGAAAGGGGCTTCTCCTAATCACCCTGACTCACCCTTACTTGTCAGTGTTCGTGACCCTCACCTGTGCCTTCCGCTATGGCCGAGAAGACCTGGATGTACTGGGCCTGTCTTTCCGCAAAGATCTGTTCATCGCCACCTACCAGGCCTTCCCCCCCATGCCCAACCCACCTCGGCCCCCCACCCGCCTACAGGACCGACTGCTGAAGAAGTTGGGCCAACACGCCCACCCCTTCTTTTTCACGGTGAGGATGCTCTCCATTTCCCGCAGGGCTTGGGGTCTGGGGCTCTTTGGGATTGACATGGGATGAGGCACCTGTTACCAGTTGAAACGCCTCCTTTTTCCTCTGCCACAGATACCCCAAAATTTGCCTTGCTCCGTCACACTGCAGCCAGGACCAGAGGACACAGGGAAGGTACGGGAGGGACGACTCTCACAATATGTGAATAGAACCAGGCTCAGCTAGATACACAAAGCACAGCTGAGCTGGAGGGTGAAGTGTAGGGGGCTCCTGAGGACAGGGTGGTATCCCCAGGGAGGTGTGTGGTCACTGAATCTGTTCTCTGACCTGCATGTACCTGGCTGGGTATGGGGTCTCCTCTGTGCACTGCCATGAGCCAGCCTCTGCCAGATGCCAGGCTAGAGAGAGAGACAGTGGGGCAAGAGAGTTCCTCTGTTTCCATGATGAGGCAAAAAATCCACACCAACAGGAATGAAGCAAGGAGGAAGGAGGGGGTGTGTTGGATGTGGTACCGGGAGCCTTGGGTAAGAGGTGGCCTTTCCTCCTCTTCCCAAGGCTTGTGGAGTAGACTTTGAGATTCGAGCTTTCTGTGCCAAATCAATAGAAGAAAAAAGTCACAAGAGGTAAGAGAAACAGCTCTCTCACTCACTCTCTCTCTCTTTCTGTCTCTCTCTCTCTCTCTCTCTCTCTCTCTCTCTGGTTTAACGGCTCCCACCCAGCCTCACAGCGCCCCAGACCCCAGTGGGAGGTAGGAATCTGAATTGGCTTGTGGTATCTTGAATCTAAGTCTTTCCCCTCCTCCAACCCCTGACTCAGGAACTCTGTGCGGCTTATCATCAGAAAGGTACAGTTTGCTCCTGAGACACCCGGTCCCCAGCCCTCAGCTGAAACCACACGCCACTTCCTCATGTCTGACCGGAGGTCCCTCCACCTAGAGGCTTCCCTGGACAAAGAGGTGAGGTGTGAGAGGGTGACAAAGATGTCACAAAGCAGGCCAGACTCCTGGGAGGAGGGGTGAAGCCACAGGCAAGATGGTGATTTGGGAGGCTTTTTGTTGTTTTTTTTTTTCTTAAGGCTATTGCCTTACTTGGGTAGAGGTACTGTGGGTAGGAGTTGGGGGTGGAGCAGGCCAGTGGGGTCAGTAAAAAAAAAAACAGGTACAAGCGATGCAATCTCTTCTCTTCAAAAGCTGTACTACCACGGGGAGCCCCTTAATGTCAACGTCCATGTCACCAACAATTCTGCCAAGACCGTCAAGAAGATCAGAGTGTCTGGTAGGAGGTGGGGGTGGGCATGGGGATAGGGAAGGAAGTCCCTACTTAGAAAGGCTGCTGCTGCCATGTCAGCCCAGGCCGTGTCGCAGTGTGGGAAACCTACCGGGCCATAAAGAATTGAGTCTGTTCCAGAAGAGATACATGGCCCTAGTGTTTACTATAGTAGGTCTGTTGGCCAGGGGTGGAAGGTGGAGGTGTGCTGCCCCCATGGGGTTTCCACCATGTGGTCGGGGGTTGTGGTGCCGAATTGTCTGTGTCACCCAAAGCCACTTGGTCCCCTGCCCCCACAGTGAGACAGTACGCCGACATTTGCCTCTTCAGCACCGCGCAGTACAAGTGTCCCGTGGCTCAGCTAGAACAAGAGTGAGTAAGGGTTAGAGGTGGGACCCAAGCGCCGGTCTTCAGAACCCATCTCACTTCTAAGGGTGTCTCTATAGCCAGGGGGCTCCAAGCTGTTAACTCTCTCGAACAGGTTGAACCAGAACCTACCCCCTCCTAATCTGTGCCCAAATGGACAGTGAGGGAGGAGAGACTGCCTGAGGGTGGTAAGATGAGCCTCCCCTAGCCCAGGCTCTCCAACAATCTTGTTCCCAACCCCCCACCCCACCCCACCCCCCAGTGACCAGGTGTCTCCTAGTTCCACGTTCTGCAAGGTGTACACCATCACCCCGCTGCTCAGTGACAACCGAGAGAAGCGTGGCCTTGCCTTGGATGGGCAGCTCAAACATGAAGACACCAACCTGGCTTCCAGCACCATGTGAGAGGGGAGAGGGGGGTGGGGGACAGGGGACAGGGGACAGGCTTCCGCTGAGAGCAGGCCTCGTGCCAGGCTCTGTGCTGGGTGCCAGGAAGGTATCAGTGAACAGAAATGACAAAAACTTCTCACATTCTAAGGGAGGGAAGACAGACAATTAGATAAGTGGTAAACTAGATAGGGTGTTAGGAACAAGTGTTAAACAGAGCTGTATAAAGTAGAGAGAGATAGAGTACGGCAGAGAAAGTAGAGGAAGGGGTGGGGTGTGCTGATTTTAAGTGAAGGACCCAGAGGAAGGAGGCATTGTGGATGGCTCCAGGCAGAGAGACCTGCAAACTGAAGGACAGGTGGGATGGTCCCCAGTGTGCATGAGAAATTGTGATGTGTCACTGTGGCCTTGGGCATGTGTAGCCCTGGAAAGGCCAGAGCTTCACCCAGTTGTTGCCTCTGCACTGGGTACACACGACACCACCTCCCAGGCCCACACGGCGAGAAGAGACACAAAGAGAACTAGGTAAAGGGGGCTGCACGTGCTGTGCTGCAGACCAAAGCACCCCTGTGAGTGGCAGAGATGAGGCCCCAGGAGATTCTGCATCCAGGATGCCATGAGCCTGTATGGCCATGTCTGCATAGCTGGTGCCGCAGGAGCCCTGGATCCCTGACCTCAGCTTCCCTCCTCCCAAATGCAGTGTGAAGGAGGGAGCCAACAAGGAGGTGCTGGGGATCCTGGTATCCTACAGGGTCAAGGTGAAGCTGGTGGTGTCTCGAGGCGGGTGAGTACAGCGTGGGGGTGGGGGGATGTGCAGGGCCACCGGGTTCTCTGTGGATCCATGGGTTGTGGTAGTTGTCCTCTTCACACAGCTCCTCTCCCTCCCGCAGAGATGTCTCCGTGGAGCTACCCTTCGTCCTAATGCACCCCAAGCCCCATGACCACATCACCCTTCCCAGACCCCAGTCAGGTGAGTGCCACCCACACGCTGAGCCCCGCAGAGAGGAGCTGAGCCAGGGTCAGTGGAGAAGTGATGGTCCTTTCAGCGCCCATCCACCCACCCCTTCTCTGCCCTTCAGCCCCCCGGGAAACAGACGTGCCTGTGGATACCAACCTCATCGAATTCGATACCAAGTAAGAAACACCCCCTGCCTTCTTCATTGATCCTCTAGGATAGAGATTCCCATGCCATTCAGATCCACCCCCCTACCTTGTGGGTCGTTTCCTCCTGCTTATAGAGGCTGTGGCTACTGCCCTGGGTCTCCTGTGAACCCCTCTGGGTCTTTTACCGCTTAAGTGCTTGACTCTAGGATGGGGTGGGAGGAAGGCAGAGTGGGAGGCCCAAGGAAGGGTCAGAAGCTTTTATTACATCTCCTCCTCACTCTCACCAAGCTATGCCACAGACGATGACATCGTGTTTGAGGACTTTGCCCGGCTCCGGCTGAAGGGAATGAAGGATGATGACTGTGATGACCAGTTTTGCTAGGACGAGGGGCTGGGAGAGGTAGGGGCGGGCAGGACTCAGGTCCCACGGCCCTCGAGGGTGGGAGGGTCCCAGCCTCTCCTCCTTCCCCGTCTGTCCGTCTGTCCACCCGAGATACACACTGGACCCATCACTTGTTGAAAGTGGGCATTAATCTTCTGACTTCAGCTCGCTGCCCCAGCCCCGCTCCCTAGGGCGGCAAGCTGTGTACACACCTAAAGTTTTGGGAAGGGAACAGTGAACGCAAGGAGTGAATGTAGAGAAAAGGTGTAGAAAGAACGCCCATGTTTGGCCTCACACCAACTCGCCCCCAGTCACCACTTCTGCCTCCCAATCCTTGAAGACGAGACTTTGGGGAGGGGTGAGCAAGGCCATTTCTTTGTTTCTGAGCATAGGGAAGAAATAAACCTTTTAATAGGCATGAATGTGTATGTGTTCTGTCAGCGGAGTTTAAGGGGTGTCCAGTGTACCCATCCATGATGCTTTTTTCTACATCTGCAGGGTACCTTACTTGGGTTATCAATAAATGTTTGCTGGATGACTGTGCTATGCCAGTGTTCCAAGGTAAATATTGAAACTTGGCTTGGTCTGTGCACACTCGCGATCGAGGCTGGTAAAGCCACAAAGTAAACTTAGTCTTTTGCAGGGAAAATAATAACTAACTTCCCTGAAGACTAGATGCTCCTGGACTGGGCAGGGAAGGACAGGCTCCTCAACTGTGAGGGCCAAAGGCAGGCTGAGGGGAAAGGAGTTAGCAACCCTCAACAGACATTTCTCATCACCCAGTGCAACTCCTGGGGGTAACCTTGGTCTTAGTTAGGGTTGCTATTGCTGTGATGAAGTACCATGACCAAAGCAGCTTGGGGAGGAAAGGGTTAATTTGGCTTATACTTCTACATCATAGCTCATCAGTGAAAGACTTCAGGACAGGAACTCAAACAAGTTTGGAACCTAGAGGCAGGAGCTGATGGAGAGGCCATGGAGAAGTGCTGCTGCTATCTTGCACTCGATAACCTGTTCTGCCTGCTTTCTTATAGAACCCAGGACTACCTGCCCACGGGTGACACCATCCACAATGGGCTGGCCCTCTTACATCAGTCACTTAAGAAAAATCCTTGTAGGCCTGCCTGTATAGTCTGATCTTTTTTTTTTTTAAAAGATTTATTTATTTTTTATATGTAAGTACACTGTAGCTGTCTTCAAACACCCCAGAAGAGGGCATCAGATTTCATTACAGATGGCTGTGAGCCACCATGTGGTTGCTGGGATTTGAACTCAGGATCTTCAGAAGAGCAGTCAGTGCTCTTACCCGCTGAGCCATCTCTCCAGCCCCCCGTATAGTCTGATCTTACGGAAACTTTTTTTTAATTTAATTTTATTTGTAATTCAGTTTTTACACTCCATATTCCACCCCCCACCCTCCCCATCTACCATCCGACTGTTCCATATCCCACACCTCCTCCTCACCTGACCTCTAAACTCCCTGGGGCCTCCAGTGTCTTGAGGGTTAGGTGCATCATCTCTGAATGAACACAGACCTGGAAGTCCTCTGCTGTATGTGTGTTGGGAGCCTCATATCAGCTGGTGTCTGCTGCCTGTTTGGTGGTCCAGTGCTTGAGAGATCTCTGGAATCCAGATTAATCGAGACTGCTGGTCCTCCTACAGGGTCGCCCTCCTCCTCCTCAATCAAGGTTCCCTCCTCTAGTTTGTGTTAAGTAGGCAGCACACCTTTCTAAAGGACCCATGCTATGTGCAATCTTGACCTACGTCCCTACCGCAGGCCAAGCATGATGAAGGGATACACAAGCATTACGTCATTCCCTGGTTGCACTGTGTCCCAGGGAGAACGGGAACTGAGAATGCATGACATGGACATCTAGGTTGGGGTTGGGGGTGCTTTCTCTAGAGAACTGAAAACAAAGTAGGGGGTGTACAAGGATAAACCTTCAGGAGCAAGGCAAAGCTACAGTGTGAAGGCTGGAAGGTGTCGTGTATAGACTCAGACCAGGGACCAGAGTAAGGGAATCACAAGAAATAAGGGAGGTTTCTGTGAGGCAAATGGAAGCAGCTTGCATGGACCTTGGCCTATGTTAAAGCTCATGAAATGGTAATTAAATCATCATTTATCCACAGGCTTTAAGTGTAACCCAAATACCAGTGACCTTGCTTACCACATCACAGGCCATCTTCCCTACCCATGCTGGCTGTCACACGAAGGGACTAACCCCTTTTAAGTCTTTACTTCCAGCCTCTCTGACTCCCATGACCCTGCACCTTGACCTCTAAGGCCATGGATGTAACATCACCAGAAGAAAGTTTTTTATGTTTTCAGTGCTCCTTAGGGAGATAATCCAGGCACGTGGGTTAAAAACACCTGAACTGTGTAAAATAATAAATGGTGAAAAGCCATTTCTCTCCATCCTCTTCCCTGCCCCGATTTCCCTTTTCTACCAGCCTCTGCCATCACCACCCAGTGCCTTGTTTATTCAAAGACTGTTCTTCATATTGAGTCACAGGTACCCAGGCCTTATGTTCGCACGGTCTCATCTGAAGCACAGAGGGCAGCAAACCATGACCCTGTGTGCATCTTGGGGCTCTCACCTGAAAGAGCCCTCTGAAGCCCTGCTCCCTCCCACCCACCCTGTGCTTGTAAGGAACAGCTGTTAGTTAACTAGATACCATTCCCGATTACTGGTTCTCTAATGGACATTCTGGCCGTCCGCTTTATTTATTTATTTATTTATTTATTTATTTATTTATTTATATTTAGTTTAGACAATTTTATAAAAGTCATCCCTAAAGAGTCATCTTTCCGAATGTGTGGTGCTTACTGCAGGACAGACTCCTGTAAGGAGACTTGCAGCTAAGAGCATGGACTGCTCTTGCAGAGGAGCCAAGCTTGGTTCCCAGTACTCATGGCAGGCAGCTCACAGTAGACTAACTCCAGCTTGGGGATCTGATGCTCTCTCTGGCCTCCAGAGCACTTGCATTCATATGTACATAGCCCTCACATAGACACACACACAATTAAAAATTAAACATTTTTAAAGGGTTGCTAGGTCTGACAGAGAGAACACATGTCTTTTTTTTTTTCTTAATTTTGATTCATTTATTTTATTTTTATGAGTACACTGTCGCCATCTTCAGACACCAGAAGAGGGCATTGGATCCCACGACAGATGGTCATGAGCCACCATGTGGTTGCTGGGAATTGAACTCAGGACCTCTGGAAGAGCAGTCTGTGCTCTTAACCACTGAGCCATCTCATGTACGCATGCACACCTGCTTGCACACACACACACACTAATTTTTAAAGAATACAGCAGCATAACGTAAACTAATCGGGTTTCAGATGAGTACTGTATGTTTTTTCATGTATATAGGATGTCTGGAAGAAAAGAAACGTAGCATACAAAAAGGACTGATAGGCAAGAGGGGCCCATGGGATAGAGAAGGTCAGAGAGAGTAATGGGTAGTGAGCACGGTCAAATACATCACATATGTGCATGAATGGCATAATGAAACCCATTATATATACAATAAACAAGCACTGATAATCTGGGCAGAGTGACACACACCGGTAATCCCTGTGCTTAGAAGTCAAAGGCAGGAGAATTGCCTCAAGTTTAAGGCTAGACTATGTTGCAAGTTTCAGGCCAGCCAGAGATACATAGTCTCTGTCTCCAAAACAAGTGATGGGTGGTACACACCTTTGATCTCTGCAGTGACAGGCAGATTTCTGTGAGTTCAAGGCCAGCTAGGGCTATATAGGGAGATCCTGTCTCAAATAAGTAAATAAAGTAACACAAACAAAAAAAAATAAATAAAATGAGTAAATTAACAAGGGCTGGAGTATAGCTCAATGAGGAAGTGTTCGCCCAGGCTGTGCATGCGCATCCTGGGTACAAGCCCCAGCCCCAGCCAGGGCTGAAGACTAGCTCTGTTATCTTGTTGATAGAGTGTTGGACTAGCCGGCCCAAAGCACAAGAAAGGAAGGAGAGGTAGGGAGAGGAGGAGGAAATTAGCCCTTTGTAATACTTGGCAAGGTATTTTTCCCAGTGTATTACATGTGCAGTTGTGTACATGAGTGCTCTGTCTCCACACACCCAGAAGAGGGCATTGGAATCCACTACAGATGGTTGTGAGCCACCATGTAGTTGCTGGGAATTGAACTCAGGACCTCTGGAAGAGCAGTCAGTGCTCTTAACCGCTGAGCCATCTCTCCAGCCCCTTTCATTCCCTTTTTATTTAAAGCACTCAATGTGGCTTTCTTTGATATCTCCACGTTGTTGGACAGCTTTTTACCTTTTATGTAGTTCCAAAACACTTTTGTTATTTATTATTGATAATGCTACACCTTTATGTGAAGGTAGACTTTAAACCCTTTCCTAACTGGTGTCTTAGTGTGCTCTGTCACCAAGCCTTTCACCCGTCCCTTTACTCATGGCCAGACACTTCGTTTTCCTTCCACTACACACATGTGCCTATCAGCCACGGTCTCATCAATGGACTGTTTCTCCTCTTTGCACAGTTTCACCCTCACCCCTGGATCTGTCCAGCCACCCTCACCTCTGCTCTAACACCAGGCCGAGTGGCTGGTCAGGGTATGCTGCCAAAGAACAGATCACCTGACCATGCTTATTTGCTCATTCAACAAATATATTTGAACAAACCCAAGGACCTGACACTGTGCTGAGCCCCGAGTAGAGATCTAAGACCACTAAAAACATACTGGTCTCTGACCTAGGCTGGGCCTTAAGTGCCTAAGAACACCCTGTCACCCAGTCACCCAGTCTCCTGCTCCCGTATTACCATTTTTACACCTGCCTCATGGTGAATGATGTCTTCCCCTTCCCCAAGATTAGGCAAAAAGGAATGACTGACTTCAACATCCCACCTCCTACTCCCACGAGCTGATCTAGACACCAACTTAACCACTGAGCCACCTCTCCAGCCCCTAATTTTTACCTTTTATTCAAAGTAATAAATACAGATAATTTAGAGATAGAGAGTTTGCCTAACACATATAAGACCCTGAGTTTATCCACAAGAGTCTATGGTGCTGTAATATTCTTTTCTGTGTCTGCCGCTGATGTAAGTTTGGGTTTGGTTTGGTTTTGTTGTTGTGTTTTTGTTTGCTTGGTTGGTTGGTTTTTGTTTGTTTGTTTGTTTTCCTTGATTTGGGTTTTTTGAGATAGTATCTCATTACACAATCCTGGCTGTCCTGGAACTCACTACGTAGACTTGACTAACCTCAAACTCAACATAAATCTGCCTGCTTCTGCTTCCTCCTGAGTGCTTGGATTAAAGATGTGTACCACCATGCCTGGCAGCTGTAAGAGTCTTAACAACAACAACAACCAAAAATAAATAAATAAAATAAGGCAGGCCCCTGATTTCTTTCTCCTCAGAGGGAACTCTCCTCGCCTCTTTCAAATGTTTCTTGAAGGCATTTACAACCCACTCACCCCATCCGTATCTCGGAACAGACTAGTTTTGTTCCTTTTTTTTTTTTTTTTTTTTTTTTTTTTTGGTGGTTTTTCGAGACAGGGTTTCTCTGTGTAGCCCTGGCTGCCTGGCTGTCCTGGAACTCACTTTGTAGACCAGGCTGGCCTCAAACTCAGAAATCCGCCTCTCTCTGCCTCCCGAGTGCTGGGATTAAAGGCGTACGCCACCACTGCCTGGCGTTTTGTTCCTTCTTGACTTCTGCCTTCAGCATCACCTAGCCGATGCCATGACACAGTGCCGTCAACTACAAAGTTCATGCTCAGACTAGACTGTACTGTAACTGCAAAATCGAGTTGCAAAATAAAAATTGCAGAGAGAGAGAGAGAAGGAGGAGGAGGAAAAGGGGGGGAGGAGGGGCGCCCAAGACTTTTTAAAAACTTCATAATGGTTTGGTTTAAGTAAGTTTATGGTTTTGTAGGCCACATTTGAAGATAAATGTATAGATACAGGCCACAGTCTGGACAAACCTACCAGAAGGTGAAGGTTGAGTCTCTTTGTCCTTCCTGGTCATCACAAAATGCTATTCACCCTGCCCCCAGCCCGTTCCCCAGAGGACTGTATCAGTTGGGCTCAGATCAATGTCGGCTATTGAATTATGCCTCTGTTAAGGTTCAGAGAGGATCTGTGGTCTTTCCCAATCACGTCTTTTTATACAGCTTTGTTTTCCCTGCTTAATGGTCATTCGAAATATGCTTATTCTCCAATTTATCACAAATTCACCCTATACTCTCTTCCATGAGTCTACATTCCAGTTCTTTCTAAACAAAAGGCATCCATCCCTTTCACGTCCTTGAAGATATATTTCAGAATCTTCCTACTGCACTGGGGTTCCCTGTCACCTTTCATGGATGACCTGGGCCTGGGCCTCTTACTGGGGAAATCTGATGGCTTCTGCAGACCAACGTGTCTTTATTCCATCTTCCTAAGTGAGAGTTCAGCTTTGTGAATCCCTAGATAACCCTAAGATCTATTCTGAGGTGATGTGATAGCTGGCCACTTAGGAAAGGCCTGCGTTTTCCAGAGGTGGGGAAGAGCATATGGCTAAGTTTCCTTCGATCACTCAAATGAGTCACTTCCCAGCCAGACCCCTCACATAGTTCCCCATCCACTGCATTTCCTCTTCCTCTTTCCCTGCAGCCCTAGCCCAGAGCAGGGGAAACTCAGGGTCTCAGGGTGTGCACACAGCGCCCCCAGCAGGGTTTCTCACACTCTACTGTCCATACAAGCCACCTGGGGATCTTTAAACACAGTGGGGGTTCAGTTGGTGTGGGGCCAGTGCTAAGACTGTGTCTCTAATGAGTCCAAGGAGGGCTGGCATCCAGGACTACAGGCTCACCCAGGCAAGACCTTAAAGGGCAACCACAGCCCAAGCCTTGACCTATGGAGTACTTGGAACTAACTGCCTGTGCCTAACAGTTCCATGAGAAAATAAATTTAAACATTCATTGAGAAAAACAGAGTCTTTGTGTTTTAGTCTTCACCCCAACGCAGCTGGGGTGTGGAATTCTGAATCAGTTCTCCCTCAAACATGGAAGGCTTATTCTTGCTGCAGGGAATGAAGTGGCTGGCGGTGGTCGCTGTTTTTCTGAAATTTTTGTTTTGTTTATTTCTGCTTGTTTCCTCTCTTTTCTTTCATTTCCTTCTTTCTTTCTTTCTTTCTTTTTTTTTTTTCTTTCCTTTTAAGAGGCGCCATGCCATTCTAATTGCCCAGCCATTGCCTACAGTTTCCTTTTTCTGGAAGCTTCCCTAAGTGCCTTTTGGTTGAGCCTGGTCCTCTATTTGTGTGTCTGGTTTCCTCCTCAGCTATCTGGGGCCTTTAATGGGCTCTCACATCTCAGAGGTACAAGTTCCTTCTTCTCACTTCCTGTGAGATCATCTAGAATCTAAGCCTCCTGGGCTGCTTCTCAATGGCCTTTTCTTGGCTACATTCATTTATTCCATCTCTCTCTCTCTCTCTCTCTCTCTCTCTCTCTCTCTCTCTCCTCTTTCTCCTCTCTGTCTGTCTCCTCTCTCTGCCTGTTTCTGCTTGTCTCTGTCTCTGCCTGTCTCTGTCTTTCTCTCTCTCTCTCTTTCTCTGTGGTGTGTGTGTGCGTGTGCGTGTGCGTGTGTGTGTGTGTGTGTGTGTGTTTGGTTTGGTTTTGTTTCTTTTTGAGGCAGGGTCTCACTCTGTAGCTCTGGCTGACCTGCAGTGGGCTAGTGCTCAAATTCGCCAGTGTTGGGATTAGCGCGTGGACCAGCACACCGTGGACCAGCACACCCACGGCTACACACATCTCTTTCCTTTACTTTACCTGCAGGAAGATTTTCTCATTTCTCTTTCATCTCATAATGGACTTTTCATATCTTCCCTCATGATCTGATTTTCCAAATGCATTTTTTTCTGGATTCAATCCTGTTTGTTTGTTTGTTTGTAAGAAGAGACAGGGAGCATAGGTGACATACCAAGGCCCTGTCTCAGAAGATAAATAAAATAGAATAAACTGGGGCATTCTTGCTATGTTATCCAGGCTGCCCACAAACTCCTGAACTCAAGTGATCCTCCTACCCTGCCCAGTCTTTCAAGTTAGCTCTGACCACAGGAATATGCCACAGTCTCAACTAATCAATCATACATTTAAAAACAAAAATCTCTGAGGCCTATGGAATTTGTTTTTCCTCTGTGTTTATTGCTTTCATGTTAGAAAGTCCTTCAAATATCTAGAAATCCTCTTCTGTCTGGTCATATCCAAAAGTGAAGTGGTAGCTAGGTGTGGGGGTGCAATCCCAGGACTCAAGAGGCCGAGGCAGGAAGATGTCTGACTCCAGGGGAGCCTGAAGTGAAAAGAATTGATTAACTGTTCCATGTGCATAGCTTCTCCATTGGTGCTGGCAACTCAAACACAGATCCCCTCTGGCTTGCCTAGCAAGTGCTTGACCAAGTGAGCCGTCTCCTCAGTCTTACTCATTTCCTTCAAGACAAGGTCTCAACTCAGGCTGACTTTGAACTTGCTGTAAAGTCTGACTTACCATGTAGCCCTGTCTGTTCCAGAACTTCACATGGAGAACAGGCTGACCTCAGTCTCACAGAGATCAACCTGCTTCTGCCTCTAGAGCACTAGAATCACAGATGTGCACCAGCACAACCAGCAGTATTTTTACTCTTGATGTAAATCTTTTTGTTGTTGTTGTTTTTCTAGACAGGGTTTCTCTGTGTAGCCCCGGCTGTCCTGGAACTCACTCTGTAGACCAGGCTGGCCTTAAACTCAGAAATCTGCCTGCCTCTGCCTCCTGAGTGCTGGGATTAAAGGCATGCGCCACCACTGCCTGGCTTGATGTAAATCTTAAGAGTACTCTTAAAAAAAAAATACATCTGGTTATGACACACTTTCTTCAAAGGTCCCAAAATCCCTTCAGAATTTCTTTCATTTTAAGAAATACTTTGAACAGGGTGTGGTGGTGCATGCCTTTAATCCCAGCACTTGGGAGGCAGAGACAGGCGAATTTCTGAGTTCGAGGCCAGCCTGGTCTACAGAGTGAGTTCCAGGACAGCCAGGGTTACACACAGAGAAACCCTGTCTTGAAAAACCAAAATAAAATAAAATAAAATAAAATACTTTAATTATTTGAGACAGGCAATGGTGGTGAACACCTTTTGATCCTAGCACTTGAAAGGCAGAAGCAAATCTCTGTGAGTTCAAAGCCAGCCTAGTCTGCAGAGTAAATTCCAGGACAGACAGGGATACACAGAGAAACCCATCCCCTCCCCCCCCCCATTTTTTAAAAATTTTATTTTATATACACATGAGTACACTGTAGCTGACTTCAGACACACCAGAAAAGGGCATCAGATCCCTTTTCATATGGTTGTAAGCCACCATGTGGTTGCTGGGATTTGAACTCAGGGCCTCTGGAAGAGTAGTCAGTGCTCTTAACCACTGAGCCATCTCTCCAGCCTCCCCCTACCTCTCTCCCCCGATTTTTAAAATTAATTCTTTGCGAATGTTGTACAATATGTATTTTGAGCATATTCACACCCACTACTCCCTAATCCACCCTCCGCCCTTTCACTTGTGTGTGTCTGTGTCACATGTGTGCAGGCATCTGCGTGTAAGACAAAAGAGGACATCTGATTTCTTATTTATTTACTTATTTATTTTAATTGGATATTTTATTTGTTTACATTTCAAATGTTATCCCCTTCCCCCTACCCCATTCCCCCTTACCCTACTTCTATGAGGGAGCTCCCCCACCCGCCCACCCACTCCTGCCTCACTGCCCTAGCATTCTCTACACTGGGGCATCGAGCCTTCACAGGACCAAAGGCTTCCCCTCCCCTTGGTGCCAGATAAGCTTGATATCTGATTTCTTGGAGCTGGAGATATAAGTAGTTGTGAGCCAGCTGACGTAATGCTGGGGGCTGAATTCAGGTCTTCTGCAAGAGCAGCCAGTGCTCTTAACATCTCAAGCCCTTCTTCTAGCATCCTAGAATGAATTTCAATTACTTAGCTTCTGAGCTTCCCTGAACTTCCTGTTCCAGCTTCATGTCAGCCCTGAGCACCAATCACATTCCATTCACTCCACATACACAGAACTCCTCACTGGACCTCAACCATACCAGGCTCCTTCACAGCCCCATCTCTTAGAGAATACTAGCTCCCTTTTCCACAACAACCTTTCATCCATCACAACAGCCCTTTAGAATTCAGTTCAAGAACCACTTCCAGGGCTGGAGAGATGGCTCAGTGGTTAAGAGCAATGGCTGCCCTTTCAGAGGAACCTGTTCAATTCCCAGCAACCACACAGTACCTCAAAACTGCCTACAGCTCCAGTTCTAAACAATCCAATGTCCTCTCTAACCTCCATGAGCAATGCATGCACATCACTCACAGACACACATACAGATACAAAATACCCTTACTCACCAAATTAAATAAATAAATCTTGGTGGGCAGTGGTGATGCACACCTTTAATCCCAGTACTCAGGAGACAGAGGCAGGCGGATCTTGGTGAGTTCGAGGACAGCCTGACCTACAGAGCAAGTTCCAAGACAACCAGGGCTACAAAGAGAAACCTTGTCTCAAAAAAACCAAATAAAATAAAATAAGCTAACAAACACCATTGAGTGAGAGAACATTTCATTTATCTCTATATCCATAGAGCCTAGCACACCTAATTGATAATCAAAGACAGAAAGGTCGAGGGAAGGAACCAGGACATGAGAATGAGCTGGGCTCAGGATCAGGAAGAAGCCTTAGGCACGGAGAATGTCATGCTTTCCTTGGGAGAGGTTGGCCACCAAAGAGCCCATGACTACCCAGTATGGAGGAACCCACTTGAACTCCCACTGTCATCACCTGGCCCAGGGCCAATGCTTAATAATAAATTCTTATAAATTCAGTAAGTCAGACAGTTAACTAAATCAGAGAGGTCTGAGTGGCTTTGGGCCACAGGGCTGTTTCAGTGGTGGCTCATATCTTTAATCCCAGTATTTAGGGAGGCAGAGGCAGTGATACTCAATTTGTGGGGAAGGGGGTGAGGGGAAGACTAGTGCCCAAGTCATGTCTGGCCACCCTTCTTTAATAAGCCAATTAAAAATGGAAAGTTAAAAAAGGAGACGTATCCAATGTGGCCACATTGGGAAGAGTGACAAAGAGATCCGGCAAGCCCCCTCAAGTCAGTCTTCAGGGTGCTAACGCAACATCAAAGTTTAAATAGAGCAAGGTTGTGCACATCTAAGTACCCCACCCCCACCCGCACCCCCACCCTCAGTCAAGGTGTGTGGTCACACCCATCACTGACTATTCATTATCTGGGCTTCAGTCTCATCCTGTAAAGTGGTCTGACAAGTTGTTAGAACTGTGTAAAATCTCTTTCTGGAAGACAAGTTCTGATAGTCAAGACTGAAGAGATACAAGTATCTCTTTAAACTATCTTCATTTTTGACAGACCTATTACACCAGAGGATCTCTATGAGTTCCAGGCCAACTTGGTCTAAACTGAGATCCTGTCAGAAAACAAGTCAATAACCGCCTCTTTCCACCCCTGTCTGGCCTGGCATTAGCGCCCTGGCAGTCAGACTAGACCAGGTAGACTCGGAAGGGCGAGGCCGCGCTGAGCATCCTGGGAATTGTAGTGTTCGCTGCAGTGGCCTCTGCGCAGGCGCACATTAACAGGCATTTCCGGGCTGTGGCGCCACACCTCGCAAAAGACGGCCTGTGGGGCTTTCCACTGGAACGATGGCTACCTACAGTCTGGCGAACGAGCGGCTGCGCGCCCTGGAGGATATCGAGCGTGAAATCGGCGCCATCCTCCAGAACGCAGGTTCGGGAAGCGAGGGGCAGACGGCAAGGGGTGAAGACCAGCCCGGGACTCTGCGTGCAGTTGGGGCGGGACCTGAATGCTAGCCTTAGGGCGGGGCTGAGTCTGAAGCCTGGGTCTGACATCGCCCTCTCCCCGCCCTGGCAGGAACGGCGATCCTGGAACTGTCCAAGGAAAAGACTAACGAGCGGCTCCTCGACCGGCAGGCGGCAGCCTTCACCACTTCTGTGCAGCACGTGGAGGCAGAGCTATCCGCTCAAATCCGCTACCTCACTCAGGTGGGTGTGTCTAGAAGGTGCTGGGCGGGGACCCCAGCTCTGAACCAACGCCCTAGCCTTGGGGATTCCCTGAGCTTTAGCTAGGTAAGACTGCCTCTTACGCGATAGGTACTTTCATTTCAGGGCTGGTTTAGTCCTCTAAAAGGAAAGGATTAAAAATGTCTAGGGTGTATAAACAATACCCTAGGCATACCAGCTGGCACAGGCCGGTATTCTGAGCTACTTAAGTGCCTGAGGCTGGAAGATCACAAGTTCAAAACTTGTCTGGGCAATTCAGACCCAGTAGGTCAGAAAGAGAGTTGGAGCTCTGTGTTAGAGCACTTACCTACCATAAAGAGGCCCAGGTACTGAAATAAATAAATAAAAATAAATAAATAAATAAATACTGAAGCTACCGAACGTTGTTCCCAGAAACTTGTGAGGCCATATTTGCTTGGGGACTAAGAAGACAGACATCGCTAAGAGGCTTCCAGAGTCTTTACTCCAGCTGCTACTGTTTACTGACATCTGTGGTGTGCTGGGCATATCCTAAAACTCTAGGAAGTATTCGCTGTGGTCCCTATTTCATAGATGAGGTTCACACAGTGGTTAAGCTTTTTCTTTTTTTTTTTTTTTTGTTGTTGTTGTTGTTGCCTTAGAACACTGAGTTACCAGTCAACTAATGTAGATCAAACTTGGGAAAGATGTGAGACCAGAGAAATAATACTGCCCGGTTGTGGGTGGTAAAGAGAGGCAGTACCCCATTGATTGATCTGACTTGTAGGTGGCCACAGGGCAGCCGCATGAGGGCTCCAGCTACTCTTCCAGGAAGGACTGTCAAATGGCTCTAAAGCGAGTAGACTACGCCCGCCTCAAGATTAGTGATGTGGCGAGAACCTGTGAGCAGATGCTGGAGAACTGAGTTCGGATGATCCAGAGTGTGCCCTGCACCAGAGACCGTAGGATGGGGAGCAGTGCATCATACACGTGCCCTACTGGTCAGGGCAGACGAGGACCACAAGGCAGAAAGGAGAACTGAAGAATCCAAAGCCCCAGTGTACACACATCTCTTCTGACTCTTCCAGCAAGACGGCCCTGTTTTCCACTATGCAAGATCAGACAGAGGTCAGAGGTCAACTCCCAACCCACTTCCTCATGTGCACCCTGCCCTGGAGTTTCAGAAGACTTGGCCCAATAAAAATAAATGTGTTCTTATAAGCACACACAGTGGCTCACACCTGTAGGCCCGGTACTTGGGAAGTAGAGGTGGGAAGATTGCTGTAGTTTGAGACCAACCTGGGCTAAGTACATAGAGGGACCCTCCTTCAAAAGGGGAAGTTATGTTCCTCATTGGAAGAAACAAAACAGGAACTAAGTGTTTTAATAATAAAAGCTGTATTTTTTTATAAAGCTAAGAGTCTCTCTCTCGCTCTCTCTCTCATATGTATGAGGCTCCAAGAGACTGAGGACTCGAGTCCTGTCTACACAGCATCAGCCCAGTCTATATAGCATCAGCGTGGCGGCTGTGAGGAGGGGAGTGAGAAAGCCCAGGCTTCAGTGTGGGGTTGGAGAACAGCTGATGGAGTCTCAAGAGAGACTTATGGCCAGGGGGCACCATCAGCAGTTCTGAAGGGACAAAGACCCAGAGTCTGCAGAAGTCACTAATTCTAAAAAAACATTTGCCAAGATTTATTTTATGTGTATGAACAATGGTTTTGTTATTGTATGTATATGTGTACCACGTATATAAATGGTGTCTGTGGAGGTCAGAGGGGGTTGTCAAGTCCCCAGGAACCGGAGTTGCGGATGGTTGTGGGCCACCATGTGAGTCCTTTAGAGTCTTGAACAATATCTGAAACCTGTTGACTTATCTCTCCAGCCCTCAGCCAATTGGTCTAAAAGTAATCTTTAGTATTACAGTTAAAAACAGAATTTGTCCAGTTTATTGTTACACTATGCAAAAAGCAGACACTTTTTAAAATTGATCTGGTAGTGGGAGGGTTGAACCTAGAACTTTACACATGCTAAGCAGGCACTGTACCTTGGGACTGCACTTTTGAACCACGTATTTGAGTGTTACATTTTATTAGACGTGGGGGAAGGCTAAGGGCAGAGGGGCTATTCATATATTATTAGTTGTAAAGAGTGTTCCCCAAGAGCAGTCCTTTAATCCCAACACTGCAGAGGCAGGCAGATCTTCTGAGTTTTAGGACTGTCAGGGCTGAATAGTGAAACCCTGTCTTAAAAAAAAAAAAAAAAAGTATTCAGCGACTGTAATCCTAGCACTATAGAAAGTGGAGGCAGGAGACCTAGGGATACGTAGTCATATACACAGGGAAGGCTGGAGACCTGGGGATACATAGTCATATACACAGGGAAGGCTGGAGACCTAGGGATACGTAGTCATATACACAGGGAAGGCTGGAGACCTAGGGATACGTAGTCATATACACAGGGAAGGCTGGAGACCTAGGGATACGTAGTCATATACATAGGGAAGGCTGGAGACCTAGGGATATGTAGTCATATACATAGGGAAGGCTGGAGACCTAGGGATACGTAGTCATATACATAGGGAAGGCAGGAGACCTAGGGATACGTAGTCATATACACAGGGAAGGCAGGAGACCTAGGGATACGTAGTCATATACACAGGGAAGGCTGGAGACCTAGGGATACGTAGTCATATACATAGGGAAGGCTGGAGACCTAGGGATACGTAGTCATATACATAGGGAAGGCAGGAGACCTAGGGATACGTAGTCATATACATAGAGAATTTGAGGCTGGCTTGGACTAAATAACATCTTAGCTAAACAACAAAACCCTGGAAATCCATACCTTTTTTATGAATGTCAATGGGGGCAGATGTGGTAGCATATGTCTTTAATCGCAGAATCTAGGAGGTAGAGGCAAAGGGTCAGCAGGTCAAAGCTAACCTAGGTTCCATATGGATACTTTGTCTCAAGACAGCATGAGAAACAGTGAGCTCAGGTTCCATTCACTGATGGAGACGAGCCTGCTGCCCTACCACCTCTCCCATGTCATCATCCATCTCTCATGAGCTTCCACTCTTGCTGTAGGCGCTAGGGTCTTGGTTCAACAGGAGTGTACCAGAGCTGCAAACCTGGAAAGGGTAAAGACATTGGGAGATGATCTCTGATTGAAGGAGACTCAAGGCAAGACAGGAGCTGAATTGGGGAATCACATTCCTAGACGTTAATTAACATTAAGGCCTAGTCCATTCTGGCTGATTCCTCCCTCACAAACCACAGAGCTGACAGCCTCCCAGGAAGGCTCTAGGTTGGTGGAAGTGAGGGTTAAGAGTCCTGGTTACCTGCAGAGTTCTGCTGTGTCGCTCTCCTGTTGCACAGCACATAGGCCATGGCTGCAGTGAGGAAGAAGACAATGGCCAGGAGGGACAGCACCGGTACCCAAGCTGGTGTGCTAGCTCCAGCTCCTGGTGCTTCTTGCTGTCTGTCATCTTGCTGTTTCTCATTTGCCTCAGCCTCAGGCCTAGCTTCCAGACCATAGCCTGAAGGGAGAGTGGTCATCTCCCAGGGTTGGGTGTGCTCTTTGTTTAAGGACAGTGCTCCTGATGGAAGAGTGGAGTGCTGAGTGCTCTGACTATGTGCAGGGGTGCTCGTGTCCGAAGGTGTCCCCTCTGCGGCCTCAGGGGTCTGGGTACTGGCTTGAGGCAAATGTTTTTGGTGGTGAAAACTCTTCCCATGACCAGTTCCACACTCTGGAGAGAAAACAAAAGATCAGTTACTAGAATGGCTGTAGAAGTATCTTCAAGGTATGGCGCTCTCTCTCTCTCTCTCTCTCTCTCTCTCTCTCTCTCTCTCTCTCTCTCTCTCTCTCTCCACACACACACACAGACACACACACAGGCACACACCCCACCACCCCTCCACCCCTAAGGGAAAAAAGGCAGATTAACAAGAGAAAAGCACAACAAATTCAAAGTTTTATGGGACACAGGAACCTTCAGAATAAAGTACAGGGAGAGTTATAGTGTGCTTAGACTAGATTAGGACAGTGGTATAGGAATATGACTGGACATAAAGGGTTCTCCTTAGTGTGGTAATGAACAAGGGACAACATTGAGATGTGGCATGGATTAAATCTCCAGTCCCCCAACTCCACTCCACAGTAAAGCAGGAAGGGGGACCAGTGTGGCTTTGTCAGATTCTTTCTGGCCTCCTTGTCCTAGCCAGGACTGCTATTGCATGAAAGATTTTATTATGTCCCGGTTTCAGGTGATGTCATAGAATTCCTGTATGGTCGGCTGTCCCAGAGAAAGGTGGAGGAAAGTCCGAGTGATTTGCTTTGCTGGGTCTCTCAACTGCTAAAATTCTCTATTTGGGAATTATGTTATGACCCCAGCAGAGGGAAGGGCATGGGTAGCATTCAGGGGACAGTTGAACAGCCGTGTATACAGCCCAGTGGCCGAGTTCTTGCCTAGCATGTATGAAGTGAGGCCCCTGCAGTTGGGGCAGGGCAGGGGAGGAAGCAAGTGGCAGAGGGACAGACAGGGATGAGGAAGTTCACAAACCATCAGATGCAGGCACAAGAGCAAGCAGGTGTGCTATCCTGCATGGGACTCTAGATGTATCTTACCCTCATCTACAGCCTTCTGGGACTTTCTTCAGAGTAAAAGGCCCAGGGTATCTGAGAGAGTTGAAGAAAACAATGTCTACATTGTCTCTGTAGCCTGAAAGGCAGTGAGTGGGGTACCGTTGATACCTCATTATAAACTAATGAGGAACATTTCTGGGGTTTTGTTGTTGTTTTGAGACAGGGTTTCTTTGTGTAGCCTGGCAATCCCAGAACTAGCTCTGGAGACCAGGTTGGCCTCCAATTTATAGAAATTATCTGCCTCTGCCTCGTGAGTGCTGGGACTAAAGGCACGGCGTCACCACACCCTACACATGTATTTTCTTTCAGAAGAAAAATACAGAGCTGGAGAGATGGCTTAGCGGTTAAGATCACTGACTGCTCTTCCAGAGATCCTGATTTCAATTCCCAGCAACCACATGGTGGCTCACAACCATCTGTAATGAGCATTGGATGCCCTCTTCTGGTGTGTCTGTAGATAGCTACAGTGTACACATATACATAAAATAAGTAATTCTTAAAAAAAAATACAATCTCTACATGAGAGGTGTAGCTGAAGGAATGCTGATAAGTTGTTTAAAAACTGGCTTATGTATCCTTAGGATTTATTCATTTCATTAAGTATTTGTTTGTTTACCTTGAAAGAAAAAAGATCAATAAATATTGAACTCAAGAGCCAACAGGAGGGAATGTACACCGTTAATCCCCAGCACTCGGGAGCCAGCGGCATTCAGATCTTTGTGAGTTTGAGACCACCCTGGTCTCCAAAGTGAGTTCCAGGACAGCCAAGACTTAAACAAAGAAACCCTGCCTAGGGCTGGGGAGGATCCCCCCACAAAACCCCAAAACAACAACAAAACAAAAACTGTAAATCAAGTATTACAAAATCTAGATGATGTGCATAGAAGCTGCCCATTGTAGAATTTTTTTCAACTTTTTGTTTTGTTTTTGAGGTAGGGTCTTCGTACATAGACCTGGCTATCCTGAAACTCATGTTGTAGACCAGGCTGGCCTCAGATTCACCAAGATCCACCTGCTTCTGCCTCCCAGAATGTTAGGGTTAAAGGTGTGTGGTTGAATTCTTTCAACTTAAACATGTTTATTTTCATCATGAAGTATTAGAAAATGAAAATAGTACCTTCAAGTGATTTCAGTGACAACACAGCAGTGAAAGTCAAGCCTGTTGCAGAGTCCTATAATCCCAGCTACTAGAGAGGTTGAGACAAGAAGATAGCAAGTTCAAGACCATCCCAGTCAACTTAACCAGACCCTGTCTAAAAATGTCAAAAAAAACCCGGGGAGCTCACTCAGGGGCAGTGTACACACTTAGCTTGACCAATCTTGAGTATAGTTTATATTAAAATAGTGACTTCAAGAAAATATTAAGTCGGGGGCTGGAGAGATGGCTCAGCGGTTAAGAGCACTGACTGCTCTTCCGAAGGTCCTGAGTTCAATTCCCGGCAACCACATGGTGGCTCACAACCATCCGTAATGAGATCTGGTGCCCTCTTCTGGAGTGTCTGAGGACAGCTACAGTGTACTTACATATAATAAATAAATCAACAAATCTTTTAAAAAAAAAAAAAAGAAAGAAAATATTAAGTCATAGCATTTGTGGTAGAACAAATTGGCCAAATCCAGGAAGATGACAGTAAATGATATTGGGAAAACACAGACTGAAGTGACAGAACTTCAGTGAAAGTTAAAAGGTTCTAACGAAGAAAGTGCTATGTGGCAGAGGCAAAGGGCATTGTAAGGTGGCAGCCTGCACCCTGATGGCCCACTGGAGGACAGAAAAGGCTCTCACCTTTGCGCTCAAAGCAGTCCACTAGTTCACGGACCCACTGGTCTTGGCTTCCCCCACACACGCTTTTGGACTGCAACTGGAACCTGCAAAAGGATCAATGTAGTCCACTCCTTCCCTTCCCTACCTTTCCTCATTCCAAAGGTGTGAAGTCACAAGAAGGTGAGCCCCACTACAGCTGGAAATCCCCAGATAAGTAAAACTAGAAAGGAATTAGGCTCCGGGACTTGGACTGGGTGTTCAGATCGATGGTCCCACACCTGCCCTGGGGGGAAAAGAGACAGTACCTGATAAAGAATGGACAACGATGAAATGCTTTCAGGTATTTTCGGATGTGATCCAAAGTACCCTGCGGTATCTGGGTGCCAGAAGAAATGGTACGATCACAAGAACAACTTCCAGCGACACTGCCCTGGTTGCCATCGCCTAATGGAAAAGGAATCAGCCTGGGTTCTCAGACTGAGGAATCTGCCCTTGTCCCAGTCTAATCTCAGACAGACTTTCCCTAGTCACCGCTGCAGCCCTGGATAGCTCTGGGCTGCGTTCTTAATCCCGCGGATGGACTTAGTGCCCCTCCGCAGTTTCCTTCAGGGGCCCCAGTCCCGCGTCCCACCCCCACCCCCACCCCCGACTAACCTGGCAGGGTCAGCAGCGCCAACAAGAAAAGGAAGAACGCAAGAGACAAGGGTCCAAAGCCCCGCCTCATCTCCGGCTTCTGCGGAGCTTGTTGGGACGAGGTCACCTAGCCGACATCCAGCCAATTCTCTAAAGCTTTCTCTTCTTCACCCTGACTGATGTTTTGCGAAGGCGCTGATCCGTGCCAAGCTCAGGAGGGGAGGGGGCGCGAGGTGGTGGCGCCTTCTGTCCCCCGGCGCGCGCTGTCCGGAACCGACCGTCTGGTCGGTACCGGGGAGCCCGCTTTGCGCCCAGCTCCCAGTCGGGGGACACACACACCCCTGCCCCGAAGGCGGAGCTCCAGTCTCCGGCCGGCCAGCCGTAGGGTCAGCCAAGACTATCCGACAAAACCGAAAGAAAATTTGGGCTGTAGAACCAGAGGAATCCGAGTGAGCAAGCTGTGGTTCCCGAAGAATGACTCGGTTGGGTTCGGGGATTTCAGCCCTCTTGAGAAGTCATCTGTCTGTCTGCTGGTTTGTAAAGTGGGTGACCCTCTAGATCCTTCCTCTGGCTCCAAGATGCTTTCACTTCCCTGGACCGCTGGGTCTCAGTAGGATCCAGTCACATGGCCAAGGTGAAGCAGTCAAACAAGTCACCAGACCTGTAGGAATGCCCACGCCCTGGCCTGATACTGCCTGACGTCACGACGGTCCTCCAGCACGAGGTATTTACCTTCGAAAAGTGGTGGCGGCTGTAGGTACCGGAGGAGAGGAGCGGCCGGAAAGGGGGTGGGGTTCGCACCAAACTGATCCAGACCCAAGAGATGCCTCAGTACTTACTCAGACCAACAGACCCCCAAATTTCCTCTTCTAAGCAAGCCTATCTCCATAGGATTAGCCTTACCTCGTGTCTTCCCTTAATTCAAATCTCACTTTAGGATTTGAATCATTGAGTTTTGTGCCCCAGGTACAATTTCATTCCTGAGTACTCCCCCTTTAACCCTAAACATCCACTTTCCAATCTAGCCTTCCTCCATTCTCATCCCTGCAAATCCTAGTCTCGGCTCCAAATATTCCTCTGTAAATCTTACCTCAAACCCACACCCTTCTCCCTTTTGCGACCCAGCCCAAAGCCTCACCACTACCCTGATCCTCACGATTATCACATATCCCTTTCTGCTCGGTCTGGGTCCAAGCCCTGAGTATCTAAAGACATGGAGTTTGTGTCTGGATACCGAGACGAGTTCCTCGATTTTGCTGCTCTTCTCTTTGGCTGGTTCCGCAAGTTTGTGGCAGAGAGGGGGACCATGGGGACCAGCCTTGAGGGCCGATGGCGTCAACTGGAGTCACAGATAAGGAGGCTGCCTCAGGATCCTGCCCTTTGGGTGCTCCATGTCTTACCAAACCGCAGTGTGGGCATCAGCCTGGGGCAAGGTGCCGAGCCAGGTCCTGGGCCAGGCCTAGGGGCTTCCCGGCTCCTGGGAGATGAGCCTCCACTTCACCTGAGAGACCTGAGTCCTTATGTCAGTTTTGTCAGCCTAGAGGATGGGGAAGAAGGGGAGGAGGAGGAGGAAGATGAGGAGCATGGAGAGAGGCCAGGCATGGAGAAGGTGGAACCACAGGAGGGTGGGGAGCCAGCCCCTCCAAGCAAGAGATTCCCCCAAGAAGCAAAGCCTGCTCCAGAGTCAGAGGTGACCCAGCAGGAGGCAAGCCGAGAAGAAGGCAGCAGAGAGGAGCGACCAGAGGATGAGAGGGCTCCTGAAAAGAGGAAAGGACAGAAGAATGGTAAGAGCCCAGGACGGCCCCACCCTGAGTCCTACCATGTCACTCAAGACCCAAAGAGGAGGCATGAGCTGGTAACCTTCATGCAAATCTGATGCCAGAAGTTGTTTTCATCTACCACAGTGTGTTTTTGTTCTGTAATTTGAATCAACATCCAAGCACTTGTAAGGAATGAAAGTCCAGAAGCCTTGCATCTTAAGGATAATATCCAGGTGCTAGGGCTGGAGAGATGGCTCACAGGTTAAGAGCACTCACTAACTCTTCCAGAGGATCCAGGTTCAATTCCCGGCGCCCACATGGTGCTAACCACCTTCTGTAACTCCATTCCCAAGGGGATCCAACACCCTCTTCTGGCCTCTACAGGCACTACATGCATGAGGCATACAGGCGTACAGGTGGAGAAAATACCCAAACAGGTAAAATAAAAATAAGTCTAAAGAAAAGGTCAGGTTTTGATAAGGTTCCTATATTTCTTACATTCTGGCCCTGCATAGCAGCTGCCCACATTCCATAGGGAATGCCTCTTTTATCTTGTCCCTTCTACTCATTGAGGTCACTTACCTGCCCTCTTTAGGCACCTAAATTTGCTGTATTTGACTGTGACTCTCTGGCCCCTGCTCTCTCCCCCAAATCTTCCATCTTTCAGCAGAGGCTGCCCCCCTGCACCTTTCCTGCCTTTTGCTGGTGACGGACGAGCATGGCACCATCTTGGGCATTGATCTGCTAATGGATGGAGCCCAGGGGAGTGTAGGCCAGAACCCAGGCACTGAGAATCTGGCTCCTCGGGCCTATGCTCTCCTCTGTCATAGCATGGCCTGCCCTATGGGCTCTGGGGACCCCCGCAAGCCCCGACAGCTTACCGTAGGAGACGCCCATCTCCATCGGTACAAATATCTAGTATCGGAGGGTAGGAGGGTGTGGGATCTGAACCCCTGAGCCCTTTCAGCCCAATGCCACCTTCATTCCCTTACAGAGAGCTAGAGAGCCTGGTCCCAAGGCTGGGTGTGAAGTTGGCAAAAACCCCAATGCGCACGTGGGGTCCTCGGCCAGGTTTTACTTTTGCCTCCCTTCGGGCTCGAACCTGCCATGTTTGTCACAAGCACAGCTTTGAGGTGAAGTTGACACCCTGGTGAGCACCCACAAGGCTGGAGTCAAGACTTGAGCAGTTGGCCAAACCAAGTAGAAAAGCAAGCCAGGCCAGTGGGGTGGGGGTGTCCCAGCAGATGGGGGTGGGAGGGTAAGAAAGGGTAGAAAAAAAAAAGAGTTATGGGCTGTTAGTTAAAGGCTGCAATACAAGGAGGGTGACTGGCATACGGGCAGAGGTACAGCCTACAGGACATGAAAACTAACACTAGGTACCTATGACCCCTGTGTCGCCCGCCCAGCCCCCAGTGCAGTGCAGTCTTGTACTGTGGAGAGGCTTGTCTCCAGGCTGATTGGCGGCGATGCCCAGATGACGTGAGCCACCGATTCTGGTGCCCAAGGCTCTCAGCGTTCATGGAGCGGGTCGGAGAACTGGCAAGTTTGCCTTTCACCTATACTGCAGGTACCAGAAGGAGGTCAAAGCGGCAGGGAGGGGGCCCTGGGACCGGGTCTTTGATACAGGATCCAGGGCTTGAAGGATATGTGATTGAAATCTACATCCCTGGGATAAGAGCTGGGCGCTGTGTATTTGGGATTAGGGATTGGAGGTGGTACCTGAAGTAGAAGAGGAGATGACAGCATCCCTGAGAGAGATTAGGGGATTTGAGGGTATCCATTCAAGTGCTCGATGACCTCCCTTCCCACTATCCAGTCACATGACCTCAAATATGTCACTTAAGCCAGGCATGGTAGCACATCCATAGCACTTGTGAGGCTGAAGCAGGAAGATCGTGAGTTCCAGACCACCCTGTGCTACATGGGATCTTGTCTCAAAAACAAGACAAAACAATAGCTAGCCCAGATGGGACATACCTGTAATCCCAACACTTCAAGACAGGAGGACCGGGTTTTCCAGAGTCGTCCTCTGCTACCTAGTGAGTTTAAAGCCAGCCCTGTCTCAAAACAAAAATTCTTCTTCAAACCCAAGTTTCCTCATCTGCAAAAGAGAAATACTAGCAACGATAAAAATCACACTTAATTATTTCAAGGGGAATGGAAGCTCTCTGTGCCTGAAACATAGTAGGTACTCAGAAATGAAAATTCCCTCCCTAGGTAGACCGAGGCCCAAAGTCAGGGTCTGCGGGGTTCGCAGATGGAAGGTAAAGCCCTGGGGCGTAGCCACCAAACCCTCAGTCCTCACCCTGTCTCCTTCTGCAGAAGTTACCAGTGAAACCTTTAACAAGGAAGCTTTCCTGGCCTCCCGAGGCCTCACTCGTGGTTATTGGACCCAGCTCAGCATGCTGATTCCAGGGCCGGGTGCCCCCAGGTACCCCTGGGGCAGCACATCATCCCTCAGCTGCCTTCTCAACGGTACGTGAGGCGTTTGCCAGGAATGGACTCTTAAGCCTAGAGGGTAGGTTGGGAGACTAGGGGAGTAGACCAAGTCCCATATAACCACTGCCTATACACACCAACCCTCTACTAACACAATCAGAACTATCTCAAGCCTTTCCAGACCACAGAGAGACCCTTCCTGCCTGATCCATCCAGTAACCCTGCCCCTAGACTAACTCCAATCCTGCTACAGCTTCTGGCCTTCTTTCTCCCAGAGCGCACAGCTCTTGTGGGAGGAGCAGGGAGATGAGGCAGGGAGTTTACAGAGCTCTGGGCGCTTGCTTTCCCTCATCCTCTCAGGTGATCCTTACCAGCTTCTGCAGGGAGACGGGCCTGCCTTGATGCCTCCGGTGCCCCTCGAGCCACCCAGGAGCCTCTTTGGTGAGCCAGAGGGGTCCTGAAAGAACTGGGAGCTAGGACAGAGATCCTGATGGGGGTGGCAGACAAAACCTGGTGCCTGAGCAGAGGGAAGTGCTTTAGAGGCTGGGGGTCCAGGCCTGGCATCTGGTGGTCCATCAAGGCACTCTCCCCAGGTTCATGGCAGGATTACTACACGTGGCGGGGCCTCAGCCTGGACTCCCCCATGGCTGTGCTTCTCACCTACCCACTGACGGTGTACTATGTCATCACCCACCTGGTACCCCAGTCCTGTAAGGAGTGCAGACAGGACTGGAGGGTGTGGAGGTGCGGGTGTGGCTGTAAGAGAGCCCCTAGTTTTTAATGGGTTCACCTCTCACCAGTCCCTGAGCTCAACATCCAGAACAAGCAATCCCTGAAGATCCACGTGGTGGAGGCTGGCAAGGAATTCGATCTCGTCATGGTGTTTTGGGTAAGCCCCCAGCCGGGAGAGTGTGCACTGAAAAGATGGATGTGGACCTAGGGAGGGACCCAGAGCTGACCTTCTCTCTGTCTCTAAGGAGCTCTTGGTCCTTCTCCCCCATGTGGCCCTGGAGCTACAGTTTGTGGGTGACAGCCTGCCACCTGAGAGTGACCAGCAGCATTTTACTATGCAGAGGGTGAGAGCAAGAGAGGGACCTGCTCTTCAGCCCTGCCTCTGATAGCCTCCGGGTGGGACCCTCTCCTTCCCCTCCACCTTCCTCTGTTTTTTTCCTGGTGCTTCCATTATCCTGTGGCTTCCCCCCCATACCACTCTTGGCCCCACAGGATGGACCTGAGGTGTCTCTGCGTCCTGGTTCTGGAGTATCAGCACGGTTCAACTCTGGGACTAAGGAGAAGGGAGGTCGAAGGGACCTGCAAATCAGGGTGTCTGCCAGGCCCTATCACCTGCTCCAGGGACCCAAGCCTGACCTGGTTATTGGTAAGAGCCTGGGGTTCATGAATGGGGATCTGGGACAGGGTTGGAGTTTTTTGTTTGTTTGGGTTTGGTTTTGAGAGGAAGGAGGGGGAGGGGGAGAGGGAGGAAAGGGAGAGGGAGAGGGAGAGAGAGAGAGAGAGCGCGCCCCAGCAGCCCGCATCATCCTCTCTTGGCAGGATTTAACTCCGGCTTTGGTCTCAAAGATACATGGCTGAGCTCTCTACCCCGGTTACAGGTGGATAATCTCACCTCCCAGCTCCTTTCCTTCCCTAAAGGCTCCTTCCACCACCCTTAAACTGCTCCGTAGACCTCTCCAGCATTAGGGTCCCTTCGGGAGGATGGGTCTCGGGATGTACCTGAGAAAAGGAACTTCCCGTGGGAGTGTCTGAAGGCCCACCCAAACCACAGTCTCTCCGAGTGCCAGCATTCTTCACTGAGAGCAGTGAGTACGGCTGTGTGATGGACGATCAGACTATGGCGGTGGCCACCGGAGGGGGCACCAGCTCGCCACAGCCCAACCCCTTCCGCTCCCCATTCCGCCTTAGAGCAGCTGACAACTGTATGCCCTGGTAAGGCCCCAAGATCACCTATTGTCTCCTGACCGGCGATTTATACACTCTGCATCCCAAAAGGTCTCTGTATTCCTGGGACCCTCTTCGCCCCAGCGTTTCAAGCCTCTATCTCTGTCTTCACTACTTTTCCACTCCCTTGCTAGTCTGGACAAGCTCCAACACAACCTTTTAGATCCAGCTCACAACATCTCTCAACTCCTCGCCCTGCTCCTGAAAAGATTGATGCTCCTTTATTTCCCCCACCCCACCCCCGGGGATCGAACTCAGGCACCAGGCTTAGCGGCAGATGCTTTTATCCGCTGAGCAGCCCCCAACCACCACCAGCTTGGAGCTTTTTCGTGCCCTGAGCAGCCTCACTTGCTAGGAGGCCTGGCCCCTGGCCCTGATCACGCCCTCGCCCTCACCGCTGCAGGTACTGCAACGCCTTCATCTTCCATTTGGTCTACAAGCCTCCCCAAGGCGGCACAGTCCGCTCGGCTCCCGGCCCTGCACCTAGACCCCCAACTCCCGCTGCACCTCCTGTCCCGGCTCGAAGGCGCCGAGGAGAAAAGAAAGCTGCACGCGGGCCCCGCCGGCGCAGATGAGAGCGGACTTGGCAGCCGTCCATTCCCAAGCATGCGCCCTAAAGGAAAACATTCCAAGGCCCAGGGAAGACTGATTGTCGGAACACAAAAGGTTAAATAAAATTACTTGTTTGAAACCTTTTGACTTCACCTTCATGACTGGGTCATTATCCCTGGTAGGAAAATAAGGATGTTTGGGTACTTTCTCCAGCCGCTTTCACTCTGCTACCTGGCGTCTCAGCGAGTAGGATGTACAGCCTTCTCTGATAATCCCAAAGTCCACTCCCAGTTTGTATGTTGATGAGTCATTTTTTTTTCTAGGCTATGAACATCGGAGTCTCCCGCTAAGACAGCTAGAGACCAAAAAAAGCAGACAGTGGCCTCCCTTAACGAAACTGGGAAGTAGACGAACTCCTTGGCACGTGATCCACACTTGGTTTGGATTCAGTTAAAAGCCTAAGGAGGCAAACTTTACCTTTTCTCTCATTCTCCACAATCTTACTCGACCAGAACCTAGACCTCTCTTTCTTAAAATCCCCGAGTGTAAGTTGGAAGTGAGGTTTGCTCGATAGAAATAGGAAAGCAGTTATAACTTGGCGGGGACCAGAGGCTGATGGGTGAGCTATATTAATTACAACAGGATCATGCAAACCGAGCAAATCTTTACAAGGTTTCTTCATAGCCAAAGAGTACTGGTAACTGTCCTTTGTATCAATATAATGGCATCTCCAGAAGCCAGCAAGATGGCTCAGCAGGTAAGAGCATTGGCTGCAACGCATAATGAAACCTGAGTTCATTCCTCAGGACCCACATGGAAGAAAAGCAGTTCCTGAAAGCTGTCCTCCACCAGTGTGGGCTCGTGCACACACATATCTCCATGTCATTAGCCTTGCAGGCCGCTGAAAGAACTTCCCAAAGCCAGGCGTGGTGGCTTATATTCCTGCAATGCCACCATTCAAAAGGCTGAGACAGGAGGATTCCCTTCAGTGCTAGGACAGTCTATGCGACAGTCTTTTTTAAAAGGTGCCAGGAGTTGGTATTCTCTTTCCACCATGTGGGTTCTAGGAAAGGAACTGAGGTGTCAGGCTTGGGGCAAGCATCTTTTAGCTGAGGAGCCATCTTGCCAACTCCAGTCATTTCTTAATATACTGTCCTGTTCACATTAAAATTCCTTCAGTTATTTCAAATATAACCTTTAAAGTTGGTTTGTTCTGATCAAGAAATAATGAGAGCTGGGTATGGAGGCAGATGCCTATTATTCCAACATCCAGAACACTGAGGCAGGAGGATCTCCACAAGTTCTAGCCTGGAGTATGTAGTGAGACCTCACTAAAAGAATGACTTGGGTGGGGGGAGCCTGGAGCAATGGCTTGGGGGTTAAGAGGATTTGTTCCTTTGCAGAGACCCAGGTTCCATTCCCAGCACCAGCATGGTGGCTCACAACCACCTGTAACTCCAGTTCAAGGGGATTTGACCTCTTCCAACATCCCTGGACACCAGGCACACAAGTATACACGGACATGCAGGGGGAACATATGCATAGGTAGAAAATGAATGAATATAATTTTTAAGCATTCCTTAAAAGGAGAGAGCTGGGACAGGCCTCCTTCGGTCATGTCTCTTCAAGTCTCTCTTGGTCTATAGCAGTTCTCTTATCTCTCATTCTCTCAGAACTTACTCAATGGCAACCTGAATCAGTTGTCCCCTGGAATGTTCCTCATTCGGGCTGATTACTTCCTCGGGGTGTTTTTTTGTCTTTTATTTATGTGTTTGATTTCCATAAACAGGTCATTAGATCTAGCTGACCGACAGCGAGTTTTCCCATCGTGCTTGCCAACCTCTGCCAGCTAAGCTCAGGACCTCTGGCTCTTCCATTCCCTTGAGCCAGACACCTCTAAATAACAATATGCATTCTGTCATTATGGAATTTCCCATTTGGTTGCTCAATCATTATTTCACTTCCTTAGGGAGGGAGGCACTTTCTGAGTCATACTTGATAGCACCACAGACACATCTAAACCCTGAAATACCCTTTATTTCCCCTGACCCACACTTGTTATTCCTAGTCTAGTTACACACCATCCAAGGGCGGTGCTACTTCTGTCTCTAAAGGTCTGGCCGGGCACAGGGCTGGGAATGTATTATACTGTTTCTCTAACTCTGCCCACACACTCATGCTTTCCACTCACACACCACCCCCCCCACCCCCCACCCCCCCACCCCCCACCCCCCGACCCCATCATATCTTCTCTCCTTGTTTCAGTCTCTGTGGCCAGAGAGAAGCCTAGTTTCCTGGTGGACTGAAGGGAAACAAAGTCTCAGTGTTCCTTCCTCCACCAAAGATAACCTCCAAACTCCCAGCCAAAAGCCAAGTAAACAAACAAAGCAGGGAAGGATATGTTATCTGCACAAAGCAGGGAAGGATATGTATCTGCACGCCGCCATGGGGTTGCTAAAGATTTCTTTATTCATTTTCATTTTGTTCTGATGATCTGTTCACTTTTTCTCCCATGAACAGATACAGTCCTTTTGTAATAAAAAGTTCCATAGCCAGGCAGTAGTGACACACACACCTTTAATTGAAGCTCTAGGTAGGCGGAGGTAGGCAGACCTCTTGAGTTTGAGGCTAGCCTGGTTTATAGCGTGAGTTCCAGGACAGCCAGGGCTACACTGAGAAAACCCTGTCTCCAAAACCAAGTTTCATAAGCAAACTGCTCCTTGATGGATTCACTTCCTGTCCCCTCCACCCCCGCCCCCCTGAGCATGGCTTCTTGCCTGTGATAGCATAAACTGAGAAGACTGAAGACAGAGAACCTCAAGTTGGAAGCCAAGTCTTGAGAAAGGAGAAGAAGAGAAAAAGGAAGGAAAAGAATAAACAAAACCAAACCAGGAAACAAATTTTTCACAATGTATATAAATTATGACAACTTCAAGTCAGAGTGTCCATAAATCTCTGTTGGAAGAGGACCATAAGCATCACTTTGTGTGCTATCTGATGCTTTAGGACACAAATGCAGACCTTGACTACCCCACCTAGGGTGTGATTTGGATTTGAAGCATCTCCCTAAAACTCTCAGTTTCCAGGCTTTGGAAGGGATGAGGTGGCCAGGGTTCTGATGTACCCAACGAATTCCTTGATGGATTCTTATGATTGAATTATTGCCAGGTGGTGAGAAATAGGAACAGAGCTTTACTGGGGACATGTCTGCGGGGTGCCGTGTTGTCTCAGGCCCCTCTCTGTCCTTTCGGCTTCCTGATTGCTTTGAGATAAGCAGCCAGGCTCCACAGCTGCTCTCCGCCAGGATGATCTGCCTTGTTCTAGGCCCAAAAACAATGGAGACACAGATCTTAGACAGAAACCCATTAGACTGGAAGCCCCAAACAACAACAAGAACAACAAATCCTTTCTCCCTTAGTTGTTTACTTGGGTATTTTGTGATGTCAATGAAAAGTCTGACACTATTTACAATAAGAATCTTGTGACTACAAAAGCTGGCCTTTGACTATCAACTGGCCTTTCTCAGAAAAGGTATGCTGGCCTATTATAGGGTGGGATTTTGAAAATGTGGGTTTACAATACTTTGTGTTAATCAGAAATCCAATTAGTAGGTCTTAGAACCCAACCCCTAACTAAGACAGAGGAGAAAAGGAGAAGCAGGTAGAAACAGTGGATAGTGATAGACACTGGAGGGAAGTGAAGCACAGAGAGAAGACAGGTAAGGAAGGGCAGATGGAAGAGGGTGTGGTGGGCCACAGCCAGGACAGTGAGAGTGCAGAACACAGAGAGCTCAAAGGGTAACGGAGAATGACAATTTGTGCTGGCACTTGAGGGGAAGATTATGACCAATACCAACTTGCAGGACTAGGAGAATAGATGAGAACATCTGGACAGACCCAGGAACGGCCTCCAAGCCACAAGTGATGGCCGGAAATGTGGCTTAGCAGTGGAGACCTTGCCTAACATGTCAAGGTCTTGGATTGGATCTCTAACAGTGAAAAAAAGCAAAAAGCAAAAAAAAAAAAAAAAGTAGACTTCACTTGGGAAGGCAAAATGTAAGAAGAGTGTTGAGAGGAAAGGGAACTAGGAAGGCTGTGGAGATTGGCTGTGGGACTGGGTGGGGAAACTGGAAAATCAAGAGAGGCTGGAAACCGGAAAAGCCAATGCTCTCGAGCTAGGTAGGATGAACAGAAAGACAGCCCCAGTTCTTGGCAACAAATTGACATTCCCTAGTGTGGTGGTGGCAGGCTGGAGGGTAGGTGGAAGGAAGGTAGATGAGAGGCATCCGCAGGTACTCTGACTTTCTCTGCCGTTCCCTTCCTTCCAGTATCTGTGCGTTGTTCATGTTCTGTCGTGTCTGCTTCTTCCTACAGATATTCAGATACAACTGCCAGGAAAACATGTGCTTATTTATACATCTCTCTCTCTCTTTTTTTTTTTTTTTTTTTTTTTGGTTTTTCGAGACAGGGTTTCTCTGTATAGTCTTGGCTGTCCTGGAACTCACTTTGTAGACCAGGCTGGCCTCGAACTCAGAAATCCGCCTGTCTCTGCCTCCCAAGTGTTGGGATTAAAGGCATGCACCACCACCGCCCGGCTTCCTTCTTTCTTTCTCCCTTTCTTTCTCCCTTTCTTTCTTTCTCCCTTTCTTTCTTTCTTTCTTTCTTTCTTTCTGTCTTTCCTTCTTTCTTTCCTTCCTTCTTTCTCTTTTTTCTTCTTTCTTTCTCTGTGTAGACTTCACTGTCCAGGAATTTTCTGTAGACCAGGCTGGCCTCAAACTCACAGAAATCTGCCTGTCTTTGCCTCCCAAGTGATAGGATTAAAGGCATTCTCATCACCACTTCCTGGAATTAGTTGTGTGTGGAGGTAGTTGGTGTTTGTTTGTTTGTCTGTCTGTTTGCTTGTTTGTTTGTTTTGAGACAGGGTCTCTCTGTTATATAGCTGTGGCTGTCCTGGAACTCCCTATGAAGATCTTGGTGGCCTCAACCTCACAGAAATCCACCTGCCTCTGTCTATACAGGGCTGGAATTAAAGGCATACACCACCCTGCCCAGACTTCATTCATTTATTGTTTGCTTATTTATGAGATAGGGTCTCTGCAGCCCCCAACCTAGAGATAGGCCAGGTTGACTTCAAACTCTCAATCCTCCTACCTCAGCCCTCTGAGTGTGCTGAGCTACCATGCCTTATCCACTTTTAATTCTTTTTCTCTCTTTTTTTTTCAGAACAGAAGTTTTTTTAAGATTTATTTATTTATTTATTATACATAAGTACATTGTAGCTGTCTTCAAACACACCAGAAGAGGGCGTCAGATCTCATTACGGATGGTTGTGAGCCACCATGTGGTTGCTGAGATTTGAACTCATGACCTTCGGAAGAGCAGTCAGTGCTCTTACCTGCTGAGCCATCTCACCAGCCCAGTATTATTTTTAATTAGGTATTTTCTTCATTTACATTTCGAATGCTATCCCAAAAGTCCCCCATACCCCCCACACTCCCCTACCCACCCACTCCCACTTCTTGGCCTTGGCGTTTCCCTGTACTGAGGCATATAAAGTTTGCAAGACTAAGGGGCCTCTCTTCCCAATGATGGCCGACTAGGCCATCTTCTGATACATATGCAGCTAGAGACATGAGCTCCAGGGGGGTATTGGTTGGTTCATATTGTTGTTCCACCTACAGGATTGCAGTTCCCTTCAGCTCCTTGGGTACTTTCTCTAGTTCCTTCATTGGGGGCCCTGTGATCCATCCAATAGCTGACTGTGAGCATCCACTTCTGTGTTTGCCAGGCACCGGCATAGCCTTACAAGAGACAGCTATATCAGGGTCCTTACAACAAAATCTTGCTGGTGTATGCAATGGTGTCAGCGTTTGGAGGCTGATTATGGGATGGATGCCCGGGTGTGGCAGTCTCTAGATGGTCCATCCTTTCGTCTCAGCTCCAAACTTTGTCTCTGTAACTCCTTCCATGGGTGTTTTGTTCCCAATTCTAAAAAGGGGCAAAGTGTCCACACTTTGGTCTTTGTTCTTCTTGAGTTTCATGTATTTTGCAAATTGTATCTTGTATCTTGGGTATTCTAAGTTTCTGGGCTAATATCCACTTATCACTTATCAGTGAGTACATATCATGTGAGTTCTTTTGTGGCACTTTTAATTTTTTTAACTGACATATAATTACAAATATTTATCCAGTATAATGCATAATGACAGATGAAGGCATCTGGTACCACCTCAAACTTATCATTTTGTATTTGTAACATTCATAATTCTTTGTGCTGCTGTTTTGAGACAGTTAGTAAACTGTCTGCCACACCCTGGTACCCTATAAAGAACACTATCCAAACGTACCTCGGAGTCCATTAACCATCCCCTCCCCTCTTTAATGTATATGAGTACACTGTAGCTATCTTCAGACACACCAGAAGAGGGCATCAGATCCCAGATCCCATTACAGATGGTTGTGAGCCACCATGTGGTTGCTGGGAATTGAACTCAGGACCTCTGGAAGAGCAGTCAGTGCTCTTAACGACTGAGCCATCTCTCATTAACCATTAACCATCTCCCCATTAACCATTCTCAATGAAAGTGTACGTGCCCCTCAATCCCAGTGTTCAGAAAGAACCACTGTAGCCGTTCAGTTAGTTGTATTTGTAGAGACTTTCCATCAGAATGTAAGGTTAGGTTTGTTTTTAACAAACATTTATAATCATGCTTTGAGTAATTCTAATTCCATTGTCATTTTTATTACATGAATTAATTTATCTGGGGCACATGCTTGCACATGTGGGAGGGTAGAGCATATCTTGGAATCAAGGTCAGGCTGTCAGGCTTGGCAGCAGATCTGCTGAGCCATCTTGTCAGCCAGGAACTTCCTTTTCAATGGTCAGTGTACCATGGCCAGTTTTTAAAAGTCTTCAGGCAGCCTCTTTTCCTGGATGACTGTACACCAATCTAAGATCACACTATAGCCAGTTCCAGTTTTGAACATGTAGGCAATTTCTAAATTTTCTCAACAATAAGTGAGGGATGAAGAGTAAAGGGGCCTAGTTTGCTACCAAGCCGGATCCAAGACAGTCCAGACCTGCCTGGTGAGTGAGGAATTAATTTCACTGCTTTGCATGGAGTTTCTAATCAAGGAAAAAGCTTTCGGGCTGGTGAGATGGCTCAGTGGGTAAGAGCACCCGACTGTTCTTCTGAAGGTCCAGAGTTCAAATCCCAGCAACCACATGGTGGCTCACAACCATCTGTAACAAGATCTGATGCCCTCTTCTGGAGTGTCTGAAGACAGCTACAGTGTACTTACATATAATAAATAAATAAATCTTTAAAAAAAAAAAAAAAAAAAAAAAAGAAAAAGCTTTCTATACGTACCTGGTAAATGCGTGGGATGGGGGTGTGGTAACACTATGAGTCAGTCCCAGTCCAGCCTCCACCCCACGCCTGAACCTTACTAGAGAGGAATTATAGGTAGAGATCTGAGGAGCCACTGAAAATGACTGCTGTAGAATCAAAGGGGGCTTCACCTCTGGGGACACGCAGGGTGGCTTGGGGGACACTATCGATTCTAAGGAACCCATAAGAGGTGCTCTAGTCAGGGATAACTGGAAGCTTTCAAAGCTTTTGCTTTCTCACTGGAGGCAACATAGGTGATGTAAGAAGAGCCTTCAAGCCCTGGGTTGTTAGCACTCAACAGCCGGAACTGATGGCCACTCCCTGAGGTCAAGGGTATGAATTTAGTTTCCTAGTGTTTGGAGAGATTGTTTTTGTTTTTGTTTTTTTATTTATTTCCTTTCATTTTTAGTCCCCCGGATCCACTCCTCCATTTCCCTTCAAAAACCAAAGAACAGACTTCCCAGGTTTATCAGGCGAATGTTGCATAACAAGTTACGATCTGGCGTTAACCCTCACACCAGAGCTGGTTATCTTCCTGTTGCCGGCTTTTAGCTTGAGCCCATTGTAATCAGAGAAGACGCTACATGACCTCAGTGTTTAAAACACTCTAAAATGTACTTTTTATTTATGTGTATGAAGTGTTCTGCCTACATGTATAAATGTGTACTACATATGTGGCTGGCGCCCACGGAGGTCAGAGGGGGGTGTCAGGTCTCCTAGAACTAGAGTTACAGACATTTGTGAGCCAACACATAGGTGCTAGGAAACAAACCTGGGTCCTCTGCAGGAGCAACAAGGATTTTTAACCTCTGAGCGCCATTTCCAGTCCCTCATCTCAATATGTTCTAAGGCTACTTGAAAAGAGTGTGTATTCTATTGTTAATCTATAAATATTGATTACACCCTGCTGGTTGAAGGTAGTGAATTTTTGTTTCCTTGATTTTTTTGTTTAATTGTTCAATTGCTGACAGGTGCACCGTGGCTCATGACCTCAGGGAAAACTGGTTTGAAGCTGAGCTCTGTTAGCGGTCTGCAGAGCTGAAAGGCGGCTTCTAGAAAGGTGGACAAGCTGATAGGTAGATCACTAGAATGTAGAGAACCACTCAGTCCCAAGCTCTACCAGCCGGGTGTGGAAAACACAAATATCAAACGCTCACATATTCACTCTGTGCCAGGCTACACTTAATGTCTTTTTTTTTTAGATTTATTTATTATTATATCTAAGTACACTGTAGCTGTCTTCAGATGCATCAGAAGAGGGCGTCAGATCTTATTACGGATGGTTGTGAGCCACCATGTGGTTGCTGGGATTTGAACTCAGGACCTTTGGAAGAGCAGTTGGTGCTCTTAACTGCTGAGCCATCTCTCCAGCCCTACACCTAATGTCTTAGTGCTGATGGTGATATTACCCTCACTTCGTGGTAAGGACATTGAGACACAGGGGACCATGGGATTTAACCAGTTAAACACGCCAGGCAGCTGGGCTTCAGGACCCCATGTCTTAACGACCCTCCGCATCCTCCGGAATACAGTTTTCTGGGACAGAAAAGCAAGGCTTAATCCGGAAGCCCTTCCTTCCTAGGTGCAGGCACTCTCCCCTCTGCCCCAGCTCTCTATTTCTAAGTGTGTTTATTTTGAGAGTGTTATCATTTTGAAGTCTGTGTGTTCAGAGCCACACCCCTTGTTTTGTTTTGGTCCGAGGCAGAGTCTTCGGTTGGTCCGGAGCTTGCGCAGTGGACTGAGTGGCCGTCGAGTCCTGAGGATCTGCTCTGCCTGTCTCTGTCCTCCATGGTTGGGATGACAAACCAGCAGCACCAAACCAGCCAGCACTTTTTTTTTTTTTTATGAGTTTTAGAGATCAAAGTCTGGGAATTGGACTCCGATTTTCAAGCCTGCAAGGCAAGCATTTTATTGTAAACTACTTCCTCAGCCCTAAAGCCAGTGTCTTAATCCACACATCCATGACTAACCATGCAGAGAACCAGAAACACTTGGGCTGAGTTCTCTCTGAAATGCAGGGAGAAGAGAGCCACAGCTTCCTAGGACCATGACTGCCCCCTCAGCCCAGCCCTGCCCACCCCTCAGCCCAGCCCTGCCCAACTCATCACTGCAGTGAAAGAGCAAAAGATTTAGGAGTCAGATGACATGAATTTTATCCAGTTCCCTGAACTGACTAGTTTCATGATAGCCATATTTAGGCTTTGGAAAGTCCCTTGAAGACCCATGTGGACCTGCAGTGGTCCCATTGGAGGACAGAAGGAGTTTTAACAGACAGCATGATGGAAGGTCATTAGGTCCCTGGGCTATGCTCTTGAAGGGAAATGTGGTACCTGGGCCTCTCCTGACTTTCCTTTGCTCCTTGGCCACGAGGTAAGCATTTTTACATGTGTCCCTGCTGCAATGTGCCATGTCACTAGGGCCCCAGAACAGTGGGCCTGCTGATCTTGGACAAAAGCCACCTGTTAGGGTTTTCCATCTTTGGCTGGTAGAGCTTGGATCTGAGAAGTGATTTTTCTATTACCTGGTCATCACTTTGTCCACCTTACTAGAAGTTATTTTTCAGTTCTGCTGACTAGGAGAGCTCAGCTTCAAACCAGTTTTCTCTGAGGTCATAAGTCACCACTCACCTCTCAGCACCTGATTTGAACAATTAAATGAAAATCAGTAAGGAACCAAAAATCCAGTACCTTCAACCAACAGGGGGTAACCAATATTTATAGATTGCTTCTCCCAACAATAGAGTACCCAGAAACATTGAAGGAAGATAAACCTGCTCTCCAGAGGTTAATTATCTCAGGTTAAGGTAATGGAAAGCTAGCAATGACCATAGGCAAGTCACCAAGTTTCTCTGGATCTATCTCCTTACATAATACTAAGCATTGAAAAAGTGCCTGAGGGCTGGAGAGATGGCTCAGCGGTTAAGAGCACTGACTGCTCTTCCAGAGGTCCTGAGTTCAATTCCCAGCAATCATTTGGTGGCTCACAACCATCTGTAATGAGGTCTAATGCCCTTTTCTGGTGTGTCTGAAGACAGTGACACTGTACTCATATACATAAAGTAAGTAGTCCTTTAAGAAAGAGACAGAGAGCCGTGCATGGTGGCACACGCCTTTAATCCCAGCACTCGGGAGGCAGAGGCAGGTGGATTTCTGAGTTCCAGGCCAGTC